>NC_134424.1:2668750-4003125 GCF_030867145.1 Opisthocomus hoazin | reverse complement strand
ATACATATAGTGATAAATTTGCCTCATCTACGCTTTGAATTTAGGCTTTCAGTGTTAGCCATATTGCTACAAACCTAAACGTGTATCTTTGACTCAGTGTATCCTCTTGGAATAACTTTCATGCCTTTCCTAGGATGTAAGCCTCTGTGATTCTTAACTCTCTTGTGAAAGCCCTTGTGAGTTTTCTCTTAATACTCTTGTGAAAGTAGACGGACAGTAGCTCCCAAAGTTTTCAAAAGGTAGCAAACCAGTAATATGTGTTTAAAATTCTGACACGGCTACCTCGCTTTCTCTCAATTGTTCCCTCTCCAAAATTTAGCACTTGGAAAAGCTGCCACGGAAGTGTCCTGCTTCTACTAGGAGTCCTTGTCTTCTTTTAGCAAAGGATGTCCCATCATTTGCTTGTGCTCTTTGAGAGGAAAGTCCTTTAGGTCGTGAGCAAATCATTGTCCTAAGAGAGATACTAAAAAACAGGTAAAAGATGCTGTAGTAATAACAGCTCCACAGCCCAGCTTTGCAAGGTGTTTTGTAGGTAGTTAATATGAACTGCCCCTGCTTAGCTTGTTCCAGTCCATGCAGAGAAAATGGTAGTCCATCTCAGGCTTAGACTTGCTTTTAGAATGCAATGGGTAAGTCTTCATGCATCTTTAGTAGAAGCTCTGGCCTTATTTCCCAAATAAGAATCATCATTCAGATTATGTCTGTGGTCTAGAGCAATTCTTTATTGCCTGTTCTTCACTTGGCACATTGCTTGCTGAGTTACTTGATATTCTGCTATCTATAGGCATTACGAAGAACATCTCGTGATCTCTTCCGACTCTTATTTCAGTGGCCTTGAAACTTCTCTGGAGACCTTGTCCCCAAAATATTTAAAGCTTTTACTGTGTGTTTAAAAAGAAAAGAGCTTAGCTATAACGTCATCTCTGAAATATATTATTAAACTTGAGATGAAGTAGAGGGAAGGTCTGTAACAGCAGAGGTTTGAAAGGAGAAATTAGCACTGGTTCCCCTTGAAGGCCCAGCTCACACTGTCATAGCAGTCTTCAATTAGTCACTAAAGAGTAGAATGTGGCAGGGGCTATAAACAACTACAGAAGAGAGACTTCTAACACTTTGCACATGAAATCAGCCTTACTTTCTGTATACCTAGCTCCATTGGAATTACCGTGGTACCCCAGGGACAGTATGTATCAGGAGGGAGGAAAGATGTTATGAAAAGCTTTGATATAACTTAAACATACAAAGTAATAATTATTGCATTTCACTTGTACTTGAAAATGAGTTAGTAGCACATCTTCAAGAAAAAAAACTCTTGCCTTTAGTGAACACACTCATCTGTGCTTGCAAACAGAATGCTATTTGCCTCATAAGCTCACAATGGAAAGAGAACCTGTTACAAATTCAGTCAATGATCCAACAGGAAATTAAACCTTTTAAAAATGGATGAACCAATGGACCAAGAGTAATGGAAGAAAATGCACAAAATGGGAAGATTGAGTCATTAACTTGATTTAAATATGATTTTTTATTTTTTGGCAGTAAAGCACCAGGGTCTGACATGATTTCCCTTTTCAAAAATGCAGTAAGATGAGAATTTCCAGAATCAGAAATAAACATTAAAAATATATATATATATTTTAAAAATTAGAAAAAAGAACAATGTCTTACTGGGCAGGAGAAAAATATAACAAAACAAATATATCTGTGAATCTCCATTTAATGTAAAGTCACCCTTTTCTCTGACTTTTGAGGAGAAAATGACTTGCTTTTGTTCTATATTTAATTATAGGAAAGATAGAAGAAAGATCCTTTACTCTGAATCTGAAGAATTCAGAGCTAGCCAAAAACACATGGTACTGCATGATTCACCCTCACCAACCACACCACTGGCATCTGATTTACCAGAACCTCACTATCATCTTGATTTAAGGACAGCGGTGCTCATTACAAATAACAGCACGTTGTCAAAAGAAAGAAAAAAAAAGTAGTTGCTATATGTAAACAAGATGTCAGGTCCTTCACATTAACTCACACAGCCCTCCAGGGTAAAACTCTACTTTGTAGGTGTATGAACACTTTCATATAAATATATACAAAATTATTTGGTGGAAATTGGTTCATTTGTGGCAATCTTGAAGCTAAGGTTATGTTATATTGCTTTTTGCAACACTGACTTTCAATGCTGCTGTAGCAAAGCGAGTTTAGCCAAGCTGACAAGTGAGTAAAGATTATATCAGAAAACATGAAAGGTCTGTTCTTGTTCTTTTTTCCCTTACCTTTCCATTGCTAAGTGGTTCAAGAACTAATCAATAACTGTAGAGGAAGGGGACAAAAGCAGATTGCTGTAGTAAACAGAAGAGAAAAATGCTGAAGTAAACAGGACTGGTGGATGTGCTGAAGGAGCCAAGTACATGATAAGGAGTTAAAAAACAGTGGTTGTGTACTGTCAGCCAGCACATGGACAGCGCGTGATCAGCAACCTCATCGGCTGACCTGACGGGTGATGTGACTGCGGATTGGGCAGAAGCAGAATACAGGACCTGTATATAGCTGCCTTGTCGGGATAGAAAGTTCCCAGGGAATTAATGTCTGGGTAAAGATGTATAAAGCACTGCTTGCAAAACAAACTTTGTCTCACTTGCACCACAAGTTGAGTCCGTGCTGTAATATGCCACAAATAGCAAAAATAAAAATTAGAAACTTTCCGGGTACCTAACCCCAGTCATTTTTACAGATTATTGCTGGGACATTTGTTTCAAGGTAGTGTATTAATTAATCTCAACCATTTGTATGCCTCCTCTGTGCCCCATTTTCTCTGCCCACATGAATATCACCTTTGTGAACTCTTTTCCTCCTCCGTCAAAACTCTTGCCTAATTGCATTTTTAGGGAGGCAGAAATGCAAGAAAGCAGCTAAATTATCATCTGTCTGCCTTTGAGGCGAGCAGTCCTGTCTGCAGGAGCAGGAAACAGAAGTATTTCCTTCCAGCCCAGGATCTATAAGAACTGCTGATGGGATGAAAATGGTAAAAAAAAGAGCACTTACTGAGGTGTAGTTGTTAGTGGAAGTGCATTTAGTGGAAGAAAAGATCTTTTTGTGCATGTTCTATTGTATATTTTGAGACATTTGGTACTTCTTTAGGCAATATATTGTGGAAAACACGTTTGTATTAGTATAGCATTTAAAGTTTTTCCACACATACCCAAACTAGGAGGAACATGGGTAGGAGAATAACAATAGAAAACTATTCTCTAGAGGTTGACTTTTTAGCCACCTCTTTGCCACTAATGCTGATAAATTCACTGATAAAGAGCTGTAAGACTAGGGTCATCTGAGTAAAGAGGGAATCGGGGAATCTCTTAGTTGCTTGGAATTTTAATCCCAGGGTCATGTCCTGCTCAGGAGCTTTTGCATCATGGTGCCATACGTGGAGCCATACACATGCCCAGCTCTGTTTGGAGTTGATGGTATTGCCAACAGGATTACTGTGTAGATGAGATACAGCGATGCATTTTCAAAGCAATAAACAGAGGGATGCAGACAAATCCTATTAACAAATAACAGGATTTGTGCTTGCACTGTACCTCCTACTCACCACCTTGAAAATTTACCCCATGCTGTCTGAACTGTTGTTCTGCATCAAATCAAGTAAATTATAGTCCATTTAAAAATAAGCTAAAAACCCCCATTGGATTCCACTGAAGTGTGAATAATGATTCAACAGTCATCAGCTGTGGTTGCCATAAGAAACAAGATTTCATAAATCTATAAACTGTGGAAGAGACAGAAATGCCACAAGCAACATTAATCTAGTAAAATGATAACCAAAACAGGATCTTCTTTCCAGTGCTGAGTCTCTCTTTATTTCAGCTCCTATAGTTTCTCAACAGATCAACAGAAGCAGCTGTCTGCATTCCAACTGTAAAACGGAACAGTTTTAAGCAGCCTGAAGGAGCAGTCTGCTTGACTGTATTACCCATCCTTTGTTAATAGCTGTAAATTATTTGTTTCTTTTGGAAAAAGCCAAGAAGAAATACAAATAAAGGAATTCTGAGTCATTAGTCACTTCGTATCACATTCTGCTGCTATACAGTCAAAAATACCATACATACGACAAAATCTGGTCTGAATATTTGTAGTGTTTAATATTTTTAAAGTCCTAGCATATAATTTTGAAGAGATTTGTGTAAATTACCATGAACACAGGAAATGTTTATTTCATTAATAAAAGAAATAAAAAGTACAGCAAGCAAGTAGAGTAGCACTGATCCAAAGAACTGACCTGCTGAATTTAAAGCAGAGATCTGTTTACCACACCTTAATTCTTATTTGTATGATCTGTATAAATTACCACAGCGCAAGCAGGTCACTGGGTGATCCATGCATGAAGACAAAGTACCGTATGACACATTGTCAAGAAGAAAAAACGGTTGACAAACATTTGGAGTCATAAACTTTGAAATGGGGTCTAAATTGTCAAAAAGGAAGCAAAAATAGAAGTGTTTCTCTGCAGTTTTTGACAGGCATAGCTTTCAGGAAAACAGTTTGTTTAGATCTGCATAACGGCAGGAGCAGGATAGAGTGTAACTGGCAAAGGGGTGTGGTGAACTGCTTGGAAGATTTCTTGAAAAGTGTTTGGATAGGAAGAAAAATTGTTCTGGAGTAAAGGAAAACCCATGGAACTCTCTTTTCTACATTTAATAAACACCTTTGTAGAGGAAATATGCTTTTGAAGTTATATTTTTATGTTTGAATGCAAAAGTATTTCTTGATGTTTTCTATGCTTCTAATGACGTTGGACATACATTTGATGTAGGCTTGCAAAAATGCTTAGAATAAAATACAACTATCCAAACTTCCCTTTCACTTTAATAGTTCAAAAGAGGTTGCAATTAAGTAAGACTCATCTACTCTGCATGTACAGCACTGTAATAAATTTAAGACGCTGAATGTCTCAAAGCCTTAAAATTAAGGCTTCAGGTAAGTAGATACAGAGATGCTTCATCAAATGCAGTGACAAACTGAGAGTGAAGAAGTTATTAATACCATTTTATCTCCTTTGTTTTATTTAATTTCCATTACTTTCATACTCAGGTCTGGGTATGGCATACAGACTTGAAATCACTGCGGTCACCTGTGTGAAACGGTGTATTTAGAAGTCAAGCACGAGATTGCATGCATGCCCACTTCGTCGTGTACTTGGACTTTAATATTGCCTGAGTATTGTTTAAGTCTGAAAAGTAATTTGGTAATGTTGTATGTATTTATGTAAAGGTTTTTCTTAGTAGCACAGTTTCTGATTCAGATCCTGTGGAACGCATGCAATACTTTCAAATAATTTCTGTTTGTCTTAGCTACTAAAATGTCAACAAAAGGCTTTGTCCTTGTGATCCGTGCACATTACTTTTTGGTGAATGAGAGCCTGCTCAAAGCGTACAGAATCAGAAAACCACCCTTGATTTCCAGAGAGTCAGACAAAATGTATTCAAATATTTCATTTAGTTACCTTTTGTCTTCCCCCTTCAGTTTTCTTATGTGCACTTGCCTTCTCCACCTTCCTCTCTTAATTCTTCTGCTCCCTTTCTCTTGAACACTGTGTGCAATTAGAGTAGAAAATATTTAGGGATGAGAAGTGCCCTCATTTGACTGTAAATTCCATAGAGTGTGCTTGGTACAGCAAGATAAATAAGCATAAGTAAATGTAAGAAGATATTATATGGGCTTGATTTTTAGTGCTCTCGTTCCACAGACACCTGATGCATACACCTGTCCTAGTTATTTTGCAAGTTAAATTACATAACAAGGTCTACCAAGGAACTAATTTTTATATGAAATGTGAACTTGGGAAATTTGGGTAGGCTGAACTTCCAGATTTTCAGTTGCTAATGACTCTCTTGACTGTCTTTTGCTCTTGACTGTCCAGTTGCAGTAATGTCAATCTTCCTACAGCAGTTTTCTGTGACTACTCGACAGCCAATCGTGATCCTACTTTGTAACTTGGAAAAACTAATTTATGTATGTTCATTAGATGTTTGTCAAAAAATAGAAACATTATTCATGAAGCTTAGCTTTTGCCCATGATTGATTTAGATGAACAGACTTTCATCTTTCATTATGTTATAAGAAAGAAATCCTTTTAAAGACTTAAACCAGTGCTCTTCAGATCCAAAATTATTAATTCTCCTACTTAAGGGAATAAAGCTTTCGTTAAGCTAGTATGAATGCCACAGATGAATTATTAACTTTGTCTTTTGAAAAATTGCATGGCCAGGTGAAATGCTTATATATATGTATTTGATTTATATAAAACGTGCATGAATCTATATATTGCATTTTAAAGGAAAAAACAAATGAGAGCTGCAGCATTCTCTTGCACACAATGAATTCTACTTTGCATTTTGGAAGTGCTGTAAATCATTGGAGCTATGTAGTCAGAGTTTATGATTTCCATCAAAGAGCACGAGGGACATATTTCACTGCGGTCTATCCATTATTCTGCACATACTTGAAAAGAGAAACTCAAACAAAACTCTCATTAGGAAACATTGACATAAGACTAGCAGAGAATTCATTTGCTTGTACATGGTGATGCAGCAAAGAAATTGGTGAGAGCCGTATATTACACTGCCACAGCAGGCGGAGGGGTTGAAAAGCAGATGTGCGTCTAGGCATGTATTTTTTGTACAGCTCTTCCAAGGTTTGTGTTTGTTCTTATTTCTGGTAGCTTGAAAGCAAATGAAAATTTATAGCTGGAGCGCCAGGGAGCAGGGAGGGCTGGCTGCTGCTTGAGCACCAGGAGCTACAGGCTGAGCCCATGAGGTACCCATGCAGGGCAGCCCTGGGGGCAGCGGTGGGGGCAATCAGCAGTCCTGATCCTTAGGTGGGTCCATAGCAGTGAGGCAGATCAGAAGGTGTTTGAGTCAGGGTCAGGTCCAGTTGTGATCACCAGGGTCAGACACAGTCCTGTGATCACCAGGCAGGTCCACAGTGACAAAGGGAAGGCCAAGTTGGGACATCAGACCCCTGGGTTGGGATCTTGATCAACAAGCCCCATGGCCAGGTGCAGATATGGCTGCAATGGAGCTGCAGGTGGGTTCTCCTGTGGTATAGCTTACGTTGCACACATTTCTGTAAATCTTTTTCATGCTTTTATTGTGTTTTGACACCGTAATAACTGGAGCCCTTTGAGACTGGCATTCAGAGACATTTACTGCAATGTGGTTCTGCAGTGGGCACACCTGGACACAGTCAAAGCTACAATCAATTGGGCCAAGCACAAGTACAAATCATAGAATCATTAAGGTTGGAAAAGACTTCTAAGATCATCAAGTCCAACCGTCAACCCAACACCACCATGCCGGCTAGACCACGTCCTGCAGTGCCATATCTACACATTTTTTGAACACCTCCAGGGATGGGGACTCTACGACTTCCCTGGGCAGCCTGTTAAAAGACTGAGGACCCAGACCTGAGCTGAAATTGTAAGGTGGAGGTGCCAGGTGAGTCTGGTCAGGGCAATTAAGTGCTATTAGTGCCCTCAGGGCCCTGACAGAAAGCAGATAAAAACCTATTGAGAGGCACTCAATAGTGTGACAACAGCAACCTTTCTGGCAATAGAATTGATGAGTGTTTTCAAGAGTGCATTACACAAGAGGGTATGTGTGCTTTACAAATGTTGTTTTGATGTATCTGTACCTATTTCATTACTTCCCTATCTAGAAGGGGTTAAGGTTAGGGCTGCTGCTGTGGTTGAAGTCCTGCCGAAGTAGTAGTACAGGAATTGCTTAAGGGCATTTAATGGGTTGGCCAGAATAAATGGAGGACAGGCAAGATATATGGTGTCTCAGATATATATATACTGGTTTGGGTGGTGGTATGTTTTTGGTTTTTATTTTGTAGCTTTGAGAAAACTTTGGAAAATGCTGTAAAAAAAAAAAGTGTGATGAATATTCTGTGTGGGATTTTTCTTCTTTTCTAATTTGTCTTGCTAAACTTTTTTCTTTAATTCTGCAGGTATCATACAAAATACATAGAACCTGAATCATATTTAAACTTTAATTTATGCTAAATGAAATTGATCTTGTCAGCTTATATTCATTGGCTCTTATTGAATCTGTTGTTGTTAGGATGATGTGATACATTCATTTGGTTTCTTTATAGTACTTGTCCTTATTTTAGATTCTCACTGGTATACTTATTAATTGTAGCATTATTTTTATTTCAAGGCCTATTAGTACCTCTTTTCATGCTGCTCATTAAATCTGTACAGTTACCAAGTCCAACAAAGTGGCAGGTTTGCTCTCTCCTTGTTGTGGGTGGCTATTCTTTTTCGGTGATTTGAACACAGATGATTGGATTTTGGACATACTCTTGTAGATATTCACATCGTACCCTTACATCCTGAAAAAATGTTAAAAGTTGAGAATTCTCATAATATTACAGACAATTCTGAAATTCCTGCGATTCCGTGTGTTTCTTCAATTATGCGATAGCTGTTATAAAGGTTTATTGTGAAAAGTGCACGGTGATTGGCTAGTTTGGGTCGGCCCAACTGGCTTCTTGTGAAAATTAACACTATCCCAGCCAAACCCAGGCCATATGTCTATGATTTCCTTAAAAAATGATCCTGAAGGGCTCTGTGGTACTCCAGGGGAGTTTTAGTCTGTGAGCCTGGGTTCCTGTTGTACTTCATGGCTCTGCCATATCTCAGAGTTCTCACTGGAGCCAATGGACTCTGTAACCTTAGGAACAAGTGAGAAAGAGATGCATGCAGGTATTGTGTGTGTGGTCAGCCTGGATGAACAGTGGAGCAGGTGTATAAGTTACCTGACCTATAGTGTCCTTAATACCACAGAAGGGTTTGTCTAAGAAGGATCCATCTGTTTGTCAGATTAACTAATATTGTCTCTGGTATCCTTGTCCAGGGGGGTGTGGTGTGGCAGAAAGAGGAAGAGGAATTTAATTACCTCTTCTTCATAACTTGAAGTTGTGCATGTGTTGTGGGAGAAGCATAATGCCTCAGAAAACCTGCTCTGTAAGGACCTGTGTAAATGCCCCACTTTGAGATAATGCTGCTTTGTGAAGTCTTATTGAGCCAGTCTGCTTTATGTTAATATTGAATAAGTTAATTCTTGCCTGTATTGGAATGATGAGTGGATTGGGGAAGAAGTTAGGACAGAAAAAGATACACCAAGAGGCCAAATATGTCATATATTGTTGTTCAATCTGCAAATGACAGATTTATTGTAATTCAGTTTTGACTGCTGCCATGAATCCAAATCAGCTTTAGAAATGGATCTGAAAGCTTTTCCATCAAAATACACGTTGAAAGTAGTTAAAAGCTGCAGTGTGCGTGTATAATGAACTCTAAAGGATTCTGTCTGGATCAGCTACACCTGTTTTGTTTTACATCTGGTTTATATGAAAATCATTTTCTGGGCATTTTTTTTGCTCCCAGCCAAGCCATGGCTGCTTCTGTGGGTGCAATGATTAGCTCTGTGCCAGAGGTTATGAATGGCAAGACCTCTCCATAGCAGCAGCGTACTGCTGCTTGGCATATCGAAAGTGAACTGAGAACATTAGTTGGCTTTAATTGTGTTCACTGCAAGTAAGTGGACTGCTTTAATTAGAAGGTCAGTAGAAGCTGAACACTTTTCATAGTGTCTGAACTAAAGCAAATTTCAGGAATGTGGAAAATATTCCTTTGTCTGACACAAACACCAAGAGATCAAGGAGCCAAAAGCACAGCTTAGTGATACTTGTGACTTCGTTTAAGATTTTTCTGATCAAATTTGTCTTGATGCAGGATTAGATAATGGCTTTGCTGTCAGGTCTGTGGGTACGTTGATGTTATTATCAGGATTTGTGATGGGGAAAATTCAACCACAAAGATAACTAGGTGTATGAAGGAAGAGAGGAGGAGGTTTACTGGAGCCATTGTGTGTCTGGCTGGTCTGGGCAGAGGACCTGTACTGGAAATGTGATGTGAATCCTCGTAGTATTCTTGGTAATGTGATGTATAGACCTTATTAGATACATATCGGGACCAGAGTCCCAAAATTAATAGTCTACTCAAAGTGAAATGAATCCCATTGGTATCACCGATGTAACTATTTTGGTGATAAAGAAACGTACAGTTCCTTGGCTTGTTTCCATTCCCTTTTATCTATGAAGATTAACACGAAGAAGCATTGTTTTTTTTTAAAGAAATGCAATAG
Organism: Opisthocomus hoazin; assembly: GCF_030867145.1. Lineage (NCBI taxonomy): Eukaryota > Metazoa > Chordata > Aves > Opisthocomiformes > Opisthocomidae > Opisthocomus > Opisthocomus hoazin. Next base: position 3,992,908 of record NC_134424.1, on the reverse strand, counting down.
AATTGGGAAGCAAGATTATTACAGACTTTGAGAACACATTAGTGTTCAAATTGTCAATTATTAAATAAAGATTTAACAGCTATGTTAAATGGGAACACTGATCTGCATGTTTAACATCCTGGTAGATCTTATCGAAAGAAGCTATTTTGACTTCGCAGAAGTCAGCTCTCAAAACTCCGGTGGACCAATCAATATATGAATGAGCACAAAGTGCCACTTAGTATACTGCTGGCTGGTTCCTGCTTTCTGACTGACAGTGGAGGTGAGGGTAAGGGGTTGGAAGGGGAGAATGAGTTATGCTAAGAGTGATTTATGAATTTCAAATAGTTGGTGTTTCAAACCAATGTTCAATTCTTCATCAGTGAGAAGAATAGCTTGTTTATCACACTCTTGAATGGATGAAAGGAAATATGTGCATATTAATATAAAAAAGCCTTATAAATGGCTGAGCGAGAACTCGTCAAACAAACCCTAATGAGGATGAATAATAATATGGATATTTTCTGGCTAAATTTAAACTGTTTTTCAATCCTACCCAGAAGGGACACATGGACCTTCACAGTCTTGCATATGCTTTTTCTGTTGAGGGACAGTTATATCAAAGTGTAATCTCAAAACCTGTTTGAATTGTGAAGTTAAGCTGTCATCTGAGGGAAGAGTTTAGGTCTGTATTCTCTGCCAGCGACAGCAATCAATAGTAAATATTTCCATTTGCACAGAATATTTATAGCTGAATAGTTTCCTCTTTAGTAGCTCTGCACCAGAACATCCTGAGCTCTAGTTTCATCTAAGGTCAGGGTACAAAGTGATCTTTAGACCATGTTAGTATTTGAGCTGTTTTGCACAGAGGTACAAAAAAATAGTAGGTATCTTTATGGGTTTAAGAAGTTATTCACCAGTGTTTTGAGGATGTTTGCAGCATTCACATAATGAGGTTAGTCTATACAGTTTTCATGGGCAGCCAAGGAAGAGAAGCGTGGCCCAAGTCAGCCTGGTAGTTCCTACTGCCCTGAGCGGTGGTCTGGCTCCTTCCCCTTGCACCAGGCTCCCTCTGTGTTCCAGGTGTTGCAAGTGAGGTGCTGTAGTTATTTTTGTGCCCTTTTCCTAACAGTAATGTCAGGAAATTGCATTGCAGGCTTCTGGTATCTAGTTCAGTTCCCAGCCTGCATGTTAAACGTCCACCAGCACAGTATTGGTCCCTGGGATGTGAGCACTGTGTTGGACTGAGGTTTGGGAGTTGAAAGATGCTTGAATTTTAAACTGCTCCCAAATTCCGGCCTATTTCTGGATCCTGTAGTTTCTCTAGAGCTAGAAAAATGAGTGGTATGAAGGAGAACTAATGCTTAATGTCATTCAATTGCAGATTGGCATAGTGAAAGCTAGGGTTAGGGAATCTAAAGAAGTTAATATGCAGCAGGAAGGAGAAAGAGATGTGTTAGACCTATGAATTTTTGTGAATTCATGGTGAATTTAGGTGCTTCATATAACCACTTTCTTGTTGGCAGTTATGCAGAATGTGATAACTACACTCTTGTGTTGAAGCTGGGGGGGGGGGGGGCTAATACTGAAATGTATTCAGTCACCTGAATATTCAGACAAACTGCTTTCTTAATGTTGGTCCAAACTGAAGAAAGGGTGGGTATGGATGGAGGAGGACAGATGAGATGGTCTGCCCGCTCACTGTATGGGTGTGTGGAGGAGAAGTGGGAGCAGGGTCTGAATGCCAGGCTTCTGCCTAATGGATATTGAAGTAGTTGGGGTCTGAAGCACTCAGATACAGTATTTAATATGTGAGCATTAACTGCAGCTGTCATACTGTATAGTGGAATAGCACTATCATTATTTTATTACCTTTGATTAGTTGAAATTGTATCTTTTAGCAAGAAAAAAACACTATAAAGGCATTTACCAGCGGCTGTGTATATGCCCAGCACTGGCATCCTAAGGAAATGTTGCATTACAGAGACACCATTCATCACACTTTAGATTTGAAGCAATATCCTCTTTCTAAATTAACGTCATCACCTTATGACAGCTGTGACCACTAGCTCGGGTTATAGTTGATGAGCTTGTCACTGTTTCCAATATAAATTCTGTCTTTAATAGATTTATTTGTGAGTTAGATCTACTTAGCTGTAAAAATCTGCTCTGGGTTGGAACTTGGCATATAGTGCTCTCCCTAGACGATTTTCTTCACAGTCCTTCTGTGCTTGATTGAAAACTTTTTGCCAAATCTATTCAACCATAATAAACTTCTGGAAATAGTAATTCAGGATCTTGATGGCTGGGTGGCAGTGCTTTTAGCCAAATGGTTCCTTCTGTGGAGAGCAGGCGTAATCTGTTTCTTGATGTGGTGATGTTCCATATCCAAGGGGAGCTTGAATGTTATGCCACCCTACATGGTTCATTGAGCTCTTCTGGCCTCCCTTCTCTCTCCAAAATGTATATCAGCTCTGTTCCTTCTCCCAAGAATATCAGAAATTTGAACAAAAAAATTTCATGTCAGATTAAATAGTCCTATGCCTTTATTCTTGGTTTAACATATAAAATATTCAGATTTAATAACACTTCAAAAAGAAGCTGAATTATGCACTATATCCAAAACAAAGAAATTATTTCTATTTTTTCCCCTGTTTCTTGGGTGAAACTATAGCTAGAAAATTAAATCCGTAAATATACAGTTTTATTTAGCTGAAAATGCATTTTTGCTGAAACAATATTTTTCTGGGAAAAAAGAAATTGCCATTTTTAGTCTTGAGATGACACTCTATCACCTGTTTGCAGCAAACTTGCCCAACAATGCTAAAAAAATAGCAGCTGACAACAGCCAGTCACTCAACACATATTTATCAGCAAAAATGTAAATACCAACATCTGATGACCAGATGTCTCCATTCGTATTGCAAGAGAAGGCATTCTAGCAGCCTTTGTATTTGGGAAAGAGGCAATTCATCAGTTATTTTGCCAGTTTTTGTCTCGGTGATTTAAAATTTCACAAAGCACTCCCATGACAGAATACATGTAACTGTACAGAGAGTCTGTGTTTACATGCAGGCTTTTTGGGGTCATGATATACAGACCCTACAGAGAACAGCAGCGTGGAACTACATCCTCGCTGAGGTTCGTGCAGAGCCCAGATGAACACGTGGGCTCTCCTTTGGGTAGTGCAGTCACTAGTGTGACGTCTTGGAGGCGGTCCCTGATCCAGAAGACTCCTAAAATCGGGTGTTCGTACTCGCTGTGCGCTTCTCCCTGTGGTGCTGAAGCAAGAACCACGCCTTCCAGCATATGTAGGATGATGAACCAGCTTGCTCTGACTATTGTCTGGGTCTCCTCAGACCCAGCAAGAAGTCATCATCTCCACGAGAGGAGCTTTCTTTGGACAGAATATTCTGTCAGTGGATACAAAGCTGAGGTTGTAATGTATGCCCTTCCTTGTGCAAGAGACTTCTATTCCTCTTCCTGGGCATGATCAAATCTTAGGGCACTTTTATCATGTGGAAAGTTCACTAAATTATTTCCTACATGTATTAACTACTTAAATTATGTATTATTAATGTTTCATAAAAATGAAAATTATTTTGGTATTTTAAATATTTATGTTAGATCTTTTTATCATTGTAGTTGAGGAAAAGTTTGTCCTGAAAATGAGAGGGTTGTTTCTTGGGTTCGCAGACACTAGCATGGATGGTGATAGCTACTGCCTTTACAGCAGATTTCTTGCCCATGTTTGTGTGCTGTGCGGTCCCAGGAGGATCATGAGATCTTTCTGGAGCGTTTATTGCCGTGTGGGAAGGTCCAGTGGTTGCCAGCCAACCGAAGTGTTCTCCATGCGAGATGCATCCTCCTCATGTCTTCCTGATTTGTGTATCCACTCTGCGCGTTATTGTGTATCAGAGGAATGATCAAGCTTTCAATGGAAACATGAAAAACCGCCAAGGCAACGTTCAGCTTAGCAGCTCATTCACATATATCTGTCTATTGTAATCTGTAATTAGCTACAGTTTACTGAAATGGTCTTGGCACAAATATTTTCACACCTACGCGCTCTTCCACTTTAAATTCCATCTCATTAAAACATCATAAAAAGCAGTACCTTGACACGCTTCCCGTGGGACTCTGGTTTAACCTGCTATTTATTCATTCACCAGAGTCTCTTCTGCACACACAGCTGTGTGTTAGAGGCCTGAACAATACTTGAGGCTTTAGGCTGACCCTCTGAGATCAGTCTGATACTTGGGTTTTGAAGCATTGTAAAGCTAGCATCCCTTCTGCTCCGTAGAGTTGGCTTCAGTGTCTCCAAAATTGTCAGCAATGGAAAGAGGCATAATGAGTGCAGAAGGAGGCTTAATTCAAATAGACTTGGAATACTAGGGGAAAAATGAAAAAATGGTGAGCTTCGGGCAGAGCAGTGATACTGTGTGATATAAGCTTTCTTGAAGCCTGATAAACCTGTCGGAAACACTGTCTTACTAAAAGTTCATAACACCTTGTTGTCGAAGAACTAATCAGCGATTTCTGCATCAAACTGGCAAATACAGAAATGAGTCGCTGCTCACACTGTTATTTTTGTTTCTTTTTTCTTCCTTTTCCATGTGATTGGCATCTGTGTCTTGAAATACAGTAGCACTATGTTACCATCCCATTGTCACGATTATGATTCAGGTTTCAAGCAACAAGGCGTGACTTTGACCTATTCCTATGCAAATTCTTTCCTAATGTGTTTTTATAGTTTAGCAAAACGTATTTTGACTCAGATTTGACATAAAGGCTACTATTAGAAAGCCATAAGCCATTTAAGGCTGAAACTAATAATTTGTTAGAAATTCCTTGCTAAAACCTGTTCTTAAAGAATTCTGTTAAGAACATGGACTTTGGTACTTATGAAACCTATATTTTCAGTAAATTGACAAGTGCACACCAATGTTTAATATAGGCATGTAAGAACATTATAGGATATAGATGTATCTAGAGATACGTAATATTCTGATGTGTTACAGGTGTCTTCTCAGAGTTTGGAGTGGCATTCAAGGTACTGACAGCTCAGTCACTGACTCGGCCATCTCTACTATCATTTCAAGCCTCTAGAAAGCTTCAACCAGCTATAATATATTATTTTTCAAAGCCTACAGTATTTCCTTCTTTCACTGTCAAACAGAGAACTTGAGATTGTACAGCCCCCAGCTCTGAGCACTGACAGCATTGTGATTGTGAGTTATATTCCAGGTCTAAAATTTCATGACTTATGTGGCTAGAAGGGAGAACTGAAAAACACAACAGAACGCTTTGGGTCATGGGTCCATAAGAGGCAGTCACTGAGACCATGGGTTATTCTGTACCACATTGACTCTGCTAGCTGTGCTGCAGGGACAAGAGCAAGGATAGGAATTGTAATAGAGTTGGATTTAAAAAAAAAAAAAACAAACCCAAACTATTTGCCTGTGCAGTAGAATAGGTTAAGTTCAGGACATAGAAACATTTTCCTGTGAAGGCCTGAAAATGGCTTCATGGCTTTATACAGATTTCATGCTGGCAGCCACCATTTCTATTGAGAAAATACAGTCTGTGTCAATATTTGCAGAACTGAGAGACCAGATATCGGAGATGGTCTGTAAAATGATTGCAATCTAAAACCAAACAGGAAACTCCCAGACCTAAAACTGTAATGATAAAGGAAAACATTCCCACAGATACATGGCAGGAAATGGGCAGAACAGAATAAATGAATGTTTGTAAATTTATCACAATTTTTGTTTGATTCTAAATGAAAGAGGTTGTGAATATAGATAAGCATTGTAAAATATAATGATTGGATTTAAAATAAACTGTCATGTGGACCTATACTTAAAAAGGTATCATGAGTCTACTTAAAGAAAAAATATTGTTAATTGTCTTTGCTTAGGATTAATTTTTTGGGGAATAGAAAATTGTAGATAACATCTTAAATTCCATCTTCAATCATAGTACACCTTCTGTTCTACTCTGTGTGACTGTGGAAATGCATCTATCTTCTCAGTGTAGCAAATTAATTATTTCTTTATTTTCCATAATTATTTTCCACTCTAACACTGAATTGCAAACTACGAAAAGTGTTAGAATGAAATGATTATCTTATTGGTGGTTTAGGAGTTAGTGAATATTTATTTTGTATCCGAAAGATCATTAACGCTTGGAGAGGAAGCTCAAAAACAGACACGAAACTTTGAAGAAAAAAAAAAAAACAGAAAGAGAGAATATATTGAATCAGAAAACTTCTCCCCTTGAGATACTCCAGGAAATTCCCATATCTTAATTCTAGTTTCTTTAATATAAATTTTCAGAAGGCTTGATCTTTCTGTGTATAAAGGAATTATCTTTTATTAATACACCCATAAAGCTATGTGTATCGAGTTGTTCATACTGGTGATATTTCTTAAACTTTTAAAGCCATTTCTGAAATAGCTTTTCACTTAAATCTATGGCATATCCATAATACTTGATAGGGTACTGTGGTACTAAGATTTTAATTGTTTTTTGATTTGGATCATCTGGGTTACTTACTCTTAAGGCACAATTTTTTAATAGAACTCTGTGCCTCTATTCTTCTGTGTCCTCTCTTTTAAAGACATGGTAACACGCTGCACCCACTGAAAGAAAATAGGTTTTGCTCTTCCTGCAAGAGAAGTAGGAATTAACTCCTACCTGATGTTCCCCACACAGCTATCTGCTTTTTCTGGTCCCCTGCTTCTACCATCTGATGTTTGGTCTTCAGTCAGGTGAAATACATGAACTCTGTGTTCAAAGAGTATGCCTGTGAATCTGCTGGGACCCCTACGTAAATAAAGCACACTTAAGGCTGTCGGGGACCAACCCCCAAGGAAAAATCCAGAAGCTTAGGAGAGGGAAATGTAAGTACTGTTGAAACCAGTATGTTTATACCAGCATACACAGCTAAAGATAAGGCCTGGAATGATAAGTAGCAGACAGATCAGACCACAATGTAAACTTGCAATGAAGTTCAGATAAATACATGTTTTATATACAAAGAAATGCTCCCAGAAATCTGTAGGGAACTTCATAATCACAGCTTCAGAATTGGAAGTCTAATTGGTTTATCTGATTTTCCTGTTATTTTGTTTTCTTCTGAAATGTAATTTCCTGATGTAAGGGGGGAACTCTTCACTCTTTGATAATTTTTTATTTTATTTATTTATTTTTGTAATTAGTTTTTCAATTTAATTAGCTTTCCCAAATCTCTCTTGGCAGTGTCAGTGTTTGTGGAACAATCTGAACTCCCTCTGGTGGCCAAACAATACTTGGAGTCTTCCATGTCTTCAACCGACAGGACAGTGTTTTTCCAGAGTAGTTGTATCTTGGGTTATATATCTTGCGGTGAATTCTATGGTAGCTTTCTTCCAGTCCTGTGATAATGATAAAATTTACAAATTTAATATGATATGGACAAAATTACTTTAGCTGAATCACTATAAATAGAATTTAATTGGCTTCCAAAATATTTATTGATATTCGTAACCTCACCAGCTACAGAGAAATCCCTTTTGTGGGACGGAGAGGGAAACCTCTGTAAGATTTGGCAGTTTTCACATATATTTCTATAAACAATAAGAAATGCTTTTTCATTAACTACTGCAAAAGAGTGGTCCCATAAACACCTACATTCCCCGTGCACTCTCCTTTCAAATGAGTGCTGTTGCTCAAAGCACACTGAGAGCACAGCAGTTGCCTGGAATAGCTGTTTGCAGATGGCAAGCCTTACTCCTCTGCTCGTGCTTTACCTCCCAGTTCCCTGTGGGTGCATTCTCCCATACCTTTCCCAGTTGCAGTGCAGGATGCTCCCAGCCTAGTCCCACACTCCTTGTCCTCTGCTGCCACAGCCAATTAATATTGGTCAGCTCACCCTCTGGCTCCACTCTCCTGCTTTCCGAGAACATGCTGCTAATGGACCACGTAGGCAGCGAGCCTGAATCCCTAATGGAGGCCTGTAGCAGAGAAAAGGGACAAGCCGAGTCTCAGGTGTTGGGCAGGAGGAAATCCACACAAAGGGAAAATGTTAGAACGAAGACCAGTGAATTAGATGACATGTGCAATCCTTTCGTGCACTTTAATCAGAGTCCAGAGATAGTTTCTTGCTACTGTGAAGGTATTACTAAAAACTATACTTGGTGCTTGTACATAATACATGCACCATCTTCACTTGTTTTGCAACATACTTCGGAACAGGGGAAGGAGCAAACACCACAACTTAGGTGAAAGATCTCATATGAGCAATTAAAAAAAAACCCTAACAGAGAAAACATCTGGTAAGTGTTGTGCACGTCGATGATAAGATATGACAGCAATCCTGTTAGGAATATCATCTATTAACCTGGCAAATTAAGAGTTAGAGTTTTGCCTAGAATATGGAATCTAGGAGAAGAGGGAAAACTATCTCGGGTACAATCCTGTGCAGTGATAGCAGCAGTTCTGTAGCTGCTTGCCTTTTACTGTTACCGCATCTCACTGTGCTGCAGCATGTAAAATTACCTCTCAAATAACCCTCGCCTGATGACGAGCCATAATGAAAACACTTCACAGATGCTACAGGTACTGATGAATCACTCAAACAGCAACAACCAGATCTTCCCACACTGCCTATCAAAACCTGTACAAGGCTGAAGTGCAATGTACCACTGTTTTAGCATTTACTAAGCAACAACAAATCCTAAGAGGACTTCTGTCTTCATGAAGTATGTGTTCTAAATACACCTTAAAGTTTAGCAAGCTCTTTTATTTTACTTAAGCATTTGTGCAAATGACATTCACCATTGTCTGTGCTCAACAGGACTGAATAGCTTAAACCATTCATAACATAATATTATAGTTTGACCTGTTTGAACACGGCTTTACAAACAATCTTTACAAATAATGTAAAGCATCCGACTCAATGAATGCCAGTCTAGATGTAATAGAACCACAGGATCTTGAAGTATTTCATTGCATATCGATAATATCACAGACTGTTAACAGATAAGAAGGGTTTCTGAGTATCTTTATGCTTGCTGACTTATTCAAGCCATTCTTAGTCAATAGCTCCCTCTTTAGTCCTTCAGCAGGCATCAACATTAATCTGTCTTGACAAATAAAGTCGGTGGTTTTATACAGGTAATGGCAACCACATTCATTAGCTTTTGCAAAGAAATTTACTCTAGAAAAACTAAACAAAATAATGTGCTGAGAAGTGTAATCTTCATGGCAAACACCGTTTGCAGATCTTGGAGTCTGCTCCTCCTGCTTGAGTTATTTTGTCTTGGATGATTTGTCAGTGGTGGAATATAAAGTCTTTGTCCAGACTAGAAACTGATTATGTGATCTTAACAAAATAATTGAAATGAAGGAAAACACAGATAATGTAAGAAACTAATATACTGAGCAATACAGTATGTAATAAACTGACAACGGCAAAACAACTAGAATATGCCCTCCTGCTACAGGTAAAAGTAAAAACATTTGCATACAGAAACACCTAGAGCGGTGTGATCATAGTGAAAAACAAAGCTAATTCAAAGTTAAGGATGATAATTTAACCCATTTTGTCAGATCATTCTCTTGTTGTTTGATTAATATCAGCAGTTTTCTCCCGTAAGTACGAAAATGATGTTTGTTTCTAATGGCCACTTAAGCCATGAAAGCAATATAATTAGAGTAATAAATACAATTGCATGTTTCCATAATTAGAGTACTAAATAGGTTGTCGTGTTTCCATAATTTATCTGATTGTTATCTGCAATTTTTGTTATACCTTAAGGGCTTAGAGAGTAGGTAGTGAAAATAGACTAGAATGTAGTTACTATCCCCCAAATTATCTTTGGGGGGGGGAGACACATAGGTGGGAATGGGCTAGAAATGTTTCAGAAGATCGTGGTATCTATCTGATGACAGATGCTGCAGTAATGATAGAACAAGTGAAATAATAACAGTAGTGATAATGATGATAGCTTAGGAAAACTGCAAACTTTGTGAAATTCATGATACTCTCCAATCTACCAATATTTACACCTTATTCCCTTGCAACTTCCAATCCCAGGTTTTTTTCCTGTGTAGGCTTAGAGGATCTTCTGAGATTTCATCTTACATAGTTAATATTCCTGTATTCCAGTGAGGAGTTCACTACTGTTTTAACATCTCCCTTGAAATTCCCAGGCTGTGGCCAGCAGACCCTCCTGGAAAACCATAGCAGCTGAAGAAGTCCTTGTACCAGTTGCAGTCGTTGTGGGAAATGCTTTCCTTTCGAGGTGTAAGGGGCCAAAAAGGGAAAGGAGCCACTGGAGCACTAAACTCCCATCGATATTGGGAGGACGCTGTTCAGTTTTCTAGGTTTTTTTAAACTATTTTTTAATGTAGTGTGAATTTATTAATAGTTCAGGATTGGGTAGTTGTGGTTTGATGTTCCTTTATTTATAACATGTGAAGAACAACAGGTCTCTGTGTGATGCCGCATGGTAGATACAGAGCAGTTGGAAAGGAACGAGAGACGAATGAAAGCATCAAGCTCAAAGAGCTGCTGCTGCTTCCATCTGCTGCTGTCGGTGATATTGGCCTTATTTTAAAGGCAGATATCCAGGGGACACTGTCAGCCTCCATATTCTAAAGCTGTTTTAACACATCTAGCTTTATTTATTGATAAGCATTAGAATAACATAAAGAAGTGATGCTGTGCTAACAGTGACTATAAAATGTACTTTGTATGGTTCTAAACGGGCAGTCCTTTTTGCCTTTTTTTTTTTTTTTTCAAGTTCACCTTTAAATACTGTACTGTAGCACTTGACTCTCATTGAGGCATGTTAGATATACCTAATAAGCACACTAACATGATCTGGGTGTAAAAGTGTGACTTCCAGGCTAAACTCTAAATGCTCCAGATGTGCTAAACCTGTCCAGACTAATTCAGATAATTTATGAACTGGGAGTCTGCCAGCGTTTATCTGCATCAGTGTTATGTAGCAATGCTTCGCACCTGCTCCTGAGCTGCTGGGAAGGAACAACAAATCTATTAGGAAGTCCTGTGACTATTTTTTTTTTTAATTATTTTTTGTGCTGAATAAATTATTTCCTGTGTATTCACAGGCACGAGGTGTCCATACTAAGCAGTGGCCTGTAGAGTTCTTCTGCACATGTTATATTTTCATACTTGAAAGAGACAAAAGAAAAATTTAAGTCTTTCACTCACCCATTCCTTGTCTGCCTTTGCCTTTAAAGTCAGGAAATGATTCAGTGGTGCCGCTGCTGAAGCCAACACTTTGTTCAGGGAGTGACACATCAGATGCCTTCTTTGTGTTGGGTTTTCGTGTTTTGTTTTGTGGGGTTTTTTTCCCTGCATTAACAGTTTGGTGGGGTTTTTGCAATGTCAGGGCAAACCAGTCAGTGAAATGAAATGAAATCACAGGCCTCCAATACAGATAATCATCTCTCAGTCACATAAAGGTGGTGTCATTCTCCCAGTGAGTCCCTCTGAAACGCCTGAAGAGGTCATCTTCAGGCACAGACCATGGAGAACCTTCCTTCAAAACAGAGCAGGCCAATTCATGTGAACAATGATTCAAAACAAAATTATTCACTAGCTGCTGAAAAAATGTAAATAATTTACTCGGTGTGTACTGTCTGAAAATCTAAGCAGCAGCAAAGTAGCATAAAAACCATTATTGTAGAAAAATGTATGAGATCACTAGTGGGGAAGGAATTATTCATATAAATCCTATATGACTCATTTCAACAGTTCTAATTCCAGTGTCTCTAAGCTTTTAAAATAGCTATACTAATTGATTAACCTTTGGTGACTGCTTATCTCGGATCAGGAAATGTGTTGATTCTTTTTGGTGGGACACAGTTGAGCTGCAGTACTTAATGTTTATGGTTCATTGGCCTTGTTTTCTGTTAGCTCTGCGGGCAATGAATTGCAGAAATTAATGCACTGGAAGTCCCTTAGGTCTGATCTTTTCATAGATTTCAGTTCTTAGAAGGTGGAAAATCCTATGAAAGCTCTAGAGATTTTTGGCTCTGCTTTAGGCAAAAGCTAAAATAAAATGAGAATGTTAACAAAATTGGTGTCACGAGTAATGAAGATGGTGCATTACTGTAGACTTTACAGCATGCCAGTGCTGTGATCGGTTTTACCAGAACCCTGATCTTATAACCAATGCCTGGGATCTGGAGAGAAAAGGACAACTGACACATCTCAACTTGTGTGACTGCAGTTGGGATCTACCTTCCTTTTATTCTCTTGCTTGCTATACTGAGACTACCTGGGGTTTTTGGCTTGTTTTCATGGAATTTATTTTTGGGCACTGTTTCAAACTGTATTAGATGACCAGTATCTTGACAATATCAGGAAATGTATCAAGTAAGTTTTTCTCATGCTTATAGGTTAAATCCAGATAGTATATTAATATATGCTACTTCATTTGTACCCACCCCATATACCACTGTACAACTACACCTCCCTGTTGCATTTATCTTTTTGGCCAGAATTTCTTATATGACAGATTCTCATGTGAGTTAAGGCTGTCCTACAAAAAGACTTGTGGGGAAGAATCACTTCTTAGGGAAGCACCTCCTGCACAACTGTCCCCTGCATAGTGCTCACTGGTTGAGAAGGCCCCCAAGCCCCCATAAGCAGCCCACTGCCGTGACCGCTGCTGCCCCGTTTGCAGGGGAGGCATGGTCTGTAGGGTGGCAGGCACTCTTGCTTTGTAGGTTCCTGCTGACATTCAGGCCTTCAGGTTTTAAATAAAAGGATCCTGCCCTCAGGGCAGGCGATGGCAGCTCCCAAAGCTGGCACTCTAATAAATGGAAGCCTTAGTCCCTGCAACATGACTTGCAGAAACCACAAAAATTTGGTTATACTCTCACTTTCAGTGTATGGAGTGCTTCACTTAGAGCATCCTCTTATTCACTTAAGAAGGGGACCGGGACTTTACCCAACCATTTTTTATCTCTTAGACCAGTAATGAAGACACTGTGGACAATAAACCCTTCATGGGTTCCTGTGACAAGCTTTTATTTTAAAGCTAGCTTTACGTGTAGCACAGAAATACAAATTATGTACATTGGTGCATGTAGAATATTGGTAGCATTTTAAATAGAAATTTCAGATTGGTATTTAATTTGCATTTAAAGAGCATTTATTAGTAGTTAATGAATCAATTGATTGCTCAAGGAGCACTTAATGAGATTTATTGCCTTATAAAAGAGAAAGTTAGCAGCTAAATAACAGAGAATGTAATTGTCTCTATGAGTGTCATGTTTGTACCAACTTAGAAATGGCTTGTAGAGAGGGCAGGTGTTGTGGTGCTGGTTGATGGGTGAATATTAGCAGGAACCTCTTTAAATAAAGCCACTGAGATGCAAGAAAATTGTACATATATAAAATAATTACTAACACAAATGTCTAACTGGAGTGGTCATCTGATGGTCCCCAGAAAAAAGAGATCCTGTTTCACAATGAGTTTAGGTTCAGTTGGCTCCTAAAGAAACAAGTGGGAGAGAACTTCTGCACAGCGTCTGTAAAGCCACCCTAAAACTCCATTTTGATCTTAGGAGAAGGAAACCCAATAAGGACTACAGAAGACTTCCAAGTGGTGCAGCACTTAAGCAAATGTCCAAAAATTTCTTTGATAAACTGTTTCATAGAGAACTTTGCTCAGTATTCCGGTTCCAACTACCCATACAATTGTGTTGCCTCTTAAAAGTAGTTTGTCTTCTTTTCCTATCCATGTATAAAAATAAAAGTGAATTTGTTTCAAGTGCTGATAAGTAACCTATTAAACATTCAGCCTCTTTTTTTTTTTTTTGTTTTAAACTTTCATACTTTATAATTTCAGAATTCCCTTTGAATGTTACTGAGACTCAAAGAGCAGGTCAGCTATGTCTCATCCTCTACTGCGTTTGCTGCCTCCAGACACCTTGTTAGGGAAAACTGCTCTCTTGAGTTTTCTTCTTCATTTTCCTTCAGTAAATATGAGACAGTTTGCCTTGCTCTTCTGCAGTGTAACTCAGCTGAAATGACATAATAAATTCGGGTTTTAATTTGGTCTAAAATGCAGAGACTTTCTTCTTCGTTTTGCCACATCTGCTTCTTTGTATACCTGTTTTCACTCACTCTACCATTGCTTTTTAACAATACAAAGAGTCTAATTTTCAATTTTCTGTTAAATAAAATGCCTCAGGTGTTAATTCACGCTTCACTGGTATCATCCTCTAGTTCATCAGTGCTAAATATGGATCATTGTCTGACTCTGCATGCTTTTTCATTAGACAGTTTATTATTTTGGCACAATTTGATCCACCTTATTGGACTGGAAATAATGACCACAGTCTGATTTATGTCTAAACCCAGACTATAGGGAAAACTGCTTGAACTTATGCATCCTAATTTGGATCCTAGAAATATTACGTTAGGCATGTCTAGCATTTCCAAATTGTGAACTTAATTTCATTTTGGAACAGTTCATTTTCAGTGGAAAGGAAATAGCATTTGTACTCATTACTACTATCTTACACATTGCAGCTGAAATTCCAGGTTCTGCAGTAGAATAATATACACAGTTTATTTGATTTCTTACGTTGCAGAACTAACTCCTTTTATTGAGTGATTGCCATGGTCTGCTCCCAATAGTATTTTCTTTTAAAGTTAGATGCTTTGATGCACCTTAAGTTATATTGTACATTGGGCTGCAATTATTTTGCACCTTGTGGTGCTACAGTACATGTTATGGGTAAGCAAGCACTCATAGATCCTGCAGAAGGAAATTACATTTATTTAATGGAAGTAATAGAAACTTGCCAACATAACAATCACGACATTTTATACATATCTCACTTTTTAAAAATCAGAAGCTGAACACCAAACCAAAAAGTGTTTTTTAGGAAACAATCTATTTTTCTAGGAGCTCCAATGAAGTTTTTATCACAGCTCAGTACGAAGATTTTCTAGTCTCTTATTCCAGTTTTACCTCTAATACAACCAACATTCGGAGAGAAACAGTGATTTTATTCAGCAGTAAGTTCTGAAGCTACGGAGAATTACCTGGAATCCTCTGTCTTCAAACACTGGTGTTCTTATTTTTGAGTCACTAGCAATTACTGAAGTGCCACAGATAAAAAAGACACTTCATCTTTGGACTGCTACCGGATTGTAACATCTTTATTACAGAATTAATATTTGTTAGATAAAAATGTACCATGACCAACGTTTCCCCTGATGTCAAGAGCAACTGACCTCAAAAATGCCCATCAGGCTGTATATGTCAGGGTAGATGTGTGTATATATGTGTACACTTGCACACATACATACATATTATGGAGGTACCAGGTCTGTATGGTTGAGAATATGTTTTACTGCATTACCATGCCTTCACAGTTCTGGAGCGGTTCAAGAATAATACAATTTCTGGATTAGTTTAGTAGCTGAGGCACTGCTTTACCTGCCCTTGTACAGTGCCAAAGGCGCTCTTAGATTTTTTTTCCATGTTCTTTTATACATTCTTCAGCCCATCTCTGCTGGCACCTGATGTGCTGCTCCGGTGTTTGGCTGCAGGACTCTGATGCAGCTCAGGAGGGATGAGCTCTCCAGTGGGAAGAGTGTTGCAGCCACATTTACACCGCTGCGTTGAGAGAGTTGTAACTCTAGTTTTTACTAAAACAGTGTTTTCCAGTTACTTGGGACCAAAAATGATTTTATTTCCCTATATTATTTACATGGGGAAAGAAGCCAGGTAGGGGAGTTTTTGACTGTATCAGTGACTTCTGCTGCAGTCTTGTGCTGACATTGTAGTTGAGGGATGGCTTGTTCTGCCTGCTTCTGACTCACGGTGTTCACCTGAACAGGATGGCTCTGCAGGGAGGACAGACCAAGCTGTCTGTCTCTAGGAGGCCAATAATATCACGAGGTGGAAAAGAAGGCTTTTCACAGCTCTGGCTTCAAGTTAGTGGTTCCTATTAAAACCTGCATTTCACAGCAGTTGCTGCAGGGTGGTATCATAGCAGAGTTGCTTACTATTCTAAGCTCTTCAAGAATTTCAGATAAGCTGATGTGCGAAATGACAGCCTTTGAAAGTGGCTGTTACAGCACAGCATTAGGGAGTTGTGCTTGTTTTGACTCTTACTCTCCCTTGAAGAGAGTTATATGCTCCATTCAGAACATCCGCTTACAGAAACCATGAAAATCTTTCACAAGATTGCCTAACCATTTACTCCTAAGATATGCACATTTGCAATAGCATATAGTAAGTGGAGGTGTTAAGAAAAAAGACAGCTCTGGCTTAAGCAAAGGATATGCTTCTGAACTGGGTTTTTTGTTTAGAGTCCCCCCCTCCAAGTCCAGTTGTTTTTGTTTTGGTTTTTTTGTGGTGGTGGTGTTCTTGGATGGGCTTTTCAGTCTTTGGTTGTTTGGTTTTTTTTAAACCCTGATCACACTTTGCTTCAAAAGTGTTTGTATTTTAGAATGCAGAAGGCTGAGTGTACTTAGCTTTTTTTGAAAATCCAGCTCCAAAAAGAGACATCGGTCCGTACCTCCCAGGTGGGAGCCGTAACTCCCTGTCCGAGGATCAACCAGTGGCTCCTCCACTCAGTCACTGTATAAAAACTGCTTTAATCTATATCTGACAGCTTTTCTAATAGTTGTCGTGTCTTCTTTCTGTGTCACACACATGGACACGCTCACTCCATAACCAAGATGTCTTTTCCAATGAGAACTTAAGTAAAAGTTGTAGATTTCTGTTCAAAAATTTGCTTTATACTTGTTTTTTCACTGGTCAAAAAATGCTTTCAGCTCGTTCCTTGCCCTGGGTACTGGACCATTGCTAATGTGGAGCAAATCAAAATGCTGACTTCAGCTTCTCTGAAAACTTAAACTGAAGTTCTTTCTGACAAGTTAACCTTTTGAAAGGTTAATGCAAAACATTTCCAATGGAAAGTTTGTTTTTTAACTATTTAAAGTTTTCAGCAGAGACATCTGGGTCATTTTATTTGTAAAGCGAAATGTTTCCAGCCCATTTTTCTTCCCTGTCTTTTTTAATTATTAATTTTTACCCTTTTAACCAAGTTTTTCTGCTGGAAAATCTGAACAAAACATACTTTTCTCTGCATCTTCCTTATGAGACAAGAATCTCTATGCATAGTTATCTAAGAATAAGACAAGTGACAATATGGTCAAAAGGGTGTAGGCTTCAAGATTTTTACCTCAACACGTAGCTAATGTAGAAGAATACATCAGTTTCAGGAAAAAAAAATCCATGTTTTTAGCAGGGGCATTCATGGAAACAAAGTTTTTCAATGTACTCCTCAAAACTGAGGACATGTAGAAGTCTTCCATCATTCTTTCCTCCCATATCTCTGACTGAGGGCGCTGGGATATCTCTGTCCTGGGAGACAGAGGTGGCACTTTTGGAAAAGGGACATGGAGTCTCAGTTTGCATTTCCAGGAGTAGCTGTGGTGATTTCGTGGCAGCAATCCCTCAAAGATGTACAGGAGCTGATATAGAATACCTGGCAGCCCTTATGGTGGATAGGGAGTCCCCAGAGTCCGTGTTTGTTTTGTGGAGAGTATCGTGCTATTTTTGCTTGATCAATATCGGCATTCTGTGGTTGTCATTAACAGGTATCTGTACTGTAACACCATTGCGCTTCTTGGTAAATACGGGGTTTGTAATAATCGTGTTGAAATATAAATCCAAAACATGCTGCACTGCAGGATAACCTGAACATCTACTACAACCAACCTGTTGCTTCCCTTTTATATTTTTCAGCAGCAGTGAATCCCCTGTATTGTAGTTCCAGGTTATAATTAGCTTACACACTTTTTGCCTACTGGGCATAGTGTCAGTCAGCAAATCTGAGACCACTGGGAAACCGTCCTCCTTCCAGGTGCTTTGATGGCCGCTCTTTGTGCTGTGGCTGATGTGCTCATGCTCTCTATTAATTTCTTCAGAGAAGTAACAGCTTTTAAGAATAGGCTAAAAGAGACATCTTTCTCTTTGTGTATAGCTACAGCTGACAGAATAATTTAGAAGCAAATGGGTTGCATGCCAATTGCTGTGTCAATCAAATCCTTATTATGACCAAACTCAGTGTCAGGATGAAATGCCATTAGTCCTCTTCACACAGAAGTACGTCCTTCTCTGCATTTGACTTTAAGATCTTTCTGCATTTTTTGCTTTATCCTTTTATGCTTTGTGTTCCTTGTCTCTTTGGGTGGTGCCAAGCAATCAGTTTGTACAGACACAACAGATAGAGGCTGCAAAAGAAAGAATGAATGTATTCATGGCTTATAGCATAGATAAGGCTTTGTTAAGGTAAAGTGTAAAAAGAGCGTAGGATAGATTTGACGATGAGATAGCATAGTGCTGTCATTTCTCATCCTTTACAGGAGTTCTCTGAGTTATCTGTCCAAATAGTTCAGGTAACTGGGCTATGATACACTTCTCCGGAGATAACAACTAGAAAATGTGCCTCTATGCATTTTATGTGCATGAGAAACCAGAAAAATCTTTTCTAGAACTCCTAATTCCTGAACTGTAGGTAAAACCATCACCAGGTTTCAGTGAAATCTCTGCTCCATGCCATGAACTGTAACAATGCTCCATATCTGTACCTTAGAGATGTGGCACGCACCTGCAGCTCCCGTTGCATCCTGCAGACTGCTGGGAAGTCCTCTATACTTTCCTTATGACTGCTACCCTAGGAGACCAAATGGTTTTAAAAAGCAAACTTCTGAAGTGTTATAGCTTTGTTCTCACTTGCAAGATCGTACTTGAAACTTTCACGGGTTTAGAAGCAATCACAGGGAATTGCCCACAGCATTAATTGGTTTTCCGTATCTTGTTAAATAGCCATACTGCTCCATGCTTTCAGCAGCTCCGTCTTCAGCTGCTGACCTAAGTAAATGCAACTAAAAAAGCACAGACTCCAAAGGCTTCTTGGCTAGCCATGCTGCAGTGTAATGCGCGAGGCATCCAACGTGTCCTGGAGGAATTTCTGCAATGTGAGACTCGATCCTCATTTTCCATGTTTGCCACTGCAGCTCAGTTGTTTCCTGTGAGCTGCAGAGTGCCCGAGTGCAGGCTGGAGGCATGAACAGCTTCCAACGGAGGTGGCAACCCCGGCCTCGACCTACACACTGACGGTTTCAACGATTAAAGCCCACGGGTTACAGGTTAAGTTAAAGCTCAGGTTTCAGAGTGGTTTTGACAGTCGTATCCTCTGCATCTCAGATGCATGAGAAGACCTTATGTTGAAATTGTATTTCTTGCTTACTGTATAATTTTAGACTTTATGGCAGTTCTGCAGAATCTGAGCTCTGGTGGCACATCTGAAGGGATGGACCTTGGCTTCAGAGGAAAAACTGCCTTACGGCAGACTTTCACACAATTGCACATGTTTTTATGATATTGCATGTTCTGTAAGGGGTGCTGTGCAAGACAATACTGTTAACGACTATACAGACTATTGTAACTCTTTTTACAGGGGGAAAAATTTGTGCTAAATTTGGAACAAAGTACCTTCCAGAAATGATTTTAATAGCCAAGATAAAGAGCCTACTAGTTAATAAAAAAACCCAGAAAAATGTTGAACATGAATGTCAACACTTTTAATAGATTGCCTTTTTTATTGTGTGCTGCATGTTTTTGTCAGGGGAATACAATAATTATAAACTAGTAACTATAATGAGGTTTTGAATATTCATAGGCAATTAAAATGTGTCTCTGTGCATTTTAACTTTGCCCAGTGGGAAATGTTGCTCATTTTTTAGAAATAACTGGTTCACAATCCTTGGTGAAAAATGCAGGACAGAAATCAAAACACCGAGCAGGGCATAACACTAACAAAGTTCAATTGATTGGGAAGGAAAAGCAAATGTTACAGCATTGATTAAAAACATATATTTGTAATCCTGCCTTCTCATTGACAGCGAATTCTCATGTGGAATACGAGTACTGTAATTTAGGTTTTAAAAGATGTAGGGACACATTTCACAAACTCTTCTATGAATATTAAATGTGTGTTTAGAAATAAGGAATAAGTGCAAGAAACACAAATAAACAAAAAAGGGGGATAACCCAGTAGCAGGCAAAAAAATCATAGGGAATTTTAAAATCTTAACTAAATAACTGGTGGAAGTACATAATAAAAATCTTTCAAGCAGCATTTAGAGCTTTTTCTCACAGATTTATCTTGGTTCAGATAAAAGTTACTGGATTCATCAGATAACTAAATGAATGTCTTGGCTTTTGTTATGCAGCTTGTCAGATTATTAGCAGATGAGAAAGACTGGTTTACTGTTGAGAATATATGAGCCCAGGTTTTTCATGGATGTAGCTACATTTTTTTCAGTGGCTTTTTATAATTTTGTACTTTATTTTTGAAACTTCAACAGAGATTACTTTAGAAATTACTTCCTCTTGTCTTTGGAAATGTGTTTCTCATGAGATCCTTTTTTCTGATTCAGTGTACTGGAAATATTTATGGTGTATTCATGTGTTGTGACATTGAGTTGTCATGAGACCAATTTTGTTGTCATGCATATCAAGGCACAATGAGAACCTGTAGCAACTTCATTAGCAACTCTTCGCAACTTTTCAAGAGAGGTCTTGGAGCAAGAAGGCAGCATCAGCATGTGCATTTTGGCAGAAATCTGCCTGGTTCCCAGGCTGACAGCTCCTATTGAAATAACACCAGGAGTTCTGCAAACAACACTGCCTGAATGGCAAAAAAGGAAAAGGAAAGGTTAAGCATGATATTCCTCCAGTCTCAGATTTGATTGATGATCTTGCAGAGCATGTTGGAGAAGAGTTTTCCACAGCAGTTGCTATAATCAGCTTTTGAGTGCGGTATCTCCATTGAGGTGTGTTTAAAAACGACGCCCTCGCCAACAGAATGAGGTGACTGCAATGAAAATTTGAGCGTTTGGGAAAACAAAAGGTCGTTGTGAAAACTGATAATAAAAAAAAAGTGAAGATTCTAAAGATAATAAGAACAAATTTACCATTACACCAAAAGAGTAAATTAGGTACCTTTGTTTTGGCTTTACAGCTCAGCAGGGTAGGGCAGTACTTAGTACTTCCAAGGTGATCTTAATTAGTCTCTTCTGATTACAGACAGTTCACTGGCAGCATTATGAGACAAGAGACAAAACTCAAATGCCAAAATAAAACAAGTGCTGCATTTTGTTTTGTGAAGACTTCGGACACAGGCTCGCACTCCCCTTTGAAGCCTGGTTTATCAGGTGGTTGTCCTTGCTAGCTGTGGGCACCCATCTCTGTGCTGGCTGTGGCTGCGATACCTGTAATCTGGTATCTGGAAACATGCAACGTATCACTGTTCTACAGGGTGTCCCAGGATAGAAACTGGAGAGCCTCAGGTCTTTGGGCAGCTTTTTATCTTTGAATTTTAAGTATATTTTTCTGTAGATACATCCAATTTTAACAATGAGAAGTGGAGAGATGACATGACTTGTTGCATATGCCAGAGGAGTTGAAGACTGTTCTTAAAAGAATTGTATTTTATGTCTTTCCCACCAGACTGTTCAGACTGGGGTCAAGTCCAGTTCCTCCCCAGAGGAGAGTTGTAACTGTGCCTTCCTCAACCCAGGATGGGCTTTTGTCTAACGTTTTTCCTTTTTCTTTTTTTCCTTTCTCTCTTTTGAACCAAAGACAGATATATTTTTTGGACTTCTATTTGTGATGCTGCAACATGAGGGAAGTGAAATATGTTTTTTCAGTCTATTCAGATTTTCAGTCATAAAACTCAAGCTTTTATTTGTATTTTCTTTATGGTCAGATTCATTTATTAACTGTAGTGAGATTATTGCAGTAAGTTGAATGTGAGTTTGTATGACAATGGCAATTCTCTGAACCACACGTAGAGGAAACACTGTTCCAGCAAACTTTGCTCTAATATTTTGTTGTTCATACGTCTGCCTGAATTTAAAGTATGGTTCCAAATACTTGTTACTTTTGTCTCTCAAAGTATGGAGCTATATCATCTTTTTATAGTCTCCATTTTTTTGTACGTTTTACTTAGGTATGTAAGGAAAATAATTAAATTCATGAATTTTCTAAATAGCGAAAGGAAATTCAAGCAGGGAAACACACAACCTAACTGTATCCTTGATTTGAAATGAAGCTTGGCATGAAGTACGAAAGCTTTTTTTGTTTTCTATGCCAGCTTATTTAATAAAATACAGTAGGTTTCTTTACAAATCCAGAGAAATTTTAATTAGTCCAAGTATTTTATTTAGAAAAGAGTAAATCTGAGTGTTTCAACATTTTTTACACCTTCAGGGTTTTTAAAGCAACAGATTTGTCAAAATCAATGCACGTATGTGAGATATTTTGGCATTGTGAAATTTGAAGTTCTTGATTTGGAAATAATCAATAGAAAAGTATTCCCAGCTGTAAAGCTGACTCAGTAGCATTATTTGTTTTTTTTGTTCATCTAGCCAATTGTATATTTGTATGTAAATAAGTTTTTATATATAATGTTTGTGTTTATATTTAGGATACTCAGCAGTACCTTTAGCTTGAAGTCAAGAATAAAAAGAAACATATCTAGGAAGCTCTGACCTGAGAACTGTGTGTGTACGGGGGGAAATCCCACAGGCAACATAGACGCAAAAATTTAATCAACCCAAGCTCTTCAGATATGGCTTAAGGGTTTGGCAGATTGTAATTTTTACTGGAGATGCCAGAACAAAGAGGGAAACATATTAACGTAGTGCAGTCTGTGTACTGTTTCCAGCTTTCCTTCTTATTAAGTGGAATATATAAGCAAATTATTACAAAAAATATAAGCCAAGTCCAAATACTGATAGACTGCTTTAATTTTGTTCTCTGTAACAATTTATATCATATATAAATAATAAGCCTGAAAGCTAGAGCCATTGCTTCACAACTTCTGGGAAGTAATTTTCTAGCTCACCTTTCTTTGCCTACTGCAAGACTGAAATCATCTGCAAAGTCAACCTTTTGCATTTTACTTTAAACTTTCTCCTTGATGCTGTGGCAAGGCAGCTCTGAGGAATCTCTCGTTTTGTCAGCAAAAATGGTAGCGCTCTCTTAGGAAAGAAGCAGACACTTAGGAACTCACCAGGGACTAATTTCTTTAATATATTATAATACATTTTTACATGCCACAATATTACATTGTTCTTTGATGTCCCAGCATGTAGCAAATGATTATGGTTTCATTGTGGCTGTTTGCAAGATTATGAGTGATAAGGTAAGCTGTACGCTTTCTACTTTTTTTGCTTCTGCTTCATAGTCCTTATAAATAATTCATGGAGCAAAATTACTGTCCCAGAAAAATGCAGTCTGTTTCATCAGCCCTTTCACACTTTATTGATCAGCACATATAATTTTTTAATGTGCAACATCACTGGAGTTTTGAATAGTAGTGAGTTTCTTTCTTTGTTTCACAGAATGCTCCAGCAAAGACTTCAAGAAAACTAGGACATTTCCATGCAGTTTTATTTTAGGTCAAAGAAGAAGAATAGTATAAATTATTCTGTTTAGGATCTATTTCAAGTTTCCTGTTGACCAGATGTGGAAGAACATATGAAAATTCACATAAAATAGAAATAGAATGATAGAGAAGAAAATTGAGTCATTTTGAAGAGTAAGTGCCAGATTCATAGCTGGTATAAGTCTTCATACTTTCCTTACACTCAGAAGCATGATCTTGATTTTTACTACTTGTTAGTCTGCCCAACTGATGTGAAAAAGGAGTGTGATCTGTGATGAAAACGGAAGAAAAATATAGAAAACATCGTAAAGCCGTGCATGTTAGCAGGACTTAAAAGGTATTTTAATATGTTATTCTTAAAAGCTCCTTTCAGGCAAAAGCCTCATATGCCATTAGCTTCTAAAACTTGCTCCTAAACTTGCCCCTTAGCACCATGGTACGTCTTTTACAACCATTTTGTTCAGCTTGTATGAGATAAAGACTATCTAAAGAGGATGGTTTATATGCAGCTTTTAATTTACGTGGTTCCACCATTTAGTAGATGCAGTGTAAATGAGTGAGATTTGGTTCTGTAATATGGCAACAGGTTACACACGCCTTGCCCAGAGAGCAACCAAACCCAAGGCTGCTGACGGCAGCACCTGGCAGCCTCTGTAATTCTGTTGGCCTCCAGGATATATTATTTTTTCTTATTAACCAGGTAGAGCTGTATTTCATTTATTCCAGTGGATCAAATTCTTCTACCTTTTATTTTTGCTGTGGTCCCTTACGCCACAAACCATCCAGCTGTTACCAGTGGATCTCCTTATGTGGTGTAAAATGCTGTTCGTTGTTATTAAAGGAAGAAAATTATCTCCTTTGGGCTTCCTACAATTGGCCATTGTACCAGTACTGAAAGAGAAAAGTAACCTACTTTTGTGTTGTTGCATTGGGTGGGCAATGATAGGAAATATTCTCCTAGGTATTATTCTTTCCTCTGCAGCATTCTTTTGATGTGGTAGTTAGAAACCAATTTGAAAGGTGAGTTCAAATACTTCAGTGTGGTAGTTAGAAGATTAAGTGTAAACCTGGTTAGGGACGTTTCAAAAAAGTGTTTCAAGGAAAAAAAATGGAATTCTAGAAAAGGAGCTTTCATTTTGACAAATATATAATGCAAAAATTAGAAATATTTTGGAACTGTCAGAATAAGTGTTTCTAGCATTTTCAAAATGAAAACAATTCATATGTGTTCTGGAACTGTTTTTATTTAAAATGTAAACCCATAATAATATATTATATACTAAGGAAGAACTTTGGAACAGCTGAAATATTTTTCTCTGACCTAGTATTTTTTATTCTTTCTTGTAGAGTGTTTTTGAACTTCAATTTTAGTAGACATGATAATTTTAAACATACCCAAATTTTTGTACTGGTTACTAGAAATATTTTTCTCCAAATAGGTAAACTTGCTTTAATTTATGAAACCATTGTAGTGTTCACATTTTGATTTATGAACATTCTAAATATGGATTATGGCACTTTCTTTTCTAAAGTAAATACACTGACAGAAAAATTACAAAAGCACGATCTTTTTCCATTCAAAATATTATGTAAAGCATGAAATTCCATTACTGTAATGATGTCTTTGCAGCTGTCTGCTAATATCTCCGTTATGGAATCACTGCTGTAAATCTTTACATCAGCAGGTAGTAAATAGGGAAAGGATGAAATTTTTATGATGGCTGGTATAAAAGATGTATTATAGGAGCGATAATAGAATGGTCTTGAAAGTTACTTTTAATGAAAAAAGGGAAGGTGTTCCTCTCGTTAATACATATGTTCTTGAAGTGAGAAGGGAAGAAATTAAAAAAGACCATGGTCCTGAGGGCCAGTGCTGAGCAGTTCATGATTTCCCTCTAACTGCATCCCATAACGTTTTATTTTTTGTGAGTTTCTAGTCAGATAATTTCCTGAAATAGTTGGAAATGATAATAATTAGCTAAGGAAGTCTTCAGGCAAGGCAGATAATGCCTGTTGCCCCTGTATCTTTGATGTGGGATACTGGCAAGAGAGTTAATTCCCTCTAAGAGGATCCCTTTTCATGCGTGCACCAGAAACATGTGATGGCGAAGGTGCTGTTTTCTCCCTGAAACCGGGTGGTCAAAAAGCTGGGCACAGCTGGTTGTCAGTAGTATTACATTGTTTTCAGGGTCTTCTGTAGTTATTTCAGCAGTTTTGCCTGATGAAAGACTCCCTCAAAAAAGAAAGAGTCATGACAATAATTTTGATGCTAAATATTGCACACTGCAAAAAAATTTGTGGCAAAAAAATTGGTAGGTGCCAATTTGTATGGTAGATACACAACAGATAAATGCTTGCATACCTAGTGACTTATTTACAGAATTTATTTCATAAATAGTAGTATTGCAATGATTACAGATTCACATTCCATCACAAAAACCCCAAAACCCTCAAGCATGTGTGGATTGTATTAGGCCTGTTAAATTCATCCTAAGAATCTCCAATATGTTTTTTATTGTGAGAACAATTTGCAGTTTTTCTAGTTTTATATCAGTATCAAAATTGATTCCCATTAGAATTTGATAGCAGACTAGAAGATAAAATAGAGTTGTATTTGAGTAGTAAATTGGGCTATTAATTTAGTATTTCTCATTGGGTGATAAAATATTTTAATTTCTTTTTATTCCCGTTGCAAAATCTAATACTAACAAGCAAACATTATGAGTCGCTTTGCTATGAGCAACTCTGATACATTCTTCTCCAAAGTGCTTGCAATTAAAACTTAGTTCTTCAGTTTGACAAAAGCAGAATGAGTTGACTCTGTGAAATCCAAAGTAATATTCTATCACCATCTCAGTAAAATTAATCTCAGGTTAGCGGAAGTCATCTTTATATACCTGTAGCAGACAAGTCTCGGTAGAGATAAATGCCTGCAATATGTTATTTTACAGTGTATATATAATCAACGTTGAGAAGACCATCTTAATTTTATTTTAAAAATACCAAGACAAGAATTTTGAAGGTGCGCCTACCACAGCAATACTAAATTTTCTGTCCCCTTTTTTGACCACCAAAAATGTAAAAAAAAAAAAAAAAAAAAAAAGTTCTTATATACATATCATGCTCTGTATTTCTAAGCAGAGTATGAACAATATTGTAGTTTATTCTAGATGCATCTAGGCAAGATTCTGTTGGTCTAAGGCTTAGGTATTTATTTAGAAAAAAGAAATTTTATTTACAAGGACTTCAGGATGTATTCCACTTTATAAAAAGAAGCTAATGTGATTTTGAAAACGAGAGAAAATAACTAATTGTACTACGCATGTAATAAGATTCTTATGACAAAGCATCTGTCTGGTAATACTCTAACCCTGTCGAAGCAGGCATTTTCCGAAATGGATGGTTACATTTTGCTACACTATTTTTACTCAATTCACTAATTACAACTCAGTTCTAATACTGCAAGGATAAGGAATACATATTAGGAGTATGGAAGAATACTCCTGGAATACTATGGAAGAAGAAGAGTAAGGAATACATAAGTTCTACGTATACCTTAACTGTTGCCTTTATGATTCTGTGATTTTTTTTTTTTTTATTTTTTTTTTTTTATGATTTGTGATTTTGTGTGCTGTGATCACATTCTACCCCACACCCCCTGGTAAGATTTGTTTTTCCGAACATTTAGACAGCTGTTGGATTGCTGCTTTAGTAATGGCCATCTACTGCTATCTACTTAGGTCTTCATATATTATTTCAGTGAAGTGTGGGGTCTTTAGTTTGTGCCTCTGGAGTTTCCTACAGTAATTAATTTCTGCACTGCAAATTTATTTTTAACCATGTCAGGACAAGAAGCAAATTAATGGTGTTGGCTGGTAAACATCTATATTCCATTCTAAGTTGGGTTGTCAGCACCTGCCCTGAGCAGCACCTGCATGCTATTATTCGATATAAAGTGCTACTATTATATTCTATCCTGTTTAAGTAACTCAAAACTATAAACAGTTTTGAAATGTTATGGTAACTTTGATCACCTTGCAATAACTAGAAGTGCTACAAAGCTTTAACAGGTCTTTGAAGAGCAGTAATTAGGTACTATGCACCACTTGTTTATTTTTTATTTAACTTTGATTAGGCTCTAAATGTATAATAAAATTAAATATAAATAAACTGCATTAAAGTAACAAACATGTGACATTGTGAAGCTTAGACTTGAAACACTTAAAAATTCTCTCAACTTTCCCTTAAAGGGAAGGATAGGCAGAATGGGTGCTTTCTAACTAGGAGACGTTAGAGAGGACAGGACTGCAATTGAGGGATGGCTGCTATAACCACCTGCTTTGAATTAAGCCATAGCCTCATCTACCCATTTCAAGGATAATCTCATCTTCAAGATGAATTTTTAGTATATTACATAATATTTGATCTTAAGTACAAATTTATATTGTTCCACTAACCACAACATTCACCCAGCCCTCGTTATTAATGTAATAAGCTTTCATACTTTTTAAAAAAAGTTTTCTAATGTTTGGGATTTTTGTTGGTATTTCATTAATCCACCTGTTCTGAGGGGTTTAGCTTTGTGCATTTTGTTCTGAAATCAGAAATGTCTCCCTGTATATAAACAAAATTTCATGCAAGTGAGCAAGACATTTCTGATATTAATATTTCAACTCAGACTTGAGTGGAAACGTGTATTTTTAATTTTTTTTTCCTAATTTTTTTTGTAATAACAGTAACACATACCAATAGGGGGTTTGGTTCAAAGGTGTTTTTCATTTACGTTTTGGATTTGTTTTTGGTTTAGTAAATATTATTTTTTCAAGGAAAAAAAATGGAAAATCACTTAAAGGTAGTAAAAGAAATAGGAGTAGTGCTATAGAACTAGTCTTGTGTGTTGCTTATGTCTTCCTTTATTATAATATCAGAAGAATAATTGAAACAATATACATCTGCTGAAGAAGAGCTGATTGAAAACCAAACCTTGCACTCTGTCAGACCTGATCAAATAATAGAACATGACCCGAAGCTGGCCAGAAAATTCTCATCATGATGAATATTATTCTCAAGAGGCTTCTTCTGTAGTTCAAGAAAGTACAACAGACATTATAACATCGTAACTAATGTATCTTTTATGAAGGGAAATTTTCCCAAACATCTTCGTTAGAGACTAAACCTGCGCTACAGGCCTGTTGTAAAAACTGTAATGAGAAGTCTTCTGTGCTGGGGTTAGGGAACCTGATATTCTGAGTCATCGATGACATCCTAACTCAAAAAAACCTACTAATGCTTACAATTTTGGTAAAAAATTTGCTGGCAAGATTACTAACAAGTAGTTAAGACAATGTTTTTTACCTTCAGGTATTTTCTTGCTCCTGGTCGTTCGAGGAGTAAACTTTAGTTATGCTGTGGGTCACTTGTGTGCATAAAAGTAGAAAATTCAAGTTGTTGATTTGCATTAATAGAGCTCCATTGGATGCAGTTTTGACAGCTATTATGTTTTTCATTCTTTTGAAAAGATCTGCTAACCACTTATCATAACATAACTGAGAGAGGATGTTCAAGGTCTGTAGAACATGATTTAAAGTCTTTGTGAACAGGTGGGTTCAGAAGGCAATTTTGGGTGAGTGGCTGGCTTTTTTCTAAGGTTTGTTTTTACTATTTTTTTTAATCAACATGATTTGACAAGATGAATGCTTGCTTTATGATTGTGTTAAAATCGTTTTTAGCTGCTCAAAATTCTTATGGGAAATCAATTATATCATAGAATGTTCTCTGGTTAACAGATATAACTAGATCTCATTTTGAAATGTGTGAAATGTTTCAGTCTGAAAACGAAGTAAGTGTATGGTGATAACATATTCAGGTGGCACATTTAGTATCATATTTCATAAAAAGTGCTATTTTGAAATCTACTGCCAGTTTCAAAAGGAGATATAAAGGAATGAGAAAATATATTTGGCACCACACAATTGTATTTAAATACCAAAATATATCTTAAATATGTAAAGACTACAGTTTAAAATCTGTCGTGGGCTCACCTATGTGCGTGAGGAATGATTTTGACTTCTGAAAAGCAACGGCGTAGTAACATTACACTATAGCTGTTAATGATCTGCTTTTTCAGAACAGAAGGTTTTTCTGGCTTTAATTTCAATTTTGATGTAATCCAGTCCTGTCCTTTTCTCACCAGAGGCCTGGCAGAAAGTCTGTGACTTTTTCCCTTGCTTTGCCTCAGCAGGTGTAGCTTTCTGGACTTGCTTCTTCTCATCTTTTGTTCCAGATTCACTTACTCTGATCTTTCTTTGCTGTAGCCCTGACCTAAAATCTAATTGTTAAGAACCTACAAAGGAGGTTGTATTTTATATATTGCTTTATATATTGATGCTTATACATTGATTTAATTTTTTATCTGATAAAATTTATGTAATACTTTTCCATCTGTATCTCTGATTTAATTTTCTCCTGCTGCTCAACTCATTCTTGATGTTCTTCAGACCATGTCAAGCCAGCAAACATAATAGTTTTTTCACGGGTCGGTAACATTTCTAGAGAAGCTTTATGTCTGTATCCCTGGATAAATATGTTTCTTGTACTTGTGACCTAAGTGAGCAACATCAGATCCGCAGCCTGCGGGGTGGGTTGGAGTGAAGGGCACGCTCACCGAACCTTGCTGCTCTGGGTCATTCCCAGGTCTGTGCTGTCTTCCCATTGCTCTGTACAACACCAGCTTGCTTCAGTGCTGAGCTCTTTTGTCTGGAATTGAATGTAGTTTGGCAGAGAGTGTTTTATATTGGTTGTAAAGCAACATGTAGTGATAATGACCTACTCAACTGTTACTGAGCTTCTATTTCACATGGTTTTAAGATGGCAATAACTGATCATTCATAATTTATAAAGTAGTGTTGAATACTGGTGCTAGTTGTTCAGGTTATATATTGGCTCAGTATTTCTAGATAGGATGACCGAGACATTCATGCTTTCACTATCCCAAATTACATGACACTTCTCCATCATCTTCAATATTTCACACTAACATCAGAAAAGCAAGTGTTTTTCCTAAGTGGTAGCGTGAAGTTTGTAGTTAAGTCAGCAATACAAGAATCCCACAGGTTTTCTAACCCTTAAAACAATGAGGAGAAATCAGTTCAAACTGGGCCAAGTATTCTGTACAGCAGATAGAAAACAAATAAGTTCAATATAAACAGATGACACATCTCTTTGGGTTTTATGGTATATCTGACTCTGAAATAGTTTTGTCTAGTGGCGTGGTCATCCGGTATGCTCAATCCATATGGGGCTGAGTGGGGAGAAACCTGTTTGGTAGTAGAGGGTAAACACAGGCAAACAGAGTGTACATATTTCTGGTATAGGTAACATAAAGATTATCTGCCTTGAAATACCAAATGGTTGATTTAGACAAGTTTTATTTCTGAAGCATGCAGCTTACATATTTTTAGATCTACTGTTTTATCTTTGTGTGAGCAGGAAGAAGATTGTTTATGTCCAGACTACATCTTCCACAAAATCATGTCTCTCTTGATTAATGACTAAAATCTGTAGATGAATTGTTTGAATTTTGTCCTTGAAAACTACAAGAGCAAGGTTGCCAGCAGAAAACAGTATTTCTTTCTGTTAGACATGTTACTTTAAAAAGCTGATCTTCTTCCGTAGTTACTGAAACAATATTTCTTTTGATTTTATTGCCCATTTATGCCTTTTCCTTGAATAAATGTGTCCAGTTCACATTTTTCAAGGAGAAGGCATAAATAGGTGTAGCACTTTCAGTAACACCTACCCAGAGATGTACCAGTCTCATCACCGGACCTTTCATGCGATCACCTCAGCCAGGCAAAGTAATCAAACTAGCTATCAAATCTAATGATTAGAACTCAGGACATAATCTTTCAAAAAACTTCAGATTTATTGAAGAATAAAATCCCTGAAGCTTCAAGCATATTAGAAACTGGTACTGCAACGGTGTGAAATGGATAAAGATCATGTTGCCATTGCTATCCCATAAATTAGTCTAAGGAATAGACCCTTTCTTGCAAGTCGCAGTTAATCAGATTTTTTAACCATTGCATTCTCGATGTACTAAGCTTTTTCAGCATGAGTATAAATCATTCTTCCAATACAAACAGATTTCTATTAAATGTCATGTTCAGAAGAATTGTAATAATCAGTGAAAAAATATGCAACAGAAAAAAACCTGAGAGGGAAATTCACATAACAAATTCATACCAAGGGTGTGTTATGAAATTAGAACACGAAGTAGGAAATATGAAAGTTAACCTGTTCCTCATGATGGGAAAACTAGTACCATGCCAGGGGACCACAATGGAAATGGTAAATATAAATCACTGCATCTCTAACCATTCACATATAAAGACAGCATGTCTGTGTAATTCTGCTGCCACTGTTGTGAAGTAATGCTCTAGGGATGGATTCATTTAGCCTTGTCCTCAGAAAAAAACCCCAGTTATAGGGGGTTTTTATTTTTGGTAAGATTAACAGGCACAGATCAGTTGTTTTTGAAGAGCTAAGACACACTTGAATTTTGCAATTTTGTGGCCTGAAGTTCTTTCTGGATAGAGATATTTCAGAATGCAAGTAGAAGTACTCACCAATTTTGACAAAGAATTAATTTATAGATCTTTACTTAGACTCTGATCTTTTGTCACTGAAATGTCAAGTTAAGAGACTTTTAATTCATCGTATTGAATACATGTAGCAGAAGGAACAAATGCCGGACTTGAAGGGTTCTATCTGCATGTGTGCCTCTGAGAATGGTTCCTGAAAACACTCCTCTGAGTAAAATCGCTGAAACACGAATGCAGTACCTCCTGCTGCTAACTTCAGTTAAGAACTAGTTACAGATATTTTTCAAGATGTATTTGAGTAATCTCATTGCTAACAATTACAGGTAGAAAAATATTTGCCTGTCACTTCCAGTGAGAACACTGTCCCGCATTTCAGACATGACTATATTATATGTAATTCTATATGTTTAATTCATATCTGATAATGAAGGGTCCAGGCAGATTAACACAGATGCTTCTACTGATGCTCTGGTGTCAAATATGACTTAAGTCTTAGACCCAGTACAAGCTACAATTCTTAACCAATGCTCTACTTAGAGTATCAATTCCTACCTAAAAACAGTAACAAAGCTCTTAGGTACAAGACTAATGAGCATAATTCATGCACTACTGGACTGAAAATGTGAAGCAAATCTGGCACTTGGGTATTGCAATTAGAGAAAGGAGAAGTTATTACTGTTCTTATAAATGATTTCATCTGAGACAAACTTTTACCAAAGTTGTAGCTCTTTCAAAAAGAATTTTAAAATGTCTTAACACTTCTTCTCATGGGTGATGTAGATTGCAATTCTCTTATCTTAATTGTGCATGAGGGCTACCTGCGTGAATAAGCAGGGATGGATGTGCCTGTCGGCTCATTCCCTCCCGTGGAGATGTGCCTGAACCCACAAGGGCTTTTTTGCGTGCTGGTGAGGCAGGACAGAATGCTGACCTTCCAGCCCTGCCAGGACCACTTGGGTCCCAGCCACACTTTAGTGGAGCAAGCCACTGAGTTGGAAGTGCTTACCAGATCTTCTTTTCACTATCTTCAATTAAAAAGGGGCTAGGCAAGTATTTTTAGGGCTTGTTAATGATGATTTCCTTCAAGGCTCCTTATTAAGAGTGAAAGTCTGAGTTTAAATTTTAATAATGTGTCATTTTGAGTTTTAAGTATAAAATGTTGAAGGACAAGCGGGGAAGTTGCCACCCTCAATGTGGGTGAGCTGCTGCGGTGTGAGAGGTCTGTTTTTACATGTGCTACCACAAGTGTCTGGTTTGCCACATCCCCGCTCTCCTCCTCTTGGGCAGTCCTTCCAGAGCCTTCCCGAGACAGCCCCTGTATTCCTTGATCCAAACCACTGCTCGCTCAGTAGGTTGTACAGAACAGCTGTGCCTCCCGATGACTGATCTCTAGCATTCCCAGTGCCACTGTAGCTGGTTCCAGAAACTCCTTTCATCATTACTGTCATCATTAACAACTAATTATCCTCTTAGATACCACTCATTTCTTAAAAATATTCAAGTATATGTTCGAGTGTGTTCAGAACTTCTTAAACCTTTTTTTAGCATATCTGTATATGAGGAGGGAGAGAGAATAGATACCAAAACAACTGATTTCTTTAGGGCTTAAGAACTCAGAACCCTCCCTCCCTAGGTCCGTTTGGGCACCTCTTGCTGCGTGCAGAGGCTGCGAGCAGGCTGTACACACCTGAGAGCCAGAGGCAGGAATTCACTGGTTAATCCCCACAGCAGAGCTGGGACTGACAGGCTGTGAGGAGAAATCCTGGATGCTCACCCCCTCCAGGGAGGCACCAGGAGGATCCTTGCTGGCCAGGCAGAGATGCGCCACGTGGGAATGGGACACGGCGAGTCATTTGGTCAAGCAGGCTCATTACCTGCTCTTCTCTGCACCCTGCTTTCTTTTTTTTCTTCTTTTTTTCATCTCGATGTTTTTCCCTTTGAGCCCTTGAGCTGCTGACTGTTCCCATCTCAATGAGGTTACCTCTGCCTGCAGCGTTACCTCTCCCATCTTCGTGGCTCTGCGCTGTGCTCTCCCACGGCTTTCTCTCAAGTCAGTAATTCCCTCGGAAACCTGAGCCAGGGTTGTGGAGCAGCACAGTAAAACCTTGGGGGGGAGGATGGAGGGCCAGAAACATTTGTTCTTTATTACGTCGCTTCTGTGGATATCATTCTGCATTGTGACA
Organism: Opisthocomus hoazin; assembly: GCF_030867145.1. Classification (NCBI taxonomy): domain Eukaryota; kingdom Metazoa; phylum Chordata; class Aves; order Opisthocomiformes; family Opisthocomidae; genus Opisthocomus; species Opisthocomus hoazin. The sequence continues at coordinate 3,958,629 of NC_134424.1, read as the reverse complement.
GCCTATTTTCTTTTGATTCTTATTTATAAATAATCTGTCAAAAATATTTAGAAGTCTTATCAAGGTTCAATGGGGTTCCAGAATCCCATTATACAAGAATCATTACTTAGTAATAAGCAGACAAGGAATAAAGAAATCAATAGCTATTCCAAAAGCACAATCTATGCTAAGAAAATATGCTTTTCCCTCTCATAACGCTAATAAGAATGGTGGAGGGTATTTTGGTAGCTTTGTCCTACATGTCAATTATAACCTTTCTGTGAAAGAAAAACCCACTCTGAAGCTGTACTGTAATAGAGAGACGGCCAAAGGTGAGCACAGCTCACATAAAACCATTCCTATTTACTTTTTGCAGATGTTTGAACCAGCAGACTTGGTACTTTTGCAGAGAAATGGTACTAAAGGTCTGCAGTACTACAAATGCTCCCTGAGAGACTACGCTTTGCTTTTAGCTGGACTTAATGAGCATTAAGTGAAAAGGAAACAGATTAATCACCATTATGTGCATCTTCACAAAGACACTGAAGTATCCACCTATTAAGTGTCTCTTTAAATGGCTGCGTGGTTTTCTGTAACGCCAAGAATGAAAGTGTAGGAAATGCGAAGGAAATACCACGGCAGCATCTTGTGTGACAGCCCTGGGGCACGCGACCTGCCTGGGAGGGAAAGCACCGAGCAAGGGTTTCCGCTGACCTGGGAAGAGTCAAAGCTCTCATCTTCCGCCTGCGCGTGGTATCTGCTGTGCGTGGAAGAGCAGCCATTACCTGAAGGTTTGACTTAGCCCCTTGTCTCACAAAGGAAGTTAAATTACTTTCACATCTTTCTTACATCTTTTTTTTTTTTTTTTGTAAGTCTGAATATATAGATACACAGAAATTAACTTGATGTCTGACATAAAGGATTCCTTAAAATATACCCGTTAGAAGCCAGTGTATGTTAAGGACTACATAATTTTAAATGCTTTATAATAGAATAAAAAAGATCTAAATATTTTACTGAGGGTTTTTTTGGTGGTGTTCTTAATCAAAATGATTTGTTGCTTGAAACAATTATGTGTTAATTTATGGTTAGTACTGATAGGGATGAAGTTTTTTTCCCTTGTCAAAATAAAATCTGTTTTAAATAATAATGAGATTGTCACTTTTGCTATTTTCCCTTTGCTTCCTCTTTTGTCTCTTCTTTTGCTTCTCAGAATTAATGTTTTCTGATACTATTATTAAATACAAAACTGAGCACACAGGAAAAAAAAATCAATCTCATGAATTATATGACAGCTTTGTCCTGAATACATTGATATTAATATCTTATTTTTCATTCTCCATTTTACACACATTATTTGTATTCACGGAGAATCATCAACAAGTGGTGGCTGAGGTGGGACACAATAGAAGTGACAGTGACCTTCTCGCATATAAAAGAATTCAGATAAAGAAATGGTGAAATAACCATGTAGTGACAACACTGATCATCAGCCTCTCCGTTCGAAACTGCTGAGATAGCTATAGCCGTTGTCTTTAGCTTTGTTACAACGTTCAAATGAGTCAGTTAGAGAACACGTCTTTTGATACTTCTGACATCTTGCCTTCAGCAGAAAATAATCCTTTTCCTTCGGTTTTCTTTCTGTTGTTCTTTTGGGGTTCTGTTTTGTTTTGTTTTTGCAATGATTCTGACCTTTCCTTTAAACTCACAGCACTTGAAAGCTGTAATTAATACTCTTGATAAATTAGTGGCAGTGTTCACTTGAATGAAGCTGGTGTTATCCATTTACAGGGCTCTGGGAAAATCTTCTTTGGAGCTGATGAAGAACAAGGCAGCTCTGCCGTATCTGCCCGATCACCGTCTCCCAGTTACCTTACCAGCTCTAAAGGTATTGACACACATGGACTGACAGGTGTTGGAGTTCATAGGTAGTGGAAAGAATTCTCCAGTGTTTCTAGGATCTATACCACGGATCCTCTTCTGATTGCAATCCCGAGTAAAAAATCCATATGTGTTTTGTGGGGGTTTTTTGGGTTTTGAGTGTTGCTTTGGTTTTGTTTTTTTTTGTTTTTGTTTTATTCAAGGTATTCTGAGGCAAAGACTTGTCTTGTATTTGTTTCCCCCCTAGTTCAGATGCCATGATGTTGGCTTTTGTATTTTTGTCCAGGGTATATTGTTCCCTCTTTTGCTGTTTCTTAATATTTACTATACATCTCATGTACTATTTATATGAATGCACTTTTAAAGCTCCTTGATTTTATTATGCTCATAGTTTACCCAGATACATCCAAAGTTAAAACCCAGTAAGAGGATATATTTTTGATTCACTGTTAGTATGATTGCAACATATATGTTATAGATCCTATTCTGCAATGTCCTCCATCTTCAGAAACCAACTTCCATGGAAAAACACTGGAAACTTGTTCTGTAGAGCCTTTTGCAAAATGGCTCCAGGCACTGTATGTTGTGTGCTACTTTAAACACTTACTAGGAAGACAGACAATTTATACTTCCTTCTTGCAAAGGTGATATTTTAGGTAATAATACTACTACCACTAATGATCACACATGTCCCTTCTTTAAAATGATTCGATCTGGATATCTGCAAGCTCTTTGATCTCATGATTTACCTAACAGTGAGCAAGGTTAATGCTTAATAAAGTAGGATGCCCTTTCTATAATCACTTCATTAAAAGTGAGTAGCAAGAGGTACATTAAATTAGAGCGTTTGTGATATGGGATCAATTTTGTGGAATCCCAGAGGTCTCTATGTGCTTCATAAAGAGCACTCTACTTTGAACATATCTATAAGTGACCCATTGAGAATTCCTGTTCTCTTTAATTTGAGAAATTTAAAGTGCTTTTATTACCTGTAATGGTGTTAAGTACTGAATGATAGATACATTGTCCTGGCAAAGAACTAGACTGCTGCCCTACAGCTTTAATAATTCATACCCTCACAGCACTTGTAAAATAAACTGCGTGTTACTGGGAAAAACATTAAAAATGACATGCTTTAGTAAAAAAATTTCCTTTCACCACTTCAGAGTGGTTAGGTTTTACAGGGAGACTTTAGAGGTACGAATGAGCATATTCTGGATTATCCATAAACTGAGGAGAAATCTAGGAGCCTTGATTCCTTGGACCGCACTGAATCCTTACACCTTACTCTTTGCACCCAAGTTCAAAAAGCTTTTAAGTGGCCTGCTGTTTGCTGAGCAGACAAGTTAGTTCCCTCCAGATGTCACAGTAGCTTTTTTTTACCTCTTAAGAGAAATAAAAACCAAAAGGAAACCACATTACATGTCTGTGGTGATGATGTGCTTTGTTATTTTTAAAAAAGAAAAAGAAATCACAAGATTGATGCACACATATAATAGAATCACTGTCACTCCGTAGCTCTGTTTTCAATTAAAAATATGGGTTTTTTTCCTGGTAGTTGGATCGTTTTTTGTGTATGAGGCATTAAAAGAAAGTACAGAAGAAATACAAAAGCATATCTCTTACTTACAGCTCTGTGAACCATGGAGTTTCTCAGTCAGGGTTTGACATTTATGTACCTTGAGCATATAGGTATGTAGCAAGAGTTTTGAAACTAAGTAGAAAACTGTGGACTGTAGTTACTCTGCAGATACTCAACTGGTTTATGAGCAAGTGCAATGGACCATTTTGGCCTCTGCTACTTCCATGATAAACATTCATCTCATACTCAGCTGTAATTAGTGCTTTTATACATATGAATAGTGCAGTATACTTTCCATTCACAGAGGTCAAGGAATTGTTGCTTCTGTTGTCATAATATCACTGTATCACAGTTCATCCTTATTTCTGTAATTAGAAGTACTTTAGATGCTACCTAGTTTCTTTTGGATATTTCATATTGAAAGACTGAGATAACTAGACCTTGCTTTGGCCTTTTATATTTTCCACTTACTCATTTTAGTTATGACTGTAAGATGTAATTTATCAAATGCACAATGATGGGTTATCAAAATCTTGTTTCAGTGAAAGAAAGAGGAACATTACCCTCAAGAGATAAATCTTTCATTAAACTTTACAAAGACCTTAAGCAGTTTCTACCCTATTTATCTTTTCAAGTCTTTTTTCTTTATGCTCCAGCTGCCAGTGTTTACAAAGCAGCACAAGGCAGACAGCCAAACTAAAAGCTGATTTCCTAGCCAAATGGATAAATTTCCTCTTCCATAACTAACACTTTACTTCACCTTAGGAAAATGCTTTAAAAATTGCCGAAGGTTCAGAATTTTTTTTTTTTTTTTTTTTTTACATCACGACTAAATTATTGGTCCTGTACATGCCCTTATTTTTAGGACACAGAGAAGGTCAAAGAAAATGTTTATTAGAACACTAAAGATGAATTTGGTAAGGACTAAACTAATCTGACTTTTTTTTTTTTAGTTTGTTGCCCTTGGCTGTCGATGCTTTAAGAACTTAATGTCTTTTGGCATTTGATAGAGGGGATATTAATTATCTAAGGGGTTATATCAGTTTGATCTTTTTGAGGAGGAATTACCAAGACAGCCTAAGTATGGGAAATAAATACTTTCTCACCTACTCAGCTTCAGTGAAAAGCCGGGGTATTTTTGATTATCAATGCTTTTTGATTTGCAATGATTTTTTTCCTTCCTCACTTTTAAAAACATATTAATGAACAAGAAGGAAAAGTGTAAATAAACTAGACAAAAGTAAGGATGGCAGAGGAAGCAGAATCATAGAGTTGTGATTTATCCACGACCATGGCCGTGATTAAGTATGAATTTGATACTTTTTTGTAGAAAAAAGGCAAAATATTTGGCAAGACCTGACTCAGGCAACACCAAAAAGCAAGTTTTCTTTCAGATCCAGCAAGTTTCTTCTCATCCCATGCTTTTGGAGGAGGCTTACATGGCATCTTTTTACTTGGAAATTTCAGAGTCTCTTTGTTGTGCTTTACACATTGACAAATTTTTGAGCCATGTGAGAATATACATGTATTTTTACATATATACACACAAGCACAGATATATGTTTTATGGCGTCTTATTTCCCTCTTGCAGTTAGTTTCACAAACTCTTTGTTCACTGGCCAGTGTCTGTTCAGAGGCAACATGCATATTAATATTACTAAATTTCCACCTTTGACTCAGTCTGCTATAAACCTTCGTAAAAGTGTCTAATTCATTTTATGCATATAAGCATTATTTTCAGTAGGGAAACAAGCACAATAAAAACTATCTTGGAAGACTGAGATACGGCATGAGATTAACTCTTTGCACTGGACACAATGAGCATTCTTCATTTTCCATCAGAAATAAGACTTTCTGTACAGTTCTCCTCATTCTCCTTTATATACAATTCAAGGTGATTATGTTTGTGCATAATGGGAATTGGAGTGAATTGCAGGGAGCTCCCTCTCCCTCTCCCTCTCCCTCTCCCTCTCCCTCTCCCTCTCCCTCTCCCTCTCCCTCTCCCTCTCCCTCTCCCTCTCCCTCTCCCTCCTCTCGCCATGTCTAACTGGATACTTGATATGGACAATTCCCAAACTAATGATCTTTCTTTGCAAAATTTATTTTCCATACTCTCACATAACGATGAAATATTTCATAGATCTGTATCTTCTTCCTCCTGTATGGGCTCTATAACAAATATCTTAAATTATAGTTAGTTGATTAATTGAACCTGTCATGAAGTTCTATGGAATTACATTTCTTTTCACAGTCTGCTCTTTTTCTCTGTTCAACAGTGATTTATTTAATGGCTGTAATGTATTCTGGCAAAATCCATTTAGTGTTGTAATATCTATATTGAAATTCTCTAATTTATTCATGTAAAAGAAGGCTCTCCCCCCTTTTCAAGACTTTCAGTCAAAAGACAAATGAGGATTGACCTCTGCCTCTGCATTACGCCTTTTCAAAACTTTTAACAAATATTTAAGAGCAGAAATGTTTAGTTTTCATTTAAGAAAACATTCACTACTCTAACACTGGTTATAAAGGAGTAACTGATATTAAGTTATTTTCAGTTCTGTAATGCTCAAGCCGAACCAATGCCGTATCAGTGCCCGAAATACCGTGCTCATTTAGCAGAAGGAATTACAAAAGTCAATAAGCATCAATTCCCAAAAAATTATTCTCAGGAACCTTTTAAAATGAGGACTGTTAAATGTGGTTTCTCTTATGGTATCTATTCTACCAAAATTCAGTATTGTGTATATATATAGTGTGTATACATATACTGAGTATGTCTATATTCAATATAATATATATTAAATTTTAAGCTGTAAGGAACAGGAAATTACAAAATATGAACAGCACCAAGTACAAAGTTCTGCCGTGTAGCTGAGGTGCCACGGAGCTGATGGTGGCACAGTCTCTTCGTGTTGCTGTTGAGGAACCAGCAAGCTCACCGTGCGAACTGGGTGTGATTTTCTCGTTCTTACTCTGGCGAATAGTTTGCCACTGACTTTACTTGGGAGTCAGGGAAGTTACGTCATGGCTCAAAACTGGGTTCTGAGTTGCACAGTTTTAGTGGAGTGTCCTCAGTGGGATTACTTCTGTTCTTTACCTTAGGTGTGTACTTGTTGATCCAAAGCAATAGGAGTGACAAAATAATTCTGAGGTTGTTTACAAGTGATGCTGCAAGAAAGGTTGAGATGAAGTCTCTCACATTATTTTTTTCTTTTTGGTGAAGTGGCTTTAATGCATTTTTAAAGTGTCCCTACATTAAAATAACATGCAAAAACCTATTTCAGATTGGAACTCCCTGCTCTCCCTGCGCTCGTCAGAATACATTTCTGAGCTACTTTTTTGTTCCATTTAGATAAATAGATGTTTCCTCCAACATCCCCTCGAGCTTGCCACGTTTACTGGACTACGCTTGTCTCCTGAATAGCATTATAAAATATTTTCTCTGCTGTTTGTTATTCTCTGGAAGGGCTCCCATAACAAAGTGCCAGTTCTGCAGTGGAAGTATATCTGGTGGCACATCTGCTTGTGTGAGCTCAGAGTGATAGCTTTAGCACTTCAGGTATGGGTGGCATAACTTAAGGTACGTTTGTACAGCATGGCTTTCCATAGTCTCACTACATGATAACTGAATAGCCAATATGATAATTCTTTTCTCCCCAGGGAGTGAGAATAAGGTCCTGTATGTGGAAGAAGGAAATGTCTGGAAAAAGAGCATCTGAACAGAGTTCAACTTAAATAACATTTAAAAGTATGACTTGCGGTTGTGGCAGAAGGATGTGGTAGAAACACAGCATCCTGGGACCTTGTTTTTTTACGTACTGGGAAAGGAGGACACCCTTGATGTTCTCCTTCAGTTGCGAGTGCTCCGAGATCTCACATCTGCGGAAGGCAGCACTGTTCCTGACATCCGGGAGAGGTGAGCCGGGCGGAGAGAAAGGAGATGGAGGGACCTGCAAGAGTCTCACAGAGCCTGTTCAATAAAGGGAATTTCTACAAGTGAGAGGAAACATTCTGAAAGATCATGTCTCTTGGGAGGCTTTTATGTACATGGTGGTTTGTTTTCAAACTCTTACAACGGATCTAAGGCAATGCAGGTGGGATTACAGAAGAGGCTGAGAAACCTCCTCCCTAATGCTTTTTCACTCCTTTTCTCTAGGAATCCAGTGGCAAAACACCCCTGGCTTCAAGAGAAGTTACAGACCAGTGCTATGTTTTTGAAGATTTTCCCCAAAGAGCCCAAGGCAGGTGTAATTCACCAAAAATAACTTTGTAGTCAGTCTTTGTGAATAGCTTCCATATATTTCCAAGCTTGTCTTGTTGGCGCATGGTAATGCTTTGGCTGGGAGTCATTTATGTAGACGCAATTCCTTTTCTTAATGACTCCCAGACAGACACATACGAGTTAATTCAAAAGCCAATAATCTTAAGAAAAATATTATGATAAGCTTTAGAGTGCTCTGAACCTTGTTCAGTGATGTTTTGCTTGTAAATTTGGTACTTGGATATATTTTTCTGTGGAAATGTATGTACAAAAGCTCAATTCAAACTAATAAGTCTTAACTTCTCGGAATGAAGCTGACAAACTCTGTGTACCATATTATTTTTTCTTGAACTGTGAGGTAATTTTTTAACTTAAGCCTTTTTTGCTTGATGCTGCTGCTATGTATAGTTCCCAAATAAGCTGTGAACAGCCTTATTAACATCTGATTAGACAGCTAGCTCTTTAGTTTGTACCAGAAAGACTTAACAAGTGCAGAAAACCAGCAGAAACTTCAGCTGAGCTCAGAGAATGAGTTGAATGCTTTATATAATGAGCTTCTTAAATAACACCAGAGATTTTGCCATTGTCAAATTAGCCCTTTTAACATGCCTTATTTGAATTGCAGGGTATGTAAAATACTGCAGGCTTCAGCTACTGAGTCCTTTTCATATTCTTTTTTGTAAAAGATGGAGGGACGGTGGGTCTACCTGAAACAGGTTTTTTGGTTATAATTATTTACAAGGTACTTTCACAAATCCACACAAATAGAAACACAAATCCATTAAATATTGCCTTCGAAAGTAAACAACAGCATAAACTTTCCAGAACTGTTTTTTTTTGGGTACATCCTACTATTTTTTTAGTTTTGCAGTGCTGATGGTGTTTTTTATGACTCCTGTCCATTATTCATATAACAGTAAAGACCTAGATACATTACAATCAATTTTAATATATAGCTGGTGCTGTTGGGAAGAAATGTCTATATATAGATTTTTTTAACATTAAAGGTAGAATGGATGAAATTTGAATATTAGAAACCAGATGTCAGTTTTAGTAATATTATGGAACAGCTCCACAAATCATGGAAGTAAAAATACAATTTTAAGCCCTATGTCCTAAGAGATTTTGTGCCTGTGTGTATATATATATATTAAATTATTTATTAATTCAGCATGTCATTGTACCTCATTGATACCTACAGAATACAGTAGGTTATACTATTAATTATGAAAACTGATGGGTAAGTGCGTGCTCCAGGACAGGGGGGAACTGACACTGAAGCTGGGGAGCGGTGAGACTGGTAAAAACCTTCCCTGCATTTCTTGATGACGTTTCCATGAGGCCTGAATTAGTGATCCTGAAAAAAAAAAAAATTACACACAAGCCATTTTTCAATGCTTGTGAGCTGCTGGCCAGGTTTGCAACTCCCACCAATGGTGAACTGAATGCTGTTAGGTTTTTTGGAAGCTGGAATCTTAGACTCTATGTCAGCAAAAAAATCAGGGTTTCTGAATATCAGGATGAGAAGGAAACTTGATTACTAACAGGGCAGATCCTCTGTAGCTCTGAAAGTATTGAAGCTCCTATTTATTTATTTTTTTTCCCAATCCAAGCACTGAAAAACAGAAATATAACAAACTCCTACTTGCTTCTGCAATTTTGTTCTTAAGAATAAGGTGCCATAAAGTGTATATAAGCGCTTTGATTTTTCACTTTAAAGAGCTCACAAACATTTCTTGTGAAGCCCAAGCAGACAGCTGAAGACAGCAGACCTAGTGGAATCGTCCATGAACAGCCAACAGCCTGACGGTTCAGAGTGGGAGACCATGCAGGAGGTGAAGTGGGTGGCTATTATTTACACATTAAAAAGGTAAATAATAACAGTATATAAATTATGTAGTAACATAAAATAATGAAAATGTATAAAGTGATAGGTGTAAAAAATAAAATGTGACCCTTCTAAACACACTTTCTCTAAACAAACAGTATTGTGGAAGCTTTGAAGGATAGTTATCCAAATAATTTGAATTTATAAAAGTTGAGCTGAAACAAGATATAGTATGCAAATGCTAAATAGAGATTTATTTCTCTTATATTTAGTTACTTTCCTCTGATACTCAGAACTAGTACTTGTGCACCTGTCTGCCTTGAAAGCTGTTAATCAGGTGATTAATTTTTAGGTACTTCAGCTGAATTACATAATTTGAGATTCAACTTCAGCAAAATGCAGATGAAGCTATAACAAGACCAGTTAGCAAGGACTTCTCTGTAATTCTGCCGTGCTAATTCAAGTTGCAGTATTGCTCCCAGCAGTGCGTAGTACCAAACTGTATCTAAGAAAGAGTGTCTAATAAATATAAGAAACAAGTCAAAGGGGGTTTAGTATGGATTCCAGCTCTGCAAAAAATCAGCAGGAGGAGATTTGAGCTGGGTGTTTTACAACATATGGAGACAAGCAAAATACAGATGTTTGAACTGGCTTCAAGTTTGGATCATTATTTCTGTCAATATTTTCACATATTTTCTGAGAGACCAGTATGAATTTAAAGTGTGTATCTATTAGCTGCTGCTGAAAGAGTCATGATTGATTTTTTTCTTTTTTTTTTTTTTGTGGATATACCCACGATTACTTGTGTCATTCACTCTAATTTTGAAGGAAAAGGAGAATATTTTCACTTGTTAACTCAAGGGTATTTGTACAATTTCTTGCTGGGTTTGCATTGGTTAGAAGTATACAAAAAAAATTTCCCTTGCCAGAGGTTGTGGTCTAAAGCCTTCAACTTGCAAACCTGATCTTCCCTTTGAATGTGAGCATTTGAATGCGTGCAATACTGAACTCAGTTGATGTGTACTGTAATAAATAATTATATGTAAGGATTTTTGACTCAGCTGTCTACTTTGGATTCTTGGTCTAGGAAGGTATATTACGTAGCATGGCTGAGAATTTACTGAACATTCATTATCAGCAATTGGCATAGATAATATAGACAGGGTTACAGAGTTTGAATGCAAGGGAAAAGTACAAAGAGACAAAGAGACAGAGACCTGCATTGCTCAACAGTTGGCTGACTGTTCAATAACGAATGGGCGAGTAGACCAGTATCCTGCCAGAATACAGACTGGATTTTTTGCCGTAATGTTTTAAATCTTGACTTGCTCTGGTGCAGAGTGAAAAACTGAAACCACACCGCTCGTGGAGCTCTCGTTTTGTGGTCATCAGTCTTTCTGGTGCGTTTCTGCGTATGTTATGGCATCATAAAGTGAAAGAGCAGAACACATCTACTACACCCACGGTAAAAACTTGCTCAAAGCTGGGCTGTGTGGAAGCCTGTACTTTAGGGATAGAACATACAGGCCTTGAGCCTGAAAGGAAATTTGGGCATAAATCAAGTGGCAGAGAAGCAAAAACTCCTGCACTTCATATGTAATTTTCTTCTTAGTTCTGTGCATGTTTCATGCATGATTGCGTAGTCTGCTCTTGAAAGCTATAGAATCAAACAGGCTCACATATTTGCTACTGCAAGGTGCCAATTTTATTTGTCCTATTTTATTATGACATAGATAATTTTTATGAACAATTTTAAAAAATATAAACCTTGCATAATGTGCTTAACATCTATTATCTCCAATGAAAATTTTACTGATTTGCATTATGGGGATTATCCAAATTAAAGTCTAATCAATCAAAATCAAACTTCCGTTATGCCCTTCATGCAATGCATCCCAAAGCACTTTAGAGGATAATAAAATTAGTAGCTTGGTTAAGTAGCAGTAAGCTAGGTCAAACAAATAAGTCTTTAGCTTACACTTAAACAGTGAAATATGGTGATCATTGAATAGCTTAGGATAAGCTCTCTTATATTTATTTTATACCATAATTAAAGCCCTCATTATAAAAGTCTTTCACGGTCAGAGACCAATCATACCAGAAACAGAGAGACCTAGCAATATTAATGCAATGGCAGAATTATCTTGAATTGCAGTCTTATTTAAAATAGTGGCTGCACAGCTGATACAGTCTTCTGGTTTTGTATGTCATTTTATATTTCAAATAATTGATGGTTTTTAAAACAGCGTAATTTTTAAAAGGTAGCAATGCATGTAGTTATAAAATATTGCTAGAATAAACTAATGGACCTAGGAATAGTAGAGTGCTTGTAAGTCCAGCTGTACTGTCTAGAGACTGCAACTGAGCATAACTTTCAACGGGTGCGTTAGTGCCATTGCTTTCCTTCTGTTCAAATAGTCTCCATCTAAATGCATTACTGTTTGGGAAGAACTGAGTTAATACAAGGTGCTTTTTCATGCCTACATGGAAACGTGTTACATATGAAAAGAAGCGCTACAGTTAGTAGGATCCTACTGTCAGTAGGACTGTGCCTTTGAGAGGTTCTGCTTGTTTAGTTTTAGTTCATATTAGAGCACAGCAATTTGAAATTTCATTTATATGAACTAGATCTTTGAAGATGTGACTACTGAATAAATTTATACCTGGTTTACCCCAAGGCATAGTCTGGACATCTGTTTTATTAAATAATAACATGTGTTCTGATGTAAGATACATTTGTGGACCACAATTTGTTTCTCCTATTTTAGTTGGCTGAAGAACTTCTGAATAAAATGTCGGTTTTAGAATTTTGTTTGCTTTAAACGAAAGAAGAATAGGGATCAGTTACTCCCATTTTCAGAATCAGATAGGAGGTACAGGTGAAAAACCAAAATGCCTCTGCTTGGCTCCGATCACCTTGATTTAAACAGTGTCAACCTTGTTCTTCATACTGGGCTTATATTGCATCAATCTGCTACAAATATGTGATGCTGCAAAAGTTGCAAATGTGTGGTTTGTTCTCCCTCTTGTGTTCATTCACAACTTGTTCTTCTAGTTAGATCAAGTAAGCTAATATTTTGAAGCTCAAGTGCTATTCTCACTGCAATTAATTTCAGAATTCCTGTTGACATGGGTGAGGAAAATAAGGTCAAACTCTTGGTGAGTTATTTATATTAAATAAAGTTTCCAAAACTGGCTGTAAAAAAACTTAGAGTAGTTTTCTATATTAAATTATTTCTCTGCTGAAGGAAAATAGTGTAAAGAAGAAAGCAGAGGAAGGGAAGTCTTTCTCATATTAAGAATCTGCTCTCATAAACACTATCTGTCTATTTTTATGTTTTTCAGTTAGTTCCTGCACAAATAATGGTTTATAGAAGCGAGAACTTACATAAACACTACATTCAGCACAAAGTCATCAATTTGTTTTTGTTTGTTCTCTTAAAGTATGTAGCTAAGATAAAGTTTCCTTTTTTCCCATGGCATTTATTGTATCTGCCTTTTAGCTGGGTCATCTTGAGATACCATTTACTTTCTCCTTGTTCTCATTCCTTCCAGTCTCCCGGTGGCCATCCTAGGAAGCATCCTGCTCATTGTAGAATAACTCTGGAGTGATCCATTGAGCAAAGTGTTAGATGGCAGGAATTCTTGGCAGACAGAATTCTCCTAGATGGAATAATCTATGTTCTTTCAAGTTTTCATTAATCATTTGGGATTGATGAGATTATCACTTTAACCCGATGTTTTTTTCCTCACAAAATCTAGCACTGTCTTGAATAATTACAGAAACTCAGCCTGATTAAAAAATGGTAGTGGAAAAAAAAAAAAACATTTTTCGTGTTTAGAACATTTTCTCATGAGAAATAATGTCTGCTTAATGTGTTGCATATTCCTTACTTGGAAAAGTTAAACCTGTAAGTTTTAAAAATTATAGAAGTCTAAATCAGCCCAATTGATTAAGTGAACAAAATGCAGTTGAATTATTTCTGCAGTAACTCATTGCTTGCTGGGTCAAGTGACATTCTAAAAGTAATATGGGCACAAGTAGGAAGCATTGAAAAGAGAATTTTACCATGACCAGTAATATCAAGTAAGATAGCTTTACAGGTGTAAACCCTGGTAAATTTTGTTATTTGTTTAAAAAAAAAAAAAAAAAAAAAAGTTGTTGGTGACAAAGCTATTAAGCTGAAGTTCTATGTAACAAACAACCAAGAGGGATTTAGTACATGTCATAAAATCCTGTATCTGGGACCCATGACAAGACCAATAATGTCAGAGAAATGAGAGGCAATAAAGCTGTGCTTTAATTTACGATTTGCAAAACATCTGTTCAGATGAGAACCATAAACCACAGGGCACACGAATGAGAAAGTGTCTGCTGTGCAGGGGCTGTAATGAAAAGGCTAAAATTTGGTGTCTTGGATTAGTGGTATAAAATGTTGAATGACTTCCATTAATTCCGTGCTACGGCTGCTCATTTCAGCCTGCGTAAGATTGTAACTACTAGTGCTAAGTGGGGTTTAGATTTGTGTTATTTGTAGGCTTGCTAAATTCTTTGTTTCTACTGTTTCCCTAGTGTGACTGATCAATGTGGGTGTTTACTCTTACTACGTGTATTAACACAGTCACTCAGGCAAAGGACATTTTATCTGGAAAAGAGGTACGAAGAAGAGGTTTATAGGTTAGCACATAAAGCTTCACCACCAATAATTATCAAGCACAGGATACGTCTTTTTCATGGTTTGTACAACAAAACTGGCATCCACAATAACGGTGTTTCTCCCCAGCTATTATTTTATTCCGTTGTGAGCAGAGTACCCCCTGCAGAAAGGACCATGATTGGAAGCATCCTCGTTCAGGTGCATGATCTATCTTCTTACCAAGCCATGAATTTGGGCAGGGTTTCAGGAAAATTCCTTGGCACACTGTGTCCTAAGCGCAACAGCACAGGCCCAAAGCCAATGCACTTGCAGAGTGTTTAGTTTTACGTGACTGCTTCATGTCTTAGCCTAGATACGTTTGCATACAACTCATAAGAACAGTGTTACCTTCTGTATAACGTAGAACGTCTGAAAGCTAAATGGGATTTAAAAGCAGAATCTGTGGCAGGCTGTTACCTGTGTTCCCTAGCTGTATTTGACGCTGTGTTCGTGGACTGCAGGTATTCTTCCAGAGTTACGTAAGTATCACTGCAAACACAGTAGGCATTTGAAAAGTTTAAAAAAATGGGAAAAAAAATTATTCTTCAACTGAAACACCTAAAGATGTCGTCTGTGTTAAACAACAATATAGAAATAGAGAGAACACAAAAATCTGTGGTGGAAACTGGCTTTATTCCCCAGGTGCTAGATGATGAGACCAAATCCTGAGTTTAGAAAAAATGTCTTTCAAAGATTTACGTGAAAGAATGTTTCTAAGATCATGGATTTTCTTCTTCAGCTTTGGGGGAGCATGTGTTCAGGAGATATTTCTTATTTCCTTTTTCCCTCATCTTTTCTACCCATTTCTGCATATTTGTGAGACTCTGGTGAATACGGTGCAGTTAAGAGAGAGAATAATCAAGAATTGTGAAGGTCACATTTGGAGATTAATTAGTATGACAGTAATTGCTCAATTTCTGTCTGGAGTGAGAATGTTTTGAGACAAAGCAGTACGATTTTAACATTTTTTCCTCATTCCCTGCTTGCCAGAGCCTCTGAAGTCACAATTTCAGGGGACGTGCTCCCTGAGCCATCCTGCAGCCTGAGGGGAAACGTTCCAGAAATGAGAACAAAATAAAACCTGGGGTTATTTTCTCCACAGAACTTCAGCTAGACTTTGGGGATAAAAATTCAGTCATTTGTCAATTTGTATTCGTCTCATTGCACTCTATATGTGAGGGTGGACTTGTGGTGGTTGTTGGGCTACGGAGGTGTTATTTCATCCCGTCTGACCTGTCTGACCAAGGTCATGGAAGGTTTTGGACAGACGTAGCGTGTGGCACGGAGAGCTTCAGGGGATGGAGGACCTCTCGATTACCTCAGTGGTTTGTCCCAGTGACAGATCAACCACACTTTTAAAGCTGTGTATCTAATTCCTGCTTTGATTTTCTCTGACTTTTAACTTCCAGCCCGTATTAATTTTCTGTAGCAAACAAAGAATCCCCATAGCTCCTGCTGTTTTCACCTCATGAAGTTATTTAAGTGCCATGGCCAAATCATGGAGTCCCTTTTGTGATAAATGAACAAGACTGAATGCCCTTAGTTTTTCCCTGAGAGGTATTTTTCACGTTCTTGAATAGGACAGATATTAATTTTGAAGGTGGTATTTGCTGAATGGATGAATGACAATTTAAAACTCAGGTAAGCATGAGGGCACCTGAAATGTTGATGCAAAATGACCCAATTGTCTCAGAGCGGCAGTGGCATGGGCAATACCATTATTAATACCGCAGGCTCTTTTCATGCAAGCTGTGTTTTTGTTGCTGCATAGAATCACAGAATGGTAGGGGTTGGAAGGGACCTCTGTGAGTCATCTAGTCCAACCCTCCTGCCGAAGCAGGGTCACCTACAGCAGGCTGCACAGGACCTTGTCCAGGCGGGTCTGGAATATCTCCAGAGAAGGAGACTCCACAACCTCCCTGGGCAGCCTGTTCCAGGGCTCCGTCACCCTCAGAGGGAAGAAGTTCTTCCTCATGTTCAGATGGAACTTCCTGTGCCTCAGTTTGTGCCTATTGCCCCTTGTCCTGTCACTGGGCACCACTGAAAAGAGCTTGGCCCCAGAATCATCAATAAAGACTGAAAACCAGATACTAAACATGTAGATCTCCTGCGAGCCAACCCGTTGAGCTGAAGTCATTGGTTTCCCACATTTTCGGCTCGCTGAGCCATGTCAGCACGTTGCACTGTGTGTGTGGCCCCCGGCTTCTAACTGAGCGTGTCAGGTGCAGCCCCTGTGCTCAGTCCCTGGTGAAATGCCTGTGAGGATACCAGCACCAGCTTCTCCAAACACTATAAAACCCTTGGGAATCAGTAAGATTATCTTTCAGATACCATTGTAGACAAATACAGAAATAAATTGTAGATTTCAAAGGCTTATATTAAATTTTTTTGCCAATTATTTATATTTATTTCACTTATTTTGGTTTAAAATACTAGCTATTGTAGAGATATGAAATATTATGCTTAATTTTGAGCTCCAGAGCACATTCAAAATGTGACAATTTTATTAGAACTAATGTTGGAGGAATGCTATCTGATTAATAGAAGTACTGTATTGTCCATATATTCTTATTGCCCTTTCTTCAGTAAGTGGAATCTAGGCAACTGAAAGTGATCCTAAAATGTCTAAAATCACACCTGACACCTGTGTTCCTGCACCTGAATCCCCTGTTTGTTCAAGTGGTGTATTATTAAGAGGCTGGTTTTCATAAGCCACATGCAAAACTTCCCTGACAATAGAGGAATATTACTTACTTATCAACAGATACGAAAGGATACTGATCCCCCTGCATCCTCTATATTTCTACATTTTATTTCTTGTCACCATAAAAATTCTGGCTAGCTCATAGTGAAATGGGATGGTCTTCCTCACATTTCTCTGTTTCTTTTGCCACTCTCACATATCCAGAGTTACACATAACATCAGTTCAAAAGCTTTTCGGTTGAATGGTGTTGGCAAGTGAGAGTAAATTGTAAGTAACAAGAAGTTGTGTTAAAAAGATATCCGGTTCTGAGAAGATAGTTTACTCGTCATCCAAATCTCAAAGGAAATAGAAAAACTTCAGTAAGCATGTTTTCCATACAGCACTTCTGGTGGTATCGAAATAGGGAAGAAGTGCAAAGAACTGATAACAGTAACATTTCCAGTTTTCCCATAGCGTGGCAATGGACATATTAATTAAAACAAAAAAGAAAGGTAGCAGAGGAAAATGACAGCTACGACCACGAAGATTTATCTGTAAATATTTCAAAGGGTTTAGTTCACTATATTAAACTGTTGGGCAAAAAGGAATTACTTTCTGGTTGGTACAGAACAGTATGGTTAACAGTTTAAAAGAAGCAGTTTTATATAAATGACTATTCCTAGTCATACTATAGTCCTACTATTTACATAGTTCGTAGTGCACCAGTCCTACTTCACAGGTATCCGTAAGTCTTTGCTTTGTATACTCCTGAAACGGGGCCGCTCAGTGCTTGTAGGTTTTCTTCGAAATGGCTTCTGTCAGAGAAGGTTGGAAATAGACAGAGAAAAACGGAAAAAGTACCAAAGATTATAAGGAAGTGAAGATTTCTGAAGGTGGCCTAGAAGAGAATAGATTGCAGGGGTGAAATGTAACTCAAACCGAACAGCGTCTTGTTCTACAAATAGTCTACTGACTTCAGCATACAACACACTAATAATATGAGGGATTTAGGATATCTGCTGGTTGCCCTGCTCTCTTCCCTTATGTCAGTACATGAATTTCTGCAGATACAAAGTCATGTGTATATTGCTTTTACACGTCTTGAAAGATAAACTTATTTTCAAGCAGTGCTAATCCCATTGGAAGAGATAGCTAGCTTTACCCTGCAACTAACGTGTTATGTGCTTTTTTCAGTAGTATATGTGCTTATTCTTCTATCTACACTCTTGCACGTCTCAGTGCTGTATTTTATGATGCAGACACCTAAACCAGAAGCAGCCGTATTTTCAAAAGATAATTGGGTGTGAAGAGGCAGAGGTGAACGTCTAGGCAGCTGAGGGAAGTCCCGTCTGATGCTCGTCTGCATTCCCTCTGCACTTCAACATTTTGAAAATCTAGTCCGTAGTAAACTGTACGGAGACAATGGCAGAATCCAGCAGTGAAAGTCACAGAAGGGCAAAGAGGAATATTTATAAAAGCAACCTATTCATCAAGTTTTTTATCCATTAAATTTTTAAGGAAAGATTTGCCCTCCTGAAATAAAGATAGGTTTGAGAAGCGTAGTATCATCTGCATTTATGAGGTTTTTCTTACTCTTGCACTTTGCATAGGTGGATAATTAATGACTGTGCTTTGTTACTGGTTTCCTTCATCAGGAGTCAGGTGGTTAGGACTGGTCTCGCCCATTCTGCCTGGTTCAGTAGGGACTGGAGGAGTTTGAGCTCCCCCTGATGAAGCACCACGATAGCTTGAGGAACTTGCACTCTTTTACATCTGCAGGTATGACACAATCGGACATTTTTCTGGTCACTGATCTTATAGCAGGGTGAGGGAGGATGGAGACACTAAGACTACAATGAGTAGTACAATCCTTCACATCTCTGGGAATTTTAATTTCGGTGAGCGCAGATCCAGCCCTAAGAGCTGCATGCTAAGTGCACTGAAGTCATTGGTAATATTTTTGCATCTTTGTATTTGTATAAAGCCCTCAGGCCCAAGAAAATAAATTACATTTAAATATTCTTATTCTCTAATGTTGCTCCTTTTCTTCGTATCATCTCTTCTCCCACTCTCTCATACTCATTTTTTTTCCCTTTGTCCTCTAGTCAAAGCAAAATATCACCAAAGAGAACAGCAGATTTTTGTAAGGTTGTATTTGCAGTAGACTGCAAAGAAAGCAGTGCCCATTATTACTGAAAACAATTCCATACCATTTCCAGAGATCACAAGAATATTATTTGTAGATGACACATTCTTAGTCAGTTCTGCACTTTATGTATCTCTAAGTGAAAAGGCACTCGGTTTAGAAGAAGCAGAGATGTTAGCACTGCTGCTGACAAGGAGTGGGTCAGAATTCTCCTGGTCTCTGCACACACACTCCCTCCCCCCCCCCCATGTATGTAACTGTATAGAATTACACAAAAAGGGAAAGCTTGCAGGATAGTGGTGGCCGTACCTACGTGTGTGTATGTGCTTCTACATAGATGTCATGGGTTCAGCACCTGATGGACAGGTCTGCGGTTTCTCCTCAGTAACAGCCATGGAGACAACCAGCTGGAGAGGAGCTGGCAGGGAAGGGTTGGTACCCGGGAAGGGCGGTGGTTGTAGCTGTAAGTATCAACCCAGCTTTTATTTTTATGTGGTATAGGTAAATTATCTCTTATTTTCTGACAACCCTGAGGTTGTCAGAGGTTGCTGTCAGAGGCTGGACCATGTGTGTCACAGACATCAATGAAAAAGGCAGTTTTTGTGTTTCTCTTGATTCCAGCTGCTGCGATTGAGGTTACAAACCTCCTCTTTGCTGCCAGAATATTGAAAAAGAAGCCACAGGAGGGCATTTTTTAAACCCACTGACTCTTGACTGTAGTGACGGCTTGTTGCGCACACTAAGAGCTGGAATTCAGTGCAGCCTTCAAGCACCACGGTGCTGTACTGGAGCACCAAAACACGTAAACACCATGGATATGGGGAAATTTTTTTTTTATATTGTCCCCTGATTTAAAGCCCGCATCAGAGGAAAGCCTATTACATTCATTCTTTTCTTTTTTTTTTTTGTAAACTGATGAAATATTTTCTTTGCTTTAATTGAAAAAAAATTAGTTTTGATAATTTTGAAGCATTTACTTTTCTTTTGCCATTATCTTTCATCTGGCATTTCCTAATTGGCTCAAATTTTGAAGGGAAAGGTTGCTTTGAAATGGGTAATCATATTTTAATTCTGAAAAAGTCAAAATAAGATATTCCGATCATTTTGCTACCTTCAGAAAAATTCAGAGTTGTAGAACTTGTTGAAACTGGTCTCTTTCTGCAGGCAGTTTTCATTTTTGAGGGATTAGTAATTTTTTATGCCCTAAAGGGATTTTTTTAAAAACTAATTTCCTGATTGGTAACTTCATTTTTCCTGCTGAAGTGACACGCTATGAAGTTTTAGTGAAGGATCTCAAATACTGTCTTTAACGCAAGTGGACTTCAGAGTTTTAGCAGAGTCCTTCTTCAAGGCAAGGCAGTCTCTTTACAATTTTTTCTTCAATTTGCATAAATTTATCTGTTTGTTCTCAAACATTCAAAGTAATTTTCAAAATACTAGCAACCTTCATTAGATTGCTTTGCAGAAAGGACTGAAGAGCATACAGATTTATTTTTGAAAGAGGA
This sequence comes from Opisthocomus hoazin, assembly GCF_030867145.1. Lineage (NCBI taxonomy): Eukaryota > Metazoa > Chordata > Aves > Opisthocomiformes > Opisthocomidae > Opisthocomus > Opisthocomus hoazin. Next base: position 3,938,066 of record NC_134424.1, on the reverse strand, counting down.
ATATTTTCTCTAATTGATGCTGCTGCAGAAAGACCCAGGTTTATTAGCTTATTACGATTGCATTTCGAAAGTCTGAAGTGCCCTAATAACTGGGACCAAATTTGACAAAGAGGAGGACAGATACATGATCTAAATTAAGAAGCCTGATTTAAAGAAGAGAAATAAATATATCCCAGACAAAGTACTGATGTTGTTTAAACTTGGTAGGAAATACACTGATAACAATCTCGGAATATTTTCTAGAAAAGATATTGCCAAGAAGCACCAACTGCATCGCATAACGACTCTATATTGTAGTTGCACATCTGTTTAGAACAAATAGTGTGTTTCCCAGAATATATTGGCTTCACAAATTTTCTTTTTAGAAATAAAATGTACTTGACCACAAAAAAAAAAAAAGCACAAATTTTCTTTTTAGAAATAAAATGTAATTGTCAAATATCTACTTCTTTGGCTGCTTAACAGGCACAATGTGGATCTCTCCTCACATGGCTAAAATCGTTGAGGCTGTTGGCATTTGCTCTGTTGGAAGCACACCAGGACCTCACCCTGGGTCCGTGGAGGTGGCTTCCACCCCAGGAGTGCAGTGGCCTCCCATACATGGGGTCCCTTTGGAGTATACCCCATGGAATCAGTCGCCACTAGAGAAAAATGCCCCTAAGTCATCTTATCTGCTGGTATAAATCAATTGTGAACATGGTGAAATCAATAGGGTAATACTAATGGAAAAATGGTGAGACAAGCTTTAAAATTAAACTGTATGGCCAAGATAAATGTGCCTTGAAACCTGGGGCTTTTGCCAGCCGGTGTCTGAAAGATGCTGTAGAGTTATCCTATTTGTCCAGAAAGATGAAACACCTGAATATTTTCCCTACAGAGCAACACATCCCTGAATGTTGCCCATACCAATTAATCATCACCTTAAAACAGGGTAAACCACCTCCACCAAGGTGTTTTATGGAAAACTCTCCTTCCATTTCTGGGCTATGGTAGGTGAGGAGTTATATACAAAAAATTTCCTTTCATATATACCTTTATTTGTGTGTATCTTTGTGTGTATAAATGTCTTAAGGAAAACTTCTCAGAGAGTGATTGAACTGTTCTGGTTTTGTAATTCATCGCACTGGTAAATCTAGCATAGAAAAGCAGAGTATTTCCTTTTGATTTGCTTTGGTCATGTTAATATTTAAAATGTTTGCTTTCCAGGCATGTCCAAGAAATCAGGTATTACAGAAATGGTGAGAAGGAAAATTCAGACTAGTCCATAGGACTATGGGTGAACTGTAGAGCAAAATCAGGTGTCTTTCAGACAGATGCAGTCTGAAGCTGCATTTGAATTCAGTGGCTTGTGTCGCGTACGGGACTGGAGTGGATAACCACACTCTTCCCTCCTGGTTTTCAAACTCCCTGTATTTCTGAGACAAGCACATACGCACAAATTCTCACACAAGGTTTCCTGAGCACTGATCTCTGACCATGCATTATTAACTGATCTCCCAGCACGCATTCATACATGTGAAGCTGATTGATGAGCTGGGGTCTAACATCTGCTGAGCCTGCATCAGGTGTTGGTTCAGTTCTGGCTGTCCTCTTGGTTTCATCCGAGGAGCACGCTCTGCTCATTTGTAATGTAACTTTTGACATAAAACCAAGTCAGACTTGAACATTTTGATAGCGTGGAATTTTAGTTGTTGTTGTTATTGTTATTAAATTTTATTGCTTTTCATTTTTCTTTGCTCCTTGCAAGACTCAGGGGATGCAAACTCCCAGGAACAGAAACTGAAACAAGCTCCTTTCTCCCTGCACCTCAGTGAGCTGCTGCTGGTGCCGAGCGTGGGGACCCACAGCAAGCACTCTGCGCCCTGGAGGGCTCCTCCCGCAGAAACCCTCATGCAGAGGAAAGTCCTCATCAGGTAGAAGATGCTGTCTTCTCCCTCAGCAACTGCTCTGTTTCTACAGGACGCTGTGTATCCTTGCAGTTCAGGTTTGTCCAGGTACTTTTTATGATATTTACTATTTTTAGGAATCCTTCAGTAGAATTTTTCTTTATCTGCTTTCTCACAACATCTGAAAACTAGAAAATTAAAGCCTGTTTCTTAGTTATTCTTTCTCTGGCCTGGCAATAGGAGCAAGGAGAGGAACAGGACATTTTTAATGCACTTAAGTATGCCATTTTCTGGTGTTGTCAAGCCTACAACATCCAGTTTGCTGCAGCATATGCTCTGACCCGCCGTGTGAAACACGGGTAGCTGTTTGCTGCCGTCAGCAGGACAGCGGGCAGTATTTACATCAGCCAGAGATGTCCTTTCTACAAGACAAAATTTGAAAGGAAGTTTCCACCACTGCTACAGCAATGGCAAAAGATGTCCTTAACATAACTAAGAACCAAGATATCTAATCTGCCATTTTTATTTTACCTCAGCGAAGAAGAGTTTCGAATGTGAAACCTGGGTTCCAGTAAATCTCTTGAGAAGTTCCCCTTGATTTCTTTTGGTCAGAATTTCATCCAAAATGTTTTCCTACAGCCAAGAAGTTTATTTTTCAGCAAAGCCTTCAGATCTACCTGCATTCCTTAGAAAAATAAAGTGCTTCTGTTTGCTCAGGAAGATGAGCTAGCCCTCATCCGGGTGTTGTGGAAAGAGTTTTTAATTTTGGTGTATTTAAGCGATTTAATTAAAAAAGTTAACCTGAAAACTGACTCTGATTCATCTTCCGTGTCCAAAAAAAGTCTCTAAAATTGTCTAAAAGTAGAGATAATTGCCTTCTGCATTTCCAGTTCCTGGTTCATTAAAAGAATTGATTGACTTTGAGTGGCTGCAAAGCTGATGGCACGCAGTCTATTAATGGATTAACTCTAAAAAGGTCCTGCCCTCTGTTAAATAACTCCGACTGCCACTTAATGGGACCTGTGGCCATGTCACTAGGAGCAAAAAGAGACCCTGGCAGAATAAATTTCAAGTGAGCTCAGCGTTGTGATCTGCAAGTTCAGTCAGTGCTTGTAAATGATGCAGAGACAACAGGCTAAAATCTGCCTGTGCTAATCCTGTTACTGCCTTCAAGGTGCCAGTGCTTCTGCTGAAACAGGTGCTGTGGGGATCATTCTGTATGCTTGTGGTATTGTCTTTTTTTGCATGATGTCTTCACCCAGTAAAGAATAGGAAAACATAATCACTTGTGGAAATGCACTCCCAAGACTAATTCACGCAGGATAGGAAGGGAGAGCTGCTTGCTTTGATCACCTCGGAAGAGCTCATGTTGGTATTTGTAGAGGCGTTTGCAGAGCTGACCCACCAGGCAGACTGCCACGCATGTTTTTTCCAAGGTACCCACCACAAGATCTGCAAAAAGGACCAAAAAGAGACTCAAGCGTCTTTCGTTTCCTCCGAAGAAAATGAGTTCTGCTCACTGTTATTGTGGAAGCCCAATCATTGAAAATATCCTGAAATAACATTGCATCAGCATTACTCCTGCATGCCGTTAATGCCGAATAGCGTGACTCATAAGAACCACAATGACTTAACATAACAGTTCCTCTTTGTTTTGTCATTTTTTCTGTTCGTTATTTTTAAGAAAGTTTAAAAATCTTCCAGGTACTGCAGACTTTAGGAAGTATGCAGACAGATACAGAATGCTTTGAACTTCTGTAAGAGAAGGATTTTAAAGTCAGTCTCTGTTATAAATTTATTCTACAGTGGTGGCTGTGTGTCCAAAGCTAGACTTGGACTGGATTTATATGTAGTCATACATTATGTATCAGCTATAAAAAAAAAGAGAAAAGGCTTTATGATATAGCACTAAATTTTTAGAAGATAAAAATTCTGCTGAAAAAGGAACCATGCAACATTAAAAATTCTAGGCTTGTGATCAACACCTACACCTCCTCTCAGCTGTCTTTTATGCATTTCTATTTAGAATCAGGCTAGTATGTGTTGTTAAATTTACTTTTCTTGTTGGAGTCAAAAGTCAACTCCAAAAGATATGGAGTTAGCATTTAATTATGAAACAGTTAGAATAACCAAGAGAAGCAGAACTTCAGTCTTAGTAAGCTGACTAGAATCAGTCATTTGCAAAAGGTGGATTGGCTGGTCTCCATTGCAAAGACATTCAGCCTTCAGAAGTTTCCACTCCACGAACATATGTGATCCTTGGGTGTCTTTTCTGACAAAGATATTTGATTTCATATAAATGTTTAATAACATTTTCATTTGAAAGTTACTTATTGATAATGTCATTAAAGTAGTATGTTAAACAGAAATATTTGAAGATGATCGATACTTGCATTAGCTATTTCTGTAAGTACAAGTGAAAACAAGGCTGGTCGTTTTGAACTTTATGGCCAAACTCAAAGCTGTAATGAGGTTTTGCAAGGGAAAAGTGGTTCTACAGCTGGGTGTTTGGCTTTCATTTAGAGTACCTAGAAATAAATCAGTGCTATAGGTCAGGTTTGACAGCACTAAAATTCAATTAAAATGTGTAATTTTCTTTTCAGATTACAGAAAGCCCCATAAATTGGGTAATTGTACAACGTTTGCACCATGTTGATTAGAAATCTGAATACACGAAGGGATTTATATTAAGCTGAAAGCCGAAAACTAGAGAACGGTGGCAGAATAGCAAATATGAAATGTTGAGAGTTAGGGAGTAAGATCTGTGAGACCCATCGCGTCGCAGCGCGCCAGCGTGTCGCATGGCTGTTGTGCACTTTCGCTGTCGTTTCCACAGCGGCTTCAATCTGCTTGGCAAGACTGGCTAAGAAGTTTTCCTACTGTAAACAGTGCAACTTGATATGAAAGCTCAAAAGAAATTTCAGCTTTATTCTAGAAATAAGCACCAAAAGTCACGGGGTTTTCTCACTTAGTAAGCGACGTGTAAGCTTATGAAAAATAGCACAACATGGGGATCTTCGGATGAGTGACATCTTTTCCTCCCTTGGCCAGTGCTTGAAGACAACCACTGCCATTGTCCTGCTACTCCCACCTTCTTGGGTTTCTAATTTCACGTGTAAGAGGAACTCTGTGGCTAGATATTTTTTGGAAAACACTGCAAATCAAACTGTGAGTGGTTTTCACCACCTACATGGCACAGTCCTCGAAATTACAGAGGGAACTATCTGCTACGAGGTCACAGACCTTCATGGAAATCATGGAAAGCGTGCAGAGATGGCTGTTCGCCTCTACTTCCCTAAGCATTTCTGTCATTTCATATGTTTAAGACTGTATGGCTTGCTGGTGTGTTGGTAAACAGCCATCTGTTTTTACGAAGAAGAAGTGGTGTGACACTGTTAGAAAGTGAGTGTACCATTCACTGTGACTGTCTAACATATTTCTTCCATCACACGAGTACTGCTTTGGCTGTCGGACTGGAGAACTTCAGCTCTCTAAAGCAAGAAGCTGAGGAATGATAGTATACAGGTTTAAAAACAATTAATACATTTGTTTGAAAGTGGACTTCTATTCCCACATCCAGCTCTGTCTTTTGGAAAGAAGGGCCATTTCCCAGGTGTTCCCAGGAACTACAACCCCTCGCATGAAGTCCTACAAACGTTGGCAGGCGTGAACATCGCCGCTGTGAATGCTTAGGGTTTGAGTGCGTCTGGCTTGCTTTTACAGCACTATAGCCCCAAATAGTACCTGAGTGGTAGGCCAGGATTTTCTCACTCCTACAAGCACTTAGAAACATAACCAATACAGCAACCCTATGGTATGATTGAATCTGTTCATACAGGGAAAAACAAGACTCAAATTGTCTTGCTCAGGGTGATGTTCCTTAAATATTCAAGTGCCTTTTCTACAAAGATGTATTTGCCTTTCTTGTCTTAGTTTTTTTTCACCTGCTCGTTCATTCAGAAATACCTAGAGAGATTACAGCCTTGGTGGCAGCGGCTGGTCTAAGCAATTCCTAACTTTTTCCAGCTCTGACAACATTAAAGAATGCAGAAAAAAAGTATGTAGTTTTGGACTCCTTGCTCTCCCAAGGGAAAACAGTTGCTTAAAAAAATATGGAGCTAACTTAAACAGCTGGAATGGAAAACTGTTTTGAAAAAAAATCAAAATGTTTCTGTTGACCTTTTAAAGTAGGTGTTTCTCTCTGGAAACCTCTTCAGTGATAAAAATATTCCAGTTCCAACTCTAGATTTTACTTTGGGCTACAAACACGCTGATAGAGGGGATTTTCAAATCAACGCCTGTTACCATCAGTGAAATTCTCTGGGCATCATTGCACTGTCCTTAAAGAACATCAGCCACCGTCCCGTGGACTGTTGTTTCACAGTCAGTTCTGGATATGTGCTTCTCTGAATGACCAAGAAATACAGGCTTGAGCTGGATCAGGCGAGATACTGCAGCTGTGCTCCTTCCAGGCTAGCACAGGACATGATACAGCCTTTAGGCTTATCTAAACGCAGGAAAAAGAGCTGGCTGCAGTACGGCTATGAGTGACTGATCCAGTGTAAAGCCCACCTTTAAAATTTAAACCTTTTTTTATCAGAATTGAACACAAATATCAGCACTTTTTATATAATCTTGTTTTGATGATTTATATTCTGTACTAAAGCCTAAATCCATTTTTATGGACTCATCAACCTCTGCCTGAGTACGGTAAGATCCAGGCCATTTAAACTGGGAGCTGCCAGATCTGTTTCATCCTCCCTTAATTTTCAGAGGAAGGAAGACCTGGGCCTACAGGACAGGGTGATAATTTTTCTGGAAGGAATTTTGGTGTTGCTCATCTGTTCTGCATTGCATTGTAATTGCTTACAGTGTGCATGAGACCTGGGCACTTCAGGTAGTAGAAAACAGTTCAGAGGCTCTGATGAACATCTGCACTTCAGGCTACCTATCTGAAATTACTCTTTCGTTCTAAGCACTCGGTTTTATCACTTTTACATGAAAAGGCTGTGATCTTGCCATCTTCTTCTTGCATAATTAACATCAATGCTGCTTTTGGATCAATTACAAAAAAATGAAATAAGCATATTAGACCAATTTATCCATGTCTCTTGTGTGCAGAACAGCGATACAGTGCTACACACTGATAACACGGGAGGGTCTAAGGTGTTGTTTGCATGTATGTCCTACTGGATTTTAATATGAGTCGTATTTGCTAGTGATGTATTTTAATACTAAGAAGCGTTCAAGCACTTTACTATGGGAATGTTGTGAAAAAGTGTATTTGGTTTGCGTGGCCGGGTTTTTTTAGCTGAGGGCTAGAGGGGTGGCTTCTGTGAGAAGCTACTGGAAGCTTCCCCCATGTCCGACGGAGCCAATGCCAGCGGCTCCAAGGACCCGAGCCCATCGGTGACGGTGATAGCACCTCTGGATAACGTATTTAGGAAGGTGAAAAAGTTGCTGTGCAACACCAGCAGCCAGAGAGAGGAATGAGACAATGTGAGAGCAACAGCCCTGCAGACCCCACGGTCAGTGCAGAAAGAGGGCAGGAGGTGCTCCAGGTGCCAGAGCAGAGGTTCCCTTGCAGCCATGGAGCAGACCATGGTGGGACAGGCTGTCCCTGCAGCCATGGAGCTCCATGGGGGAGCAGATCCCCAGCCTCAGCCTGGGGATGACCCCACACCGGAGCAGGGGGGAGCCCGGAGGAGGCTGTGACCCCATGGGGAGCCCACACTGGAGCAGGCTCCTGGCAGGACCTGCAGACCCATGCAGAGAGGAGCCCACGCCTGAGCAGGTTTGCTGGCAGGGCTTGTGACCCGGTGGGAATGACCCATGCTGGAGCAGTTCCTGAAGGACTGCACCCCGTGGGAGGCATCCACACTGGAGCAGGGGAGGAGTGTGTGGAGGAAGGAGCGGCAGAGACAACGTGTGATGAACTGACTCCAATGCCCATTCCCTGTCCCCCTGCACCACTTGTGGGGAGGAAGTGGAGAAAATCAGGAGTGAAGTTGAGGGCGGGAAGAAGGGAGGGGTGGGGGAAGGTGTTCTTAAGATTTGGTTTTTATTTCTCATTATCCTACTCTGATTTGATTGGTAATAAAAGAAACTAATTTCCCTAAGTCGAATCTGTTTTGCCCATGATGGTAACTGGCGAGTGATCTCTCCCGGTCCTGATCTTGACCCACCAGCCTTTCGTTAGATTTTCTCTCCCCTGTCCAGCTGTGGAGCGCAGTGACCAAGTGGCTGGGTGGGCACCTGCCCTGCAGCCAGGGTCAGCCTGGCACAAAAAGGAAAGAAGAAAATAGCCCCATTATTTTATACTTGGAAGCAGTTTTTAATGGAAAAGGTCTAGGAATTTTCTACTCTCTTTGTTTTACAAAAAGGAAAGTTATGTCGGATTTGTGATTGTCTAGAAATTTAAACTTATGAAAATAAAACTGTAAAAAATGTATTTCTCATATGTACTTACTGGAAATCTTTACTTTGTTCCTGTAGTTATTGGAAAGTTATGCCAGAGAGCAATTACTATATCATTTAGTGCTTGGATCAAATTAATTTATATAAAATATAACTTTCTCAGCCTTTTTCTTCGGTGTGACAAATTTGCATTGCTTTTTCTGTGCCCTGTATATTGCAGCTCACACAATTATGGTTCCTGCTGCTGAGCAATTAGTGGGAAGGAGTCCCAGAATTAACCTAAATAGAACTCCATAGCTGCCCATGAATTTTGCCATGTTTCTGCAGTTGATACTAAGTCAAGCCTTTCCTGAGGACAGCAAGTCCTTACACATCCTTAACACCAAAACTGTGGGCTTGATTTTTAAGGGTTGCATTCATATATTTTAATAAAACTAATGAATGGCTAGGACTTTGCACATACTGTTAGCAGCAGTATGCATACTTACACTGCACATAGGTCACAAAGTTTATGCCTCGTGTATATCTACTTTGTGGTTTCACATCATCATGGTTGTGGCATTTTCCCATAACAGTGTAGAGGTCTGAGGGTTTTTGAAGGTTAAAAGCCACTTCCTCTGCTATCGATGAGGCTGCTCTGCGTAGGTTAGATGTGCAATGTAGTGTAAGAATGTGATAAACCAGAAGTGTCCAAAACCTGCTGCCGGGCTGCTCAACCTCCATCTCCTGCTCCGCCAGCCTTATCCCTGCTGGAGAGGACCCCCAGCACTTCGCTGCCAGGGCACGGCTGATGCTGATGGACAAGATGACGCTTTTCAAAGTGGATTTGCTGTGCACACACGGAGGAGTTTATATCATTTCTGTGGTAGTTCAGAACCATTGCTCTGAATTCTGCAGTTCCTGCAAACAACTTGAAATGGCTTTTGCGTGATTCCGTCTGCCGCAGAGGCCTGGGAAAGGTGGCAGCCTCCTGGCTTCCCAAAACGGCCCTGCTGTGGGCAAAGCTACAGCTTCTGGGTAAACCACTGAAACGCAGTGGGTGACTTTTTCCTTGCTTAGCGCTGACTGATTTGAATTGGAGATACAAGCAAGTAAGAGACAGCAAATTATACTTATTGCCAGAGGTAACCTCTTGTTCTTCTCTTTTTCCTTCCAGCTAACAAGAATAAAATCCTTACTTGTTTTTACCATTTCAGGTTTGCCTTTTTTTCTTAACCTGATTCAATCTGCTTTGACTTTAACCAACAATTGTGCTGTCTGTAAAGAAAGTTTCCTAATAGGTCTGGAGTTATAGCAATGGGTATACAAAGAGAAAAACCACATGAGGCTCGATTTATAAATGTGTAAATTTGGTAAACTTTTAAACGACTAAACCAACCTATTTTCAATCTAGTAAGCTGTTCCATTTGTTACTTATCAGGATTCCCTAAAAAATATTGGAGATTGGACTCTTGCATTTTTTTTTTAATGTCCAGAAATTGTGTATGAGTATCCTGGCTGGTTTTTACATCCTGTACTGTACAAAAATAAATACACTTATTAGACAAAAATAGATGCAGATTTTCATTTTAATGTATCTCTTCAAAAAGCTTGTACATTCTTCCCATGTTTACCTTTTAGCTTTATGGTTCTGTTTTTCACAGTTTACTGTATGATACTTCACTGAGCATTTAGTGGAAGGAAATTTATGGATGCATAAAAGTAAAGATAGACTATTTCTTTTGAACTGATTATCTAAATAGGAGCTGGTATCTCCTAGAAAATTTCAAAACCATATATTTAAAAACACAACTGTGAATATCTTTGTAAGATTTATTCCCTTCATGTATGCTATCAGTTTCAAGATGTGTGGAGAAATACAGGGGTTTTTCTGTTTTATTGTGTGGCTCAATTTTCTACCTGAAAGCCCGATCCCCATTTGTGATACTTAGTTTCCGTGATGATATCCCAGATGGGGAATAATTTAAAGGTGAGGTGTATGCTTTGAAGAAAAGGTGAACCTCACAGTCCAAACTTCATTCTTCAGTCATTACAGCATAAAAAGACATATTAAAACCCTAGAATATTTTAAGGTAGTAACGAGAGCTGCCAAACCCATGATTGTCTCCCTTTTTCTGGCTCCCTATAAAGACTCCCGCATCTCTGCCTTATGACTCAGCCCATCCTGGGTATAAATTTAAAGTATGCCTTAGACTTTGTTAAAGTCAAGCTGTTCTTTTAAAACTAAAGTTGTTAACAAATTCTTAAATATTTGAGTATTACAAATGCCACTTTTATTTCACTGCAAACCCATGTATGAAAGTAAATTTATAAGGTTTAATTTTTCAGCTATAGTATACTGACATTGGCTTTTGTTTTTGCTGGGAGTTAGAAATCGTGATGCTGAGATTCAAGGATGTCTATCTGCAAGAGGAAGTGGCATTACAGAAATTTGGTGTGAGGACCCTTGGAGCATGCTGATAAACCCCATTGCTGATGTTTATTGTTTCTTCTCCACTTGCTTAGACTCTAATTCTGCAGTTAGCAGCCTCATCGCCCTGGGGACATACACACCTATCTTCCTGCCTCAGAAGGGCTCCTCTTTGTACTGTTGGGTAGTCTACCTGGTACATTAAAAATGCATCATTCTGGTCCAGAGTGCCCATTAATGATCACTGAAAAACAATACACAAGTGTCTCAAGCAGCAATTAGAAGACATGTGCATGTTTTCATTTAATCCCCCTTGAAGAACTCTGACACCGGGGAAAGATTTAGCCACTTCGCAGTGAAATACTGGGGAACATAAAATACAATGGTTAGTGCAACATGTAGTGATTGTAAAAAAAAAAAATCACAAGCCAAATATTCTTCTTGCTAGTGAAGAGTACTGAAGAGGCACTCGGGTGAGTTGGTCCAAAACCTGGGGCCGGGTCTCCTGGTCCCCTGAGCTGCACAGTACATGACTGCAGGGAAGTCTGCAGACGGGCTGGGCAGTGTTTGCTGCTCGTCAAACTGAGCCCTGAATTATCTGAAGACAGCTCCTTTGAAATTGCCTTATTATGATAGGAAATTGGCTTGTTGTTTCACTAATTTTCTCTGACAAACTACTTTGTCTAACAAAAAAGATATGCTTTCTCAGTTACAGGCAAAGTATTAATAACTGTAATTGCGCCTTATTAGCGATTTTACAAGATGCTGAGCACATAAGTACACTTTCTAAGTTTTAACAGTCTATAAAAAGGAACAGCATTAAAGATAATATGATCACTACTGATTGTTTTCTGGCTGGAAAACAAGAGTTTTACAGAAATATTTGAACATTTCACATGTGGATGATAGAATCATAGCATGGTTTGGGTTGGAAGGGGCCTTACAGATCAACTGGTTCCAATCTCCCTGCCACAGCCACGGACACCTTCTACCAGCCCAGGCTGCTCAAAGCCCCATCCAACTTAGCCTTGAGCACTGCCAGGGAGGGGGCAGCCACAGCTTCTCTGGGCAACCTGGGCCGGTGTTTCATCTCCCTCACGAGGAAGAATTTCTTCCTAACATCTAAGCTAAATCTGCCCTCTTTTAGTTTACAGCCATTGCCTCTTGTCCCATCACTACACACCCTTGTGAAAGGTCCTTCTCATCCCTCCTGTAGGCCCCTTCGGGTACTGGCAGACTGCTCTAAGCAGAGCCTTCTCTTCTCCGGGCTGAACCACCCCAACTGTCTCAGCCTGTCCTCACAGGACAGGTGTTCCAGCCCTAGGATCATTTTTGTTGTACGGTGACGTGGAATGAGATCAATGGCATTAGTATTTTCAGGACAGAAAGTGTGAAAGGAGTCATCTGAGATAACTACAAATTCTCCCATTGAAGCCATTTTGCATCCTCACCTGACTCAAAGCTGGGACCTGAATGTTGCCCCTCCACATTGCCTGGATGCTCCCTCAGCTGGAACATAAACAACGTGCTCTCCTTGACAGAAGCAGTTGTACAGATATAAACTGCATGTACATGAGATATGATCTTTTTAAAAGAAATTTGGCACACACTTTGTATCAGCATTTTTTTTCAGACTAACTCCTTCAATAAAGTTTTTTATTTGGGGGGTATTCTGGTTTTCTTTTGCACTACGAGGTACCTATTAATGACAATACTCTAATGTGGCTTTGCAGACAAAACTTAACTTTTTTTAAAAAGTCTTTTATGAATCTGATAAGAAATCTCCTTTTAGAGTCCAAATGTCTAGTTTCTAATAAAACTAAATGCTTTTGTGTTGGGAAAAGGGGATATGGTAACGGGGCCTGTGTATATATATATATATACACACTATATATCTCCCTCTCTCATAATACGAAGCTCTACAGAACAATATCTTGAGTGGATGAATAGATTCTGATACAGATCTTTCATAAATGGATTTGCCTTTGCAGCAACACCAGGCATGGAAAATCTCTCTGGAAAGTTACGAGCATGAAAAAGAAAGTGTTGTAATAGACATTAAACTATGCCTCACATGCATCTACTGCTACTGAAAGTTGTATATCTCCTGTTACGATCTATGATGGTCCAGACCCCTCAATTTATCCCTTCTGGCCCATCAAACACAATATTTCTGTACACAAAGTTTTGTGGTCCTTTTAAACTGATACGTCCTTGGGTCTGACATAGCGCTTTGTTACCTCTTCGAGTCGTGTTGGAAGAATTGTTTCACTTGGAGCACTTTGAATAGAGCACATAAGCACAATCCTTTATGGTCCTTGAGAACTGATAATGTGGGAAAGGATACTTTATGTCAAAATGTTATGGCTGTATTATCATTAGAGAAAAATATATTTTCCAACATCGACTCAAGTTGAAGAACATTTCAGGAAATGTACTTACTCAATCAGATGAATAATTTATTTTGTACTGGCAGGGTTGCACTAACATCGGGAATTTCAAAGGGACATAAAGGAGGTAGACAAGCAGTCAGTGAGAGCTGAGTGCCTAATGAATTTAGCCATTCAAATGTCCAAAAGTATATTAATGGATTACTTATGAAAATCAGCACTGCTGGTTGTACAGATTGATAATAAATTCTGCTTCATTACAGTGACCAGTATTTTAAGATTTAAAACTGAGACTGATTAAATCAAATAAAATATGCATGTAAATTGTCATTATGTGGATGGATACACCTTACTATATTAAATTTGGATTTTATATTTGCTCCGCACTTTATTTTGCAGCCCGTTTTTTATGACGGTTCATTCCTTCCACATCACAGATTATAAATTCAGCTGTATTTTAGTTCATGGTAGGCTTTGGTTGTAATGGTTGGGGGGGGTAAAATCTGTTTCTCTTTTTTTCCTATTTTCCTGTGTCAGTATTTTATACAAGGTCAATAACAAGCTTCAGTGTGTTTACAATTACCAAGAGGATGAGATTTGTTATTGTGCACAGACAAATGTGCTGATGCTTCCATTATTTATGGATAGGAGATAAAAATCGTGCAACGTACTGAGACAAAAGTAAGGTGTATGTTTTATATCTGTATTTTTGATGAGTTCTCTTAATAGACATTGGGCAATGCATGACTGTGACTGTGAAATGTAAATTTTTCTTTGCAGTAAAGCTGTCAAAACTTTGTGGGGTTTTTTATGACTCATGTTTATCCAACTTGGAAGCAAACATCTCACTTCCTATAGTATTTAAAACCAGAACTGATTGTTTTGAACTGTCTGCAGTCCAAAGGGGTACATAAAAACAGGACAAACATATTTCCTTAATACTGAGGACATTTTTAGGCAACTTTTGATATGAGAATTTGATTTGTTATTAAAAAAAATGGGCACAATTTATTTAAAAAATCCCTGAAATGTCCTTCAAATCCAGATTACTGTGGTCCTTGGTTCAGCTGGCAGTGCTTAATTAGATGATGAGCATTTGGGAAGGGCTCTTGGTAACCCCCATTGTGCCTAGGGAAGGTGAGCCAGGAGAAGAGAGTCCAGCATTGTGCGCAGTTTTAGAGCATCCATCCTGAAAAGCGCTGTGAAACAGCTGCGACCTGGGTCCCAGTCATTTCCTTCTCCTGCTGTGACAAAGTGGGGTCGGTATGTCCCACACCGGATTCCTGACGTTCAGGGTTTCAGAACTCTGTGTCATATCAATGCTTGCCTGTGGGGTAATTTCAGTGTCCAGCAATGAAACAGAAAAAGCTTTATTTCTACTGTTTAGAAATGGGGTTTATTCTAACTAGATTGGAGCCTGGGGTATCAACTCAACGGCCCTTGTCTTGATCCATCCCATATGATGTTAACAGGTCTATTCTTTGCTGCTTAATCTTTCAATCCCCATTGTTTTCAGCTGGCTGTTAAACTGGTTCCACAGTGCTGTCTCCACTAATCTGTAACACCTGGAAATGCCAGTGCAACAAGCTTAAATAACAGGGGAGTATCTCGACTTCCTATTTGTAGACTGGCTTTACAGTCACACCTATATCTCCCAAAGAGTCGTTATAGAAAGTAACCCTTTGTAACTGGTGGGATGAGAAACCTGGAGCACCTATCTTAGATTTGCATTTTGAATTGCTCTTAGAGGAATGTCCCTTCCTTTTTCTGTGAACTCAGGGGGAACGGAGTGTGTTTTGTCTCCTGTGCATCATTGTGGCCAGAATTTGGGAGGTAGGAATCTCTGCTTGTGTGTCTGTGTGACGAACAACTGTCCTTTGATCTGCAGCTTGTGAAGTAGTTAAGAGAGGAAGATTGAACATGCTGTGATTGCACTGTTGGGTGATGTTACTTGAATATAGATCTTTCTCAGGACCAAGGATTTGTTACTTTACCTTCCTCTGGCTCTTACCATGTGTTGCTGACCAGATCTAAGAAATACTATGCTTTTTGTCCTCGTTACGAAAAGTAAAGGTAGAATCAAATTGTTTCATATTTTACTTGAGAAGTTACTTTGTACTGCACATTAATGACTTGGTTTAGATGCAAAATGTTTGAATGTGTAATTTTATTGAGTTTTGCTTTGTGCTAAATTCACAGCCCCTTTCTTCATGCATTCACCTGAATAGTGAAAATTAGACTGACTTCCAGAATTGTACAAAATCTTTCTTAGACTGTAAGCCATTCTTGGATGTTGTATCTTGTGCTGAAAGGTGGAAAAGGAAGAAGACATCTTTCTTAAGGCAGGGAGAACACTTAATTAACTGAGCATAGGCTTTTGTTGAGAGGTGGACTCTGTAACATTAAAGACCTTGAGAGCAGCGTCGTATTTTTTACAATCAGATGGTAACTGTGCGTGTTGCCTAGAACAAGGCTGTTTATATGTCTTTTTATTTTCTCTGATGCCACTGCTATACATAGCCAGTAATTATATTTGTTTTTGTACTGCCAAGCTATTTAAATTTTAACTTTCTTCTCCATCACATGTGCTTCAGATCTACCTCAACCACTAAACATGTTATGCAGGAGGGATAGTTTCCTCATCACATACTCAGCATCGTATTGTGGGCATACGAAAGCTTCCTGAAAGCGTTTACGGCAAAGTTCCTACATTTTCAGGCTAGAAAACAATGACAATTCAAATACTTTATTAATAAACTCCTATATTGTTCTGATATTTGTTTGGTTTTAGTTGAGGTATGATGGGAATTCTTTAGCTAGGTTCCCCTCAAAACAACCCCAAAATAAATGCTTACTAAGGGATTGTAAACCTTTATTTCCAGTAAAATTTCTGTATTAATCTCGGTGCATCTGGGATAGAGATGCATTTGTGTAAGTGGAAAAAGTTCTGCCAATTTAAGCTTAGGGTGAACCTCGGGGACCTGTTAACCTTTTTTGGGGTAAGATGGTAACCCCACGTGAGCTGAAAGGGAGAAAAATGTTAGGAAGAGAAGGCGGCTGATGTGTTATAGCCTGGTGGCAAATCCTGGTGGGAGGAGCATGGCTCAGACCTTGACCATCCCAAGGCAGAAGGAGTTTCCCTTGTAGGCAGGAGGAGGCACAAGGAATGTGGTGGTGCCAGGTCTCTGCTGCTTACAAGGCGCCTTTGAAGTTGAAGGTCATGTCCAACTTACAGTTTTGGTTGAGGTATGTTCTCCTTGCATTTTTGATCCACATAATCCTTGCCTTACTGAAGTCCTTATAATAAAGGTGTATCTGGAAAACTGCTGTTACCATGCTGCACTTCTCTACCCAGGGCATCAGGCACATAATTCCTTGCAGGTGTCATCACCAGCCATGTTGCACAGTGAAAGACTTAAATTCTACCTTGTGTGAGTATGAGTGCAGTGAGGTTTTTGCAGAGTTCTTCATTGTTGGGGTGGTTTTGGGTGTGATTTTTTTTATTCCATTTATTAACGCTTAGATGGAGCTGTGCAACTCTTGTGTAGCCCAGCTCTTAACTAGTCAGATAAAATATTTGTGTATTTTGTGATGATGTTCTTAATGTGTAGAACAGGAAATAGATACACAGTTTTAGCCTGATTAATGTAAAATTAGATGTTGGTTTATAGCTTCTAAGACAAGGTTAAATCTCCTTGTTTGGTGCAGTTTCCTAGAAGGAAGGTTAATTTTGGTCAGCTGAGTTTTAAACAGTGAATTTTTAATTTTATTAGTTCCCTAGTGAGCTTTAATCTGGCATATTGATTCACCTTTTGCTGTCTGGACTCATTAGAGAAGACATATGAAGAATTAAGCTGTTCTCTTAGAGATCCACTATCTCCAGATAGAAGATCAGATTTACATCAGACCTCTGGTACCTTTAAGGTTTACTAATAATTTACTGAGCTACAAGTAACAACTGTAGAAAACACACATACCAAGAAGGTACTAAGCAGTGACATACAAACGCATTATTCATTTTAGAATTAGTGGTTTGTTCTGTTCCAGTCAAACATCATATGGGAATGAAATATTTCAAATTGAATAAAATCAGGTTTGATTATTGCTTCTTAATGATATATTCAGTGCATTATTCACATATTTAACTTTCTGACTACCATATAGCCATTATATTTTATTTTATAATTACATACGAATGTAATCTAAGCAGTGAAATGTGTGCACTCAGTCACTATTTCAAATCTGGTTTTGGATAAATAGTAAGGAATCTAATAATGATGGGAAGAACATCAGTGTAGCTTAAGTTTTACAATTTGTTACTATCTTCTATTTTCACCTTTACAAGTAGCAGCCTTGTATTGGTACAGGGTAATTTCTCTCTGGTTCTCTGTAATCACAGTAATTGGAAAGCCCATACCATCATCTCCAAGGCAGGATCTCGCTGCTGCTTGAGTGCGTAATTTTCTGCTTGAATTTCTGTGGTATGGAGGAATGGGAATTTAATTGGTCTCTTCATACTTCTCCAGCCCACTTTTCCCACATCTCCATTCAGAGGATTTCCTGGTCCTGTGCAGCCTTTGTGTGTCTACAGGAGCAAATCTGCTGTAGGAGCATGCTGTGTTTATGGTCATCTTGATCAAAAAGCCAACTGAGTTGAGGAAACATAATAAAAAGGGCAAATACAGTAATTCTATGTTTCTCTCTTAGAACTCGGTGTGACGGCACTGAATTTTCAATATGCTTCAAAGCTTCTGAACCGAAAGAAGAAAGGGGAGGGGAAAAAAACCCAGAGGTTTTATTAAATGGTTGAGCTGGCCTGGAGATTAAGAAAATAATCATAATTACACAAGCACTAGGCATTGCTAATTGTTTTACTTGGCATTTAAAAGAGGTCTCGAGTAGAATAGGTGGCCGCTGAAGTTGAACCAGTTGGAACTTGGAGGGTTCTCACCTGCAGCTGGTCTGTGGTTCTCCCTCCTGGCCTGGGGTGGGCTCAGCACTGCCACATCCAGCTGTGCAGCGACCGCCTTGAACAAACAAAACCACTCCTCTGAATTTCATAAATCACCGCGTACGCCTCGCCTTATGGATATGGAAGTGTCAACAGAGAAGAAAGCGAGAAACTTGGGTCTAATAAAGGCCTGCACTTCTAAAGGTTTTAATTTCTTTTTCTCGCTTCGTTTCTGGAGGGCTGTTTACTTCTTTGGATAAGTGGTCAAACATTTTCTCATGCTGCTATGTTTTGGATATATGTTTTAGACATTACCTTAAAAATCCATTTCCCTAAGATAAGTCTATTCATTAACTCATGAATATCAGGTATGTACTTTTATAAAATTCCAAGTGAATCCTCTGGTAGCTTCCTTTTTTTTCCCCCATCTCAGTTCTGGTTTGACCTCAAAGCTCAAGTTTCAGTCATTTGTAGACTGGAGAGATGTGCCAAAGAAATGCACAAAATTAATATTTTATTCCTGTTACTAGAAAATATTTTGTTTAATTTTTCATGGAAGAAAAATTTTTTGTTACTGGAATTTTTTCTATAACAGTTTCTCCTTATTTATTTGAGAAGTAAATGCACTTTAAGAGCAATTACTTTGCAGCATAACAGAGATGATGAAAATTAGTGTGCCACAGAAAGCAATCTTCCTTTTCTAGAAATCTTAAGAATTTATCTTCCAGATATTTTTGTAAGTTCTAAGCACTTCCTCAAACTGTCTGTTGTTTCTGTGTGTCATATTAAATCCAAAGCTCATTTGAAATACTGAGGGTATTTCCATTAACTTTAATGGGTTTAAAATGAGGCACTCAGTGGCAAATTTCTTGTCTGTAGCCCATTTCTGGCTGCTGCTTCTTACAGACCAGTTCTATTCTTGTCTGCCCACTGTCTAAAATTACAGTTAGTGCTAGAAAATCCATCATGTGTTTTCAATCACAGAGATAGCTTTGATTATGGAAGTAGTCCTCATAAGTGTATAGTCACACTTCATTGATGGAATACAGGAGAAAAGCATGCAAAATCCAGGTAATTTCAAGTGGGCTGCAGTTCTCAAAAGTCACTTTACCAGCTCATCCTTTCTTTCTTTAGGTTTGTGGAGTTTTATTATCAGATTGAATTTCCAGTCAGCCCCCACACCTAGTGAATTATTTGACTGCAGATTATATTTGGCAGGGTGATTACTGAGTAAAGTTTGGCCAGCTGGTATAGCATTCACTAGGAGCTTTACCTACATTAATACACCTAAAACAAGCCAGTGTCTCTTCAGAAAATGAATGTGATGCTTTTTCATGAGCTTTTCACAGTAACGTTATCTTGCTCTTCATTAGCTTTCTCCCTGATTGTGTAACTCCTTTATTGTGGTCAAAATTCTGTTGGTATTTTGAAAAGCTCTGGCCTGCACTAGAAACAGCAAAACTGTATGATAACCAGAAAATAGGTACCTAAAATCTTTCTTGTTTTTTCATTTAATACAGAGAATATTTGGTTGAAGGGTAAGGGCCAAACTGAATTCAGCAGTCATCAATTACAGTGCAGAAAAAGGTATAAGGTGTACCTGGAATTAATCTAAATAAATAGTCAGGATAATAAATGACAGCCTTTTGACTTGTTAACAGATCTGCTTGGTGTTTAAAGAAAACAAAAAAACATCTGAAGAAAATCTGTAAATTACTTTTCAGTGTGGAAGTTGCTATTCAAATTCTACTTTTGCTGAGCAGGGATGAAAAGAGCTGTTGAAAGACTGACACAATCTTTACGCCTTTCACTTTAGGATATACAATTTATTATTAAAAGACCTTTTTTTGTCAGCATTGCAGCAAAAGGAAAATAAGCTTCTTTGGCAAGCAAATATGCACTGTAACAAAGATCATTACAACTATCTCACACATAGAAAGTTTAGTGACAAAATGTGAGAGGTTGTAAATATACGCTTAAAATTTTTTAAAAATAGTCATCATTCAAGCATTTCTTTGTCACAAGAAAAGCAAGCTCCTTAAATTTGCAAAAGCACTTCCTCTAGTAAAATGATATTTCAGACCTGCCATCAGTTTTTGCTAGCGATTTTTCCAGCCTGTCACTTTGCGCTGACTCAGACGTGTGCAGTGTT
Organism: Opisthocomus hoazin; assembly: GCF_030867145.1. Taxonomy (NCBI): domain Eukaryota; kingdom Metazoa; phylum Chordata; class Aves; order Opisthocomiformes; family Opisthocomidae; genus Opisthocomus; species Opisthocomus hoazin. The sequence continues at coordinate 3,917,860 of NC_134424.1, read as the reverse complement.
GCTACTGCCCAGGCAGCCAAAAATTCCTTGGGCTGGGTGGGTGGGATGAGTCTGGTACCATTCCAGGGAGAAGGAACATTTCCAATGTATAACCCTGTCGTGGGCAGGAGGGTCCCTGTCTGGGACTGGAATGAAGCTGCATCTTCCTGCTTTGCTTTGTCATGAGCCAGATGCCAGGCAAGACCTGCAGATGCCTTGGAGCCTCCCATCAATCCTGCGAGTAGCAAATAGTTCGGTACCACTTTGTAGTAAACCCTTTACTGATCAGTAAAGGTGGAGTAACAATTTTGGAGAGAAAAGTCTTTCCCTCCCTCTTGCATCTTTATTACAGTACTGAAATTTATGTGGATTCAGGGAAATTATCATTGATCTAAAAAGTGGATTGAAATAAAGGAAAGAATATCGCTACACTTCTTCTTTTTCCCCAGCAGCCTCTGTAGGATCTTCAGATGCATAGATACTAATATTGCCATTAGAGCTATTTCAAAAAATGCGTGCTCTAGAAACAACTCGGGTATGTGGGTGTATGAACATGTCTGTCCTACAGTGCTGGATTTGCAAATGTTACAGCATGGTGATCAATCAAATTAAATCATACAGTTAGATGACTGACTCATCCATAAAGAAACCTGGTAATTATAGGCTTGAAGTCAATGGTACTGAGATCAGTCACATGCAGCAGCCATAATTAGAGAATTTGATGCTCACATGATGCTCCATCATCAGAAGAAAACGTTCCCTCCTCCACCTCCCAGAAATAACAGGCAAGTCAACAGAGTAAAATGCAGGTAAATTAATGAATCCTTATCAACCCCTTCTGAATAATTTTATATCATGCTCACAAGGTCAGCATATCTCTCTCACAACCAGTACATCTTGTAATGCCAACACAAATGGGCTGGAACTTGAGAGGCAAAAAAATTCAGTTCTGAAGCAGCGTGTGATATCTGAATTATTCATACCTCAAGACGTGTTCTGCGAATTGTTTGTTTTTTAATGCAGTTCACAGATTCATAAACTGTCTTAAGATCCAGTGATTTCTTGGTATGTTAAAAGGAGTCTCAGACTTGGCTGAGAGCCTGCATTACTGGGCCTGATAAAAAGCCTGGGTAAGATCATGGACATTTTGCACGGGGAACAACCTCCTGGAAGCAGAATAGAGGGAATACAACAAGAACCACCTTCTTTTAAACATCTATGAGCCAGCATTATGCTTTTACAGCACAAAAGTGATAATTTATGCTTGTAATTTTTACTGATTGTAGCTGATGACTTATGATGTAGCTTTTGGGTCAATCCTACTGTGTTTCAGAGAGAAAGAGAGCAGAGGGATCGTAATGGATGTATCGGTATAGTGTAGGGCAGAGTGTTTGAGGAAAACACAGGGCTGGAGCTGGACCAGAATTAAAAAAAGCTTTTATTTTTTAACAGCATTTCCACTTTGTTGTGGTTGAAATAGATTGGAATTGCTAACTACCTTCAGCCACTGCTGTTGGGGAGGGCTGTGGATGGTGAGGTTCCCAGGGAACAGCCACGCATCATTGGTCCCTGGTCTCCCAGGGCTCTGTGGTGGCCACCCTCCGGTCCTCCCCTGCTGGCGTTTGTAGCTGGCAGGCTTTCCTGAGGGTGAGCGCTCGCCCCCGTTCGCACACGGCAGCTCTTCCCTCCTGCTTCCCTCTTTGCTTTTAGCCTGACCTTTGGAAAGGAGGAATCTCCAGGTAGTGCTTGGACAGATCTGTTGAGAAATGTGGTCCTCTGAAACCTGTGTGACAGACAGGAATATTCAACAGGAGTCTTCTGGTGGTTCCTTGTTCCCCTCTGGAGCATGCATACCTGAGGACTAACCTTAACCTTTTCTCGGGCCTCAGCTTTGACTATAACCTAACTCGGATTTTATCGCAGCAGTGGGGCTCAGTGATGCTGGAAGGGAAAGGGTGACAGCTGGGAACATTCCCATCCCGACTCAGCTCCTGGAAACTGCAAAACGCCAAGAGCCATAACTGTCCTCTTCCAGCTACTGATGGTGTAGTCCCTAAAGTGGACCTGCACCTCCCATCCTGCTGGGAATACACCAGCAACCAGAAAGACACAATGGTGACTCCAAAGCTGCCAACTTTAGCCCTTGTGGGTCTGCTCCAGGACATCTTAAATGCTGCTGTCAGTCTGCATCTGCAGTCTCTGGCTTTCACAACCTCCCAGCAAACCCAAACCCTACTCTTACCCTGAAACCTGGGCTAGTATAAAAACATGTGGCCACCAAAAACAGAATAAAAAAATAGGAATAATCCTTCAATATTGAGAAAAATCCCTCAACAGAGAAATGCACTGTCGTTAGGAAGAGAGTATAACTTGACATATATTCATGCATATATTGTGCAGTTGCAAATATCCAGACGTTATGAAGAATGTGTAGTTTCCTTAACCCTAACCCAAATCATAACCCTAAAAAGGAGTCTACTTTGGCCCAGGGCGTGCTGCTGTTGGGCAGGAGGGGGTGGGAGCTGGGTTGGCTGCAGCCACAGCCATCCGTGGGAACTTGCCAAAGGGAAAAATTAATCTAGACCAGGAGTCCCCACTCCTGCCCTGACAACACCTAATCCTGTCGTCTTTTATAAAACACACTCATATTCAATCCCCCATCCTATTTTTTGGTGTTTTCTTAATTTACTTGCTTTCCTTCTATTTTAAATTAACATATAGGTGTGCTGGGGCCTTCCATTTTTTACTGTCTGGTGCGATGGGACCTCTAGATCCTGCTGTGGTCTGTATGAAGAATAGGAAATAGTAATAGGAAAGATTTAATATCTGTTTGTATAGCTCAGGAAAGAGAGGACTTGTAAAACAATGGAGGATAAAGGTAAAATGCATTGTAACATATTTGATTTCCCAAGTCTAATAAAGATAGATGAAAGCTGTATCTTCCTCTTGATTTGTGCTACTGGAGCGGCTTTACTGAGCTTGTTCTAAATGCTTTGAACTGAAATTCTCAGGAAATAGGGGAATGAAATGCACGCAGCAGATAAAATCTATGAAAAAACGGGGATATTTTTATCAAATATGTGTGTTTATCAGTCTTCCAGCACTGCCACCAGGAACGCAGGCAGAGCTGTCCTCGGCTGGCATCACTAGAGGGCACTCAGCAATTGCATTTTGCTATTTTGCTATCCATTTCGGGGACCTTATGTGTGCCTCTGCTTTAAAATAAAACACACGTATTAAATACAAAGGTTTCTCGGGCATCGCAACAGGATTTATTGCCGATAAATAATTCTCAATAGAAAAGTAAAATAAATGTTGTGTATAAATAGTGCTGTAATACAGCACTTTGGGGAGTGAAAGAAGTTTAAATTCCAAATAACAGGTATTTATTTATGTCTGATGAGAGACGGGGTGCTCTGGAGTCGTCCTGCCACGATGACTCCTTCCCGACACGCTTACAGCTGAACAGGGCAAGGAGCAACTCCCAGCAGAAAACCCTCTGAGCAGAAAAGTGCTGGTAAAAAAGAGGATTGCTGCCTGCTTTTCACATTGGGAATGTGTGGAGGGACAATACGGTGAGAGAAGAAGTAGGACTGCTCCCAAACAGCAGCTTATGAACTAGCCCTTCACCTTCAAACACAAACCAGTCAAAAATATAAACCGCTTTGAATAATAAGTGCAAAAATAATTTGCAAGCGCCAGCTATATGCCATGCTCATTTTGCCCTGAACCCAAGACAGGTAGGACCAAAGCTGTCTGGACAAAGGTTTGATTTTCACAGTGTGGCTGAAGTTGTGTGTAACTTGCAGTAACGCTTTCTGATGAGTGGGGAGCTCTGCTGCTGGACAACTCGAGCTCTTGGGAAATAACTGAGATTAGTAAGGGACAGTACACCTGTAGACAGCATAGCATCGTGATGCTGAAGCAGCTGCCAAAGCAGAAATATCATGGCAGTACTTTGCCTGGACTAATCAATGAATTGTTTGGATGAATCAATTGGTCTTGTTGAGATTGCCTCTTCAGGTATTTTTTTTGTTGACTTACCGATAAATTGCTCATTGCAGATGCAGGCTGAGCTACTGCCTTGTCCTGAGCCCAGCTGTCCTCTTAGCTCTCAGCACTGAGCAGGACTCCAGAGCAAGTCCACTTTCAGGTTTTTCAGAAGTCCACATCTATTTTCATGCTAAGATATTGAGACTGAACTGTTTGGAAAATCTCTTCTCTCAGTTTCCGTAGGCTGTAAGCTTAGTGGGGAGCTCTGTTGTTTAAACGAAGCCCCTCTGCTTTCACCAGAGTCCTTCCTAGTGTGAGGCAGCTGTCCTGGCATCCTCTGCCGTCCTCCTCGGAAGGGAGGTCCTGAGCAGCCAGATGTGATCCGAGTGGTCCTTCCCTCCGCCATCACCAGAAAACACAACGCGAGTAGCAGGCATAGGCTTGTGAAGTTCTCAGCTATTCAAGCCTGTGGCAGAGACCAAAAGCCAGACACAGCAGATCTCTACGTCTGTCTCTGCACTTGGCTTAGGCTGTGTGTGGTGATGGCTGGCTGAGCCACAAAGCTTTAAAGCAAAGCTGAAGGCATAAACCCAACATTTTTCATCCTTATGCGGACATTATCTTGTTTTGTTAGAAGTCCATCATTTGGCCACTGCCAAAATGGATTCTAATTATTTTTTTCACAGGAAGCCTATTTTAAGAGAAATACGCTCTTCAGCTGAGTACATCATAAAAAGGCAGTCTGTGTAATCTTCAGAAGGTACTAAAATATGTGTGCAAGCTCTGACCCTAGCAATGAGCATTACTGTTTTTCTTGCTATGCTGTTCCTTTTACTTTCAAATTAATTGTAGTAAAAAAGAAGTGGCAGCTTCTTTCAGGAAAGAAAGGGGAGCTAGAAGCTCATTTTACTGAATTGTATCCATGACACAGAACGTTTTATGTTCTTAAACGCTGTAAAGTATACTAAATCTGAGTTAGTAAAGGGCTACAATATTGTTTGAGGTCTCCAACTTCTATTAAAATGCTGCCGCCTCATCTTGTGCCATCCGAAAAACCACAAAACCTTTGTTTTGTACAGCTGTATGTCATAGATGGATGGATGTACAAAAGGTGTTGGAAGCATAAGTTCACGAACCAGGAAATTTGCTCTACAAGAGTGCATAGACTGATGTGTCCTCTTCAGGTCAAAAATCACCTGGGCTACAGCTAGGAATTGCCAGTGCTGTGACGAGCTCATTCAGATGAGGTTGCTTTATACTGATGGAGGATGTGTCGCGCCGCTGTGGAAGAGCGCGAAAGGTCAGGCAAATGCTTGGGGAAAAAAAATTCAAAGTGCTTAGTCATTTTGTATTATTTCTGAGAGCAAAGGCATTCTTTCCTGGTTTTGTAGGTATTGTATAGCAGAACATCAAACACAGGAACCAAAGGACAGAACTGATGAAAACAGAAAGCTAAAGAAATCAGGTGGCGAGCTGCCAAGAAAAATCTTGTCCTTTTAAAACCACATTTCTGTGACTGAATTCTGGTATGATTTTTAGCTGAACATAATGAGAAATGCAAGGCAAACATCTGAACTGGCCGGTGGAGCTCAGCATAATAGGGCTTGAAGGAGGGCCTGTTGTAATTTGTTTTAAGAGAGATTTCTTTTTGTAGCAGTGAGAAGCACTGAAGAAACATAAACTGATGGGTGGGGGAGATTAATTCACACAATTGTGGTTTTCCTGAGAAAGGGTTCAACAAGAGGTTCAAGGTGGGAAGGTAAGGAGGAAGAAAAAATTAATTTGAAGGTTTGTTTGCAAACTTGCATCTCTTGGTGTTTCTGAATATCATAGAGATCATACGTGTTCAGCATGCACAGTTCTTAAAAATTGGATTGTTGCATTTCACCCATGCTGTGTAAATCTCAAAAGGAGATTTCTCTCTTGTGTGGCTTGCAATAATATATCAGACCCCCAGCTCCAGTTATACCTTGTCATAAGCTGGTTTTCCAGCCTGCTACAGCTAATAATCCATAAAGGAAGACAAATAATTTGATTTGGGAAAATGCCTTATGGAAAAATCTTATTTAGGGATCATGTGTCTGTCTCTTCTATGTGGGCTGTAGCTGCTAAGAATAACAAGATAGAAAACTAATGCCATAATACAGTAATGAAGTTTTCTTTAGCTTTCCTAGGTATCTCACCCAGGGAGCAATATATTCTCACATTTGCCTTCCATTGACATAATGACAGGTTGAGGTCTCTCGACAGCTTTGATCACAGCACTTGTTGCGTTAGGTGTTATTTGGGCACCTGATGAAGCAATCTGACAGCTTCGGGCATAGCCATGGGAGCTGATGGAGGTGGTCCATGCCAGCCTGTTTCTGCCCAGGCAAGGTAGATAGCCAGCAGGTAGACTGCCCTACTCCAAATGTTGACAGATAAGAGTGTTATATTGATTTAAAAACCGCTGGAGAAAACCCAGCCATCCTGCTGCTTTAAGTACAACCTGTAAGTGTTTAATGCCTTCAGTAATCAGATAGTTTTGACTTCGGTATCTGTACGTAGATGTTAGGAACCTGACTTTAGGTATGTGGGCTTCAAGACTTTGGCAGTTTCAGATGAGTAATGGTGCATAATTTAAAGGAATGTTTGCAATTGCTATAATCATCCTACTATATTGTGTTGTGCATTGCCGCAGCACCAAATTCCTCTGTGGCTGCAGTGACAACAGCAATGAACTAGCTCAGAATAACATCTCCTAATAAATATCAGAGAAATAAAGACATTTACTTCTAATTTTTTCTGAGTCCTTGTATGATGTGAAAATTCACAGTAATTTCTGTGCATGGAAATCAAATTTAATCAATACTTTGGAATTGCAGTCCCAGCATCTACAGAAGCAGGTTTCAGGGTTAATTTTTTCAGCTCTGAGTTTCAAACCGCCTTCCTCTTTAATTGTGTTGCGTATTTCAGAACACAAAATGCTGAATTTAAATAGGAACTGGATTATTTCATTATTCAACTTAATTAAGAAGGGTAATTAAATGTTACAACTAATGTATTATGTATTTTACATTTTATTTCCATTAGAAGTGATTTTTAAGTACACCATAAATGAATTATTGGAGATTCCAGATCAGCTTTTCTAACTCCTTTTCTGTATTGCCCTACTCCCCACCCCCATATTTCCAACTTCCAGAACAAGCATTTGTGGAAACCAACGTGAGTTCACAAATTTCCAATTACTTATTTCAGTAATGGTGTTTTAATCCAGTATTTTAGTTCCAGCTTTTTCAGTTGCCTAATGTGCTGTGAGCAAATTGTCCCTGGTGACTAACCGATATTTTCTAATTCCTTCTATAATCATCTTTCTATATACTACTGGTTTCTGTTCTGGGGTTTTTGTGGTTGGTGGTGGTGTTTCTTTTTTTTTACGTCAATGTCTACTTTCAGAACAGAGCAATTACTTGATTTTCTTGTAGATAAATCATAGAGTGTTACCGCTGTCCTCTCTGAGAAAGCAGAGGTCCATGTCTAGCCCAAGCCTAAAGCCATTCTTTACTCAAAGCATAAAGAAGTTTCTCTGTACAAATATGATCCTGTTTACTTCATGTTAGTTAACGTGGAGCAGTCAGGAAAAATAAATGGCTGTACTGTCAGAAGCTTCCTGGGGCCTTTGCCTTACGGTGTCGTCACTGAGGTTAGGCAAGTAAGCAAATTGGAAGATATGAGATGTTCTTTCAAAGTGGCACTTCTTTATGCCAGGCCACTAAAATCATTAGGCCTTGTAATGCTGTGGTGTGATGGTGAGATGCTTGTGAATAATGAGCCGGAGAAGCTGTCTCCCAGAGCGTGAGCCCACAGTAAGCACAGGGATGATGACCGTGTGCTTCTGTGCGTGTTCCATGACATGATGTTGTTTCAAAACATCATTGGAGTGAGTTAGTGTGAACTCCCAATGGAACATGGCAGTTGAGTGCTATCATGTCCCCTTGGGAAGAGTGGGTAGCTTTGGATTCATCTCTTTCTTAATGCCTTTTCTGTTCTTCAGCTGTTTGAGCAAGGAGATTGGCCTGAAGAGCAAAGTTTCAGGCGCGCTTCTGACTCTGGCTTCTCTTTGGCACTTGCTAACAGCTAAAGTTTAGTAACTTCCAGCTAGACCCAAGGTCTCTATGGCTACCGGAGGCTCAAGCTGTTTTCTGGAAACGATAAAAAATTGGAACTATAACATATTGCAAAGATTCCTTGTGTTGTGTGTTGGATGAAGGACAGTGCTATCGCTTCACTAAAGAAATTGGCAATGCTTAAATTTATATAAAAAAGTCAAAGATCAAAGTTAGGCTGGGATGGGGGAGAGCATTACACTGAATGAGGAACACTCCCTGGATCCAGTGTGATACCATACGTACCTCCTGAAGTCTTCTCCTAGGATTTTCCTGCTCTGTGAAAAAAACTGTTTTGTTTCCGTGCTGGCCATTATACTGCTGCCAGTAAACTGGTCTTTGGCACATGGCATTTATAGTGTATTTCAGGAAGAACATAGGAAGCTGAGTGCTTTAGAAAAAGAAACCTTTGTAGATGGTGTTAGACAGGTTTCAATGTACTTCACCGCGTAGTGCATCACAGCAAACATGCTCTCCTTTTCTGCCGGCAAGGATGTTTGCTTTGCATTGTACAGCTATCACCCCCTTGGCTGACAGAAGCCGTTGTGACAGTATGGTGCTTATCCAAGTTCTAAGGCTGGAAAGTAAGGCTGATCTCTTTTGCATGAATTGAGTTTCTGTTTGAATTTTGGCCCACTACAAAGTTGGCTGCTCATTTTACTAAAGCAAACCCAGAATACTAAACAGGTAATTAATTTACGTTCTTTGCCAAGAGTCAAAAGGCAGTGTTCACCAGGCATTGAAGATCAGCAATGATTTTCATGAAACTGAGCATTTAAAAAATACATAACTAATATATTACTAGAATTTGTATACAAATGTCATAGGCAAATATTACTATGATAGTCACATGTTATTTTACTAGTGCCTATATTTTTCAATTTGCTTAAAATGTTATTTGTGGATGCACTTGCACTTGTTAACAGGCTACAAAGCACTCAAATGAGGTTGGGATGTCCGGCTGGCTTGTGCTGGAGCCGTTTCTTTCTTGCAAGTAGAAGAGAGTGAGGCAAGCAGTGTTAGACACCGCCTTCAGAGATGTAATGAATGCTCTGTGTGTTTTCTTGCTAGCAGTAACAGGAAGATGAACCAAGTCATTCCAGATTGCCCAAAAACCCTTCTCAATCTAATCTTGACTATTCGGTCTTGGCTGTACTTTTACATCGTAAATCTGCCAAAGGAGAACAGAGAGGAAAGGGTCTCTGGCCAAGCAGGTGTTTGGAGAACTGCTCCCATTTACTGTGGGGCTGCTCAGAAAGTCGTGAAAAAAAGATGAAGCTTTGCCAGTCAGAGGGGGACGTCTTAAAGAGATCCAGGCATGTTGGCCAGTAAGTGATGCCCTTGGGAGCAGACCAGGCATGCTCGAGCTGCGTGATGAGGGGAAGTCTCGGGCTGACTCAGGCTGATATGTTGAGCTGAAGAAGTCATTTGCTATTCCAAGGAAAAGAGTGAACTGGACAATTGAAGAGGTGCTAATAGAGATAAATAACCTTGTTACGCGTCCAGAGTTTGTAAATTAAGGACTCTAGTCCTCTGAAATGGTAAATTAAAGACCCCAGGCTGAGGGAGGAGTACTTGTCCAAGACACAACGCTGAAAAGATAATTAGGTGATTTCATGGAAAGAAACTCTGCTGCTTGGCTTGATTCCTCCCTGAACTGTTTCTGCTAATAAAGTACCCCAAACATCCGCTGGCTTCTCAGTGTCTGAGTTGTTCTACAGACACCAGGCATATGGGATTTAAAAGGATAAAAGAGAATTGGAAGTCCTAGATCTGTGATGTGCCCAACTTTCTGCAATATTTGCCTTAGCTGAGAGAGAGGATCTGACAAGACAAAACCTCCTGGAAGCACAAATGATCCAAGAGAGTCTGTGCAATAAGGCAGTTCTTACAGGAAAAGTCACAACTAAGAGAATTCATACTTATTTTGCTGCTTAATATAGATTACAGGCTGCTGTTTCTTGAGGATGTGTTTCCTTGTGCTTGACACTCAGGGTTATTTTAACATTCTCCATGGTGTACGTGTATATTTTTAGTACCATGTTTTTATCAAAAATAAAAATGTGGTAGTCATCTGTAGACACCCTGGCACAAACTCCAGTCAAAAAAGAAGGCAAAGGAGAGCTACAAAGCAGCAAGGAAGTACTAATCCAACGCAGGTTGTTCAGGAAGCTCCTTTGTTATAACACAGAAGAAATCGAGAGACAAGCTAGGTTTGTCTTCACATTTTAAAGTACTAAAGGTTGAGAGAACTTGTCAGCTGTCAGTATAAAGTGTTTTCTATTTCACATTGTTTGTTGTGTGTTGTATGTGCACTAAAGTTTTTATTAATTTGCCCTAATGAAAAGGAAATTATTGTCCTAAAACCTCAGTAAATATCTGATGGAGTATATAAAGTGAATCTTGCCCAGTATTGATCTAATCTTGTGAATATATACTGATGTCCAGTCACTAAAATGCGTATAATTGACTATGTAAGTGCCAAGCACATTTCTGGAAGACAGATTAATGATCTGATGAAGCGATCAAGCACTTAGTGGCTTTTGGCTGATAAATCATTTCAGCACTTTCATACATATGGCATTTAATTATGGTCATTTAAACCGCTGTTGTTGTGCCATTCTATAAACTAAAGCAATCAAAACACTAACTCCAATGCATAACTGAAGTTATTGTATCCACAGCCTTATAGTTCTCGCATGAGCAACGTTGCCAGTTAAATCGGGGCAGATTTGACGTTTGGAGGACAGCAGCCTCAGATTTTACACAGAACTTCTAATTTCGATTAGCTGTCAGTTTTGGGGGGGATTCTAAACCTACTTCTCTGCACACAGAGTGATCTTCCTGTTACAGAATTATGCAAAAATACTCAAACGAGGAACTGAATACGTGCCTCCTGCACCCACTGGAGAGGCTGTGAGGGATGGCTTCCCTGCGGAGCTGCAAGCCCCAAGGCTGCACTGGTGTCCCGCAGCAGGTCTCCCAAGGGCAACTAAACCATTCGCAGTCTGGCCACTCGGGTATGAATTTGGAAATATTCCCCTAACATTCTTCTGCCTCTGTAGATGGAGAAACCTTGCACTGGAACTAGTAGACTAATAAATTTTAGTCCAGAAAATACTAATTCCTACTGAAAGCCCCCAAACAAATAGATTTATTTTCACTTTTATCTTCCGAGCAGCTCAGAGCTGACAGCAGGTTTGACTCTTCCCCAGGGAGGACCTGCCTGTGTTGGAGATAGAAAATCCTGCTTTCCTCCTGATTCCTGAATTTGTATTTCGGGAGAATTGCCTGCCTGTTTAATTTCATTACTTTCTTTCTGCTAATCTCTGCCTTGTAAGAACTTGTAAAGAAGTTTAGAGGAATGACTGAGGTTTACAACAGTGTAAACCAAACAGCCCCTTTTTTTCGTGTGTGTTATCTAAAGAGTAAATGAGATTAATATGGCTGGTTTCTGCGCTAGCAGCTCAAGTGGCGAGAAGCCAGAGGCAGCTTGGGATGCTCCACTTGTCACAGAACACTACTTCTTTATAACCTCACCTAATCATCCTTTCAGTGCTTTGCTAATCCTGCTTGATCAACCTTCACCCCCCTGCCCAGTGAGTTGGGCATTCAAATCTTCTGTCCCCTCTTGGTTTTGCAGAAGGAAAATCAGAGTAATTGCTAACGGCAAAGCGAGACTATTCCACCCAAAAACTGCACCAGCACTGCTGAAACCCTCTTTGAAAGGAGCAAACATTACATAATTCTCCTGGCGTTCTGGGAGGAGGTTTGTTGGGTTTTATGGAGCTACCCCAGCTGCCAGGACAGCCGGCGGGAGGCTTTCCACTGACTTCATTCTCTGTTGGAGCAGGCTGAGGAGACTCTTGCCCGTTAGTCAAGGACTTCCTGATGGCTGCTGATATCTCTATACAGCTGGTGCCAGTTGCCTTCAGCAGCCCCAGCTCCCTTTTGTGTTTGTGCGGTGGACTTGGGTGAATTGCAGCGGTGTTGCTGTGCTGTCCCTCGCCTCTACGCGCCGGCGGGAGATGGGCTTCTCCTCCACCTTCCCTGTGCGTGTTTGGCCTTTGGCAGGGTGTCTGCTGAAGGAACACATCTCCGCAGGCAGCCGAGGGAAAGCAAACACCGAACTTTGGCAGGGAGTCTTCAAATTGTTCGCTAATTATGCAACATTTAATTTCCTATTTTTGCATTCTTTTCCAAGTTGATATTTATATATAGAAATAAGCCAAAGAGGCATGCCACCAAGAGCTCTTCAGGCTTACCGAGTCTCCTTCCAGCTGCGCCCAGGAGCTGGCCGTGTGGTTTGGAGGGCACTGAGGAGACCACTCTGGAAGGAGAGGGAGGCTGCTGGGAGAAGAGGGCTCTGGTGAGAAGTTCTCGAGCTGGGTGTAGCTGGTGATGTCTTACCCGTTCAATTGTGCATTGCTTTGCATAACGTTGTGCGGAATATGGTCTTGTATCGCTTTGGCTGAAAATCTGCACTTGGCACTTCGGTCCTGGTAGTGTAAATGTTGTCTCTGGTCCTCCTCAGGTCCACACAGAGACACCTTCCTGAGCATGCTGAACCTTGCTAGAGTCACTGTGCTGAACTGAAGAATTGTGAATTAAAATGGAGTGTTTGATGAAGGGAAAAAAATCTCAAATACTAGGGTGGACTAAAATAAAGAAGGCCAGATAAGAATGAGGGGCTGTCTATCTCCTTTTCTCTTGCTTAGGGCCAGTCTTTCATGGCTTCTCTTAAACAGACTATTAATTTCTGCTGTAAGCAGGGGGAGGAGCTGTAAAGAGCGTGGCTTTTGCTAAAATGTCATTGCAAGCTGTTACTATTAAGCAAGCCTGGAGAAGGAATGAGGGGAAACAGTGGAGTGGTGTGCGAGGCACTGCAATGCTTTTGTTCTGTGCCAGTGCAGCTTTCGGAGCCGCAGCAGAATTTTAGCCATGCTGCAGTGACATTTGTAAATGAGAACATGGCAAGCCCCTTCATTTGGCCAGAATAAAATGCTCTTTTTAAGGGGCGCGGGGAGGGGGGCAAGAAAGAGTCTGGCTTAATGAAAAAGGAAAAACAGTTCGGGGGGGGGAAAAATAAAAAGGCTTAAGAAGCAAAACAGAATTTAAAAAGAGCAGGCATGCCAAAAAGCGAGAGTAATCAACAGAGGAGAAAGGGTCTTGCAGAGGCAGAGTGCGCAGGGCTGGTAGGGAAAGGACAGTGGAGAGGGGGGAAAGGCTTCTGGAATGGCACTCAGGCTTAGAAAGCTAAAATGAAAACAAAAGGCCAAGGGGGAACATTCAAATGGATATAAGGAAGAATGAATGGCTGTGAGGCATCTCAAGAATGCATGCTACAGTCTCCGAACTGAGAATCTGCTTAAATTTGTTTGTTATGAATTTTATCCTACATTCTGTTTTGCCGTTTGAGACTGTTCTGTGGAAAATACAACCCCCATTTCAAGGAGCTGATATTTTTCCCTTGAATTTCATGGCTCCGTAGCATTGCTTAACGTTTCCTTCCATTTTGCTGAGAAGGTGACAGATTGATTGCTGGCATCTTTGACCCCCTGTTTGTGCAGGAGGTCCCTCTGTGCTAGAACAACTGCAAGTTGTAAAACGTATAAGCAAATTTTTAAAAACACGGGCGCTCATTTAAAGACCAAGAGGAGCATCTACCCTGTCCCAGCACGAACCTAGCGCAGCAGCTGGTCCCACCTCACTGGAGACGGGACTACGAGCAGAGGTGGGCTATCGCCTTTTGTTTTCTCCTTTCCAACTCTTGCTGTCTTCTGCCTAATGAGGCACCGGCTATTTGTGAGCACTGAACTGCTCAAGCAGAGCTGGAAGTCTGCTGCAGAGCTGACTCTTGTGCACAGCAGTTGCTGATAAGGCGTGGAAAAGGCTATAGAGGAATGCCAGCACATCCATCCTGGAGGCCAGAGTAAAACTAACCCATTAGAAATAACCCCTCAGCTTTACTAGATTCCACATCAAGGAGGGAAACACCTGAGGCTTCATTTATCTTTGCTCTCAGAGGGGATCTGCAGCCTCTGTTCCCATCAGCTGAGGCGCTCGCCCCGCGGGCACGGTGCAGAGGAACCGTTTAGATGTCCATGAAATGATGGAGCGTGTCTCTGTGAGATTTGCTGCCCCGGCCTTTTGCGGGTAGCCCCTTGGTCCTGCCGGGTCACTGCGTGCAGCTTCAGGGCACCCTGGGCAACCCACCTCTCTTCTCCATCTTTCCAGGCAAGGTGTCCCACGGTGGAGGCTGGAAATCTGAGTAAAAATGGAGTTGTTTTCTGTCTTAATGAGGATTGGAAAACATGTTTTCCTTCACTAAACCTTAAAAGCAAAGGCTTTAGCTATTGATATAAGTACAGCCTGAATTGATTATTAAGTCATTGAGTTTTTGTATGATTGTGCTTTGATGTTTACTTGCAAAAGATGAAGATGCCACTGGCCTGTGCTGGCCACAGGTTCTGTAACCTGTTCTTTCAGTTTCAGTTCAGACATTTACACATTCACCCAGTGACACAATGTTTTTGTTAAATATGAGGTGTAAGTAAACCTCTGAACAGAAATTCATCTGCTCTGACCTCAGATCCATGCAGAAATGGGACACATGGAAAACAGCACATGAGATTGGGCTATTAAGAATAATTAATACTAAATTTAATTGACAATTACTTAGCAAGAGTGATATTTGGCTTTAAAAGGCCATCTACATTTATGGTGCTACATAGTACAATAAAAAATAACAATCTGTTTTACAGAGACCATCATAAAGCAGTAACAAACGCAAATGTTGGGCTCCTTTTATCTGCAGGCAGCGCTTTCTCTCTGAGGGGTGCAGGAAGGCGATGGCTGGTACACACGTGTTAATCAAAACTTCAGAAAGCATCATCTAATTGTTTCTGCATCGGTACAGACTGGATTTTAAAAGGAGGCAATAGCTTTTAGACTCGGTGTTATTTACATATAAAAGATTCATCTCTTCGTGTTAACGGGATGTGTAGCGTAATCGCTTATCTGTGGGCAGGTGACTCACGTAGGCTGTGTGTGCACATACATGGATGTTCTTTCCCTATAGCTTTGTGATGTCTTTCAGTATTTTCTATGTTGTTTCCTGTGTGTAGTTTAAACACTGGTTCGTTACAATCTCCTTTGTTCCCATGTTCGCAATACTACTCCCGACACACTACACCCTCCAGCACATCGCTTTCTTACCCATTGGCTCTGCTCCCCACTCTGTGAAGTCTTTAGATATGGGTATAAAGGAAAGGAGATAAAAAGATGAACAAAATAACTAAAGAATATGTAATGGAATGAATTTAAAAAAGAAAAAAAAAAAGCCAGCAACATAAGGAATCAGTAACTAATGAGTAGGAAGTACCATACAGTATGTCATTCATTTAGCCCTCTCTGTACAAGGTGGTGCCAGATGGTGCCCTGAGGGACTTGGATGTTCCCATCTATGCCCTAACACGACTAAAGAGGTGAGATGAGAAAAGGAGATGAGATAGATAACACCAATCTGCCCAGCAGAAAAATGATTATGATTACACAGCTAATGACCCAGGGAATTAGACAATATCAAAAATAGGAAGGATGCCAATTTGTGCTGTGACATTTCTGAGTAGCAAAAGCAATATGAGGAAGGTATAGAGGAGATTATATGAAAGTGGTTAAGGAAAAAAAGGGGGGATGTCCTTATAAAGCATTCAAAACTGTTCTGTTCATTCAAGAGGAATTTCTCTAGGTGTGACTGATGAAACACCAGTATTGCATATTATTGCAATGATGCTAACTAGGATGTGCGTTTACATGTTCTCTTTTCGTGGTGTTTTGCTCAGCTGGGAACTTGTAAAAATCTGATTCTCTTCCAGTGACATTTGATAGTTTGGCTGTTGAAAGCAGTAATAACAGGGTTGAGACCTTAGCACTGCTACTGAGGAAAAGCAGCTTGTTCCTCGTGGTTACAGGAACTGCCAAACAGGTTCCTACGCTGTTTCATGGCACATAGCTTAATGCCAAGGCTCCTGTTCCTCCAGGCATTATGGCATTAGGGAATAGCTGGAGGACTGGGTGTCACGGAAGTGTGTCTGGTGCAGGACTCGTAGACCTTAGGAAAGGATGGGGTCATGGCACCACAGGCAACCGAAATGCTCCACGCTGCAATACTTTGGGGGAAGGAATACTGGATGAAATTTTAAGCTACTCAGAAAAAGGCTTTGTTTAACCAGTTTCCCTCCCCCAGTTGTTCTGATGTTTGGTTTTTATTTTTTTTATTTTATTTTATTTTGATTGCAAATTCTTTCTATTTCTGCTAAAACATCCTGCTGCTAGTATCTAAATACATGTCTACCAGAGATTTTTGATTTATAGAACTAACTTTGGTGTGCAGACCTACAGCATGGGTAGCTTAGAGGTCTGGCAATAAGATGTGGAGCAGTCCAAAATTATATAAAATGCAGCTTTCTACCATCTGTTAGAAAGTGTTAATGAGCTGGTGATCTCATTCTGTATTTTAGACAGGTGTCCACATCCCCAAAAATGTGACTAGAAATGACATCTTTGTTGACAGTCTCATCAGATTAATTGGACTTCAGGACTGAGCTAATTCTCACATCAAGAGGCTTGAGAACATACTGTCGGAGCTGTGTGAAGAACCTTGAACTCCTGTTTCTCGTGCTGTCGACAGATCATAACAGCTTTGATGGACTGGATTAGGAAATCAATATACACACATTGACATGCTAATCCCTTCAGGGACACTCATTAAATAACATTCAGATAAAGGGCCCGTAACAGTGCACACAGAGTCAATGGCTGCAGCAGAATGTTAGATTTTTATTTGGTTTGGTCCTTTCAAACAACTTGACATAAAAGCATATAAAACATTAAAAACAAGTATTAAACTCCTGAAAGTGTAAAATTTGGCATTAAAAAGGATCCAAAGCATTAGGAGTATGAAAAGGGTCAGGTTTCAATTGTACGTAAGCATGAATGTGAAGAAACTCCTAGGAGTGAAAGGGATCTGCTGGGTCACGAGTTCAGTTCTCTGCTGCAGCAGATATCTGTGCTGTGTAATACCTTCCATAAAGTGACCAAGCACTGTTTTAAAACTAATTAGAACTGTTCTCCTCTTGGGACTCTGCTTTATAACCTTTCTCCAGTAATGGGTAGAGACCTTCATCTAATTTCAGACTAAATTTATTCCTGGCTAATTTATATTAATTTTTTCCCCCTCTTTCTTGTAGCTTACAAATCCTTTCCTTGTCCTTGTTGTTCACGAGGTCTATTTACAGACAGAGGCATCTACTCTCAGTTTTTACCCTGTAAGGCTGAGAGGGCAAAACTTGATGAATATTGTCTCATTAAAGCGTTCTTGTCCCTTGTTCGTCACAGTAGTCCTTTTTCTCACCCGTTCCTGTAGGAGTTCAGTCTTTCTGAGCATCAGTGATACTGCTTTTTTTGTGCTCCACGTGACATGTCACCATCATACTTCACCATCTGCAATTCCTTGCCTTGTACGAAGCATACTCATCTTTAGAGGTCCACTACAGAACAAGAGCTGAAAGATTAGACGTTTCCAGTAGAAGGCAAAATCTAAACCCAGGGTTTTAGGCTAAGAGCACTGATGGCTGCTGAGCCAGGGAGTCCAGGATCCACAGCTCCTGCGAGGTTCTGCAGGTCAAAGCTTTCAGTCTGTCAGCAGATGTTTCTCCAAGGAGCCTGCCAGGGAGGTGGCTGAAATCCTGCCAGTGCAAGTGCTTTGGTAGTGCTACATTGTCCCGAGGCTTTCTGACTGCAATGAACCAATGTTTACCATTGGGGGGGGTGGGAAATCACTCATATATTCTCAGTAAACTTTGATCTATATTTTACTCTTTGGACTTGATTTTCAAGCTGTCATAAGTTGCTGACCGCTTGTTTGAATTATAGAACTGCCTTAGTTTTATACCATTCTAGAATTCGCAGCAGAGATTCAAATCGTGCTTAATATTTAAATACTTTGTACAGAAGAAATATACAGCGTCATAATTTAACCCATCAAAACATATTTTTTTTCCAGCCTGTTTATATGGAAATCAAAATGTGTGTGATGCTGAGTGTGTCAGTTCTACTCTGTAAATTACATATAAGTAATTATTTTTTTTTAAGTACATCTGTAGGGAACAATAGTTCTCATACAGCTCATCTGAAGTACCCAAGGTGACTGAATGCTGTGTTTTGGAATATTTAAAGGTTGTTGACCAAAAAGCTCCAGTGTGCTGCTGGTAGGTGGGTGTGTTTATTGTACTTCTCTAGTGAATTAATTCCTATTGGGTAATGACAATTTAAAGTCCCAGATAAATGAAAAGAAGTAGGATGTAGGCTGTTTTGGGAACCAAGCAGAAAAAGTAAGGGCACCAAAAAGATTTGGAAGTCTTGATTCTATTTCTTTACCCAGTCTCTTGCTCATGATTATTACTTAAAATATATGAAAAACCAAAAAGACTTCTGTGGTGTAGTTTTCCATACTACTACATATGTTGAGATTAAAAAGTTGTAATGACTAATTATTTGAAATATATTTTTTTTAATTTTAAATCCTCGCCTATTTAGGAAAAGGCAGGGTATCCCAGCACACAAAATCCCCCAGATGTAAAGTGAGATGGAGTCATAGCATTTATTTCTTGGCTGCATGTGCAAAGAACCGCATTGTTCTTTGAAGCTGCCTTCCACAGTGAGAAGGACTAAACAAGATCTTCCTGACCTCACAAGATGAAGTAAAAATGAGAGTACTTGAATTCTTTTCTTTCTCAATTGGCAATATAACCTTGTTTTACAGCATCACGATTCACTGTAGTTTTCACAAAGAAAGGAATGCTACGTGGTACTGCAGTAGTGCCTTTTTTCTGTACAACCCCTTTAACCCCTTTTTTCAGTTTCCCAGGTTGCTAAAATCAAAGACATCCTTTCACACCAGATTTATATTTTATGTCAGCCCAAATGGTAATGTGTTTTTTAAAAATGAGGAAAAAAAGACCTCAGTAGATTCTCAATTCTGGAATAGAAATGACATACTTCTTTTTATATACTGAAATGGACTTGTGTACTTGAGGGATGGATAAAACGAAGAACAAAAATGTGTTCTTCCAAAAGAATTCCAACTACAAGAAATGTAATAGCAGTATAGATAGAATATATAAAATAGTATTTCACAATTTTAGGACTGTAGTGAAAAAATGTTTGTCTTCAGCTAAAGCTTCACAGAACAAACAGGGACAGTTTCTTCATAAGAATTTTTTGTTACAAGGCTGTGATTTTAATAAGTGCGTTTATTTTAAGTCAGCTGTCTACCTAGGACAGATTTACCTGTCCCTTCAATAGTTCGTATTACGTTCATTCACAGAGTTGCTCTAAGTGTTTCATATCTGTAATTCCAGCAGTGCCCTTTGTGAACATGCTTTGATGGCAAAAGGCATATTGACTGAGAAAGGGCCCAAAATAAGAGAAACATTGCTTTTCTGAAACTACATGAACTGGAGATGAAGAGATGTACAGAACGTAGGCAGCAGGACCTTGTAGCTGTTACGTTGGACCATATGAGGTAGGACATGGATTCTGCTCCTGGCTAGAACAGTCCTCACTTAAGTCAGGCAAATTACTTTCTTTCTCTTTAGTCCAATTTAAACTTTTGCCAGTGTAACTCAACTGCTCTGTGAACGATGGAAATCAGAGTATCTGTGCACCATGTCTAGCAAATGGGACCCAGTGTCAGACAAGGTCTGATGGTAGTAATGTATCAGGGGGGTAGGGGGGAGGGGAAATAATGTCAGCGGTCCAAGACAAGTTAAAGCTAATCAGGACACTTCGGCAGCCCCCAGTGAATAGGACCATGTTGGGTACGGTGGAGTATTTCGCTTTGTCTGTTTGCATAGGCGTTGGGCAGTAAGTTTCTGCTCTTACAGAAACCAGAGTGTCTAAGGATCGCATCCAGTCCCGCACCTTGGGCGAGGCACTGGAAAGCTTTTCTCAAGTAGGAGAGGATCACTCTCGTCCCTCCAGGAAGCTGATTGTTCCTGTTTCATGAGATTGTTATCAGCTTTGACTTCAAATAAACATCTTCCAGAGTTTTCCCAACTGTAAATTAGAAATTTTTTTCTTCATTTGATATCTCCTCTCCTTCTTGATCCTCAAAGAAGGCATCACATCCCTCCTTTTGATTGATTATTTTGCTGTTTTCTGTTTCTTCTAGCATTATTAGCAAGTGCCTTCTTATCTCATTTTGGAAGCTTTGTTAACAGAGAGATCAGCTGCATCAATTTCCTCATAATAGAGATGCTAATTGCTTTGTCTACAGCTATGTTAACTTTTAGTCCTCCTTCCCGATCTTGCATGCCGATGTAATGTGAACTCTTCACAGGCTCTCAAAATATGCTGCATATTTTAACTCACTTTGTTGATGTATATCATACATTTAAGATTTAGCTTCAACTGAGACGATCCCCAGAATTTTGGAGAAAATCTGCAGATTCTGGGTTCTTTTCTGATATAACTAACAGGCTTCATCTGCTGACATCTTGCATCATGTGGTATTGAAGTGCTGGCAGAACACTGTGTAGAAAAAGAGGCGATCCATCTTGTACTCTGTAGTTCTGCCCACTCCATTTATACAGGTTTCACAAAATTGTTGTTGCAGGGCCAATGTAGTTAAATCATTCTTGATGGCTATGTAAATCGTCTCACTCTGGGTTTGAGTGACTTATTTTAATAAATAGATAGAAACTTACACTTGTTTTCAACCTGATTTAAACTAAAATATTAGAACCTTCCTGCATGAATTATGTTTCAGTCAAGTAATTTTTTCAAGTATGTCTTAAATACAGTTCAGGTAAGGTGGGGGGGAAAAATTGTTCATAAAGTTTCTAGGAAGCTGCCATGTAAGTAATAAAAGTTCACTGTTATTACTGGTGAGAAGCATTAATTTATGAAAGAGATTGATTATTTTACTTATTTTATAAGAAGAGATTTGTATGTGGTGAGATAGCACATTTGGTAGAGGAAAAATAGAAGATTATTTTAGGTACAGGTGAGAGGATGTCAGATGATACAGAGAAAGATGTGTAAATATTAATGTAGATGTGGGGAAAGGAATAGGACAAGTTGAACGAAGAGTCTGGAGGAAGAAGAATCAACACATGGGCCAGGTCAAGAGCATGGTGGCTGTTACGTGTAGTGACAGAAATATTTTTAATGTGTTGAATAGTAACTCACTGGTGAAATCGAAGAAGAGGCAATAGAACCATAGGAGAAGAATGTGACTAATTTGTCAACTCGTGGCTTTTGATTAATTCTCTTTTTTTTATCGAAATCTCTCTACTTTCACACTAGTTGCAAACTCATCAATAAGGAATTTAATTCTGAAGTAAGAGAAGTATTTTGTTACTTTAAAAAGGACGAATCAACTGATTATACTACAAATCTTGTAGAAAATAACATAAATCTCTATTTTAACTCGAAATATTACAGTATTATCTTGATACCCTTTGGGATGGTAGCTTTGATTGTGAAATGCCTATGCTTTGATCTTGCCTTGTAACAAACCTGGGATCACTGAGTAAATATGAATACAGAGAACATGAACTGTGCCTTTTTTAGCTTGTGCTGTGCTTAAACAATTTATCTTTGTTGTGATACAGAACAACAGCTAGCTTTTAAAAGAGGGCAGAGAAAGCCACGGCCTGTGTTTTTCCTCCCTTTCCCCATTTTCTCAGGCCTTAGGTTTCAATAGAAATGTGTAAATAGCCGGTCAATGAAAGGGAGGAGGCACTCGCTGACAATCAGGCGTAAGCAGTCTTTCAAGGTCAGATCTGGCGAACAACCAAAGAGATCTCCTCTGAAGTTTGTTATCTGTCTGTTCCAACATTGTTCTCTCTACTCATTTTCTACTGCTGTAGGAAAATGGCAGACCCAATTTAAAATGTATATGTGTGCATGTATTTGTGCAGCACAGAGCTGATGTTTGTGTACACCAGAGACAGCACTGAAGGCAATGACCGATTTGATAAATTGTATCACAAAACATGTATAAAACACTCCGTGTTCTTGTAAATTATAATTGTCTCTTTTTTCATCTATCCTGAATAAATTGCGCAGACACAGTGTCATTAAATGCTCCTCTTTTGCAACTTACCATTTTAACATGTCTAAATTTCAATATTAATATTATATTCCTTTGTGAATTGAGCTTTTATTCATTACATTCCTTTTTAGTCTAATAGTTATTATTATGCTGCTCATACTTTAGCTTCAGAGCTAATTATAGTCTTTGGCTACCTCCTTCTGGAATATAGATACTGATATATATTAATAACATGTACCTTGCTCTCCAGCCAGCACTTTATTCACAAGGATCCTGTGATTTTGTCCTCTTACACCAACTAAAATGTCCCAATTCTTTTTGCATTACCCTTTTGCCATACTGAAAAGCATTATCTACTAGAAATCTCTGCAAGGAGAGATCACAGCCCCTCCCTCCCCCGTCGTTGGAAAGGCCTTAATATAACCATGTACTGTCAACTTGCACATAATGAAAATGTCAATAGTCCTCAGACTGGAACAGTTAAGGTACTGAAACAGATGTATCCCAAGACAAAATAAATCTATTGAGCAGATGAAGAGGGAGATGGTTTGGTCACGCAGTCCTTAAAAAAAAAAAAAAAAAAAAAAAAAAAAATAAAAAAAGAAAACACCCACCAAAAAAAAAACCAACCTTAAAACCTAAACCAACTATGAAAATCCTGCTCGCAAGATCAGGTTGCAAGCAGTGCAAAGCAATAGACTCTGGCCCAGAAGAGTTGCATTTAGTGCGATGCCACAGCTTGGATCCAGAGGATCAAAGGGAATGAGATCTTCGTGCCTGCTCCCTGCTGACGGGATGGCAAACCTCGTGATTCCCATTGCATTTCTCAGCTCCCCTGATCAGAATACAGGAAAGAATTATAATTTCGTCCAACCTTCACCTTTCTAAATCTTTTGAAGCCGGGACAGAACCTAGAGAGAGTAGTTCTGGTACACGTGCTAATTACAGACACATTTCAAGTAGAGCAGCTATGAAATACACATCTAAAATAGTTACTGAAACCGTAGGTACTACTTTTCTCAGTGTGGATCCCTGAAGCATAAGCAGGAAAACCTAAGCTTGTCCTTCCATATGGCATTTGTGCTTTTGGAGTAGCTTCATCGCAGTAAGATGGAACTGTATCAAGAGACAAAACCAACATCTAAATACACTTGGGAAATTTAATATCCTTTAAACAATGTTTTAAATTTTCATTTTTCTCCTATCAAGTCTTTGTAGATCAATGTGAGTAACACACAATTGGTCAATAACTGCCAAAGAGTCACAAATTACCTGAAAACTACAGTTTAATAACTGGTGGAAAAAGAGCTCCCATTACATTAAGCGACCAAAAGGTCACAAGCAACCCAGGATCTATGAAGAGGGTAGTTTTCACATATTTTATACAATTTAGAGATTTCAGGGAGTACAGAGAAGACTCTGAGAACAGTGAAGTGGTTAGAAAATTTGTCGGCCAGTGGGAGACTGCAGGTGCAAAGTAAATATTAACAATTCATCAAATCGGTCTCTGCTTTTCCCAATGAGAACCCAAATCTGGATAATCAGCTGCTTTCAAAAATTACCCTAAGACGTTTGTCAGGGGGAAAAAAAAAAGTGTCATAGTCTTAAGAGGTATGGCAGTTAACCATTTCAACAACTGAATATTTTTTGTGGATTTTCTCTCAACAGCAATTTTTTTAAAGAAAATTATTGCACCTCATGCAAGGTCTGCTTTAGCTCAAGCAGGGATTCATCCAAATGCCTTCTGGGGCCAGTATTAACCTGCGAGGTAAAAATAAGCAGTGGTGCAGATATCATCAAGTTTTCTAAACTACTTGTGGTCCTATAGAATTTAAAAGTACTCATGAATATATTTCACATCCTTCTGGAAAGGCATCCTATAAGTTCAATAGTATCTGAACAAAATTGTGGTAAGAGGCATCTCTCGTACATGTTTTTACAGCACATGTGGTTTTTTATTTGACAGAATATAGCTACAATCAGTAAAGATCTTCCAAAACAAATGTATCCCAGTCTCACATCTTTGCATGTACGTAAATGAAAAGGGAATGCTAATCCCATTTTTCTATACATTCATCATTTCCTAGCTTGCCTTGCCTGCACACGTACACTGAGACAATGATTTTCCTCTACATTTCCTCCCTGAAATGAATGAAATCTGTAGTCTGTTTGTATTTACCTTCTCAATGGCTGTTTTAGTCCACTTTATATATTATATTTATCTTTGAAGTCACTTTTAATTCAAAATCCTAATAATTCTATTTCATATGGTGACCGCTTTGTTTTCCTATGAGCTGTGTGGCATTGATATCCTGCAAGGACGTCTAGGAGAGACACAGGCGCTATCTCTATTAATGTGAGATAATCTTATTAATGAGTGAAAAAGAAAGAAGTATGTTGTTCAAAAGATAACAATTAAAAGACAAGTAACACGATAAAGAATTGTGACAGCACTGAGGAGGTTTTCTTGTTCTCTAGAGATTCTCATCTTTTTTGAAGAGTATTTACAAGACTTCTGGATAGCAGTAAGATTAAGTGCCTATACCATCAAATATTTCAGTTCTGTGGATGCTATATGTTACTCACGAGTGACATTCTCGCAAATTAGTCTTCACCAGATGCTTTGTCTTGTGGCCTAAATTGCTGTAAAACCCATTAAGATATATTATGCACATAAAAGGGACGGAGTAGTTGCAGAATCATTGCTGTAAGGGATTATGTGTTACTCGATTGTTATCCATTAAACAAAAAGAATTTCATCATCCCACTTGAATCTTAGTTTAGATGCTGGTGTTTGAATCCATAATGAAGATTAAAGGCTATAGTCGCAATCTGCCAATGCAATTTCTCCCGTCTTATGTTATTGTTCATCAAATGCTGGTTATTCCTTTGTGTTTGTGTTTCTGTAAAAAGGCACCACGGAAGCCCTGAAGTATCTGCACGGATATTTTAAATCACACGTGTCTGGGCAAAAGGGCAGCTGTTATAGAAGGGGGTCCTTGACCGTGCCCCTGACCCTCAGCCGCTTCACCCGTGGATGTGCCATCATCTCCCCGAAGAAACACACTCCAGACTAAGCAGGATGGAGCTTATTTATTAGCAGATCAAAATGATGTCATATTTACTTTGAGATTGAAGGCTTCAGCTTTGTATACATCCTATGTCTATCACTATTTTGTGAACACTTGATTGCAAGCTGCTGTAGGCATTATTTAGAAATTACTGGGACTTAGGTATTCTCTCCAGAGCTGAGTCAGACAATAACACTGCTAACCCTGGGCTTGTGCAGCATGAAAATGTAACCCAGCAACAATATGATCTCTTTTCCTAATTTACGCTATTTATTTATTTGTCTGCTCGGTATAGATTGCAATAACACAAACAACATCTTAAGAGCAATTTTCAAGAATATTTCTCAGCATAATTTCTGTGAATATCAGCTTTCTTCCCGGGGAATCCATGCTAATTACTTTCTGTTATGTCATGTTTTGAGTCCTTGGTTCAGAGTTTAAAACCTCAGTGACTGTAGGAGAAAATGAGTGAATTTAACCTACTTTTGATCCATTGCCTCCGTTTTCCTTCAATTGTTTTTTTTTCACTTGAAGATCTGCAGTTTCCTACCTTAAAACCTTGGCATTGTTTAACTCTGAAGAATGTCCCTGGGAATGGACAACATTTGCTTTTGCAGGTATTTCAAAACACCTTTTGTTCATGTAAGCTGTTGCTGAACACTTGAGCAGATGTTAAACCAGTTTGGCACCATGTTGGCTGAGCTCCTGCAAGGGGTGACGTGGCCGAGGAGGTGAAGGACTGGGCCCTTTCAGGCTATTTCTGCCACAAGGTTTCTTCCAGTAAGAAAGTGCTTGTGAAAACCGACAGGCTCAGGTTTAACTTGTCCTACAGACTCCCTGTTTCTCATTCATTTCTGTGATGGTGGAGAGCCACATTTCCTCCTCTCTGAAGAACCGTTGAACTCTCCTAAACTCAGTGTGGGGGTCTCTGGCTCCAGCAGTTGGAACTGGGGTCCTTGGGCTCCTAGAGGACTCAAGTGAGAAGAGTTCAGCTTGACTAAAAGCCACATGGTCAGATCTCTGATCCTGTCACCCTGGCACAAGTGGTTGCTTTTTGGCTGCTTTTTTTTTTTTTCCCTGAAACTGCTGCTCTGGTCAGTCTGAAACGCGGATACTGTGTTAGGATCCTGGCTCTGTACACTGCTGTGTGGTGTGTTGAGCGAGGGTGAAATCTTCCTTTGCCTTTCTTTGTGGTTCACTTTTCCACGACTAAATTTTCCTTCTCTCTATGTTTTTTAACAGAAAAATGGTAATCGGATGCTCACTGGGGTACCTGTAGAGTGGGGACCGTAGGTCAGTGCCAGTGTCACACGTGTGGCCTTTGGTAACTCTGCCACCGCAGCGATGTGATGGCCTTGTTTCACTGCAAAAGGTAAGAAAATGCTATGAAGAGAATGTAGACTGAACCACTTTCCTGTCCTTTCAGGTGTAAAGCAGAGAATAGCTCAGGGCTTTACAGGTATTCCTTTTTTTCTAAAAACAGTATACTAGGAAACGCCTGTATTTGCTGTAACCCGCCCCCTTGCAAGCTCAGCCTCAGCTCTCTGTTTCTTTGGGGAGACAATGAGAGTGTGGGGATTGGTCTTCATGTTAATTTATAATCCTAACATGCTTTCTTTTCAAATAGAAAATTACTCCTTATGCTGAATGATGCTGAAATGCATGCAGGGTTCGGAAGACGGGCTCGTGTCTGGTTTAAGCTTGGAAAATGGAAAAATTTTGAGAAATGATGACTACGTAGCTTTTCCAATTGTATTTGGCATGTAAGTCCCTTAGCAGATTAGATGTTGGAGAGATGTCATGCTGTGTAATATCATGTCATTGGCAGGGTTTCTTTGGTAATAGATTTTAAGAAGTACAGTGGCTGCTGAGTCAGACTGCATGAAAAGCCAGGTTTTAGGTCTTGCAATTGTGACACTCCAATGAGAAGCTTAAAAATTCCTGTTAAAGGTAGTGCTGCTGCCTAGAAGTGTCTCTCAAGCTACCCAGGTGTAGGATAGAACTGCCAATGGAGGAAAAAATACCTTAGAAATACAATATGGTTACTTAGTATTTAAACCAACTACTTCTATAAGCAGCAGGGTAAGATCTTTTACTCACAGGTGAATCATCAGGAGGAAAAACTCGTGATTACCCTTTCTTTAATTTTGATCGCCTATTAAAACCCAGCTTTACTCATACAAATGTAACCTTCTTTGAATAATCTTCTGTGGATTTTTTTACACAAGAAAATTTTAAGTCAATGTTTGGGTACTTTATGATAAGTTCCACTCTGGGGCAAAATATATTTCTCTCCAATTAAATTTTCAGAAAGCTTGGGAAGTCTACTGAACATGGAGATAGATTAAAATTTTTTTTTTCCTAGGATTTTTCTCCCCAGTGAAGTTAATAGCACTTTTACTGAAACGTTAGTGAGATTGTTACAGTTTTTCATAATTATTTTTCATTATATGTTGATTAAAAGCAAACACAATCTGTTATGAAAACAACTGTCCAAAAATCTCAAGTCTTGGGGATTTTTTCCTTTAAAAAGTATTTTGTAATGCTTGCAAATGGGGAGCCAAGGGTATTCCTGCACGTGCTGAGGATGGAGTGATCAGACAGAGATCCTGAATGTGGCTCCAGTTAGAAAGCGAGAAAGAAAACTTGACTAAGAAAATGTTTGTTGCTACCATTTTCAGGGAGATGGAGTATAGGTACCTTCTCTTAGAGAAAAAAAACCCCAGCAAGACACAAGCTGAACGTGACAGGATTTGACATGTTACTGAGATGAAATATTTGTGGGACATACCTGGACATTAATCATGGTAGATTCACGGTGTTGTTGAGCCTTTTTGTGTGCCTGGTGGGTCAGTCTGGTGGAAATGCTACTCGATCTTCTTTCTGTTTACACACTGAGGTTTCTAGACTGCGCACTTTTAGATTGTATCAATTTGGATTTAGGTTTGGGTGTTGGCTCTTGGGTTAAATATCTGTTACCCCCACGGCCTCAGCCTTCTGTTTTATGCACACATCACCTCACACTCTCTCATTAGCTGAAGATGTGGGCATTGTTGGGCTGATGCTGTTCAGCTCCACATCTCCCACTCCTGTTCCTACTCGGGGCTTTGAGCTTAACGGCAAAGCTCACGGCCAGAGCTCTGCAAAGGCATTTGTGCTGGCAGCGGTACCTGTTTGCATCTTCCTGCTCCAAGTTGGAAGCAGGAAGCCTGTCAGACAAGAGGGGTAGAAGATTCCTGTATCTAGGAACACCAGCGCTGTTTTATTTTCATGTGATGCTGCTCAGGTTAAAGGAAGCAGTTCTGTGACTCTTTCTAGTGACACGTGACTTTTCCCTGAAGGTAGTTTGCTTTCAACTTTATTTTCATACCCTGCAGATGGTCATCTGGGCTTTCAAGAGGATGGTACCGGTGTTTTCGCACATTTATGCAGAGCATATGCACCAAGCCAGTTATTGTACTACACAGCAAATGTATATTTCCGTACTTATTTTTACACTCTTCAGATAAACTCATTGAAATTATTGGGACTGGTTGTTGAAGTTGAAGTCATTCATGACTCCTTGCAAGACTGATATCTCACTATTTATGTAGTGGGCTGAAACAGAGGTTTTCTAGCATCTACAATCACACTCACGGAATGATGGCACACAACATCCGCTCCCACTTGAGTAGACAAGTTGAATAGGTAGGCAAAAATCTGAGAGACAGAATAATTCTTCTGACTTTGTAAAAATAATGCTGACCATGGCAATAATAGTGTAATCACATCTTCTCACACAGGACCCTTCTTCTCTGGCCTGGACTGGGGACGCATGGAAACGGGACAGAGCCTGGGCAGTTTTCTCTTCAGGAGGTCTGAGAACAAGTAAGTGCACGGCTACGGCAGGTTTGGGTGATAAATAAAAAGCTACTAAAATGCTTGTGCTTCCTCTTTCCTCCAAGACTGCCCTCACCTTTCAGTAATAATTTCTGAAGGACTCTGTTGGCTTAGTAGATGAACTTCTTGTTCTCTCTTAAAGCCTTTCCAGCCCTGTGCTGAGAAGGGAGGGATGAGAACTGAGGGAGACTGTGGTTCATTTGAGGTGCCCTCAATGGGCGCTTACAATTAACCACTGAATGCATCAGTTGCTTTAAATGGCCTGACTACAGTCATTCATCAGAATAACAAAAGGCAGTGGACTGATTAACATTTGGTGGAGTTTGAATGTTGAACTTTTTTCAGATTTATGGGGGCGAGTTAGGAAGTCTTTCTCTCTCCCACACACACATCTGTTTACAAGTTGGGGATGGCTATTTAGGAAGAGTGACACAAGATTTGGCCTGGACTGCTCAGTCCGCTAAGCTTTTGACTGTTTTTAACTGCTTTTATTTGTAACTGAATTATCAAAGCGAAACGAGCAGAAAGCAGCAGCAGTCTGGATTTGGGCACTTGCTGGTATCCCTTTCTGGGGTAAAACCAGTGTGAAGGAACTGGTTCATATTTACAGGTGTTGAGCTCTGGGCCACAGCATTGAATAGAGTACAGTGAAGGGAAATCTCAATTTTAAATGAGATCATACCAAACGGCAAGGTTTAATTTAGTGGGAGAATGTGGATAACATACTTGTCCCATTCACTTGCGTTGCAGTCTGTGGATTAGATAGACTTCATGTGTGACTAAATATTCATGTCTGAATGGCAACGGTCTGAAATGAGAATCCTGCCCAAAATGTAACTACATCTGAGCACTCTTTCGAAATCTGAATCAAGTAGAAAATGCAGCCGTGCACTTGGGGCATGTACTTGTTTACAAATCAAATTAAATAAAGATAAATAAATGATAAAAGTTAGGTTTTGATGAGAAAGCTCCTTTTAACAAAGCCTGTGAACAATTATGGGGATTGTGTTGCTACATTTCCTGCAACGAAAATGTTCATGAACTGAGGCAATTTTTGAGTATGACCATTTATTTCAGATGAATGGATTAAAAAGGATTTAGGAAAGCAGAAGGTGTGGATTTAAATACAGAATGTAGGAATTGCTGCTGTGAAATCTATAATTCAATCTTGGTTTATCATGCTAAGCAAGAGATGGATTTCTAGTAATGGATTGTCAGTTTTAAACTACGCAGTATTTTTTTTTGTAATAGGCACAAGTAGATTCTTGTCAACTCAGCATGCAATATTTTTCCACATCAAAGTTTTTCCTTTCAATATTCTGTACTGGTACCTGTAAGTTTTAACAAGAGACCACATTTTGTGAGCATGTTGACTCACATCACCCATCACGAGTGGAGAAGCACTGGAAGGAAAATGCTTTTGCAATTAAAATTATCCAGTGTCAGTGGAAACCTTCCTTATTTATGCAAGGCAGAAGCTTATCATAATTTATTCAGTGAGTTCTTTTTTTTTTTGTACCTGAAGACAGGCCTTGCAAGTCAGAGGTTATAACCCTGGAAAAAAAAGCCGGTAATTACAACCTGCCAGCGTTTCCCTCCGGCCTCTGGTACAATCACCCATCAAGGATAATTGACAAGTAGCTAACAGGATAAGCTTTTGTTTGTTTGGGTTGTTTTTGTGTGTTTTCCCCCGTGCTTAGCAAGGGGAAGTCTATTTAACTGGTGAGGCTCCATCAGGAAAGTGTTCATGGAGGAATAAGGACATCACTTGAAGCAACCTGAAAGGGACAGACATTTTTAAGGAGCCAGGACAGAAGGAAGAAACAACTGTCTGTCATTTTCTTTTTGACACTAAAATTCCCAAACCGCTGGCTGCTGCAGTGCTGCAGTTGCCCGGAGCTGCCAGGCAGCCGCATGTCTTCCACCTGAGCCGGCTGCTCTCCCTCCACGGGGATGGGCTGAGATGGGCAGCAGGTCTGCTCGGGGGCCAGCTCCACAAGCCACAGCTACGGTGCTTTCTTTCAAGGCAGCAACAGAAGTAGCTGTATTTTGTGCAATGACACCACGGTGAGGATGAGACCCCCTAACCACTGCCTTGCTCTGAGAAACATTGGCTCACATATCCTGAGAGCTTAGGGATGAAGAGGAGCATCCGTTGGGGGTCTTTTTGCTGTAGTAGTGGTCTGTTCACAGCTTGTTCGGACCAAGTGGCGCTTACTGCTCACGGCTGTCACAGCAAAGGCTGCAAGTCCTGAGGCCAGAAAAAGGGAGAAAGTCAGAGAGAGAGACAGATCACAGCTCCGTTAGGGTGCTCACTGGGACGTGGGGAATCCGGAGAGCCACCTCCAGCATCACCGACCAGGTTTACAGTTTACGTCCCATTGCTGACTGGTAATATGCTCTCCTCTGACGTGTGCTAGATCCTCGTCAAACAGAGGGGGAAAGGGAACGTGGATCATAGAATCATAGAAAATTTTGGGTTGGAAGGGACCCCTAGAGGTCATCTAGTCCAACCCCCCCGCAGTGAGCAGGGACACCACTAACTAGATCAGGGTGCTCAGAGCCCTGTCCAACCTGGTCTTGAATGTTTCCAGGGATGGGGCCTCCACCACCTCTCTGGGCAACCCGTTCCAGTGTTTCACCACCCTCATTGTAAAGAATTTCTTCCTTATATCCAGCCTAAACCTACCCTGTTTTAGTTTAAAACCATTACCCCTTGTCCTGTCACTGCTGTCTCTGATCTTCCACTTCTACAGGCCAGCAAAGCATAAAATAGATCTGATCCATACCAATTTCTCTGCATTTCTGTCAACCTCTGAAGATGAAACTGGACTCAGAATTACAAACACACGGGACACCTTTCTCAATCAGAGAGTAGTAGCATGATTTCTGTCTGTGTTTAGTGTTTGTTGATGGATGACACCAAACCCACCCCTTGACCAGCCTGTGGATTTTTTTTGCGTATTTTGACTAATACCTGATTACCTTTATGCACTTTCCCTTCTAGAGCCTACCTCAGGCAGCTGGCACTGCAGTGAATGTCTCTACATCCTTCATCCCAGCCGCATTTATTCGAGAGTAGTAGAGCTCTCAAGATCTACTTCAGGACTCTCCTAAGTGCCACATTTCTCCTGTGCCTGTTCCCCGGGGATTACAGTTTTGTGCCTTTGTAATCTTTCCTACACAGCTAGGTGTCTGTATCTCAAGGTACGTTTAAATATCTAAAAGGATTTTATTAACTCACATTATTTGTATTTAAAATATGCAAACCCATTAATCCAAATTACCTGCTGGTTTCCTGGTGAATTTAGCTTTCGGGACAAATCCCGTTACCGTTCAAAAATTGGCTTCTAAATAGCTTCTGTTCTAAAAAATTAAAACTATGAATAAGGATGTTTTAAACTCTTAAAACCATCTGCATGTTGCCAGCTTACCTATTGTGCCTTTAATTTAAAAGGAATGCTAAAATGAGTGCAAACACTGAAAATTATGGCGCTGTGTGGACTACTAATCTGCAATATTTGAATGTTTCTTACATTTTAAAATTCCCCAGACTCTCCTTCCTCCAAGTTCCCATTACAGCACTTGTGAGGACGTTTTGCAGTTACAAGTAAGAAATGAAAGCTAGGAGGATCTCACAAGAGCTGCTCCGTGTGACTTTGAGAACCTCATGTAATCTCAGGATTCATTAGATGAAAATCAATACTTCTTCCCTTAATATTAAATATTAATATTGTTCCATTAGGAATGTATATTAATTCCTATTCCATTAGGAATGTGATAGTATTTTCTTTAATCTTTGTTTTTCTATGTCCTGATTCACACCACCAGTGAAAAGGACTTTTCTTCTACAGCCAGCTCCTAAAACCAGAAAGACAAACGTGGTTCTTTCAGATTTGGATATCAACAGTCGATGTCAATATTTTACCACTGGAATTCAATTGCTATTCCTACCAATGACAGACAAATGAGAACGAAGTGTGTCCCTCTCCTCTTGAGAGGGCACCGGGGAGCTGAGGAGTTGAAGTGGGTAACCCTTCAGGTCTTTCACTAGGTGACAGATGAGGTCTGGAGTTGTGAAGATGAAGACAAGTCAGGATCAGACTGTAGCTATGCTTAGATGGTTATAAGACACCGAGATAGCATTGTCTGGAGGCCACAGGGTGAGAGCTTTCAGAACTTGAGACTGGTATTCGAGGCCAGATTTTTCCACAGTTTATTCTTTCTCAGATGATTGTTGGCTACTGCGCTCTTCCCCAAGTATCACAGAAAGCATGGATTTTGTGAGAGTTTGGTGTGGACAGAGCCTTTCTAAAAATTGATGCCTCCAAAATTACCTTCTGAAATATCTTTAGTCACATGCAAAAAATGATCCTTTTGGATTGTTAATATCAACTTCCCATATCCTACATCTGGTGTCTAGGTAGCCAAGGACCTTGGCTATATGTTGGTTTCTTGGCCTCAGTCTGAAGCAGAGGTCATAAATTTGCATAACTGGTTTTCTGAGAAATTCTGGATGTATCATGAAATGCATCATATAAGAAAAGGGATTGCACTATCATTCTGCTGTTCATCTGTGAATGCGTTTTGAGGTGTATACTACAGTATGCGACTAATATTGGTCCTACGACTGCTAGAAACTGTGTTTGTGATATGCAGAAATGAGTTGTGAGAACAGTGAAGTGATATCAAGCCATCTTTGGCAGTTACGTTGGCCCTGCTTGGCAGAACTGAAGTATCTTGCCTAAAGAACAGCTTCCAAGTTGGAGTAGAAATGTTTATATCTGGTCTTCCCTCACTTTGCATAGATGTAAATTATGATAAAAATGAAAGACAAAACAGACTCACTGTTTTGGAACTCGTTCTAAACACTAAGCCTATACAGTTGCAAATATTTCTCATTTTACCCATTTATTTCCTTTGTGAAATAACCAAGAACTAGAACTTCCGCTGTCTGAAAAGACATTTTATTAGACCTCATCTTCATCATCCTCTCCACTAGTTCAGAAGGATATGACTGTAAGCAATTAACATTTTGACGCACTTCACACAACTACTAGCCTTTATTTTCTTCCCTTTAAAGTCATTGGCTCAGTTACAGATAGCTTGGTTTTGTAATCTGTTCCTTCCCATTCATGTTACAATGGAATCCATGCAATAAACACGGTGCTGAGTGGAGGGGAATATTAATTGCTAAGTAGTGCCTATTTGCCCTGGCCAGACACAGAGGTGGAGGGGAGTTGCTTTTTGCTCTATCAGAGACAAAAATTTTGGAACTTGATGTTGTTAGGACTTAATTTTGTGAGCAATCCAGGTAATTAATGAAATTCACTTAGCTGTTGGTGCGGGCAGTCTTTGTGTTAGGATACTCGAGTCCAAAAGAGGCAGCTTGGCTTTGGGGTTTTTTTGTGGCATTTTTGCTTTTTGGTTTTGGTGGGGTTCTTGTTTGGTTGGTTTGGTGTTTTGTTTTTGTTTTGTTTTTTTTTCTTCTTCTTTTTTTCATTGAATCAACCTTGTTTTGCATAGTGAAAGAAACAGAGAGAAAAATGTGTTTGAATTCTGCAGTACTTCATTGTGACTAAATGAAGAGCATGAAAGAATAGTGCCGAAACCTGTGAACCTGAGGTAGACTTGAACTTTCTGGACTTCTTTTGTTGTGGATTTCTTTTCATTACCATGGAAGGCATCTTACTGTTGGCATAGGCTCCTGCAGTCATAATAACCACCCTGAACAGGCCCTGTCGCAGCACTTGAGTGGAGTCAAACCTTTGTTAACACCAGAAACAAAATATTCACAGAATTTGACAAAGATACGGAATCTCCCTTCCCCAGAGTGAGGAAACGGCGGAGGGGAGCTCCAGCCCTGGGAGATGCTTAGTGTTGGGGCACAATGTTAGCAAGCCTCCTTCACCGCTGCCACCCAACAGGTCTTCTCCAGCCTACTCCCCGTCCTCTTCTTGTCTTTCCAATCAGTTCGAAAAGGGAGAGGACCACAGCAAGTGTCCTCTTCTCATCTTTCCGTAGTTTTCCTTTGCAGTGCAATCAAATCTGGGGGCTCCGCTATTCTGGTACTTTGGAAAACAGTAACACAATATATAGGAATAAATTTGCCCTGCCTGAAATCTTTCAAAACCTGGCATGGTCTACTATTTTAGAAATTATGTGGAAATTATGTTCTTTTTTCCTGGGGAAAAAGAAAACAACTGGCAAACTAATCAAGGAAACTGATTAGTATATAATCCTAGGCATTTTTTGTTTTCCAAAGTCCTGTTCAAGCATATCTCAATGTATAATTTGGAATAGTGTCGCATTCAGACCAGTTACACCACTGGTGTCCTTTTTGAGAGAAAAAAAACACAAAATGGTTCCTATTTGTAAATCTTAGTAAAACCTGGGATGGACATGAGCCAATTTTCACTTCTGCCATGCAAGAAGAGACCCACAGTCATCTTGTCTTGAATTTTTTTGTTGGAATATTTCATTGCCAGAGGGGGAAAAATAAAGCTAAACAGCCTGTTCAATTAAAATCAATGGAAATTTTCCCAGTAATTTCAATGAAACCTAGCATGGGCACAAGATCTATGAAGATGACTAGAAATGGTCCGTGGAGAAT
This sequence comes from Opisthocomus hoazin, assembly GCF_030867145.1. Taxonomy (NCBI): domain Eukaryota; kingdom Metazoa; phylum Chordata; class Aves; order Opisthocomiformes; family Opisthocomidae; genus Opisthocomus; species Opisthocomus hoazin. The sequence goes on along the minus strand of NC_134424.1, from coordinate 3,882,058 downwards.
TTTAAGGCAGGCAGCTTTGAACTGGGTACAAAATAAATGGGAAACCAGTGTAAGTGTCTGCCAGTGGGGCTGCGATAAGCAAATGTTCAAACACTTCCTCTGATAGCACTGGAATTAGCTGCAATTAAGTATGATTTTGATGAGGAACACATTGCATTTCCAGTTCATCACAGTGAGAAACGTTTGTGTAAAATGACAGCTGCAGCTAACTGTTTATGAGTCTCTGCAGGCGCTTCCTGAAGTTGGTGAGCTCGTTTATTTGTGCACACAAAGCCAGCGCAAAATTAAAGCTTCCGACAATGGGAAGAAACTGGGACACACTAGAGCAAAGCCCAGTAGACTACGGCGCGGTCTTTCAGCTCCGAGCAGGCTCTTCTGCCCTGGTGCACACGAGGTAGCCGTGAGGTTATGCAGATGTCTGCACCCCACCAGCCCTGTCACCTACCCATGACCTGTCTGCAATACTTGTTTTATTAAAACTTGATGAAGGCTTTAGGAAACTAGAGGAACACCCCTAACAGAGGCATTTGATTTTATCAGTCCCTCTTTTGCATGTATCTTTCCCCTCCTCCCATTATTATGGAGGTAGAAAATGGCAGGTCAGGAGCGCAGCTCCTTAGCTAGACTTGGACTGCAAATTTTGCCAAAAATAAGTTTGAGAGCTATCAGAAGCTGAAAAGTGAGGAAGCATGAAAACCTGCGTGAGAAACAGAAAGAAGTAAGAAATGCAGAGAGCTGCAGACTGAAACATGGTAGTCTTCCAAGCCATCATCTGTCTTGGGCGGATGCTGCTTGGACGACAAAGCCTGACCTCACTGATGCCTCTTTTACTGTTCTTTTCAGAATTATGCTCTGGTTGACTTCATGGAAAATTAAGGACTTGACTGAAACAGGTAGGCAGGTAGACACTGGAGCATTTCTATGCACTATAAAGACAGTATACACTGCAAATATGGTAATAAAAGAACAAGATTTCCATATTTCTTCTTTCTGTTGGTTTGTTTCTTCTCTTTCATCTCTGTTATCTATTATTTTGGTGCAGGTGGGATGGTGCTTTGCCTCACTGACAAAAACTGCTCTGTTTGCATGTTTCTGCTTATGCAGTGGTTAACTTAGGGGATAGCAGGGATCCCTTAAGGAATTCCCTAAAAGGCAACCTTAATTAATGTTACCAGCTGTATGGAAATGTGTCCGCCCCTGGCAATGCAGGGGAATGATGCTGAATGGTGACAGCGTTGTCCTCCTCCTGAGCATAATAACTCTTGATCTTTCCTATCTCAGCACGTGGAGGTGCTCAGCCTGTCTCGTAGTGTAGCTACATTGCAATGCATTTGCTTGCCTGCCTAAATTACAGCTGTACCAGTCATTTTCTCAGTAACTGCGCTTTAGGAAAAGGTGAAGATGTACACGCACTTAACAGTGGCTCTAGACCTGAAGCATGGTGATCATCAAAGGTGTCCTGATTTTTAGAAAGCCATACAGGAAGTACCTAAGCCGTAGCATTTGCAGTTAGAATTTTGTAGAAAAAAAAGCCATTGGAAGATGTAGAATGAATACGTCCAGGACTAGCTTTATAGTGCTGCTGGCAGGACGGCTTCTCAGCATAGGTGAGTAATAGCAGGGGAAGCTTGTCCAGCCGCTGTAACTGATTTCTGCCCTCAAGGTACTTGTCAGAAAATACTGTCAGCCGGTTGCACTTTGCAGTGACAGGATTTGTCTTCATTCCCCCAGATAACGTGCCTGTGTGTGGGCACGTCTGAGTGTTTTTTTTAACAAAGAATGGAGAATATTTTATTTTGTGACACAAATGATAGTTTGGTTCATTTTTATACATTTTTGGAAGAAGACTGTAACAAAAATGGTATTGCCTAAGTTCAGAGTAAGCCTCCAGATGTCAGACATTTCGGAGTTGAGCTGTGACCATGTGGCAGTTGAGTTTAGGTTTGAATGAACCTGCTGACACGGGGTGACCTCTCGATGTCCTGTGGCACTGTCAGCCCTTCACTCTGTCTCTGCTGCAGAGACAAATTTGTTCAGGTGTGGTGGTGCTTTTGCTCACAGGCAGTTTGTTGTTGAGAATCTTTGCTGTTCTCTACCTCCTTTCTATTTCTCTGGTCTGTGACAGCTGACTCGCTAATCCTGTTTCTTTTTCTTTACCCGTAGCAGTGCCTTTCCCTTCACTGCTGTTACATCGTGGAGGTGGGCTCTGCTGCCGCTGTCGATTGAGCAGGGAGGGATGAAGACTTCCCTCATCGTTAGGCTGTACATTTTTGTGTGCAGATAATTTGTGGTTTTATGGACAGTCCAAACTGTTCCAAAGGTGGGAAACAGACTTACTGCAGTCACATCTTGCAGGAGTTTACGTAAGCTTTGGTTCTGCAGGCCATACAAGTCCTAAGGAAGCCTGAGATTGGTTATGTCATATGTACATGTTGACATGTGTAAATCTGCAAGTTTGTAGTGGCAAAAGCCCTCATGAGGATGCAGTTATTTTTTAGTAGAATTTACTTAATTTAGGCAGGTTAAGCTACCTAAACTGAAGTTGTTTGCTGGGATGAGCCATACCTGTGCTAGGAAGGCATTTTAGGATGGTGTTGTAGTTTAGACAGCCCTTGCATAGAAATGATGAGTTAATACCATCACCAGAATTTAATGCATTCACTCACAAGATTTCATCTACAATTTATAGAGTCATAGAAAGTTTTGGGTCGGAAGGGACCCCTAGAGGTCATCTAGTCCAGCCCCCCCGCACCGAGCAGGGACACCACTAACTAGATCAGGTTGCTCAGAGCCCTGTCCAACCTGGTCTTGAATGTTTCCAGGGATGGGGCCTCCACTACCTCTCTGGGCAACCCGTTCCAGTGTTTCACCACCCTCATTGTAAAGAATTTCTTCCTTATATCCAGCCTAAAATATATATTACAGTAGACCCTAATCCTGCAGCAGCTGCAGACAATGAGAAAACTTTTGTTTCTACTTTTGGCGAGTTTAGGAATTGCTCAGTGCTTCCTCTCCGTAACTCCCCAGTGTGAAAACCACTGGGGAAAATCTTCTCTATAAATAGCTGGTGAGCAGCGTGGTGGCTGCATGGGGACTCTCAGCAGTAGCTCTTCCTTCAGCTCTGCAGGCAGGGGGTAAAAGGAAACCCCGCGCTCTGTGCGGCTCCTCTGCAGAGCTACAGTGTTTTCATCGGTGGTTGCCAAGCTCTGATAACGTGAGAGGGTGGTGGAGGGGCCTCAGTGGAGATATTCAGGAGCATTATAACAAAATGCCTTTCAGGGATACGTAATCAGGAGCTTGATCCCACTGCTTTGGCTCTGTGAGATTACTCAAGTGAGTAAGAGCTTCAAGATTTCACTTCCTTGCTTTTCAGTGATAATATAACTGTATGTGTGTTTTGGCAGGAGATCCATGGAGTGACATTCAAACCAGGAACATTTTTCCTAAACTCAAAAATATATTGGCAATAATAAGAAAAAAAACAACCAAAACAGAGAAGTAATAAGTGCTGACATCCTCAAATTAAAAACCCACACTTTGACAATTCTCTTCACCTAAGCCACGTAAGGTAGCTCTTTCTTGAGAGATACCCAGTGTGAACCCCTTGTCAGGAAACTGATTTTTCTCAGGAAATGTTGATTGCCTTTTGAAAACAGTCTTTTCAAAGTGCCTGAGATGAGGTCACCCATTAAAACTGGCAAGCTGGCACTGCAATTTCAACACACACCATGCATGCCTTACTTCTCAGAGATGTATCATTCACTCTTCCTCAGCAGGTTGGTGGTGTTTTTTTTTTTTTCTCAGTAGAAAGGTGACCCCCAGACAGGTGATGAGGGTCATACCTGCCTCAGAACGACGTGGAGGTGTGTGGGCTATGCTGCTGAGACGGTCCTGTAAGCCACTTTTCTAAGGCAGGATAATTTACACATCTAGCTGTAGGGCTGCATCTGCCCACCAACGGGAACGAGCCACAGTGGCCACTTTCTCAAGAAGCTAGATGTTAAATATTTATGCCATGCCTTTTGCACTGGCGATATTGTATAGGAAATTGTGTTCAGAGCCAGTGTTCCTCGTATAATGAAGTTAGAGACAAAGATCTGGGACTTCTGTGGACAATATTATCAGCCTTTCTTGGAGGGAGAGCACGCTGCATCTCTTACAGCAGTATTTCCATGGTTGCTGCTCAGTGTCACACCCCATGAAATGTCCTGGTTTGCTTCAAGGTTGCTGAGAAGTTTAGGGCACAAAACCCCAAACCATAACATCTGATCGTCTAGGGATGAGAACAGGTTGAGTGTTTGCTGTGTAAAATCACAGCACTGCGCAAAGTCATATTTTTACTGTGCAATACTTTTTGATTTGTTCAGCATGAGATTAATATGAAAATACTTCTAGAGGGGGAAGATCAGCTGGTTCACAAAGCCCGAGCATTTGGCAGTACAACAATTTTTATTGGTAGCTTCAGGCTACCTATATTTTTTCTTGACAATTTATATGCTACTCAACCCAAAGTATGTGATATAATCTGTTTGTAGATTCACGGACAGAATGAAACGTTGGCTTCAAACTACATTTCAGGGCTTCACGGAAGGACACTTGCTCTGGTCTGGTGCAACATTTTTCTTTTATTAGCAGATTTCAGCTGTAAAACTGTTGGTTATAAGAGGCATTACCTAAATTCCATTTTCAGTGTTATTTATTGTTATTTCTAAAGCTATTATTTGATGGGTAATATTATTCTTACTTTAGACAGGCAGCAATCCTAAATACCACTGTCACATCTGAGCTTGAAAATGTTAACATGCAAATTGCTTATATCTGGCACTGAATATGTATGTTTAAAATAAAACTCTTTGATACTTGTGATATCATTACTCTTAGCTCTAAAATCTCCAACTGTTTAAAAGACAGAGTTCATTAAGTTAATTACAATTTCTTGACGGCAAATTGTCTTGTTGGCAAAGTCAATCTCTACAGGAAACCTAAACAGCTGAAATGTAATCAGATGCTGCTACAGAGAGTGGTTTAGAAAGGCAAAGTAATTAAAATTAGCTCATTTCTAAACTCGGGACAAAGGCAGTCTGAGCCAATCCTGGATTCTCTGTGTCTTTGCTTCTGTCAAAAAATTGATTTTTGTGTATTGTTTTTAAGTTGGCTAGTACAATAGGCAATTCATCATCACTGTGAGATATAAACTCAAGCAGTCTCCAAAAATAATTGAATTTTGCAGAAATTCTCTAAGGGGGTGAAAAATCCATAACAGCCATTAAATTCTACTCTTTGTAGAAGGAATTTGAAATATTACAATTATGAAGAAGTAGAAAAAAACCTCTTTAATTTCATTTTCTGAATCTAGCAGGAATAATTTGGTGTTTTGTTGTGTCATTCTACTGTTTCAATGGAATTTGTATGAAAAAATGTGATAACACATATCAAAAGATGTCCTTTACAATGGGAGGGGGAAAGCTGTTTAGGAATTCCAGTCTGACAATTGCAAGAGATTTTAGTCTTGATCTGGAGCTGTGTTCATATCTTCTCCTGAATTGGAGAACATCTTGTTGCTACATAAATTAGGACATGTTCGGTGCCTGCCCTATTATTGCATTTCTGTGAGATCTATCATTTGTAGAGCATCTCCCCATCTTCTTTAAACTATGCCTGCCCAGCTGTGATTCCCAGGATCAACCCCTTCACTATACAACTTCAGGCCACGTGGAACAGTAATACTCGTCTTGGGAAACCCATCTGCTCTTGGCAACATCACGTTACAGGAATGGCACAAAAGCAGTGAGTAGGATTTAGGTTTGAGCTCTTTGTCAAGCAGAAATTACAAGGGTAGAGCAAGAATCATGGAAGAAACTTTCCAAAACACAAGAGGGAAATTGGACTGCGGCTCCCAGGGATTTTGGTTCTTTCCTGGTAGCTGCAGGATTTGACTTGCTCTTCATCTTCAAAGATGCTTATTAATACTAGTGTGTGTCAGTAAGACTTCAGTTCCAGTGGTTGTATACTGAATATTTGCTATTCAGGAAAGATATCACAAGATTTTATGGTCCACCCTTGTAAAGAGCTCACAAAGATTAGGAAATGCACCTATGTTTTTGTAAATGAACTTACACTGGCATGGGTTAAAAGTGAAAGTAAATAGACACTGCACAGTGAATAGATACTGTGATAATTTATTACAAGTTAGGTTTTTTTATATATGCATAATAGTGTGCTGTAAAGTAATAGATCATATCAGATGAAGCCATAGCATGACAAGATGGGTCATTTAATATATTAAATGATGCTGTTCTGTGTACTGTTGTTATCCACAGCATATTAAAAAAAAGTATCAGACAGTATATTTTTTCCAGTCACCCTCGTATGCTTAGATCTGGCTTAGTAAATCTACTGCATCATTAGCTTCTGCCTGAAATCAGCTTTTTGAATGGCTTACGGTTCTGAAACCATTTCATTGTAAATTGCTATTTTATTGGTGTTTGTTAGTGAAATAATCATCTGGGGACAAAGCAAAGAAGTGACCATCCCCAGATCTAGCAGGAAAATGGTATTGTTTCAGTCTACGTAAAAAGATATAATTTTGTGTTGGGTATCGAGACGCTTCCCCTGACCGCTACGAGGGTTTTCTTTCTGTCACCTCTCAAAGAGGAAACCAAAACTGTGTGTGGGGCAGGGTGGTCTGTCCCTTGCCAGGACGGGCCCCAGCTGGAGGGCAGGCTGTCCCTTCTGTCGACCTCTGAACATGTTCCGTGCTTATTTCACAGAGTAAACACAATTTAAAAAGCAATGAAGAGAGGGGCACGATACTCAGGTACTCGGGATAACCTAACACAGCCCCATCCATAAGCCCACTGCTCAGGGCACTAGGTGTGGGCTGTCCCAACTGCATGACAATAAATAGCTTTATTTGCATGTTTCTGCTCGTGCCCCTTGCAGCAGCTCTCTGCAGATTAATGTGCTCTGCCTGGCAGTATGTCCTCTTTCCGCATGGTCCCCTGGCAGTAAAAGGCAGCTTTAAGTCTTCGTAACATATGAAGGTATTTATCCATATTTTTTTCTTTCCTGGGCTGAAACAGAGCAAGCAGGCTGCTCCAGACCTTTTAAACGCACGCAAAATGGAGTTCTTCACTTTCTTCCTCTGCACAGCTCAAGCCAGGACCAGAGACAATTACGTGTCTGTATTAAACTTCAACGACACCTTAGGTTTTTTTCATTTTTACAGAAGTGAAGTAGAAAAAATTCTGGGAGCAGACGTAGAGAGGGAATATTACTGCACAACTCAGGGGGATTTCTGAGTGCCAACAGAGCCCCTGAGAGATCAGGAGCAATTTCACTGGGTCACTGAGCACTGTTGCTCACCTACAGCTGAATCGATGCCTCCCTGATGCCTCCTGACAAGCACATGTGTGCACGGCGAGCCAGTGATTCCCGTAGTGAGCTATACCTTGTGGTTCCCTGTATGTACAGAGATAAGATAGAGCCTTCTCACTGAGCTGGGTGATGGCTGAGCACGCTTGCCAGGTGGGAAGGAGGCCAACAGGAGAAGAAGAAGAGACGAGCTGAATGCCTGGGGGTGTCTCAAGTGGCAGCTGCAGCCCAGGGAATTGAGAAGAAATAAGGACAAGGTAGGAGGTTCGAGAATTTTATTGAAACTTGAAGAAAAGAAAAATGAAATTTTCAGAAAAATCTTAAGTAAGCAAACCCCTTGGAAGTCATGAATTCAGGTGTAATGATAACTTCTTTTGTATATATGGCACCCAGCCTTCTCCCACCATTGATCAGTGGCCTTGCTCTGAGTTACCGCTCAGTATTGTTTGTCTCTAGAGACACACGCCTGCAACCCACGCAGATTTTAAGCTTAGCACCATTATCAGTGCTATGTCTTCTACTGTCTAACAGCTCCAAGGTATTTAAAATATAATTACTTCAAAGAGGGTAGTAATGTCTTCATGGGCCTGACTCAATGTTCATTAGCAAGCAGAGTGTCTCCTGTTAATATCAATAGCCCTGGAGCAGCCCCTTCTTCCTTTTCCCTTCGTTCTCTTGTCTCTTGCTTCTTATAGAAACAAGCTGATGGGTTTTATAAAGACTTGTGTTAATTCCTTGCAGGGTTCAGATTGCTCCCTTTGCCTCTCCTCGGCTTGTATGTCCCCCGACGTCTGAACCCCCAGGAAGGCACTTAGGTGAGTGAAGCAGGAGCTGCTGCTCTTGCAGTAATTTATCTTGGCCTGCAAAGGTGTTTGCAAAAGGGCTGTCGGTGCCCGGAGAGAGCTGGCACAAAGGAAAACCTGCTCAGGACAGAAAATGGATAGGTAGGTTTTAGAAATGAGGGATGGAAAGAGTTTTCTAATGAGTAACATTTGATTTGGGTTGTTCATCACATCTGACTTTGCGAGAGCTTTCTGTGCAGCTCGTCTCTGATTCTGGGTGGGGTTTTCACTGACAGGCTGATTTAAGGCCAGGTTGCATTAGCTCCTGCTCATCTCCATAATCACCTTTGGTAATATTTAGCTGAGCCACATTGCTATTAGTCTGTGCTTGGACATTACTGGCATATGAGGCCAGGGCTTCTGAGCTGGGTATTGTTATCACCAGAACAGAGACGATGCCACAGTGGATGGCTGCAGCTATCCTAACTGTTTTCAACAGTAGAGATTGTAATGTGAAAACCAGACTGCAGAATTGAGTTGGGTTTTTTTTATATGGTAGCTAAGACAATATTCACTGAGTTTGATCATAACTTCCCAACCTTGCCCTAATAATGACTTTCAGTGTTGTTTTGGAGGGACTGTCACAAAGAGATGTCCACTGAGTTGCCATCCTTGCTGCTGCTGGTAGGAGAAGGGGAACAGTGAGTGCTAGTAATACCTTTGACTTTATGAAGTGGAAACATCTTTATTCACAAGGGCACAGTGATCATAAATTTTAGGCAGTGGTGATGGGGGGAGACGAGCTGGGTTAGTAACCCGAGGGTCGGAAGCACTGAATACCTCTAGCTATCCGATACCCAACTTGTTTTAAGACAATTAATCTTTCCTCCTTATTACGGCTGTGAGCTCTTATTTCTGTCTTTTTCCAAATTTTTCGATGACTGCCTTACCCTTTATTTTCCTGCTTCTTCTCTCTTACAGCATTTTGTATTTCTGAGATGCATTATGAGGGGCGGGATTGTCTTCCACTGAAGAATTATCTACTAGCCAATGTTGAAAGAAGGATATAGGATTTCATGGACCAGTGAACTAATACGATGTGAAATCCTATTTTCCTATCTTCCAAGTGTCTACAGAATTCCAAGTTAATGTACTTTACTTTATATGGTTGCCACCTGTTTATATTATCAGTAGTTTGAATATTTAAGCATTACACAGTCCATTTCCTACCAATTTGTCTGTATGTCAAGAAGGGTTTCTCCGAGTGTTTCCATACTTCATTTTTTTCTCCTTTTTCTCTCCAAAATGAATATTGTGGCCTAGCACGATTACATTTAAATTTTCATTAAAAAATTATATAGTTCACAGCACAGATTTAATTGATCACACTGTTACCTGGTGTAAATCAACATAGCAACATTAATTCTAACAAGATCTTTCACCTGCTGAGGATCTGCTTCTATGTATTTCTATGTTATTCTCAAAGCCCAGAAGAGCATATCTTCAGAAAATATCTTTGAAGCTGGTTCACTTTTAAGAGTTCAAAATGACATTTCATTATCATATGCACACTTCAGAAACATTGTAAATCTCATGTAAACCGCCTATAGTTCCAGTGCATATATTTAAATACGTGATGATCCAAGGGCCCATCGCACGCTGGCGCACAGACGTGTGGGTGGGTGTAAACATATCAGCTCGTAAGGGGTCGTTGGATCATTTCTGCATCTGGACTAATAAATGGCAACTGCAGTTAATGGAGAACAATGAATCTTGGAACAAAGGGAAAAAATAGCGCATCTGCTAAAAGGAAAGATGTGTCGAATACTGATTAGGAAAGAGATCTGGGAGTTGTGGTAGAAAATCTCTAAAGCATTCAGCTTAATGTGCAACTGCAGTGAAAAGGGCAAGCAGAATGCTGGCTTGTATTGCTAGAGGAAGGCAATATAAATCAAAGCAGCTGGCTTTGTTACTATCAGGCATTGTTTTGACATCACCCAAAGAACAGAACTTTATTTGCTATTGGTCACTACAGCTTCAGAAGAATGTATTTTTTTACTGGGGGGGGATTTTCTCTCTAGCGAACTAAATTACCATCTTCTGCATTTTAAGATAACAGAGGAAGAAACAGAAAAAAATCAGCTCATTAAGAAGTAAAGCGTATACTCTGATTGGTGCAATTGTTTGTTGCCAGCAAAGAACATTCTGAAACTGAAACTCAGGTCAAGTTGTAGAAAAATGGATGTGGAAATGTTACCTAGACCATGATGAATTCAGGTAGAAAAATAAATGTTTTGTTGAAAATCTCATTTCATGACAGCTCTAAAATGTTGTGAGTTATCACTACGAAGACCACAAATGATAGAGAAAAATGTAGCTGCTAGTGAATGAAAAGCACAGACATAACGAGCTCAGTGCTCTTATCTGCTTACGAGCATTTGAGTGTTGTTATGTTTTAATTTTACAAGCTTCTCACAAAGACCGAAGGAGGCATTATGCTAAAAAAACAAAAAAAAGGAATACAAAACTTACAGTGGAACCCATTGCAGCTTTTCTTTCATGGGCTGTTCTCTGTCAGCGTTGCCATCGTGGTTCCCTGCACACAGAAGTTGACGATTCAGCCATAAATAATCACTGCTTGTTGGAAATCTGGCATGCAAAATTCTAGCTAGAATACAGTCATAGAGTCTGTAAAAAGATGCGTAAAGAAGGTATTTTAAACAACAACAAAAATTTGCCACTTCTATTACATTCAAAAGGAATACGTGAATCTAACAAAGCATATTTATTGGATTTGAAAAAAGATCTAGACCACTTATTTACTTTTCCCCTTCATACACTTGGAAGTCCCACCCACAGGGTTGTTAGAGATCACCCTGCTTTCTCCAAAGCCTTCTCCAGGTTCAGTGGAGGAAAAACAAAGCCATGCCAGGTGCAACACCTCTGAGCACCCTTCACGGTTGCAGTGTGTTTGCAGCGAAGCCACGAGAAGTGTGGCACCCTTGGCTTGCTCCCCGGTTAACATTTCCATGCCCCAGATGCTGTCACAATAACTTGCTATCACCACAAATTCCCACAGTCCTTACAAAGAGGGCTTCATGCAGGACATAAGAGGAGGACATAAACCTATCCCTAACCAAAAGGGGCAGGAAAAACAGACTTTTTGCATAGTGAAGTTATTTTGTGCTTGCTGTTAACAGACTTTGGGTCCTTTTCTCTGCAGATTTCGGAGCTGGCTATGCAGGCAGTCCTGTGTTCATGCACCTTAGAAACATGCCGTGGCTGTACTTGCTTATCTTGGCATTTTTTCTGTGAAGGTCTCACACGGTCCAGTGGATAGGAGGCTGGATCTGGGGTAATTTGGTCTTAGTTCCCAGCTGTTTTGCTGTTTCACTAATGCTAGTTCTCCCACCTGAAGAGTAACCAGTGTAACTTTGAGCAAATTGTTTTGTTTCCCTGTACCCCAAAGTAAACAATTGTAAAGCATGGATAATATTTACTTATTTAGGAAGTGCCCCCAATGAGGAACAACATGCAAAAGTCAGAATTCATAGATACTAGGCATGTAGATAGGAAACAGCTCTTACAATAAAAGCTGCGTGTATTTCTAATTGCAAACCGTATACGCACCCTTGTTATGGAAGATTTTCTATAGTGCAGGAGTGGACAGTATAAAATACTAGGTGGTTGGACTGGGATAGAAGTCCATCATTCTTGTCCTCAGGGCTATGAGCAGAAGTTCAGCTGCTTCCCAAATCTCATTCCATTCTGATCCGAAAATAATTCAGAAGTAATATTTTCAGGTTGTGATTACCTGTCAGCTCAAGTGAGGTGATGATAGCTAAGAAAGGCGCCGTCTTATCTTTTTCCGTTAGCTGTGCCCAGCTCAGGATGGCTGATGTTCATCTTCTCCGTTGTGCCTGTGAGAAGGTGATATGAACTGATAGTCAAGCTCTAATCTTGGGAAATATTTTCAGCTGCTTGAGACTGGCATGGTGCAGCAGACCCTCAAGGGAGTCCAATGCCAGTTGAACTCCAGTGACTCCAGCGTAGTCTTGCAGACTCCTTCCTTGGCTTGTTTGCTGGCCTTCCTATCATGTGTCTTATCTAATACCTACTTTGTGGAAACTACTTTTTTTTAAGCTTATATTTCTGCATCCCTGATGGGCTTCCGGCGTGTTTCAGAGGCTGCTGCTTATCAAGGTAGTACTCTTTGCACCATGATTTGCTACAAACTGTGCTAAACACTTTTCCTCAATAAATCTATGCACTTCCTAATATACAGGAATAGATTGAAAGCCAATATGCATGGCAATATGTATGCTTCTTCATAAGGGTTCAGAGAATGATGGCTTCGGTAAAGCCTAGGAGGTGTTTCCTGCAATAATTCTAGCACTTAAATAGTTGTATGTGAATTTTCTCTATCAGATCAGTGTGGTTTCCCAAGGATGCAACCAACTTGTCAGCAGGCAAGGTCATTCTAGCAGATGAGTGTGAGGGCAGGTAGCAAAGGAAAAGTCTGTATCAAGTGTTTTTGCTGAAGGGGAATTCCCTGCTGGGAATGTCTCAGCACATGCCTCCCCTAGTTCAAGGGGGTATGGCACTACTCCATGGAACTCTGAGGCAGATCTACTGTCCAGAGGCAAAATCAACTGCTCATGGCCATGTGGCCCCAATAACAGGCTGGGAGCCTAGACTGTGTCTGAAAAAAATATTAGGATACACTCAGCCTTCTCAACAGGACACTTGCCCTCACCTTTCTGACTGTCCATCCCAAGTCTAAATTTCTACATCAGACATATTATTTTGTAGTTACATTCCAACCGAAGTCAAAGAACAAGAATAAATTAGAGAAGTGTGGTGAGCAGAACAGTTTTCACTTTAAGAGTATTTTAATAATCAGGAAAGTCACCCATGTATAGTAATGATAAATTGCTTTGCTACAGGGTAATATAAACTTTAACAAATATAATAAATATTTCTGCTAGGCCAAGAAAACTGAAATACTGGAAACTGCTTAAATACGTGCATCAGAATGAATGAAGATGAAAAGCTGGTGCATATTTTAAAAATAGCATATGTTTTTGTAAATTAAATCTTAACCTGCGTGTAGGAATCTGAGGCACTAATGAGTTTATGGTCCAGTTGCAATCAATGAGATTTTGGTGTCACATGACTACAAAACTCTGATTTACTTCTTTTCATATTAATTAATTCATATTTTCATATTTCATCATTAAATAAGATGGGATTAAAATATTTGAGGTTATTTAAATGAGAGGTGTCCATCTTAGATTTCTAAGCTAGAGATTTGTTTGTGGCAGACTATGCTATTCAGTAAATAAAACCACATTTTTTTCATAGGGAAGCTCATTTTCTGAGAGTTACAGCTGTGATCCATACCAAAGGCTGTGTATATCAGTGACAGTGAGACGGAATGAGATTTTTGTAACAGCCTTGCTAAGTTAGTTTCCTATTTCCCATCAACAGCCAAGGGATGAAGGAACTTCATATCACAGGACTGTGAGCCAGGAATAGCTTGTCTGTATGAAAATACAGTTTATAAAAATAGTAAAAGGTAATAACTTTATTAGGCCCTTTAATCCCACTTGTGATTAGTGGAAAGCTAACAGTGACCAGAGGCAGAGCTTTGCACCTCTTGAAAACTGGGGTTTCCAGCTTGCTTTGAGCTTTGTTTTCAGTGCTTGTGATACCAGTCTTCACTCCTTCTGTAGAGGACATTTTCTCATTTTATTCAGTTTTCTTTCCAAAGCTACTGTATTTCTCTCCTGCTAAGAAATGTTTAACTTCAGTCAGCGGATCCAGCTGCAATAGCCTGTTTTTCATCTGTCTTTTTTTTCCCATGGATATTGTCAGTCAATTCAATCTGAGCCATCCTTTATATCAGACATGTTTTATCCAGGGTTGCTCAATACTTTAGAGAGAGATACAGTTTTTAATATGACTTTAGTATAAGTGTCTGGGTGTTCCTGCATCTCTCTGTGTATGTTTCCAACCTGTTTTTCCCTTTACTGACTTGCACTGATTTTTCCTGGGCATCTTTTTGGTTTTGCTTTGTTGAGAGGAGTGGTAGATGGGGGAAAAGTTAGACTGCTTTCCAATTTCTGCTTCTATTTTTATTTCTTCATTACTCTTTTCCATCTTCTTTCTCTTTGTTTTCCAGCCATGTCTCACCAGGAGTGACAAGGCATCGCTGAGGGTAGGTGTCACCAGTGTTTACACTTCCTCTGTGAGGGACAAATGTCAGGGAAACAGGTGCAGAATAATCTGCTGGCAGCACCATAATCCCTATTGTGGCAGATAATTGCAAGGTCGAATTATAACAAAGAACGTATATCATTTCCAAATCTAGCCCTGGAGAAGAGCGGCTTAATTCCAGCTACAAGTAGAGCTGGAAACTAGAAGCTGACCTTTTGATCTTCAGGCTGTAAGTTTAAAATACAATTTTGCTGATTGTCCCCTCCAGTTTTGCTCTCTATTTCTTTCCGTGTTCTCTGGTGTATGGGTGTAACCTCTGGAGGTGCAATTCATGCCAGGAAGAAGCAGCATTCTGTCTTTGCATCAAATAAAGGGAGGATGTTGTGCTACAGGAGGGTTTCAGATATTGCTGCAGTTTGGTTCCCTACACTGTCTTGTCCTGACTTATCAACTCTGCTGAAAAAATTTCATTTGTTTCTGATTTGTGTAAACACTGTGGACAAGAATTATTTTCTGAGACACAGCAGCTTGCTAATTCCTCTGTGGCTGCTGTGTGGTTTTATCGCCGACATTGCAAAATACGGGCACTCAGATCTCCGTGGATAAAAATAAAAGAAGGTTTATATGCCGAGGTGAGCAACCCGAATGAAAAGGCACCGCAGCCGTGAGCACGGGCTGTCCGCACTCCCTCCTGTTTTATAACTGCTGTGAGTAGACAGTGCTCAACATCTTTTGTTACTCAAATTGACTCATGGGTATGAAGGGGCATATTCAGGAGTGTAATATAAAACTAAAGGTGATTAAATGAAACACTGCAACCCACTCCCTCCTTCATTTTGTAACAGTACACTTAGAAGCTTGGTTGTCAGGGATGCTTGAGAGGTACTCAGAGCAGCTATAAAATTCCCTATTCACTTCGTTGGGGCTGTTGGGATCAAACCAGCTCCCAGTTCACCTCCGGGCAGTTTGAAGGTGGCTACAGAATAAGCCAGCAGCTCAGGAGGTTGATCCTACCAGGTGTGGGTGCCTCCTTCTACCGCTGCCCTCTTGAACCACAGAGGTTACCCAGCTCTCTCCTGCTGCATGCCTTGTGAGTCGCCGCGGGTAAACCCAATGGTCATCCACAGACGAATTTTGATTTCAGACAGATTTGTGAGCCTACAGCAGGATAAAGAGGATTTACCAAGAATGGGGAATTTAGCAGTTTTTGAGGACAAGGGAATTATTTTATGAAGTTCTCAGCTGGCATAAAACATAGGGGTCTCTCTGGGTTTTCTTACACAAGCTATTGAATTCATTGCTCAGGACATGCTGGTGGAAGGAAGGCAGATTGCCACACTGCTCTCTCTAGAAAGGGCCTGTTACAAGTTTTATGACCGCTTTTCTCCTTGAAGTAGCCTTTTTGTTAATATCAGTGACAAAAAATGCTCCTGGTATTCTTGCTTGGTGTAGCATAAGCATTTCCTAACTGGCCAGTAACAGGTTCCTGCAAGAAGGAATTTGCAGCAACCACCGCCCATGTTGGGAACACCGCATGTCCCTTCGTCTCTATTTGCACAGGAGAATCGTGGAGGCAGTGGGGAGTAATTAGGATTGATTTCTGCTGTCTTGGTCGCACACATGGATTCTCCTATAATTGAGAGAGATTTCACTGATAGAATTGAGCTGATTAGCCTGAACAAAGTAATGTTGCATCCACATGCATCCTGCCTTCATGTAATTATAATTGTTGGTCTTCCAAGAACAACTGAGAGCAGAACACTGTGAACTAAAGGACTCTATAGATGTGAAGCAGGAGATAGTTCCTTCTCTAAAGTACTTCCAGTCTAAATGGAAAATTAAAAGGTAAGAATAGCAAGAGAGAAAGAAGGAGGTGAGGGAGTTTGCTGAGATTATATGGAAGGACTGCACTGGTGGAACAGAAATATCCACGGTCTCTGATCCTGAATGTTATCCACTGTATCACATCCAATGTCTTTTCAAGCCACTGTAGTACAGACACCTTTTAATTTAATTTTATTTTTATTTTTTTTAAATATACTCTATGCATTTAAAACCAGAAATAAATCTACTGGGTTGTAAAGGGGGACTGAAAGGCTGTAAAACACTCCTGCAGGTGCATCCATCCCTGCATGATGTCACCTCTGTTTTAAAATTAGCAAATCGTCAGTGGACACATAATAGAAGCCTTTTCACACAAGCACATGCACACAAAAAATTGATATTTATTTGCAATTTACTGCTTAGGAAGATGCTAGCAAAGCTCCTTTTTCTCCTGAACAGTGCTGTCTCTCATCAGCCTTGGACAGGTGAAATCCCATTGCAAACCTCCTTAAAAGAAAGATTTTTTTGTTCTTCATGATTTATGGAGGTATTTGAAAGGTTTACTGTAAAAGGAGCTCTGCCATCCCACATTTACATAAGCTCCTTATGCCAGACAACACCTTTGTTTGTTCCTGAATACACCATGTATTTTTCCTCCATGTTTAAATGTGGATTCACATTTAGGGATGATAAAAGGGTTTGAAATTAAGCGGTTCCTGAGTTAACGGCAGCACCTTCTTTCAATTAGACATTTAGACATTATGATAATCCCTATTTTGAAGACTATTGCACTATGTAAATGAAAGATTATAAGCAAGAATGCCCAAGAACAGCAAATTTCCCCTACCCAATTAACAATTTATCCTCTGGACACTTTCATGTAACACCTTTCAACCCATTTGGATCTAGTTCTGCCTTTACCTCACTAAGTCTCCCAAACATTGCACACTGATAAAATCAGTGCCCAGAAATTTTTCTAAACAGTTGTTTTTTGGTAAAATGTGTCTGTCTTCATCAGCACCTGGGCTATGAAATTCAGTACGATGAACTGTTAGAGCAAGCTGTCTAATGAGAAGCTGAAGAAATTGTATATGGTTCCCTGAGGACACTTTCATTTTATCAGTATTTTCTGGAAAATGCTCACACTGACTTTACTCTAAATAGAAAAAGGGCTTTACATGAAACACTAGTTTGAGTATCTGTTTTGGTTTAAGTCTGATTAATAACAGCAAAACATAGATTTGTTAGAAGCTAGCACCTAGTGCTCATGGCCTTGTAGAGCCCTCTGGAAGGGAATAATGCCCTGTATCATCTTCTTTCCCCTTTGCCAATGTCTTTCTTTTCCATTTTCAAATGGCTTTTTTTAATGCAGCTGTAAACTGGAGATTGACTTTGCATCTGCGGACTGGTGTGCATGAGGATGTATGTGTCGGATAGTGAGGTACTGCCCTGAAGTAGAAAAAAAACAGTAAATACATGATATGTGTTCATGTTAACAGACTTCCTCATGGAATCTGAGGATTGTGTGAGGAAGACTTGAGGAGGCTGCATGAGCCACGGGGAGGGGACAACACTCTGCTCTCTTCCAGGTCTCTTGCTGGGCTGCCAAGAAATTGCGTGTCCCCTGGCGTCTCCTGCAGATCGACGGCGGGACAGATCTTCTGTGTCCTACAAACACGCTGTAGAAAGACTCAGGTCGCTTTGTGTAATCAGTGCAACCAGCAGCTATGAAATTACAAAACACCGCACGTTGATAAAACACGTCCTCAGCTTGCACACAGCTCTGCTTTCCCAGCCTGTGGTACTTTTTCTCAATATCTACCTAATGTCAGCTTCATCTGTTTTAATTCATTCCAATACCGCAAAACAGCAGCAGCTGAAACACCATTTTCTCCAATTAGTAGAATCTTGCTCCTGCGTGATAATCTTCTCTCCAAGCTGCTGCCTGCCCTGAGCAGCACACTTACAAGAGAGTTGGTCCTTCAGTTTAGTTTAGTTCAGGCTAACCGAAGGCAGTGTAACTTCCAGGAGCAAATACTAATGGAAAAATACTACGTGATTTCCTCTTCAGATGGAGGCAATAAGGTAGGGACAGAGTGTAGAATACCAGGTTTCACCTTTTCTGCTCTGAAATGTGAGATCTGATATACTATTAGGTAATAAACAGCTGTCTATTCTTCACAGACTTTTATTCTGTCATTTGTACCACACAATCATAATGCTTTTCTTGTGAATTCAGTAGTTACAGTAATGTTCTTAGCTCATCACACCAAATCTTTGTATCTACTCAGGAATGAGAACACTGCTGGAGGAAAGAGTTTGTGTTTCCCATAGTTAAGGACAGAAGAAGTTGGAAGCATCTAATCTTTGTGAAGGAAAGGTCATCTCTACGTTTTGCTTTGTGACCACGAGACGGCTCTGCCACTGACATCTACACTAAAGTTTTAATGATCATGGGCTGATTTATTTGGGAAGCCCCGCCAATGACAGTAGCCCAGACTGCAAGCCTGTGTCTCCTGTTTATGAGACTCCTTACACGAGCAGTCCCTTCCACAAGACCTATGAGTAGGAAAGCGTTTTGGTTTTATCTACATCAGGCAGCGCAGAGCAGCGCAAAGCTTGCCTTGAAGAAACCAGCTTCAGATCAAAAGAATTTGTGTTAGCTAAAAGGCTGGGATCGTTTCATGGACCTGAACATATGGCTGTGGCTCTTCCAAAAGCAAATGACACGCCTGCGTGTCACTACATCATCGTTCACTTGACTGGACAGCCTTGGCATGGTGACACATCTCATGGGCTTGCTCATGTCCCCTCTCTCCCAGTAGATGAGGCTTGCTGATTTGAATTTGGAGATTATCACAGACACCAGTAAATAAATACTGGTATCTAGTGTCAGCCTATTGCCGGCAGACCATGCTGGTGGTTCCAGTGCTCTGGAGGAGCTCGCAATGCTGTGGCACCAGGAGAGGGCACCAGAAGCCCTGGCTCTGGTGTGCCCTAGGCCTGGAAGGACAGGGGAGGAAGCTTCCTACAACGCAACTGTTTGTCTCCTGGACACGCTCCTGTGTTCCCAGGTTCAGAGATACCTCACAGTGTAACTTGGAAATACTTCTTTGTTTTTTTGCCTATGAGAGCTTGCAGCACCCTGTGTGAGTTAAATTTTTCTACTGGCAATACTGAACGGACAAATGTACGCATACTGAATGACATTCAGAGCTGGCATTATCTGCTGCATTGATGAGCAGCTTCAGCAAAGAGCTGAAGATGTAATTGGGAGAAAGAGTGAACGGCAGGCAGTCTCACTTCTACTACAAAGGTGTGAGGTTCATTAGCGAAACAGTGTTGGAGAATTTGCCTTTCCTCTTTCATCCTGTGGAGACTGCGTGAATTGGCTTGTGATGGTTTTGTTCCATGCTTAAATATTGCTGCCTGCTTTACAGACTTCGAATGGTGCTCGGCAGATTGTACAGCTGAATAAATGGAGAGGGAGCAGCGAGCGAACCAAGCGTGCTTGGGGGAGCAGCAGAAAGCAGCTTTCTTCCATTGACGGCCTGCGGGGAAGGTGGGATAGAAAGCCCGCGGTGGGACTAGTCATCTCTTTTGACCTTTTTTGCAATCAGACACGTTTCTCTGGCACGTTCACATGAGTGCATGCATCTAACAGCTGCCTCCTGCAAGTTCATTCTTGAAAGAAGTAATTGCGTGTCTCAGAGAAAACTGTCTTGGCTCACAGGCTGAGGGCATCAGACTGACTATGCAAAGGACTGGAGGTCCAAAAAAAACAGTCTGGTTTGCCCAGAGAGGAATCAGAGGCCATGGGTTGGATGCTGCATGTTATCCCAAGTGAAATAACACATTTGGAAAAATTATCTCCTAGCCTTAGAGCACCGAGAGCTGCTGAGTTATCTCAGGTGTCAGACCTCCTCCTATCTCCAAATCACCACTGTTATCCTGGCAAGGTTTTATGTCTTCAGGTCTTTTCTCCTGCAATTTCAGGTTGGATACAGCTTTGAAATTAATTGGAGAAAGATACAGAATCTCTTAATGAAGTTTGCCCCATGTACAATGTCTCTGGGTGTAATCAGGTGTCTGCTTAGGCAAACCTTTGGCATTCAGCACAGTGATGCTGTACATGCCTACAGGTGGTTACAGAGATCTACACCAGCAAGCTTTCTTACGGACATTGCCATCCTTGAAATGCCTCCATGTTAAGGCTTGGACTATCTGTGTTTATTTCATATATATGTAAAATAATATCCACATCTTTATTCAGCTTTGAAACTGCACAGAATGATCCCCTATCTACCTGCCCTCATTGCATATCCAGGATTCAGAATCTCAGCAGCCCCTGGACAGGCTGTTTCCATAACAACAGAAAAGCAAAAAAAAACCTGAGAAGTAGTCCGTAGCTGCATGCAGGGCTGGTTGGTGCAGCCTCTGGAGGTCCATCAGGCCTCCCAAACCCCACAGCTTCCCCCTGAGACTTCCCTTCTCCTGGCCAAAACGCCCTCTGAAGTAAAAAAACAGCCCCCCCCCCCCCCCCCCCCGAGCTCCCATGAAGGAAAATGAAATTCTATCATCGTCTGAACTGAAATGAGAAACTCCGCTCTGCGGTGCAGACCCACACCATCACACGAGGCTCTAATGCCTTGCAGCTCTATCATTCAGTAACTTTTTATCCCTTATCCTTCTGCTGTGCCTTCTCTTTTACCCCGTCTCCTGAGGGCACTGACAGACTTGGTTGCCCTGAGCAGACTCAGCAGGACCTCCTCTCACACGCCTTCTCCCTAAGGACTCAGGAGCTGTACTTAGGCTCAGCCCTGGGCACCCAGGCAGCGTTTGGGACGTGGCACTGGTGCAGTCGTGCTCTGCTCTGTTTGCCATGGACCTGCCTCGCTGACCGATGAGCTCTGGACCTGTGCTATGGGTTGATGGACCGCAGAGTCACCTTCTGGGTAGTCTTATCTGGTCTTGGCTTTGACCCCACTTCCTACCAGTCCTGACTGGACCTTCTGGATGCCCCAGGCCTGACCCCCCCATCTCGCCCTGGGGTTTGTCCCTGCCCCAGCCCTGCTTGGGTGCAGCAGGACAGCGTGACGTTGGCCCAGGCGGTGTCCCTGCTGGCACTCACTCATCAGCCAAGCCTGCCCTGCTCTTTTTTCTCTCCACACGCCTTTTCATTCTTAAACTCTTCGTTTCTTTTTCACTTTAAAAGAGCCCTTCTCCTCCTCTCCCCGACTTCTTCTCTGTTAGAGAAAATAGCCCAAACCAGCCATTCTAATGCTACAGTATGAAAGGATGAAACAACTTCTTGTTACTAAAAAAAAAAACCTGCAAAAAGCGCATTAGTCTCTGAAGCATAGAGCCTGATTGCCAAAATACCCCCAACATTGTCATTGTTTGTGCCATTCTTTGTCTGATTTCCATCTTTTTGAATGTTATCTCAGGAGTGTGCACACAGCTTAATATGGCACGGAACTCATAGTCATTACTGCAATAGAAATAAAGATAAATTATTCTGTGAGCAAGCCAAATCTTCTGCAAATTGGATAGCAAAAAGTTGTTTCTCAAGTAGCTTTAATTCAAGGCAGTATTATGTTTCTGTCCTGATTCAGAAGTGACTTGTTCACTTAACGAGAAGGGCTCTCATTCTGATCACTTTTGCTCCTGTTTCACAGCGGTGTCACTCCATTGCTTGTTGGCTTCACTCCTGATTTACACCAGCAGTCAAAACGCGCTCTTCTCTTACTTTGTTGTCTTTTTTTAATGAATTCCAGCTTGTCTTTGCCCTTTTGGGGATGCATAACTCCAGCAGACACAAGTGAGAGCACTTATACAGTACAGGTGAAAAGAGGCTTCCCAATTAAAGCCCCATTATTCATTGTCACTCCTACATGAGATAGAGACAACGCTGTTAGAGCAATCAATCTT
Organism: Opisthocomus hoazin; assembly: GCF_030867145.1. Taxonomy (NCBI): domain Eukaryota; kingdom Metazoa; phylum Chordata; class Aves; order Opisthocomiformes; family Opisthocomidae; genus Opisthocomus; species Opisthocomus hoazin. The sequence goes on along the minus strand of NC_134424.1, from coordinate 3,859,928 downwards.
CTCCACTCTCCGGGTCACACTCCAAGCCACTAACCTCATCAGCGTAAACACACATAAGCCTTCCTTATCCTCTTCATCACAGTCTAAACCGTATTTTACTTTCTCTTGCCTTTTGGTGGTTTGCGTGCTGAACTTGCAACATGAATTTCTCCATTGCCTTGCACAACTTGTCACACCGACTTTCCAGCTGAGAAATACTTTTTTCAGCCTGCAGAGCTCGTGGAAAACTATGGCCTCTCACTTTTCCACCTAATTAGCTCATCTTCTTCGGTGGACCAAAGCAGCTTTTTCTGGGAAACACATAAGCAAAGTTTTCCTTGTCACGAAGGGTAACTTATGCTTAGGATAAAGTTTAACTGTATATCTTGCAGGACAAATATTTGCTATAAACCAGTACTACTGGGAAAATATGTTATTTCATCTATATTGTTGTCTGTTATCAGAATTTTATTAATGCTATTTGTAATGAGCTAATACACATCACATTTTAAAGAGACAGCAATTCCTATTTAAGACTATTCCATTTTTTAACTACATTAGTTAATTAATATGTTAATAACCATAATAGGTGCCCCCAGGGGTTGTCTGGTATACCTGACTTTATTACAGAGGTATTTAAGGAGAGCCATGGCTGAATGGTCGGTGCCCACATCTAGATCAGCTGCTGTTTATAAGAGGCTGTGTCAGCACCAGGCTCCTCACAGTATTCAAAACCCGCTCTGCAGATCCACAGCCAGAAATATGCTGCAGCTTGCCCAGTAATTTAAGTTCAAGGCATCTTTTGAGGAGAAAACGTGAGTCAAAACACGCAATAGTAGAAATATTTCACACTGTTTCTTCTCCCCGTGAAGCACAAAGCTGCATGAACCAACGACAGCATTCACACCTTCAGCTGTTGCTTTGAAGATTTCAGTGATTTTTTTGTTTGAAGACATGATGGTTTTTTAAATTGTCATCTCTCTCAGCTGCTCTTGACAAACACAACTTGCTAGCCCATTTTACATGTCAGCGTCAAACATTAAAAGTGCTTAGCTGTGTATGGTAAGTCAATACCGTCTTCCCTTTAAATGTGTCTAGCTTTTTAAGTTTTTAGAACATTTTAACCAGCATTATTAATATTTAAATTATCAGTCTGATAATATTAAACATCAAATCATTCTCTTCTGTGTCTCCCGAGCTGTATGCAATGTGCACAACCAAGGCATCACCTCTGGACACACGATGACACCCAGTGAAGGCCATTCTGAGTCGTCAGAGAAGGTCGCACAGCAACGCGTCCCATCTCTCTGCTTCGTGGGTGAATTTACATCTCCAGCCTAGGCACTATAAGCAGCTGACACATAAGACCCCGAATCTTGCCAACTCGTTTGTCTTCGAGTTTCTTTTTTGAGAGTGTAGGCTCAGAGATCTGCCAGAGTGCATTGGTAACAGGGTAAATTAAATTCCACAGCATCCTTTCACCCATCTGGAAACAGCAATTCTGGCTGTTTCCCATTGACCTCACAAGATTAATTGGCAGCTGATAGCCTTTATATTCTAATTTTCCACCTAAGGGCCCCATTACGCTTTGACCTCTGTGCCTGAAGAAATGCATCTTCATGTAGAATTAAAACTTTTATGAGTGCGAAAACTCAGATCAGAGGAAGCTATGCCTGTTTTGAAGTTTTCTTTTGTCTCTCCATCCCTGCTTACTCCCACCTTGGCAAGACAGGTTATCTTAGAAGGATTTCCTTTTTTTTAATGGCTTGTGTTCAGGATTTTTCGGCTTTATTTTTGCTGCAGTTATGCTGTTTAACATCCCTCTCTTTATTTTCAGTCAGTCTTGGCTATAAGTGTGGAGAACAACATCACATTTTCAACAAAAGCGTAAGATTTTATCTACTGACTATTGTGAGAAAAGAAAATACAGTCCCTTCTACAAATTAATGGGTAAATTAAACAATGAATCCAGCAGATATTTATATAGGTTGGAATGAGATGCAGTCACATAGAAAGAAGTAAAATTTGAAATAGTTTTGCGGTTTTCTTATGGTTTGAAAGAAAATGGTAACCTCTTCTTGCTATCAAGAAATTCTCTACCAAGAAAGCATGTAAGACTTTTAATGTATTTCAGTGCATCGTGGATGGCACAGGGGAAGGATACTCATTCTAGCAAAGGTAAGAGAAATACAAACTGTTTGGGTGTTCACAATTTGGACAGGGGATTGAATACAGTTTTCTATAAATAATTCCTTTTAGAAAAGTTCCTTTTGTACATTGGTGATTACTGTCATCATGGCAAAATGGTGACTGACTTGCATTCCTGTCCGGAGTTTGAATGTTGGCATGGCGATTTCTTTCTTTGGTGGCCGTAGAAGGGACGTGCGTGACTCTTCTAGTGTGGAATAGCTTGGCTGTGCTCACGGACCCTGTATGAGGTTGGTTTTGTCAGCAGTCAGTGAATTCCTTGCAGAGAAATTTATACCCAAATGTAGATGTATTGGCTTCGGCTATTTTTTTAATCCTTATGCATTTGTGATATAAGTGCATTTAACTCCCAAATGAGGCCAGACACTTTAAAAATATACTTTCTATTGTGCTTTTCACTGCTTTAGTATGTTCTATGGAGTCACTGCCAGAGAAACACATGTGAGCCCAGCAAAAAAGCAGATGGCAGAAGGACTGAGAAAGCAGTTTCAAGGAAGTTGAAATTTGGGAGCTGTTAGAGATGATAGATATATTTAGAAATGTCTACGGGATAAATTTTTAGCTGATGGAAAGTGTCAGAGCTATGTTAACTTCAAGGAGCTGGAAGTCAGCTCAGCTTGAACTTCAAACCAAACGATGATAATTCCATATCATTAAATCAGTATGTAGCACAGGACACCCGCATGAATCCAAATACAGGTGGATTTGACAGCACTGTTCCTCTAGCACTGTTTCCCCTCGGTGCTGGATTTAACATCTAACCAAACCAGTATGCACGGAATAGGAGGGTGACAGAGTAGGAAAAGCCTGTGTCTTCTGCTACGGCTGGAGCCACTTCACAGCTAGACAGGTCTCAACACCAGTTTGTTTTTGCTGACAGGACTTGGATTAATGGGTTATTTCTGAGGTCGTCTTCACAGCCTTGGTTCGTCCCGGAGTCCTGTTGGCCTGGACCTTGCGCTGAGTTGTGCTTTCCTCACTGCTGGGCATCGGCAAGGGCTGCAGTGCAACCTTTGTGATCAGCTGACGTGAATATCTTATGCTATACACTCCTGATTTAATCTTTTTTCTTGAACTAAAAAGTGTTTGTAAGAAAAATACGTAGTCTTGGTGTTCGAATGGCCCATCATGAATAATTTACCACAACCAGGAAAATTATGCCAAAGGGTTAATTTAACTCACTCTTTGGGAAAAAAAAAATTAATAAACAATTTTCTCATCTGCCAGTCATTAGATCGTGTTATACTTTGTCAACTGGATAGAGGAGCCCTTCATTACGAAATACCTATTCCCTCTGGTACGACAGACTGGGAATCTAATCTCCTCTTCACATGCTATTTGATGAATTCTCATTGCTCGCTCTAAGATGTGCTTTCCAACGCTGCAGTTGTTTGCCTGACTCCTTTCTGAATCTGAACAAGCAGTTTGCTATCCATCCCGAGCTGCAGATAGCAGAACCAGACACTTTAATTCCAAAATACATACCGGCACAAAATACAAAAGCAATAGAGACTTTTTATACCTACATAATATCCTCTGCTTATACAGCTATGGATTTTTGTAGCCCCCCAGTCAGATAAGGTTCAACCTCTGGTTCTTAAATCCCTCTCAGACTGATGTCCCACTCAGAGCAGAGGTTTGCCACAGGGATCCTCATTCTATTACTCACGTTCCTTGCTCCTCGCTCCATCACGTTGCATTTACTGATTTACCGGCTGTTCTGACAACACCGGTTGCTTGCTTACAGCCAGCTCACCACATGGTCAAGGTCACCCCGCACCACAGACCTCCATTCACTGTTAAGTTTTGATTTGAAAGCTTTGGAAATACTTCTCCTTCTAATTTAGATACTGAACAAAAAAAAATGCTAAGTATTGCCTGCACAGTTTGCTTAAACTCCTAGGGTAACTTATCATACCTTACAAGTATAATTCTGACCATTTTGGTAATCCTCAGACTTTAAAGGGAGTCCTTAGTTCCATTTTTGTCAGAATTTAATTTTTGACTCACACTCTTCCCCTTAGCCTAGTGACAGTATTTCCAGTATTTACTGAGTGATGCTTATTTTTTAGTAAAATTTCCTGGATTTCCATAACATCAATTTATATATATATATAATATGTATATATATGATTGAAGGGTAAGAGAGAAGTATGCTTATTTTCACAAAGTGTTATCCCAATTATTGATTCTGATATTCACAATACTAATTTTTTTATCCTTGAATGTCTTGTCTGAAGGACACTGAAGAGGGATAAATCTTTTATGTACTCCGCTACATGAGAATTGTCAATATTTTTAAAAGAAGTCTTCTGTTGTTGATCAAGCTATTGCTTCCCTGCTTGCATTAATAATTTTGTATAACTGCTGATAGCCTGACCGTGCAAAAAAAAGATTGTTTTAATATACAGTTATTTGTATGCTCTCATTTCCTAAGCTGCCTATCCTTCATATAACTTTGTCTGTCTGGTTGAATTTAAAAGCAGTTTGAAATGTAATTGGAAAATGTGTATCACACCGTGTAGTGTTTAGGAGCAAATTGTCTGGACTGAAATTGCTGATGCAGGTGACCTACGGACCACCCTGCAGCCCGCCAGTCAGACTAAATTGGTAAAGGGACGCAGGGAGCACCAAACGGTTCAACAACAACATATCCAGTGTTTTGTTTTTGATTTGGACTTCAATGTAGGTTATTTTAACAAAATCAGTTCACTAAATGGATGTAAAAAATGGAAGAATACAACTGATAGCATTAGCCAAGACCACTGTTTGCCCCTGTCTGAGGAGGTCAGCTTCATTTCTTCTTTTCTCATGAAAACCAAATGAATCCCTCAGTAACCGTCTTGTTCACGTGTCTGCAGAACTTGGGAGGGGGGTCCCTGGTAATTCTGAACTAGTTGTTTACGATCATAACTGTGACTGCTTGGTTTCCAGGGTAGCTGCAATAATACTGTACACATAATCTGCTATTAGAATGTAAATGCGTTTGACTCTCTGGAAAAAAGTGCACAAACCATTTCTTTATAATACTTGTTTTTACTTTTGTATAGGGGAATATAGATAATCAGGTTGTGTTACATCCATGTAGGGTTTTGGCAGTAGACATTTTGTGCAAATTATGCCAGTTGACCTTGACAGAAAGCAAAAAGAAAACATTTTATTCACGAGTTGGTGAGCGATCGCTCTCATCCACATCACTGAATACGCTATGACTGTGTTCATGGCTCACCCAGGCAAAGGACTCGTTCTACGTATCCCACCTCCACACTGGGCAAGAATAAGAACCACTGAGGGGACCTTGTTGCTGATGTTTTGTCCAGTGACTCGCAGTTACTGTTCAGGAAACAGAAAATCTTTATTCTTAGGCCTCTTTAATCTCTTACACAAATGAAGGAGATCAATGCCATTGTCCCGATGTGAGTCACGATTCCATTTCTCTAAATATTGTGGCTTGCTCTTTCTGGGCTTCCTGCCAGTTCTGCACAGAGACCAAAGACACATTTCCAGATAGCATTTTTTGTGAGTATGGTGCTTGCTTTTCTTTACAAACGAGCTTGTCCCATCGTGTGGTGAGTGGCTGGGCATGTGCCGGTCTGCCACGCAGGCACAGCCTTTCTGTTTGACCTGCAACGCCAACTAGGTAACTGGGCAGGCTACCAAAGGAGGAGGTGTCTACGTGGAGCGGCCAACGAGACTTGACGTGGCAGTTCTCTACTTTCTCTACATACTTGAAAGCCGTGCTATGGAGTTGTATCTTGGAATGTAGCCACTGCACAGTGCCAAGAACCACCCCCCCCCCCCAAAACCAACCCAACCCTAAAACCTGGAATGATAAAAGTCTCACTTAACAAGCAATGACATAAAATGTGACAAATTACAAAGTTATTACATTATATTTTATTTTATTACCATTCAGAAAGAAGTTTTCTGGTCAGGTTCTAGGCTCTTTAGTGAATGCTTGAAGGAAAAATCAGGAACAGTCTGTTCTGGCACCACTGGAGCTCAAGCCTGCCTCCCACAAATGCCCTAACAAAGACGAGGCGCAGTTTTGCTCCAGTTTGGGTCCAGTGAATCTTTAATTAACTTCTGCTCAATGAAATATGTTCTACAGAGCTCAGCCTATCTGTCCCGGACCAGAGTGCAAACTTGTGTGGAGCTTTCTGGTACAGCTGGGAACGAAGTCTAAATTCCCACCTCCAGGCTGAGCTGTCTCATCTCTTGCTGTGCCTGTTTTCCAAAGAAAAGAGACCTTGGCCTTCTTTTTGGTGGAAACATACGGCTGTCTTCAAAAGCAAGTTCTGCTGGCCATAGAAGACGCATGGGTCAGCCTGCGTGGTGACTTAATACTCTATGGATTGGTTGGTTTTCGTCCTGATCTTTGGATCTGAATCCAACTGTGGAGCAGCCCACTTGCCTAACTCGGGACTTTAAAATTCATTGTGAGATTCTTGCTCCTAAGTTTTGTGGGGTTGTCTGGGGTTTTTTTGTTTGTTTGTTTTGTTTTTTTTAAATCTAGACCTTACTGCATTCTTTCAAAAAACTGCAGGAAACTAACTGGAAAATAAGAACCAAATATTTCACTGAATTTGATCCTAAACCTATTGGTGTTTGCAAAGCAGACAGGCAGCTCGCTGTGTTTTGGTGTCGTATTTGTTCTTACGGATTAGATCAATTGCCTAGCTACAGCAGCAAACGCTCCGCTTGTAATGCACTTGGTTGTGAAATCAGGTACTCGGTAGTGGGAGAAAAAGAAAAACCTCCATAGCCCCTTCAAGCAATCAATTTATGCCCTGAAGCATGAGATTTGATTACCATTGTTATTATCTTAGCTTGCATAGTTACAAATGTTATTAGCAGTCATAAAATTATCCAGCCTTTAAAAAATTATATTAAGAAAAAAACCCCAGCATTTCACCCCAGGTTCTTCAAAGCCTAAATTCTTGGTATTGAGCTGAACTGCGAAAAGTGGTAGTTCCTTTAATTAATTTTAAATTTGCTGTCCTTTGATCACATGGATTTTTTCTGTATTCTCATCATGAAGGAACAGATGAGCATTTTCTAGCGTGCCTGTAGCTTCTCTGCACTGGTCAAGACCCATCCAACTTTCAACATTTCAAAGCTAAGCATTGATGACGTATACTCAGATACGTGTTTAATAAACCACTAGTGGGATACGCATCACTCTCTCATCTATGTTTTTCCCTTTAGAGTTAAAATCTTTCCCTGAGAGCTGAAAGTTTCTAACGCAGCTTTGTGCTTCTCAATACACATCTGAGGTGGTATAATTCAAATATTCTAAAAATTTCAAAATTAATAAAAATGCTGTGAAATGTTGCTGCAAGACATAATTTCCAAAACAAATTTTGGTATAGAAAAATGCTAGCTGTCATGATGTCAATTATTTTAGCCATTTAATTGGTCCAAGACCAAAACCAATTCCCAGAAACTTATCCTTAAAAAAAAAAAAAATATATTGTGGCTCTTGATATTCAAGTACGTTCACTTTTTTGCCTATCTACCTATTAAAAAAATTACATCATCTTTATTAACGAGCTGTGGTGGTGGGATATGTGCTGGCAATTACAAGCAAAATGAATTTTCTCTAAAGAAAACCTGCCCAATCTGTTCTTTTGTCCCAACTATTTAATATATCTTGAATGGCATTTAGAGTAAGATTGGAAATCTTTTGAGCCTCCCGTCAGACTCTGGAACCGGTTTTAAAATGCGAGGTGTTTCTTGAGGGAGTACACTCCGTGAATCCAGTAACAGGTTAAAGTTGTGATAGGCACAAATGCTCCCTCTATTCCTCCTGATTCCTCCAGACAATTCCTGAGATAAATGTTCCGAGTATTTTTCCCCACACTTGATTTGAGACAATGTTATGTGTTTAACGTGTATTTTAAATACGTGATCAGTCCCAGCCCAGAGAGATTTAATGCCGTTTTCCAGTGTTTCTAGCAGCGTTGCGCTCTCACTCTCACGACAAGCAGCGGGCTTGATGAAAAGACTCCTTGATTTTCTGCAGGAAATCCCAAAATAAAGCGACCGGGAGAGGATCGAACTGTGCTTCTCTGTCTTTATTTTTCTTCTGTGCAGACTGAAGTGCTATGACATTTGCCCTGTTTCATTGCCCAGTGAAATCTGAAGCACAATGGATTATGTCTATTTACACGTTACTTAAGGCAAACCCCAGGCTCGGAAATGGCTGTGATTAGTGCCATGTCTTGTTATGAACATGAACACATTTTCTTTTGGAAGTGCGGAGCGGTTTTTGGTAAGCTGACGTACTTTGACTTTTCCACCAGCCGGCTTCCTAGTGGAAGGAAAACCATCCGCATGATTCTGCGGCGAAAAATGAAAATAATTTTATGCTTTTCCATATTACGGGCTGAAACACGAAGATGTGAGCAGATCCTGGGGAAATCAAGTTGCCAGAGAGGATCTAAGCGTTTGGCCAGCTAGGCAGGGAAACAGCAGTCTAAGCGGTCGCCGCATTTTGCAATCCCGGCTTCCCTCTGTCTGCGGCGCGGCGTATCTGGGTAGTGGACGCGGCAGCGTAGGTATGGGCAGCCTCGGAAGTTGACTTTGGCATCGGTCCTGCCTCGGGCAGTCCCTGGAGGTAATTAAATTGTTGTCCCTCTTCTTTATGTCAGAGCCCTGCGGGAAGCAACCTGGAAACTCCTGGTGCTGCTGAGGCATCCCGGGAGGAGGGGAGTCTTGGCCGAAGCGGGTAAGAGTCATTGCCCCTGTTTTTCATCCTCTTGGCGACGGCAGGAGGGGCACTGCCAGCTCCCCCTCCCCAGCTCTCCAGCCGGCTCCGTTATCTCTGCTCCCAGATGAGCAGGACACAGCTTCCCACCCTCGGCGTCTCCAGTTTTTGCCAAGGCTTCAGTAAATCTCCAGTCATCTCTGGATTTTGACTCCATCTCCGACGGCCACGCTTATACTGGGCCAGACGGCTTTTCAGTACGTCGGCAGCCCTGACACGTCGCGACGTTCCTCTGCAGCTGTCTCCTCTTCCGTTGGTCGTCAGAGGTTTCTGCTGCGCGGGGGCACAGCCCTGTTGCTTAGCTGTTGGTTGCTCTGGAAAGCAACTTGCTGTAAATACAGCATTTCACTGTCTTCGGCCGTGACAGTGAGTCGATTCAGGCGCTGGCCGTGAGAGCGGGACTCGAAGGGAGAACTCCTGTTTCCTGCTGTGATCTCCGGGCCGGACCTCCTCCGAGCAGAAACCTGACTGCCCGGCATCAGAGCTCGCTGAGCAACCGCCGCACGCTGTCCTTGCCTCACAGAAGCTTTTCTCCATGCATCTGGCGAGAAGTTTCATAGAATCATAGAAAGTTTTGGGTCGGAAGGGACCCCTAGAGCCCATCTAGTCCAACCCCCCGCAGCGAGCAGGGACACCGCTAACTAGATCAGGGCGCTCAGAGCCCTGTCCAACCTGGTCTTGAATGTTTCCAGGGATGGGGCCTCCACTACCTCTCTGGGCAACCCATTCCAGTGTTTTACCACCCTCGTTGTAAAGAATTTCTTCCTTATATCCAGCCTAAACCGGCGCAAGTTGACTTCGATATAGTTTAATACAGAAATTACATCTGTGAATTGCCTGACTTTGCTTGACTAAAATATCAAGCATAACATTGCTTGAACAGGGTTTTGCATCTGCTTTCGTAGCGCAGAACAAGTATATTAAATTATTCTACCCTTTTCCCCACTAGCTTTCACATTTTTTTTTCTTTTACTACCATCTTTAGTTTATAATCCCTTTCCTTAAATGTCATTATTTGCTTCCTGTCCAAAACGTAATCTCACCTGCCCAGACCCGCTGGAGGTGAACAACGCGAGCTGGCCAGTACATCGACAAATTCTGACTGCCACTGTCCGACAAAATCTTTAACCCAAATGATAATAATCCCCAGGAGTGTTAACTGTGATTCGGTAGGGTGGTTTTATGGTTCAACGTCCGTGAATGTTTCTTTATGATTATTGTTCATCGCATTAGACAAAGCTCGGACAAAAGAAAAACACCCAAAGGTCAGCAGTGAGACAGAAAATTGGCTGAGAAGTCCCCGTCCCCAGGAAAACGATTCTGACCGTGACCCCTTCCCCACCCTGCCTCTGGGTGCAGTGCTGAAGAAAACCACTGGCAGGTGGGTGACGACTGCCTTCACCATCCCCTTCACCATTCCCCCCCGTTCCACACAGGGATTGCCGAAGGAAACCGTACAGGCGGAAAGTCCGAGTGCTCAAGGGCGCGCCAGCCTGACCTGCTTTGGTGGTTGCGTGCTGTAGAGCACACACCGCCAAAAATTAGGGAGAGGGCCATTTGCAAAGAACGAGGAAAAGATTTTCGAAGGTTGGCTTGTGTAGAACACCGGCTGTTGCCGCGCTGGATGCGCGGGTGGTTGGCGAGGGACAGCAGAGAGGCGGGCGGGGTGGGGGGGACCATCCCGCCTCTGGTTTTCTGACCCCCCCTGAGTTTCTCTGACCCCTCGTCCTTTCCTCTGAGGAGAAATGACACTTCTGTACCCCGAGGGAGGGGGGGAAACGGGGCCGGGGGGTGGTTGGTGCCTGTCCCCTCCTTAACCAGACCAGGAGACCCCTCCGCCACCACGACGAAGCCAGCGCTGCAGAGGCTCTCCCCGGTGGGACGTTGTCCCCCCCCCAGATTCGGCCATTTCTCTCCCCTCGGCTCCCGGCCGGCGGGCACCCCGCCGCATCCCCGCACCCGCCGGGCCGGGCGGAGGCGCGGCCCCCCCGGGCGGGGGGCGGGCAGGGGAGGTGCGGGCGGGCCCGGGGCTCCCCTCCCTCCCCTCCCTCCCTGCCGCCATCCCCAGGTGCCGCCCGGAGGAGCGGGGCGGAGGCGCCGCGGGCTCCCGCCTGTGGCCGAGGGAGCGACGGAGCGGGCAGGTGGGAGCCGCCGAGCGGGGCCGGGGCCGGGGGGCGGCTCGACCCCCCCGGGGAGCCGGGCAGCGGTTCGGGGAGGCGCGGGGGCTCGTTGCCATGGCTCCCTGCAAGCGCTGCCGGAGGAGATACTGATGCCGGTCACGGAGGGACCCCCGTCTTCCTTCTCGTGGGTGTAGCGGGGCTGGGTTTGGGGCCGTTTGGGTTGGTTTGGTGTTTTTTTTTTTTTTTTTTCCTTTTTTTTTTTTTTTTTTTCCGGGGTGGAGCGATCCGTTTGGAGAAGCGGGACGGGGCTGCGGGGCCGGCGCCGCGCCCGCCCGCTGCGAGCTCCGCCGGCGCCGGGGCGAGGTAACGCTGCGGGGAGGGGGGGTCCCGGTGCCCTGGGGGCTGCCGGGCCGTGCGGAGCGCTGGGACTGCCGGTGCCCGGCCCCTGGGCTGCCCCGGGGGACGGGAGGGGGTGCCCGGGGTGGGGGTGCTCGGGAGCGGGTCCCGGCGCGGCGGTGGGGGGGGGGGGGGGGGGGGGGAGCCGCTGCCCGGGGAAAGTTTGCGGGGGGTTGCGGGGGTCCCGGGGGGGAGTCCTGGAAGGCAACGGCACCGTCGCAGCGGTGGTGGCTCTGTCTCGTGTCGTTCTGGGTGGGTTCAAGTTTGCAAGCCCGGGTATCACGCAGCTGTGGCAAACACTTGTTCCTTCTTCCGAATGATTTCGGGGAGTGTTTTAGCTTCTTCCCCCCCCCCCCCCCCCCGCAGTACCTAAATAATTACGAATAGCCCCAGCTCTTTTACTGGGGAAGGGCTGCGGCCGTGCTGCGCCCCGGGAGAGCTGCGAGACCCGAGGAACCTCCGCGCCGCGGGCTGCGAGTTGGGAATTTGCGGGGCACGGTCAGAGCATCGGCGGGCTCGGGCGGGCTTAGGTGTGCGTAGCGCGGGGAGATGCTGTGCTCTGACAGACACAGTCAGCGTAAACAAACCTTTCACCTATTGCTTTTATGTCTAATGGGACTTCGTTGCTTGTTTTTGGGTAGAAAGGAGCTGTGTTGAATAACAGACAGGTGTTCAGCCATAACTCAACAGATACAAACGAAATAAATTCATTCTCAGCGCTACCTCATTCTGCTTGAAACGTGTTTTGGAAAATTTCACCCCAGACTTGACAGGCGGTGGTTGTGCTTGGTTGTTAAGGGTTCATTTGATGTGACTGAATTAAATAGGTGTTATGTAGCTCTCCCAAACACCATTCTATAAGCAATAAATAATAAATATTACGAGTTTAGTTACGAGTCTGAGGAAAGGAGATGGGGGGGAAAACCTGCGCCTTAAACTGAACGTGTCATTTGTGCCCGTTCGTGAGCACGCGTGCGACATCGCCTTGTTGGAGCCGCGCGCAGGGTCCTGGGCCCGCTGCTTCCCGTCATCCTTCGCTTGGCATCTGCTGGCGCGAAGCGTTAGAGTGCAGGACTACTGCCTTCTTAACACTTTGCTGGTGCTTAAAAGTAATTAATTTTCTTTGTCTTTCAAAAAAAAAACACCACCCCACACCAAACCAAAAACGCACTCCTCCCAGTGGGTCATTAAAAAATTAGAAAATTCTTGTTAGCCTGTTTCTGGGGTCCTTGCTTAGGCCACGCAGCTGAGGTCGGTGGAGTTTGGCTTTCAGAAGAACTACAAGACCAGACTATGTTACATTCACATAAGATGCAAAAGATAAGATACCAAGGTTTGCAGGAGGTAATGGAGTTCTTTCGGGAATATTGCACAATATACGTGGAAGTATCATTAAATATCTTCAGTTAAAAAAAAAAGTCAGCAATCCAAGAGTTGTAGAAGTTTTGCTCTATGCAACACACAGCTTTTAAACCAGTTCTTTCTCTAAACTCTTGCAATTATTGATTTTTATCAAAATAGGAGTAAAATGAACTCTGAATGTGAAGCTGAAATAAAAAGACTGTACTTCAACTATGTACACTTGGTTTAACTCTCGGTGTGAGTGAATGTAACTATTATGGATATTTAGTATGTGTTACTTCAGTAATTAAACTTCATGAATGAAAATATAGCAGCTCACTTCTTTATCCCAAGAAAGCCAGCAGATAAGCCTTCATTTACATGAACGATTACATTATTACATCTCTGTGTACCTCGAGTGGCTTGGATTGTAGCCATCTTGTTTGCCAATAAAAACATACTTTATCACTTATGTTTGGAAGGAAAAATAAATTTTTAAAAAAAAAGGTAGCTGTACATTACATAAAACAATGTTGTGGACAGTCGCTTCTGTGATGGGGAAGGATCCTCCTCTTTCCCCAGTGGGAGAGGACAAGGACTACTTTAAACACTACTAATTAGTTCAGTTTATCTTGCATGCGTTACAATGCTGTAGTTAGTTAATTATAGCTTTTCCCATTAGCAGTATGTTAAGAATAATGAATTAACATATCACACAGATCAAAAGAACATCTACAAAGTTTATCTTGGAGGAAGGAACGTGTTATTGTGCGGCAGGAAGTCCCCGTGGCTTTCCCAAGGCGCAGATTTGCTGGAATTCCTGAGCTGGTGCTTCAGAGCCTGATGAATGACTTGAATTGATCACAAACAAGTGACACTGGAGCTCTTGGTTGCTTAGCAACCCACCAAGATGCCACAGTTTCTTTTGGTGTATTTGTCCAGTAAAGTAGAAATTCTGTATTCTTAAAGATTTTTTTTTTTTTTGGCTGTTACAAAGCCCATCTTATAACAACCTTAGATTACGTGTGATTAAAATTGCTGGGGAGCAGTGTGCGTATGAAAAAAAGAGCCGGAATCTTGCTTGTAAACCATATTCTGGTGGTGATGGGCTCAGTGTTCTATAACAAGTTTCAATTGTCCTTTCTCAGTTAGACTTCTGTTCAAAAACTAAAATCATCAGTGGGACAAGTAAGTCTTAACAAAGACAGTCATCCACCAAATACTGTTTGAACAGTTCCCCTCATGCTGTCTGGCGATGTGAGACCCTGCAAGGTCTGGTGGCATTACCCCTCGCTCCAAGATGAGTAAATGAAATGCAGCGTGGGGCGTGGAGTTTGGTCATCGTCCAAATTACGTCGGGGAAGTCTGGCCCATCCTGTAGCCCCTATGGCTGGAGAGCTCTGCTAGGTTGTCCTCGCAGAAGACACTGGTTTCTTAACAGATCTATTTTGTGTGAGGAAATAACAGATTTAGTACTCAAAGAGCAGAAGAAAGATAAATGTTACCATGGTTATATATGCCCAAGCTACCAATATTGGCTTTAACCTGCTTGTGGCATCCTGCATACAGTTCATCCAGGCTGAATTATGGTTTTGTGTCAGTGAAGTCTTGATTGTTACCCTCGGGTCCATTTCTGCTGGCATCTTCCTTCTGGAGAGCACCTTCCAAGGGAATTTTGCCGTCGTCCCGTCCCCACTTACTGTGCTGCGGTTTGCGTTACGGGGAGACCTCACAAACCGGATTCATTTCGGGTGAACCTAAGCCAGAATATCTGCTTCGGGAGTTTGCTTTGTGCGCTTCAGCTGCTAATGGGCTTTTCGTCGGTGGCCTCCTGACTAGAGCTGGAGCGAAGCCTTTGCAATGTGTGTGGGTGGATACGGGGTTCTCAGCACCGTTCTCCTCTACTTATCTGTGCCCTTTGAGCTCTGCTGCTTGCTAGTATAGACATACCCTTTTGCTCCTAAAATTGTAACTACAAAAAAAGTGTACTAGGGCTAGGAGAACTGCAGGCTGTCATGGCATTTATTTTACTTAGGTAGTAGTTGGCATTCTGGAAGATTTCTTCCTCCCTCTCGGTGAGAAGAAGGAATCCAGGTATTTCTCTTCTTTCCTAGACGAAGAGCTGGGATATTGCATGATTTACTGACATCTGGGACTAGAAGGGAGTGTTGGAGCATTGCTCATAATAACTGCTGCTGTATTTGGACCACAGTGAACCAAATCTCAACTCACTGGCTGTCAGTATTCCTAGGCTAAGATTATTAGAGTTCATAGTCTGTGCTTGTAATTGCCTTTCTAGGCTTAAACAGATTTAGGTAAAGAGTTAAGTACATGTGAGCTTGTTCGATTTTGTTGTGGGTTTTTTTTTCTTGTTGTTTCTATGTAGCAAAGTCAATGCCCAAAATTTAAGGTTGTTGCATTTGGGTTTTTTTTTTCCAGCTACTCTGCTTGTAACTGTTTTGTGCATTGATTTCTGTAAGTGCATTTGCATACCCAAATGCTGATTAGTGCTTGCCACTGTAGTGATTGCCTCTGTGTTATAAATAGATGAAGGTGCATGGTAATAATTGGTGTCTTGGGTTTCTCCTCCCCACGTGTCCCAGCACCCCTTACGAAACGCACAGCGTGGAGCTGCCCAGGGAGGTTGTGGAGTCTCCTTCTCTGGAGATATTCAAGACCTGCCTGGACAAGGTCCTCTACAGCCTACTGTAGGTGACCCTGCTTCAGCAGGGGGGTTGGACTAGATGACCCACAGAGGTCCCTTCCAACCCCGAACATGCTGTGATTCTGTGATTCTGTGAGCTGTGATAGCCGTTGTGATGTGTTATTTTCTGAGGTTGCAGCATTCCCTAGCAGATGTCTCCTTCTTCCTTCATTACACCTGGATGTAAAAAATGCCACAAAATGCAGATGGAAACCAATTTATCATTAAAATTAGTGCTCATTGGTACAGCTGAAGTAGTGCTCGTTGTTTTGGGTGTGATCTCCAGGTGTAGATTCTGCTCCAAGGAAGAAGGACAAGATTTATGTTCGTTTATTCTTTAGGGCTTTTAGATCTTCATAATTTCTCTTGACCCTCACTAGCCCTCGCTTTTCTTCATTTATCAAGAAAATTGCCAATTTCTCTTTTCAGATGTTTTTTCTCCTTTTGCTGAGTCAGATGTGTGATGGGGATATGACTTGGGTTAGAGAGGGTGAAGAGGAGACTGGGAAGGACAGGGATGAGCCTGCGGATCCATCCTCACCTTTGCTGCTGTTCTCCTGTACAGAAGAAATAGAGATGTCTGGATCCAGGCCTGAGTAGTTGGGGGAGAAGGAGCCAGCGGCTGAGCCTAGGCAGGGCTGTTTCTGTAGAACTGCAGCTTTCAAAGATGTTTTTGACAGAAGGTTCCTGGTCTGGCTGTGGCGTAATAGCCAGTCTGCCAGCCAGGCTGAGCTGCCTCGGGAATAGCCCCACGCCGAGCTCCCGACAGGTAACCTCCAAAGAACCACTTTGTGGCAAAACTGGAGCTTCTCTGCAACACTACAACCTCTCACTGCAAGCAAGACTTTGAGCTGCTGGAGCGTGCCCAGAGAAGGGCAACGAGGCTGGTGAGGAGTCTGGAGAACAAGTCTTACGAGGAGCGGCTGAGAGAGCTGGGGCTATTTAGTCTGGAGAAGAGGAGGCTGAGGGGGGACCTTATTGCTCTCTATAACTAGCTGAAAGGAGGGTGTAGTGAGGTGGGTGTTGGTCTCCCAGGTAACTTGTGATAGGATGAGAGGCAATGGCCTCAAGTTGCATCAGGGGAGTTTTAGACTAGATATTAGGAACAATATCTTTGCTGAAAGAGTGGTCAGACGTTGGAACAGGGTGCCCAGGGAGGTGGTGGAGTCACCATCCCTGGAAGTGTTTAAAAAAACATGTATATGTGGCACTTCAGGGCATGGTTTAGTAGGCATGGTGGTGTTGGGTTGATCATTGGACTTAGAGGTCTTTTCCAACCTTAATGATTCTGTGATTCTCATAGTGTCCCCGTTCAATCCTCCCCACGTTTGCAATCAAAGAGATGGGGAGAGATGAACCTTGTGTACCTGCTGGGGACTTTGGTCTCCCCTGGGCTGCCCCAGTGCAGCAGCGAGATGTGCACCGGGGACCTTTGCATCACCCTGCAAATGCTCTGGGTCTCCAGCCTGGAACCCACTTGTGCTGCTCTTGCCTTCCCGGCGATGCTCGTGCTGCACTCGCTGCTGCCGCCGCTTCCTCCTCCTCCTCCTCCAAGCGTGGGAGGCAGCACGTGGGCTGTGTGTTCATGAGGGCTTGTGGCTGCTGGTCTTTTTTTAGAGGTGGACAGGGCTGTAACTTTAAAGGTGGGATGAAGCCATGTGGAGGGGGTCTGTGATGGCTGGGAAGTCTCAGTGCCCTCGTGAATAGAAAGTTTAACTGTAAACAAGCCAAGTAGCAAAGGTGCAGGACTCCAGCTCCAAAGAAGTTATCTAAACGTTTCAGTGAGCCAAAGGCCTCCTACCTTTCATATAGCTTAGTCAGATGACTTCAGTGCCTTTAAAAATCTCATTTCAAGTGTCTCCGCTCTTTGGGAGACCCTAGAGATGACTGTGAAAGGTTGGCAGTCGCTATTCAGGACAGCCTCCCGGCTGAAATTAATTGGTCAGGCAGTAATCGTCAAAGAGGAGTAGGGAAAAAGAAATCGCAGAATCGGGCCCGTCCACCTTTCAGTCTGCGTCTCCTTTGGTGACTTCTCGAGTGTGACACAAGCAGTTCCCTGTCAGCCTTTCCCGCTGGCTGACACCGAAGAGGAGGCTTTGAACGCTGCCTGCTGTGCTTATGTGGCACTTGAAAGGGGGAGAGGGCTGCCTTGAAGGTCTGTATTCCCACAGCTTGAAAGTAGATTTGAAAAATGCATCGTTCAGTTGTGTCGTGTGTGTGACAATATTAAACCTGATGGAAACCTGGAGTAGTGTTTCAGTAAAAAATGGCTGGTGCCGTTGCCGTATCCCCAGTGCTTGAAATAAAATTAGTCTTGATGAAAGATTGCACTGCTTATAGGAAAAGTAAAATTATTATTCCAGGGCAGAATTTTTCTCTTAGAAAATACCATAACAATGCTTTCAGCTAACAGTAGCGATTAACTCAATGGCTTTTTTTTTTTCCCCCGACATGCTCACAGAATACACCACTTTTTTTGCATTTTACTGAAATCAGAGAATTGTTAATAATAAAAAATTGTCTGTAGATTTTGAAGCATCTACAAATTTTTTCAAGAGTATTCTCACAGCCCAGTGTGGTCCGTCTGTCACATCCCCAGAATCCTGCCCTCGGCGGTACTGGGACGGTTTGCGTTGGTTCACCCAGGTCTGTGTGCATGCTTGCACCCGTGCCCGTTCACCTGACTTGTTGGGTTTGCTTCTTCACAGGTAAAACGCTCCAAACCAGAATATGCTTGCTGATTTCAGTGAATTAATTAACTCAAACTGGGGCAACAGCTCAGCTGTTGTACTGGATAAGGGCCCCATGCTTTATTTTTCACAGGTTGTTCTTTGTTATTACTCCACCAACGACTTTGTTCTAGTAAAATTTCATTGTAGGGAACAGATTTTAGGGGTTTCCATTTTGACCTGAATAAGAGTCAGACTGGGTCCCATCTGATCTTCTTGGTCATGAGACAGTTTTATAGCTGAATAAACTGTATTCAGGGCTGACTTTGTAGGAGTTCTGCTGAAACATTGATCAAAACTGTAACTATTTTGGTAATTAAAATCCACAATCCTTTGAGATAAATATTCCTTTTGTTACATTTGAGCAGAAGAAAATAACACAACTGAACTACTAGTATCTGCAAGTACGAATGGAAGATTTTATTGTATTATATTTTTAGGAAAGTAATAAAGCAGATACACTGTGGTGACTTTCAGGATTAATATTGCACATGAAAACCACTGGTGAAGTCATGGCGCCACGGAAATAGATGGTCAAACTCCCACTGACCTCAGCAGAGTCGGATTTTTGTCCCAAGAGTGATGAAAATCTAATTTACAGCCTAACCAGTTTGAGAAATGGGCGTAATGGCTCAGGTCCTCGCCTGGTACAAATGGCTGTGGTTCAGCTGTGGGTGATTGAGTTACGCTGACTTCCACCATCTGGGCTGCTGGAGAATCGTCTCCGACGTCCGTGTCCATCACTGGGCACGCTGGCACAGGCTGTGTGCTCGGGCTCGCTGCAGACAGGCGTATCGGGAGCTTTATAATAAATAACTCCCAGCAAGTGGCACCTTCTTGTCTCGTATTTGACTGGAGACAAATAACCAGGAAACAGTAATGAATATTCCTGTTTTCTGAGTCGTACAAATTACCAATGCCCTACTGTAAGCTGCAGAGTAACAGTGATTAAAGGACTGTCCCAGCTGTACAGAGCTAAGCGTACCTACTTCATTAAATTTACAGGGTTAGCACTGAAATCCGCAGTAATTGCTCAGGGTTAACCACCTGCATGACAAATGCACCTTTTTATTATTGGCTGCACCAGGCTTTCACCTAAATCTGGGATTTTTATTATCTCCGATGAAGGTGTTGAGTTGCAGCATCCCTGCTGTCTGTGTCTGTGCAGCACTCAAGCGGGGGTTTTGTCCACCCCGCTTTTCGGCTAATACCTGCCCAGATGGTGCCTACCTGCTGGGAAAAACTCGGACTCGCTGCTCAGCTTCGCCTTACATCCCAGGGAACTGCTGACAACTGAGAGCTGTTGGAGTTGTAATCTAGCACGAAGCTTGATTAAAGGTGAAGTGCAGCAAGTGTGGTGGCACCAGAAAGTAATGCAGCTGGTCTGGGTACACAGAAAAGGATTTTTCTCCCATTTCTCCCATTTACTTCCAAGGGAGCAGGATCCTGCCTTGCGGAGCACTGTACCTAATTATCCTGCCAGTGCAGCGAATGTTCCCTGTCAGCTCTTCCCCCTGCCAGACATCACTGGGCAGTGAAACCTCACAGAATTCCAACGGCATAGCGAGATGAAAATTTCATCTTTGGTGCATAACAAATACGCTTCAGTGTTTATTAAAAACAAAAACACACACCAAAAAATCCAACAGGCGACAAACATCAGGGCTATTCACAAATCTTATCGTGTGTATCACCGAAAAAATATTTGAATAATCTTTGTATTTGACAGATAAGCAGCATTCTCCATACAGACCTCTGCGACTGCCATCCTCCAAAGTGTACGCTAAGCTTGGTGTGCACAAAGCTCCTTGTTATGGGTGGTGGTTAGACCAGACTTTTTATCCTGACATAGGACAGGATATAGGCAGGAGCAATATACGTTTGCAGTGTTAATTGTATAATGCACCCACTGAAAAGAAGAAGGTATGCAAACTTTGGAAGCGTAGGCAACGGCAATCCATTTAACCATTTATAGCTTTATGTATTTTATAATCCCCAAACCCAAATGTCCCCAGAGAGGGAACACGCCCTTAAAATTTCTGGCCTTTAAATTAAGTGAATTTAAATTCACTCATTTGCATACTTTTTCTTCTTTGTTCTGCCTGAAAGAGATATTACTTCAGTAATTGAACTGTAACTTCGCTACAGGTAAATAATGTAAGACAGCTTCTATTCCAGACGCTTGACCGCCTTGGGGCTGTGCGGTGCTAATGTGGCAATTTGCAGCGCACCTTTGAGAGGAGATGGTGTCCAGTCCACTTAGGATCACCCAGCGCTGGGCTGGCACTGGAGACTTCAATTAACGCGTGGCGCTAAGCGTGCGTCTCCAGCAGCGCGCTGAAACGATGCCGTGGGGTGATGAAACAGGCAGCCCCGGAGAAAGCTCCGTACTGAGTTAACATCATATAGATGGGCCAAAGCTGAGTTCTCCTAAAAATCAAATTTTACAGTTTAAACATAACAGTGAGGTCTGTGAAGTAGCTTTCACGAGCCGGCTGTGGCTCTTTTCAGTGGTACCCAGTGACAGGACAAGGGGCAATGGGCACAAGCTGAGGCACAGGAAGTTCCGTCTGAACATGAGGAAGAACTTCTTCCCTCTGAGGGTGACGGAGCCCTGGCCCAGGCTGCCCAGGGAGGTTGTGGAGTCTCCTTCTCTGGAGATATTAAAGACCCGCCTGGACAAGGTCCTGTGCAGCCTGCTGTGGGTGACCATGCTTCAGCAGGAGGGTTGGACTAGATGACCCACAGAGGTCCCTTCCAACCCCTACTATTCTGTGATAGCCTTAGTGGTGTGTTCTCAGCGGCTGGATTTGGCATCCCTCTACCTGCGCGACAGATTAACTGAAGTGGGTGGACAGAATTGGTGGTGGGAGGGAGAAGTGATAAGGGATAAAATGTCTATTGGAAAAAGTCTTGCTTAATATCTTCGGAAAAGGTAGGTTAGTGTATCACACAGGGATGACAATCCCGTGTGTTTTGGTGTACTGCGGGAATACCGGCGGGGCCCACGTACAAAGAGAGAAAGCAGAAGGAGGTGGGGGTTGATTGTCTGGAGACCTTGGCACCAATCCCAGAAAAATAATGGATAAGTTGGTAGAAGACTGAATTAATACAGAGTTAAAGAATAGAGAGATAATTAAAGCCAGTCACCATGGCTTTCTGAAAAGGGAGCCCGTTCCTGATGGGGTTATGGGTTTGATACATAGGGGTTACAGAGCATCATGGCAGAGTTTTCTGGGTGTTAGATTTGGTATCTCATGAAATCTCAGTTAAAAACAACCAACCCAACAAGGTTAGTGTGTAGAATTAGTAGCAGTCTTGTTTAATGGATGAAGATTTAGCTACCAAAGCTGGAAAGGTATTTGTCTGTGGGGATTCTTGAAAGATGTGTGGGTTTAGCGTAGTTTCACACGAATGAGAACTAGTCCTGAAACTGTTTAACGTCTCTATTGTTTGTCTGGACACAAAAATTAAATGACTGCTGCCAAAGTACTGGATGAGGCAATATCGGTAGTGTGGCAATAAGAATAGTAAGTTATATAGAGCAGGCTGACTGGCAAGATGTTGCCTCTTCTGCTCTCCTCCCACCAGCCTGTGCCTTAGCCAGTGCACTGGGAGAGGGTCTCCTTGAGAAGAGTTATCAAGAGAGGGTATGGAGGGGTCGCAGTGGACAGAGAAAGGAAGGTGCCTTCCCAGTGGGATGCTGTGGCTGAAGGTCTAGTGGGATGCTTTGACACAGGGTTTTTGTCTGAGTGCGTGAGAATGCTGGGAAGCTATGGCCGGTTTTGGTGTCAACAGCTGAAAAAAGATTTTACAAAACTGGAGTCAAGAAAATAGCCACAGTATTGATTTGAGGAGTGGAGAAAATTCCCTGCAGGGAGAGATTTAGAGAGCTCAATCTGCTTAGCTCATCAAAAAGAGGATTGAGAGGGGACTTGATTACAGGGACAAGTATTTTCATGGGGAAAGCAGATCCAGCTTTTTAATCAAGAAGAGAAAAGAATAATAAGATCCAATAGCCAGAAGCTGGAGCCAAACAATTTTAAATTAGACATTAAACACAAGTTTTTACCTGTGCTTAACCACTGGAATGAACTATGTTGTGTTCAAATCCAGACTGGATACCTTGTCTGGTATGATCAAACACAAGTTACTGGATGTGGTTTGCCACTGATAGGGAAGAGCACAGCAGCGTGTGGAATACAGAAGGGTGCGAAGGCCATAAAGTCTGTGAGCATTGAAAGGGCAAGCAAAGGAAGAAGGTAAGAAAAAGGAGGAACATACTTTGGAAGCACAGAAAGGTGAAACAGAACCATGGGAAGGACAAAGAAGGGAATTTCATCTGGAGAAGGAGCTTCCGTTTCTAAATACAGGAGCATATGTCTGAGCAAAGCGAGTTTTGGCACTGGAAACACCTTGAGCGTTGGCAGAGCTGGAGTCATCTGTTTCGTAGTCAAAACAGCAGTTTTGGATTCTCTGCTTTGTTAATGATGATGAAGAAACCTCCTATTTGTGGTTTGGGCTGTTGGCACCGTTGACTCCTTGTTCTGCTGCTGTGAGAGAAGACAGTTCAATCAACTTTGCTCAGCCGTGCTGGAGCCGAGGGCTGTGTCCCACCGCGAGAGCCGTGCCGTGTTCCCCAGGAGCCGAGGGCTGCGCAGGTATCGCCTGCGCTAGGGCACGAGTTACCTTTCCAGGGGCAAGCTGTCACGGTCATCTCCTGTGTGCCCTTTGCTTTATTGACCTCCGTGTTACACATACAAGTTTTAAATGAAATCATGAGCCTTATATTTCTACCATTAAAAACAAATTCTTGAGAAATCCAGCAGGCAAACCGATGCGGTCTCGGCTGTTTTTGATGAGTACCGTCTGGGTGTGTGTTCGTCCTCTTGAAACAGTGTCACCAGGTCAGTGCCGGTGTCTTCTTTTCTCAAAGAAACATACTGTATTTCCAGTGCTCACTGTGCCTAATAACCAGGTAATTATTAATTTAAATGTAATATTGTGTTTCTTTAGTGGTGAAGTGCAATGGTTGAGTCAAGATTGTGGTCCAGGTGAATTTGCTGCTGTTTTTTTTCCTGTGGATCTCCAGTTACAATGGAAGTGACACAGAGGCCTTAAGCACTGTAAGTCACTGTGTTGTCGTGGAAGCTCTTCAGCCAGGACTGAAAATCACTTTTCCAGAAAATTTTTGAAAGTGCTGTCTTCTGTCCACAGTGGAGAATACTCTTGCAGTTGTTATGTGGAGAGAAATATCTCACATATGTTACTTTTTACAACTCCATCACAAAGCTATTACCTTGGTTTAGCAATGTTTCCTGAATTGTTTTTGGACTTGAAGAGAGTATTTATTTCAGGACCTTTTCAATGGAAATTAGCAGTGTGTTTCCTTTGGACTATTTAACAGAGACGTGAACTCCCTGTGATCAGTTAGAGCACGCCGTTACCTGCAGCTCTGCAGGGGCCAACTATTTCTGCCTCGTACGGCCATGAGCATTTGACATTGCCAGCAATACCAAATAGCAGTTTTCTGACTTCTGGGCCAGAGTGTGGGTCTTGTCAGGACTGCACTAGGGCCTGGGCTTGTTATGGAAATATTCTCCTTGGAACTAGAAAGACTGATAAATTGTAATAAACTGTTTTCTTGTGTGTGGGGGAAAATTGTGTGAGAATGTCTGCACTACCTGTAATAACTGCTTAACTGGACAGTAATTATTCCAAATACTGTTGGAAATGTTGGCCTTGATGATCATTTTCTTTCTCACTGGATGTCCAAAGAATTGTCTTTGCCTAAGGATTCCCTAGAAGCTGCTCTCAAATCAGAGCAGCACTTCAGTGTTTAACTCGTGACATTGTGATATCCATTAGGAGCGCAGAGAGGTAGGAATTACCCTATTCAATCCGATTAAGGATCCAATTAACTTAGAATCCTATCTCTGTTAGTAACTAATACTAGATGACTCAACATCCTGGGAAAAAAAAACACCACCAAACCACCAAATAAACCAACCCCACACCTTCCTCCCTCCTTCCCTGAACTCTCATTATCACAATTAAGGAACAAAGTGTCCCTGATAGATATTTCCCCCCCACACACTTGTCTTCTTATCAAGCACTTGCTGCTTGGCTTCCAGCCTGAAACATGAGATCAATAGCCTGTATAAATTCTCATCCTGGCTTGGGAAAGTGTTATTGCTAGCACCTTAAACATCTAATCATTCTCCTAATCATTATGCCCTTTGTATCAATAACATTTTTGTGTTGGAGAGTTCACAAAGTTAATGATTGTGATTTTCTTTCCCATTTTAAATTTACTCTTAATTCGAATGTGGTCATTAAAGTGACTGTTTGACCTTGTTTCACCTGTTTTCATAAATGCTTGTGTCATGTTGATTCCTTGAAACACTACATCTGCGCATGAAATACTGGTAATTCTTTTCATTCCTTTCTTAAAGGGACCTGTAATATTTTCCTTATTTTTGACCCGTTTGATCCTTTCTATTTCTATAATTTTTGAGTGCCCTTTGCATGCAGTTGTACTTAGTGTCAAAGGTAAGAATATGTTGGCAGCACATCTAAATTGCTAATCTTGCGCCATATTCATTTTTAGTCCTTTCCAATGCATCTGTACAGAGCCTCCCATCTCAGTTGCATCTTGCCCACCTTGGGCTGCTGAGCAGAGGCTTTCTATTGAAGTGATTTTTCTTTTTCTGCAGAAAGAAAACAAGCCAATAGCAA
This sequence comes from Opisthocomus hoazin, assembly GCF_030867145.1. Classification (NCBI taxonomy): domain Eukaryota; kingdom Metazoa; phylum Chordata; class Aves; order Opisthocomiformes; family Opisthocomidae; genus Opisthocomus; species Opisthocomus hoazin. The sequence continues at coordinate 3,834,944 of NC_134424.1, read as the reverse complement.
TGCTATTCTCTTGCAGGCTTCCGAAGGCCAGGGGCTATTTGGTGAATTTAACTTCAGTTAAATAAAATGAAACAAATCTATTATGACCCTCTGAGAAAGTCTCATGGTGTAGATCGTAGGCTGTTTCTAAATATAGGGATCAGAAATTAATGTCTCCCTGGGTAGACTATGCTGTAACTGTCTCCTGCAAGGTTTTTCAGTTGTCTTTGAACTGAGTGTTCTGGTCATTGCTTAAGAGATGGTAGTTTGAGTGGAAGTGTTAAGATGATGCACTATAAGGTATGTATGCACACACACAGTATTAGTTACGTTGCTGACTATGTATGTATGTTTTTGCATGGAATTGTTTAACCATCATGGCAGGTCATGGGAAAAGCAGATCATTTGGGAGACTATGCATAGCATATAATTTATTTTTTTTCTAAACCATTTTGTGCAACGAGCAATAGCTTTACCTGGGGCTTTTGAATCTGGTATTAGTTTACCTTCCCTGAAAATAGTCAGAATACCAGCAACATCTGATGTGAAGGGAAACAAATGAAAGTGAAGCAGCTCAGTATGGAATGTATCAAATTTTTATATTTATTCTGGAGACATGAATTTTGAAACTTGAAATTACATACCTATAATGTGTGTGTTTGCATGAGTATCCATATACCACCTGTTTGTAAATATATATGTATGTAATTCAGATCTTGTGCAGCCACATGAGAACTGCTGGAAAGCTCATGTACTAGTGTTTATCGGTGCCTGATATTGAACGGTTAGGTCTTACGAAGCTATGGAGAAGCGATTCAGATTCCTTCTGTTTTGGGGCGTTGCTTTTATTTGGGTGCTCCTCTCTGCAGAAGAACATCTTCCTGTGTTTGGCTGCAGACGCTCGCTGTGGCATATGTTATGACTCAGAGCAGACAAGAAAATTCAGATTTTTATTTTTTTCACTTTTTTTCATAAGTGACTTGCCCCCAGGCATGTTTTGACAGGGAGGATATCATTTCAAATTAAATGTGAATGTGGAGGCTTTCCAAAGCTACAAATTGCAGGGATTTCTCAGTGTGACTCAAAGAAAAAAAAAGTGTTGTGCACGCCGCTCACTTGCTGTGGTGGGAGGGTGCTGCTGTGGTGCGGCTCTGGTGCTGAAACCCAGAGTTTATTGTCTTGATGCTGGTTTGGGCACGAGAGGCAGAGTCAACGAATGAGCTGCTTTGACTTTGTTCCTTTAATAACCATTTCACAGAATCACAGAATGGCAGGGGTTGGAAGGGACCTCTGTGGGTCATCCAGTCCAACCCCCTGCCGAAGCAGGGTCACCTACAGTAGGCTGCACAGGACCTTGTCCAGGCGGGTCTTGAATATCTCCAGAGAAGGAGACTCCACAGCCTCCCTGGGCAGCCTGGGCCAGGGCTCCGTCACCCTCAGAGGGAAGAAGTTCTTCCTCATGTTCAGCTGGAACTTCCTCTGCTTCAGTTTGTGCCCATTGCCCCTTGTCCTGTCACTGGGCACCACTGGAAAGAGTCTGGCCCCATCCTCCTGACACCCACCCTTGAGATATTTATAAGCATTTCTAAGGTCCCCTCTCAGCCTTCTTCAGGCTAAACAAGACCAGCTCCCTCAGCCTCTCCTCGTAGGAGAGATGCTCCAGTTCCCTCCTCATCCTCGTAGCCCTCCGCTGGACTCTCTCCAGTAGCTCCTCATCTTTCTTGAAGTGGGGAGCCCAGAACTGGACGCAGCACTGCAGATGGGGCCTCACTAGGGCAGAGTAGAGGGGGAGGAGAACCTCCCTCGACCTACTGGGCCAACACGGCACAGCTGGGTTTTCCCTGCTGCCTTCAGGTAAGCTGGGATGGTGACTGATGGTTTAAAATCTCATTTCCCTTACTCATTTTAAATGGCCAGGTGAATCTCCAGCATCAGTGAGCAGAGGGTATTTTTAAGAGAACAAAGAATTTGGTCTGAAAGCAGGCAATCCAGAGGGTGCTTCCTGCCAGAGGGCCGTGAAGGGGGTTTTGTCTGTAGCAGGATGATTGCTTTTCCCATTTTGAATGGGGAAAGGGGCAATGAGCAGAGGAATTCTTTCTTAATTGTGGTGGTTTTTTTCTTTTAAATATTTCAGGAAAATTGGAGGGAACATCTGTAGTACTGAACATTATCCCATGAGCTATTGGTGTCTGTTATCCGTGTGTCTTTTGAAGTAAGAGACCTTAATGCTCCAGATCTCTAACATTCTAAAGTTTGTCCTGAGTTGAAGAGCAGAACTTTTTCTTTCTAATGGAACAAAGCAAAAAGAACCACCTCCCCACCCCATTTCTTGCCTAAATCTCCAGATTTGTGGCACAGCCATAATGAAGGTCAGGTTTGCATTGTTTGAAGCTGGGACTCTGAGTGGGTTCTGGCTTCCCAAGGATGTTATGTCTCCTCAGAGTTTGTCTTTCATTCTTCCCCCTTTATTCTCTTTCTCACCTTTTGTTCCAGATTTTGACCCATGTTTTATCACTTTCTCTGCTTCTTCCTCTGTGGTTTGCCTCGTCCCCCTGCTGCTGGGTCTCGGGGGAGACGTACTCAGGCATGAGGTGTTCCTGCAGCCACTGGGACAATCCCGACCACGGCGTTTTGGTGTTAACGCGGTGTCAGTAAAAGGAACGACGCTGATCCAGGAGTACTTTCATCCATGTGTGACTTTAGCTAGGGTCTATTAATTTACACCTCTCTTGGAAATCGGTGTGGAAATTTGCAGGCAGGATGTGTCCCGCGTCCTTGACTGCGTTAGCCCGAAGGTCTGTAGCATCTTGCGGTCCCTTTAGGGAGAACGTGGACATGAGCTTCCGTTGTGTCACCATGTTTGCAAGGTTTTTCCTCCTGTGCTGAGAATACAGTACAGGAAAGGAACAACAGTGAACTCTGATAGCTTTAACCCGTAATAAGTCTGATGTCCTCTGGGAGAACGGAGATTAAAGAGTCAAAATTCTCTAGGAGATTGTCACTTGGCTAATGATGATAGTAGCCTATGGCAGTCCGGGATGATATGGCTGATGCTTAGCAGGGGTTGTGAACCAATTAGTCTGCTCAACAAAATACTTGGTCCATTGGGTGCAGATGTTAAGAATATTTATAGGGCTGGCTATGGAGTCAGCTAATCAAAATTGGAGAAAGCTACTTAAGAGGCTGTCCCGGGCTCTACGGAGGCTCTGAGATTACACAGTTGACAGATAAACATGCCCATGTAAATATTAGGACTTAAAGATTGTCTTTGAACTCCTAATATTGTAAAATCAATTAGGGGTGCTTAAAACAGTCTGCTTCCCTGTGGAGAGCTGCCTTCAGTGGTGGCCATCCATAGGTGATCTCCTGTGGATTGGCTTCTTCCAGCTTTGCTTTTGGTGTGTCTTGGATGGTCCGGGTAGGAGCCCAGTTCCATGATGGCGAAGGATGTCACATAAGCTGGCCCAGGTAAAATGGCAGCAGCACAATGATAATTCAGCATATACTGGCATGTTGTGTTGCATTCATTGCCTGCTTAAGCTCTGGGTATTCCCATTAACTCTTGAACCTACTAACTTGCTGAAGTAGAAAGCTATTGCGAATCAACATTGGTATCGCAGCCTGGTCTGTTATATCAGTAAAGTCCAGTCCATTATGTTAGTGATATAGAGAGCTGGTGCTTACGTAAGGGCTAATAGTACAGTTGGGGAAGAAAGGCAGTAATTAATCTCAATTTTTTTCTTGGGTTGTTTCTTTATTTGCACTTTATGTTAAGTGCAATTAGTAAAAGAATTTTTCAGTTTTTTTCCTCTTGTAATGTAAGGCATCGCTTAGTAGAACCACTTCAGTTAAACAGATAACACAGTGTGAAAAATCCACAGGCTTCAGTGTATCGAAACCTGAGAATATTGATTTGTCAGATTAAGACATAAATGTCGTTGTACATGTTTTTACAGAGACTCTGCAAATGGAGGAACAGTTTCTAACCCTGCTACTCAGCTTCTGATCAAAATATTCTGCCCTGCTATTTTACAGCTGTGACCTTACAGCAAACAATCCGTTTGAAATACAGCCATTTTGAGTTTGGTGCTGAAGGTGGTTTTCTCCAGTACTTATATGAAAAATCAAATGTTAAACTGAGGCATTTATTGTATTTGGCAAGCTCTACGCTAGATCTTTATTTATAGAAAACTAAGATATTAACAAAAGTCAGGTTGCAGATTGTTCTGGTAAGCACTATGTGATTTTACTTTTTTATTATTATTATGTCTTTTTACACCCTGTGTAAAAGCTTTCTTTGTACTGCTGCTGTTCTGGCTGTAAGTGGTTTAAAGTGCAGTGGGTTTTAATACACAGATGTTATTTCTGATGGATCTTATATATTGAAAATTGCATAATATCTTTTTTTTGATCCTGAGAAGCACAATGATTATTGGTACTGATAATTGTGTTAATAGCTTTTTGCCTTTTTTTGTTGCTGTTGTTCTTATGTGTACCAGAGATGCAACATACTGGCAGTTAAATGGGGTAAAAATGGTCTTTTTTAGAAGGAAGATCCAAGTCCGTGGAGACTCTCCAGGGACCTCATTAAAGCGCTCTTTTCTTAATATAGTGTGCCGCAATAACAGCTATCAGAATCCTCACAGTGTGGTTTCCTGATAGGTTAGTTTACACAGAATTAATTGTCTAATTTTGCAGGGAACCAGTACAGTGCACATTTATTTATTTATTTATTTATTTTTAGTCTGATGTGTTGCTCTTGTGGATTCTGCTTCATATTTTAAGATGGCTTTTACAATCCATCTTTACTTACACCACTTAGTCATAGCGCATATTATATGGGAAGCATGATTTGTTCTTATCAGTCTTCTTTTTGTCCTTCCATATACATGAATTGCTGTTCATTTAAGCAATTCTTGCATAAAGCGTTTTTAAACAAGACAAATAAAAGGATGCGTCAGAAAAGCAAATTCAGATTGTATGAGGCTTTGGTGGTTTAGATGCACTAGAGACCAATCCTGAGTGAGGAGAGTGGATTTCCCTTGTCCTCAGAGGTCGGCTTGCTGGTTTGCCTGGCACAGGAACAGCAAAGAGCCTTGCACAGAACAAAGGACCGGCAAGTTGCCGTCAGTTGATACAGAAGCATGGAAAAATGTAGCTGAATAAAATCTTGTAGGCTGTGCTGAGAGTTTGGCTTGAACAGGATTTAAGGTGTATTTGGAGGCTTCCTTTTCAAAGTGAAGTTTTTTAAAAATAATTTTCACACAAACAGAAGACTTTTGTCTTACTACCTGTGGTGTTTAGCCACGTGAGAAAGATGGAGTTATGCAGATTATTCTTCAGCACCGTTTGGGGCAAAACGGCTGTTGAAACAACTGCTGGCCTCAACCAACTGCTGAAAGCTGCCTTCCAGGTTGACTCGTCATTGCTGCCGCCCTCGGGCGACGACTCTCCTTCCCTTACCTGCTCAGGCATGTGCGGGTGGGGAGAAGATGATGGGCTCATGCCGGTTCCTTGCCCCAGGACCTGGCTGTGTTCCTTCAGCCTGCTGGTATTTTTACCCTGAGGAATGGCTTTGCTCTGTGAAGACCATCACTAAATGCAAACATCTCTGCTGAAACTGTGGCTGTTCACTTGTGATCAGCACATTGGCTGGAGGAATTGGTGACTACATCAGCTGCTGTAAACTGGAGAAGTTATAGAATCGTAGAATCATTAAGGTTGGAAAAGGCCTCTAAGATCATCAAGTCCAACTGTCAACCCATCACCACTGTGCCTGCTAAACCATGTCCTGAAGTGCCACATCTACATGTTTTCTGAAGACCTCCAGGGATGGTGACTCCACCACTTCCCTGGGCAGCCTGTTCCAATGCCTGGCCACTCTTTCAGTAAATAAATTTTTGAATAATATTATTCAGTTATATGAATAGCTGAAAGAAGTTTCTGCACAGAGTGTGGAAGTCATATAGAAGTCAGGGAGTGAGCATGGGCTGGATATGAGCTGGACAAAACATGAGAATCCAGGAACAGCCAGGAGAGATGGAGCCTGAGAAGACTGTGCAGAAATAAGAGAATAGTCCTGTCCCAAGTGTGTGCGTTTGGGGATAGTTGGGTACCTCCTGTCTTGCTGTGGTGATGGGCTATTAAAACGTCTGCTGTTTCTGTAGGATGGAGAGCTAGATGGCGGAGGGAGGGAGGGCTGAGGAGCGATGCAGAAGAGGACATGCTCTCCTTCGTTCTGGCTGGGAGTTCGGGCAAAAGGGTTGTCCAGCTGGGAGTCAAAGGATGCTGAAGTGAAACATTTTGATTAATGCAGGTGAACTCACTAGCTCAGCAACAGGGCAAGTCAGAAGAGCTGATGGGGGGGGAACCCCCAAATGGGCAAAACTGTCGTCAAAGTAGGTTGTGATTCAGAAGGTATGTGTTTTTCAACACTTGGATTTTATCTTTCTTTTTTCATTTACTTGAAACATTCTCTAAATGAAAACTATAAGCTTTTCCTGCAAGAAGCGAGTATTTTGGACAATGCTGCCATGACGCTTGCCAGCATGTCTAGGAGGGGGAAAGGGAATGGAAGTCAGTGAAAGGTGAGACTCCTTTGCCTTCTCATTCACTGCCTCTGTTGAAGTTAAGGTGCAGTGTACGCTGCGAATTTAGAACGCCGTAGCTATTCCACACTGCTTTTGTAGATGGGGATTGACGCTACATGCGAAAAAGCCAGCCTACAAGCTGACGCGTGGATCCACCCCACCAAGCAAATGAGATCCATCCCACTGGCTGTTCCCAGGTGTTGCAGACCATGTTGGGTTCAGTGGGCTTCACCAGACAGGAGGCCGTTTTCTGTTGGGTGGCACCGGAGACGTGGCTGTACCACCGTCCTGTCTGGTACTGTAACAGGGATCTGATGGCGTCCAGAGTCTTTGAGTGCTGTGTCCCATCCTGGCACCGTTGGTAATGTGCATGTTGTTCTCCTGTCAGTTGTTATCTCAAAGTGTTGACATCATATACTAAATAACACTTACGCAGGTCTCTCTCCATTAAAAGATGAATTCCCGACACAATTAAAGTCAAGGGGGCTTTTGTCGCTGACTTCAATAGGCCTCAGCTTCCACCTCATGCCTCCATGGAAAGAAGAATAAATTGCTGCAGAGAATGCAACTGTCTCTGACGTCCAGTGGGAAAGGATAATTAGCCATCAGTGATGGAGCTGCCATCGTGGCTGTCTGATGAATAGTAGAGCTGAGTACAAGTGATATGTTGCTTTCCAAGTGGGTAAAGTGATTTTATCAGATTAGCGTGAGTGTAGGCAGCCGAGAAATATGGTATGAAAACCAAGTGTGAGAGGAGTTCTAGACAGTAGATGTCAACTTTTCCATCTGTCTGGCCTCCGACACATACTGCGTAATTTTATGTAAACACTAAAACAGGAAGATGTTGGGGATCAAGAAGACAAAGTCTTGTGTTGCCAGGCTTTGTTTCTTTTTTAGTTGAATTGTGTTAATGTTCTTAGAAGAGCGTCAGAGGCATTTCAGTGAAAGCTCTTCTCCCGTTTTGCTTCTTGTCAAAAATACCTCTGGAAGTGGTTAGAACATGGTTGGCCCTCTGTTGTAAGGATGATGGTACAAGGGTGAAGGACCCTGTTTTATGGACTTGTGCAACTTCTGTGCGTTGAAGAAACCCTGGCTTGGAAACCCAGATGTCTAATGGAGAGCTGATCAGACCAGCTGGTGCGGTGGGCTGCTGGGGTGAAGCATAGAAAGAGGTGCGGACCTGTACCCTTTGAGCAAGGCGAACAACAATTAAAGCAGAAGAAAGCAAGCCCAATGTAGTTTTAATCATTAGTTTCAGTTTGTAGTTGGTCTTGACACTGCGCGCAGCTTTGTGAGAGCAGAAAGACGGCACTGTGATGCCGCGGCTTTTAGCTAGGCCTGTTTATGTATTGTGATTGGCGAAGCCATTGACTTCATATTCTTTCATGTTCTTTATGTCCCCTCCTGTTTTGATGTTATCGTGCAGTCTTAGCTGTGTATTAAACAAGAGTCTACTTCAATATAAAATGATCAAAGGGGTAAGGGAACACAGGGCCAGAAAGAATATATGGCAAGCTCTGGGAGAATGAGAAGTTGAATTTAAAGGCTTTTTCAAGCTGCTTAATTCCTGCTTAGATTTCTGGTGCCACCAATAGGCAACAGTCGCTTTCTTTAAATCTTTTAGTAAGGATTGACTGGCAGAATCACTGTTTTACACGGGGTTTAGAGAGTAAAAGGCCACCCTGAAGGTCAAGCCCTAAGAGGTTTCCTCTAAGAGCTCATTGATTCTAGTAGATTTCTGACTTGAAAAAAGACCACTCCTTCCTAGATCTGTGGCTTGGATACAAGCGCCTTAGTATGTGCCAGCACCGAAGGCAGGAGCAAAAGTGTAAGTGCAGGGGAAAAAAAATAGAGAAAGATGCTGCGGGGCAGACAGACAATGATTTCAGTATGATTCAGGCTGGTGACATTATTAGCTACTGGTCCATGACAAAAGAAAGCATTATTTTATCGGTTTCAGAAATGGATTATATTAACAGTGAAATTGGGCAGAATAAAGATTTATGGTCACATCCTCAGCTTGAGTAAACAGGCAGAGGACCTCTGCTTGTGATGGGGATAGAAGGGCTTGTCGCAGCAGAGGAGCTGGGCTGCAAACATCGTGGGTCTGGTTTTCTTCACATATAGAAATGAACGCATGGTTACTGTGAATGCATGTGCGTGTAACTGCCTTTATTTTGCAGAAAAATGAAGATGAGCATGTTTTGCCTCTCTAACCTGATTATAATATTGGCTTTGCAAGTTGCCCAGTGCTGTGGCAGTGATTAGCAAAATGAATCTGAAAGCCTACACCATAAGCAAACTCTGTATTTGTGCTGTTACCTACTCCTGTGATATTTCAATCTGATTCATTAGAAAAATTAGCATTTTTATGGACTAATTAGGGGAAAACGTTGCTTGTACTCTTTCTGATATACAGAGATTTTCGTAGCTTAATAAAGCCAAGTACAAGTGAAATATGATTCCCCGCCCCCCGCCAAAAAGAAAAACAAAAGGATTACTCAAATTAACTCAAAAGATTAGGGAGATTTGAACTTTAAATAAAAGAAGGAATTAAGGGAAGATTAGGTTACTATACTGTTGGCAGTTTGTATAGTTTTTTGAATTCAAAATTCCAGATCTCTTTCATCTATTTTGGTTCTTCAGGCATAAAAATATTTTAAAAGCTGTCAGTCAGTCACCATATTTTTTGTGATGGTTGCAAAATGAACAGTAATGAGAATGAATAGTAATGAGTGCATTATTCAGTGTCTATAAATACCAATTGATTTTCATTGTAGGTTTATATATTTCAGTGGAAATACGCTATAGTTTTTCTCCTGTTTTTAAAACCAAAATCAGGTTTTATTAGACCATAGCTGTTCCTTCAAACATGTCTTAGTTTTTATCACGTTACGCTAATGAACCACTTGCTTTTGAAGTTTAATTCTAAATATGCATGTCTGTCACTTGCTCCTGCTCACGTTCTCCACTTGCCAGGAGGGTAAAAATGGGTGTCTGTGACTAAACATCTGAGGTTGTCTTTTTGCAAGGGAAGTAATTTTTTGTTTATTGGAGGAATACCATGATTTTAATCGATGAAGGCATCTCCTGTTTTGATCTTTATATTTTGATAATGATCTTGATTTACAGAGAGACTGTGAACCCCTCATCTTGGTTCTTCTGTGGAGGAGGCAAAAAAGTCCATCTTGCACAGAGGGTAGAAGTTCAGTTAGGCAGTTTGGTGTCATGAGAGACTGATTATGCTTGAATTGGCTCTAGCTGCCTGGCTTTTAGGCCGTGATATTCTTTACCTGCAGTTGGATGCTTCTCAAATACATACGGAGTTTTTTATTTCATTTGAAAATGTTGCACAAAGTCAGAATAATTATTTCCAAATGATAGTTTACAAGTGAATGCCCAATGATATGCCCTTAGATAAATACAAGTGAAGGAGAAACCATTGAAATTGTGGAATAATTTAAGCTGGAAGACACTTTTGGAGGTCATCTGGTCCAACCTCCTGCTTGAATGTAGGCATGACTTTGAAATTAGATCAGGTTGCTCAGGGCTTTGTCCAGTTGAAAATAGTAATTAACCTTCTCTTCTTCAGGCTAGACAAACACAGTTCTCCCATCCTCTTCTCCTAAGTTATGTGCTGCAGCCCCCTCATCATCTTGGTCCTCTCTGCTGAATTTTTGCCAGTTTGTCAGTGTCTGTTTTGTAACAGGGAAACCAAAACTGGACCCTCTGTTCCAGATGCAGTCACACAAGTGCTGAACAGAGTAACCATTGCTTTCCTTGACCTGCTGGCCATGCTCCTGCGGTTGCAACCCAGTGCATGGTTGGCGTTCATCACTGTTGCTGCCAGCTCCTGGCCGACCCCCGGGCTGTCTTTCCCTGAACTGCTTTCTGCACCATGGATTTCCATTTGCAAAGCTTCATCTCTGCTCGGGCTGCATGTTGTAAGCTTTCTGTCAGCCCGCTTCTCCAGCAGTCCCACTCTCTAGCCTGTCATCTGCTCCCTAGTTCTGGTGTCATCTGGAAACTTGCTGCAAGCATATTCCCTCGCATTGTCTAAGTTGTTAATGGAGATAAGAGATCTTTAAACAGATTGCCTGTGGGAGGATTTGTTCAATAATCATGTTTGGGACTGAGGTGAGGGTCCCCAGGCGTTTGGATGTTGGTGTATGTTGTTCCTGCCTGAGGATGGTCAGGACAGTTGCTTTTTCCAGTCATCAAAAGGATCCCCCAATTGCCACAACATTTCAAAGATACAAAAAGCAGCCTTAAAATGATGTCAGCCTGTTTCCTGCACATTCATAGGCCTGTGTAAGTCTAGTTTGATTAAGTAGTCCCCAACAAAATCTTCCTCTACTGTAGACAAGACTTCCCTGACCCAGACAAAGACATTAGGAACACAGATCCAGGCAGCCTGAGAGCAGGCCTTGCCAGTAAAGACTGAGACAAAAAAGTCATTGAATGCCTCATCCTTCCTCTGTACCCTTTGTTGGTAGTTCTGTTGACATACGCAGGAGTGACACACATTTTCCCTGGTCTTTTGCTGCAGATGTACGTATGGGTGAGCCTTTCTTGTTGGCCATGCAATTCCTTACCAGTTTCAACTCCACCTGGGCTTTGGCTTTCCTAATTTTGCCCCTGCAGTCTGGGCAGGGTTTCTATAGTCCTCCCGCGTAGCCTGTCACCATTTCCACCTTCTGTTCACTTTCTTTTGGCGTTTGAGCTCGGTCAGGGATTCCACGTTCAGCCAAGTCAGCCTTCTGCCGCGTCTGCTCCGCTTCCCACTCATCAGGGTGGATTATGCTCGTGCTTTGAGGAGGTTTTCCTTGAAGATCAAGGAACTCCCCTGTGCCTTTCTGCACCCCAGGGAAGTCGTCTATGACACTATACCTGCTAGTTCCCTGAGCAAGCCAACCTGCTCCCCTGAAGTTCAGCAATATTGTCTTTGATGTGCTCATGAGATCTCGGTTGCTTGTGCGCCACCAGTTGCCATCTTAGCAACTGCTAAGATAACAGATATCAGGGTGCTTAAAGTTCCCCAGGATGACCAGGGCCTTTGATTGTGGAGGCTGAATAAGGCTTTATCCACTTCTAGCTCTTGATCAGGTGGTGGGTAGCAAACACCCGCAGCGGTGTCCTCCTTGTTGGCCTGTCTGATTCTGACCCAGGATCATTAGCTCTCAACAAACCTCTTGCCTGTTTCGCAGCAGAGCTCCATGCGTAGAAGTCTTGAGAAACAAGTCTGACTCATTAGTCTCTTCCGAGGAAAATGCTGTTTTCTAAGCATGCGTTTTAACAGCTTTTAATCCTATACAGTGCCTTTTCCAGTAGAAACATGTATTTTTTCTGATAGATAGAAAACCCCCTTGAAACTCTTTGGACTCTCAATGTTTGGAGTACTGTAATAACTTAAGCATATGCTTAATAGCATTTCTTGAGGGGGGGTTGTTTGGTATAAAGTCTTTATGCCTATCTGTGAACAGAAGGAGTTAATAGCATGCTTGAAGTCTGAAGTGCCAATGTAAAGCACTCATTGAATTGATGTCTTTTTTTGCTTGCACTTTTCTTTGCGCTTTCAGCAGTTCAGAAGTTGCAATGCTGAAATCGCCCAGCTTGACCTCAGTCGTCTTCTGTGTTAATAAAATGCCCTGTGCTGTTACTTATTACTTAGGCCATTAGCCTGGGTCTCGGAAGTGTTATTTCTGGCTCTGCAATTATCCTACTGCTGCAATTTCCCTATCTGAATTGTGGATAACAAGGCTTTCCTTCTTTGCAGAATGCTTTGAGATTTGATGAGTAGAAGTGCTATATAAGGGTCTGATATTGTTATGTGAACAAATATCACTTTATTTGCATGGCTTGACCATCATATAAGCAAGCAGAGAGCTGATGACCAAATCAAGATTAGAATTGAACAAATGAGTTATAATGAACAACTTCAGTCTATTGACTTGATTTTTTTCCCTCTGTTTGAAAGTCATTAACTTTTATAAGTCAATCTCTAGAGAAATTTTTAGTCTGTAAATCATTTGCCAGTTGGGTTTAGAAATCTTTTGAGTTTGCTTGTTTCATGATTTTACTTATCATTTCAGATGCCAAAGAAGTGACTTATTAGTCTGTATGATCATTAACAATCTGAACATAGAATAATGTATTATAAGGTTAAGTTTCCGATTTCAGCATTGGACATTTTTCAAGTGCATTTAAAATTCATTTCCAGGAAAAAGAACCCTGAAAATTACAGATTAGCAATGAAGAATCTTTACAAGAGGAAAAAAGTGTACCTTCATTAAAACTATTCTTCAGATCTGTTGTGATCAGGGCAGTGTTATTTTTAAAATACTTACAGAAACCTTTTTACATTGTTTGCGCTGAGACTCATGGGTTAAGTCCTTCTGGTATTTCCGAGTTCATGTATCGTGGCAGTTTGAAGGTGATTGACTTTTGTGTTGTAGAGTGGAAAACAGCTTCCTCATGCATAAAATTTTTAACAAGGAAATATTAGGGAAATAGTTTGTCAGGTGGTGTAAATAAAAATAACTTCAAAAGAACTGTGCTGATTTATCCTGGTTGAAGATTTGTTCCAGAATATCTGAGAACAACTGTGTGTTTTGGCACATGGGTGTGAATAGTTGAAATCTAATTGTATCTGGAAAACACAGAACGAAGTTTTCTGGCTGTATTCATTCCTGAAACCCCAGTACTGCGATGGGAATGCATGGAACTCGTGGAGAAGGGTGGATATTTTTTAGGTGGCACGTCGGTGTTCCCAATGTTGCCTTACCAGTTCAGGAGAAATCCTTTCCTCAGCCCATGTGCTGTTGGCTTTGCAGGTACTCCACGGTGAAGAGCGCAGGGAATGTTGTAACGCAGAGTTGTGTTGTGTGTTAGACGGTTGCTAAAATCAAGTGAAAGTGTGCTCTATGCCTTGGGGACCTTAAATGCAAAATCATTCTAACTAATAAGCAGATACTAAGTGTGCCAAATTTTACCCCAAGGTATGCACAGGCTCCTGTGGTCGTGTCGGTTTTGCTCACTGACTTTTATTGACTATCAGGATTTATTGACCCAAGAGGGAACCATTGGCGGAGGTGATGCTTACCAGTCACGATTTTCCTTAAGGGACAATAACACCTGGCGTTCGCTGTAAATTTAAACTCAATGCGTGCATGTGTGTCACGGCAGGATGTTTAACCGCTGAACACTTACCTGCCGTGGTCGTGTGGCAGTGCTGTACGCGAGCCCTGAGTGCTTTGGCATAGACCTTGACATTTTCTTTAGGGAAAAATATCTGTGATATGCCTGGCTAGTGACAAGCCTAAGGGAGAGAGTGTGCGTGCACGTTTATGCATTAGCCTTTGTACGCCCGTTAGAGCCACGTTGATTTTCTTCTGGTAACCATTACAACAGCTTGTAATGCTGTACATCCAGATTGCTAAGTTCACTACACATCTGAATAATGTACCGGTCAAGTGCTATCACATTTCTTACGCTTGAGTAATTGTGGACCAGAATCTGGCCCAATATGCTTGATTTACAGAAACTTGTTCATGCTGCCTGCTTTTTTTGGTACCGCAGGTCACAGAAATTGTTGGCTAACGTCATGCGATGGTCTTAGACAGATGTGATTAGTATTTCAAGGCTCTCTTCATATTATGATAGCCCTTTAAATAAACAGATATTTGAGAAACTTGCAACATTGTGCTTGCAGTAGTTATGAGCCACCTGATTCTAAATGTCAGACTGACCTGAAACACAATATTCACTTTTTTCTGGTGGGAAAACTGGAGTATTGGCAGAACACGTCTACTAAAATGGGCATTTAATTTCATTCTCATAAAATTAGTGCTTTCCTGCTGTTCCTGAAAAGAAAATAATCGTATTATTTAAGAAGTAGAAGTGTTGTACTGGCTTTTCTCAGAAGCACTGCAGCCTTGTTGGGTTGTTGTATTCATAATGCGCCTGGGTAAAATTACATCTAAATATGTTTGTTTCTTTAATAATTAAGAATTCCTTCTCTCTCTTTGTTCTTTTCTCACCCATATTAATTTCACGTACTTGGTATTAGTCTGAAGATGTAATTGTAAATACTCCCTTCAGCACATTTGCACTTACGTGGGATCCAGAAGCTGTAACTTTTGCTGTGACTACGGTTTATCCATTTCATCCTGTGCTATTTTCCAAGCTGGTCAATGCATCTTTTTATTGTATGACAAAACTTCCTCTTCGAAAAACCTTCTGCTGTTAATACGCACAAGTGAAGCTTATTCCTCGTTCGCAGTGGTGCTGGAGCTGATGGGAACGCTGCCCAGGCCGGAGTGCTGGGATCTGGGGTCCTTTCATCCCTGCGTCACACGATGCGCTTGGCAGCGGGATAAACCTTCGTGGTCCGCAGCGCCGGGCAGCGCTGGGTCTCGGCAGCTCTGACGTGCAGAGCACGGTGCCGCAGGAGGGCTTCGCTGCGGGAGAGCGGCCAGAGCAGCACCAGAGCTTCATCCTGGCCAGCCCTCCCCTTTCGATACCATTCTGCTTCGTCAGATCCTCTGGGCCAAACCTATTAATTATCTTCCTCAGCGATGTGGGGATCTGCAACAGGCACAATTCAAGTAACGTTTAAATTCAAGTAACGTTTAAATATTTAGTTTCTCATTTCAGAACGTTATCTGAGCCTGACTCAGAGGCTTGTGCTTCATTGATTCCTGTATTTTTTTTTAGAAAGAAATGGGTGGGTGAAATGTGAAGGTCACTTTGCAGCAGGGACCGCTCATCCCTGCTCCAGGTCTGTTCTCCCTCTGCAGCCAGTCGATGGAGGGGCCCGGGAAGCCGCCCGTGCCATCTGCGGCGTGGCCAGAGGCTGCAGGTGATGCCAGCTCTGATCCTGGCTACTGCGTTTGTTCCCGGTTCTGCTGAGACCAAGGAGCCTCTGGGTAGCTCGACACAGGGATCAGAGATGTCTTAAAGCCATCCTTGTGCCCTGCTGCTTCTCCCGTTCTCAGCACCATGTGTAACTCAGCTGAAATACAGTGTCAAATTTGGTGAATGACCAGCTGAGTAAATAAAAGTGTGAACTGCATTCCCTCACTTAGAAATCTGTCAGCTCCCTCTAACCTTTTGGAAAATTGAAAGACCAAAGTGGCTGTACTTGCAGAACATCGTAACAATAAAATGCCATTGCGAAGCTGGAAGCAGCCCTGGGAATCCAGACGTGCAGTCACTTTGCCCATACCCATGGAGGAAAAAGGTTGTATTTCTATTTCTCATCTTTAAAAATCCCATCAGATTTACAAGACCAGGGCACATAACTGCTTTGATTCAGGCCACGAGGTCTCTAGGACAGTCATCATAAATCCCAGTTTATCCCTTGTAGTACGTAAGGCATCGAGAACCAAGCAGCAGGTTAAGCTTGCAACGTAGACTGGGAGACAGTTTCTTTCATCAAGACTTGGCGTTGTTTCAGTAATGCTTTCTTTTCCAGCATAGCACTAGGTACAATCTTTCTAGACGTTTTTTGCTGGTGCGAATTCTCTGCAGCCTACACGTGGCCGTGGGGGTACTTCTGTGCAGAGCGGTAACGAGGGCACAGAGCCAAGGCCATCACCGTAGCCCTCTGTGAAATAAGTGTCATGGCTGATTTTTAAACTGAAGTAGCTTCATTCGACCAGAGAGCTGTTCACCTGAGCAAGGGAAGCAAAAGCCATCCGTGCCTGTTGCGTAGCTGTTACGCAGGAGGAGTGACGGTCGCTTCCTACTGCAGATGGGAATACCTGGGACATAGACCAGAATCGTAATTCATCCTTCGTGTTACAGAAAAGACTTGGGCAAAATGATGGATAACCTTCCCTGTGTGATGCACGTTGCCAGATCACCTTCTCCAGGGAATTGCAGTATCACTGTGTGGAATATTGGGTTTGAGGTGGAGGAGGGTTGTGGAGATTTATGGTCAGCTTAGCTCCTTCAGCAGGATGGTCCTGGTATGTCACTGGTGAAAGCCTCTAGTGATACCTTTTGACAGTCTTTGAGTTAAAGCTGCAGTAGGTGCACTTGAGCACTGAAATCAACTCTGCTGATACTCAGCCCTGTTCATGTTAAACATTTTTTTTTAGTGTTTTTTGGAGAGTGATGAGTTCTTACTGTGTGCCTGTGCCTGAAACAACAAGAACTGCTGTAAATTGGCTGGCTTTAATCAACCCAATACAAACACCCAGCAATACAGATGAGGTTCCTAACACCGTATCTTCTGGGGTTTTTTTGAAGTTTTCCTATACTTGTCACTGGAACCATTTTTGATATAAATCCTTTCCTTCAATCTGTGAGCTGTGTTTACCCTTCCTCTCTCCAGACAGCACACCAATAACTTCAGTCCTGCAGACCTTCTCTCCCGGAAATTCCATTAAGATTTTCTTTTAGCAAAAGTAAGTAGCCCTTCAGAAATCCTTTATCAGGTCTGTTCTTTCCTGTTATGGTTTGCCTCTGCTTTTTTTTTTCATGGATAGCTGTAATTTAAAGCTTACTAGATCGATAAGTCCAAGATGCACAGCATAAATGGGAGGAGCAGACAAACAGCTGGTAAAGATAGGAGACAGCTGATAAAAAAGAATTCAGCTATAAAGCGTCTGAGTTACTATTCTCTGCTGTGATTTTGGAGTTAGATTAAAAAATAGGGAGGGGGAGCATACATATCATAATTCCCTCCTCCCCCAGAATCTCTGATTAAAATAATGTTGGGTTTCCTCTTTTTTTCATGTCTCTAAATAAAAAGTAGATTTTTTTTTTTTCTTTGGTTTGGAGTAGATGTTTTAATCAGTTACAAGTGAATTGGCTTAATACAGAGGTAGCTGGGGGAAGTGTAATGGCAGGAAGTCTGGACCTGATGTAATAGAAGCATCTCTGGTCTTGAACTCTCTAAATCCAGTCCTGTGATAAAATAAAATCCTGAAAATTGCCACTGTTTCACAGTACAGGGATTTTGTACTCGGCTTTGCAAGCCCTAGTGATTGCGCGTGGGACTGGGTTTGGGTTTGTTGGGCTTTGGAGCTGAGGCACGCCGTGCAGTCCTTGGACCAGGCTGCCGCAGCTCCGTTGGGTTGTACCCAGCTGGCGCAGGCTGTAGATCAGGCAATTTGCATTTGGCATTACGAATTGCCGTTCCATTACTTTGTGAAGGTAAAGGCGCTATAAAAGGCCGAGTGTGTTGCCAGCAGGAGAGTAAACATTTCGAAGCTAAAGCCTCAATAGAAGGCAAGAAGGATTAAGGTGTAGCTGAAAGCAGTATTGAGGTTCCTAAATCACTGCAGAGCTTTAGAAAATGTTTTCTGTTCACATCAGAAACCGTAATTTATTGACAAAGGGGTTGAACTTTAAAATATATGTGGTAGTGAATTGTGCTTCCATGAAATTGCATAATTATTTTGACGGGGAGGTTTGTGTGAATGTTCTCTGTGTGCCTATAACCACAGAAGCTAGAAGAAAGACTAGAGATGTGTGTGGCAATAAGCATGTACATTTTATGCATGTACATCTATGTATGCTGAATTTGGCTATATATACACCAAAATAGCAGGGAGACATTCCAATATGAATTTTAAATGCTGTGGGAAGGGAGGTGCATGTGCACGTGTGTGTTTTGGAAGAAGTATTGGGTCTGTCCGTGGGGAAATAAGTCTGTCTGCAACTGGTGAAATGAGACCAGATAAAGAGATTATCAGGTAGTGACAAGAAAGAAAATAGGTTAGCTGAATTTCTCTTTATCACTTCTTTTCCCTTAAGACGTCTCACTGAATATCTTGTCATTCATACAGAGAGTCTTGAAAGAAAATCACTTTTAAAGGTGACCCACAAAGGCAAGAAAAGAAAAAACGATGCTTGTGTGCTTCTTTTGCTCCATGGTGGCATAGGAATGTGGCCTGGGATTGACACTGTGTACGTGTACTCTCAGGTGGGAGAGCAAGAGAAGTGGTCTTAAAGCTCCAAAGCCTCCCCGTTGCCTTTGCTGCTCCCGGCAGGTAGCCGAGCATCCTGTGGGCTCAGAGCTGGGTGCTGAGCAGAGACTGAAGCCCCTGGTCACCACAGCCCAGCCAGGAGTGGGTATCGAGGTGCTGGTGCAGTAGCAGCGGTGCATCGTGTCTGCTCCTGCCAGGGATGGATACAGAAGTGCAGCTCTTTGTCCACGTGTCGGAAATGGGGGGAACGGTATTGGACAGTTAAGGAATTGGTTTCCTCTTGAATACACTTTTCTTTCATGGACCTTTTTTATATTTTTTTATTTGAATTTGAAGTAACTATTGAAAATAACTTTGAAATTGTGTTTCACATTAGTGGACTACAGGAGAGCAATAATGTACGTGACGATTGATAAGATTCGTTGTTTCTGGTTTTGTGTTGTCTAGCGATTGCAGTGAAAGCTGAATCTTATCTGTTTGGTACTGGATAAACACTTAACAGGCTTTAGAAGGCTTGTAATCTAAGTAGACAAGAAAGGCAAAGAAAAGGAGGGGAAACAGAGGTGCAGAGAAGTGACTCGTTCCAAGGTCACAAACCAGATTTAGAATAAGAATCAGATCTTCTCGCTGCAGCCCATTTTTCTATTCCATGGGGTATGTTGCTTCTGTTATTCAAATGTGGAAAGATCTGTCCTTTTCCAATTAAATGGAGGGCAAGGAGAGCGAGAGCAGACATAAACTCAGTGATACAGAGGGGAGAAAAAAGAAAGGCTAACAAAGGATTTGTACTGATAAAGACGTTACTTTTAGATAAATTCAACATATGACATACCGTTACTCAAACGCCAAATTTCTCTTTCTCTCCAGATGCAGTAAAGTGGGGAGAGCAATTCAGATGTAAAACTGCAAATTGACCATGCATTGATGACGAAGCAGCTGCATGTACTGGTTAGAAATGCGTTTTTTAAAAAATAAATGTTTGTGGTTTGGATGTAAATTTTATTTGTCTTTCTTTCTGAATCATAACAGTTAATGTCATCTAACCATTTTAGACCCATTTGATACCTTTTCTATCTTCACTGTGCTTTCTATAAAAGCATAAATGTGTGTGTATGTATTTGTGCATGTATGCATGTTCTGGAATAATTCCGTGTGATTTTTAATTACTTGAGGTATGCAGACATGCTTTCAAAGCCTGAAAGCTCTCTAATGTCAGATGGAACTTGTCTTCTCTGATTAAAAGTTAAGCAAACAGTCATTCGTTATTACACATGTAGCTGAGCCCTGAGCTAGGCGTTATCCTACAGCAGCATTTCATTGGCAAGTAGCTTGTGATTTTACGCTTAAATAAAGCCCCTCGAATCTGTTTGGTCCTTCAAACCATAGGAAAAGGTGCTGTAATTATTCCATTCTGACCGTTTTGAAGGCAGTCTGCATTCTGCTCTCCAGCAGCTGGTGATGGTGGCCATGGGCAGCGAGTTGCCTCACGCGCCGGTGGAGGGATGGACCTTGCCTCTGTTCACAGTGCCCCCGGGGCGTGTGGAAAGGCAGGAGCGGAAGAGCAGGGCCTTCACCGTGTCCTTGCCAACGACTGTTAGGCAGGGAGAAAAGGTCTTGGAGCCACAGAGTTATTTATGGCTTGGGCTTCTTTAGGAAAGCTTGTTACCAGGGGAATTTAGTGCTGGTGGACCCTTCCTGTGGTGAGATGTGTTTGGAGGAAACTAATCACACTGGCAAGGGATTTCTATCTTTTTTTTTTTTTTTAATAGGGTGTGGGTTTTTTTTATGAATAGGATTTAATTTTGTGTTCTGTTTTTCATTTGTGGCTGATGAAAAGGGAGCCTGTGCTACCAATGCGTGGAGTTAAAATATGCATTTCCCATTAACTTTTATTAATGGGAGCTGTAAGGCTAAAGCTTTGTGTGTAATGGGAATTATTTACACCGTAGCTTTCTTTTGAGATACCATTTATTGGGATTTTCTGTATTCTGCTCACTGGCCTCAACTACTGCAGAGAGCAGGGCTGAGAAAGTCTCTCTTATGTATCTGCTGCTGAATTTAATTTTGCACATTTTTGTGATCTGTAAAATCCACAGTGCCAAAGTTACTGATGACACGTAGTCTCTCTGAATATTGCTTTAACATGTGTTTTTAGTAAAATATTTTTATTCTTTTATTATATCCACTGATAAATTTATTTTTCCTTAGAGCCAGCGGTTGTTTCAAGTAGAAAATAATTTACTAGTTTCTGATCAACCCCGACTAATCAGGCAGTGGGATTCAGATGCTGCGTGAATCTAAACCTCCATAAAACCTGGTTATATTTTGATTCATCTCTTTGCAGGAGCAGCTCTGAACTGAAATCCTCACTTTCTTGTCAGTTTGTAAGGTTGCTTATAAACTTCCCTTCTTTCAAGACCAGCCATCTGGAAAGGTCACCTTGTGAAGGCTGGCTATTTTTTAGGTATGCATGAGAAAAGAGCATGAAGATTTACTCTGCTTTCCTTGTGGGACAATCTGTCTTGTTTCCACTTACACACCCCTAAAAGATGCATAAAAACTTTTTTCCTTTTTTTTTTTTTTCTTTTTTTATTTTTTCCCAAAACCTTCTCCTGTATTCTCTGGGAGAGTATCCCATGGGTTGAGCTGAGCTCTTCCATTTCAAGGGAGAGATACTGGAAATGTAGGCGTAGCATTCAGAGTGTAGACCTGAGCAGATTTCTGTGTAGAATCGTAGAATCGTTTTGGTTGGAAAAGACCTGTAAGATCATGGAGTCCAACCATAAACCTAACACTGCCAAATCTTCCACTAAACCATGTCCGTGAGTGCCACGTCTGCGTGTTTTCGAAGTGCCTTGACCTCCTCGCTCGGCAGGAAAGGTCACGAAGTGGTGCAGCCTTTGCAGCCGGCTGGGTGCTCGGCACGGCAGCAACGTCTGCGTGTGGGAAACGTGCAGTTTTCTTTCCTTTGGTTCACAGTTTCATGGACACCCACTTTTCTGGCTAATATGCGGTTTCCTCTCCGGCTGAACCAGTTTCGCCGTGCGGGGATCAGCCTCGCGACCTCTTTGCCCGGCGTGACCAGAGAATGAACCCAAAGCCATTCAGATGGGGCTTCAGACTTAATAGATGCTCCAGTGTCTCCCCCACAAGTAACTGCGTTTATCTTTTTATCTAAATGTATTTAAATACATTGTACTAAATTTAATACAATGTATTAAAACCTTTTTATTTAAATGTATTTCTCCTCTTTGTCAGATAGGGAAATTGTAATTAAGATTTCATTGCATTTAACTGTGTGATAAAGTTCCTATATTTAGAGTTCATGAGTCTATTACCTTTTAAAAGATATTTGGCCTTGTGAAACTTAGTACTCATTTGTTTTTATTTAAAATTCAGGGCATGATATGTGAAGCTGTATTTAAAAGGAGGATACACCGTCATGCCATTTTCTACCTGCTTAAAAGCCAAGTAACTGGTTAAGGAAGCTCCCATACTGAGGAGAGGGGCTTATTAAAAACATTAGCTGATATAGAACAAATTGAGCTTCAGTGCCCTGCGTAAAGATTAGAACAACTGTAATAAGAAATGAATTAATAATGCATTAAAGGAGAAAACCTCCAGTCCGATTGTCACACGCTCATCTCTGCAAATTGACTTCAGGGAGGTGTGTCACACGAGCTAATGACCTTAACTGATGGATTTGGGACTTTTCCACACTCCAAAATCTGCTTAAATCCGTATTTCTTTACTTTTGACAGTGAAGTCTTCTGGACAGACATGAAGTAAGTAGGGCCATTTGGTGTTGCAAGCCAGGAGTCAGCTCTTTTCTGAAACAAAGCAATCTGGAGTTTTAACCTCAGGTAATCAGAGCTGGCTAAATCCTGACCGCTTGCAAGGGAGAATCAGGTTGGCAGTCCAGTGCTGCCAAACCTGCCGCTGAGCTCCCAGCAAAGTGCTGCTGGGTGCTGGGATGGGGCCGTTCCTCCACTCTGCGGGAAATAATGTGGTCTGCCTGCAGCTCGGTCCGGCATCTTCCCATCTGCTTCTGAAGGGCTCAACTGGGAGACGCGGGCATTTTCCAGAAGTGCCTACTTAGGTACTAAATGTGAAATAACTTGAAATATCTTTGTATCTGAAAATCCCACTGAGTTGTGGGTTATAAATGTCATGAGATTGTCGGGATTTAGGAAGAAGTGGTCAAGAGCAGCACCGAAATACAGGCGTCAGCAGGGTTGTAGTAGTGGAAGCGTAGGGGCTGAGACGTATCTCTAGACACCACAGGAAAGCAAGAGTTTGGGGGTTTCTGCCGTCTCCCCTGGATGAGGGATGGCTTTATCGTGGTTATTGGGCACCTGTGCTGTGCTGGGGAAAAATTACATTAAGGAGTTTGATTATCCAGTTGTCATAAACCCATCCTGGTTGTGAACTGCAGCTTTGAGCACCCAGTTACCTTTGGAATGAATCTGTTAGTCACTTCGGAAAGCCAAAATGGCTCTCCTAAACCTAGGCACTGCTGAAGATGGAGTTTATTTTTAGGATCTTGAAATAATTGAGAGTAGAAGGGACTTAGGGAGGTTGTCTGGGTGCTTCACTTCAAAAGGGAATCGGTGGATTCCAGGTAGACATGATGAGGACCACTTGTCGTTTTACTATATGTCACACTGATGCTTCTATGTGTCCCCATTTATATGTGCAAACAGGTATTTGCAGGTGTTAATTTGCAAGTGCAAACACTGAGCTTTGCCTAGGAAAAATACGAAACTAAAATTTTTTCTGGGATGCTTTTCTGGACAATCATTGAAAATTAATCTCATTTTTTTTTAATAAAAATCTCATTCAGCATAAAAAGGCAAGGAAAAGGACAACATCAGCGGGTTTCTTATCAGTGCTTTGCATCATGCTAATATTATAATCAACAGTAAATTATGTAGGCGTTATACTGGAACAAAGGAAATTATAACCAGGGGTTTCATTCCAGAAACTTTGAGTTTGCTCGTCAAATCACGCAAGATGTGTTGTGCATTGTTTGCTGGCTAACGTGAGGCTAGCTGAAGAGTTGCTCAAGTTTCCACAGGGATTCTTCTCTTTCCCAGGGCATTGCTTTACTGTAGTATGTTATTGTCTACATAGCAGAAAAATAGAAAGAGAATGCGTTAATGTACCAAATTGTTACGGCTCGGCAAACAACCGGCGTGTTGGCTCTGCATCACGTGAAGTGGTCACTCAGGGAGCTGAAAACCCAACTTTGGTTTTCACCCCCCCAAGCAATAAAAGACCCAGCAGCGCTGAGGATGTTGAATTTTGGAACAGAACAAACAGGTGCCTGCTAGGAAGCCACTAAAATAGCAGTAGCCTGGGGCTGGCAGCGTATAACAAGGGAAATACAACTCTACCTGCTGAATCGGATCTGCTCCTCCATCCTCTGTGATTTCTGTACTGAGTGCTGTCTGAGGGAGGACAAAAAAGGGCTAAATGCTAAGGCTATTCTTAAATTTTTAGTAACGAGACTAGGTTCATTAGAGCTCTCATCAAATGGCTTTCAGTTACTATCAGTCTGACTTGTATTTGAATTGATGACCTTGAGATGAAAGGCTTTTTATTCTATTACCCATCTCCTGAGCCATCAAGTCTTTAATATGCCGTGTAAAATCAGTTTTCAGATGGTATTTCTTTTATATAACATTGTCATTTGTTATTAACGATGTCTGATTTTGAGTGCTACTAGGTATAATTGTGCATAATACTACTTTTGTTATTCCTATTATTTCAAATATATCTGCTATATTACTATATACTTGTAGACACAAGAGAAAATGAATTGGTAATAGACTAATTCAGCTTTATATAAAGGAGTTAATAAAATCACATAGAAATAGAAAGTTAAAATAAATTCAGCATCAGCAGAGCTCGTGCATTACTTGAGTAAATTGAAATATAAAATTCTGTTTTGATGCTGAAATAAGCTTTCCTGCACAGTACTGTATGGGGCTACCAAATGCATAGTAAATTAAGAAAAATGAAGAAGATAATGTAATACAAACCATCGCAAAGAAGGAAGTATATCTCATGCCCCCCTTCTCCTCCTGCATGGCTTTTTCCGAAAGATGAGATAAAGTAGACCTTGTTGAGAAACCAGTGTGTACAGGAGTGCGAAACAGAAGTGTGACAAGGTAGCTTTTCCTATTTTGGGTTTATCAGAATGTGTTTCATAGGAAAGCATAAAACTGGCAGCATGGGGATGAAGAGGTGCCTTCTGTGGATAGATTCTTTGCAAACTCTCCAAGTATGAATAGCTAATTGTACATATTTGATCTGACTTGCAAGTATGTAATCTGAATTTAAAAAGAAAGATAATATGGAGCTGGTGCTGTGCTGGGAGCAGCAGCCAGTTGTGCCAAATTGAGTCTTTTACCCTGGTTTTGTTCCAGAGGAGACAACATTCCTCTAAGATGTTACTTCTTGGTTTTTTTGACACTACAAGTGTAAAAATGCAAATCTGACACAAGCTCTTGAGGGATCATCCAGTTCAGGCTGCTGGCCCACACTGTGTAGCCTGTCTTCAGGAGAGGTGTTTGTGTCAAGGTCTTCTCAGAAGCTGCTGGTGATAGGTCCAACAGCCTGCTTGAAGATCATGCATTAAAATGATGAACTATCTGTATAGCTCAGAAAGCTTTTAACAATACCTGTCCTTAATTTTCCTTTCTGTGAATTAAGCCAGTCACAACTTATGCTCGTGAGGTACAACTGATTGTAGTTTTCTTAATTAAAACCCATTATGTATTGGAATATTGCTGCTGTATCTACTTTTGGGTCCTCTCTCTTTATAGCGGGAACAAATACCCTTCTTTCTAGGTCACGTTTTCTAAATCTCATATGAATAATTACCTCCGGTGTCCTGTGGTTAACATCTGTTAATATATCCCCAAACACCACTTGTCTCGGCAGCAGACTTGCGGTGCTGACTCACGGTTAGCTTTTATCCCTTCTGACCTCTCTGCTCTCTCTGTATTGCTGCCTGCCCCATAAAGCATGTTTTAAAGTTTACATTTGGTTATTTCCCAAATAAGCAGGGCTTTGTGTATCTTTGAATTAAATAATCTTATAATTTCAGGTGTTTTTTTTCTTTCCAACATGTTGAGATAATTTGTTCGGCCAGTGCTATTCTCCCGAGTGCTTGCAGCTCCTCTGCACTTCGTGTGACCAAAGTCATTCATGAAAATACGGGACCATGTGTGAACACCTGTGGAGACAGACTGGTGGGTTCCCTCAGGTTGGGAGTGGACAGCTGAACACAGTTCTTTGGGTGTATTTATTGTTAGTCTAAAATAAGAAGTTGGTAAATCTACCTGACTGTGATAGAGGAATATGTTTGTCTATTTAAAATGTATCACATCCTTCTTTTGATAGGGTAATTATCCTGATTAAGTTAAAAAAAAAAAAAGACTGGGTTGATATGATTAGTTCTTCACAAATACATTTTGGCAGTTTCTTCTCACTTTATATTCCTCTGGGTTCTTATAATTTCGTTGTTTAATCATTTGTTCATGGGTCTTTCTGCATGCTGAGTCTAGATTGTGTAGTCTTCCTTTTTCCCATTTATAAAAATAGCTGCTGTGTTTGACCATCTCTTACCCTCTGGGACCTCAGCCATTCCCTGAGAGTACTGAAAAGTAATTACTAATAATTTAAAGAGAACTTCAGCTGATACCTGAAATATTTCAAAATAAATTTAATCCTTAATGACTTCTTCAGCTGTATCTTGCCCACACAGTTTTTAACTTTCTGCTCGGCTTGTGTTCCAAGCTCCCAGTTAAAATAAATTATATTGAGAGTCTGGTCACTGTAAAACATCTTTTTGTGAAGACATAAGGAAAAAAAGGCTTTGAATACAGCAACCTTTTATATGTGGAGCGTGATTTGCTATTCTTTACCAGTTAGGTAATGGACTAGTGTTTCCCTTTATCTTTTAAATCACTTTTTGCAGGCAAGGTGGGAAGAGGGGATCTTGTCATCAAAAGTAAAAGGTTCTTTAGTAAATTACCACCTTTATTTTTTTTATTAATTACAGTTAATTCAGCTACTGAAGGGTTAGAAAAACTCATTAAGATTTATGTGAAGTATTTCCTATTGCTTAATTAGTCTTCATTAGACAAAATGGAAGACTCAAAGATTTGTATTTTGTTATTACTCACCAAAACCACATTAACCATCCAGCATTTGTATTGTTTCTATAAGTGCACCGTGACTGTGGTTATGTTCTCCTATTGCATTTCCATCCCAGCTGTATTTCCAACATCTTTTTGCTGTCCGGGTGCCTGATCCTTGCTCCGGCAGAGGAGCCCTGTGGGAATGTCCCGCTCTGGCAGCCTTGGGGAGGTGACGGTTGGTTGCTCCGAGATGGTACAGCCCGAGGAGTTGATCTCTTGGCAGTCTGAGCATCCAACATGTGGGGCTTTGTGGGGAGGGTTAAGCTGCGAAATGTCTCCGAAGTTGGTGGGCACTGGGTTTTTTAGAGGCTTAGAGGTCGATAACACTGCCATGGTTTTTTTAAGACAATGGGCATGTCCTTGAGGCTGGTGGCATCTCGTGCGGAATTTGGAGGGGAAGGGAGACACAGTACTTCCAGGTGAAGGTCTTAAGGATTTGTAATATGCGCACAAGAAACGGGTGTGTTTTTGCTAGTCTACATTGTGGGGAAATACAGAACCATTTTGGTTGAAGTGAGTGATTCTGCCCTAAAAACCAAAACTTTAAGAGACTATTCGCTCTTTAAAAAAAATAAATCAAAAAATAGAGAAGTGTGGAGGGGGAGGAACAAGTCCTCAGATGTAGAAAAGGTAAATGCAAAGGCCAATTCCCATCGTGGATAGGGAGGAAGGTCCAAACTG
This sequence comes from Opisthocomus hoazin, assembly GCF_030867145.1. Classification (NCBI taxonomy): domain Eukaryota; kingdom Metazoa; phylum Chordata; class Aves; order Opisthocomiformes; family Opisthocomidae; genus Opisthocomus; species Opisthocomus hoazin. Next base: position 3,807,545 of record NC_134424.1, on the reverse strand, counting down.
TGGCAGGAGCGAGGGAGGATGGACACTGAAGAGACACCCGCCAGCGGCCGAGCCGGCGAGCACTGCCTGGGGCTGCCGGGGTGGCCGCGGAGGCTCTGGCTCCTGGGACGGGGCAATCCCTTGGGAGATACATCCAGAGGTACCCCAGAGCTCGGGTTGAGCCTGCCAACAGGCTAGATGAATTATTGAATTCCTTTCCAACACTCTGGTTTGAGACAATAAAAACCAGATTTGTGCCAATGTTTGGAAAGGAAAGTTGTTTCCAAAACAAGCTCTTAAAATGCATGGCTTGTTTTATGAGGGAGTGTTTTTACATGTGGGGAAAAAATATGCACAATCTTGAGGTTTTACCACAATGATATATGTAAATATGGTTGCAATAAAGTAATGCATTAATTGCAATATTAGTTATATTTTTAGACATGGTGTAGTATCGTGCTGTCCTCTGATGTCCACTATAACGCAGAACAGTAGAGAGTATTGGAATAATAAATATATGGTAAATATAATAAATTTATTAAAAAGCTGTGATAAACCATGCATTAGAAGATTTTCTTCAAAAGGTACAGCCTGATTTTTGTTATGTTTTAGTAGTTTATTCTCTTTCCAAGTCCTGCCCCCATGAACTTGAACATTAACGTATTTCATTCTGCTGTGAAGAATACTCACCTTCTGCAATGCCACTTTGCAGTTAGGTATTTCTGAGGCAGACTTGATATCAAGGTGCCTACAGTTCTGTACTTTGGAATAAATGAAATTATTTAGGAAAAAATCCCCACAAACAACACAGTACCCTCCATGAAATGAAAAAATAAAGTAATTTTCCAGAAGTGGCTGAGCTATGGAATTCCTTTTCTAAATTAATTATTTGACAGAATAGCATAAGTAAATGCTAATGAATGGAAAATGATTAAAAATGTAAGAACTAGTAGCAAAAAGTAGATAAGCAAATGTTATGTGTACAGATTTGCATCCAGTGGCATAAAGAGGATTAAAGAATTAATTTACAACTGGCATTTATTTTGGAAAAGTCCTGAGGCCAGTTCATATAAATAACACGCCGAATGTGCGAAGACCCTAATGAAGTCAATGGAGCAAAACCAAAAGAGACAATTGAAAAAGAATAGGAAAAAAAAATATAGAAGATCTATATTAATATTATTTTTTCTTATCAGGTAAAATACTAAGTTTATAAAAACTATGAAGATGATCAGATTGGAAACTGGAATTACAATTTTCTCTGAATGTAGTTTGTGCTAACTAGGAAGACTTTGAAATAAAAAGTGATTACATAAAGAGATATGATTTGTGAACCAAATTATGGATGTTACCAATATTTCATTTTGAGGCAACAGTAACTCAGCCTTCAAGTGATGAGGAATTACTTTATTTTCTGGCAGTCTGAAAACTGATTCTGACACCCTGATCCCTCCTTGATTGGATTAACTGAATTGACATTTTTCCCCGAAAAGAACAAACGGACCACACGGCAGCCATCCGGTGCTGAGCCGGCAGAGGCGGTGCTCACAAATTCCCTCCTCCTCAGCCCGAGCCGTGGCGGCGCGCCAGCTCTCGTTAGTAGCAGCTCTCCATTTCTCTTCCCAAACCCCATATGCTTTGCGAAGTGTCTCCCGTGTAGGACAAGCGCTTAGGGTAGGAATGGGGAAATGTTTGCGGAAGGCAGTGTTTGTCTGAAAGGGCCGCTGCTTCGTCCTCGGTCGTTTCATCACACATTCTGGATCCGTGGTGTGCGCCCATGTGGATTCCTGTTCTCTGTGCCACCCATCTACACTGAGTAGACTCACAAAGCTATACCTTGGCTAACCAAATCAACCACGTGTTAGAAACCTAAGCCTTGGAAGTCGTTGCAACTCCAGTTTCTAAAAGCTGATGTCTCGCTACGGAGTGACTTGCATGCCTGAATCTGGCTTGACAGAGATGTGACAAATTACTTGGGGATTTTCTTTAAATGCTGCTACACTATTGACATATTTCCTTGAAACCCGTCCCGTCATGCTAGATCAAAAATTGTTGCAGTAGTAGTTATTCCTGTGTAGCTGTAAGATAGATTGCTGTTCAATTGTACTGACAGCCCGTGTTTAGTAATCGTTTTCTTTGGCTGTACCGTCTCTCTTGCTTGTGCAGAAGTAGAATTACCAAGCGGGCAGGTATCTCTTGGAGATATTTCACTTTTCATATTTCCTCACTCGTACCTTTGAAAAAAGTCCTTTGCTTCTAAACACTTCCTGGCCAAGCTTAGCATTTTATATCCTGCCAAAAAAAATTGCTGATCGTGTCTGAATGTGGCGAAAAAGAGTTATGACCAGGTGGCCTGATGCACCTTTTGTGCCGTTGCGGTTTTGTCCTTGCGTACAGGGCTAAGCCTAAGTACAGTGTACCAGCTACTCAGTGCCTGAAATAATTTGGATGGAATTTATTATCATTAGCATGCAGAAAGGGCAAAGCCAGTTGCCGCATGAGTTCATTACAAGGGAATTATTTCCTTATATACATTTACTAAGAGTCAGCCCTAAGTGATGTTGCCTCATTAAATTCAAGAACTTGGGTACTGTTAACACTCTTCCCGATTTAATAGGCATGCTTTTTCCAAAGGGTTGCTTTTCCATAATCAGCTGCCTAGCATGCAGGCACCTGACAGATGCTCAGTGGATTTCTGCGTCTGATGAGAGCTGCAGCTTTGATGAGAGCAGGAGAAGGGCTGTCGGAAAGGCGTGAGGTGTGAGGGCGCAGGGATGCTGCCATGGCAGATTTTGCTTGTGCTGAGAGCTTGGAAGAGGCTGCTGTGAAACCCACATTTTCTGTTAGGTGGTTGTCAGCTGGCTTGCGTTGGCTGGAGGTCACCACATGGTTTCTGTCGTCACAGGAGAGATTCTGTCTCCGAGCGAGGGGTGAGAGGACACCCACTAACAAGGGACTCGGCGTTGTGTCCTCAGCATGCCACGCTGGAAGACAAAGGGACACTGTCCGTGCTCATAATCCCTCATTTGGAAATTAATGAAGGAATGGCAGGCTACCGACGGGATGGTGATGAAACCTTATACTGGGCAAGAAGTGCTTTCCCCCCAAGTGCTTTCTGGTCAGTGATTTAGTTTCAAATTTGAGGAAGTCATTGTTACTGCGCAGTGGTTCTGGGCAAACTGGTTTTGGGGGAGGGATAGACCTTTTGAAGGATGCTGCACGCCTACATTAGAGAAATACTTATTTTTTTCTTAATTCTTTGGAAGGTGTTGTCATGAAATCGTGCAGATGAACAATGCAAAAGGTCTTTTTGATCGCCTGTTGAACTGCGGTGTCCCTGCAGGGTGGCTGTTTGCATTAACCAACTTTGGTTTACATTTCTACAGTTCAGATTTACGTAAAAAGTTAAGAGTACTCATACAGCACAAAATAGCAGGGAAACTAATTCTCTCCAGGTAATTAAAAATCGCACCTTTCTTACTAAACAAGATATTCTGTACCCGGTGAGCCTGAAAGCCTGACTTGGTTTCCTACTGACTTCTGCATTCCCGAGTGCTCTGGACGGGGCCATGCTCGTGCATTTTCTGTCTTCCCCAGCAGGCAGGAGATGATAGTGGGTTACTCACAGCCCGTGTTACGTACAGGCAGACTGGCTTGCCAGTAAATATACTGCGATTTACCAGTCAGCTGCTCTCAAACAGAATTTATAGTGTCCTTTCTCTTAGTAGAGGCACTAGTTTGAGTTTCTTTCCTTTGAAACTTCTCTGTTTGCCAGCGATTGAGGGGTTTGAGTGGATGGAAGAGGGTGCACAAGTGTAAAAAGCCTCCCTTCCCTCAACAAGCTGTCCTAGAAAATAGCATTTTTTTTCCTCTGCCAAGAAAAAATAGAAGTTCTCATCAAACCAATCTATTTCAACATTATAACCCTTATCCCCCAACTACAGATGCACAGTTTCTGCCAAAACCCAGCTCATTACACAGGATTTTCATTTCTCTCTGAAGGGCTTACGCTTGAGAGTTTCTGTGAGCGTGGTGAGTGAATTCCTGGGAAAGGGGGGGTGCACCCAGGGTCCCCCAGTGCCCCCGGGGTGCCCCTGTCCTGTCCCCGGGGCTGGTGGGAGAGGATGATGGGGGGCAAGGCGCCTTCCTTGGGGGGGAGGCGGGGGCTACTGGAAGAGGAGGTTGGCTCGTCGAGGATTTGTCAGTAAAACTCTGTAAACCCAGCCTGGCATGCGCTGAGTAAATGATAACTTCACCCTGATGTTCGCAAGATGACAATCGAGGCATTTTACCTTTTAAAGCTGCGTGTCTGGGAAGCCGTGGCTCTGTCAAAGATTCCGGTGCTGTTGCTGAGGTGCTGGGGGAAGCCCTGAGATATCGATGTTAAGAAAGCACTTGCAAAACTTTTTGCTTGTTGCTTGCTTTGCGACTAAGAAAAACTGAGGCCAGCTCTTGATGCCACTCGTTATTAAACGCTTTCTTTAGCAAGTGGGCTTGAATACACACACAGTCATTTGTCTCCCTCTAAACTGCTAATGCTTTTGACACATTTTTTGAAGTTCCCATCATGAGCTGTAGCCTTTCGACTCCCTGCGGTTTGCTGGCAACATCCAGACGCGAAACTTTATTTTTCTTTCCTGTAGTAAGTATTAAAAATCAGTGAGAAAAGGTTGCTTGGTATTAGGATTAACTTGGGCTTCAGTTTCTCTTCACTCCGTTTTCTGGTCAGGGTCACTCTCACACTGGCCAACCCAGTGAGCGGCCAGTTAAAGCCGCGTCCGATGGAGAAGTGCCGCCCTGGGTCCCGCAGGAGTCAGTGGTCGCAGTCCGGATGCGGGTGGTGGGAGGAGGATTGTGCCACGAGGCAGCAGATGAACCTTGTGCCATCGCTTGATGAGAAATAGATCAAAAAAAGGGTCAGGTTTCTGTGAAAATAGAAAGAAGAAGAGAACAATATCTTAGGCGAGAGGCTAAAGTAATTCAATTTATTTGGGATTATTTCTGTGTATGAGTGAAAGGGTAAGAGTGTTTTACTGCAGACTGGTAGATCTGCAAAGAATCAAGATTTTTCAGTTGTAAAATATCTAATTAATGCCATTGATTCATCTTTTTGATGTGAGTTAAATGACTTTTGCAGATCATATGTGTATATCATATATATTTATATTCTATAAATATGATAAAAAGAATAAATATTGTGTTCTGTATTACCATGTAGTGAGCTCTGACATCCAAAGCACAGGTTGGCACCCTGTTCCTTATGGACTAACAAGGTGGTGTTAATCTCTGCGCCATTACTCTGTGTGTATAGGAATGTTGTTTTAGTATTAATCTTTTCAGATTTCCAGGACTAGTTGTCATATCTCTTTTCACTGACAACAATTGTAAAATAAAGATATAGCTTAGTAAATGGTTATGAATTGTTATTTTTTGACTGTTTCTATGTAGCTGGTTGTTCAGTTCCCTGGTGAGTCGTCCAAATTAGTGATCTGGATGCATTAGATAGCATCATTTACTTTGTTTTAGAGCAAGACACGAGACCAAAGCTCTTTTCGTCTTCCAGAGATAAAATCCTTGGGTTTAGACAAATTGTCAGATTTCTTTGACTCAGTTGTGGGTTTTTTGTATGTCTTGAAGTCTACCACTTTCACCTATCTGCAGCCCGTCTCCGTTGCCTATTTGAAAAGAGGGTTAAAAATACTTACAGGCAGTATCTCAACAGTTGGTCGCCGAGAGACAGCAATTTATTGACATATCAAAGGCAGGTGCACGCTGACATCTGCTACGGAATTTAGAATAATCAAAAATAATTCACTGATTGAAAAATTTAATTAAAAAGAAAAAGTGCCACATCTCATAAATTGGTAGAGGGTCTTCTGGTGAATCATGAGATCTCTCTGAAAGGAACCTGGTCATCTCTGTAATATAGATTTGCAGCCTGGATACATTCAGTGTAGAAAAATGCATGCGTAGAAGGTCCTTTGATATCGATCTAACAGAAACTGTTAGAGGCCATCATAGCCTAGGACATACTTGTTGGAAGTGATCATACTTGCGTGGTATTAGATACTTCTGCACTACGTGGAGGCTCCAAGAAGGTGCGTGCGGGTGTAGTTGGTAGGATGCCAGTAACTGTGAAAAATGAGAGTTGGAAAAACTTGAGATTGCTGTGACAGCCAAAGACAGAAATGAGCTGACTTTAGGAATGCATTAAAAAAATATTTAAAGCATAATGTGCTCAGCTATAATGGAAGATAGAATTTAAAATCTTTCTTGGCTGAGCTCAGCTCGTGTCTTTTATAAGAAGAGTTCATTGGATAAAGGGCAGAACAGCAAACCCTGGGTATTTTAAGATCAGGCTCTCCGAGTACCACATATAGGAAAATATAGTGCTAAACGCTTTCCCCTTGACAAATGTGGTTCTGTTGCCATATGATCCATATTTCCAGCTCCAGGATGTATCGCCCTGAAAACTGCAAAACTAAGTATTAAGAAATATGTCTTGAAAATGTGCCAGCTAAGTTCCTTAAAAGGATCTGAGAAAGGATGACTCAGTACTTAAATGGCCATTCGTTGCGTCTGCAGAGCACTCCAGGTTAAATTCTCTGAAATAGTCCTGATTTCTTGTAGAAGCTCCTCTGTGCTGCAGAGCCAGTGCTGCCGCAGCAGCTCATTGCCAAGGTCCTGCTGAGGCAGGAGGGAGGCGGTGACATCAACGTGGAAGAGGGACAGCAGGGTCCTGAGCAGTGAGGAGGAGGAGCACCAAGGCTACCCCGGAGAAGGTCTGAAATTTTTGAGTTGATTAAAAGCTGCTCTAAAGCAGGTTTTGGGTGTCGGATGGGTGGTTAACCTCTGGTTTCAGCAGCAAGGAGCACAGGGGGATATTGCCTTCTTGCCGCAGCGTGCTGGTTGTGGTGTGTGTGGCAGGGCTTGGGCATCGCACTGGTGTGTCGGACCACTTTGGTGAAATGTTTGTGACTTGATGCATGGGCTGTACTTGGTATTTTGTATCTATGTTCATCTCTCCATCTTCCTCTGCTCTCTTTGCTGCTTTGTATCACAGAACCTTATTCAAAGCACATCTTTGTATAAGAACAGATTTTTTTTCTATTCAGTCAGTATTTCTGAATTTCTATCTTAGCCCAGGTGTTTTGTGGGGTTTTTTGGGGGTTTGTTTTTATGTTTTCTTTCTTTTTCTTCTCTCTCTTTCTCAATAAAAACTGTTTTTTCAGTCTGTCACTGCTGCTCCCCTGCAAGCAGTGAGCTCTTGGGACATCAGGCATAGCTGTGCTCTTTCAGAGCTCAGCATGGGGCAGAGTTGAAGTGACAAATGTTGAGCATGCAAAGCTGAGACATCCGAGTTTATTGTCAAGTGACTAGTGCTTTTTGCTTGTTGAAACACATATAAAATAACCTTTACTGGCATAATTCTTTTTAAGATTTCTGTCGTCTTGGTCATATAGGAATATGATTTTTTTGCCACTTGTTTGCTGACCAACAAAACCAGATTTTCTTTGCAAAGTGGATTTCTGCTGCTTCAGTTTTGACGAACCTGAATTCAGGTGCACTGTAGGAACCTACCTTTCAGAAAACACTAACTTCATCTGCTGAAAATCAGATCCCTTTAAGCATTTGTCAGATTTTTAAAGTATCCTACTACAACCATTTGCAACCTTGAACAGTCTCAGCTGGCGCGGGTAGGTGAAGCCACCAGGAACGTGCGGCACTCACGCCTAATGAGCGCGGGGTTTAGCTGCTGTGGTGCTTGCCAGCTTTTGACTGACAGCCTTTTTTTGCCTCCTCCTGAGTGGAACCAGCTTCTTTCTGTCTTTTCAATAAGTGGAGAGAGCTACGCATCAAGGCAATGTCTTTCATGGGTATTTCTCATAGCTTCTGATCCATATTTGAGGAACCTTTACTGAATTTTTCTATTTGGTTGGGTGCACTGATAGATTTTTGCTACCTGTGTTCCATTATTCATTTTTCTTCGTTGAACCTTGAGAGAAAAATAAAACAGGAAGTTTCCAGATATATGTGCTTCCAGATTTTGAAGATTCATCAAAACTGTGCTACGGTCTCTTGCAATTGCTTGTGGAGGAGGGATCCAAGCTCTGCTGAAGTCAACGTGAATCTCTTGCTAACTTCGTTGACTTAGTGGTCATTCTACCTTTGGCTCTATATGGACAGTAAGTAAATGTCAATTATCTTTGCAGGCAGAGGAGAGGTGCTTGTAGAGATACTACGCTTAAGGAGGGGTCTGTCCTAGGGTGTTTTCATGAAAGCTTAGAATAAAGGAACTTAAATAAAAGACGCATATTTTATTCCTATTACTGGAAAAATCTCATGTTAAGAAGTTTATGTGGGACAGGTGGAGACGAGAAGGAAGGAAGGAATCCATTGCTTAATGGTGATTGAAACTGAGGAGGGCAGAAATATGCACCTGAAAAAAATAAAGTTGTTTTCTCGTAAAAATCGAAATACAAATTCAGGGTGACATCTAAATCCCAACAAATTTGAATCTTCTCTAGCACATTCTGTGGAATCCAGTATAAATAAAATTCCTGGTTCACCAGTCTGAGGCAGAGGGACAAAATCTGTGACTACATCCCAGCATGTTTTTGGGTTGAAATAAGAGGATGTGATAGGGACAAGGGACGTGTATGTCGATGAATATTGTACATGTTGCTGTGAGTGTCAATACATACTATTTGTGTATGAAACTGTGTGGAAAATAGTGCAAGTTTTCTTTCTATCTAGGATTAGGTGTGACTGAATAGAAGAAATGCTGTGATTTATTTTACGAAATTTGCATGATGGCCTTATTTACCCCGAGTTTGGGAAAGAAGGGGGATAGTCTATTTACCAATCACAGAATCAATTCTAATTTTGGGTATTAATTCCTTTTGTCTCTGTTGAAGTGTCTTGTATCCTCATCTGTCTCCGCCCTGAAATCCAGGGCTTTATGTGGAGCGTGTCAGTCTATGTTCTACAGGTGTGTGTTTTGCAGTGGTAAACCAATATTTTCCTTTACGAACAGAGCAAGTTTGCCTCGGGTAAATTCTTTCTCCGGGAAAACCCATTCAATAATGCTTCAGGGCTTGTATCTCAAGATGAAATAGAAATCTGGCTTGCTGCTAAGATGTGAGAATATTTTCATGTCTATGACAGCTGAAGGAAAATTAGCAAGAAAAAAGTTTATACTCTGTAAGGGGTGGGGGGCAGCAGCCAAATCCTCAGAATATAGATAAGGTTTCTTTGCCCTTGGCATGGATTTCTGTCTCCTGTGAACTGCACTATGCAGCTCTCTCAGACCCATCTGGAGCCTTTCCCTCTTTGCCTGCTGGATAAACCTCCCAAACCTGCACTGAATTTCTTCTTCTGTCTCCTCCTCTCAGCCTTTGTGAAAAGACAAGGTTATGGCGAGGCTGACCTTGCTTTGGGGTCTGGGTCTGGCGGGGCTGAACGATGTGGGGTAATCTCAGGGTTTTGTGAGAGTTTTTGCCTGCCCTGGGGTTTCCCAGGAGTGATGCAGTACTCCCAGGAGTCCAGTGCTGCTCGTGCTGGTGACCAGTGCTGTTCTGCTGCGTTGGATATAGACATTAACTAGTGGCAGTGGGTGCACGTTGGTTGTCTTTAGGAGGAAAAGAGACATTTATGGTGGTGAATTGTCATATTCCAAGATAGATGCTGTGTTTCTGAGGTTTGATGTTACAGAAGAAAGACATTCTAATTAATTTTTTTTTCTTTTAATGTAAGGTCAGTGGTTTGACTAAGCTGCAAGGTACACACCTGAATTTTTAATTCATTTATTTTTCTATTCTGATAGCATTTTTTGTCCCTCTATGCTATTAATGAGGTTTGATCTTGCTCCTTACTCAAAGCTGGAGGCTTAGTTTGCTGTAGCATTCCAGCTGGCACAGGCAGCAGGACGGCACTCGCGGCGGTGTCGGTCTGAGGTGCCCATGCATCAGCAGCAGAGCGTGTGACCGGCTTGTGATTAGTTTGCGTTTCTTTATGGCTCCTCTTTATAGGCGGGGGAATTGCATAACTTAACGTGAGTAATACTAATTATTTTGGATCTGTCATTTCACAACTGATGATGAATAATGCAGATAGTGCTGTGACGCTAAATGCAGTTGTTGGGGTTTTTTTGCCTTTTCCCCTCATCATCTGCCTTGAAGTATTGTGACATTGGATGACACTGATAAACCTGAATTCTGTAATTAAGCTTTATTTTAATGATCCTGGAAAATATTCGATTTTGCATGTTCTCATAGTTTAAATGTGGCTTAATGAGTCTTCCAGCTTTCCTGTCTGCTTAATTCACTACTGACATTTCTCCATTTGGATAACAAGATTCAGTAGGATAAAACTATCTCCAAAATGCTCCACACTGGCGTATTTAGGTTTTCACCTTAATGGAGATATTTTTATGCCATTAGATCAATGCTTTTTTCCCATTTATCTGTGGAAGGCAAGGTAAGGCCTTTTGCTAAGCAAATCACATCAAAAGATGAGGGGGGAATTTCAGTGACTGTGTATCTGATTTTTATAAAAGAATTCACCTTATTTTCCATGAGCATTGGTGTGACGAGGATATTTTGCACTACTGCTTCCAGAAAGTAAGCTTTAAGCCTCCCTGTACAGGCTTTTGCATTTGCAAAAAAATTGTATATGATGAAAGCAAATGACTGAAACCACGGGCTGCTCACCCCCTCACTGTAAACTGTGCACAGAGTCGAGTGAATATGTAGCTACGCAGAAAAAAGCTGTGGTTAGGTGGGATCTTCTCCGTTTTTTCCCCAGTATGCCAGCAGAGCTGCTGGCTGCCTTGCTACAAAAAAGGCAGCTATGTGTGTTGGGTGAGGAACATGTGTAGATTCAGCTTGGCTGTCTGAGCTGAGTTCTGAGAGCTCTGTCCATAACGTGTCCAAACTGAGATATTTTTAGCATGAAGCTTATCCACCTTTAGACACTGAAACTTTGAATTTAACGAAGTTTTATTTTTCTCCCTCTGTCCATCTTTTCCCCCCCCGTGGCAGTTTAACATTAGAAGTGCTACGTCGTTTGGTGGTGAAGTCAGCAAGGACCCTCGTGCTGCAGAGAAGAGCTGGGTGCTTGTTATCAGGGTGCGGGCTGCCAGAGCACCGCTGCTGTGGGCTCTCCGAGGCTTTCGGGCTCTCCATGGGTGTGCACAGGCCCCGCTGGATTTCACAGGCTCGGCGAGTTTGTCCTAGTGGAAAAGATGCCCCAGAATCACGATTCTGTGATTCTGTGATTTGCTCTGGCAGTACGGAAAGTTTAGCCTAATTATCAGAATGGATTCCAGTAAAAGGGGACATGCTGATGGCCAACGCTTTCCCAGAAGGGAAGGTTTGAAGGATGCTCCTGGACTCTGGGAAGGTCATTTTATTCAGTCTTAGGCTTGGAAATAAATCAGAACATGTTTTTGTTCTATCCAGCTGTATCAGAGTGCTTGGGATTATGACTGACACATTTCCAACCATAGTTTTCTTCCTCAGTGGCAGCTGGAAAGGCTGTGGAAAAGGACCACGAAAAAATCAGCTGTTTGATGATTCTTGATATAGAAGAGTCCTTTGAAGTTTAGCAACTTAACTTCCCGAAGTCACGACCCGTTCAGGGGTGATGTGTGTTGCAGTACAAACCACGCTGGTATTTCTAGAAAACACCTGAATTCCAGACATGTTTATTAGCTCTATGGCTTGAATTCACAGACCTTCAAAAGAGAAAGGAAGTGTTCAATTTTCCCAGTAGAAACATTTATAATGGCAAGAAATAGTTTGAAAGCTTGGCCTTTAATTTCTAGCCTAAGGCTAATCACGTATAGATATATCAGATGTATTCTATCTATAGAATGGTAGAAAAATCTGTTATGAAGCATCAGTTTACACTATAACGTTATGATTTTTGGGTATGTAATTACAATCATGCAGTATTTACCAAGTGTAAATGCTTACATTCCAGTGATTTGTTATCAGATCGGACATGGGGCTTAATTTAGATTAAATTCGGAAACTTTGTGCTTGGAAATTGCTCTGTACTTTATGCCTTGTAGGCATGAAGTGCAGAGGAAAAACAGGATAAGCTGGAGAGGAAATAAACACCCCATTTGTAGAGACAGAGATACACTTATTTTTCTTTTTTAATTCACAGTAAAGGTCCATGGATGACAATAGCAACAAATCAGCTTGACGTAAATCCATTGCAAACCAGAGGTGCACTGCACATATCAAAAGTGAAGATTAAGCACCCTAAGCAGACTCCTATGGAAGTTTCTTTTTGGAATTGATTATTGTGAGACTGAGCCTAAGTAATAAGCATGAAGTATTAATTAGGCTACTGGTATATTACTAAATGAAGGTTTCTTAGCATTAAGAAATGAAATTGAACCAATTTAGAGGAAACATTTCAAACTATTTTGTGCAATAGGCTGAAGCAAATATTGACTCACTGGTACATTAATGCAAATTAAATTAAATTATTAGGGATCAGTCGCCAGTTTAGTCTGTAGAGAACCCAAAGGAGAATGCTTTAACCCTTTCATTAGTCTTCCTTGATTCTTATCTTCAGTTGTAGCAACAGTCATGTATGTCTTCCGCACTGATGAGCTGGTGTTCTCCAGGGATGTCTTTGGTCAAATTAGTCCATGATCTTTCATAATACGCTCTCCAGAGGGTCTTAGTACTAGATGCTTTTGGTAAGTAATAGTTATGCAAAGTAGATCTGCACTCGTAGGTCCTGTCATGTAATAAATGATTGAACTATGGCAGGGAAGTGCGCTGCAGCAAAACCTCTATTATCTGAACCCAGGTTAGTCAAATTGCTATAATCTGAAATGCAGACATGTCCCCCGGGCTTGCGTATCCACGCAGCCCTGGCTTGTCAGCAAGCCAGGGTCGTTCACCAGTAACATGGCAGTTTTGTTGCCCGGGTCCTGGTGGAGTGAGAAGAAGAGGCAAAAGCACCGCAGGAGCAAGAAATAGCAAGAATTTTTTGCTGCCTTGGGCAGGGTGAACTCGGTGAAGCCTGTGAGGAGGTGGAGAGGGGCAAGGAGCTGTGCCATGGAGGTGGGAGTTTGCACCAAGTCAGGTATCGGTGCTATCGGGGTGACCTTAGCAAGTCTGTGAGACTGTGTGGGGAAGTAGCAGAAAGGAATCACTGGAGAACTTCTCAGTTTTTTGTTATTGTCACTGATTCCTCCAGAAAGGAAAATCCTGGATTTTCTCTCAGTTGTGTTTTGTTGCACGTGGCTTCGTAGCTCCTGCCGGTTGCCTCCGGACCAGAGCTCCTCTGTGTGCCCCAAGTCTCTCCAGTTCCCCAGTTTTCATAGAAGCAGTGAGGGCCAGGGACATAAGTGGCCATCACTTCCACTTATGTCCTGGTTTCCCGGTGTCATTTAACCGTCCCTGCAGAGCCTGCTGAGTGGAAGCTCTGTGCCCACAGCCCTGTGCGGGAGCAGACGGTGTTCCCCGCTCGGCTCATACAAAGTGTTGAATTCCATCAAATTCACCTTGCTGCTTAGCCTGGATCCATATTCATATGACCTGGGTTTTGTACGCTATAATTCATCACTTTTATAGGATCACAGGCATTGTCGATTCTCCTGTTAAACCTCCGTGTAACTGTTATGAACTGGTACAGGGCTGATTCAAGCATCCTTTTGTTTGTAATTAAAGGTCTGGATTTCCTGGTGCATTTGGAACAAATACAACTCAAATTAAAGCTTAAATAGTACTTTCAGGCCATCATTTTAATGTATTGTTATTGGAATAGGCCTGTGTATCCCATGAGGTGTCTGGGGAACATACTCATTGCACATCGGTCTCATCCTGAGAAACTTATGGTGTGAACAGGAAAGGTGTCCAAAATGTGGAAGAATAACTGGACACAAAAAGGTTCAGTAAGATCACATGTTGGTCAGAGTTGGGAACTGAATTTCTGTCTCCAGTCCAAGACCATCTCCTAAATTTAAAGCATGCAGTGATATGGGAAGGCAAAGGACTGCAGTGACAAGGTCAGATCTGAGAATTGTCATCCACATCACCCTTTTCTGAGCTCACATTCTGCCTCACAAGCATTTCATCGGGTGCAGGAGAAGTGCTAGTTTGTGTATGAAGCTGGCAGAGTCAAAAACCTGACTGACGTGGACCTCAGCTGCCCGCTCCTGCCTGCCCTTACTAAGAGGAGCATTTGTTTAGGTCCAGCAATTTTGCTAGGGCACCGTATCTATCATTAGGAATCACTAGCCTAATTTCTAGTTTCATTATGGATGACAAAATAAAACATTAATAGGTTTTTTAATATGAACTGGAAGTTAAATATTCATTATTTCTTATGACTTCAGTGTCAGTAAGCTTTTAATATGCTGTAACTCAAAAAGCCTTCTCTGCACTCTCTACTTTTACCATTTTAATTTATGACTGTAAAGGTCATCAGAGTGTTTTTTTTCTGGCCCATTTCATTCCTCGGCAGCTCCCAGCTGTACATTGGGTCATCGTGTGTCCTCGTGGCCAGCTACTCGTATGCTTCGTGAACCTTATCTCACTTCTGGTACAGACTTTTGGTGTTGGGCAAACCTTCCTAATGCCGGAGCAGTCCTTGATAAGCGCCGTTTCAGCAAGTTGCAGATGTGTGGGGTGTAGGAGAATGGGCCGTGCACATGATGTCCCGGAGGGATTTGCCCTGCAGCGTTGTGGTGGCCGGGGAGCTGTTAGAGGAATGCCATGTTCATAATGTAACAGTAGCCACGGTGAGAGGGACTTTCTTAAAGCTGTTTGTGTCCTCTCTGTTACCTTCACAGCCTCTTTTTGTGTCTGGATGGTTACCTCGTTCCTTCATGCTTCCAAGCGAGCTTTCATGCAACTTTCTATCCTAAATTCTCACCTTCAGATCTGATTTTGTTTCAATACGATGTGTTCGTATTTGTTTCTAAGTGAGTGTGCTGAAAACATTGACTGCGTTGTTCTTCAATACCAAGTATTTTACATGAAAATGGCATTTGAATGCTGTATGCATTTTTGTGGCTTGTTTCCACAGAATAGGAGCAGAATTTGCATACATATATATGAAGTCTTCTTTGTGTCTGAGTCTTACTCAGAACCCAATCATAACCAAACCCTGCTAGCAAACACCAGAATACCATAATCATTAGTTGTGTGAGTCATTGTAAGTCCCTGTAAGTGTGGTCATAGTTCTGCTGATTAAGATAAGCAGTAATGTGAAAAACCAGTACTGGAAACCAGGGGGGTTTAAGCTGAGGAAAAAGGTACAAAAGTTGATTTTGTTTGTGATGAATAGCCAGTAATTATGAATAATGGGAGAAGTGGGCCTGTAATTCAAACTTCTTGTTATTCAGGTTACATCGTGTGGGTCTGGGGACTGAACTTTAGCAGTTTAGAGATATTCAAGACCTGCCTGGACGTGGTCCTGTGCAGCCTGCTCTGGGTGACCCTGCTTCGGCAGGGGGTTGGACTGGATGACCCACAGAGGTCCCTTCCAACCCCTATGATTCTGTGATTCTGTGATTAGATACATGATCTCCCCTGAAGGAAACTACATGTTTTGCTTTGTGTATGATTAAAGATTTTGCTACCAAGAAAAGCAAACGGTTAAGTTTGTATGACAACCGACCTGCAATACAGCAGCCACTCACTTGGCATCAGGATTGCTGTTCTGATAGCCTGGATTTCGCCTGTATTCGTGAAATGGAGTAGTCACTAGTGATACAGTCTTAGAAGGAAAGATATTTTATTTTCATACAGACTTAGAAGTCCTAATTTCTGACAGAGATGAGGTACAAATGCTAATGTCTCACTACCGAGTGTTGTATTTACCACCATGAGCAGGGCCATGGGTAATTTCAGTGTGGCAGGAAGAAGCTGGAATAGCAATAGTCCTAGAGAGAAATTCCGGCACTTGATGAAAAAATAATACAATCAATTAATAGATAATCAAGTGTTAATAATTTAAATGGACTTGGGGATGATGTTAATATTTAAAAGTTATTCTGATAGATTAAAATTAATCACAGTACTCCCTATCTATCTGGAGGCATCCTAGTGATAAATTCGAGTCTGCCTCCTGATATAATGGATTTCTGTAATGCACTTCGACATCTGTTTTGCGATTCAAAAGACGCTGAATGTATTTCCTATGTGTTGTCTGCATTTTTACAAGCATTCGGGGAAAAGAACCATGGTGTCTGCAATGAAATACATTTGAAAGGAACTGGGTTTTTGTTGGGGCTTTTTGAGAATTCAGAGGGTGTTGTTTTGCTACTGCTGCTTCGTGTGACAAAGCGGCAGAGTAGCCTGGCCCCGACAGTGGGTGCAGGCGATGCTGGGGGGCATCACCCGCACGGCAGCAGACGGGAGATTTTTACAGCTATTTGTGTCAGGGTTACCCAGACTGGCTGTGACATCTCAAGTCTTAAATGAAAGAAACGCAAGTCTACGTGAAGCCTGAATACTATAAAGAGAGAGTGCTCATGCTGAATTTATAAAGTGGTATCTCTTGATTACTCCAGCTATTTCTCCAAAGGTTCTTCAGCACATGTCCACTTTAAATTAGTTTTCTTGCAGTATTTCAGTCTTATGAATGGCTTCAAGTAACACTGCAAAAAGCTGGATGATTGCATGTATTGTGTATTGTATTTTGTCATGTATTTTATTCATAAATCTTGAATGCAGTAATAGGATGTTTGAACTCCTTACTTGGCTGTATTTTTTGCTAAGGGCAATGTCTGTTACATTACAGGAGGAAATCACCTCCTTTGTCTTTCTTGATCTTTCCCTTTCCAGCCCTCTGCCCTTTTCATATCATAGCTACAGCTGCAGATACTTTAATATTATTTTATTTTGACATGCAGGTAATTTCTCCCAAATCATCTATGGCATTACAGATCAAGATGGTTATTGCCCATCTGAAATGGCCTGAGTTGAGAGGTCAGGGAGCTTGAGGAAAGAGCTAAAGAGCTTTAGTTGGACTAAACTGGGTGTAGTGTTAGCCTAGGTGGACCAAAGTGGCCTGGGTAGAAAATGGCAGATTGAGTTGGCTGCATGCAATAACGTGTGAGCCATTTTGGAAAATTTTTTAGGTGCCAGGTCACCAGAGGAAGCAGGGTACAAACTACACAAGATTGTCTTGGAATAAAGAATAAGGAAGGAAGCATCTTTGTTTTGTAGTCTGGACTCTTATGCGTGGATCAATTTTTCAGGCAATTTTAACCTCGGAGATTCATAGCAATGAATACATTTCAGTCTTGACACATGGCGGTTCTCCAGGTGCTTAGAAAAACTTGTTTCTGTTGTTCTCATCCCCTTTCCTAGTTCACCTTTCAACTTTAAATGCAATAATTTGTTGGCAGCATTTTAGATCCCAGTACTTAGTGCTTTATTCAGTGACTCTGGAAAAAAGGCCAGGATAAAAATTTGGACTTGTGAGAGAATCCAGAGGTTCCTCACAGTTCCTCACAGATTTTGGCTTTCATTCATATTCTCCTGCTTTGAGGCAGTGGGCTTTTACGTCGTCTGGGGTTTTGCTCTAGTTTGCTGCTGTAATGGGCACGTTGTTTGCTACAACTCGCATCACAGCTGTATACTGTTTGCAAAACTCATGGTCACTCTCTCTTGAAATGCTCTGACCTCTAAAGCTCCATCATCTGGAGTTATGGTCATCTTCACATCAAGTCAGTGTTGGAAGAAAGTTCAAGTCTTGGGAGGAGTAAACCCTATGAGCAGCACCTTGCTCACAATGCACTAGTCTAAGTGACTGTTGTTCAAGCTGATTTATTCCAGAATGACAGACTTGCAGATACGTGAACATCAGGCAAAGATAAGAGTTTTTTTCATGTCTTTAATTTGTCATGGACTTACTTGCTAGAAATATTAGTTGAATAATATAGAATAAGAGACTGAGATTTGGATGTATAATATGGAGAATAAGATTTAAATGGTAATTAGATTAATAGAATCTTTTAATTACTTGTATGATTTGTTTAATCATCTCCATTAGATTTTGAAGCATTTCTAAACCAGGAAGCAGATCCTCCTGGAAGATCTCGTTGAGATAATTAAAACAGGAGACAGATTTATCACGAGTCAATATTACAAAAAGGAGAGAAATAAAGAACATTTACTTTGAGGTCGAGGTGCTTATCTCACCTGCTTTTAAGATGCTTGGATGGAGAGCAGCTTCAGAGCCCCAAAGGCTGTTTTTGTGCATGCCACAAAATTCAAACGTGGAAGTCTTTTCATCAGTGGATTTTGAGCAGGAGTTGCTCTGATTTGTGTTCCAGTGCTTGCTGGGTCTGGTTGGGGAGGCGCGGGAGGAGCCGCAGTCAGCCCCTGGCTCTGCCAGCACACACGGCATGGGAAAACACTTGGATGGCTTTTCTTTTTCAGAGCTCTCTATGACATACAGAGGGTTTCTGTATGGCAAATGAATACAGAATTACAGAATCATAGAATGTTCGGGGTTGGAAGGGACCTCTGTGGGTCACCCAGTCCAACCCCCTGCCGAAGCAGGGTCACCCAGAGCAGGCTGCACAGCACCGCGTCCAGGCGGGTCTTGAATATCTCCAGAGAAGGAGACTCCACAGCCTCCCTGGGCAGCTTGTTCCAGTGCTTCGTCACCCTCAGAGGGAAGAAGTTCTTCCTCATGTTCAGCTGGAACTTCCTCTGCTTCAGTTTGTGCCTGTTGCCCCTTGTCCTGTCGCTGGGCACCACTGAAAAGAGTCTCAAATTACTTTGAGGAAAGTTCCCTGTTGTGTGCATGTCTTTTTTTTTTTTTTTTTTTTTTTTTTTTTTTTATGGGTTATGCTTTTCACTGAAGTGCACTTGATTCTTTCTAGTTTTACCAGAATCCCTGGCATCCCAAGGCTCTGTTGAGATGCTATGACATCAGTGGAATACTGTCTTACCAGGACGAGCAGTTTAAAAGGTCTGTGGTCCTGCTGCAGAGAGCATTGCCAATCACAGGAAGGCTTGGAAGAGGCAAGAAGGTAAACTCGGACAAAGTAGAAACTCTTCTGCACATCACTTTTCTAGGAAATCTTCTTTTAGAGAGGAATGATGAAGGAAAAGGTGTGACTTCTGCGAGAGCTGTGTTCCTGTTTGAGCATGCTATGCCCCGTGAATCAAGAGAAGTGCCTATGGCAGCTTTTCCAGCTTCAATATAGTGACTTCCCTTGTTTTAGGTGTCATCACCTTACCTTAGAAGAGTTGCTGGTTGCGAGAGGGTGGAGACTGAGCGGCAGTGCTCTTGCCTCGCTGATGCTGTCGGCTGAAATCCAATCTTTGCTTTCACTTGTCCTCACCAGAAAGGAGTTTGTTGCTGTCCACCTGGGTCACTTTTTCATGTTCATGTGTATATACCTGCATACATTCATGCATACATACCTACGTGTGCATGCTTGATGCAGTGGAGAGCTCCAGGAGCCCGCACATGCACTAGGAAGAGTAGAAATGAGAATATTACACCTGCCTGTAGCCTTGTACCCTTACTGAGCTGTGTATTTACTCACAAAAATATCTGCTCTGTGTCTCAGCTTTCCATCTACCTAATGGGGAAGAGAGCTGCGCTCTCTCTTAGCATTGCTTTTGAAGATAATTATGTGAAGAGGTGGTTGGAATAGTTTGAAAATGAGGAGTGTCGCCAAGTCAGGAATGGATCTGAATCTCTGGAAATAATTCTTTATCGAATGTCTTCCAGTTCTGGGGCTTGTGTTCTTCATTTTGTCTCCTGACCTGGTTTAGTTGGGTTTTTTTTTGGTTGGGGGTGTGTGTGGGAATGAAGGTAAGCGTTTAATAGATGATAAACTGTATAATGACTGTGATTAACGTTCACACAAGGTAGCTCAGGCATGGGAAAAAGACAGCTCGGAAAGTCTAATAAATGCTTTCACAAGTGGATCTGCTTCCTCAGTGCTTGGGGAGAATACACAAACCAAAAAAAGAAACCAAAAACCCACTCTGGGATTTTTCAAATTACTTCTGGAGATTGGGCACACAGGTTGCTTATGGTATTAATGTGAACAGAGTATCTAAATCCCTTGAAATATTGGTCTCAGATGTGTGAAATGCCTGGAGGACTTGGTGTACTGGAGGGAACCGTTTCGGCAGAGTTGGGTGTTTGTGCTCCTGCTCCAGGCTTCAGCGGCTCAGAGACTTCAAGCTGTCGAGTCCCAAGGCTTTAAATAAGCTGGGCTGAGTAAAAGCCCTAAAACTGCGAGTGGAATATGAATTTGGGAATGTTTCCTGCGCTCTGCAGGAGGCAAGGCTGTACTAGTGAGCTGGATCGGATCTGATATCTTGACAGCTTTTACCAGCACTGGCCCCGTTATGGACAGAGGCTTATTCAGAAGTCACCTCCAATCTGTCTGTTCTGTGCACGTCATCTGTCAAAGCTGCTCTGTCTGCTGGGCATCGATGCCCTTTTGGACAGATTTATGTTATATACCATACTTGCACTATGACCAATACAGTGTGAAGCAATAAAGGAAGCAAGTGCACACTGTTCCTCACTTCTGGGTTTTTTAATTTTATTTTGATGTAAAAACAATTTCATTTTTACTCTTTCTATTTTTTTTTTCCTTCGAAGAACAGGTTCCGACCTGTTTTCTTTTTTTCCTTTTCTTCTTATTACTGTAATGGGCTGCCTTGGCTCTACAGCCATCGAAAGTCTTGGTTTGAGGATGCTGTGAAGCATTTAAAGGTTTAAATTTTAAACTCAGAGTGAGAAAATCAGTGATGCATGATTAGTTGAATGTTTTAAATATAATAGTCGTATTT
Organism: Opisthocomus hoazin; assembly: GCF_030867145.1. Classification (NCBI taxonomy): domain Eukaryota; kingdom Metazoa; phylum Chordata; class Aves; order Opisthocomiformes; family Opisthocomidae; genus Opisthocomus; species Opisthocomus hoazin. Next base: position 3,786,756 of record NC_134424.1, on the reverse strand, counting down.
TTCATGTTCATGTGCAGGAAGGGCTTATGTCAACTGTAATGTGACTTTTAATACATATTAATGGCCTCTGTTACAGTGTAGATGGTTTGTACACCTTTTGGCAGATGGCTGTGGTATTAGAGCCTGCACAGTGTAAATGAGTCATTTACTGAAAGAAAGCAATGCAGAGCGATAAGGTCAGTTCTGTTCAGAGATGCAGTTCCAGCGCGTGGCTTCTGCAGCCAGAAGGATTAGAAGCAGGATCGACTTTGCCAGCAAAAATAGATAAATAAGCAGATAAATTCCTGTGTCAGAAAGGAGCTCACTATTGTTAGAGCTTGTCCACGTCCCTGGCTGTGTCTCCATCTTTTTGCCCCTGTCCCTGTTGAGGTCAGGCGGTGCAAAGCCAAGGCTGGGGCTCAGCTCAGCCCTGGAAGGGTTGCCGTGGGGTGACATCTCCAGCACGGAGCCCCGCGGCTGGGCGGCTTGGGCTGCCTCGCCTAGACCCATGTAAGGCAGTAAATAGCCTGCCTTAAAAGTGATTGAAAATATGAAAGGAGTTGGTACCTGAGCACTGTCTCCTTTTTTTTTTTTTTGTGCTATTCAGAAAGCAGAATTAGCTGGTGATGAATCTGCGAGTTCTTTAAGTGTGTTGCGCTCTCCAGGTAGTGGCCTGACAAATGACAGGGGTTTTGTAGGAAATTGCTTTAGCAAACACTAAAGGGCACTCACCTCTGAGCCAAAATGCAGCTGCTTGGTGATTCATTGCCGTGCTCAAACACCTAATCGAGTCGAGTGTTTGTAATCGTTTTGACCGGTAACCTTGGCTGAAGTAGTCTATAAAGACATATTAAAAATCTGCATTTTCTTTATCTGAAATCTTTTGAAGCATTCTCCTTCCTTAAGTTTTCAACAGTAGCTTTTGGCTTATGCTTCGTCCAAATGATTGTCAGGGTGCTTAATGAGCTTCATGCCAGCCCAACTGCTTTGGTAGCATCTGCCTGCAGCCAGCTCCTCGCTCCCGTGGGCTGGGCAGCAGCTCCCTGCTTCGCCTCTCCGGGGAGCGTTTAAGGGTTCCAAGGCACCCATTTTGGGTTAGGACTTACCATCACCTCTGTATCGAGCTCGTCCCTTTGAACGGTTGCTCGGTAGGGAAGGAAAAGTGGAAACGATTTCTAGTGCAGATCCCAAGGTGTGAGAAAACTGCCTCTCTTTACTGGTTGGGCTGGTGTTTTCTCTTTAAAAGAAAGTGCAAGAAAACTGCGCTTGAATTCTTCAAAAAGAAACATTACAAGAGAAGGTGGTACCTAATATCAGTGCACAATAACTGCCTGACAGGTTTGCACCACGCGCTGACACGTCGTGTCAGAGTTGTAGATGGAGCCGAGTTCTTTGCTGGAGATGTAGCAATTGCAGATCAAGTGATATGTAATTTACTGTGCTGCTTGTTAGTTCTGTGGTGTTATGAAATCTCCTGGGCATGTAATTACTACTAGTGTTTACTTGACTTTACCATATAGCTTGGCATTATATTGTAGAAGTTTGTACCTCCGTAAAATTATGCCCTAGCTATAAAATGCAACTATTAGGCGGCAAAATATGAAAGAAGCATGGAGGAGACTAGAGGCATTTCAAAAACACTTTCTACGGCTTGGAATTGCAAAGATTTATCCCATCTCCTGCTGATTACACACTTTGTAATAGCTATTGTTTCCACGGCTGGGGTTGAATTTTCCGCAGTACGCTGGCAGCGCCAGCACTCTCGATAGCAATCCTCCCAGCAAGGCTGCGAGGGCTGCGGGGAGGCAGCGTGATTGACAGGTGTTTTAAGCCTTTTTGTGATTCCAGATTAGTGAAACATTTACAGGCAGACCTGTCTGAGAGGGCCATCCGTGGGCAGGCGGCCACGCTGGGATCCTGGCACCCGCCAGCTGGCTTTGGGATCAGGTCGGTGTCCTCCCTGCAGGTGACATTTCAGCCCCCGATCTCTGCGAAGCCTGGAGCGAAGGTTGTGCCAGCTTGCTGATGAGCCTTGAAGCCGCCCTCCTCACTATCCATTGCTGAGTTGCTGCTGAGAGGCGTTCCGGTGAGGCTGGTTAGCCCCGGAGCGCAGGCGTGTGTTTGAGCCGAGCATCTCTGTGCTTGTGGAGTCTCCTTCTCTGGAGATATTCAAGACCTGCCTGGACAAGGTCCTCTACAGCCTACTGTAGGTGACCCTGCTTCAGCAGGAGGGTTGGACTAGATGACCCACAGAGGTCCCTTCCAACCCCAACCATTCTGTGATTCTGTGATTCTGTGATCTCGGGGCGTACGCTTCCCCTGCAGCCATTTTACAGACTGCTGACCTGTTGCGTTAAGCTCAGCCTGCTCTGCACTGGGACACATTCTGCAACGCCGGTCCTGCCTAGGCAGCAGCCCGTTAGGTCTAAAAGCAGATGAGCCGCGCTGTGCTCCGGTCTGGATATTTTCTGGAGTCCTGGATTGTGCCTTTGGAGAGGGAGAAGTGGTGCTGGAGGTAACAGCCAGCTCCTCCTGGCCCGCAGCTTGGTGCTAGCAGCCCCGGAGCTGAGCTTGCAGCTAGTGAGAGCCGCTCCCAAACGCCTGGGATGCCCAAACTTGTCCTGGATTATAGAGGCTTAAAGTATTTGTGGAGAACGCCGATTTCTTTGAGTGTGAAAGCGGTATTTCTCATGCCCAGCAAGTTCGCATGAGCCCATTTAAGCATTAGACAAGCTGAGAACGCAAACGACTTTCACTCTAATAAAACAAAAGTTTCAGAATTAGAAACACTGTTACAAAAGAAAAGCAGGCAAAATTAGGAAACAGAAACTCAACATTTATCTGTGTTAGCAGCTGCCGAAGGCGTTACCTCTGAGTGAGGAAACTTGTTTGTCTTTACTTCAGTGCTTCCAGCCTGGTAGCACTCAGATTTTGGAGAAATCTGCCTGGACATTTTACTCTTCTTTATTTTTTTAAAATTTTCTAACTACTCCTAAATGTAAGAGACGTTTTATAGCAGCTCTCGGGCTCTCCCTGATTTCTGTACTGATTTGAAGGACCTGTTTGTGTTGTCAGTCTGCATTTACCTGCCTGGTGCCCAGGAGGGTGCTGATGACCTCGGGCTTACTGGTGAATGGGTCAGGGGAAAGCAGAGGGTCTTGGGGTACTGCCCTTTTCTGTTCTGCTGAGGGAACACACTGAATTGCAGTTATTTGGTAATGTTTATACACCATATAAATCGTATTAATAAATCCCCTCAAGAAAGCTTTTCCTGGGATAGGTAACAGAGAGTGGCCCCAGCCCGGCTTTGCTTTGCTGCTTGCTTCTGCTAGCTGGAAAGACAAGGAGGAGACCTGGTGCATGAGTGGAATTTGATAGATTTGCCATAGAAACAGAAGATCAGGGTTTTTTTGCCAGTGAAGGTGATGTCAGTCAATCCTGGCCTCAAAGGATACAGTCTTGTGTAGATTAGAGTAAGTGAGGGCTGAGTCCTCTTGTGCCAGTGTACTGATGCAGTGGAATAGCTCGTACAGTCTTGTCTGTCTTAACACATCTCATTTATATATAAAAATATAAAATTTGCGTGGTGCTATTAGTCTTTCTTTCTGAAATAAATTCCCTCGGTGTCTGTCAGCTTCGAGAGTTCAGGCAGGCTTGAAACACTCTGTCGAATGAAGAATTCGCTGCTGTGCTCCGCCTCGCTGAGCTGCCTTTCCCTCCGATCCCCGCAGACTGCCGTCGCCATCGCGGGGTCTCCAGTTCCCAGCTCGGTGCTTTGAGACTGAGTCTTCCTTTCATTTCTTCCCCGGTGAGGTACTGCTCCAGCCTCCCAGACTCTCCCAAGGCCCTGCCCTGCCCGTCTCCGCACGGCACCGCTCCCTCGCTCGCCTGCATTCCCTGCTGTTTCGATCCTCTCCCAGGATCTGCTCACTCACTCGGCTACATCAAACGGCAGCTGCTCCGAGTCCCCGTGTAGCTCTGCCAGGCTTGTTGGTGTCTGGTCTAATTTCCTCAGGTACTTCTCTTGCTGCCACTTTGTTCGTGAAGCCTTTCTCTCTCCGTCTCCTTTTCACACCCCAAGTCCTGCGCTGCTCTGTGCGGCTCTGCAGCGCTTCGCCCCTTCAGCTTCATCCCTTGCTGCTTCCTCCTTCCTGCATGGAGGGGCACCGCGACTGTCCGTGCCCACGGGTGAAACATCTGGGCTCAAAAAGTGTTCACTTTTTTTTTTTTCCTTTACCTTTTCTTCCTCCAGTATCAAACTGGGTCTAATGGATAGGGTTTCTTTCACACTAGGTTGGCTCTGGTGGTTCCAGTATGGAAGTGGGTGAGAATCTCTGGGTCATGCTTAGACTGGGTAAAGATGAGTCGAGACACATCTGCTTTGTGAGGTGTCGCTAGGAAAGCAGCTTTTCCCTGAGCAAGTCAAGCCCTTAGTGGTATTTGGTCAACCCAGTTGCCTTTAATGCTATTCCCAGGGTTAGCTGCTGGGAGCAACACAGTGAACAATTCTGTTAATGCATATGGTAAAGTAAACCCAGTGCCTTGCTCATCCTGGCTGGGAAATACCATGAAGCATCACAGAGGCGTTGCTGTACCTGGCTGCTGACTCGGAAGAAGTTTGAAGAGAAAGAAATTTCAAAGAAACCTACTTGAAATCCATATTTCTCAAGAATTCTGTCATTCACATTGCCTTACTCATCTCCATTTCCATCCTCTATGCCAACCTACGTAGTACGTGTCGTGGTATCATTTACCTGATCTACTGTTCAGTTATTGGTGGGAGAGAAGGCAGAGAAGGGGAAAAAAAGAATATGACTTTGTGAAGTGCTCTGCCAGTTTACCATGCCGTAAGAGAGATGCCATAGTTATTACTGAAGTCTAATTATGTAAATGACATAATTTAATAATGATTATTAAATCCCAGCAAGTTTTGTTTCTTGTCCTTGTTGTTGATGGTTATCTTTGATAGCAAATGTCACGGTGCATATCATAAAAATAATTTTTGTGGGGCTTGGAGTGCAGGAGGCTTTGCAGGCGAAGGCGGAGGCTGCTCAGCAGACCTGTTATCTTTGCAAGAACAAACGTTGTCTGCAAGGATAGGAGGGAGGGGAGAGAAAACTCACACAGCAGCAAATATTTAATTAAAAGAGTTGCTTGGGCCAACTAGTCATGGCAGCAGCTGCTTAAACAGAGATCTGTCCCTTAAATAACTTCAGCTAAATAAAGGGAGAAAAAGGAGAGTGAAGGGAAAAGCTCAAAGGGCATGTGCTGTAATAGCAGAAGTGGTTTTCATTTTTACAGTGTCGTCAGTAGCTGTTAGCTCCTTCTCTGCCCATTTGGAGAACCAGGATGCTTCAAGCTCTGGGAGTTTTACACGGTTGCCAAAAAATAGAGGGGCGTGTTGAGGGAAGTCAACACATCACCTGCCGGCTCCTGTTACCCGTATTTTGGATGTACAAGGTCTAATGAGGAAGGGTCCCACTGGCTTTTCTGCCATGTAGAATAAACTAGAATTTGGTAGGCACAGAATTAATTCTTTTCCACTGTTCACTGGCAAAATCACAGGCAAGCGTGTGGCTGCACACTGCAGCGGGTTTGGCCTCAGCCCTCGTGCCAGGGCAGTTTTCTGCAGGTAATATCAGGGGCTCTGTGAGTTCCCTTTGAGCCTCCTGGATCTGTCACGCTTTGACCAGGACCTCGAAAGGATTCACGCTATTTATTTAACGTGAAATATTATTTATAATAATATAGTCACATTGTTCAGGTGCATCCATCAGGCTTCCAGATGCGGTTCAGCCATTTAATAAACGATGTTGTTTGCCCCCAGGGGATGAATCTAATGGATGCAGCAATAGGGTTGGACAAGCGAGAAGAGCGTGGGGTGTCCGTGCAGTTCCAGGTGTTGGGCAGAGCTGTTTGAAATGCTCCGGTCTGTAAGGAGGGAAGCCATGCAGTTAGTCTTTCCCGTGCTCAGGGGACCTTGGTAGGTTCGCAGCTGGCTGCAGGGAAGCACGAAGAAGCAGAAGGTAAGTCAGAGATAGCTGAGAGTAAAGAGTATGAAAGGTATTGTGCAGTTCTTGTCTTTTTAATAACTGACTCTTCTCTGTGGTTTTCTTAGCCATTTTCTAGTTAGTCTTTCTGAGGTACATAATCAGTGATATGAGATAACGATTAGAGGGCAATAAGATGGATCTATCCACATGATGCAATACCATCCAGATCAAAAACAATATGACCAACAAAATATATGATTTCTCCATTTTTATCTTTTTTTTTTTTTTAAGAAAAGGGTAGAACAACACGTGTGATGCTATAGAAGCTCCATACGAAGTGCATAATACAGTTTTCATGGGAGTGACATGGAGAGAGCTTTTTCCCAGCGTGAATGTAATTGATTAGTGCCATACATCTGCAGATAGGCTGGCGAGCAAAAGTCACACTTGTTCTGAAGAACATCATGTTATGGGCAGAATGTGTAATGAAGACCGCAGTTCTGCGTGTTTGACATTTAACATTAGGATTCTCCGTACAGTTTGATGTAACTTGACAGATTTTAATCTTTCAAGCAGAATCTTCCACTCCTGATGTTTGTTGTACTTCTAATTTAAGGTTATTTACTGTAATTTCCAGCAAGGTGGAGTTTATATTTTTCCAAAAATAGGGTAGGAGAAATAACTGTGCGTTGGTGCTGGGTGTTTGTACAGTCACATCACGGGGAGCCGGCGGCAGCTCCAGCTTTTGGAACAAGGATTTGCTATTTGGTGGTGTCGTCTAGGTGCGTGTATTTTACTGTTCCCATGGAAAGCAAAACACCAGAAGTAAAGAGGAGGGCAACGCACTGTTGTAACTACACTTGTGCAGTTAGTGAGCACTACCTCTGGGTTGTTTGGGAGCCATGTCTCTGTTGGGTCTCGGGAGATACTTTGCCAAACTCCCACCAGCTAGCTGAGGGAATGGACTTAGTTTTGCCCAATTCCCTTCGATGCTCTTTTCTCCTGGTGCTCGGTAAATAGGTGTGCGAGGCTTTTAGACTGCCTGGATAGCGTGTGCACTGCGTGTTTCGCTCCCTACTTGCTCTCTGCTCAGGCACCTAGCTGGAGTCAAATTGTATCTCTAAAGATCCACCGTTCCTTAAAATACAGCGTGTGTGTGTGTGATCTGTCTAATCAGATACCTTCTGCGTGATCACCTGAAAATAATGCGGGCTCTGACAACTGCTTTTCTGCATCTTGCCAGTAGTGAAAGGGATGATGAACGTGGATCCAAGGGAGTTAGAAACAGAATTATCAAGTCTTTTCCCTTTCTTTCACAGCTGCAGTAGATATATTCAATATGTTGTCAGCTCACTGTCGTCAGTTGAGTTGATTGGTGTTTCGATTCAGTGCTCTGAAAAAAGGCATTAATGGAGAGAAGCAACTGTTGCAGCTAAAAAATCATTGGGATCCAGAGCGTTTTGAATGGTGCTTTTCTCTTACAATGGTGAAACAACACAGACTAGCACGGAAGGCTGCTGCCCCTGCTCAGAAATAATCTTCACCTTACCAACAACTCGATTCCCTTGAAAGCCTTGCTACAAAACGTTGCCATTAACACACGCTATTGAAACAAAATGATGACCTGGTAAATTGTAGCGTTATGCTACTTTGAAGAATGTCTTGGGCACTTCCATTAAGATGATGAGCTCTTCCCTCCCTGCAGATCCCAGCCGAAAACTTGTCCCATCGGTTTCTCTCATGCCTCCACTGGGATCGTAACGGCTCCTAAGGAATACGAGTGAAACAAGAGCGTCTCACATATGTGGGCTGGGCTTTTGCATGTGCATTTTTCTTTAAGGTTATTGTTTATTTTTCAGTTGTAAAGTTGTTTGTGGGAAAAAGGAAATTACTATAGACTCCAGCATCTAAGGCAAACACAGGGAAAGTCGGAAATGCAGAATCAGGATGAAATACCCATTCCTCTCTTCTACAGCGTTTGCTCTAGTGGTTAGATTCCTAATGCAGAAACGGGGCCAAATCCTGCACTTACTGCCCTGGGTAAATTCTTCTGGTACTTCTTCCTTGGTAGATTGCAAATCCCACCAGTAAATGTGGACAATTGTCCTGTGGAAGCAAACCCAAACTGCGATTTGCCCAGTGCTCATGGGAGGAGGTGCTCCCTGTCCGGGCTGGGCGTGCCAGGATTTCGGAATTTCTCCTGCGGTGACGTGGATGGTGTTTAACCTGTAGTCTTAAATGCTTTCATGCAGTGGCGGGGGTTAAATCATTACATTTAGCTTCTCTTTTAATTTTTTATTATTTTTTTTTTTAAGTAATCCCTTGTGTCTCTGGTAATGAGGAAAATATTGGAAGCTTAATGGCCTTGACTTAGCGGGAAAAGCAAGCGTTGTGAGATCCGCCATGAAGCTGGAAAAGCAAATCTCTCTTATTACACAGAAGGAGGAAAAATCAGAGGAAGGCAGAAAGTTCACGAGATTGCCTGCTGTGAAACTCTCCATTGTCATGAGTCACTGACTGCAATTTAAATTAGAAACACACAGTGTCCCAATGACTTTCGCTGTCTCGTGGTGCTCTTGTGCTGAGATGCAAGAAGAACGTTGATACAGAAGGAGATTGGCTTCAGCTCTGATGTTAGTTTTTCACTGGTTTTAAGATTTCATGTGCGAAGCCTGCCAGGATTTTCCCCTCGGGATGTTGGGAGCAGGCTGAGCCTCCCTCGAGTCTGGGAGGCAGAGAAGTGCTGTGAGCGTGCGCTTGGCGTGGCACGGATGGAGCAGCGGGCTCCGACTGAGGATGGTTGGTATTTGACAGCATTCGCCAGTGTTGTACGTTGTGAATGAGTTCACCTATCCGGGATGCATCAGGAAAAAATGCTCCCTAATGGGTCAGCTGGGAATAATAGCCATTTTCTGCTGTTTATAGAGGTAATTCATTTGCAACTAAGTACATTTTTTTTATTTCCCTCCCGTTCGTATCATCACCTTGCTACTAGCAGAGGGAACGCTCAAGTAAGCACAAACCCATGCTGTGAAAATCATTAACGCAGAGTGGAGCCCTCGTCGCTCTGCAGTGGTTTCTGTGGTAGTCGGATGATTCTCCTGGCACGGGGCTTGCTCCCGCATGGCAAGCACGCCGCGCTCGCCGATGGAGCCCATTAGGTGCTGGGGGCTGCAAATTTTTCCCCCTCCTTTGCTACCTGACAGAGTGCGGCGTTTCTCCCGTGGCAGCCATCCGAGGAGCCCGTCCGCATGCGTTGGGGAGGGGAAGATGCTGTTTGCACTGAGCTTTGTGCTGGATGAGCAGTCTCCAGGCTGGTGAGGAGCTTTGCCCGGCAGACCCCCTGCCCGGCAGACCCCCTGCCCGCGTCCCCGGCTCGGTGGGGCTCTGCCTGGCTTGGCGGCTGTGCTGAGGGGCTGGAGCTGCAACAACTGAAGCTGTCTGTGGCATGAGCTGGGCTGCAAGAGAGGTTTCCAGGCTGAGGCAGGACTTCTCCTGCGAGCTGTTGCTTCACTAGAATGCGTTTGTTGTTATTCCATGAGCAAGCTCATGATCTTGCTATTATTTTCTGCTTTAGAAGAGGGAGAATGGGTATACAAAAGAAGAAAGCGCCTTTGCCGCGAATTCATGTTGAAATTCAGGAGAATTTGCATTGCCTCCGTTGGAGGAGGCTGTCATTAGCAGGCTCGTCTGAAAACAAACCGCGACCTGCTTTGATTGCCTTTGTGCCTGGAAGACGCGCTGTCGTTGCCAGTCGCCCAGCCCGGTTGGGACTGGACGTTGCTTTATGCTTCATGCTTGAGCTATGGGCTGAAATGCTAATCGCTGATGAAAATCTCAAGTCATATAAAACTACTTTCAGCCAGAAATGGTGGTAAGCTCGTTTAGGAGATGTGGTGGCTCAAAGAAATACATAATGGCAAAAGCCGCAGACAATAGCTTAATTTTTACCCAAGCTGATGTGCTTTGAGATGTGTCTGCAAAGCTCAAATCTGTGCTGTTTTGTTACTAGGAAGGAAGAGTGGTTGTCACTGCGTATCTGTAGGTCTGTGAAAAAGCCGTGCTCACAACATCCCTCTGCTACAATGTTATCTCCTTCTGCTAGAATAATTTATCTGATTTGCTCAGTTAACAAAAACTAAATGAATGTATGGCCAACCTTTAAAAGGAGGTACATACAACAGGTACATGCGGGAGAATTAGGCTGCTCTTCCATCAGTAAATTTGCATATATACTGAAGCCACGAACCTTATTTTATGATGACTTGTACAAGTCTTATGCAAAGTAAGCTTTATAGTGCAATGAAGAAATATAATCTAAAATTTCATCATGGTATTTTTAATTCAGCTTTAGTTTTAGTTATGTTAGAAACTTGCTAATTAAACAATTGTAGATTTCTCAGAAGTCTGGGAAGCATTTACACAAACAATTTATGCTGCAAGATGTGGTATATACGGCTCAAATACACTCTTTTATATCCAGATTTTCCCCTGAAAGAGCAATTGCTGCCACAGTAGAACTGTAAGGAGGGTAGAAGAAGGTGAATGTAAACTTATGGATTCATTTCCCACTCAAGGAAAGACTGAGTTTGTGTCTACAGACCTAAACTCCTCTGTTACAGGAGCTGCTGTAGTGGTGGGCCAGTGCTCCCACTGCTCAGATTTGCTGCCCAGTTCACCTACTCTGAAAGTGAACTGGGGAAAGGACAATTTTGCGTGCAGTGAGGATGGCTGGAGAAGCCGGACCTGAGACCAAACCAGAGAGCTGAGTTACCCCACCACACGCCCATGCTGTGGTTAAGCTGGTGCTCCGGTGGGTTCAGCTTGGTGGCGGGATTGCGAAGGGGGGATTCGCGGAGCTGCACAGTCGCAAGTGATGTGGAGGAGAGGACCTGTGGGAAGTGGAGGAGGGCCAGCGAGACTATTAAGCAGCAAGTTTAACAGTGCACATAGTGAGGGACTCATTATCTCAGGTGATGGATGTCAAAGTGTATCATCAATGAGGAGAAAAGGAAAAGGTACTGATATTTGTGGAAGAAAGGCCCATTGGTAGCTGTTACGGACAAAAGGTTAGATGTGCCTTCTGCTCAGAAAGTCCCCCAGCAGCTATAGGCGGTGCGGAGCAAGTACGTACCCGGAGAGCATCCTCCTGCGCTCCCTCTGCCGCTTACCTGCGCCGGCCCGTCGGGAGGGCTGAGCCGGAGCGGCTCTGCCGTGACCTGGTGTCCCGCTTGCTGTCACGCATGGTTGTTCTCCTGCAGTCGATACAGATGCTTGTCTTTATTCACGTGTTTAAGACTATCCATAACGGTGGAATTTGGCTGTAGGGTACTGAGGTTTATGTGCTCCTAATGGTAGGAATAACCACATCAACACTTATCTCAATTTACTTGTAAGTGCTGTGTCAATAATGTTAGAACTAAAGTTTAATGATGTAGTCATCATAAACAACAATACTGTTCACAGTTAACGTTTATTTCTTTGGTTATGAAAAAGCTAAACCAGGTATTGATTTCCACACTGGATTTTCTTTGGACTCTTTGTTACAAGCGCTGCTCAGAGGCATTTCGTGCTTGCAGCAGAGCTGATCCGATGGGGCTGCCAAGCCAGGTCTCCCGAACGTCTTTGCAGGGCCACTGCTCCTTGAGAAGGTTTCTGTTAGAAGCATCCCCAGCTGCAAAAGTGAGCTTTGTTTTCAGAAGCTGTGTAATTTGTAGTAACTGTTTTATCAAATGTTCCAGGTCTTAAACTTGCTCACACTATTTTTCACAGGAAGCAAAAATGGGGAGTTTTATTTAGGATTGCTTGACTTAAAGTTTACAAATGGGCTAAGTCAAGTCTGGTTAACATTAGTTGGGTTGAGCAGATAGACCAAAATGGGTACTGAAAAATTATTTATTAAAATTAAATATTGTGTGTTGCCAGAAACATTGCTCAGTTGCACTCTGTTTTTAAAAACCAAAACATTGCTCACTTGAAAGGAGCCATCGAATGGAGCATGTTGGAAGGTGTAAGCAAAAAGAAAAAAAAAGTTAGAAAAATATATTCAGCTAATCTAGTTTATGTGAATCATATTGGTGAAATGACAGTAGGGTATCCATTGATTTATTTTTTTCCAGGAAAAACTGAAAACCTCATGTTCTTTGGCAGCGAGTACCTCTAGATCCTATGAAGGAAGCTTCATGTTGGCAAGTGTCAGCAGACAGCTACCGACAAGCAGATCGTTTGTCCTGATTAGGAGCCACATTTCTGTACACGCTTACACCCACACTGACTGAGAACTCAAAGGCATGCAAGGCTTTAAGAAAGATGGTCCTTGTGCTCTGTGATTGAGTAGTGCAGTGCTTCAGCTACCAGGTGTATGAAACGAATGAAAGCTGAAAAATGGATGGCTGGTGCCGGCTGCGTTTTCCTGGCGTTGGGCTCTTGGAAGGGAAGATGCTCCCACACCTTTTCAGTTTCCACTCAACTCAGGGTAAATCTCAGACAGAAACAGCGTAAATTGAGTTCTGCAATTAGCAGAAACAATCCAGCTGAAAGGTCGGTCACAGCCGGGCGATGGCAGACCTCCGGCTCGGGGACGGGCACAGCTGTCACCCTGCCGCGTCTGCCTGGCTGGGGATGTGCCCTGCCCGGCCGGGAGCTGACGTCTCTTCCAGCAAACCGGGACCTGGCAAGCTGGGCTCCCAAAATCCCTAGTTATTTCTTAAAACCTTGTCCCAGGGAAATAAGTTCGAATACTTACGCTGGTTACTGAACTGAATGTTTTACTGCTGCTTGTGCTACAGTAAAACACTCCACTACTTTGTGTATAAATTTTTTTATTATATTTATTCATTCTGTCACATTTCTAGAGGTTTTTTTGTGTTTTAGAAACTGAAAGACTGATGGATTACAAAATTGGGAAGACATAATAGCTGCAGTCATATTTGAAACACATAAATTTTGTGAAATAGTTGAGGGTGTTTAGCTGCACTGAAAACTTTTACTTTACATGTGCTGTCCAATAATGTTTATAAAGTCCTTGGCAAGATAAATAATGCATAGACTTCTCTCACTAAACCTCCTGAGAGCGGAATTGCATCTAAAAAAAAATCTTCTTGCCTATGTGCTGCAGTCTGTTTGGAAATGTTTTACCACGGAAGGAAGAACATCTTTCTGATTTGGATGATTGTTTTAATCACCTCCAAACATACGCATCATGGGCTGCTTTGCTGAGAACTGACAGCATCCAAAAATAGGTGCTTGGGATAGAGTCAAGTGAAGGTTATCTGCTTCTTGGTACTAACGCTGGGGTGCCAGGAAGCTTTTAGGGGAAAAGCTATGTGTAACATGGACACCTGAAGTAAAACGGTGGGGCCTTATGAATATTCCTTCTCATCTTTTCCAAACACATGAGTGTCTCTGCATGCGGGGTGTTTTTCAGGGAGGGGATGGTGGGATGGGGGACACGACACACACTATAGCTGCGTGAATGCTGTGCCTGTAGCATTGCATTTAAGGTTTCATGAGCATAAATCTCAACCTTTCTTAGCGAATTAGTGAGGTAGGGAGGTATTCCTACTCGTGGCGTGGAGAAGCGCAGAGGTGATGGATGCTGCGTGCTCCCGGGGCTCAGCCTCTGTCCCTGGGGACTGTGGCCACTGTGCTGGGAGCTGCTGGGGTCCATTTGCCCCACACTGGACACACTTCCTCGCCTCGTACGGTTTTTGTCACCTGTTTGCTGGAAGGCTCTGCAGTGGAGAGGAGAAAAGGGCATGGAGGCTCACTGGGGTGGAGATGAATGCTTTCTGAGAAGAAGACCTTGTCATTTTAGCTGTCACCTGCAGTGTCCCCTGAACCAGGGCACCCAGGCTGGAGCAGTGAGCGTGGAAACAAGCAGGCAGAACATCCCCGCTGCCCTCCGCTCTCAATTTCCCCAGCACCTGAGGTCACTTTATTGGAGTCTCATCTGCTCCAGGTTTCACGCACTCAGCCTCCGCAGGAGACCTTCAGAGGTGACAGGGCTTCAGGAAGCTTCCCTCCAGGGGGGGTGTGGGTGGGAGCCCCCTCCCCAGCCACCGGGTCCGCGCTGGCCACAGGCTGCGAGCGGTGCAGGGATGGAGATCACAGAATCACAGAATGTTCGGGGTTGGAAGGGGCCTCTGTGGGTCACCCAGTCCAACCCCCTGCCGAAACAGGGTCACCTACAGCAGGCTGCACAGGACCTTGTCCATGTGGGTCTGGAATATGTCCAGAGAAGGAGAGTCCACAACCTCCCTGGGCAGCCTGTTCCAGGGCTCCGTCACCCTCAGAGGGAAGAAGTTCTTCCTCATATTCAGATGGAGCTTCCTGTGCTTCAGTTTGTGCCCGTTGCCCCTTGTCCTGTCGCTGGGCACCACTGAAAAGTCTGGCCCCGTCCTCCTGACACCCACCCTTGAGATATTTATAAGCATTTCTAAGGTTCCCTCTCAGCCTTCTCTTCTTCAGGCTAAACAAGCCCAGCTCCCTCAGCCTCTCCTCATAGGAGAGATGCTCCAGTCCCCTCATCATCCTCATAGCCCTCCGCTGGACTCTGTCCAGTAGCTCCTCATCTTTCTTGAAGTGGAAGCCCAGAACTGGACGCAGCACTGCAGATGGGACCTCACTAGGGCAGTGTAGAGGGGGAGGAGAACCTCCCTCAACCTGTTGGCCAGAGGCATCGCTCCTGGAGCATCAGTGCTCGCCATGCTGAAGCCCGACCGCGCCGGCTGGGTTTCACCAAGATGCGGGCTGGCGTGATGGCGCTGCCCGGAGCGGCTGTCGGCTGTGGGTACCACCCAGCCATCGCCTTCGGCTGGGCAGGGCCTGCGTCTCTTTTGGGATGGGGGATGTCTTGATGTGTCTATGATTTTTTTTTTTTTATTTTCTTCTGTGATTCTTATCAAGGAAGAGTGAGAGTACTTAATTAGGCTACATAGTCACTTAACTTGCAACGTATGATGTAATTAAATAGGCAAATTTTTATTTCTCATACCAGGAAGGAATTTTTTTCCAGAGTTTTGTTCTGTTGTTCTGTAATTGGGGCCACCCCGAAGGCTGTAAGTTCTAATTACCGAGGGCTTTTATTTAACAATCTTGTAATGTATATGTCACTGAGAAATTAAATCTGATTCTAGCTAGTGAAAAGGTCAGCCTAGAAATGTACTAGTATTAAGCTGTGGGGATCCAGTACTTTCATGAATATTAGTGCTGTACAGGACTTATACAGGGACAAAATCTTACGTATTTTAAGAGGGAACCAAACAGCCAAGATTGATGCCGTGTTTAGCAGTGCAATATAATTTCTCTTGGAAGCAGTAGACCAGTAATCTGGGAATTTTTGGCTGTCATCCTGCCGCTATTTGTGAGCAATTTTAATGTAGTAATTACATGTAGGGAAAATTGTTCACTAGATTGATGAGATAAATGGAAATTTATTTTTTTTTCTTATTTAGTTATCCAATATTTTTATTACACGCTTCTGGAAGCAATGGTATAAAATACAAGAATCTGGAACTGCGTCGCTCCTTAGAAATACTGGTATTTTGAAAGATTTGCTCACTGTAAGTTAAAGGCAGCTCATTAAACAAACAAATGAGCTGTCCTTAGAGCAATCAGTGTTTACTATTAACTGAGCAGCACAGTAAATAATGAATTGCAGGTAAGGAACTACAGATAAGTATTTGCAGTGAATTCAAATTACTTGACTTAAGCCTGAGGCGGAGAAAATCGACCATAAAGGTAGAAAAGGAGGGAGAAGGGGGGAGAAGGAGAAGGGAAGAGGAGGGGTCGTAAATGTAACGTTTGTTGTAGCGTACATGTTCCTTCGTTGTGCCGAGGAAAGGTTTTCTTCCGTAATCTTTTGCCCCCGCTCCCCGGCGCGAGGGATGCTGCAGCCCACTCCTGGTGGGAAGAAAGGGGGGTGTGGGATTCCTGGGGGAAAAGCAACAGCCGGCTGTGGTCTGATATCCAGCTCGCTGGCTTGGAGAGCAGAGCTGAGGCTTTTACCACCATCAAGATTTTGCAGGTTGCTCTCTGGCACATACTAGACTCCAGGAGAGCGTTGCGCTTTGGCACCAGCGGGACCGAAACCTGCCCGTAGCTGCCAAGTGCTTGCGCCTCTCCCTCCTTTCTTCCTCCAAATTGCTTAAGCAGTGAAATTGTTCCTTTGCTAGGAACTGGCACGAGATGAGAAATTTTGGGTTGGGGTTTAATCATCATAGGAGTGGAAGATCGTGCTGCCTGAAGTTTGGGTAGGCGGCTGCGTTTAAGGCCGGGATGGACGGGGTGTCTGGAGGACATCTGATGTTGCTCGTTTGGGAAGGGGCTCGGGGTTGTCTGGGTGCTGGAGATGAGAGGGAAGGTTGGTGATTTAATCAGAGACTCGGCAGTTTCAGCTGAGCTGTGGGCCTGAGGCTTGGTAGGACAGCCAGACGCGTGACAGCCATACAAAATGCCTAACGCTTGGCAGCCCTGTCTATACATCACCTTAAATAAGGTTAATCGCTTGACACGGGTCTCCTTGCTGGAGGACGTATGTCTCGACCTGTCCGTCTGCTAAGGACCATCACTGTCCAGAACGGGGCACAGGAGAGCGACTGGCTGAGTGGGACACGTCGGGGGAGGTGTTCATGATGTGTTAGGGGGAGATGTGCATGATGTGTTAGCCAGCCATAACATCTGCTGTCGCAACCAGCACAGCCAGGATAACGCCTCTGCTGCACCATTAAGGGCCATATATATATATATATATATTTCCCATTCCTATGTTTTATATATATATATAAGAATATATATATTCTTCCCATTCCTATGTTTTATATACATACAAAACATAGGAATGGGAAATTCTGTATATAGAAAAAAAAGGGAAAAATGTATATAGAACATAGGAATGGGAAAGGGAAGCTTATCTTGCTGAGTAGTTACCACGAGGTAAATACCTCCGCAAAGATACTGTTGCTTAATTGACATCACCCTGGGACTGTACCTCGTGGAAACTGCCATGGAGTGCAATGGCAGAGGTTACGTGCAGCTGCGGGGAGGTTTCCAAGCGGCCTTTGGAAGTACGCGGCTGCTGCGCGCGTCTCCAGCGCCGTTGGTCCCGAAGTGCTCGCTGCTTCCGAATGCTGCTGCTGTCGGGCCCCTGCATTAGTATTCAACGCAGGGAAAACGAGCGAGGAGCTAGACAGACCGACTAATTACCGCAGCCTGCAGAGGCAAGTCGTGCCATATCACATGATAAAGGATATCCTTTTTATTTAGTGTATCTCTTCTTTGCTGTGTGTCATTCTATTAAAAAAAAGGAAAAAGAAGGTGTGAGCGAACGGGTGTGGTTAAGGACTCCAGCTGTTTTCCTGTTTTTTTTCTTGAATTTAATCTGCATCTATACAATGCTTTGTAACACTTGTATAAAAAGAAACTTCCTGCTCCTCAGTCTACAGCCCTGCACACCTCCTGGAGTCTTACCTCCCCTTCCTCTGCTTGGCAGCCTGGCACGGGCTGCTCTGGTCCCCAGAGCTGTCAGCAGATGCTGGGAGAAGAGGGCTACGAGGATGATGAGGGGACTGGAGCATCTCTGCTATGAGGAAAGGCTGAGGGAGCTGGGCTTGTTCAGCCTGAAGAAGAGAAGGCTGAGAGGGGACCTTAGAAATGCCTATAAATATCTTCAGGGTGGATGTCAGGAGGACGGGGCCAGACTCTTTTCAGTGGTGCCCAGCAACAGGACAAAGGGCAACGGGCACAAACTGAAGCAGAGGAAGTTCTGTCTGAACATGAGGAAGAACTTCTTCCCTCTGAGTGTGATGGAGCCCTGGCCCAGGCTGCCCAGGGAGGTTGTGGAGTCTCCTTCTCTGGAGATATTCCAGACCCACCTGGACAAGGTCCTGTGCAGCCTGCTGTAGGTGACCCTGCTTCGGCAGGGGGTTGGACTGGGTGACCCACAGAGGTCCCTTCCAATCCCCACCGTTCTGTGATTCTGTGATTCTGCACCATCTGCAAGCAGCCACACTGGTCGGATTTTTGTGAGCCTAAATCGCGATTGTGTGGCCAGAGGGTTCGCTGTCTGAGCATCTGTTCCACTATCGATGACACAGATCTGGAGCATCTGCCAGGAGCAGGTAAGGCACGGCAGGAGAGCCCACAAGTTCTGCAGCCGTCAGGTGACTGCGGGCTGGGGCTGCGGGTCGTGTGTACCCTGCCATACAGCCCAGATTTTGTTGAATTGAGGTTCGCAGAGGTCTGTTGCTCACAAGTCAGAGCTGGGAGAAATCAAACGGAGGGAAATATCGACTGCCACAAAGCAGAACTTACTGATGTTGCCCAATTCTGCCTGATTTGCACCCAGACACGAGCAGGGGTGGCAGCTCAGCCAGTGGGTCCCTGGCCCCTCCAGTGCCCTTCTGCACTGTCCCCCTCTGCGGAGCGAGGCACTAAGCAGATTAGTCAGCTTCTTCCATCAGCGAACACTTGGCGCCTAAGATACTTAGAAGACATCTGTTTTTGAGCCGCATTTCTGACCAAATGAGGCTTATGTGATTATAGTGTCTGTCTCTTGTCCCCTCTTTGGCCAGTTTCAATCTTCAGCCAGGGATTTTGGTCTCAAAGACATGGACTTCCAGAAAGTTTTGATGAACTGGTGACTGAATGAGCAGAAATTATCCTGCTGATGCCTCTGGAGAAGGGGCCGCAGCACAACCTGTTGCTCATCTCCCCGAGACCACGCGAGAGGGAGCGTGCCGGGTAGAAGGGAAATCCCTGCTTCGTGCCCGTGTTTTGCAGAGCTCTGGCAAACCAACCCTCAGGAGCAAACCATCATGGCTGGGGGCTGTCCCTGCTCCAGCTGCAGCCAGCTGTGCTGCGCAAGGGCGAGCATCCCCAGCGCGCTGCCCGGCTCCCACCTCCCGCCTGCCCCCGTGTGCCAACTGCTCTCCCTGATCCCGGGGTTGCTTTCCTGATCCCTGGATTAACCGGGTCGTGGGTGCAAAGATACAAGAGCTGCGTGCGAGCCAGGCTGAGCCTGGAAATACGTTGCCGCGGTCGTACAGCTCTGCTTGTGGGCTCGGGGGCGTGAATCAGAGCCTGCCGTGCCGTGCGGGGCTGGGCTGCCGGCGGGTTGGTCCTCACCTCCAGCGCAGTAGCCTTGTCTTGAAAATTGCTCTTGCAAAATTGTTCTGACAGTTCTGAGGTCGAAATTCTCTGGAGACCGATGTCCTGTAAGTGCTGTGTTGTTAGAAGATGCAAAGGTACAAAACACATCTTATGCTGGTTGATATTTTGCTGAGATATTGTGAACGGTGCTGACGACTGAAATTCTCTGTACACCCACATTTGTAGAATTCTCTCTCTTTTATTCCTCTGCGAATTACCCGAAAATGCTCGTTAGAGCTGAATGTGTTTCCTTTTGGCAGCTGCCTGACATTTTTGCCTTGTAATGCAGAATCTAAGGAGGTATAATGGGTTGTGTAAAACCTGTGTATGGTAGTTCTGGGATTATGGAGGAAAAGTGAAGGGTTCGTGTTCTGGTCCTTATTAATGAACTAAACTAGATTGTGTCCTTTTTCAAACGTAAATGAAAGAAAAAAGACATATAAGATTTATGAACAAGGTCATTAGTCTACTGAATTTCTCTCATTAGATCTCTTACATTACTTTGCAACTTACACAACTCTCATTAGAAAAATTTATGAACTGGAATGATTACAAGTATACCATATTTTATGCCATCCCTACTTTTAATTGCAAAACAAAAGGTAATTATACTTCTGCGCTATAATGGATTTGTGCTTTTGTGCATGTATTTTTTTGTTACGAATTTAGTAGAGGACCTTCCCGAAGCCGGGGGATGAGGAGAGAGGAGAGGAAATTGTACCACTTGGTGCGATTTGCAATTTAGCTGCAAATGCTGAAGCGTCGCTTAAATTTAGTAACCTTGTTAGAGCCAAGTTGTTATTGCAAGCTAATATGGCTATTTCTTCTCCTCGCTAGCCTTTCCATTTCACATCCTTACATCTGATCTGAAGTGACGGTGAGAGGAAGCAGAAGGTAGCTCTCATTCTGTTTGGACTCCTTGTTTACAGAAGAGTGATGGAGATGCTGCTAAGCACCAAGGGGATCACCATATGCCTGTTTTTCTTTGTACTGAGTTTGGCAGCAGCTATTGAAATACCATTATCAGGTGAGCTGTAGCTATTTAATGAAAGCTTTGCTGTTTTGTTTTGGTATCCACCCCCCCACCCCCCCCTCTTTTTTTTTAACCTTTCCCCAAAGAATAAAATATTAAATCCTGCTTTTCACTGTTCCATTTTGAATTTAATTCTGCCAGAACATGGCCTTTGGGAAATTCAGATGCGATAAAAATGTAAGCTATTTTGTTTGGACCTGTTTAAACGTAGCAGTAAACTTGTCTAGTAACATATATCTGATGGTTGCCATCCAACACACCGCTTAGCTCCGAGGGTTTGGTTTTATCCTTCACGTAAATTCCTCATTCTGGCCCTGAATCTCCCTGAAGCTTGTTTGATGTACATATACGCTTACGTACTTGTCTTGCAACCTGCCATTTCAGACTGAAAAAGGAGCAAGCGTGTGTCTCGGGGCGTACATTAGTCCCCAGAGAAGCATTTCCTACGCCTGATGTACTGCCCTGGGAGCACCTCCGTTACCCCTCTCTGGCGATGATGCATTCAAACTGCCTGTTTACACGGCTGGTGTGGTTTCAGGACATGTTCAAAATACTGGATGAGGCTCACAGGGGACAGGGCGATGAAAGCCAGTGGACCCACTGCCTGGAGTACAGCCCAGACCTCCCAAGC
The DNA here is from genome assembly GCF_030867145.1 of Opisthocomus hoazin. Classification (NCBI taxonomy): domain Eukaryota; kingdom Metazoa; phylum Chordata; class Aves; order Opisthocomiformes; family Opisthocomidae; genus Opisthocomus; species Opisthocomus hoazin. Next base: position 3,765,971 of record NC_134424.1, on the reverse strand, counting down.
TTTGCGTTTTTCAGATATAAATAGACCAGGAGGATTACAAACTGCAGGTTTTCTGGGGCGAAAAAACCCACAACAAAGCAAAACTCAGCAATACTGGGGTTTGAATGAATTATGGTGGGGATAAATAAATAAATAAACCTCAGGAAAAAGAGATGTAGGTTCTAGGCAGGGCTTTGGGTGCTGTAACCTCAGAGCAGGACACGGACCAGTGTCAGGGCATCATGTGGACCTGCCGCGAGCTTTTAGCACTCTGGAGTCTGCCAACAGCCCTGGCTGCAAAGGAGGAGGCAATCAAGCAGGTTTACAGGATATTTTTCGAAAGCTGTCTGAACTTTTTTAACAGCAATTGGAAGTAGAAGCTTTTTGAAGGAAGGTACAGCAGTAGCTCCTTGTGTTTAAATAAAGCAAAAATGGTGCTGTGACTGTGAAGTGCAGGACAAACTGGGCATCCTCTGCTTCGAAGCACCTACACAGGGGAACCGTCTAGTCCTTAATTTGCTTTAATGAAGCATTTTGTATTTTAATAAAAAGGAATTATGTCTGATCAGTGAAGCTGGTGGGCTTGGAAGTGTTTGGCTTTGGGACCACACGGTATGGCAAGACACCATGTTTCGCTGCAGCTTTGAGCTCCCTGGACTGAAGAGACACCAAACGAGCACGTTAATTTTCTTCCTGGCTGTTTATAACAATGCGATGATCCTGTTAGCCCCAGCTCCGCTGCGGGGAGCATTCTCCCTGGTGTGGCTCTGTTTCACAGACATTCGCAACACTTTAATTCCCTTGGAAAAAAAATAAAGTTAGCGAAACATCATTGCGTGACGGCGTGACTGGTAACGGCTCTTCCCCTGCTGTACCCTGGAGGGGGTATTAAGGCATCTTCGCAGTCCACGGATTTCCCAGCAGTTTTATCCCAGATGGCTGCCCTGGGAGATTGTGGAGTCTCCTTCTCTGGAGATATTCAAGACCCGCCTGGACAAGGTCCTCTACAGTCTGCTGTAGGTGACCCTGCTTCGGCAGGGGGTTGGACTAGTTGACCCACAGAGGTCCCTTCCAACCCCAAACATTCTGTGATTCTGTGGAGACAGCAGTTTGCTACTTCACCTGTGGGTATCTGTGCCTAGATTAAAAAGCCAGTTATTGACTTCACCACTGAATCAATTTACCAGTCCACAGGCCCATGCTTTGGCTTTAGCGTGGCCCCAGCTCTCCTCTGCCCGGCATGGTTGGTCGTACGTGGAGGTGTGTGCAGGTGATGCCCGGAGCAGTTGGCTGAAAGCAGTCAGTGCTGTCGAGCCTTCGCCTGGCTGCTGAGGCCATGGTAGCGTTCAGTTTTGGGAGCAGAGACTATTGTGAATGCCAGGAAGATGATGGTGATCACCCTTGTTTTTTTACAGCAAGCCTCACTCTTTGGAGGACTAAGGCAATCCTGACATTGTCCCTTTCAAAGAAAGGACCTGGGCAGAGCACAGTTCCTCTCAAACAGCGTTTTAACCCGGTACCTCTTTGTGTTTAGTTGCGCAGCTTCCAACAATCACGGAGCAATCGCACACCCAGGTTGCCTACCCTTTCGATGAGGACTTTACAGTTAAATGTGAAGCTAGAGGAAACCCACAGCCCATGTGAGTACTGCTTTCATCTGGAGAAGCGAGCAGAAATTCGGTTTGCTTTTAGCCTTTGCCAAACATTGTTCTGGTTCTGAGGAGGGGAAGAGTAGCTGGTGCGTGGTAACCTGCTCATCATTGTAAGGTGGGGTTAAGGTTTGGGTTTCCATTCAGGTTCTTCGCTTCCACTCAGTCTGTGGATAGATATCAAAACGCCTTTTTCTTGTTGGAGATGTTTCTTTTTTCGAGCATGTGCTGAGTTCACCCTGTGATTTAAAAAACTTCTCTGGGCTGTGCTGCAAAAGCTAGGAGGTGGGTAGTGGTCATCGAAGGGTCCCAGCTGCTCTTCTGCCTTTTCCACAGCAACCCTAAAAACACCAAGCACATTAAACTGTGTATTAGAGATCATATTTGCATTTTATCAGATACCTTGTCTGCACCTGACATCATCACGGCCATGGTGATGTTAGAAATACACACGTAAGGAGTTATTAAAATAAGTATCCAAAGGTAAGCTTTATTTATTTTACTCCAGCATAGAAAGGAAAAAAGATTTTTAATGAAAATGTGATTGACAAAAATGTAATAAGAACATAGTGAAAGCTTCTCCTGAGAGTTTTGCCACCTGATGGTGTGTGGGTTAAATTAATAACTGGTTTGCATGTCATTTTTACTCTGTAATCTTTCCTTTCTTTTTTCTCTCTGCAACACGATTTAAACTTGCTTAGAAAAGGCAGTTGTTACGTTGATATCGAGTCGGTTTGATTGTTTTTATTTGAGCTCTGAATGGAGATGTGTAGTGCGATAACAAATTTCCTCTGTTTCGCTGTTTGTCAGTGGATCAATGAGAAGTTTTCTGGTATATTGAAATGGATGTGATCATGCTGGGTAGGCACTAGGACCCCATATTCCCCCCCATAGAGTCGCAAGGCAGTTTTGCCAATACTAGTGAAGTGCCAAGACATAGTTTTCTGTTCACATTAATTTATTCTCTTAAAACATTGCCAAGTATTGAAAAAGGTATGTTTCCACGAAATGCATGTTATACTGTAATTTCCAGCTGTCAGCTTTCGAATCAGTCTAGCCCAATTTCAAGCCGCCTGAGACTTCCAGATACATAAACTATGACCAATATGTCAGCACTCATCAAAATCAAACCCCGGGAGCGTCAAAACTACAAGTGATTCTCCGTGAAGACCAGGAGAAACCCAGTAGAGTCGTCTCGGGTTGCTCCTGGGTGCAGCCATGGTATCTCCTATGGATGGTGAGACCAGCTCCTGTCAATCCTTGCCCATCAGAAGTACCAGCTCTCCTACAGACACAGATTTTTCACAGACCTCTGGTTCCTTTCGCTGTGTGGCTCTTGCAGATGGTCGCTCTGATTTTTTGTCCTTGCCTTAAGCTTGGTATTCTTATTTCATGTCACAATCAGTTACCCAAAAGTGAAGTGTTCGATAGGAGAGACATGCCCAACAGCTAACCCAAGTTGTAGTAGCACAGTGGTCATTTTACCGTCCAACACTCTCCTCTTATACCAGGCTTTTCCTTTCATTTTAATAGTATGTTATTGCACCCATATTTGCCACTGGTTTTGTACCATAGTGCTCTCTGTTCTGTGACCTGTCTTTTGTAAAACTCATGTTATTTTCCAGCTTCAACTGGACGAAAGATGGAAAGCCATTCGATTTATTATCTGACCCGAGGATAATTGTGTCTAACAACTCTGGAACATTTGTGATTCAAAACCGTGGAATCATCACCAACTTTCAAGGGAAATATCGTTGCTATGCATCCAATGTGCTAGGAACTGCCATGTCAGAAGAAATCGAGCTAATTGTTCCAAGTAAGGGCTTCTGCTTTGCTGTTGGTTTGGTTTTTCAGGTGGAAACTGTTCCCTCAAATTAAATGGGAAAGAACTGGTTACTAATGTGGTATATGGTGAGACATGGGCTGTCCAGTGAGTATTGGAAGGAAAAACTCCGTGTGCTGCCTGGAATGTTTTTATTTCATTCCTGCTTCTGAGGACAGAAATAGAATTTCAGTGCAAGATTTCAGACAATACCACTATACTGCCAAGTCCTTATGGGTGTCCAAGTGCTGGTACTGACGCTGCTTACCAACTTTAATTAATACAAATGCCACTGGGTAAATAAGGTATATGTTTTCCCAGATATATTAATTTGTGAAACATTTATTGTTTGCTTTTGCTTTCTGAGTATCATCTGCCTCGCTTTGCCTCTAGAGGGTGGGTTAGTGGGTAAATTAGTACGAACTTTTTAATAGCCATCTCAGGAGAGCTGAATGTTCAATGACAGAAAATTATTATTTGCTTTGACTTGGCTATAAAATGCCTTTATAAAGCACTTGCTGTGTCTTTGCCGTAAAACCCATAAGAATTCTTTTCTGATTTGTATTTGCTTAGAGCCGCTATTTGCTCTTGTGATGCTTCCTCTTCTAATACTTTTTCTGTAAAGAAGAAGGCATAAATATTGATGAGGGTTGTAGTCTGGTAAATTCTCTACCTAATCTGGGGAGAGACGGTGTGTTTGTGAGCTGATGCCAGCACATCATGAAAAGACAGAAATTAAAATATTTGGAGAGGTAAAACAAATAGCAGAAAAAATGGCAGAGTAGCTATCTTAACTGCAGTACAGTGGTTGAAAGATATCAGCTCTTCATGAAAGGGTGGAAATAGTGGCATAGATCATGAAATAGTATTAGAAATGTGTTAAAAATAAGAAATGTAGTGGGCAATAAAGGAATAGGAAGTCATTGTCAGAGAAAACAAAATTGGTTTGAGCCAAATCACTTTGGGGAAGCATTTTAAAAGCCACGATGTGAGTTTGGGGAAACTCCTGAGTTAAAGTTGGAGTGATCTCTCTAATACTGGAGAATTTTATTTGATAAAGAATTAGGAATCACGTGATGCTTTTACATTCCAAACATTTATTGGAATGCAAATGCTGTTGATAGCCATAAGACTGTAATATTTCAGCTTTGCAACCGCAACTAAGCACCCGGAAATTGGGAGGACAATGAGGTCTCCATCTCAGATCAAGGAACATGAAACTGGAAGCTGAGGGGAAGGATGGGACAAATAGCAGCTTATTACTGCGAAGTAGCAACCGATGCAAATGTTGGAAAGCTCAAGGGGAAGCGATCCAATCAACTGCGAGTTCATTAGTCTGATGTCAGCAGTGTTCAGGGTTTGGTATAAATACTCAGAGGGAGAATAATTATTAAAGACCTGGAGCTGAATGGAAAATGAAATCAAAAATACAGTTGTGAAAATTACTGGTCTTGGAAGTGTGTCCTTCCGTCGTTAGCACAGAGGAAGGGCAGAGGGGGAAATGGGTGGTTTTAAGGACCAGGGTCATAGGAGTGGAATGGAATTTATTGATACAAAGTTCAGGGTTGTGATTAGGACAACGTTGACACAGCCAGCTTTGTACCAAAACATTTAAACACTTGTAGTTTGGAAGTAGCATAGGAAGACGAAGACACAGTTGGTCTTAAATTCAGGAAGTATATGAAATTAGAAGAGCAAAATTTGAAGAAGAACCTTCCTTGTGGAAGCAGAAAGGACAACAAGCTTCACTGGTTCCACGATGGAGCAGGGTGAGAACATGAAGCAGACTGTACAGTGTCGTCAAGTGGCATAGAAGAAGAGAATCAACAGTGCAGTGGGGTTGTTTTCAGACTAGATCCTGCATTTCCAAGTTCCTACACTATTTTATTATCGGGTATCTGAAAGGATTGGGCACATGTGGAATACGTGTGTCCACATGGCAGGGGATATCTCCATAGTCTCTCGGCCTTTGCAGTGACAAGGGTGGGCACCCTAGCTACAAAAACCTGCCCCTTGCAGGTCAGTGCAGATGAAACAGGCTGTGAGAAACATGCATCATAATTAGTGTCTTTTTTTTTATCACAGGAAACAATCCTGAGAAGTATTTTCGATATAGCCAGGCAGGGAGTGTCACGGGACTGTGGTCACACTGGAAATAAGATACATCGCAGGCGCTGCGAAAGTTCCTGGGAGAGGGCTGCTAAGGATGCCGTGTAAATGTATTGTAATGAGCGCTCCTCAGAAAAGACAGGATTTATTTTTCCTTTCAGCCAGTTTCATGGATTTTTTCCTTGGGAAATCTATTTCACATTGTGCTGTCTTGCATCGTGTTCCCTAATGCAGTAGCTTGATGTTTGGTGAGGAGTTACCAAGATTGCCTGTATTGCTGTGTGGTTTAGTCTCTACCAATCTGCAGTTGCTTTAAGGGAATATCATTCCTGAGTGGAGAAGAACTGCACAACGTTCCTAAAGGTCAGCAAGTTGAAGTTGATTGAGCTAACGATGTAAGCTGGCTCCACAAGTAGGACAGTGCAGCTATGTACCTGATGTCAGCTGGAGTTTGAGGCAGGAACAGGAGGGTGATGCAGTTGCTCGGAGCTGTAGACAGGACATAGTTATTCACTTTAGAGTCTAGCCAGGCAGTGGGGTTAATATAACTTCTCTTAAGCCAAGTGTCTCAGACTCATTAATTTTCAGAGTTCAAGACCTCCGTGTCATGTTTCACTGAAGGTGTATCACCTCCAGCAGCAGAATATTCTGATACTCCATTCCTACTGAGCCAAAAAAGTTGCTTAAATATGGAAAACAAGAACAAGTTTGTGTCTGTATCTGGGATTATTGAATCTGTAGTCAAGGCAGATAATTTTGCTTGTAATGAAAAATTGTCTGTAGTAGCTTGAGTAGATATTTAATATACTGGGAGTAGTTAGCAACAAATTAATTGAGAAGTTATGAACGTGGTTGTTACCAAATGCAAGAGGAATTTTAGTGCCAATACATGCGAAGTCCTAAATGGTACAGATAATATATTAGAGGGATTTACCCGACTCCCACACTTTTTAAGGCACATTTACTTTTATTCAGACTCTTCTGTCATAAATTCTTTCATTTAATGGTGCAATGTAGATGCTGCAAATTAAATCAGGATTCAGAGAGAAGACACCTTTGATTTTCTGAAGTGCTGGATAGTCTACGACTGTGCTGAAGTGAAAGAGCTGCTGGTGCACAGATCCGCTGTAAATCAGGCAATAGCTGACACCGAAGAGTTTGGGATGAATTACCTCTATTCACCCTCAAGTTTTGAAGGAGAGGCTGGTACATGTGAGATCACTACATGCATTCATGGTAATGATGCAGAGGTGGCAGTGCTTTGCCAGCTGTATTCAACTAAAATGTAAGCTACTTGGCAAGTCACTATGCCCATGAAGCGAAGAAAAGCCCAGCAAGTCAGACTAGGCCAGTTTTTTTCATAAATCACGTTTACACTGCAGGAGGAGAATACTGAGTCTGTAAGGAAAGTAAGGATGCTGCTGAAAAGGAGAACAAAAGACTGTTTACTCACAGTAGTCATTCCAGAAAAGCAATAGAAATGTCAGCAGAAATGATCATTAAATGTCACCTACACAATGAAAATACCACACTTCCCCTATATATGATGACATTAAGGAGAGGGGGGAAGAATGGGGTCTGAGGATCTCTATATGTGTGCATCGTTTACGAAGTCCAGATTGTTACAAGATACAGGCAGCATGAAAATGAGTTTCACTGGTGAGAACGCAGACCTCGACTACCCTCCTCCTCATTTAGGGAATCTGTTGCTCGAATTACTGAGTAGGCCCAATGCCAGAGGAAGGAGAAAAAGTATGGTTTAAACTTCTTTAATTAACTGTAGTGTAAAAGACTCCTCATGGTAGACTGCATAAAGATTTATGCTTAGTATTTCTAAAGCAGTGGCTCTAAAAGACCGAAGATCTGAGGATGGAAACATAGCCTAAACGTAAAATCGCCCACTGGCAGGCTGCGCTATGCCAATGATGCCAGTTCTAGAATTCCCACAGAAAGCAAAACCTGTGTTAATATTCAGATAAACAGATGTGAATGTTGTGAAGTCATTGAAAGATATTGGGCTGATACTCAAGTAGGAGAACTCAGTGACATGCTTTGGGAAGGCAGTCAATATTGTCTTTTTGGAAGAGAAAACAAAAGAGGGTAACTCACTGAGACATGGCAGGCAGGGGGAATAAAACTTCAACCTCTTGCCTGCTAAACCAGTGCCCTATACCTTTGACAACATTTCCGGCCGTCTAAATCGTTGGGATCACTGTGACGGTTGCCAGTGACCATCATTTTGGAAAGGGCGATAGATTTACATAGCAATAAGGACTGTCCCTGAGTCCATCGCAGAAGCTTCTTTGAGAGCAAGTGGACTGACAGCCACGGCCTTCCTGACAGCCAGACTTCCGTAACTTTTTCAATTTAATGCAGCAATTAAAAAAATCCATAAATAAGCAGGATCATATCTCATAAGCAGTTCAAAGACTGCAATGAAAATTACAGGTTTAACTGTAATTACTGCATATACTTATGGATCAGAATAGCAATTGATGTACTGGGATGGTTACTGGAAGCTGCCCAAGTTGTATTTGGTACCATTTTTTGTATTTTGTAGCCGATGACTGCATCTTTATGATTCTTTTGTACGTTGGGCTGTTCACTGCACAAGACATATATCTGTATAACAAATCAGTCAGGCGCTAATTAAAGTGTCTGAGGAGCTGGGAATTTTCAGGTTATAGAAACTTCTTGACTTTCCACTTTCCCTCGCTTCTTGCATCCTTTAAGGATTTATTTGCATGGAAGAACTTAAGAATAGCCATGGTGGGTCAGGCTAAGCATCCACGTAGCCCGGGACACACCTGCAACAGCATCCACAGAGAAGATTATAAAAACAGACCTGGTGTATAGTGATGTTTTCCTATGATAGTTTCCCAAAATGTTTGCTGATAGCTGATTTAACATGAGTTGAATCCCGTTTTACACCAGCTGCTGGTAGAAACCAGACACAGGGGTCTCAAGGACTTGAAACTCTTTCGCTTCAGTTCAATTTCTCAACACTTTACCTAGAAACACGTAAAATAGCGGATGGAATGGGCTCCATTCTCGTCTAAACTGGTATAAATTGCCATACTATATACAGCTGTAGTTGTGTGAAGTCACTGTAGTTCAGCAGTAGGATAAAAACTAAGCTGTAGGACAAAGCATGCTCCTGGGTACCTGAGTAAACCTGAAGCAATCCTGCTGGGGACTGGAGTACCCCAACTCTGGTTGCTCTGTTTCTGAATCTGTACTACTGAATTCAAATTTAGATTTTATATTGCATTGTGTTGGTCTCCCTCCTGTTTGCTTTTAGTTGTGATACTGCGTTTTCTGGACAGATAAGAAGTAGGAGAGAGTGACCCAGACTCCTTCCTGAAATTTCGCCAGCCAGCCTAATCCTAATGTGGGCTCCCCAGTTCAAGAAAGATGAGGAGCTACTGGAGAGAGTTCAGCGGAGGGTTACGAGCATGATGAGGGTACTGGAGCATCCCTGCTATGAGGAAAGGCTGAGGGAGCTGGGCTTGTTTAGCCTGAAGAAGAGAAGGCTGAGAGGGAACCTTAGAAATGCCTCTAAATATCTACAGGGTGGGTGTCAGAAGGATGGGGCCAGACTCTTTTCAGTGGTACCCAGTGACAGGACAAGGGGCAACAGGCTCAAACTGAAGCAGAGGAAGCTCCAGCTGAACACGAGGAAGAACTTCTTCCCTCTGAGGGTGACGGAGCTCTGGAACAGGCTGCCCAGGGAGGCTGTGGAGTCTCCTTCTTTGGAGATATTCAAGACCCGCCTGGACATGGTCCTGTGCAGCCTGCTGTGGGTGACCCTGCTTCGGCAGGGGGGTTGGACTGGGTGACCCACAGAGGTCCCTTCCAACCCCCACCATTCTGGGATTCTGTGATTTGCCAGTGGTATTTCAGCCTAATCTCAAGTACAGTTCGGTCATTAAACTTTGAGTCACCCCAGGGATTAAACAGAGCCTGGTTCCTTACACAAATGACTCCGGGCACTGATAATCTTTCATTTCCATGGTTTACATGCTGTCAGAGCCCTGTAACTCTGTTTTTTGAGTGCTGTACAGCCTTCACAAGAAATTAATAGTCGGGCAGTGAAGCCTTTCCCAAGACCGTTTTGCGAGCTTTATATGTCACGGTAGGCTTTTAGAAGATGTCTCCGTAGCAGAAGTCAGGTGTGCAGGGGCTGTTTCATACGTGCCACTTGATTGCTTGTGTCGTGAGAGCCGTCCTGCTGGCACTGGAGCAAGCCTTGCTCAGAGTCATTAAATAATGGTCTTCTCCCCTGTGTTACGGAGATGTGAGAGGCAGCACTTGGAGCTATGCTGCATTCGCTGTCCTCTCTCGTTATATCTGTGCGTGGGGAATTGCATGAAAGATTGACATGACAGTTTTAATGGTATCTCTGCAAAGAGATCAATTGGTTGTAAATTTTACAGTGTCCCTGTGCTGCGTTGATAACTCCATGCAGTATGAAACACTTCCGTGACACGATTAATCTCGTATGATACTTTCGAGCTTAATTCGGTTGTGATAGTTTCTGTGATCAGCCACAAATCAGTAGTGATTGATTCTGGAATATCCACTAATTAAACAGAGGAACTCTGCAAAAAAAAATAAATTTCCATATATATATATATACTGAAGACAAACATGCAAGATGTAATGTGTAATGTGATATTAGTTGCTTAGTTTTAGTAAATCTCCTCATGCAGAATTCAGAAGCAGTTATTTTTCTGGTCTTTAAGACCAGTGGGACCCCAGCAAGAAAATATGCTTGTCAGAAGTTTTGGCTCAGGAATTTATCATGAAAATGGAGTTTTCCAACTTCAAGCGTTCAGAACACTCAAAGTTATACAATGAGAGGAAAATCAAAGTTTTTTGATGGTTTTCACAATGAAGAAAGTGAAACAAAACAGCACGGAAGAACCCAGAAGCCCCAACCATCTGTAGTTCAAGTACTTGTTAGAGATGGAGGACACTGGGGTTCACATTGCTGTCTCCTCCCCCACTGGGGACCAGGGCAGACATCTGGGCCATGCTTTGGAGATGAATGTCTGCGCTCCCAGCTAGTGACACCAAGGCCATGATTTTTCCTTGTCTCCTGGTGGGACTTTCTACATTTTTGTATAATTCTGTAATTGCTGGCTGCAGAAATTGACTGAGAAGATCAGTGGTTATGGCACCCAACTGATATGGGAGACCCAGATTTAATTGTCCCAAATTAGGCAGAAAATGGGTTTGAACAAGAGTTTCCAGTGTCCTAGATGAGTGAGCTCGCTGTTGGTCTATTTTCTGGTGTCTTTGGTTTAGTCAGAAATGCCTTATCCTTCACCTGATCCAGCTTTCTTAAAGTTTTGTTAGGAGCAATGTGCTTTTGGGAATAAGCAAGCTTTAGATCAACAAATTGGCTTTTTCCTACTGGAAAGTGTTCCACCTCTCCAGCAGTCAGCAGATGTATTTTCTAGGGCTTGAAGACTATAGGTTATTGAATGTACTGAGTTTGAATAGATAGTTCCTTTGCTATCTGAAATGTCACCTACAGAGTGGGTAATGCTCATTAGCTTAATTTTGCCTCTCTTAAGAATTCTTAATGTATTAATAATCCTCCTGGAGATAAAATCTATGCACAATCTGCATTCAGGCAATCAGTGTTATAATGATTGCTTCTTTTTATGTTTACTAATCCCACAATGTATAAAGTCTCCTCAGAGTCCTGGCCCTGCGTTTCTCTTCGGTGTGACCCCTGCAATGTGACACTGCAGCTGCCCCACGGAGCTGCTGGACCACTGGTGTTTCAGATTGGTTGTTCGCTATCAGAGCTCCCTGTCATGACTCGAACACCGGGATGGGGGTGTTCGCCGTGCCAGTTTATGCTGCACACCCAGGATGCTTTCATTCCTTTGCTGTTTAATTGCTGTTAATTTTGCTGTTCAGCGCTGTTGCCTGAACTGAAACTTTCGCTAGTTTGAACTTGCCTGGAATGAAAGCAGCAGACAGTGTCCGCCCTGAAACTGTCTTAGCTAAATTCGTTTTGCGGGCTAGTTTCTTTGGAATAATCTCCGCTTCCCCTCTGCTTGGACGCGCTCCGCTTGCATTTTGGTCTGCTGAGACTGGCCCAGGTTTGCCAAGAGTGGTTCAGGCTTTGAACAGTCTGCTGGCATCAGTGCTGATGCCCTAGGTGATTAAACAAGTCCTTCATCCATTAATGATTTAACCTACGTTTAAGCCCAGATAGTGCAGCCTGTGTGTGTATTCTTTTGTGCAAACCCCGTCTCTGCGTCGCGAAGGCCGGGCTTGCCGAGGAAGTCTGCAGGTCTGCACAGCAGAGGTTTTACACCTGAGGGGAGGAGGAGGCAATGGCGTCTTTAAAGCAGACTTCAGCTTCGTCTGATTCTGGAGATGGGTAAGAATTGGGACAACCCCAGGCACAAAGCAGAACAGCTGCCTGACATCTGCCCTCACCTGCACTGGCTTCCAGTAGCTTCTTGGAACCACTTTTTAGCCAGGACTTCCCGGCACATGCTGCACTCCCCGGCTGGTTTCGGATCTCCTGGGAGCAGCCAGGGACCTGTCAGCGCACAGTCCTCGACACCAATCTTAGCCTCAGGCTGCGGTTCGGTGTGGCTTTGGGTTATCTCTTCCAAACAGTACAACCAAAGGAGCTATAGAAAGCATTTGAAAATAAATGCACTAAAATAAAGCCTGAGCAAAGCTCATGGACATCACAGACAAGTGTTAAACATCACCACTCAGTGCCTGGCTCCCAGTGCTACTGTCCGTGCACTTTAGCAGTGAAGAATGCGAGCAGAGGGATTTTTTACTCTTCATACATGCATCGTTACTCTGTATGACTTTGTAAATAATAGTAGTAACTAAAGGCAGAGAATGCAAAGGATGATGTTAAGGTAAATATTTTATTAAGAACTATATTAAGGGGGAAGCAAAGGACAAAATTTCTAAAGATAACAATGAAAGAGGAACCTCTTTGCTTTTGTACAGGTGTGCCAAAATTCCCAAAAGAAAAAATTGAGCCCCTTGATGTGGAGCATGGTGATTCTGTGATTTTGCACTGTAACCCCCCAAAAGGCATCCCGCCTTTGCATATCTATTGGATGAATATTGGTAAGTAAACAATTTCTACACAAGTCGTAAGAGGAGACTCAAAACATTTGTCCTCCAGAGCAGTTTCATTAGAGATTCGTAACTGATGGAAATGGTAATTGTGCAAGTGCTTAGGAAAGATCTGGATATTGAAAAACAAAAATGAAAAATAAGGAGCGGAGATATGTTTTTACATAACACAAAGTTCAATTGTGGAGTGCATTGCCACAACATATTATTAAATATGAAATATCAGAAAGCTTACACATCAGTAAATGAGTCTACCAGTGATGAGGACTACTGCATTTACAGCAGAAAGGATAAAATGTGTCAATGTATTGTTTCTATCATTACTATTTTCTTCTTTTCATAAACTAAAGGTTGATTAATCATACTAATAAAAAAAAATATCTGTCAGGTATGCATAATTAGTTCCTTGCGGGTTTCTGTCACGTTGTTCTTCAGCATTTGTGTTCTGCAGGAATTTCTGGCTCTTGGGAAGCAAAGTAACTTGGATTGCATTCCTGACAATTTGTTTGTTTCTGATGCTGACCGGGCACCTGCAGAGACAGGGTGCCAGATTAAACCTCTGATCTTATGAGGCAGCCTCGCAGCTCCTGACATACATATTTAGCACAGACCTGCGTTTGGCTGGATCGGCAACCAGACACTACAGCAACCTTAGTTTGTACTAACGCTCCCGTGCTGTAATCTGTAGTTACAGAAGAGCAAAGTGCTTGGGAGACTGGCCATGGGTGACATCTGTAAATGGTGACCTCCGTATCATCATTACAGGCCTTTGTGCCAGGGAGCGGTGCTGGAAATTTCCTTTCACCTGAGCAGGAACTTTGTACTGCGTATATTTTATTCTCAATTTTTGCTATCAATTATTTTTCATATATTAAATATATATAAATAGATATTGTTGTATGAAAATGTGTATTATCCATTATTAGTCGCATATTGAATATTGGTAAATAACCCATTGGCTACGCTGGGTCTCTTTCACATCGAAGTTACATTCTGCATCTGGAAGCAAGCGTATGGCAGGAGAGCATTAGTAGTCATATTGGTGAAACAGCTCAGTATTATTACCATATCATAATTATTTTTTCTTGCTAGATTTGCAGCACATTCCGCAAGATGAAAGGGTCTCCATGAGCCTTAAGGGAGATCTCTACTTTGCAAACGTGGAGGAAAATGACAGTCGAAGTGATTACTGTTGCTTTGCAGCGTTTCCAAGACTGAGGACGATTGTGCAGAAAATGCCAATGACGCTGAAGGTTTCCCGTTGTAAGTCTGTGGATGAGTAGTTCCTTGTTTTCTGTTGGTTTTTTTTTTCTTTTTTTAACTCCCCAGGCATCAGCAAAGGCAGATGTGCGCCCTGTGTCTCTGATCTGATTCTCTCTGAAGAAAATGCATGTTACTGTGCTTATTCCTGCATTATTAACCTTACTCCAAGGGCTAAATTCAACTGATAAAAGCTTTTTTGCAGCTGTCAGACCCCACAAGTGCCCCGTTCTTCCTCCTGTACTCCCTCCAGTGAAAGCCAATGATGCATTAGGGAAACCTGCTTCTCTCGCAGTCCAGCGGGTCACCGCTGGATGGGACTTCGCTGAGTCCTGAGGACTTTATGTGGCCACCTCCTCCCTGGGCGCAGGCCTGCTTTGGTCCGGGCTCAGCAATGTGGTTGGGAAGGACGGTGCTTTCCAGGTCTTTGCAGGCTGCCTTGAGCATCAGCATGGGCCATTTTCCATTTCCTTAACGAAATCTTGTCTAGGGAGCATCAGATGTCATTTATTTATTTATTTTAGCATCCCCGTATCCCTGTAGGCTCCGAGGGTCTTATACAAAGGATGGTTTGATGTACTGCTCCAGCCCCTGAGTCTCACTGGGGCGTGTGGGGTTTGCTGTCTTATACATGTACATATGTTACATATATTTAGTGTATACTTGCCCACTGCATATCAAACCGCTAATTCAAGCTGCATAAGGCTACAGGATACATGGGATGTACAGGTATCAGTGTTGGAAACAGGGGAAAAGAATACAAATATCCAAGGAGAAAAAAAATAAAAGCAGCCTTTTAGGGCACACTGTCAGCTGCGTTAAATCGGCAAAGCCCGACAGAAGCCGGTGGAACTAAGGCACCTTATAGCAGCTGGAGATCCATCCTGCTTTGCTGGAGTCTCTTTTGGCTGGAATAGTTTCTGGTATCACTCGTACCACTCGCTGAGGCTGCCTGCGCCCTTAATGTCAGTCTTCTGTCTCGCTAATACTTCTGACCTTTCGGGCTTACGCATCCCAGAAAGCCAAGGAGATTTTTCTTTGTGAATGAAAGCTTAGTATTTAATGTATGGGTCTGAGAGTTTTCTTGTTGGGAAAAAAAGATAAAGGATTAGTAGTGGGTTTGTATATCTTAATACTTGCTTAAACCGTATCTTGGGATAATAATTGTGAGAAAAATATCAAAATGAAATGTTGCTCTCCACAGCTTTTCTGATGGGTTCAGTCCCACACGCATGCACACACAGATTATAGAAATACGAGCTGGGATTGGACTGTGGGGCCGCCGACAGCCCTGGCAGTGGCCCAGCCAAACACTGCAGCGCGTGAACCTTGCCGTCGGAGCCACCAGACTGGGTGCAGGCAAAAAGCGAGGCACAGGCTGAAAGGTTTTCGTGAACTCGGCTGGAGACTGCCCACTCCTCTCCGTGCCAAGTCCCTGTTGAGGGACTGTATAAAAAAAATTACACAGAAAAATGCAGACAATAAGAAAAAAGAGACTGGATAAATTTTACAAAATTTCTTTATAGTGGATGCTTAGGGCTTAATGATTTTTTTATGATACTGGGTAGCTAGGAAGAAATGGTGATTATATCAGCCATGAAGTATTTTGCAGAATAATACATATCTTTGAAGAATTTTCTTTGTGTTTTAAGAAATTTGTTGTTCATCTGTTGCTTTACTTTATATTATTCTTTGTTTCTTTATTTCATGGCAGAGATTGGGGGGGGTATGGTTTTGTTTTGGTTGATTTATTGTTTCTTTTGATTCCATATCAACTATGCATGTTTGTGTTTGGTTGTCACTTTTATTTATTTCAGTTAAGCATGCTAATGACTCAGGCTCACCTAACGCTGCGGTTACTAAGGGTGAGTTGAACGCGTCTGTTATTTAGCCTTTAAACTGAGAATCCACCAGCTGAGATGAAATGTGAGCTCTTGCTCAGGAAAAAGAGAAAAAAAAAAATCACAGAAGACTTCTTATTGCGTTGGACTGGATTTAAGTGGTCCATGGGGTACAATTTGCTCATCTTGTACTTTTTGACAGAAGTCTGAAGGGTTTTTAACAAAGAGGTAGTTTTCTTACTTGAGGAAAAGAACATGCACAGTTCATAATGTGACGTAAGTGAGGAGGCCGACGTCCTGGATTTGTCATGTTACGAGTTCAGAGCAGGAGCCAGAGCGGGATGCTCCGAATCTCCCTCTGGCAGTTGTAAGAAGACGCTGGCGTTAGGTGCCCATGCTTTGAAGCCAGGAGTTCATGTCTGAAGGGTCACCTCGGGGCTGCATTACTCCAGGGTGAGCTTAAGGTGTGCACTGAGAGAGCTTTTGGTGCTCTGTGTTAGTTGTCCCCACCTAGAGCTGTACCTCACGGTCGGTGGGAGCTGGGTCGCTTCGGCCCTGCATTGCCCCGTCTGGCACTCGCCGCGGGCAAGCTCTGCAGCGAAGCACTGCTCCTCCTGGGGACTCACCTCTTCCCTCGTTTGGTGTTCCCCTCTTGGTGGAGCAGTGTCCTGCAGATGTTCTGCTGAGGTTTACGCAGGCAATGCAGATAAGTCAGCAGCTAGCGGCTATTCCTGCCCTTCTCCACCCAGAGAATTTTGTTTAAAATACTTAAAAGTGGTAGTCTTGGGTTTTGTATGTTGCACTTGACTCTGATGTGTTTGCTTAAATTGCTTCTGAGAGCCTCTGTTTTTTAAAATACCCAATTTAAAACCCCTGAAAGACCCGGTTTTGCTGGACGAGCACTGAAATTTTGGAGAAGGGGGTTGTGCTCGAGTGTTTCGGGCCAGGTGACTCGAAGCACTGACCGGTCCTCAAACCTTGGCCCACGGCAGCGGAGCGTTGCGAGCAGAACAAGCAGGGCTCGTGCAGAGTGACAGGCAGTCCAAACCCAATTTGTCCCTCGGAGAGACGTCTGACGTCCCGTGACGCCGGCGAAGGGGCATTGCCTGCCTTTGGCAGCGGGAGGGGTGGAGGGAAAACATGTGAGCATCAAAGTGTTCTGCTGCAGCTCGGAGCGCTGGTGACACAGATTCGTAGAGATACAAAGCAAGGGGAGGACAAAAAAAAAAAAAAAAGAAAATGGTTCAGAGAGATACATGTGGTCTTTTACCAAGTCATCCGTATCTGACTATTTTTGAAGAACTAGTACCATTTGGGGACTTATTCATTACTCTGCTAATTGTTATTATAGTGAAAACTGGAAAGCCATTTAACTCTCTGCATATTTCATCACGAAACTGTTGTTTGGCAGACTGGAACAAATGGTCCGTTGAAATCAAAAGCAGGTCAATCTTGTTTTATTATTTTAACAGTCTTCCTTACAACTTGTATCTCCATTACTGTAGATTTAATAATTGTAGCAAGGACAATTATGTGCGATACTCAAGTCAGGAGAGATGGTTTTTCATCTGAAATTTAAAAGATGAGAGAGAGTCAATGCAGAAGAAAGCTGCTAGGAAAGACGGTGTGAACCAGAAGACCAGCAATTGAGAAGACCCAGGGTACCAAGGCGGGCTGAGGTGTAGGAGAGAAAGGGCCACTGCTTGGACAGCAGGACATGAGCCTGTAGGGAAAGGGGCTTCACCAGTGCCACTGCCTGTTGTTATTACTGTAGCCGTCTTCTGACTGTTACGGGAGAAAAGGGAGAGTCCTGAGTCGGTCTCAAATCATATAAATAAAAAAGAGAATTTACAAATCAGTGCCCAAAACCTTCTGACAGAAGTAATGTTTGTGGTGTTATTGAAGGATAAGCACAGGCTCCAAGATTTCATATCTAACTTCTATTTTATTTTATTTTTTAGCAAATTTTATCAAGGAAAGAAAACCCAAACTGCTGATCCCTCCTGAATCTGCTGGCAGTACCTCATCAGTCACTGTCATCAAGGGAGGTGTCCTGCTACTCGAATGTATTGCCGAAGGGCTGTGAGTAATGTACAATACTGCACAAAGTTAATCACCTTTTGAAATAGAATTAAGGAAAGGAAAAGCTATATTAAAAATTATACAACTACAGATGAATATACCTACCTGCCCAAACAATTTTAAATTGAATCTCAATGCAGATGTTTTTCTAAAGTATGCATACTCCTTGTAAGGCAGCACAGAGCTAGCATGCAACATTCATGTATGTGATACTGCTGTAGCTTCTAAACAAGTAATTAAAATCATATAGTGGTAGGTATTGATTTTTTTTTTTATGATTACATTAAAAAAAAACCCTATTATGGAACTTTCTTCACTAGTACTACTTTTGAGATGTTGAGAAACTATATAATATCAGAATTCAGCTTCTGTAGTTTGGCTCACAACCGGTAATGTTTCTTTTCTAGTTTACCAATTCAGTTGTGGTTCAATGTTCAAAAACGATTCAGCATTTTTCCAGGTGTCAGATCTCAGGTTTTTAAGAGCAGACTTCCTGAGTGATGTAATACAAGGCATCCATTAAGGAAATGCCCTGCTGAGCGAAGCCGGAGGTCCACTTAGCCCCGCTGCAGTGGGAGATGCTGGCTCGGGAGCGCATGTGAACCTGGCCGCTTTCTGTGGTCCATTTGCCAGCATCCAGAATTTCCATACAGAGGATGTTCCGTCCATGGTGTTCTCACAGATGACAGTATGTCAAGGAACAGAGTCCACAAGTATGTGAAAATACAGTGAACTGGAGTCGGCTGTATTGGTTTGAGCCTGCTAAAACTACCAGTAATGGACTAGCTTCAAATTTAGTTCCAGTCCCATGTTTTCTACTTGGGCTGATTCCTATGCATGTCTCTGGTGCTTTGTGCCGCGGGGGTGTCTCGAGCTTGTTATTGCTGTTAGCGTTTACGCTGGACCACTACTCAAGCTCCAGTCGTGGAGCTGACTGTACTAAACATGGCAGAGCATCTCAGTGAGGAGATGCTCACTGTAATAGTATAGGGAAGGGTTAAAGCAGATAGTATGTGATGGGAAATCACGACAGTTTTGTTCCTTATTGTTAATAGCACAGGACAAAATAAGGATAAGTAAGGAAAGGGAATGGCTAAATAAATGTTAAGTGCAGTCCTCGCGATGGAGCTGTGAACACCGCTCTCAGACCCTGTTCCTGCTGCAGTCACTCAGACAGACATCAGCTCCGCTTTGCCCTCAGTCTGGTTTTCCAGTTCTTACTGTGTGCTTGTGGATGCAATGGGCTGCCCCAGAAGAGTTGCCACCGGAGAAAGAGGTAACGCAAAAATCTCTGCAACCACTAAACCCACAGTGAAATCACAATCACTTCTGGTTTATTTGTGACAGAGCTTTTTGCTGAAAGGGGGCTTAAATCATCGTCTTCTCGTGCTGTATGGTGGAGCTGCAGGTCTGTGATTTACTATTCTGTGATTCTGTGATTCTGTCTGTGAATGCAGACTGTGGTTAGCAGATAGATAATTCACATTAAAGGCTGCGCAATTGTATCCCATCTATCAAATTCCCAAATCAGGATATTTATCTGCCTGAACAAACATGTTTAGGGCATTTTGTTTTTCCATGTGGGCTTGAAAGGGCATTGCTCATTTGAGCTGGCAAGATAGTGGCACTGCAGTTGGTTGCCATTTCTGAGAGAAAGTGAATTACTTGTCTCTGTTGGATTCACTCCAAGTATCCGCAGTGAGTTTTAGTTCCCGGTTGCAGTGCTTCCTTGTCTAATTCGCTACCCATCAAGCTAATTCGCGGGCGCACAAACCTCCACAAGTCCACAGCTATGAGTTTATAGTGTTTTCAATGTACTTAATAGGCAAATCGTCTTGGAAATACACAAATACGAATTTTCATGGGCAAGAATTAATATCAGGTACGAGAAGAGAAAGTCAAAAAAGGACACTGTCTTTTTAGAAAAAAATAAAAAACAAAAGAGAAATATTTTTGTTTCACTCAATTTTTGAAGAAACTTTTGTTGAAATTATTTTTCAGCCAAAAAGTGTTTTTTTTTGTAAAGTAGTCACTTTTGAAAGAAGACAAAGTACTTCTTTGTTTGATCAGCAAACGAACATTGTTCACTGAAAACCTTCAAAAATGCAATGGTTAGACCAAAGTAAAATTCTTATTTTCAGCAGAAAAATGATCAGCTTTGCCTATATCTCTGCCAATCCGGTGCACCAAATGTCCGCAAACCAGGGAAGCGGATAGACTGAGCCAGATTTCAAGTAACAAAGATCAGGGGCAGCCAACTGCAAAATAAGGAATTAAGTACGTTTCCAATCTGTCATTTTTGAAGAGTTATATTCTGACGGTGTCAGGAGGGCACTGCCTCGGTACAACACCACGGCAACGCTGTGCCTGACTTTGGTACAAGAGCAAGACAAGGGCTCTTGCAGGAAATAATAGGATATTTGCACTGTTGTGCTCACTGCTCATGGAAAACTATAATTTGTTGGTACCTGGGGCTTTGAGTAGCTTGTGCCCGGGCGTTTTGCCACCATGACAGATGGACACAAGAGTAAGCAGATATGACACTGTGTATGTGTGTCGTGTACGGTGTCGGGGTCGCGAAGCCCAGCTGGGAATGTGCAGACAACAGTCTGTCCCAAATTTCTGTGTCACTGCCATTTGCTTTCTGAAGGCGTGAGGAGCATTTGCAGCCATCTCTGATGGCTGGCCACCTTTCTCACCAGGCAGGGCACCGAGTGAAGTCACTGTAATGAAGTCTTTACCTCCTTGTCTGTCCTCAAGTGCCCTTCGGAGTGGGACGGTGTGAGATCCCTTCCCTCTCCCACAGTCCGTGCCAATGCGCTGACGAGGAATGCAGCCTCGTGCCATGGCCTGGTGTTGGCTGTGATGAACTTATTCACAAGGACCCTTCAAATTGAGAAGCAGTATAGACTAGTTTTAGTCTAAAGCATAACCCTAAGTGTAGCCCCGGTGTTTTAAAAGGGCTCAAAAGACTCTGAAAACTTCACCTAGCAAACCATACGCATGAAGTCCAGCAGCTCCACTGACATGAAGCATTACAGCAGCCTAATATTCAACTCAAATTCTTCTCTTTTTCTGTTTGTTCTTTGCTATTAGCCCAACTCCTCATCTAAGCTGGGTCAAGGTCACTGGAAACTTGCCCAAGGATGAACCGGAAACAGAAAATTTTGGGAAGATACTGAAGATAGACCAAGTGACTGCAGCCGATGAAGGAACGTACCAGTGCACAGCAAGCAACCCCATGGGCAGAGCGAAGCACGAGTTCCATGTTCACGTGGAAGGTGCTGAGTACATTTTACTAAGCTTTTTGGTTTTGAACAGAGACGTGGTCAAAGGGAAGTGAGTAAGGGCCTTTGCTAATATCACCTGGTGTAATGCATAAATGCAACCAACTCTATCAATTTATGCTAGCCAAGGACCCACCTCATAGTTTAGGGAAGCTTGCAGGAAATAGCACTTAAAAAAAAAAAAAAATAGAAATAATGCCTTTTTTTCCTGAACTGTGAAGGCTTTACGAAGTGGTGAGCAGAAGTACAAATATGTGAGTAGATCCAGTGCTTAAAGATGTGAGTTAGTCAAGCAGAGATATTGATGAAATGGCTTGCATTAATCTGAAAGTCAGACTGAAAGATCTAATTATTCTACTTGCTCTTAAAGAATGTGAAAATGGCTATACTGGGCCAGATCAGAGGTACGTTTAGCTCAATTTTCTTTCTTTGGCTTCCACCAAAAGTGTAGGCAGAAATGTACAAATGCAGTGAGCAAACATGGTACCACCCCTCTCTCCTCCTTCATGTGCTCCCTTGCTATCACTTTTGTATAGGGACAGCCTGAGCTAAGAGTAGTTTCCATAGCCCCTGAAAAATATCATAAAAACAAAGTAAAAACAATACTCTCTACTAATTTTCAAGTTGAAAAAAATTGAAATATGACCCTTTTTGTCATCCTACTGAGTATCAAAGGCCCATTCCCACCTTAGCCTGCATGTTGGAAGGATGACTGATCCATATGGGCAGCATTCGTAGATAGCCTTAGGGTAACACTCCTGGGTATCATACGCTTGGGTGTTGCATATCCGTGCAGGAGCATGCACCCAGGTCCGGTGGCTGAACAGGGTGAGTACTGGCTGCGTGTCCTGGGCTGGCAAAACGGAGAGCCTGGTCTGTTTGTCCATCCATGTGGCTGTCATTTATTTATGTTGCTGCTAGAGGAAGGCAGATTAATGAAGCCAGCCAAGATACCTTCATAAGAGGCATCTTACAGAGCGCAAGGCACCTGCTCTCCCTCCATCCTCCTTTCTCCCTATTCCTGGTCCCCAGACCCTGAAGGTGTGAGCCCTTCACACGAGGTAGGCGCAGATGCTCTTTTCCAGGAGCAAAGTGGAACTCCAGTGAGACCTAGCAGAGACAAGCGAGCCCTGCAGAAGCATCACTGCCACTGCAACTCTTCCAGCCAGGCTGCCCATAAATAGCTACAAAATGAGACTCCTGAAGCACAGCTGAAAAACTGACTGAAAATGTTTTCTCTTTACTGGTGAAAAATGCTCCAGCCTCTAAAAAAAAAAAGAAAAAGAAATCACAGTCAACATAAAACTATGGGAGTCTGCCAACTGCTTCATTTTTATCTGTACTTCTTCTCACTCCATGGTCACAAGGAGTCCTGACGGGAGGAAAGGCACTTTCAGCTACCTGCTCAGTACTTACTCGTCAGCTGAGGGAAAGCCTTTTCTCCCAGTATGTGGTGGATCATCCCCATTCACTTGCCACAACCTTGTGTCTTGCGGGCTGCTTTCCCTTCCTGGAAGTGTGGCGGAGGGGGAGACCAGGGCATGGCAAGTTTTCAGCTGCAGTGGAGGGGAAGCGCTGACTCCTAGAAATCATTCCAGATGGTTTGGAGCATCTCTGCTGTAGCTGAATATTTTAACAATCTGGCGATGATTTTCTCGGCTGTAAAAATTGAATCCTTCAAAGAAATTGCAGGAGCTGCAAAAACTAAAATACCAGAGAAATAACATTAATTAAGCAGTTCGGAATATTGACCCCTTTCTCCCCCAGTCTCTGGAGGGAGGAAAGCTTTCGGGCAAATAGTTGTTCCTGCTCATTAACAAACAAGTACTATTAAAAAAAAAGAAAGAAAAATGAAGGAAATAATCCCACTCTAGCCATTGCAATGTAAAAATCGCTTTTTCAATTGCTATGATATATATTTTTCATGTATGGAACTAATGATGGTTACTGTCACTAGCAGGAATTCTTCCTATTAGGAGTCACTTCACATGCAGGACATCAAGGTAAAATTGAGCCCAAACACTGTCTTCTTCTAGAGTTTCTAACCAGAAAATGTCGCTACCATTATTCAGAGATGGGCACGTTCATCATTCTTGCAGCAACTCCTTTGTGGGCACTCAAGGGCAGATCTTGAGTTGGTGCAAGCGAGCATTAATTTCAGTAGCTTTCAGGGAGGTTGTGCTGACATAGGGCATCCTCACACCTGACAGATTTTTCTCAAAGGATGCATGGCAGGGAGAAGAAAATTAAACATGGAAGAAAAATTATCTCGGTTATTAACCAGCAGCCATTCTCAATCTAGTGCTGGTGTATCAATCAGGATTTTGCTATCATTTCTGCACTAGGTCACACTTTCTGTTCTTCTTTCTGGTATTTGAGGATCTTAAACCAATATCCCAGCCTTCTAAATAACAGTCTAAATTAATGATATTTGCATGCAGCCCACTTACTAATCCTGCAGCAGTCTGAGGGCAAAGATTCAGGCAATTATTACCAAGCATATGAAAATATTCAGCTAGCAAATTGCTTGACTGTTTGAGGATTTTAGCCCGGAACATTGGAACAGGCACAAAAATCCCATTGTTGTTATTAGAATAAGAGATAATTATTAAAAAAAGAAAAAGCAAAGCCAGCCCACAGATTGTCTTGACTTCAAATGTTTGGTTATTTGGTTATTGTATATAATCCCCCAAACCAGATATAAAATGTACATCCAACCTCAAAATCTTATCACTATCACAGCTCCTGATCTCATGGTACCTTCATCTTGACTGAGGCTCCTAGACTGTGTTTAACAGAAATAATTATTAGAATATAATGATTAATTATAGTAATGATATAATAGCCAAGGGCCTTTGCTGTTAAGTCTCGTAATACTTTCATTACTCAGCTAGAGAAAAATAAAATAGATGAAACTAATGCGAGGCAGAAACATGGCAGGTTGTTTTAATCGGGCTCAAACTGTAGTTCCGTGTTTCACTGGAAAGCTGCTTCAACTGGGATGCAGAGCCCAAGGTGGCAACTGCAGCCGAAGCTGCCGATGATGCCCCCAAAGTGGGATGGATTGCCAGCCCTTGGGAAGACGTGAGGAGAATTTGAAATGATCTTGACAAATTGGCAAAACGGTCTGGAATAAAAAGGACGGGCTTCAGTAAGCACGAGTGCAAAGCAATTCTCATCAGGCGGCACTAATTGGCTTCATATGCACAGGATGGAAAATGTCTGGTTAGACTAGTCTGGAGGATATACTGTACGCAAGCTAAACGCGACTTGGAAATATTAGGCTTGCAGAAAAAGCAAAATCATCCTGGAAAGTATGAAGATAAGTGTTGTAAGAGAGACTCTACTGAGAACTGAGAAGGCCTCATGTAACGTAACCAGTTTTACCTGGTGCACTTCATCAGTGCTGGGGTGAACTCGAGACAGTTCAGGAGAAAGCGCCAATTGTAGTCACAGAGCTCAAAATCATGGCGTTTGAGAAAAGATTGATAGATATGTTCAGTTCAGGAAAAAATGGATCTAGGGAACGCGTAACAGCCTTCAGATGAACCGAAGTTTCTTCACAAAGTTCCGTGGGGATAATGTAAGATACAAGAGACTTAAAGTGCAGCAAGGCAGAAGTTGGTTAGATGTTAAAAATTTGTTCTAGTCATGGGGAAAAGCCGTAGACAGCATGGGAGGCTGTGGTGAAGGCTTGGATCCATCCAGGAGTGTTTTAGGTGTAGATTATCGTACTCTGTTGCAGAAGGATGGGCTGGATGCCCATTTTAGTTCCCTTCTGGTTTTGGACCTGTCATTATATTCCCATAAAGACATAAATGTATTAATCGGGACCCCCACATTTATAACTCTTACCAAGAAGAATATATTATGCTGTGAAATATTTGCCATACCATGTTGCTCGCACAGATTAACTATTTGACTGTCCAACCAGTGTTTTTTGTAGTTGCTAAAAATGTGTACATTTTGTTAGTCTTGTATGCTTATAAATACTATAGCGTATCTGCCACACAGAAAATAAGTTTTTCATCCTTCCTGTGAAATTACATTTCATACTTGGCAAAATCTTGTTGCCTATGGCTTTGCTGCTTCATTGCTTTCTTGGGGCAGCAACAATTTCCATGCTGAGAAAGGAAAGCAGTGGCGTAATAGATCTGCAGCCCACTTCCAGAGTGTATGCACAGATGAAAATAGGAAGGGATCCATCGGGTGCGTTGTATTCAGTCTGTGCTTAGTATCTCACCTCCTCCAAAACAAGGAAATACCCTGTCTCAAGTACTGTGTGTGTGGCAGACCTAGGGGGGGGGGAACCAAACAAATTAATCATGACTGTTATAAACCTTTTCACTTTCATGCCTTTGGCATGTCTTTTCCTGATAAAAGCACAATGTGTATGGGAGAGAGAGAGAAAGGAAAAAGATGTAAGATGTGCAAACCCAAGATGTTCTGCTGCTTGCAGAGTTTTTTCCTGGAGCCAAATACGAGGGAGCGTAACAAGTATGGTCATGTCACACACTGCACTCCGGGAGGGCAACCAGCACTGCGAGAGGAAAGCTGTACAAGATATCTGTACTATGTGAAGGAAATGCAAAGATGTTATAATTTTAGATAAGCTTCAGTGTCTTGAATTTTACTTCATTATTTAGATGTTGCTTACCAATGTCTCTTCATGGATGCTCTGCTGTGGAAATGGTGGACTGTGTGTAGAAACTCTTGTGTATCATATTTCAGGGGTGTTTTTTTAATGTATCTGTGTGAATATGAGCAATGATGTGTTGTTTTAGCATATCACACTGATAACATCTGGAGATGTATTACCAGGCAACAGCTCTGTTAATCTTCAAAGCATTTTATGAGCATTAACTAATGAATCCTCATGTTTCCCATACATTAGCTCATCTTTTTCAAATAGGAAAAGAGGCCCAGTGATCTGTTTAGCACATGCAGAAGAGGTAGTGTCAGGTCTGGAATTAAAATTTGGAAGTTTCTTGCTTCTCAGGGAGAGATTGTGATGAATTCCAAGCTGTGTTTTGGACTGAGGCTGCCCGCTGAAGTGTAGGAAGGCTCAGGGACCTGCATTCAGTCTGTAGAGAACAAAGCATTCACCAGATGAATGTTTTTTCCCCTAAGTTCCCTCCTTTATGGTTGTGTTTTTCCAGTGAGGCTTGGGTACCTGATGCTAAGGGGCTGCTCTGCAGAGCAGAGGGTTTCCCAGAGCTACCCCAGTTTAGCTGGTGGTGCTGGGAAAGAGGAAAGCACAGGGAATGCAGCAGCACGCTGCTGCTCCTCTACCACCACCCTGTGGACAACGTCTCTGGACCGCTCCTCATGGTGGTGGTTCTCATCCTCAGTGGGGAGAGGATGTTTTCATCGTTCCTAAATATGTTAAGGACCAGCCTTCGAGCTGAATATATGATGGAAAACCGGACTATCCAGAATCATGATGCATTTCCCCAGCCCACGCAGATGAGCAGATGGAGATGCTGCATCGCCGTGCTCTGCCCTCCGGCCGCTCCTTGGGCAAGTCAGTGGGAGCCGCTTGCTCCTGCCTAGTCGGGGGGATTTGAGCTGGGTGCACGTTTGCATCTTGTTTGAGTTTCTCAAATAGTCTCACCTCATTTCGCAGACCACACTCTTATCTCCGAGGGTCCCTGTGAAGATGCCGACCCATTCAGGTTTACCTCCTTCCTCAGGCTCTCACCTCCCGTTTGCGTTTGTTTTCCACTTGGACACACACTGCCCATTTCCTATGCTCTCTCCCTGACACTCACAAAGTCTGAAGGACAGAAATTGCTGTGTGCTGGTGCTTATTTTACCTTTTGTAACATCGGTTTGAAGAAACACAATCCAGCTGCACAATAGGCTGCCAGGAGCCGGCTGGGAACTCTTGGCAGCGCTTGCCATCTCCTGGAGGACCATGGCAATAGCAGGGTTAGACATGTCTGGCTGTGTCCCCTCTTCGCAGAGCCTCCTCGCTGGATAAAGGAGCCCGAAGGTGGTGTTTACAGCGTAGGAGCAAATCTTGTGCTGCTGTGCGAAGCCATTGGCAACCCAGAGCCAACCATTCACTGGAAGCTTAACGGGATGCCCATCGATAGTAAGTGCGAGGTCCAACGTCCTGCTTTCGGTGGTGTCTGGGTGGGACGTGCCTGTGTTGTGCCTGGTTAGAGGGAAAGCACAAATCCCAGCGCGCTGAGTGATGACTGGTTTGACATCTCCTTAGACGTGAATTGATATTGATTTGGTTGATAAAGCCAATGTTTAAATGTGACCTTGAGGAGAGCAGGGGTGAAAGCTGCAGGGTGTGGAGCGGTGCTACCCACGAGTAACTGCCGCTGCCTCACCCCGTAACGCTCCCATCTTTAGGGGATCTGAAGTAGCTTGTGCTCCTTGAGGGCTCCCAGCCTTTCTTTGTGCTTCTGAATGAGCACAAGGGACTCTTTGCCTGGGGAGCACAGGCCCTGCTCCCCGCTCCTCTGATTTTAAGAAGACTTGTGTGGGGATTTTACTGGGAATCGGTGCTCTAGAGCACGTTCTTTAGGCCACAGGACCACTGGCAAAGGCAGTGCTCCGCAGCTTGCTCCCCAGCTGCTGAGCAAGGTCCAGGTTTGATCCTGAAGATGCGCTTTGCCTTTGACTTTCAAGCAGCGAGGAGAGACTGTGAACTCCACGGTGGTGGTGTTTTCCCCATCTCCTGACACAGTCTGGGTCTTTCCAGGCAGGACCTTCAGAGGGAGAATCTCTGCCAGAGAGATCAGCCTTACCAACCTGCAGCTGCAGGACAGTGCTGTGTACCAGTGCGAGGCCAGCAACAAGCACGGCACCATCCTGGCCAGCGCCAACGTGAACGTCCTCAGTGAGTCCCCTCCCGGCCTTTCCTGCTCGTGAGGAAAGATCTGACTGAAGCAACACGTGCTGCTGATTGAGTGCTTCAGAGCAGCTTGGGGGTTGTAGCCCTGTCATTGTTCTTCTGATATGGCCCCAGATTTTAAGAAATACATTGTCCTCATGCGACAAGCCTCATCATGGGCAATATTATATGCTATATATGTATATATTATATGCTTAGCCTATAATATATATAAAAATATAAAAATAGAATATAATATATAAAATATAGAGAAATATATAATATATAATATAATATTGTATATTATATAATATATAATATAATTATTTTTATTAATATAATATGCAGTATGTAATATATAATATAGTATATAGTATATAATATAAATAATATAAATAATATAAATATGTAACGTAAATATTATAAATAAATATAATATATTGTATATTATATATAATATACATCATGAGCTTTGATAAATTCTTTATTTTATAAACATGGTTGTGGTTGGGCTCAAATGTTCTAAGACCACTAGGGGCTGAATTGTGACCACAACTCTGTTTTTTAATTATGAAGTGTGTTGTTAATCTTTATTTTCAGCTGTGATGCTCCAACCTGTTCTTTGAAGAACGGAGTGACGGGAATTTATTTAATAAAAGAGGTCTGAGGTTTCATATTCTGACACGTCCAGCAGTCAACCACCGTTATCTTTGTCAGTGAAGCTTAGGAGAGCTCAGTTGCTCAGTGCAACTCGTTCCGAAAAGCAGTGAAATTCCCATTAAGTGGCTCAGCCTTTGACCTCTGCTGGAAAAGGGGATGATGCAGGGACAGTGTGTATATTCCCAGTTCTGAATTGCAGTGCTGCTCACTTTGCATTCTGTTCTGCAGATATTGCTCCCTTAATACTGACCTCGGATGGTGAAAACTACGCCACGGTTGTGGGTTACAGTGCCTTCCTGCACTGTGAAATTTTTGCCTCGCCTGCAGCAGATATTCGATGGTAAGCTGCTGAGAACTGATGTTTTCATGTGAAACAAGTTCATCCAGGCTCCCCAAACACTGAAAAATGTGTTAGTTATTATTTTCATGGGGTTAAATTTATATATGTGTAACAAAACTGTGTATAATATGAGTATTCCGTGTTTACATGTACTTTCAAGAACCCTGAAGCACTGGTTTATGAAACTGGTTAATGAAAGTCCTCGACACATGTGTGAGACAGGTGCTGGGATATTCATTAAGCCAAGCCATGCTGTATATAGCCAAATCCTGCTACCGCTTCATCAGCCTTAGTTTAATGTTAGCAACTTTTTAAATTTGGGCACATTATTGAGGTGAAAACCTGATGACTGAGCATATTTACCTGGAAATGGTTCCATACGGTTGGAAATCGCAGGATTGCCAGAACACTTGACAGGTGCAGTAAAATTGCAGATGACAGCTATAGATTAAAGACTCAGCCAGACCAGTTTAAAGACCTTGCTAGATGCTGTCAGTGTGGTTTTGACTTGCGGGAGGCTTATGTCCTTGTATGATTTGCCTGCATGTGACTTGCTAACTGTGACTGGATCGCTCAGGGGCAGATCTGAGACCAGGTCCCAGAATTTCTGCGTCCCCTGCAAAATCTGCTATCCATGCAATCACCGTTCCTGCAGCCCTGGAAACAACCCATAACTGTTGTTACCCTCTTTAGGACAAAGGATGACAGCATAGAGCCACTTTCAACATTACGCTATGAGTTAAACAAGAATGGCACACTAGAGATCAAAGAAACAAAGAAAGAAGACTCAGGATCCTACGCTTGCTGGGCTGCAAACTCGGTTGGAAAAAGAGCAATCACTGCTAATCTGGACATAAGAGGTAATGCCTCACGAATAGAAAGACCTTTGATATCTACTAAGGTTTTATATTTTAAAATTTTCAGTAAATAACTCATTAGTAAACACTCAGTCCAAGATACAGATTTATTCTGTGAGGCTATAAATTGTATACTAAGACCTGAAATTGCCACAGGTCCTGTATATATGTAGCAGTTAGCATGGTCTCCATTTTTCTGTGTGATTTCTCCATGCTCATACATAGAATCACAGAATGGTAGGGGTTGGAAGGGACCTCTGTGGGTCATCTGGTCCAGCCCCCCTGCTGAAGCAGGGTCATCTAGAGCAGGCTGCCCAGGACCTTGTCCAGGCGGGTCTTGAACATCTCCAGAGCAGGAGACTCCACAACCTCCCTGGGTAGCCTGTTCCAATATGATGTTAACTTTCTTCTTGACACTTCCATAAGCTGCATAAGCCACCAAAAACTTGCAGTTCACTTCCCAGATCTGTAACTTTATTATCTTTAAATTATTTTCCCTCCTTCCTGCCATCAGCCCTGTTCCACTCAGGGAAGGTTCTTGGCTGACCCTTGAGGGCCTGGAGCCCTCGCTGTGGTCGTGGGCTCAGCGGGGTCCTGGCTGAGTTAAAGTTAGTGGGTTGCATACAAATTTACTTAGGATTTAGGGTGTGCCAATTAAAAAAACCCTTAAATACTCAATTAGGAAAATACTCAAAAGGACTCTCAGATGCAGGTTTGCTGTGACAAACTTGAGAAAACAACCCACTCTTTGTGTGTTCTATTTCCACCCCTTCCCTTTGCTTTGTAAATTTTACAGTGATAATAAAGGTGAAAATGTACAATGAAATTCTCAGAGAGCAACATTGCACTGTAAAAAGAACTTCAGCCAAGTGCTTTCTTCTTACTTATTCATCTGTTTCTGCATTCAGATTAGAGTCAATTAAAAGAACAAACTTGATTGCAATATTTTTTTCTCACTTGACTTTAATAAGCTTGTAATTTTTGTTGGACCACTGCCAAAGCCTATTTCAAATGGCAATTGGACATAAAAATCACATTCAAGCTTATTTTATCATCCATTTCATGACAGTCTGCTAACAAGGGTTTTCACCTGTGACTTTTTTTTGTGGTTTTTTTTTTGCCTTGATCTCTTTGGTTCGGAGCAAACTAAAAAAGAAATTTTGAAGATAGATATTTCCCAGGATTTAACTTTCTATTTCAAAAACAACCATCCTTAACTTGGAGTGGTTTGGTGTATAACAAAAAAGACATGATCATTGCTCCTAAGGTTGATTTTTATGTATGAAGTGCTTGGTGAAAATTTGATGTAATAGCCTCTCTCCTAATCAAAGTGTTTTTCTGTGATCAATCAGATGCTACAAAACTTGTTGTTACTCCAAAGAACCCCCGAGTGTTGAAATCACACTCAATTTTATTGAAATGTCAGTCTGAGTACGATTCGCACTTGAAACACAGCTTTAAATTATCCTGGAGGAAAGATGGAGATGAGCTGCCAGTCAACAGCACGGAAGATGGCAGGTAAGCAGGGAAGAAACAAGAATTTTCTTGATCTCAGCTGGAAAATGTTGTATGGTGCAGGAATATGAGTTTCAATAAACATGAGACTTAATAGCTTGAAATGCAAATTTATGTCTGCAAGTGTTCTTCATGCGATACATGAATAGATCTGAATTTTATATACATAAAAATATAAATGCATCTGTATATGATTTCTGAGCCATAGTTGGCAAATGGTTTTGGTTTTTGTTAACTCTCTCACCATCACAGCAGAATATTGCATAAATGTTGGTTTAACCCAAAAATACAACCCAAGCCCCAGGACAGCCAACCGGGATTTTGTTTCTCCACTTTAGTGGAATTAGTATTTTCCCGTGTTTTACACCTGTTAGGCCAAAGCAAAGTCCTTGTAATGTCTACGTGAATGAAAACCAGATTTCTGGGATTCTGCCTAAAATCATGAATGTTAAAAGCAATGAGCTTTTCCTACATAGGAGTTTAGGACTTCAAGTGCAGGCTGAATTTTGCCCTACTCTTGTGTTTGCATTGACCTGAAGGGGGTGGAGCTCAGCCTTTATTCCATATGAAGGGTCCCACAGTGGGCAATCAGATGTCTTTATTAATTACCACAGAAGAGGGGTGGTTTCCTAACCATTGCAGTGCTGGAGAGGTTGAAGATCCTGCTGAGGCCACGTAGTGCAGGGAGATGGTGCCAAGCAAATGCCATGTCTGCAACAGAGCCCGTGTGCCTGGGCCGATGCCAGCTTCCCCTGGTGCATTGGACATTACACAAGTGGGCTGGGAATGCTCGGTTTTGCTCAACCCTTTGACAAATTCAGCCATAAAGCCCAAGTATTTGCCTCATTAATGATGTGCCAAAAGCCTACGTTCGAGACACTCGGCCGATGCATATCAAAGTGGCTCTTTTCAGACCGAGAGAGACATGCCGACTTCCAGCCATGGAGGCTTAAGTGGTCCAAAATACAAATAACAGTCTACAGCACAGTGTATGATACAACTCCAATTATATTTTAAAATAATAAGCCTAATATGCAATTATGTTAATTCAAATGTCCTGTTACTAGGTTTTTTTATGAACAGTTTTTAGGAGAGCAGCAGTGTCTGTCTGTCATATGCTTACTTTACAGATTTTTCTCTTTTTTTTTTTTATGTACCTTTTTATTTTTGCCCCATAGAATAATTCTGAACAGGGATACGCTGTTCATATCAAGCGTCACACCGGAGGATCAAGGAGTTTACACGTGTGTGGCTAGCACTTCCCTGGACCGCGTGGCAGCCGAGTCGCAGCTGGTTGTCCTCGGTAAGAGGATGCTCTCCCGGTGCGCGGGCAGCTCCCTGCAGTACCCAGTGCCATTGCGGCACTGCTGCTTGTTTGCTGCTTCTGGCCAGTTGGGTTACGGAACCTCAGTAACCCCATTTTGCAGAGGTGCGGTGTGCGTCTCACCCACTAACCCTCAGTTGCACTACCCTTGTAATTGCCTGCAGTGGGGATGCTGACACAAGCATTACATTTATATTTTGTCAGCTCTTGGTTATGCCTAAGGTGAGGCAGCCTTGTTTCTCAGTTCAGGAGTCGCCCACAGTTGTGGTAGGAGCTTGCCCAGGCTAGGAGATGTAATGGCATGTGAAGAATGGCTCTGCTGCTGCTTTGACTTCCTTGGTCAGCCCTTCACCCCACTTTACTAGAGATTTGCACATGAATTACTACTTGGAATATGTTTTGAAAAAGAAAGACATAAGGCCAGTGTTTAGACGTCCAGCTCCTCTGAAGATCAGTGAAAGTTAATCATGTAAAAGCATTAATTATCTCTGTGAATCTGAGCATAAATTATTGTCCGGTGGCAAACAGCAAGTTCACAGCAGAGAAAGCCCTTGACCTGCAGGGTGTGAAGCTTGTGAGCATCGTTACAACCTGCCTCCCTTCCTGAAGGACCACTTGAAATTATGGAGGTGAACTTTGGAGTGATGTGCTGTCCTGTGCAAGGTACCTAAGGGCATCAGCTAATAGCAAAGATGCTGTTTTGTGGACAGTTTGGCATCATTTTGATTTCATTGAATTTTGCTTCATTTTACATTTTTATTTATTTCTGGCAGCGGTTGCAACATGAACTAAGACAATCTGACCTTCAAGACATTTTCACATTTTAAATGAATGGTATTTTTCAGTAAATAGGAAATTAAGAAGATGCTATGCACATTATTTATGGTACTGTGTTCTTTAGAGCTGTATAATTCAAAATGTTTGTAGACTGTTTGTTACATTAGTTATGAAAATTTCATGAAGCACTTTATTCCCTTTTAGAAAAGTGATTAGCAGGAGAGGAAAAACAGTCTTGTGCTCTTTTTTTCCCAAGAAAGTTCTTGGTGGATTAACAACGCCTTTTAGTTTTCAAATCAAAAATTCAGGCTGCTTTTGCAATGAAAGACGTTTGAGATGGCTGAAGAACCAAGCATGGTGTGGATGGAGGCATCAGAGTATGGGAAACTGAGAGCAAAAGAAATAGTTAGAATGCTTCTAAGTATTTGTTCTATAATTAATCAACAGATAGAGGAGTGAGTATCTTTAAGGTACACCATCGGCATCTTTAAATTAATGTGCTGAATTTTAACACGGGATATGCTCTAAGAATAGAACAGCAAAATGTCTGTAGGTTAAACTGTGCTTTCCTCATTTTTCCCAAGTACAACACAGACAGGGGAAAGAAATACAAAGAAAACTAAAACAACAAAAAAAAAACAAACCCAAACTTTTAATCTTTTTGATGTGCCCTGAGATACACAAGAAAATGAAGTATTGTTATTTAAATAATTCTGTACAAACGCAATGAATTTCTTTCACAGTGCCAGAGAGAGTTGGTGGCTGAGGTACCTGTTTTTCCTATAAGAAATGACATTGTCAGGCAAAAATGTAGTTGGGGCACTGGGGCAGGAGGAGGCCAAAGACCTGAAGTTGTGCAGTCTCATTTCCTTGGTCTGTACATTTTTTAGATTTGGAAATGCCAGCCCTTTGTCTGAGGAGGGGCCGTGTGTGTGACTTTGGAAGGATAAGGGGTTACCACCAGCCCCTTGCAGTGAGAAATGACTCTTTTACGTCAGACCTGATACATTTCAGACTGCAAACTGTCAAAGCGAGCCGTAAGGACGAGAAAACGTCTGTCAGTCTGAAGCCGCTAAATTTGAAAGCGTTCATTCAATTGCAGCCATGGGGCAACCAACCTGCGCCACAGATCACCTCGAGACGCTGGAGGGAAGGGATGCCATCCAGAGGGACCTGGACAGGCGTGAGAGGTGGCCTGTGCAAACCTCATGAAGTTCAACAGGCCAAGTGCAAGGACTTGCACTTCGATTGGGGCAATCCCAAACACAAATACGGGATGGGTGGAGAATGGATTGAGAGCAGCCCTGAGGAGAAGGACTTGGGGGTGCTGGGTGATGAGAAGCTCAGCATGACCCGGCAATGTACGTTTGCATCCCAGAAGGTCAACCCAGTCCTGGGCTGCGTCCCGAGCAGCATGGCCAGCAGGGAGATGCAGGGAGTTCTGCCCCTCTGCTCTGCTCTGGTGAGACCCCCCTGGGAGTCCTGTGTTCAGCTCTGGAGCCCTCAGCATGGGAGAGACATGGACTTGTTGGAGTGGCACCAGAGGAGGCCAGAGCAACGATCCGAGGGCTGGAACCCCTCTCCTATGAGGACAGGCTGACAGAGTTGGGGCTGTTCAGCCTGGAGAAGAGAAGGCTCTGGGGAGACCTTCCAGTACCTGAAGGGGCCTGCAAGAGAGCTGGAGAGGGACATTCTACAAGGGCATGTGGTAATAGGACAAGGGGTAATGGCTTCAAACTGAAAGAGGGCAGATTTAGATTAGATATCAGGAAGAAATTCTTCCCCATGAAGGTGGTGAAACACTGGCGCAGGCTGCCCGGAGAAGCTGTGGCTGCCCCCTCCCTGGCAGTGTTCAAGGCCAGGTTGGATGGAGCTCTGAGCAGCCTGGTCTGGTGGAAGGTGTCCCTGGCTGTGGCAGGGGGGTTGGAAACAGATGATCTATAAGGTCCCTTGCACCCCAAGCCATGCTATGATTCTATGATTCTTCTGCCCCTGATGCTGTTGAGAAACCACGTCATGTTGCAGATGCGTGTCCCCCTTGCAATATCCCAGGCCCGTGAGGGGGGGCAGCTGATTTCGGTAGTGGTGGTAACCTCAGCTCTGATTGAAACCACATCCCTGAGAAGTGAGCTCTGACAGCAGCAGGGTAGTCCTGTGCTCGGGGCTTGTATAGTCCCATCCTTGCGCCCGGGAGGTGCAGTACAGATATCACACCAGCTACCAACAACTCCGACTCCGATATTCTCTGGACAGCATTAGTTGAGCTGGCAGGTAATGAATTTTCTTGTTTCCTTTTAATATGGATCCCCAGGGCTGGGATAATGAATGTTACCCTTTCACTCATACTCTAAACGGCCAGATTCGATAACTCTCGGAGCTGAGTCACCTTCTACCACTCTGGTTTGCCCCAGAGTAAATCCAAGTGATGCTAATGCAACTTTCTGCTAAGAGCAGTGTCAATATCTATTAATGATTGAATAGATCGTAGAGTTGATTTGAAAAGAAAAATCCATTGCTGCAAGGATGGTAATGAGAGTAGAAGAAGAACTCAAGAAGGGACATTGTATTTAGAAGGGAGAAAGCAGGACCAGAAGATTCAGCCTGGTTTTCTGTTATGAAAAGGATCTTGAAAAGCAATTCCCACTTTCCCAATTTTGCCGATTTTGAGATCAAAAATATTTTACCACCATCTTTGTGGACCTTGCTGTTCCAGTCGTTTGGAAAATGTTAAAACAAACGGAAATAGCTTGCCATGCTCCTGACCCTTCTTCATTATTTCTCAGATGTTCCTGATCCGCCAGAAGACCTTCAGCTCTCAGAAAATCAAAACCGAAGTGTTCGACTATCCTGGAAAGCCGGCGCCAATCATAACAGCCCCATTAATGGTATGAAGGATTTTAGCAGCAGCATCTTCTGCTGCTTAGCATTATGGCACGTCATGGCTGTTAGAAGAAACAAACCGTGCTCACAGCCATACTTAATCGGTTTTACTATGACAGTTAATTTGTTGTAAGTTCATTTCCATCCTTGCTATTTATATGCTGTTCATACAGGGCTCTGCCCTTTTTCCTTTTGTTTTGTTTCGTTTCCTCCCCAGAGTCGATCATAGAGTTTGAAGAGAACCGGTGGGAGCCGGGCAGGTGGCAGGAGCTGACCCGAGCCCCGGGGAATGACACCACAGCCCTTCTGTCACTGGCCCCGTACATGAATTACCAGTTCCGTGTCGTATCCGTGAACGCTGTGGGGAAGAGCCAGCCTAGCAAACCATCGCTGCGCTACGCGACGCCTCCGGCTGGTAAACACTGCCATCTAGTTTTCTGAATATTAACAATTTTAGTGTTTTGCTGGGAATAACGTTGCCCTCCTGGGCTGCAGAGGGATGTGGAGAAGTCAGGGTGGCTTGTGCTGCTTTCGCTGCTCAGTGGCAGCCCAGGGGTGCCAAAGGGAGAGTCTGCGCTGGCGTGGTTGGCAGGGTGTTTCCTCCCTGCGCACTGCTTCCCTGGGCGATGCTGATTTTTCATCTTTAAAGGCCGTTGCAGCCCTTTATGGACAAGCAGTTGTTGGAAGGCATTTTTGAAGATTGTGGGGAGCTTTTCGGCAGTGCTAAGCTTGTCAGAGAACTCCATTCACAGTGCATTTTTCCCTGTGACAGAAAATGTTGAGTCCCTGAAAGTCATTCTAGAGGCCAACTGTTCAGCATAGCATTTGCATTCCCTGGCATTTGTCTTGCTTGTTTTTCCCCTGTACTTCAATTTCAGGTCCTTCTTCAGCTTTTCAGCTGCGTGCGTCCCACTGATGATCTACCTTCTGTTTACTACCCCCATAGGGAGAAAACTCTCTTCCTCATAATCCCCTTGCATCTGGTGCTGGGAAATCCAAAAGTCACAGTTTCATGTTAGCTGGTGGCTCCAGCCGACAAGGGCACTTAGAAATCAAAGCTGCATAAACAATGTGTTGCGATCACAGCAGCTTTGCTGATCCAAGTAATTAATCTCATGAACGTTTTTTTTTTGTTCAGGTGTCTTTCACTCTCAGTAATATGGAAATGAGAAAAGTTTTTTGCATCCTTTTTTTGCGTTTAAATAATAAATGCAAATAAAACCCAGGGTAGGCAAACTAACCTTATCACCTCTGTGGTTCCAGCCCCGGACAAGAACCCAGAAAATATCCGAGTTGAAGCTTCTGAGCCAGATGAAATGGTGATGAAATGGGAGGTAAGGCAACATGTCTGTCAGTGCTACAGTGTCAGAAACAGCTTCTCCCTTCAAGCAGCAGTTTCTAAAGCAGCATGGAATTTATCAGGGTGCTGTTTTAATATAATTACATTTAAAAAGAAATAACAGACCCCTTGACTTTATCTCCCCTTGACTTTATCTCCCCTTCCCCTACCCCTGTTTTTTAGGAAATATTAGAAAATTCCATACGTAGGACCCTTGATGCTCCTGAAGTCAAAGGTGAAGTTGTTATTGACTTAAACGTGTTCTGGATTTCTTTTTGAGGAAATTTCTAGTTTCTTTTT
Source organism: Opisthocomus hoazin (assembly GCF_030867145.1). Classification (NCBI taxonomy): domain Eukaryota; kingdom Metazoa; phylum Chordata; class Aves; order Opisthocomiformes; family Opisthocomidae; genus Opisthocomus; species Opisthocomus hoazin. The sequence continues at coordinate 3,727,969 of NC_134424.1, read as the reverse complement.
GATTCAAAAGTCAATTCTTTACATCTAACTTCGCAGGTTAGGACATAATATGAAAGTCCTATAAAGCACAGTGACAATTTTCCAGAGTACGCTCTTCTTCTGTGCATCTTGAGTACGAGAAAGTGTTTAAAAGAATTGTGGTTTTACCCTGCCGTGTAGGAGGAGCAGCCAGGCCCAGGGAGGGGATGGTTTGCACATAGCTTCTGCTCTCCCAGCCTGGAGGTTGAAAAATGATGCGGATCACTTGGCCAAAAGAACATGAGCTTGAATATTTACACCACAAATTAAAGGAACGTAGATAAAGCTTCTGATCAGGTGTGTCAAGGGAATTGTGTAAAAGTCTTGAGGATGGTTTCCAGCCTTCAGATTCCCTGGCTTTTAAGCTTATAGGTTGTGTGCCAACGGTTTAGAGAGATATATATTCCTTCAGTTAACACAAATTTCAGCAACTGTGGAAGGAAGCATATTTTTTTTTTCCTCTGGAATTAAACACAATTTACATGAGATTTATTTCTCAATCTGCTGCTCGCAGCAAAGAGCAATAAATGTTTCCCCAGTGTGAATTCATGGTTTGGGCTATAATTACACCAAAAAGGAGATGGCCTTCTAGATCGATTAACGTGGATTTGACTGGAGATTTTTGCTGTACAGCATAGCCCAGGATCAGGGAAGATGGTCCTGCCTCTCAGAAGAAAAGCGGAGTGGTAGTGAGCAGCGTGGCTGGGAAATGCTGCTGTGAGCAATGCTTCGTTGAGCGGAGAACGAGCGCTGCCCCTCGCCGGGAAGCCTGTAATCCACTGCTCAGACAGGGCAAAAGTAGGAGTGAAGACTGAGAATGACGGGAGAGAATGGGATGGACGGGCTTTGTTAAATCTTGTTGAGTCATTTAATTGTCCTAAACAGGATATTCACTCATTTATGGTGTTTCCTGTGTGCTTTTCAGAAGCAATGCTAAGGCACTGAACGTGCTAGTTCGGGCAGACAAAGGCTGCAAAAGGATGTTAATCTGCCTATTTTGGATTAAGAGACCAGATGAGCATTGCAGACTAGCCAAGGATTTGCAGCATTAAGGGAGATCAAAATAAGAGTCAAGCAGTGCTGCAATTTAAGTCTAAACGAGAAGTTATTTTTTAGTAGGATTTTTTTTACTTCTTCAGCTTCTCTTGCAAATCCCATTCCCTGGGATCTTTGCCATGGGGGTGATTCTCCCAGCAGTGCCTGTTAGGAAGCTGCCCAGTCTACCAGCTCCTTCACCATACTCATCCCAAAGGTCTTCATACCCACAGAGCAGAGAAGTGGGAATTTCTGCAGATCCCCCAGACCTAGGTCTCCCAGTGCATGAGGAACATCAATGGGGCATCGCTTTCTGCTGGCACGTGCAAGTCGATGACATTTCATTTCAGACCTCTGTGTGTAGGTTGGATACATGTCAGTTATTATATATTTAATATGTACAATATATAACTGAAATATTATTAGCAATAGGCTGTGTGGTGGGAAATACCCACAGCTGTTTCAGTGCACTGAAATAACCCTTGTCATTTTTGGTAGTGCAGGTGGCCAGTTAACTTTATTAATTAAAGAAATGTATTTTCAGAGAAATAAACTCAACTGAAGAATATCTGATGATAAGCCATTGCTAGAAGTCTTCTAATATTTTATAAATTAATGTTAATTAGATGGGAACCAGGCTGTGATGAACTCTTCAGCTAATCGGCAAAAGAGAGTAGCACAGCAGTTGCACATTAAATGTCCAGGCGTAGTTTCAAGCATTTGGTGCATATTTAGAACAAATCTAAATTTTAATGACCCAGCTTGCTGTGCTACATAAAATTCTAAGAGAAACCACAGATTTTATCTGTACTAAAAGCCACACACAACCTTACAACAAACTATACATTTTAGTTGTGCTAAAAGGCGTGCATTCTTGTGGCAAAACAAAGCCTGATGTATGTAGAGTGCAGAAATATGTCTATAAGCAACTGAACTGTTTTTAATCCAACTCTTTCTCTGCCTTTCACCCACCTTTCTCTTGAAGTCATGACATTTTTCTTCCAGTCTTAAAATTAACATGACCGTGAATAATTGAAGGTTTCTTTTTTCCTCCTTTTCTCTCCCAGTGTGGTAACACGCTCCCCGAAATTATTCCCCTCTCCCCTCAGCTGCTGTTTCAGGATCACTGCAACAAAGGCAGACAAGGTCTCTTTTAACTTCTTCCACAGCCATTGAAACCCGCGGAGAGGAACGGGCCAGGGCTGGAGTACAAAGTCAGCTGGCGGCAGCGGGGAGTCGAGGCGGACTGGAACGAGGAGATGGTGAAGAAGCATTCTCTGACCCTGCGAAACACTCCCACCTTCGTGCCTTACGAGATCAAAGTCCAAGCGGTAAATAATTTAGGATCCGGCCCGGAACCAAACGTGACCATCGGATATTCAGGAGAGGACGGTAAGTAGCGGAAACTTTTATGTAGAAATGTGACGTGTGGGGGATTCGTGTGGTGCAGAACAATCGGATATGGAGTGATGGATTAGGCGGCCAAAACAGCTTAAATGCCAGTGCTCGGGGTGATGGGCTACACGAGGTGCAGATACAACTGATGCTGGGTGCCATGGATGGCAGCTTGCTGGAGTTTGAGGATTTTTTTGGAAAGGTCGCTTGTATTTTCGTTAATCTCAGTTGCTGGCTTAATCTGCATATTTGTTTGAAGGCCAGAGTGCATAATGAGTCTACAAAGTGTTGTACCTGGTGGGGGAAAAAATCTTCAGCTTGTCTGGAGCCTGATTCAACAGTTGAACACTGTCAGAAGTTAAGTAGTCTGGCAATTAAGTACGAACACTCAAGCGCTGGGCATTGTAAGTGAAATTATAGATGATGCCACATTCGTATGTATGCTGGGTGTTCCCTTACCCATTGAGTCCTGGAAGAACAAGTCCTCTTCTCCAGCCTGGGTTTCTGTCCAGTGGCTTTCCATGGCTCCTGAGTGGCATAGCCCCCTCTCAGGCCTCCCTGTGTCTCTGGAGAAGTCTTCCTCCACCATGAGGCTTTGCGCTGGATCTACTCTTGCTCCAAGCCCCTTGCCCAGCTCTTCTCAGAGCCTGCCTGTCTCTGATTTTGGACCCTTCCTGGCCCACAGTGCATCATTCAGGCCAGATCAACCAAAGAGGCTTTCTCCCCTTGCCACCCATTTTCACAAAACAGATGCCCTGGGCTGCTCTGAAATCACAGCCACCGCTTGTGATACCCATCCTTTGCACATACTCTTTGAGCTCCAGCTTCATGGTGGGCTTTAATAATCATGTCCTGTTAAGAGAGGTGAACATGTGGGAGGATTGCCCTGCTAATAGAATTAATGCTGGAGCCACGGGGGATGCGACAGCCCTGCTACATCAATGGGACACCAGATAATGTCGCTGCTGAGGCCACCCCAGCATCTCTGAACAGCAGCCTGGTGCTTTGGTGTTTACTGCATGGCCACAGAAGATGTTTGGAGGACTGGAAATGTCTCCAGCTGTAGCAAAGAAATGCTAAGGCTCATTTTAGGAAGCAACCTAGTTAAGCACTAATACCACCAGAAAAAAGAATCTTTTTCTGTAGTATTTAAGGATTTAAATCAGCGAGGGAGTAAACAGCATGGTGGCCAGCTAGTGTGGGGTGCCAAGCTCTCCTGATCCCAGATGAAAATGCTTATTGCATTTGCAAACGCTTCGCAGCAGGGGCTGGGAGCTGTTGGCAAAGAGGGGCCAGGAGGGCCAGCGAGTGGTCTGCGTTTCTCATCTGATTAATTTTATTAGTTAAAATCAGACAGTTTTCATCCTGGAAATCTGAAATTTTTAAGTCGTTTTTGTAAGAATGAAATAAACTGACAGTTTGAATGACCTTCAAATAGTCTACAGTGGATTAGCCAGCGAAGACAAGCATGTGTTTTGCTGCTTATTGAAGTGCCCAGACAGCCACGTCCTGGATGTAACCCCCCAGGTCCCACCGCAGTCGCTCCCCAGTAGCAGTGGTACAGGTGCTGCTGCGCCCATCTCTGCACTACCTGCGGCCTCTTACAGAAGCCGTTATGGAGTATCGCGATCCGTGGTAGGTGATAGGAAACAGTCAGTAAATCACTGTGATAACCATAGACATAACAAGCATTACTGGCTTTAGAGAGGGAGACGAATCCTAAGGCAGGCTCTCTGGAGCACTCCTTTCGCTGAGTGAGTGCACCGAGATCTGTGTTACCAACCCTGGATGGACCAGTTTGATGTCTACAACCTGCCGAGTGCTTCCCAGTGTTTCACCAGCAGAAGGTCTCGGTGCTGGGAATCACAGAATCACAGAATCATAGAATGGTAGGGGTTGGAAGGGACCTCTGTGGGTCATCCAGTCCAACCCCTCTGCCGAAGCAGGGTCGATGGTCTGGGTGCTGCTCGGACCGGAGAGCCCCCACTGCGCACACCCAGAGGTGGGCAATGGGAAGGTTTGGTGGTGCATCTTCCCTCCCCTGTAGAGTGTATGGTGGACGAGAGGGTGAATACTGAGAGCAGAGAGAAAGAAACCCCGCAGCATGTTTGTTTTCTTTGTGTGTCTGTGATGGATCTAATTTTTTATCTACCAGTGGAAAATCTTCCTTGCAATTCAGTTGTCAATGAATCAAGGCTCTCTTTTTTTTTTTAGGCACGATAACAGCTCTCTGTGTTGTGCGGTGATTAAAATCCTACTGTTTAATGAGCTTAGTTGTAAAATGAAATTGATTATGAAAAAAAACTTTATGATTGCCTTCTTGAGTGCTGTGTTAATAATTTTTTTTTTATTCTTCTCACTGCTGTAAGCATTACTTGAAACAGGAAATCATAAATACTGGTGTAGAAATTCATATGTCCCTGTCCACCTGTGTTCCAGCCCTCAGCAGAAAGCCCTGATATGACAATAATGCTTATTGGCCCATTTCACCCACTGGATACAGGAGGAATGGCTGTTTTCTTGCCTGCAGTGAGACTGCATGAACTGCCACAGCTTGAGCTGGAAAGCCAAGCCCGGTAGCTGCGAACAAGGTGGAATTGAGCTCTCAGCAGTGTCTGTAATATGCAGCACTTTTGTTTTTACAGTTCCAGATGCCGCTCCTTCCGGCGTATCGGTGGATATTGTGAACAGCACGCTGGTCAAAGTCTTCTGGTTTGGAATACCAAGGGACAGAGTTCGTGGACATTTAAGAGGCTATAAGGTTACAAATTTCTCTTTAAATATTTGTATATAGTTGAATAAATTACTAAATGAATCCCAGATCAAGGATAGATTGCCATTTCTGGGAAGATGAGATAAATCGATATCATGTTCTGCCCCATACAACGTAACGTATTATAGAAATCCCAATCTCAATGCAGGTCAGTTGGTGGAAAACAAAAAGCATGCTGGATGGAAAAAGGCATCACCCAGAGAAACACTTCCTAACCTTTGTAGGAGACAGAAACTATGGGATGATTCCCGGTCTGGAGCCCTTCAGTGAATTCCGCTTAACTGTTTTGGCTTACAACGCCAAAGGAGATGGCCCGGAAAGCTCCCCCGTTGTGTTCGAAACTCCAGAAGGAGGTAAGACAAAATGAGAGTGTGGGATGGGGGGACATCAATAGAAATTGTCCATGTAACAAGGCACGTTGATTTCCTTATCTAAAGTGATCGTAAAATGTCCAATACTCATAAAACCCTTCACTAGAAAGGGGAACTGTAGGTGTTGAGCTAATCTGTATCCTCTTTTACCAAGTATGTGTAGAGACAGACCTGCTCAGTCTTCTCTGAAAGCTTATCCCTGTGTCTTACAGTCCCTGAACAGCCACGTTTTCTAAGGATCCTAAACTTTGACAAGGACTCCATCACTCTGTCATGGGGGCTTCCCAAGAAAGCAAACGGCCACCTTACTGGCTACATTTTGCAATACCAGATAAGTATGTGCTTGTTTTAGTTTGATTCTAAAATTTAAGCATTATTAGTTAAAAAAAAAAAAAGGAGGGGGTGTTAGATGTGCATAGTTAGGGAAGGGCTGTTTCTGCAGTCCCTGTAAGAGCCGTAGCACCAGATCAGCGTGTTCTGCACTGCGATGTGCACACAGGCTGCTAGAGGGCAGGCCAAAGTCATCTTCCAGAGAAAAAGGTTTTCCCTGCACTCTTCTGATGTAAGCTCACATTGCTGCCTGCCCTGTTCCACATTTGTAGACTCATTCAGTTATTTCATCTTTGCAAATTATACTTAATGTGCTAGTTAGGAAGACCCATCAGTTTTAGGTGTGTTTTACTGAAGTGAAACTCATTCATTGCAAGATAATTTGTAATGAGAGCACTTTGGTCACGTTTGTTCAGATATTCACCTTATGTCAGTGAGCACCTCCTCCCTGGACAATGCCTCAGCAGAAATGCAGACACTACCACCTGAGTCATGTTATTGAGTAATTATACTGAGAAACAACTAAATACCGGGGATACAGAAGACTTTCTTTCATGCCTATGAAGAACTGAGTAGCTGGGACACAGACTTTGAGCAGATAACCTCAGGCAGGACCTAGTATTGGTCCCAGTCTGCACAACACCAGCTGTGAGGTGTGGTGGCAATTCAGGGTATTTTATATGTTCTTTGAGGATGGAGCAGGATTAGACTGTGTCCTATTTACAACCCATGTACAATCCATATACTTTTCAATTATTGCTGCTGATAACAGAACTGCCCAGTTGCCTTCGCAAGCTGGGGCTGAAGGCTGGGTCTTGCCTTTGCTTTTGATGACTGTGGGCAGAGGGTGGATCTGTCTATTTAGGCAGTTTGGGAGTGGCAGCCCCTCCTTCAGCTGCCAACTGTGCCAAGGCAGAGGGAACGAAGCAGAACAGCCATCCGTTAAGTTGCTTGCAAGAGTTTGCAGATGTTTGGAAGCACAGCAAGAAGCAATTCATATATATTTAATGATCTAGGAGACAGTAATTTTTACCTCCCACTCAGCATGTGCATATCGAGAATCAGAGAGCTTTTTAAGAACAGCAATAGCTCACCAAGTAGTTGGGAGATTGGCATGGACGAGATAAATCCCATTTAAGTACTTGGCAGGAAGGTGAGATATGCTTACTCAGACTTCATCCTTCCTACTTTCGGCAGAATGGCTCCCTTGCAGGAGCCTTCCTGACATGTTTCATGTTTGTAGCCCTCAGCTGCTGGATCTGACTCGACTGCCTTTTCCCTTTCAGTAAATGAAACGCATGAAATCGGACCTCTGAACGACATCAGCGTAACCAACCGCTCCACGCTCAGCTGGAGGCTTTCAGGGCTCGGCTCCAGTACCAAGTACAAATTCTATGTAAAAGCTTGTACAGTCAAAGGCTGTGGGAAGCCGGTCACAGAAGAAGGACTAACGATGGCCCAAGGGAGTAAGTTAATAGGCAATATATTTTTATTTGAAGAAGCTCTAACAATAATGGAAAATCTATTGAGAATATTCCAGGCTTGACATTTCCTTTGTAATTAGAGGAAATAAATTTGTTTTTGTTTCCATGAGAACAATCAATGAACTTTTTAATGTAGCCAGGCAGCCTTCAGAAAAGTAGAGCTTATCTGTTTCACTTTGCTTTACAGTACAGTGTTTCTGTTCCCACCGATAAACTCTTTAGGCCGTACTAGAATACGTGAATTGCATTTAGTCACAAACAGAAGACTGAAGATGTAAATAATCTGTTCTCAGTAATATAAAAACTATGTATGAAGATGGGGGACTGCCAGCAACATTGGGGGCAGGTATTTGACAGAGAAAATCCAGATGAACATAAAGTTGACTGCAGTGCATTTGATCCATTATTTCATTATTATTATTATTTTATCAGGGACCAGAAGTGAGAATTTGTGTGCCACTTACACCCTATCCTAAAACACTGATCTTCAGTGATTTAAAGGAAAATCACAAGCACTGTATGATAGCTCATCTTTCACATTCAGCTGAAAGGAAATAAAATGTACTGTGCTCAGCAAGTCTGAAAACTCTACAGTACCGAGGAACAAGTCCTGGCTATTAATCAGAAATCATTGCTGTGCACTTACCACCGGGAAGGAGAAAGAGAATGTGATAAGCAAAAGAGTCCTGGCTTCATCATTTTTAGCAATGATAACAGTCTGGAACAATGTGGATATAAAATAGAAAAATGGTCCTTGTTGCACACCATCCTATCGGACTTCCAAGTTGCAGAATCTCTTCAGTTACTGGTAAAACAAGTAAAAAGTGCTTCAAGCTCGTCACATCCCAGTTCGGGATCCAATCATGAACTATCATCCGTTATCTCAAGTAGTTAAACTCCTTCTCAGCTGTCAGACTCACTCTAGTGTAGAGGTACTGAAGTGGTAGTAACTACTAATCTGTAGGCATGGTTTAAAATGTGTTCTTCATTAAGGAAAGTAGAAGATCCTCCCCCTTTTGTTTTTTCCAAGCTAAAAATACACAGTTTCACCTCATGAGTTACCATTTCTGGGTCTCACTGGGCAACCAGAATAATGTGTTTTGGCCATTTGAAAGTCTATAACTTCTTGGAATAATCTTGTCAGGCTTTATGAAATGCATCCCTGCCCGATATGCTTAAAAGGACAGTAAGGTTGCAGTTCGTTTTGTTCTCATTCTCTTCTTTCCTAAGACTTTGTTTTGGCAGTGACAACAACCGATTCTGGTGAAATGCTTGTGGAAGAAAGTAAAATAACTAGTAATATAATTAGTAAAAACCACACTGGTCCATTTCTGCGATTAGCGTGTGCTCCGTGCTGGTTTTCAAGCCACCCTAAATTAGGAGACTGTGTCTGTCACAGAGATGCCATGAGAGTTTTGTGTCATTATTTGCTAGCTCAATTGTTCGGACATTTTTCAGCTAAACATGGTAGGTTGAAAAAAATCATTTTTTTTCTATGACCTTCTTGGGGTTTTAAGCTGTGGTATGGGAAGTGAGGTGATTGCTCAAAATTAAAACAATCTCTCTTTTTGAAGAAAGGGAGTGATTTCAAAAGTCAAGGTTTGTAATTTAAAATGACCCGTATAAATGACAGATATAAAATATGGCGCCCTCTGAAATGAAACTCCGAGATAAAGCACTCCAAGTTTCTTTGGGTTTTGACTCAGTGATTCTATATCCACTGTGTTCTGGTTTTAGTAATAAAAACATAAAGCTCTCATTGTTCATTTTAAGGCTTTGAATAGCTTCCGCTGCTATAATATAGCCTTTGCCGGCTGTGCCATGGGTATTTCAGAATTTCACAATACATTTTGCCGGGCAAGTGGAGATGTCGAGGTGGAAGCCATGGATTCATTCACATTGTAACACTGGTATACTTGATCTGCATCGCTGCTGTTGCTTTGATTTATTTGCAGTTATCCTGGCAACTGTAGTCAAGAATCAGAAAGAAAAGTCGAGCTCTTTTTTTAATCTCTACATATCCAAGTATGTATGTACCACCACTGACAAAAAAGTCTGCGTAGGGAAAATTGTTGTGCTTTAAATGGTAGTTTTGCCAGCCTGTAATTTATATGCAACCCTTCTCCTGATGATGAGTTTGCAGTGGCATGAATGACTGAATTTACTAAAAATGGTTTCTCTCAATTAAATAAATACAACTCCTTGTACAGCTAAATGGGTAGCTCATACTCTTTCTCTACAACTACAGCATCATCCTCTGTGAATGAACCGTTCAGATTCAGGTTTTTGTCAGGAGTAAGACATTCCTTTGGGTTAGCAACACTTTACCAAAAGGTCAAGGAATGGATACTGCTAGGAAAAGGCCATCTCACGCTCACATCTCTATTTCTTCGTTCTCCGGTCGAGTGGTGCCACATTCTGCATCCTGTGCGTGTCCAGCAGCAGCGGAGGCAGAGCCCTCTGCTCTGCGGTACTGCCTCCGTCAGACGGGGCTGTTTCTGCGTAATTACTTAACAGAGGAAACCCACACTTCAATATTTGTCTCTAAGATTAAATGAAAGCCCAGTGGAATTAGTGAGAAATAGAAATAAGTGACATAAAAGCTTTCATTTATAGCATCCTTGCTGCAGGACCCAACACCGCTGGCGTTGGCAACTAATACAAAGTCAATGAAATAAAAGGCCTCTTTCTTATGAAAGATCTTAAACATAGCCAAAGTAACTCCGATATGGAGCGCTGGTGTACAACCAAAGGTCTTTCTCAGTTGTTGATAAAATACTGTGGAGAATCATGAAGAACCTGAGCAAAAGGATATTTGCATTGTACTGCAAAATAAATAATAGTTTAATTTTTGTGGCTTCCTCTTGGTTTCATTCCACAGAAGAAGGTATACTGTCTTTAGAAAATGAGTTTTATCTCTCACTTTCCATTTTCAGACAGTATTTCTTAAATGACCTACAAACTAATTAACTTTCCCCTTGAAAATGTCAATTTCCAAATGATCATTAGCCCTCAGAAGCATAACACAAAATGATGTTCTTACAGAAGTGAAAAAAATTAATTTAATACAGCAGTCCTTCTTTAACACAAAGCTTCTTTTCATCCAGAGCTACCAGTGTTTCTGGAGGATTACTAAACACGTATTACATGTGGAGAGTGATTACTGTGTGTCCAGAAATTCAAGCCTTAATGAAAAATTTGTCCAGAGGAAGTCATACAACTGTAGTTTTATTTTCCAGAGAAGCCAGAGAATAGAATTATATTTCAATGGCAGTTGGCACACAACTCCCACAGGCTTTTTGAAAATCTTAGCCGGAGGATACTAACCTTGGTGACACGCCATAAGCTGAGGCAAGTAATCATTAGTTACAAAATACATGGTTCTAGTTCTCTTTTGCCACAGGCACAGTGAAAATGGAAAAATAGACCAGCCTGCGCCATACGTAACCACTGGTGTTGTTACCAGCAGCGCCCCAAAATATGCCCTATTTTCTCACCATCAAGAGAATCTGATGAAATCTTGGTGAAAAATTTCTTTTCCTGTTATTTATGCCACTCTGCTCTGCTGGCTCTTCTTCGTCCAGGGGACCTGTAGCCCAGCAAACCCTGTTGCTAATCACAGACGAGGAACCATCCTGCCAGCCCAGGGGCCGCACGCAGGCTGGGCAGGGAGAAGGAATATGTGGTATATCACTGTTTCAAACCCCTATCAGTATGAGCAAGAAAAATAGGCATGTTAAATAAAACATGCTAAATATATCAGTCTTGGAGTACTTGGAGCAAATTTGTGACTAACTATTTGTCTTTGCTTTTTTTTTTTTCACTTTTTCCTCTTCTATCGGCCTGCCCCAGTGTAGCCAACACAGAGAGCTAGAGAAGGCGCAAGAGAAGAATAGGCTATAAGCTGTCTTCTTGTCTGAGCTCAGATTTCTCCTACAAAAGATAATCAGTGCAGATAGATGATCACTAATTCACCTATAAATTCTTCTCAGTAGACTTTGCATACAACAGATTTACTAATCTCTATAGTTTACAATAGTCCCGGTTTAGCATGAAATACCTCCTGCACTAAAAGAAGCCCAGAAGATGAAGGATACTTTTGATGCATATTTATACACTTTTAATAGCCAGGCAGTAGGGGAAAACTAATGAAAGTTTAACTTTCCATTTATTGCAGCAGATGTATTTAGACAGGTATGGTTATAAATTAAGATGTTGCCTGCAATTAGTATTTAGCTATTAGACTGCCAGCTTTTTTATAGAAGTATGTTTTATAACAGATGTGCTAACTTTTGGAGAACTAGCACTCTTGTAAGTCTTTGGGGGCAGTTTAGATTGGTTTTCCCTTTATACCATAAGCTTCTATAAAAAATGTGTGTTGTGTTGTTCTCATAAATCTTGGAGCCCAGTAGGAATATTGTAAAATTGCAGTTCAGTGTTTAATGTTCATGCAAGTCCCATGGTATGGCTGATAAATAGTGGGGGAAGATGAGAAGTGCTGGTGAAATGCCTTTATTACTAATGCTTCTCCTCCCTTATTGTAGATTAAAAACCTAACCCAACTGCTTTCAATTTTCTGCAGCTAATTCCTGCAGCTTACTGACCTTTCAGTATGTTGAGCTGTTGCTTATCTGTATATCTTTGCTTTTATTTTTCAGGATGCTACACTGCTTTTTCTATTCCAGCCACCAAACTTGCCCCAATTAGCAGTGCTTTCTCCTCTGTAGGTGCTATATTGAGTGTGTAACACAGACCAGAAAGAAATCGCGTGGAAGGAAACCTCATAATCATCCATCACTGGACACCTGTGTCTAGTTTTAAAGAAAATATTTGGTTTAGTGTTTTGGGATAGGTGATGTTAAACAGCCTGGAGAGCCAGTGGTAAATCCCTCGGTCAGGTTGGGTTCAAACCCCCATTCCAGTGTGGGGGTCCCACCCTGTGCTGCTCGGCGTGCCAGGACAGCGGCACGGCCAGCCCAAGGGACTGATCCAGCTGAGCAAGAACCTGGCTGGAAAAGCCTTTTTTTTCAGTGGTATCAGTTCCCCCTTGCTGCTACTGTAAAGATCTGAGCATTCAAAAAGAAGAGGCTGGGATAAGTTGGAAAGAAATAGGAGATAGATATGGGCTGGTTATGTTGGTTTGAAAATGCATGCTGGACCGCAGCTGTGGGCTACCACTGAGCTCAGGGTTAAGCATTTTGCTGACGAGGAATTCGGGAGGAATGCTGCCTAAGGAGGCTTGTGTTGTGTACAAGTTGGACCATGTGGTTATCATCTCATGCAGAAGTGTCACACGGTATTTAATGCACAGTGGGTTGAAGGTTCACATTCATTCCTGTTGCTTTATGGGTAGTGTTTCCATTAAAGAAGATTTTCTGATGTCTTGATTTTAGAACGTGTAATTAAAATATACCTGTGGTATCCTGTTGCTTAATTTGCAGTTTGATTAAAAATTACTGCTCAGTTTTGCATACTTTGTTTAGCAAAAATTACCGATAGATGGATTAATTTATGCTAGTAAGCTGTGCTCCACTATCATCAGTATTTCAGCTGTATGTGTTCTCTCTGGGTCCCAATGGTCTACTAATTTAACTGCTTATTGTAATACATGTATAGTTGCCTTGGAAAACTTGTCTTGAACTGCTTCTTTGATTGTGCTTGGATGCATCTTAATCTTTTTATTTTTTTTCCTTCAGCTGTCAACTAAGCCTTAATCTCTGAAAGCTTCTTGCTTTGCTTGTTTACTAGTTAATGAGCATTGTTTTACTGTCAGTGCTAATTGGTCAAGTAGTTTTCAAATTATAGTGTGTGCTCAGTCCTTAGTTTAGGTGACTTTGAATAAAGCAGGCAAATTAGGCAACTGAACACAATTAGAGAGTTATCTTTATGCAGTGCAGCCCTCCAAAGCGTCTCTCCAGCCCCCGAGGGCAGGCACGCTCCCGTGTTGTACCCCTTGGTTGACTAAAGAGATCCCCCATGTCAACCCACAGTTCTGAAGTTGCTTATATGAACAGGCTTTTCCTAAAGTTCAGGCAGTGATTGCTAACCTCTGGGGATGTCCTTTTTGCTCTTATCCACAAATGCTATTTTAAAAAAGCTTATTTAATACCCTGCCATCTTAATGCCGACAGAAATGACAGCAGGTGTTCTGCAAGTAAAAGGGCTCTAAAACTAGGGCTACTGGAACTTCGCTTCTACCTCTTAGTCAAATATTAAACTCATTAGGAACATTTAAATGCCTAAATATCAATTTAAAAGCAAACTTCAGCTGTATCTAAAGTAGTGCTTTGTGCAGGCATTGTGGAATTTAAAAGGACGTGGAAAATCATTGTCGGGGGAGAAATGAGTACAAATCCCAATGTTAAGACACATAAGAATCCATTTCCAGGTAACAAGCTATCTGTGCTTCCCTGCTGAGTTCAGTTCAATGGGAGAAGCCTCAAACCCCAGATTATCTATACAAAGCAAGCCCGTTTTAAAGTTGTAATTTTTTAAGCACGCATTAGTTAAAGCAGATCCATAATCCCCCATCAATATTAACTTTCATCCTGGGAAATGTACAAACCCCTTCATAAACATCAGGATTACCTCAGTCTGCTGTTTGTTTTATCGGATGGAATATTAAAAATCAAACAGGGAGAATGTTTTCTAGTTTACTGCCTGCTTTTGAAAATCAGATGATCTGAGGACAAATGTTAAAAATCCTTGCGTGTCGTATTTGTGTGTTATTTACATTGTTATTTACATTTCACAGGCCTTTTGTTCAATGAATACCATTAATCAATATGCCTTGAATATGTATATTCCGTAGGTAAAGGGATCGGCAAGATTCCAGAAGCTGTAAAACCCACCCAAAAGTTTCACCCCATTGAGGCACTTGAGCCTGGAACTGAGTACACAGTTCGTCTAGTGACTAAGAACTGGGTTGATAACAATAGCATTTTTGAAGATGTAATTGAGACGAGGGGGAGAGGTGAGACATGAACCCCTTCAGGGTGGTAAAGATTCATTCTGAATGTAAATAAATATTGAGGTTACACCTTACATTGTGCAGTGAAAGCGTGCCGAAATCACAAACAGTAACTTTTTTCTGTGATTTTTTAAGTTGACCCTTGAAGTTGAATCCCATGGGAGCATAAAAGCATCCGTGGTTCTCGGCTGAGCCTTATGCTTTACTTGACGCACAAAAGCCTGGAACAATTACAAACCTTTACAAAACAGTTTTGTCTCCGATGTGATTTTGAAAGGGTAGCGCTGTGATATAATCCATTTTGAGTGTGCCAGTCCAGAGGTTTGCATGTATCAGGTGCACTTTTAACTCTGCTTCTTTCGCAAAACTGCTTTTGCATGAGAGGCTTAACAATTCTTTGTTCAGCTTTCCTATTTGGCATTAATCCTTCGAGTCAGCTACTCTCTCCAGAATTACCTTTCCAAAATGTCTGTATTGTGCCTAGTAGACTGCGCATTCCCCTTAAGTCTAAAGATGTCGCGCTCTGGGCGTATTTCTGTCTTGCATTTCTGTAAGTTGGGCACAAGAAGTAGTGACAGACTGATGCCATTAAGATTCACTGAAGAAAATGCTATGTATTCTTATTACAGCAGGGTGATGCCCTTTTCCCCTGATTAATTTTCTTCTTTTTTATTCCTTTTCTGTTTCACGAAGCCTATGCTGGCATTTATGATGGAATTTCCACCCAGGGGTGGTTTATTGGACTGATGTGCGCCATCGCTTTGCTCACCCTACTGCTGCTAACTATTTGCTTTGTCAGAAGAAATAAAGGAGGAAAATATTCAGGTAAATGGATTTATTGTCCTTTCGCTATGTTCACATGTTAATAACAAGCATTCTTCAGACTTCGGTCTCTGGAGGCTGCAAAGCCGCAAGCAGAAACATCCAATTAGGATTTGTAGCTTTTGATAAATATCCGCAGAATGGATTCTAATGAACGTCAGTGAAACTGTGCTCTCTGGGTAAGACAGTGCTGCGTGCTGGTCAGAGATCCTGCGGAGGCCTTTGATAGTGCTCGCTGAATCTTCCAGCATTTAATTCAGCTGTAGAGCCAAGGTCCTTCAGCAGCTGCACCTCTGAGCCTCCGTTGCTCCCTTTCCACCTGATAACTGCTGCCTGACACACTGACGTAGCTTCCATGGCGAGCCAAACTGTGTAAGAACAGAATATTTTGCTAAAACTAATCCTGTCATTTTCAAAGCAATGAGTAGATTTTTAAGTATAAATATTTAAGTATAAATCTGGTAGTCCAGAGAGGTGGGAGATGCCCCATCCCTGGAAACATTCAAGGACAGGTTGAACGGGGCTCTGAGCAACCTGATCTGGTTGAAGATGTCACTGCTCATGGCGTGGGGGTTGGACTAGATGGCCTCTAATTGTCCCTTCCAACCCAAAACATTCCATGATTCTATAAGCACTTGCTAGCTTTCTTAAACGTGAGGGACTGGCACCAAACCCTCGGTGGAAGCGTGGTGGTGGTGTCCAGCCAGCCACGCGGCGCGAGCTGCTGCCCTCCAGGTTCGGCTGTAGGTGATGACGGGCGGTTTTCCCCTTTCACCTGCGGAAAGTCCACGGCGGAACATGGCGTACAGATCTGTGCTTTATTTTATTTGTACAGTGAAAGAAAAAGAAGATTTGCATCCAGATCCCGAAGCTCAATCAATAAAAGATGAAATCTTTGGGGAATATAGGTAAATAGGACCTGCTTTAACAAGCATTTGTGTTTGTTGAGGTTTTGTTTGTTTCCAGATGTCATCATTATTTAGGACATTTTTATAGCATGCAATTAACGCTATTTTTTGTTTTCAAAGCAAACCTCATAGGAGTGGATATTAGTAGGAATACAAAGGTATATCCAGTATACTGAAATCCACCTAAGTTTGGAATAAGTAAATGCTGATGTATCAGTTGTTATTTTTCACTTGTTTTTTTTTATTATTTAGCATTGTATGAATAATGTAAATATATATGATAATTTGGGTTCCTGCTGAAATGTCCATTGAAGTCAATAGAAAGACTTCTGTGTCCTCAGTGGGTGTCTGAAACCCAGTCAGGCCCAAATCGTGTAATATGGGAAATGCTCATTTTGTGGAAGAATACAAAGGTTTGAAATACAGTAAGAGATGGCAAAAACCCAAACAAACCTCACTACAGAAGTTTCTGTAGAGGAACTGAAATGATCGCTTTGGCTGCTTTAAAATAACTTAAGCTTACAATATTATGTAACCATGGTATGGAGAAAAATACAGCATTTCTGTTGAAAGCCCACTTATATATACTACATTATTTGTACTGGAATAGTTTTTTTTCTGCATAATTTCATCTTTATTTAATTTTTAATGCTTTCTAATGGGACAAATATTTAGAAAGGTAAGAAAGTCCTGAGGTTAATAACTTTGACCCCCTCCTTTCCCCCCAGACTCCAAACTTGTCCTTTTTATAAAGGGAAATGCCATGTGCAGAAGAGTAGCGAATATTTTTACTGTATTGATTATCCATATTATTGATTATATGCTGAAGAGGTAAAGTTCCGGTGCATTTCTCTGTCCTTCCGTAGGTAACATTACCACAGCTTTGACGCTGAGTTGGCATCAGCAAAGGCCGTAATTGAGTAATTATATACCTAGCTCAGAGGCCTAATTTGTTTTTTTTTGTAATAATGTTCCCAATGCCCCAAATGTCACGTTCAGTCAGGAGAACTCAGGCTGCTTTGGTGGTTCTTCTGCAGTGCCATTAGGAGGAATGGCCAGTGGAATTTCCTTTTTTTCTTGAGTTTTGGTGGTGGGTCTGACGTTTTCATGAAATTGCCATTGAACATAGACTGCATGTGAGCAGGTACAGACGCTGATTCTGCTTGCGTTTTTCCCTGTTCCTCCCCTTTAGCAGAGAGAAACTCCATCAGTTATAGCGAGATAACAGCAGAACAAATGAAAAAGGGAAGAAGCCCCTTTGTTAGTCATCTAAAATCAAACAACCACTCACAAAGCAATGAGACATAACCTCCAGGTGATGCCTCATCCCACGGCTTTACATCGGTTCACCCACCCACCTTAAAAGAAAGATGAAATAAACAGGCCCTGAACATTGCCCACTGTTTTGTAAAATGAAAATGTCTCTTTCTGTAAGGTGCTGAAGACTTGACACCAGCACTGATCGCTGGAACGGATCCCTCAGATCCTGTCCAGCGTTTCCTCTTCTTTCCCCTTCACCTTCTGTCCATTCCTCTGTCTGTCCAAGGCAAAAAGGGAAAAAAAAACAAAACACACCTGCAGTTTTCATTGGTGTTTGCCTTTTTAACCAATTCCGTTGTTGTAATAATCACAAAATCACGTATGTGGGGAGTTCGGGTCGGTGTGCGTGACCCGTTCGAGGGTCGCCAGACCGAGCAGGACGTGCGGGGTCAGCTCATTCTCGATGTACAACCCACTTAGAAATGTTTCCCTCTCTCTTCCCTCCTGATGATTTCTTTCACGATGGAATAGCAGTTTCCATGCATGCAATTAAAAGCTAGATTTTTGGAAAGGTATTTCTTTGTTTTGTAGTGACAGCGATGAAAAGCCGCTGAAGGGCAGCCTCCAGTCAATTAACGGGGACATTAAAGCCACCGAAAGTGCTGATAGTCTGGTAGATTATGGAGAAGGGGAGCATGGGATGTTCAATGAAGATGGTTCATTTATTGGAGCTTATTCTGGATCTAAGGAAAAAGGATCAGTGGAAAGCACGGGGAGTTCTACAGCAACTTTTCCTCTCCACGCCTAAACAATGAGCAAGGATGATTTGTGTTTAATTGTGATATTTATCTTGATTAGTACTCCACAGCTACCACGTGGTTGGAAGCAGGTTGCCAGTTGAGCCAGGTAATATAAAAATAAGTCACTGCCACTAGAAGATGATTTTCAAGACTTCTCCATCCTAATTTCTAGGTGTTTTCTTCTAAATCAAACAAAACAAATAATTCTTTACTATACAAAATGTCTTACTCGGTCTTAGCAAAACAGAATTTCTCAGTGTTACACCTGCATACTTAACTGCTACTCTGTGTGTTTCTTAGGTTTGGAATATGTTTCTCGGTATATTATTTTTTTTTCTATGACTGTTGTCACTTTGTACGTACATTTATATGTAGTATTCCTTCCTGTATGGTGACCTCGGCATTGTAGAGGTCATAACACAGCAAGAAGAATCAAACAAAAACCAACAGGTTGCTCTGCAAAGTGACACAATGCATCCTGCTGAGAAAAATGGTAATTTAAAATACTGGAGAAGTATATTCTGTATATTGTATAATTTTTCATAAAGAAGCAAACTCATTTCCTTATGATACTCTAAAATTATTTTAGTGGTTACAGCTGACTGCAATTACCAATACTTAGAGATGCAACTTTATCTATAGAAAAATTGCTCTGAAAAGACAAAGCTCTGGCCTTGTGGATGAGTCTGCTGTCCAGTAGCTGGCACTATTTCCTTAAAGAAGTTAAGCTGCAGTAACTTTCCTGTGGCAAGGCGAAACAGGGTTCCCATCCACCGTCATTAGAAAGTGTTTTGATTTGTTTTCCCCGGTCTCTGCAAGCTGCATTTCTAAGCAAGATGCTCGTTGTCTGTCTCATATCTGTATATTTGTGCGCTAGCATACATTTCACGGAGACGTTGTACATATGAGATTAATATTGCCACAAGTAAAAATCAGCCTTGTTTGATTTTGAAATGAGACATGTTGCTAGCATGAGTCTGTATAGCTGTGTAGGAGTGAATAGAATTGCTTCTCAGTAGGAGTCTGGACCAGCCAAACCAGTTTTCAGAGGGAGTCGTGTGTACACCAGTCATATAGAGCTCACATTTTTCTAGTATCGCATAAAATAGACCTACCTGACTTGAGTTGCAAGAGGTCATTTATTTTCAAGCTGTTCCTTGTTAAATAAACAAAAATGAAAGCAAAGAGAAAATATTACAGTATTGTTTCTTTTATATTTTGTTTACTGAATGCTGATTTAAATCTGGTTCTTTTCTTTGCCTCTCCAACACTAACTCAGCTAAGCTGTACAGCACATATTTTTGGTCTTTTTGTATTGGAATCTCCTGAGTTTCCTTAAAAGCATTTGTATTTTGGAATATGCTTATTTGAGTAGAATATCAATGTGGCTTTATTTCTTCTCGCACTTACAAATGACTGTCACTTCAATTACAGTATTGTTTAAATAGTTACCGCAGGAGGAAAAGATCCTAAAAGCCATTTTGCATCGTGATAGTAATTAGGCAAATATCCCCAATGGCTCCTTCATGGTCTCCATTACCTCAATGGAAGAAAGAGAGGAAGCAAGCATCACTCACATGGTTACGAGTTTCCAGTAACAGCTACAATTAAGATGCGTTAGTTGCCCACAGAAACGCAGGCTGTTCCCAGTAGAAGGGCCAGGGTTCGCACACAGCCCACCTTACTCCTCCCCAGCGCTCATCCAGTTCTGAAAGCCGAGTGGCCTTCGGTGCTTGATGCTTCTGCATAGCTGTTCCTCTTTTTTTTTTTAGTTTTGGCTTGTAAGGGCCTTTCATCTAGCCTCTGATTGGGAAAAGGAAAGCCCAGACAGCCAGCCCGAAATGCCCAGTGATGCCACGTATATTACTATAAAAGGATGAGTGGAAATCTGCCCTCAGTCAGAAATCACCCCCCCTCCATGTCAGTGACCCAAGTCGTTCAGTTTTAATATTGATAAAGCTTGATTTTCTGTATCTCACTCAATCGAAATGCTGCAATAGTCCAAACTATTTATAATTTTGAAAAAAAAAATCATTTTAAAAAGAAGGGAGTGCATAATTGGAGCAATGTGGAAACTGGCATCTCATCAGCAGAGACATTTCCCACCAGGATCTTTATCTGCTGACTCCTGTGTGCTGCAACCCAAACCAGAGAAAGTCAAAGAACTGATTAGGCGTGTGACAACCTTTGTTGCCAGCTTCAGGCTGTTTTTAACGCGTTCCTTTAGGAAATGTCTGCACTAGTGCATGATCAAGGTCCTTTGAAGTAGGAATGAAATTCGGGAGCTGGCCGGGCAGGGGCCTGGGGAGGGCAGGACCGGAGCCCGCAGAGCTCTCCCAGCTGGGCAGATGCACGTGGCGAGGCTGGATGTGGCCCGACCACGGTCCCCATCATCCATTTTCTGGTGCTTTGGGTCACTGTGGACCTGCAAGGCTCATTGTCCCAGAAAATGCCTACCTTAAACAGACACAAATTTCAAATCGTATTAGTGAGTGTCAAATTATCGAATAATGAATATAAATCCCCTGTGCTATCGCTTGCTCTGTGGCTGCTGAGAGATGTTTGTGACATTCCTATGATGTGCTACTCAGCTGGGCCGGTATGAGTGCTTTTTCTATTAAAATTTTAATTCAGATCCTTAAATCTTAATGTTGCTGTTTCATGGTGCCTCAGGGCCTAAAAATCATACAGTGACAAAAATGCAATGGAATTTGTACAGCGCGCGCTGACTTTTGAGGAATATGCCCAATGAATATTAAACAAATGGCTGAAACTCCCAAGGAATCTCACTCGCATGAGCTTTTTGCTCTTTCCCAATCATTTCTTTTCCTTTTTTTCTTCCCCATTGGGACTTTATTTCTTATTGTAAGGGTACCACTCATACAGTGTACCTTGGAAAGTGCAGCCATTAGTGGTTTTTCAGAGATTTGCTTTCAAAAGTAAACTAACAGAGCGGACGTAGCTTTTCCTGAGCAGTTTTTTTCAGATTTTGTCATTGCCGGGAGGTGGGCTGCAATTTTTACTAGGCAGGTGAGAAGAAATGTGGCCATGTATGCTGAGTAAGAAGGATCACCACCTGTACTGCAGTTCTGAAATAGTACATTAATAATTTTTTTTTTTTTTTTAACTCTGTCCGGGAGTGTTTATTAAAATTAGTTGATGGAACTCTGTGGTGATTTCATGAATTAATACCCAGCAGGGAATTTCAGACTGCCTGCTGGGAGGAGGGAGTCGGGGACAGGCAGCCGTGTGAGCACGCGGATCAAGTTGGGTGGGGAATTTCTGAATTACCCAGTGCCACGGCTGTTGTTTGGTTATGGTACGCCATGGCGTTTTGCTGGCAGCACAAGTGTGAGAGGGGAAATGACACTTTCAGATTTGGTATCTCAGTCAACTCGGGATGCAGTTTCATCCCGCCAGGAGGAGGCATTTCCCTGACCCCAAGAATCTGGCTTGTGGATTTAAGCAGCCTCCTCCGGAGCGAGACGGGGATGGATGCTGCTCAGAAAGTTGTCCAGTTTGGACTGCGCATGAGATTAAGCAAATAAAATCAGCTCTTCCTAACTAATGGGGAAAACGCCCTGTGTGCTAGCTCCTGTGCAAGTGAGCTGCTCGCGTTCACGGAGCAGCGTACCATTGGCTTGGTATGGATTGTAATCTCAGACCTAAGTTTATATTTAAAAAAAAAATACACATGCAATTGCACAATCAAGAACTTGTAGGAGTGGCCCCAGCTTCATTCTCTGGTAAAAGCTAGAGCCCCAGCCTCAAGAAATCCTCGCTTGTGCTTGACTCTGCTCTTCAGCAAGGAGAACGGTACAGAACTGGGTGCCGAAGCCCTTCTGGGGCTGCATCTTTAGGAAGAGCAGAATTAGGAACCAAATCAGAAAATGACTTTCCCCTCTGGATAAAAATGTGTGCTTATGTATAATAAATTTAATAAAACCTTCCCTGTAACTCAGATTTTAAATTGATCTACTTAGCATGTCATTTAATGATTTATGATCTTTGTTCTGTTGTGTTCTTACGACACATATTTTGATGAGTAGCTGTTTCTCTGACAAATGCTTCCATTGACTGAATTGGTCAGATCCAATGCATGAGAGGTTTTAATAAAACTTTCCAGGACAATGTTATTTTTGAGATGGAAACAAATACTAGCGCAATCTTTCTGTATAAAAAGGTGGGGTTTTTAACAGTAATTCCACATGCAGTTTTGTAAACTAAGGTTAGAGTAGTACTCACTGGTGCTTGCACACTTCTGAAAGGAAAGCTTATCATAACTTTTTATAGTCATTATTTTGCAGAAGAGTAGTAAATCTAGATTATTTTACATACCTGTAAGAATGGATATTAAGAAAGGAAATTCTTCACATCAAGAGAATTTCCTTTGTTTCACAACGGATCAAGCCCTCAGCTGCATTTCTGTTAATGTTTAGTATTTCAAAATCAGGCGCATAAACCATGTTGGAGTACCGGTACATGTTTACATTGCAGCTCCAGATCTTTCCTGCGAAAGTCTCAAGTGATCTGCACTGATTTGTTCAGTTTTCAGGCAGGAACCAGTAGGTGGGTTTGAGCCAAAGCATACTGTCTGTTTCGTTTTTTATTATTATTACTACTGCTACTACATTAAACAAGATACTTTGTAATTTCATGGGAAAAGATCAAAGCAAATGTGGTGTCACCGTTACAATGTTACTTTTTGAGCTAAATGTTAGTGTGCATTTATTAAAGTTTAGAGAAACGTGTTGTACTGTAGTTGCTGTTTGTATCATGCATATGTGCATGTATGGTTTTAAAAGATATTTTCATTTTACATGAAATACAACTTTGCTAATAAAAGTTTGACTTGATGTAATCTTCAAAAGCCTTAGCTGTAATCAGCAAGTTTCTCTTTTGTTTTGATTTGGGTATTTTTCTCCGGATACCATTTCTTTGCTGGGAATCGGTTTTAATTGTCATTCGTAGCCCTCTCTGGCTTATGGTCTGTGGTGGGTTCTCTTGGTCCCGCGCTGAGGTTGAGCTGCCCTTGGCTTTCGCTGGGACTGTCGGACACCACAGGCCAACAACCATCTAGGTACGATCTACACCAAAGCAGGGATGAACCTGAACTGCAAACACCCTGGATTCAAATGCCTCATTTATTTCATGGTATGATCATCTCCTGGATCAAACTATCGCCTTATCTAACGTTAGCGTCTATAGCATGCTTTATGTGCTCTGTGTCGGTTAACATCACGTAATCTCCCAAGCGTGCAGACCTTTAAGCTAAGCGACATGTGAAATATCCACAAAGGTAACATTATCCAGTATTAAAAGACACATAGGCATGAAATGGAAGACAACACCTCAGCATACCAGCCATGAACAGAGGTGAAAGGAGCTGATCCAGGTACGCGTGGTAGAACGCAGCGGTAAAGATTAGCAGTGAATTTCTGCTCATCTTCATTGAAGATCGCCAGAATAATGGTGATTTTATAAATATCCAGGCACCTAGGAACCCAATAATAATCATTGTTTTCTTCTGATGCCTTAGTTACAGATAACTCCACTTTTATGCTAAAAGTCTGAAATCTGTATGTATTCATTATATAGAAATCTATGAAGTGTTCTTGATTTGCCAAGGAAAATAGGAAAAGAGCAAAATACCTTAGTTCTTTTGTTACTGAGTATTAAAACGGTGATCCTCTCTTCCACCCTCCAATATTTAGTGCTGTATAATTTCTTTAATCCTACTCTGCCTGTCCATGGAGAAAGGTTTACCAGGCAGGACCCGTGCCATGCGCACAGGTCCACCCATCTGATACCTGAAACCGTGAAACTGCCACTACAGAGGACTCATTAAAAGTCAGCAGACAAATCCATGGCAGCTGATATTGCTGCAAAATCCATTAATAAGGAAAACAATAAAAGGTATTTAACAGAAATTTGCAAGATCTAGGCAGTGCTCAAGTGTGAGACAAATTGCTCACACAGAGAATAATCCCTGGCTTCATACCCTGGCGTGGTTTCTGTGCTATTAGAAGAGTATTTCACTCAGTGAAAGAAATGTTCGTGTCCATTTATTTTCTTCATGTTTTTCACTACTGCACTTCAGCAGGAAGGTTTCAGGACTATTTTAATGCATTCTTTACCTGTGAAAACTCTTGGATACATTCAGTTCAAATGCAGAAACAAGTAGGACTGTGCTAACTAGCATTCACCTTTCAGGAAGGCATCAAGGGCATCCCAGATGTTTTTTTATTATTGTTCATATTCTGGAATAATGAGATTTATGCTTTTCTCAGTAACATAATGGAGAGGAAAAAGTCTTACAGTCGTGCGTGTCACTGGAGTGAGAGTAAAGACGCTGCTGCCACCGTCAGGGTCATGGGCTGCAGATCCCGGCTCGCCACAGCCCACAACCTCTGGGGACTCCCAGCCAACAAATCCCGCAGCAAAAGCTTAAGGAGAAAGTCTGGGACCAACATACCGATGTTTGATATTTTGCTTTTAATACCAACTTGGCATTCTTGGCGCTATTTTGGGGGCAGAGTGTTATTTCTCGTGTTCAAACGTTTCATTCTGCTCTTGCAATGAAATGTCACCGCTTCTGGACTTGTGCCGTCTGTTAAGAAGCTTGAAATGCAGAGCAGTCAGTCAGCCACCCAGGGGGAAATACCAGCAGGCTCACCCGCTGGAAAAATGGGGAAGCTCTGCAGATCATGGGCCTTATTTAACAAGACCCGTGCGTTGGTTTTGCTGCGCGCGAGGCCCTGGTGGTCTCCCTGAGGCCACATCCCCATTCGCCGTGGCAGCTGTCCCACCCCATCTCTGCCTGGAGCTATGGGTTTTTCTGTAAAAAAGCACCCTGCTCCACTGCCTGGCCGCAGTGCCCGGCTGGCAATGCCTGCCATGCTGCTTGCTTTTGTGGAGCATCTCTGTCGGTGCAGATGTTCCTCCCCGCTGCAGGACTCTGCATTTAGAAAAAAATACTGCCTATGGAGTTTGTCCTCCTCTGCTGCCTATCCAGCCCAGCCTGGGGGTTGCAGCATGGTCCTCCTCATTTTCTTGGGACAGCAGGGCAGGAACGTTTCGAAACAATACGGTCAGCAGTACATTTTTGTTTTGTTTTTTTACTTTTTGACGTAATGGTCTCGGTTTGGAGTACCATGGCATTATGTTGCTATGCTTTTTCAGCATGTTGACAGTACTCTTGACTGAAACCTCTGTAAACTGGTGGCCTTGACAGCTGCTCTTCACCAGGGACAGAGGTGAGAAGCAGTCGGTGTGAGGAGGAGTGGGATGGTGTGAAGCGATGGGCAGCTGTGGCTGGTACAGGGCAAGTGGGAACCACTACCTCTGCTCAGCATCTGCTGGGGGTTGGGTGTTCTGCTCATTCCTGCAGACAGCGACGTTCAGCCGGGATAAGAACTGGCTCACTTTCAATTGCTCCTCCTGAAGGAAACGACATACAGGTGGTACTTTTTTACTAATTACCCTGGTAACAAATCAGCAGCCTTTCCTTCCAATCTGGGATGCAGTTACTTTTATGGCTGCAAAGCGTTCCCGTCACTTCTTGATGGATGAGAAATCACTGCAGCGGCGTTACAGCTCATTGCATGAGAGCAGGACTGGGAGGTGAGGCTACATCTCACATGGGTTTGCTGGGCTGGGGGTGGAGCTGCAGGCAGCTGTGTGGCTGTGGGGAGGTGACCTGGACACCTGGGTGAGAGCATACCAGCGCTGGGAAAAGGGGTTTGTTACTGCTTATACTCTAAAGAGCAATGTGGGAAGGTCAGGAGACCTTGCTGGGGAGGTTTATGGAGTTGTGATACCTGCTGATGGGCTTTGCCACGCTGGGGCTGGTTTGCAGCGTGTGCTGTGGGATTTTCCCCTTTTTCCTGGCTGGATGATGTGGCTGGTCTTCAGTGTTGCTTCTGAAACAGGTTTGTTGTTATCCCCGAGGCAGCAGGGCTGCTTCTCCTGCACAAACTGTGTTATTTTCTTCCTCCTGACTCTCTATCAGAATCTGTCTATATTGATCCCTCAAATCCCTGGTACCCGGGCTTGGAAAAATTCCAGCCTGTTAGCATCAGCGCAGTATTGGTGCTGCTTCCTCACCGCGTATTTTTCTCCTTGCCTGTAACCTCCCTCATCTCTTCGGGGTGGAAGACGTGTTCCACTTACAGATGCACCTGGGATTTTGAAACTGCTGTGGGTCAAGATGTCTGAACTCTTCCAGACTCTTTTGGGTGGCTTTTTCTGCCTTTTTTTTTTAAATTTTAAAAATGTTTAAATCTTTTTTTTAAGTTTAGGAAAAAAAAAAGGGGGGGGTGGGATTAATTTGTGGGTTTTAAGACTTCATGTAGTACATACTGATTTCTGGGAGAGGAGAGGCTCGAAGGGGAGCGTGACCTGTGCCGCATCCCCCTGCTCCATCACGCCAGGCGCAGGAGCCCAGGGTGCGCTCGGTTGGGCACGCCGGGGAACGTGGTCCTCATTGGAAAGCAGCGGGCAGAGGGCTGGTGCTGAGTGTTTAGCTGAAGATGCAACGGTTTGTCCAGAATGGTTCCTGCTTGCTCCTCGGGGTGATGTAAAGAAGGTCTGTGCAGGCGTTGAGGTCCTCACCAGTGTGTTACTGGTGTGGAGACGCTCCTGAGCCCCGTCCTTGTGCTGGATCCAGCCTGGGAATGCATGGCGTTGCTCCCTCCTGCGCTCTTCTGCCACGCTGCACCTCTGCAGATGGAGGGATGCATGGTAACGGAGATTCCTTACCGTTTTAAGTGAGTTCTTTTAATGTTTATTTATTAAATACTTGAGAAATGCAGTCTCTAATCAAACAATCATCTCACCATGTAAGAGGGATGTTCTTCTTTAGGACTTCAGGTGGTCATAGTTCTGAGCATTTATTTTCCTCTAAGTGGCAATTTGTACAAAACATGCATACAAAAACATTACTGGGCTATTTAGACTGACGGTGGAGTAGCAACTTCCAATACAGCAGGAGTTCGGTTCATTATTTATAATTTAAAAAAGAGTACATTTTTTCCAAATTCAGCATGGAATTGAGAGGCCACTAAGTAAATAAATTTATATAAAGTGCAGTGAAATCCGATCGTTTCACATGCTCATTTGCCTGATGTGAAAAAAAAAAAATTTAAAATAAAGAGTTCTTGAGGAAAAATGATTGTTGCAAAGAGTGGTGTCAGCAAAGTGGCAACGAGAAGCGGAGGGGGAATAGCTCTGGAACACAGGTCTGGAGGAGCGTTGTGAGATGGGGCGGGGGGAAGCATCGGGGCACCTGTTAAAGCCCTTTGTTTGCATTGTTTCTTCATCAAAACTAATTTGTGACAAAAATCACTGAAGGTTTTTTAGGGAGGAAATTATTTTCTGGAAAAAGTTTGTTTTGTTTCATTTCCCATAACTATCAGTTGTTGAGGATTTTCATTTTTCTTGATATGTTTCCTGAAAAATTTTTACTTAAAAAAAAAAAACCCAGTCAAAAACTGTTTACTTTGTTTGTTGCATTTTTTGTAACAACTCCAAGGATGCAAATGATTTTGTTCTTAGTGGTGTCGTGGTTGCTGTCACAATGCCTCTCAGCTGCTGTGTTTCACACCATTTTCTGGCTTTTTCCGCGTGTGGTCGGTGCTGGGCTGTGCCGCTGCTCTCCTGCGCGGGCGTTCGTCCTCCCAGCACAGCAGGGTCTCCCCGAGTTTCCCTCCTTTCTGAACCTCCCTGGACTGCAGACTTATGAAGAACAGAGAGAGCTTCACTGGTCTGTTTTCAGATTGCTTCAACAGGAAAATAAAAAATGCATGGTCCACCTCCAGGAAGAAAGGTCATCAAGCTCAATCTGTGCTTTTAGATTGAAATTTTAGAGTTTCCAGATTTTTTTTTTCCTGTTAGAAATACCTACGTCAAAATCCATGCTCACCAGCCTTGTGGAGCTCTGAAAGCACGAACTCATGAACTGAAAGGTTCATAAAGCCATGGGGAATGGCAGAAGAGCACAGTAATTCTTTAAATATGCAGGATTATGACTCTGTAGCTGTTTCTGACTTGCAAAATTGGGAGTTTAGTTGTCTGAGTGAGAAGCCCATGTTTTGACTAATTTTGGCAAACCTCATAATAATATGCATTTCTTATTCCTAGTATTTTTGAGTTTAAATTTGTCTAGGTCTTTCCTTGCCGAATGTTCTGAACATTAAAATTTTCTCACATCTGCAATTTCACTTTCCAGTTAAGGAAAGGAAACTTTAAACTCGGCTGGCTCGTTTCATCAGCCGGTTATCAGCGCCCATTGTATTTTCAGGTTTCTGTCAGTTTGACAAGACATAGCTGAATCTGTTTCATCTTATAATCAAGATAATAACTACTAAAAATTGATGGATTTTGCCACAGTTAAAAATACAGACTAATTCTTGCCATAATTATCAAGTCTTTAAATGGTAATTGCACACTGTTACCACCTATCTGCTGTCAAATTCATTTCGATAATTGACCTCCTAGTCCAAGAATTAGAGACAGCCTTTGATTATTGGTTCAATTAGTCTTACAGCATCATGTCTCTTTTTTTTCCTCTTTCTTTTTTTTTTAAGGTGTTTCAGTTATCCAGCCAGTCGAAAAAAGTGCCAAGAATGTTGCTAAATATTTCTTACCTTTACCACTTTCTGTCCGTTCTCGCTGCGTCTCATTTTGATCGGCGTCTATAGATCCGGTGATGAGGCCTTTGATGAGAAAGTATTGACTGGCTTTGTGCTTTTTCATAGTTTCACCCTTCCATGGCACTTTTCTCGGGCTGGAGCTTGGGCGGGCTGCAGTGGGGTAGCCCATAGCTCTTTGACAGAAGGAGTCACGTCGGCTGTTTGGGAGAGGGGCGGTTGGGCTGCTCCATGCCCAGCGCACCCCAGCCCGGCTGGTCCCGTCGGGGCGGGGGCATCGCTCCGAGCAGGCTTCCTTCCAGGAGAAAAAAAGTCAGTCAGGTATAGGTCCCTTAGACTCTGTTGTACCCACACTTTCAAGTATGAGGAATGCAGGGAGAAGAATATAATTTTTTTAAAAATTATTATTTATTTATTTATTATTTTCTAGGATCACTATTATAAGAGAGGCTTTCCACACCAAATGACCAGGGCTTGGTTTGGGAGAAGGGAAGGAATGAAATGCTGTGTTCTTGACATCCACAGCCATGTGGAGATGGAGAAACTTGTTCCTCGCTTTGTGTAAAATGAGAGTAGTGCCATGGGTTTAAGCAAAGTTTCTGGTCTGATTTTACTCATGTAAATGAAAGAAAATGCATGTCAGCAAGGGGCAGAAATAAGTGTGGTTTGTTTCTTTTGTAAATTGTGAACTATTTAGGCACTTTAATTCCTTCTTTTTAAGGGGACAAAGCCCTTTATTGACTCCCTGACCAGGGAGCATGCCGTTTTCCGTGGCAGTGCTTATTTTGTAGCTGGGACAGGAGGAGGGAGAAGAGGGTAAGGAGAATAAAACTCGTGTCCAGGTGAAGCATCTAAGCAAACACCATGCAAGTCCAGCTTAGGCTCTCCAGCCAAATTAATCACTGACTTTAAGTTGTATGTGTAGAGGTGGGTTTTAGACAAAGCCATGCCTGATAAGCAGCTGAAAGGGCCAAGAGATTTGAGGTGGAATTAAATCAGTGCTGGACCTGATCTTGTCATAGAGGGAGGGGTAAAAAAAAAAAAAAAAGTGGTCTTAAACCTGCCCTTCCCTATCTTCCCCAATCTCCTTTTCCAAACCTTGCACTTTTTTCCCTTCTCATGAACACTGAATTTCCATGGGGAAAATGTATTCCATAAGTTTTTTTGGGAATGTATTTTTCTGCTGTTGTTGCATGTACACAAAAGAATGTTTATGCAGCAATGGAGCAATAGAAGGAAACGAATGAAATAAAATAGAAACCTCTTTTCTGGTTTCCACCCTAAGATGAGCAGTATGCAGTAAAATAAATAATAAAAAAAAACAAAACAGCCACCCCCTGTATGTAACAGGTATGTGATATAGACTTCTTAATTATTTCTTTACAATGATATATTTTATTCAGTTCGACCTTAATTTTAATCCTTGTTGTAAGGCACCCCTAAGTCACATTTTACAGCCCGCATCCCTCCAGGCTGGGAAGGAGAGCAGTGTAACACAGCCATCTTTCATGCAGCCGTCTTCTGCAGACCGAAACATCCACTGGGGATGCAAACAAAAGTCACACTTGGCTGTTTAATTCCAGCTGATCGCCATTTGATAACTCTCTTCATAAGAGCAAACGACTGCTAAATATAAGCCAATGCAGCCTGGAATTTTGTATTCTGCAGCATTCACCTGGCGTTTCCGCTCTCTGCTCTCATCCCAAATCCCTTCTGTTCTTTGCCAGTCGAAGCAGAAAAGCAAGTGTTGCTGTGGTTACGCCGGGGAAACAGGCAGATGCTGCAACGTGCGTGATGACTCTTCCAGGAAATGCTTCAAGATAATTACAAGGAGTGATTGTGCCAGGGATATTGCTTGTTCCTGCGTCTCTTCAGATAATAACTTTTATAACCTCCTTCGTTTTGTCCTCTGGAAGGATTTGAGGACGCAGCGATTGTAAGAAATCACCTGAGATTATTGTTTCCCTGTGTCTTCTCCCTCCTGGACTGAATGACAGCCTTCCCTGCACCTCAACAATTTGTGCTCTAACTCTCACCTCCAGTTCTTGAGCTTTAACTGTACTTCAGCATCTATTTTTTTTTTTTTAGTCTTGAAACTTTTGGTGCTTGAGGATTTAAGCCTAGACATTCAGAACAGGTAAAGCCCCCGAGCCCAATGCTTAGCTGCTGCCTGACCTGCCAGCGCTTGCCATCAGTGGGCGTATAGGTGCAGCTGCATTGGAACCCTAAACTTCAGCATCTCCCTGTGGCTCCTGTCCTGGGCATGCGTGCCCCAAAGCTCTCGCTCCTCGTGCACGAGCTGGGGGAAGGAGTTCCAGCAGAGTTTGCCTGTCTCCTCGTGGCTTCGCTTCTGCATGCGTGACCAGGGCAGGCCTGGCTGGGTACTGAAGGCAGATGGATAATGGTACACATTTTTCTCCAGCACACCTGTACCGGCGAGTCTGGGACTCGAGGAGTGAGGACCCTGTGACAGGAGGTGGGACATAGAGACCTGACCCGCCTGAGGCTGGAGGATCCCTTTCTGAATGGGTGCTCCAACCAGCACAGGTGGGCAGCAAGAATGGGATGCTTTAAATAAATCAACCAATCTCCCAGCAAAACCCCCATCCTTTAGTCTGATTTCAGCATTAGTTGCCACTCTTGCATAGCAGTAAAGTGCAAAAGATTCAGAGAGGCAGAAGATTTAAGACGCTTGAAAGGCATCTTGAGCTTCAGTGTTCCCTGTTTACTGGGACCTGGCTCCTACCTAGGCTGTGCGGGGATGTGCCTGGATCTCTCCCGGTAGGTTTGTAACGAGTCCACGCTTCGTACCTAAGCTGGAGAAAACAGCAGTGGAAGCACTGTCTTTTCCAAGTGGTCTGCGACAATTGGCCTTCAGTCAATTCATTCATTACATTATTAAAAAAGCATAAACAGTTGGGGAATTCACAATTCCCCCTCCCTGTAACTTAGCCATCTCATCAGAGTTGCCAAATATATATCATTTTTTTCCCCCTGTACAAAACAACAAGCTTAGCTGCTTCTCTGAGACTATTCATTTTCACCACATCAGGAACTTATTAATTCTTGATGAGAATTCAAGCATTAGTCAATTCTTGATTGAATTCTCCCCAGAGGGAAAGAGGAGAAACTGGGCCAGGTTTGCCTTTTGGCTGCTGTGATCTCCGTCCCTGACTTCACACACATGGCAACGGTGGTATAATCGGTCTGCTCAGCTTCAACTCTGTATCAAATCCATCTTCACAGCAAATGGAGGACTCTGAAGACAATCTCCTTGCTACAGGTATCGTCTGATGAGAAGAAAGTGGCCAGAGCCCCCGCAGTGCTTTGCTTTCGCAGTCCTCCTGCGGCAGCCGAAGCTGGTAGCAGGCAGAATAGCCTGAGGGTTGCTCTGATGGAGGTCGGGTATGCACACAGCTGCAACAAGACCAAGGCAATTAAAAGGAGGAAAGGAAAAAAAAAAATAAATTAAACAACAAAAAAAGTAGATATTGCTTTCTTCAGCTGCATTTTGCTTGTTGCAGCCATGCCTTCGGGTCTGGCCAGCAGGTAAGGATGCAGGAGGGCCGAGTGCTGGGAATCCAAGTCAGGTTTGGAGAGAGTCACAAAATCGTGGTCTTCTGCCGGTGTAAAGTCGCGGTTGATTTAGGTGCGAGGATGTCAGATCTCTGCAGTGGGGCCTGAAATCATGCCCTCGCTTGCTGTTAGGTTCTTGTGTTGAAGCTGTTTGCTTCTAGTGCAAATCTTATGACTATGCTGTCGGCATTAAAGACAAATCAAGTCAGATTTTTAAACTGAGATTGCCTCTTGGTTTCATTTAGTCGTGGTATACTGAGGAATTTACATTTAGATTTATACAGTTGACCCACTTCCTTGTAACCATATTTTGCAGAAGGAGATTTCCCTGTGAGATTTTTAGAGCCATTTAGATGAATTTTACTTGACAGCTCCATGTCATTTATTTTATGGCTGCCTCGCAATGAGTTAGAAATATTTTACCATTGTGCTAAAGATTTGCCCTATTTTCATAGGGAGCCAAATTTCCTTTATTTTTCTTATACTTCTCATGAAAAGTGAAACGTGATGACTTCAATTCCAAAGTGAGTTAGACATGGCACAAACTCTAAAGGGATGCCCACGATATGCTTAATTTGAGCTGCACTTTCCTTGTCAGCTTGTGTATATCTCAGCTCAGGTGAGTGGATTTATTGGGTTTTTTTCAGTAAGTTTGCTATTGTTTCTTCAGAAAATAATTTCTCTCCCCCCCCGCCTCCCTGAAGATAGAAGTCCAGTCAGACTGCCTTCATAATCAATACATTTCCAAGTTCTAGTGATTACATTTCTTTTTTTTTTAGCTACCATACTCTGAAATTTGGCGTGATACATCAAGCAGAAGTTTTGCATGGACGATGTTGTGTGCATTTCCCTAACAAGGGGAATGTTTTGGTACGAGCTTTTACTAGAGGAAAAAGGCAGAGGAGACAGGAAAGCCAGTTTTCCTTCTACATGGCTTCTTGTCCCCAGCATGCCACTCTGCTACCTACCGATAGAGCTGGTAAAGGAAGGATTGCTGGAGCTGGCAGCCATGGCTCATGGTGTTTTGCAGTTACTGCCTCCTTCACTTGTACAAAACCTTTTTTTCATAATCTTTTCCTTTGCAAAGTGTCTTGAAACCTACAGATAAAAGTGATTTATAAGAACGGCTGCTATTATTATTTTGCTCCCTCATTCCAGAAAAAAACCCATAAAATATAATCTTATGAAAAATATGTCAAAGCCACCCAAGAAAATTTCGTTCTCATTAATTCCAAGAGAACCAGTTGCTGAAGTCACACTGGTGCACTCCCCAGAGAGCGTTGCGCAGCCAAGGTAGCGTGCAGCGAGATGGGAAGGAGCAGGGAGATGGACATCCTTAGTGCATGGTAACTTCAGGGCAGTTCTCCACTCTTTTGGAGCGGTCAAGTTGCTCTCTTACTGCCCGGTGTCCGCACAGGAGCCATCCGGCAGCGTAGTGAGCAGAACTGATTTCTGAGTGCAGATTCTGAGGATGGACCTGCGATGCTCAGCGCCGGGGGCTTGTTCCTTCCTCCCTCCTTCACGCTGGTGCAGTTGAAAATTGTTTCATTTGTATTCCTTCCAACCCTTCAAAGACAACCTCTGCTGCTTGGAAGAGGTTGTGGCTGGAAGCAGACCCCTCGCCTGCATTAGCATAACCCCACTTTGAGCACTCACCGGAGGGAGCGAGGGCTGCAGGAACTCTTCTGTCCGACTCAAAGCAAAAGGCAGGTTCAGAAGGGAATCGGAGCCTGGGACGAGGACAAAGCATTTGGGCACTTCCTCTGGGCTTGGGCAGAGAGCTGAGCTAACCTGAGAGCGTGCTACTGAAAAGCCACAGAAGAGGAGTGGGTTTTAAGCTGCTTTATTCAGATTTTCAGGTTTCTGAATTGCAACGGAAGTGTGGCCCTGGGAAAAGCCAACGGGAATGGGGCTGTTATTAGAAAGCGGCAAAATAATTCACTCTCTAAAACCTAAGTTTTGGAGTTTTAGAAAGCAGACATGCTTTATTGCAGCGTTGGACGCACAGGGGATAACTCCGCCCAAATGTGCGTGCCAAAAAGACACAATTACTAGGTGTTTATGCTATGTTAACATACATATTCATTACATTTCCAAGAAATGCTTATCCTATTCATTTTTTTCCGAGAACTCATTAGCATATGTTAATGTCCTTCATGCATGGGTGTTGGTGTCTCCAGGTTGTTTTCAGAGGTCTTCAGATGAAGGCTCATACAGATGAAGGACATCATGGTGTCCGCTGGTTGACCTTTGCTTCTGTGCAAACTCAATTCTAAGATCACGTGTATCGTGTCCTTCAAAGTTGCTTCGTTCCGGTCTTATGGTCGTCTTGCAGCCTGTTTATCTCTGTACTTTCGTGCATCTGCTCTCCCAGGGCCGAGCCACCTCAAGGGGTCATGCAGCAGTCTCTTAGCTTACAATCTTCCCAATTATTCACAAAGAGCCAAGAGTTGCTTTGGCTTTAATTAATCTGTTGTGCAGTGATTTTGAGACCTAAAGTAATAACTTTTATCTACATCAGCTGCATTCGCTGCATTCACAGGTATCAGGGTGAGCTTCAACCTCAGTGCTGGGTGCCAGAGGAGCAGAGCTGGAAGGCTGTCAGTGGCATGGGCAGGAGCAGCCACCGCAGGTCAATCCTCTCTGAGTTCATGCTGAAAGGAGCAGGCCGTTTTGCTGTTTGTTTGCGCTTTGGAGAACACTGCAGTGCCTTTGCAGTGCTGGGGCATCACCACCGCGCCTGTCTCAGCAGGCTTCAGACACCACTGTGGTGGTGGTGATGATGATCTCTGATGGTAACAGTGTTGCAGCCTCTGGTTTTACCTATGAAGGACTCTGGAGGATTTAAAGGAGTAAAAGAAGAGAAATGTCCAAGTTGTCTTCTCAAAGACCCTTTATGCTCTAAGCGCAAAGGGAAATACCCTGTCAGTGATAACGCAGAATGAGGGTTTGGGTTTTATGGATTACTGTCCTGCCTGCTCTGGAAGGAGAAGATCTCAATTTCAACCAGCCTCTTCTAGGACAGCATGAATAGCTGAGTGGAAAGGATAGAAAACAGCTGAAAAAAAATAAATAAATAAAAGGAAAGGTCAGCAGGGGACTGAGGGAGTACTTAAAATGAAGATGTCAGCAATGAAATGGAGATTTATCAATTCTAGTGACCTATATAAACAGATGAGAGGAATTGTAGTGGTAACTTATAACCATGTAAATTTAATTAAATTGGTATTGCTTGCAGGAAATGGAGAGTATTGAATATAACAATTAGTGGCTCTTTCTGCTCTTTTGGAAGAAGCAAGTGGGCAGAAGGCACAGGGAAATGGCACTTAGACCAGAGTGCATTACCCTTGTCAGTCACAGGCAATTAATACAAATGAGCCATCAGTGTTTGAGTTCAATTTCCTAATAGCTAAAATACAAGACGGGGCACTTGGTCATGTCTGCTAGGAAAACAAATCCCATGGGATCTTTCTCACTCTGTTTTGCAATGTGTGTTTGTGGGGTAGGAGGAGGTGGGCTGGTGGGAGAAGCAGGAGATTTGCCGGATCGCAGGGTGCTTTCCTCTGAGAAGCAGATGCAGGAGGTCTCAGGTGGCTATGAGAAGACATGAGATTGCCCTCGATGTTTCTTAAAAACTGCCGCGGACATTTCGCTAACTCAAGATGCAATGCATCCAACAGAAGAGGGCTCTGTATTAGATCCCATCTCCAAGACAAGAAAGTAATTGGTCACTGAATAGAAAGTTAGCAGTTGCTTGGTGCAGGGAAGCAGGGTTTGATTATGTCTAGTATGTGCTAATGGAGGAAAATGTGTCTCTTATTTACTTTCTCCAAAAGATCCGATTTCACAAAGATGAAAACAATAAAAAACCCCTAATTCCTCCTCCCCCCATCCCCGCCCCTGGCAAAATATGACAAATGGTGAGTGGGGTGATTAGGAGCATATAGCAGAGAATAGAAGTGAAGAGTTGAACACGGTATGATTGACAAGCTAAAGAGCACAAGAAAACGTACGGTCAGCAAGTTTAAACCTGTTTCATGATGTCCTTTAAATGTGACAGGAGTGAAAAGAAGTTTAACAAGTTCCACCAGTCCATTTGCAGATGGAAAAAGTGCTGTCAGTGTGTCTGTCCTCTCCTCAGTGGGGAGGGAGGACGACGATGCCGCTGCCTTGCAGGAGGGAGTAATTTATATCCCAGCAGTGATTAAGAAGCAGTTAAACCGCAGCCACTATCATCGGGCTCTGTTAAATCAGTAAGTCTGGGTAACTGGCACCTAAAATTTTAAAGAGCTATCTGAGCTACTCTTTGGATCATTAATGTTTATTTTTAATAAGTCCTGGATGGCTAAGGAAGTTTCAGTAGGCTGGAAGAAAGCTCGTGTTCTGCCATTATTTAAAAAGGGTAAATGGGATGACCTGAGTAATTACAAGGCTGTCAGATGAGCGTTCAATCAATATGTGTTTCATACCACCAAATGTAGGGTCATATATCTAAGAATAATGAATGTAGCTGATACTTGCAGGGTAGGAGATTTTACCCTGAGAAGCAGCGTACAATAGGAGAATACTGAACAGGTCTGGGGAGAAGCTCTCTCTTTCCCTCTGTCGTGAGGGAGCTCCAGGCTGCAGCGCTGCTGCCCTGTTTTGGTGTCCGCGATTCATGCAGCCACTTGGAAATTCAGAGGGAGTTTGGGGAAAAAAATCACAAGAATGATTAAAGATTTGTGCCATCCAGCCATATAAAAACTAGGTCTGTTTAAGCCACAGAGGAAAGGCAAAGGACTTCCCTCATCACGTCTCTAATGATCCGTGCTGGGATAATGCTGGCAGAAAATACAGTGGCTGTAGTTCCAACCCAGAAATCTCATGCTACGAACGATGTGTGCAGTGCTTATTAATTACTGACCAGAGAAGTTAGGATTGTGGTACATTTCCACCACTGCATTTCTTGGCAATAATATCAATTTGTTTTATAAAAAATATCATCTCTGTTCTAACCATCGTTGGTGGCCTTTGAACTGGAAGAGACCTCGGTTAGTCATCCTACCAGGCAGGCTTTGCCTGGTGGGCAGGGTTCTAGCTGGTGGCCATTGCAGGTCAGAAGATCTTTGCTCTGTTGACTTTGGCTGAGGACGTGCAGAGTAGGTTTGGGGCACGGTGTGGTGTCTGCATGCGCACAGCTTTCAGCAGGACCTCTGGAGCTGGAGCAGCCACCCAGGAGGAATGAGAAGTGGATGCCTGCGATAAAATGCAAAATTGACAATCGACCCTTCAGGTTGCCAAAATGTGTTTGACCATAGAGCTCAGAGGTGATTCTTACAAAAGCTCTTCTATTATTTAGAGCGGTCTAAATAGCC
Organism: Opisthocomus hoazin; assembly: GCF_030867145.1. NCBI lineage: Eukaryota > Metazoa > Chordata > Aves > Opisthocomiformes > Opisthocomidae > Opisthocomus > Opisthocomus hoazin. The sequence goes on along the minus strand of NC_134424.1, from coordinate 3,690,221 downwards.
ACGCAAGCTGCAAGGCTGTTTTCTGAAGGTGCTGTGTAAATCTAAATTGAAGCCTATTTTTAGCACCTCTCCTGGAGGTCAGGATGCGCACCGGTGTCTATGGACTCTGCAAAATCTAAAAATGTTTTCCAGATATAGCAGTCTCTTTAATTCTCTTCGGAAACTCATGATCTTCCTGCTTTTAAAGGAACGATTGAAATCTTGTGCTGCCAGGATTCTTTTCCAATTTGCTTTCATCTCTTCATTAATTGACAAAAGTAGCAACACTATCTGCCCTGGTTTTCCTCTTTGGTTATTTGTTGGGTCTTCTGTATGAAAATACTGTTGTATTTTTCGAATTTGAAATATGCATTACCAACACAATTTTCATATTGATGTTGGGTTTGTAAATTTTTCATGTTAAAAGAGAAACCACCAATGCCTTTGCTGGCAGGTGGGGGAGGGTGCGGGGGAGGTGGAACACAAACCCTAGAGTCCTGGAAGAAAGTAATTTGGAAGGGCTTCTGGAGGTTGCAGAGCAGTTAACTCATTTGGGTACTACTACCCTGGTTTTCCACCTGGACTTAAGGAGATATGGAAATAAAATGGTGTGGGAATAAAGATGCTTTTCACAAATTTCCCCATTTAAAAAAAAAAAAATTTTAAAAGTGTATATATATATATTTAAAGCATTGTTTGACCATTTTTAAGTGAAGAGTTGTATTTGGAGGGTTTAAATGACATTTTGGTCTGGAATTTAAATCAATATCATAAATTTTCGAAATATTAAAACTAAACGAAGTCTATCAAATCGTTCACTGGGGGGAAATTCTAGGTTTCAATTTTTGTAGTCCAATTCCCCTCTTCATTTTACCACTCTCCCTTAGGCTAAGTTCTTTACATTTCATTTAATTCCTAGACATGTAAAATTTAATATTGATATTCCTCACAAAATAGGCCAATATTTGTTTCCTAGACATAGCTACTAGTGAAAAACACTTCGGGAGGCTGAAGCCTCTCAGCGCGACAGACAATCACACCGGTACACGGCTGTTCTGAAAGTATGAATGGCTCCCAACAGCTTTGACAACCCATTTGTCTCACCCCTGCTGTGCTGAGGTTACATTTTGCTGCAGCCTCTGGAATATATTTGTTTCCAGAAATTCTCTTTCACAGACTTTCCTTTGACTTTCTCTTCCCCTTTCCTCAAAATTCCAGTTATTCTCCCCTATCTTTAGAGCAGTAAGCCTTTGAAGCTTTCTCTGTTTATTCACTGTATTTATAAGATTATTAAAATACTCATTCGATGCGTTCACGTACAAAATGTCTATGAGGAGGACTACTAGAAAGAGCATGATATGGCTCTTCCTCATGACTCATAAATCAGTTTCTGCTGATTTGAAGTTGAAGAGTCTGATTATCAATATTCTTCTAGCAAGTAAGAGGAGTTCTATTGATTTGGGTGGAACCATGTCAGATTTGTAAGTTAACTTTCAGTCAACAGAATCTAACTCGATGGAACATAACTGGTAGGAGAACATCACTTTCAATCCAAAACGATTAACAAATTCCTTTTTTTTTCTTATTAACAAATTTCCTTTTTTTTTTCTTATTCACTATTTCTACAGATCTTTATTTAATGTTTTTCTTAATAATTTCAGTATATCTCTTTACAGTTAAAACAGGAAAATAAGCATTATCTTAATTCTCTAACAGCGGTTGGTCTGTTGGACTGTTTTTTTTTTAATGAGTGCTTCTTTGGTTTTATCACTAAAGAAACTACTGACAAAAAGTAGTGTCATTGCAACTGCGGTGGTGTCCAATGAGACCAGCAGTGTTCAGACTATTTTTGATCGACAGAATTTTGTCAAATAGTAGGCATTCTGAGTTATTGTGGACAAAAGTTTGTTCTTTGATCAGCTGACACACTGTCCTCAGCTTCCAAGTCCTAAAAAAGATAAAATATACTCTTTAACTGGTTTAATGTTTGCAAATGTGCTTTCCATAATTGAGCAAATCCAGAATCAATGAGCAGCTAACATCCAATTTTTGTGAAACATATGGAAGTCACTTTTTATAGGGTTTCTAATGAAGTTGTCATTATTGTAATATGTACATATTTTGAGTGTTGTCAGGCTGTCTTTCATTGGTGTTAGTGCTAACATACATTAACTGGCAAATGACTAGGAATTACATGGAGCTGTAATCTCATTTAAGAGTTCTGGTTCCTACTTCAATCACTTGGGAGTGAATTATCAGAAACTTCATATGAAAATCTGATCACAAAACCTTATTTTGTTTCTTTTTTAACGTTATGGGGAACCATAACAAAGGGAAACCAATAAAACAGAGATTATTTTACACGGTATATTGACCACCAGTAAATGATTTTCAAAGGAGTGTCAGTCACAGGGAAGAACCCCTGCAGTGTCTCCGTGTTGTGGCCTGTGAAACTGTGATATTTTGGAGCTATAAATGGAAGATTAGAGGAATGGGAGTGGAGGGGTCATGGTGTCTGTACCAACCGCCATCAGCATGTACCACCATGGGTTCCTCTGCTGCTAGCTATGATGAGCTGAGGGTCTCCTCTGTTGTGCTAAAGTGATGAAACTTGTGGTGTCCTTCAGTGAAGAACAAGCTGAGAAAGAAATGTGGCATTAAGAAGAGAAAGATCAAAGGGAAGAGTCCCCATGCTGGGATCCTGACCTGGACTCTGGCTGAGCTGTGCGAGGTCGGTACCGTGTTCGTCTCTTGGTCCTTGTGCAGGCGATGTCTCCTGGGGAGCACTGCACTGGTGATCAAAGCCCACGCAGCGGGTGTGCAGCTCAGGTTCAAAGGCTCTAGCCATGTCTCATTTACACATTAATATATTCCTTATATTTTATTCTCTACTAGTTATTATTTTTATCGTTCCTATTTTCCATTGAAGATGTTAATTATTTTATATTCTTGCTTCAGTCATTATCAATTGATGTGATCATTTCATGCTCTGTAGCTTTGAATGCTGCAGAAAATTTCCAGTTGGGCTGTCTCTGTTGTACAATACCTATCTGCAGCCAACGTAACTGCAGTGAGAGGTATCCTCTGTAGACATGTGTTTAGTTTTTTGGTTTACTGTCCAATGACTTATCTGGGTTGCGCTCTCAAGCATCTCATGACTACTGTTGCACAGATAAAATGATGATGCATCTTGATTTTTGGGTCTGCATAGCTTTGTTTCAGCTGTGTGTTAAGAGAGCCCAGGACACCTGGGGACAGATTCTCAGTCCGTGCTCCCATGCAAAGAAAGGGTGTTTTGCGGAGAGCCCGCTTCTCCCTGACCAGGGAGCCTGAGGGGTGGGGGGTTGTCTTTGCTACCTGTGCATGTTTGTGGTTGGACAGATCCTGCAATCTGGTCTGCTGGATTGTGAGGCTTTTGATGCTTATCCAAACCTTTTTGGGTTGTCCTCAGTCTTCTAAAGTATCTAGTGGAGAGAAAATCTCTTTACAGTAATATCATTTTAGAGTAACTCTTTTTTTTCATGATATAGAAATGTTATTACAAGGCCCAGCAATCATCTTAGTATGGATTTAGTACCCACAAATGTGGGACAAGGAGGAAATACCAGTTACTTGTTTCCAGCCACTTGTTTCTAATAGTTAAGCTGAAGTATGCTAACAGAAATATTATTGATTAGCTTTCGGGGTAAAAAATTAGGTATGTTTGCACAGATGTGTTCAGCATCATTGTATATTGACTAAATGTATTAAAGATAGATAAGATACAACTGTGACAGGCATATCTTCTTGTCTGAAGCAATGGCCTTCATTAACTTTAATAATAAAGTGAGCATATTAACACTCAAGTCCTAGAGCCCTTCTGCATAGCTGGGTGATCAGAATTCGAATCTTATAGTTTGCTGATATAGAATTCAAATTTTCCAGCAATATCATATTCAGTACAACATTTTTCATGCTCTTCTGAGAGACGGCTCATTCATGGAAACAGAGCAGAGAAGGAATGAAACGACTTGCCAGAGCAATTTTGACTAAGCAGGAGAAAAACTTGTTTCTTTCACATTAATAATCTATTATGAAGTTTCTTTTCACAATGGGTTTGAAAATGTGAAAATCACTTCGTTTTCTAGATAACATGATTCTGCTCTTTGCTGTGTATTACTTGAGATGCAAAGCCACATATTTAAGCAGAGGTGACGTTGTCACTGGAAGAAAGTGAGGATGTGCTCGCCCTGCAGTTGTATTTGCTGTGTTGCACTGAGGGTGCCTGGGCCAGCTCCATTTATTCTAGACTTTGTGTGCAGTGGAATTTGGCTAGTTACTGTGATAAATTAATAGGCCAAGAAGATGAAGTGCTTTAACCATAATTGCATGTTTATGAGCCAAATTTCAAGGCAAGGATTTAATATCTTGAAGTGCAAGAGATGATAATAATGGCAAAAGTTATATTTTAAGGAGTAATTTCAGTTTCTAAAATCATTCTGAAAAGGCAGCCGGACTCAACCAAGTAATCTGTGTAACTGCATAAATATTCTGTGTTCTTTAAAGCATTCCTTTTTTTCTCCTGAATTCTGCAAATTACACTTTTATGAGATGCTGTGCAAACTAACTACTATATCTATTCAGAGTATGATAATATCTCCTTGCCTTTGAATGAAATATTTGGCCCTTGAGAATCTGGCAGTATCTTTCCTCATAAAATACCTGAAAATTGAATAAGATCTTAAGCTTTATTATGTACATATAATACTGATACCTGTGGGGTTATGTGTAGTAACCTTATTTACAGAACCTTAAGATGTATTTGCAGAATATATTTTAGACTGGGACAACTCAGTAACATGTGTTTATAATCTTTTCTTCTTATGTGACTGGATTTCAAAAAAATCCCAAAGGTCTTATCTCAGAAAAAGCATACGGGTCCCCAGTACAATCTGAGTATAACTTTAAATTGTAACATTTCAGAGTAGCAGGACTGAAATGTGTGCCCGATGCAATGTCATAAGTTGGTCTCTTGGGCTATGTTGTTTCTAAGTCCTTTTTGCTCAAAATGCAAAGAAATCATAAGGAAATGTAGCATTTCTTATCAGAGAAAGCATGCATCATGGATGCTGCATCCACAGAGAGTTTTCTCTGAAAAAGGAATAGGGCCATGAATTTTCAGGTACCAGAGAAATATGTGAGAGACCTAATAGTGATGAGAAGTCGGAACTGTCTGCTTCCAAAAGTGCATCCCTCTACTCTGGAAGCAGGACTTCTTCTGGTAAAGCATAAGGTGAAGAAGCTGCCTCCTCAAATGCAGGCATAGCCCAGGGAGAATGGATTTCTCGCTAGGGTAGAGCCACATGTGAGGTCAGAGAAATTAAATTTCTCAAGAAACTATCCACTCCTTTTGAAAGAAAGGAGGGGAAAAAATCATACCACTTACCAATGATGGTGGCCTACATTTGCATATTGTGAATGAGTTTCAAACCCTTATTTTTTGGGAGGCAGCTGAGAAAACATAGAAACATTCACTTGGCGGAAGAAGTATCCACCTCCTCTGCTCTGTGTGCATGAAATTCTTCTTGGCCAAAATACGGATATGCGTTCAGGGTTTTGCAAAGCAGTGTTGTGGTGTTATCCATGGGGATGCTGATGTAAAAGTGCTTTATAGAAACTTTTGAGAAGAAAATACAGGACAAAACAGTTTTTTATCTTGGTTCAAGAAAAACAGTTTCCAAACAATCTTTTCCCTGTCCCGATCCTCTTAGCAGTTCCTTCACAGATAAATAACTATATTACACTTCTGTTTGAAACATGCAAACATGATCACTTTGGTGGTTTTAGTTCTTTTATTTTTCTTTACTAAGCTATTCTTTAAAGCCCTTTCCAGGAGCTGGAAGTGAATCCATGTCCAATCAAACTGATCAGCATTTTTGGGCATGACTTTTCAATCACAGTATGATGCAGAGTCATGTAATGTAACTTTATAAAACAGAGCTGTTTGGATTATTCCCTAAAGATTATCTGCAGGATCTTAAAGAGCACTTTGGATAGCTCAGAAGGCTCAGCATTATATATATTTTTCATTATATTCCTGCTGGTTTTGTAATGTTTCCAAAATGTCAGTGTTGGGTACAGTAACAGAAGGAGGTTTGCAATTTACTTTGTTGAGATAGCAATGCTGTCTAAGGTGAAATTAATATAGACTTCACTTATTTGTGGAATTAATTATTTAAATGCACTCAAAAATCGCTTGTGTCAACCTTCTATGCTTACAGGCCTTTTTTCTCCTCGTGTAAATGCCACTAGGACAATGTTTGGTGGTACTAAGTTGCTTTGTGTTAGTGGTAGCAGTCCCCTCTTGTGTCTCCTGTATTATTTAAAATATTACTTTTGTTAGTTATTCAGTGCAGCGCATTTGTGGGGGACTAAGTAAGCCTTATCCATTTTCATCAGCATCTAAACCTGCAAATATAGGTAAAAAAAAATCAAAGACTTAAAGATTTAAGCTTTAGTCTTAAATTCTTAACGTTCATTTCCTTGTTGTCGGAGGTCAGCTTTTGAGTTAAGCTCAACAGATTTGCATGAATTTTGTTCTTAGGCCTGACTGGTTTTCAGGGTTGTCTTCTGTATGCATGGGGCAACTCTTGGTTTGTCTTGCACTGGGTAATTTAGGAAGAGCTCCATGGTGTCAGTGGGCAGCACTTCCACGAAGATGGCAAGGGAAATCTCACCAGTTTGTGGAGATGAAGCCTCATTTAAGGATCACTGAAATGAATTGTGTGTTGGTGATTCTCACAAACTGTACTTATATCACTTGGTGGCTTCATTTAAAAGCATGCATCTGTTTGTGAGCGCATTCTAAAATTGAAAAATTTGGGAGTGGATGTGAAGCTGGACATTTAGAAGGCTCTCTGCTGTGAAGAAGCAAGTTTTAAGGTCTAAAGTTGTGGGATATTTTTTTTTAACAGAGATGATCTTTGAAATCTTTTCCATCAGTTCTCTCCACATTCCAATTTCAGTTTTATAACACCCCTCACTGTGCAAGTCTTGGCAGGAAACTTGCCCATCTTGCAGAGCCTTGCATGAATAATTCATTTAAGTGTCATGCTGATTCTCAAAAGGTTGGAATATTTCTTTGGAGAAAGTGTTTAATAAGATTCTTCCAAACAACACAAAATATAGCTTTGTATGAATTTTATGAGGTAGTAGCTCTTAAAAGGTTTTGCACAATTGAGGATTTAATGAACTGAAAACCAAAACATATGGTAGTCCTTTCTACCTATTTGTTTCCTAGGTTGAAGTGTGGAGATAAAGCTGCTTAATTGGGGTCAGAAACTTGAATCTGTCAGATCTGAAGGCACAGGCAGAAGTTCAAGAAATAGGATACAACTCCTATTTGGTTCCTTATATTTATATCTTCATTTGAGTGATACTGTATGACAAAGAGAACGAAGGAGCACTTCCACTTATTTTCCAGTCCAACAGAAAACACCACACAGCTCCTGCAAAATACTGTTGCTCTGAAACACTCCCAGCTGCACTGCGTCCCAGACGTTTTGTTCAACAAGATGTCATTTAGGCCGTCAGATAGAGGCATGCAGGCATTTGCAGTCCTCATAAGAGTGAGTTCCATGACAAATTATGGATACCGAGAAGTTAACGAAGCTTATTAAAATGCAGGGTATTTTTCCTTTTTTCTTTTTTCTCTTTGAAGACAACTTTTAAGTGGACTTTGGTGGTCTAAGCGGCTGGTTTGAAATGGGAAGTCCCTTGAAATCTTTCAAAAGAATCCTTTCTACTTTTTTTAATGTTATTTTAGCATTATTATAGTTTTTAATGGGCAGTATTTTACCAGAAAAAAAAAAAAATAAAAGCAAAGCCCAAGTCAAGAACCAGCCAATGTAATTAGAATACAACATCACATTAATCTCATCGGTGTTTGCAGGAACACATTTAGGTGTGTATTTGGCAGCTCTACAATAGGGATAAAATATTTTGTGTTGCTCTGAGGATGGGAGACCATCATGTTTCTGCTAGGACTGTTTGTTGAGAAGGAAAATAACTCACAAGGGAAATGTTCTTGGTGTATAATTGGTTGTCATTATGAAGTGAATTAACTAGACAATTGTTATATTGTTGTCATTTCAAGCCATTTCATCAAAGGAATTTGGCTCAAATCTAAATTAGGGCAAAGGCTTTCATTGGTGTTAGTGGTGACAGAATACACTTGAGCTGAGTGTTGAGGTTATGGGTCTGACCTTGTCAGCAGTGAGTAAAGATGAGGAGACAGCCAGAGCACTTTGGGGCTTGTTGACTTTCATGCTGTGACTTTGCCTTTTACAATATTTCAAAGCTGGAGCAAGTTACAAGATTTCTTTCAGGTCTGCAGTTTCAGAAAGGATGGGGAGCCCTTTCTCCCTAATTTTCGTCTGGCAGCACTGGAGCCAGCTGCCCAGGGAGCTGCACAATCTCCATCCTTGGACATTTTCAAGACTTAGCTCGAAAAGAGCCGTGGCTGACTTGATGTGGCATGAAGAGCTCCGCTTTGAGTGGGGAAACTACAATCTCCTGTCGTCCCCTTCCACAAAGATTTCTATGAAATCTTCAAGAAACGAGTCACCTGGGGCTTCAATGCGCAACACCCAGTTGCATGGGACAGATCACAGCCCATAGAGTGGGATCATAAAATATAGCTCCTCAAGTTTCAGTGCAAAGATGCCTTAAAGCTGGCTGGATCAACACCTGCCTGTCTGTGCATGTGTGCCTGGCTCCTCCACCTCAGGATGCTCATGGTCAAACTCGTGGCTTGACAGACTTGAAGACTTGCATGTTCATTACCGGTGAGATGTCTTCTTACACAGATATTGCTGTTCGTAGTAACTTCTGGGGAGCTCATTTAAAGATTACATTGGTGATTGGTGGTTTTCAGTGTTTGTGAAGTGGTTTTCATAATCAGGATCTAAGAGAACTGAACTCCTTAGCTAGCTGATTTTTTTTTTTTTTCTTTTTCCTAGTTGTCATTTAAGTTGAAATTAATATTGTAATTGCTTCCTCTGGAGACTCTATAGCTTCATGCACTCTCATTTATGGAGAGAAATATGGATGACGGGTGACTAATGCTGCTTAGTTAGACATTTTTTAAAAATAAATACAGAATCTGTCAATCCATTCTCTGTCAGAGAGAAACAGCTCCCATTTTCACATAGTGTCTTCCTTCAGGGGATCTGTCTTGAGAAGTACTATAATGGGGAGAAGTGTATGGATTTTGACTTCTTTGGCAGTTTTCACCCTTTCCTTAGCAAATACCCTTCCAGTTTTCTCAGAACATTTATGGGGGCTGAGAAGTGCGTTGCCTGCTGAAGAAGGTAGACTGAACCTCCTAGAATGACACTGACCACAGCAAGTGGAGTCCATATTCTCTTATTTTGTAATTAAGGATAGTAAAAGTTGAACAAACAATATCTTTAGATTGAAACTCAGCTTAGGTGTGTTGATTAGGATCTTGCTATGTGGATTTAAATTAGCTGAGTCTGTCCTTAATTGTTTAGAGAAAGTGGACTGGTGTGTCTAGCTCTCCATCTACATCCTTTGCAAGCTGCTTGCCGACAAGTCATTTTTGTCCCTGTCAATAGTCTGGTGATTGATTAATTCAGTTCAGATTCCTCTGGCTGCAAGGTTCAAGAGGACACATTGTCCTTTTACTCCTATAAACATACAAGATTTTCTTTCCTTCATATTAGGTCCTCACTCTTCAAACATTTATTTCTTATGTTTTTCTCTTCTTGTGAGCAGTCTTGAGTCCTGCTGCTTAAACAAGAAAAAGAAACAGTCCACTTTCCAAGCCTTCTTAAGGCTCAGCTGCCTCTGTTTTGAAAGTTAGTTGACCTAAATGAAGTATCTCCTTCCAGATGTCAGAACAGTGAATAAATATTTCATAAACTTTGCTTTCCAGGTCATCTTCAAATCGCGATTTTATGTTTGTGGTTTAACCCTTACTGTTTAGTGAAAGCAGCACAGTGTGATTGGACAAAGAGCAGGGACATGTTCCTGGGCATCCCTTGTCTTGGGTCAGTCACATCGCTACTGCCTTCAGCCAGGAAAAATGTGCAAGACTGCCCTGACCTTGAGAATAAGGAATAATATTGCATGGGTTTTCTTTATTGAAAAATCTGAGGATATGATCTCCAAACCCCGTGAGAGTATATCATAGCAGGTTCAGAACCCTGGGGCAAGAGCAGCCAGCAGTGACTGCTGACTCGGCCACTGGTGGTCCTATGGCAGCCAAAAAAGCCCTCTGTGAGATCCAGCCCATCTTCCTCCGCACGAGACAGCTTGTATTTTTACAGTGCAATAGAGGAAAGAAGATGGTGGATGACTGCGCTGAGGAAGTGAGGGCACAAAGCCAGAATTATGTTTGTAGGGCAAACACTTTTCCAGCAACTCAACCCGTGCAGCTCGGTGACGCACTGGGTGCTTTATCTACAGGTGAGGGAAAAAGCCTGTTACTGCTGCGTGTCTGAAAGCAGACACGCTTTGATTATATGTGCTAATCCTCCGCTGCCGAGCAAAGATGCCTGGCACTGAGGCTTCGCTGTATGCAAGATTCATCTATGTACTCCAGATTGGCCCCTGCAATTTTCGTGGCACGGGGAACTGCATCACGGCAACCTGTGTCTGGAAGCCCAGCCTGAGCTGGCTGTGCCTGTCGTTAGGAAGCCAAATGGGACTGCACACCACGCATTTTTAAGTGGAGCATGGAGATTGTCAGCAAATTCTGTTAACAAGTGGCAGAATTTATGTGCTTGTGGACTAGTCCCTACATTGGAGATTTATGGTATTCTCCTTTCATGCTGTGCTGTTGCTGCTGCTTTACAATTAGAGAGTAGCTGGCATTAAAAACATCTGCTACCCATGTTGGCCCGTATTTGCTGAACTTTTTGCTCTCTTTCTGCCAAGTAATACCTTGCCAGCAGTACCGTTGTGCTTAAATGTTAGCTCCCAAAAGCAATGCTCGCAAACGTTAGTGCCACTGAGTCAGCACTGATGCTGGCATTTCACTGAGGGAAGGGGAGGGATTTATGAGGAAGTGGCACCTCCAGGAGCTCAATTAGTGTGGAAGCACAGAAAAAACGATGTGTCCTACAGAAGAGCTCGGTAAGAGGTTATTTCCTGTGTTTTCCGGAGGTTTCCCAACATCTGTTCCGGCAATGTTCTTTGGGAACTGGTGGCTCGGTTCCAAGCTGTGGTCGTGCTCTGAGGTCCCTACCTGCTGGTGTCAAACCAGGGCACGCAGAGCCCCGGCGTGGGTGTCCCACTTGCTGCCAGAGGTACAAAATCTCCTGCTGTTCCCAGCCCTTTGTCCGTTTAGCTGTGTTTTTGCAAGCTGTCGTTACAGTGCTGGCGGCGTGAGATGGTGAGATGCTCCAGGCGGGTCGGGGGCTGTACTACGTGGTGTACGATCACACATGGAGGTGAGGTCCATGTCTGCAGCATCCCAGCGTCCTTTCCACCTGTTGTCAACTATTCATTTCCACTCCTTGCTCTAATGGTTAGTGATTTTTTTTTTTTTTTTGAGCAGTATAAATGCCCCGTTGTAACACGTACAACATATTTTCATAGCACAGAAAGAAGCACAGTGACAAACAGCTAAAAACACTGTGCAGGAGTGGTGAGCTGGGGAGCAGCAATGCTCGTGCATAACATGAACACTGCCTCTCTGTCTTCCAGCTATGTTTTGAGATTAAATACCTCGGGGGATAGCTAGGGATATTCAGCAGCCAATATGCCATGGACTTTGCTTTGGCCATTGTAATATGTTACGATACCGGGGAGCAGGGCACTGTGTAACTCCGTGCTTTGTGAAACTGCTGAATAAAGTGATGTATCGCAGGGGAAGGGATGCCCACTTGAAACACAAAATCAATGCCCAGATTCACGAACTGTTGGAGAAGACAACAGGCATGCACAGAGGCAAGTACTCATGCAGGGAATATGTGGTTGCAGAACCATTGCCAAAATATTTTTTTTTTTTTTTGTAATTTGAAAAATATGAATAGTGAGCGCTAGAGCTGAGGTTATACATCGGTACAGCAGCCCTGTGAAAGGGACTCCCAAAGAAAATTTCCCAGCTGTCTGCAGCTTCTCTTGGAAAGATGGTGTTGAGGGTTAAATTCATAGCTGGTTTCTCCTGGTAAATGTAAAGCTGCACACCTGGACTGTGTTTCAGGGGGCTGTTGGCTGCAGGAGCAGAGCAGGGCTGGTTTCATCCAAGCAGCCATCAGCAGAGGGCACTGAGCTGACAGGAGTCAGAGAAAACTCAATTGTCATTTTACCTCAGCGCAGCCTAAAAGGACCCAAGATTAATCTGTTAATATACTCTCCTTCCTTTTCCCTCCTATATCAGTGTTAATTGCCAAACAACTGACAACTTTCTCCAGCATATTATGGTGGTACATTATACACTGCTGCTGTAGATAGGGTTATTTGCAAATTCGCTACAGACTCCTCCACAAACTGGAGAGGTTTTTATGTTGCTTCTGTATGTATGAATACAAATAAATAGAGGCTGCAATTTCATCTGTATCAAATTTAATCTACATGCTATTTAAAGCAGTCTAAATATTAAAAGCAGATTATTGGAATATTCCACAGGAATAATTTTATTTATCAAAGTCTACTTTCAGACAAACTTGTCTGTTTCCTTTGGGTTTATTTTCTTCCAAAAGAGGCGTTCCTCAGGATTACCTTTCTTTTTTTAACCTAATGCATTCATAACTGTGTTGAAGAAGTGGTTAACCCCTGTTGTCAGCCTGGCTGACGAATGCGGTCACGACTGAGGCTTGGCAGCCATGGCAGTCATAAACATGGCCGTAGAGAGCACCCCTGTAACCTGAATGAAATGGAAAGGAGAAGGCCAGCACAGCTGAGTTGAGGGTGAAGGAGAAGGCAAACAGGGGCATCTGCTACTGGTGGTGTTTCCCCAGGTCCAAGGGCAGAAGAAGCCTCCCGGGCGGTGGCAGGGATGGATCACGGTGGCTGCAGATAGGGTTAGAGGCAAGCCGGTGTCGGCAGAAAGGATGAAGGCTGGCAGGTCTGGAAATTGCTCTGACAGCCAGGGCCCTACCAAATTTTAATTTGAGAGATGAACCTGTTCTAAGTTTGGAGACTCAAGCCCTGCAGCTTTCACTTTGGCAAGATTTTTGCTAAGATAAATGAAAATAGACTTAAGGACTGACAGTAGCCAGCAGGCAAGCCCCTCTCCAGTGTCTGGCAAATAACCCTTCATAGCCCCGACCTGTGTCACGAGATTGGGGTCAAGAAATAAATATCAGTTTGTTGGAAGTGTGTCTTGAGTGTCACAGAATTATTAAAAGCCTTTCAGGTTGAGCAAAGGGCAGTTTTGTAAAGTCAGTCTCTGATCTCCTACAGATTTCTATTGCCTTTTATGTATTAGTCTTACTAAGGGCATTATGGCAAACATACTATATCCTGCAACACTTTCTGAGATTTGGCTTGTTCATTGTTTCTTGGAAGAGTTTTGAATGCAAAAAGACCTATTACTGAAGGTGAAATTTAGATGTTTACTGAACACCATGGCTCAAAAGAGAAAAGGGATCTCACTCTTAGCTATTTGGGATGAAAACCTGAAACGAAACCCAAATGAAGACACTTAAGTGGCACTACTGAAAACAGAAGTTCTCGCTGTTTCCTAATCACTTCCATAAAACAATTAAAATAGGCAAATCTCACACTTAAGTGGCACTACTGAAAACAGAAGTTCTCGCTGTTTCCTAATCACTTCCATAAAACAATTAAAATAGGCAAATCTCTTGCATGGCTGGAAAGAGGTTCTCCCCTCTCCCCCACCCCCAAATATATGCTAAAAGCAGCATGTTTAGTATTTGGTTTGGGAACTCCTGTCTAAATACAGACCACACTGTCAGGAGTCAGCAAGTAATTGTCAATTACAGATTCATCTATTTAACTTTGTAGCCAGCTTGGACAGAACGATATCATATTAGTGCTATTTCAAGTGAAGACAGTGCTATCTCAACTGAAGACAGATGCCCACTTAATATGTTCAAACTGATCAGTCCAATAGGCATTATTTTCAAATGTGGATGTAGCATCTTCCCAGTTGATGGGTAGTCCATCTTTGTGAGCCCTCACCACATTTTTAAATACAGTATTCACATTGCATGGTCATTCTTTCAAGTATCTTTTTAAAGTAAACTGGTTTAAACTTAAGTTTTGGGCCCAGTTCTGCCACCCTTTTCCTCACTTGGTGCTGCTTTATGCCATCAGTATGAAGAATCCTAGATTTCATGCTTAATTATATGCTGCATGTGGCTTAGCAGTGCCCGTTTGACAGAGAAGGCTTATTCATAACTGTGAATTTCAGTTAAGCAGAATCTGGCCTCAATTCAATCTGGGATGCAAGAGGCTTTCAGTTTTGTTTGTTTGATTTAGTCTTGTTTAGCAAATACAGAGAAAGAATTTCCTAAAGTGAATCAGATCATCTCAAGTGAGGCCAGTCAAAGTGGGCTGCCCAGAAAATTCCCTGATTTTCAGCTGTGGTTTAGCTTATTCATGGCAAAGGGATACAGCCCTGATTTTCTGCTGCATACAGCTGTTGTTGGGCACCAATTCTGTCCATGAATCTCTGCCCAGCTTAGGTCCTACTGCAGGATCTAATATGTGCTGAACTTGCTAAAAGTGTATGCAAGTCATCTCCTAACTTGTATTTATGTATTGTATTAATGCGAGAGAAGCAATAAATCCACCTTTTTAATGCTGGACCAGAAAAAGGAATGTAGCTAGAGCTGCAAGTATAATTCTGCAGAAAACAGATGCGTGGGAGATATTTAGCAGATATATCAGCTACTGTGGAAAGAGAAGTGGTTCTGCATGTCTGAGTCCAGTATCTGCAGCGAATGAAAGACGTAACTTTACCCATCATCCAAGGAGGAGAGAAGAGCTGGGTGTTTCAGATGTGGGAGGCCATCCTAGTGGAAGGGCCAGATGGGAGGGAGAGCAACCCCAAGCAAGCATTGTTTGAAGAAATGCCCTTCTTCCATGTGCTCATAACATCTGAAAGCAAAGCTGAAAATGAAAGAAAGAAAGAAAGAAAGAAAGAAAGAAAGAAAGAAAGGCATTTTACAGCTCTTGTACTAATGACACTACATTGGGAAAGTATAGAGGAGATGTTCTAAAGAGGTCTTCGCTCTGAGGTTACATTGCTGTGAGCTCGAGGGAAAAGGAGCACGGCATCAATCCTTTCAAGTAGCCAGCACAGAAAATTCACCGAGGTCTTCATTCTTACTGCACTTGGTTTCCTTAAAAAATGAAGTTACCTTTCCTCGCAAGCCATACTGCTATTTCACAGAAAGCAAAGATAGCTAGGAATAATTGCTTTAGCCTTTAGTTTTGAGTGGAGTTTTTTCTTTTCCTGTGCCAAGCACATAGAAAAAGCACTTGTACTAGTTTAACATACACTACTGTCTAGGAGGAAGAAAAATTGAATAGAGATGAAGATAACTTTATTTCTGTCAGCAAAGAAAAAAATACATTTGATCCAATCTATGCTAAACTTTTGTTTGCAGTTCTTGAGAAATACAGAAAAATCTATATATGACACTCTTGGCCAGTACATGATGACATCAGCCTTCAGTTTTTCCCTCTGTTGCCTTACTAACAACAACAAAAAAGGTAGAGTGTAAGCTTATGTCTCAGTAAAGGTAGAGCAGCAAAGTTCCCATGCTCCTCATTTTACAATTTGCTTTGACATGAAGTGAGAAATAACTGAGCACAACCTTTACTACAATAATTGGATTTTTGCCATCAGGAAAAGCTTGTTACAATTGTGTCCTCTGAGAAATAATACACTTTTTAGGTTTAGTTTTATAGAATCCATTCTCTGTAACCTTAGAGGGCTCAAATTCCAGCGAGAGGGATGTGATGTACACAGGCTGGATCCTTCCCCACCTGAGTCGATAGTCTGTCATCATCCTGTCAATGGCATGGGCTGGTTTACACCACCACAGCTGAAAAATCATTTTGTGAGACAGGTCTTAAAAACACAGACTAATTTTAGAGCACTCTCCTTTGTCTTCATCTTTTTATTTTGCTTTCTCTATTTTTGGTTGCTTCAGGTCATACTGTTTTCTTAGTGATTATTTTCCCCTGTGTGCAACTTCCTCAAAGAACTATAGGAAAACATAATTCATTATAAAATCTGCATGGATATTGTACCTGAAAACATGTCAGTTAGGCTATAAGGCTCAGAGCCTAAGGATGAGTGGGCTTTATGAGTTGGAGATCGGAAGCTTCTTTAATTTTAGGATCTGAAGTGTTTTAAAATGGCCTGTGGTGCTTCTCTCCATACCTGAGCTGCCACAGTCCAAGAAACTGTGTAATTATATGCATCTCATTAAACATGTAAGTAATTTCATAGATTTCACTAGTACTACCAAATACATCTTCACTATAAACGTTGATTATCATCTGACAGTTTTTCAAGGACTGCTTTTGCGCTTGTCAAACCTACAGTTGAAGATGAAATGAAACTAATATCAAAAAATACATAGAATTTTGTTTCTTCAGATTATGATCCAAATCCATACTCTTACTAACATTGCTGATACGTTCTCCACAACTTTGAGTACGAGCCACAAAAGAATCCAACCAATATTTAAGAATATTCTATGAAGATTGTGTTATTATTGAAAGTATTTTAACTGTTTTTAACTTATAACACCCAGGAGGCCATCATGATAAAGTTTGGATTATTATTTTTGAAAATAGGTAGAAAACTGTTTTATTTAGAAGTGAGACTGCTGCGTGTAAGGATTTAACAGGGCTACTCAATGTATGTGAGCTGAGGGAGTTAAATCTAACTGCAATGTACCCATGAGGACAACGGGCCACAATCGCTTATGGAAGCATGAGAAATCAGCGGAGAATGCAAGTGCTTCAGTCTCTGCCACTGTGGTCACTCTGTCATTGGGGTGCTATTTTGTCCAGTGAAGCGATGGCAGGGAATCAGCAGAGACAACTCCAGAACAGCCCTTTCTCCAAGGAAAGCGATCCCAGAAAAATCTGGATGGATGTAAAAGACTGGGATGACTTCAGCAGCCGTGCCATCTGTACCTGTGGGGATGTAGCTTCTATACGAGGGAATCCATCCCACAGGAAACAGTACATTCAAGCCTGATACTAGAGTAGGAAAAGACCTGAGATGGACCTCCAAAAGAAACAGCAGGAACATCACACACGAGCATCACCGCTGGTGAACTAATCGTGTCTCCAATGTACACAACAGATTGTCTCTTCAGCGTCAGCAGGACTAAGTATCCTAGGAGGAACAATTCTGTTTGAGAAAACTGTATCCCCAAAATTGTAATTATACGGTGTATTCTTGGACTTTCCTAAAAGTAAAATCTCTGCAAACTATCAGCTCTCTGAAATCTTTGGATTTTCAGAAACCTATAGCCTTCGAACAGAGTGAATCTGATGATCCACATATCACATTCACTCCTGTTTCCTTTGGAGCCAATAGCAAATAGCTCCCATTGGCATTAAGGGGAACAGGAGTGAGCCCTGAATTATTAACCACACAGGGTAATAGGAACCTGTTTTATTTAAATATAACCAATGTGAGGTTGGAAGTGTGAGGCAGTAGTAATGAGCCATTTGGAGTAGAGGGAGATGCATATTAAGTTAAAGTGCCTTGTAGTCAAAATCAATTTGAATTTACTTCAGACTTTGCATAACCTTCTCTTCAGTGCTGTACAAATGTCTTGATAGACTCATTAAAATCTGGAAAATGGGAGAGAAAATCATAAGATCAGAGACTCATGAAAGAGCTGAAATAAAAATCTATAACAAGTGTGAAGTTACAGAGTGGATCAGTGAGAATTTTAAGTTTCAATTTCTCTCACTTTGTGGGTTTATCACATACTAACTGTTACTTCAATATTTTTATGTAGTGGAACATACACGTTACAACCTATTTATTCAGATTTCTTTTTTGCAGGGTCTTGCTGCTGCCATTCTACTTGTGTTGCTCACAGTGAAGACCGCTATCATGTTTGATAGAAGAGAAGACCCAACATTAGTAAGTCTATGCGAAACAATGACTCTTGCATGCTCCTGTCAATACATTACCTTGGAGGCCAGAACAGGAGAGTGCTTGGATTTGGAGGATCCCTTAAGAGCTAAATGGCCATCTCTCCCTACTAGAAATAAATTGCAAGTGCAATTTACCTTGTCAGGGGATGTGCGTTAATTTGGTTTTTAGAACGCTCTTCTGACTTGTCGCTAAGCACCACATCTCTTGAATGCGTATTTCATCTACCTGTTCTTGTTTACCTCCAGATGGACAGTACAACTGGCAGCATTTTATTTACTGCTACACAACCAAGCCAAAATTGTTTTCTCGTATCTGCTTACCACTGAGGTTGAAAGTTTGCTCTTATCCTCAAGGATACCTTGGAATGTGACATATATTCTAAAGCAAGATTTTTGGTTGAAACTCCTATTTACACCCCAATTTGATAGAGAAAAATTGAGATTTGTCCTTATCATGATTGTACAGTGTGAAACAAATTGCTTCAGATTATGATTCCCTCCACTTCAAATAGTTCCATTGTTTAGACTAGAGCTAGATGACAGTTTCTTCATTTATCATTTGTAGACTAACGCTGCAGTGGACATATTCGAGGCATTAAACTAGTGCTGATTTGTCAACCTTGACCTTCTGCCGTGCTAGCTCATTGCAAACCTGACACTCTTCATTTCTGAGCCGTAGATTTTTTTCTGAGCTTTCTGAGCCAAGATTAGCCACCACTACCTATGTGAAAGATACATGGACACATATCAAAAGCCGACACAAAATGTATTCTTTTTCACATTGGAGCCCTGCTCACCAGCTTGTGGTTTATACTAGAAACACATCTCAGCGTTCACTGTTCATAACAAAATTTAATTGGTATTCATCTTAACTCTGATTTATTTTATAAACTTAGTCTGGCTTAATAACAACCTTTACAAAATGGACCAGCCTATGCTTGAAATCTAGGCCATTGAATTTAGCAGTGAGTTCTTGCTGTGTAGTGATCAGGACTAGTCTGTGTTGAACATGCTGGTGGCTTTTTCTAAAAATTGCCTTTGGTCAATTTGATATTTCAGTTTCGTTTTAGGAAAGGATTGCAGTTGTTGGAGCTGAAATCTGAGGAACCAGTCTTGCAAGTCTGCAGCTAATATAAGGGTGTAAGCACTCCCAGGAGTGCTGGAAATTGATCCCGTGTTCACTTTAAATTGGATAAAACTAACCACTGTTTCAAAGCCACCTGGCGAGGCAGTCAGCATGGTCTCACCAGTTTCTTTTCACTTTTCACCTCACTTCTTTACAACGATTTCTTGCATGCTTAAATGTTGGACCTCATCTTTGGTCCTAGCCAGAGTTAATAACACCATGAAACTCTCATAGCAATTACAGAATCAGAGAATCACAGAATGTTAGGGGTTGGAAGGGACCTCTGTGTGTCACCCAGTCCAACCCCCTGCCACAGCAGGGTCACCTACAGCAGGCTGCACAGGACAGCATCCAGGCAGGTCTTGAATATCTCCAGAGAAGGAGACTCCACAACCTCCCTGGGCAGCCTGTTCCAGGGCTCCAGCACCCTCAGAGTGAAGAAGTTCTTCCTCCTGTTCAGCTGGAACTTCCTCTGCTTCAGTTTGTGCTCATTGCCCCTTGTCCTGTTGCTGGGCACCACTGAAAAGAGTCTGGCTCCATCCTCCTGACACCCACCCTGCAGATATTTATAAGCATTTATTAGTTTCCCCTCTCAGCCTTCTCTTCTTCAGGCTAAACAAGCCCAGCTCCCTTAGCCTTTCCTCATAGGAGAGATGCTCCAGTCCCTAATCATCTTTGTAGCCCTCCCCACTGGACTCTCTCCAGTAGCTCCTCATCTTTCTTGAAGTGGGGAGCCCAGAACTGGACACAGTACTCCAGATGGAGCCTCTGCACTATTGCAGAAACAGACAAACAAAATCCACAAAGACACTACTCATAGTTAGGGACAGTGATCTCCCAGATGTAACATAACTCAGAAACATTTAAAAATAATACTGCTTGAAAAGAAGTTCTTGGGTAGATTGTGCCAAACCAATGCATTTGGGAATCAGCTGCTGAGGGAACATGAAAACAAAGGTGCTGATTGCAAGTGGTGGGAGAAACCAGGCTAACCTCATCCCATCAGGGAGATCTATCAGCTGTGTCGGCTCAGCTCCTGCATGAAGAGGAGCTCTTGAAGGATAGGAGGTCTGTGGCACCCTTTGCTCATCACTGAACCTACTTGCAGCTGCTCGGCTGCCATATGCTCTGGGTTTAATGGGTAAATCACAGCTGCATCACTGAAAATGCAGTACATAAAACTCAAATCTATGCCATTAAAGCCTGATGTCTCATTTTCAGTTTACAGATTATTTTTCTTTTCAGGTCTTTGGAATTTTTTGGTTAAGTTGGTTCTTTCTTTTTTTGTCCTGTGTATGTAGACATCTTTGTGAGCTAGCGGATTTCTGCATGGTCATTCGAGTAGAGCTCAATAAAATAGTTGAAGTAATGCAGTCTTTAACTGAATAACACTCCCATTGAAGTTAATGAGAATTTAATGTGTTTAAATACCACAGAAAGCAGCCCTAAATTTAACTGAATATTACAAGAAACTTGGCCACTTAGGAGGTCTTAAGAGTCCTTTCTTTTCCCCCTAGCACAAGCGTTGTGTTTCATATAGACATCCAAAATGAAATAAGGGTCATCTCCTCTAATTTGGACGTTTCATATATTATTTACCTTTATGGTACTTCATCTCTTAGTGTGGGCTGATCTGATGAAATGTAACAAGACACAAAGATAACTTATCTTCACTGACTTAAAGTTACAAAAATAGAACAACTGCCTTTGATGAAACACTCTAACTTTTAAAATTCTTTTGAGAACAGTCTT
The DNA here is from genome assembly GCF_030867145.1 of Opisthocomus hoazin. NCBI lineage: Eukaryota > Metazoa > Chordata > Aves > Opisthocomiformes > Opisthocomidae > Opisthocomus > Opisthocomus hoazin. The sequence continues at coordinate 3,669,250 of NC_134424.1, read as the reverse complement.
GACCTGCCGAGTCTTGCAAATTCCTAGACCTCTGCATGCAAATGTCATGAAATGAGCTACAACGATTCCACAAATGTGGGCATATCGGTGGCATTACCCAATACCCAAGTTACAGTTGTTGATTTTGCTTTTCTTGAGTGGCAGTGACCAGTATTATTTGCTTCATAGTCTGTGGGGAAAAAGTAAAACTACAAGATCACAAAATTTTGTTGGAATTAGTGTGAATAAATGCAAAGCCAGGAATAAATCTCAGAACCGAGTTGGGAGCTTGTGCTTGGCAGAGAGGTTGAGCAAGGAATTTTAACAAGAAGTTACTGCTTGCTACTTTTATCATAGTCTTTTATAATTGTGGTCCTTGTTTACGAACAGAGAGTTAACGTGTTTTTGTCTATTTGTGCTATTGCTATTCTTAGGGATTGCTAGAAGCTATATAAACACCCACCCATATCCTGACGTCTTGTTCAGATAAAGAAGACAGAACATCTGTCCTTGGAGAATTGCGAATAATAAAGGAAGGTTAGTAAGATGATCGCGAAAGGTTTGAGTGAGAACCAGAAAACAATTCGTAGTTTACAACGGCCTAAAATCAGACTGGCTTTCAGATGGCACTAGGTCTGGGCATGTCCAGACGATGAGTTTCTCATGACTCTGCACTTACTGTGATGATAAGTGTCGATCTTTATCAAGTCTGAGCTATCTACAGAATCTCTCTCCCTGACTCCTAAGCTCTTGGAACAAATCCTACAGCTAAGGGGACAGAAAAATAATATTTTCATACTTCTTTTGAGAAGGATCCTTCTCACCCAGCACTGCAAGCTGTGGAGGAGGTCACGCTCACCAACTTTTTGCCTTCAGCAGAGCCCAGACTTCATCCTACTGCTGGAGGATGAGAAAGCTGTGATTGTCTGATAGCCGCTTGTTTACATGTAGTGGGAGGTGAGAATGGTAATTGCCCTCAAGAGCACTTCACATCTTTTTTTCTAACTCCAAACTGCATAACGTATTAATTTTTATTGCCATTTTATGCCGTGTAAGACACAGCTGAGGCCATGCAACATTTTACTCATCTCTGTAACTACAGTAACTGTAATTTACATCGAGTTGTAAATTGCCAGACAATTGGAAGTAGCATAAAGGAAATGTTTCCTAAAATGCTTTAATGTGAGAGCTAATAGATATAATTTATGTTTCTTGTAACTCAGCTCAGTCTGAGCTGATAGTTAATTGGATTGTCATACTTACCTGGGTAAGTATTCAAACATGTCTAAACTTCATAAAGCCTCCTGTACAGTGAGCAAGGCAGTATCAGAGCAAAATCACAACCAAACTTTTGAGCGTGTTTGCACAGCAAGCTCAATAAGCACTTTTGCTGATCTGCTTGAAACCTGTAGAATTTCAGCGCCATTATTCTTTCAGTCAATACACAGGCATATTTAGTACTAGTGGAAAACCTAAAAATATTAAGTTTACTTAATAAAACCTATTAAAATGGGTGTCATGAAACTGAATTATTTCAACTGGAATATATACACCAGGGAAAAGCAAGATCTTGAATATTCACATTACAGCTCATTGAAAAGGCAATGGGCTATGCAACAAGATTGACAACAAAGGGAAAAATGATGAGGAAAATTGCCTTACTTATCTGCTAGAGTGCTCTCAACTGCCAACTGTAATTTTATGGTTCATTATATAAAAAAATACCATTAATGTTAGTACTTGTGTATCATAATCATGCGAAGAAGGGAAAAAGTTCATTGAAATGTGCTCCATTTTTAATCAAGACACTATAATTGTGTGTTTTTCAGGCATCATCAATTTCCATCAATTTTACTGCTGCAAAAATAATGTGCTGCTATAGTTCTTCCAAAGGTCAATTCCTGCATGAGGTACATTGACTGCAGGGATGTAAACTGTAAATAAACAGCAGCATAATTTATCTTCTCTGATATTACTTGACTCATCATGAGCTTTAAGTTGATAAGTGAAGAAAATGGAATCGCTGTTTTTAAATTTCGTGGTGCATCAGATAACTTAGAAATTACAGGAACTTTGGTTATATAAATGTTGTTCTATAAAATGTCAGGCAACAGCCAATATTAGCATTGCAGAGCCAATATGACATAGCAAATGTGTCTGTCAACCTATCTGCGTGCTTCAGGAGTTTTGAAAATCACAGCACAGATAAATTTGTCTGCAACAATGGCAGGCTCTGTGCTGCAACGCGTGGCATGCCTTATGGGTTAGTCATCTCAAACCAGCTTTGACCATCAGAGAATTTGGGTTCCTCGCACCTGAGGGGGAACAGTGGTGTCACCAACCCAAACACCCGTCTCTTTTTTTTAAAAGGAGACACGGGGAGATTCACTGACATGTTAGAATATGCAGAAAGTTTTGTGCAAAGCAAGTTTCCTAGATTAATGTTCGCATTATTCCAGTACTATGCTAGGGAATAAGTCTACAGCAGAGCCTCAGTCCCAGTGCAACCCCAGAGCAGAGGAGAGCCCCTATTCCAAGGACTTTCTTCTCGACAAAACAAGACAATTCCCAGATGATATTTTCCTAGCTAGGGGATGCTCAGGCTCTGTGACTGAGGTTGACCTTGAGCAATAGCTACTCTTTTCTCCTGGGAATGTGCTCTGAGTTTTGAATCCTGGGCATGTTAAAATTTGTTTAGAAGATACAACTGGCCAGTGAAGTACAAAGAGTTCATGGTAGATATGTTATTGAAGTTTTTTAAAGGGTGTCCTTCATCTACTGGTGCAGAATACTGAAAAGCAACTGATGTCCTTTATGGGCAAGGTCTGTTGTAGCTGATCCTTTATCCTGTTGAACACATCCCCTTCTTGCAGAACTACTACCAGTATCGCTTTTCATGCTCAGTCTTGTAGTCTCGATCTAAATATCTTGCAGCCAATCTGCATATAGATGCCCAAGACTGAGGGCATCTCTCTGCAGAGGCCAAGTGCTACCTTTCCATCCTTGCAGAGAATCTGAAGGCACTAAGCCCCTGTTCTCCGTGTCAAGCTCCCCGGGGACCCCGCAGACTGGGCTGCAGCACCACATCCCCTTGAGCAAAGCAAGAAAGGCAGCTTTAATTTCTATTAGCCTTATAGACTGCTTCGGTCACAGCTTTTGTTGCATTGTGTGAAAGGAGCAGTGGTACACACCACAGCCAGAAAGAAACACATTTTCTCTCTATTCTTCATCTTTTGAATGGTCCTTCTCCTTAAATAAAGCAAGAAAAGCCCAGTACATGAGAAAGGGCTTCTGCTGGGCAGCTCATATTAGGGCAAGCAGATTGTAAAACGGACATTACTTGGGTGATATATTCGTGTAGTATTTCATCTGTACTAGTGTAATACACTATCAGACCTGTGTTGCTTTGATGATATATTACTTGATAACATAAGGTCAGCTGCCAAAAACCCATTCCAGTGTCTGAGGCAGCCAAAGTTTTGTGGGCAAAAGAAAAAGAAAAGTTCCTTTTATTCCTGAAGAGCGCATTTTTCAGCACGGTGAGGTGAAGAATGGTAAGACTGAAGCTGAGAGGCTTTATTGAGGCTGACGAGCCCTCCAGAAACCCCATTGCTTCAGCAAGGCAGTAGGGCTCAGGGCCCTGGGAACAAAGTGCAGCTTTTGCTGCCAGCTGAAACCTCTCCTGTAGCTCAGCAATAGGCCTGAAATACCCGAAATAATAGACGCATTTGTGCCTATTTTCAGATAAATGTCGCTGTACGCCTAACCCCTTCGAAGTGGGACCATCCCGCAGCGGATGCTGAGCAGGTGGGTGGTACGTGGTGGAGTAGGCACTCCCTCCTCCTGCCCCCAGCAGGAGTGAAGGTCTGGGCCAATGCTTTGCAAAGCTCACTGTAAAAACATGGCATTATTCATAGTCTTTCATGTTTTTCTTGTTATAAATATGTAACACATGCTACAGTGCAGAATGTGATAATATATTCTAACATGATCTTTAATGCTGATATTTAAAAACCTGTTCCTGAATGTGCACAGTTTAAATTTCACATGAATATATGTCTACTGTCTTTCCTGTTTTAAAGCATGAAGGCTTTTAGGCAAAAAGTAGGTTTTATGTCAATCCGTTTTTACCCCTTTCTTCACATCATCTATCTACAGCTAAATATTTTCTTCATCTTCCACAGAAAAAACGAATTATTCTAAAGCGACGTGTGCTGCAGTGTATGTGTGTGTGTTTGTTGGTAAGTCAAAATACAAACACTGGGAGAAGATATTCTCATTTGTTTTCCATTCCAGTTTTTAAGCGAGATGTTAGGAAGCAATCATAATAAAACGGAGCTGAAGAAATTATTTCTCAGTTAGACAGCAGCCTGCTGTTATCTCTAATCTAAGAGGCACTGGATAGAGGTCATCTTCTGATCAATGAGGTGAATTTCATTTTATGATGCTGAAAACAGACAGAGAATGGTACAATCAAGTGCTTTCAAAGAGAAAACAGAAGCAGTCAGAGTGATGGAAGAACCATAACAGAAATATACAGATTTATTGCTATATATAGCATGTTTTACAAGGACTCTGTAGTGCAGAAGGAGGATGTTACTCTACTTTAGCCCCCCAGATATACAGAGTATGGCCAAGATTTATAATCACTTTACCTGCCCAGGACAGTCTTCTGGACAAATGGGGTTAACAGGATGCACTGCTGCATTCAAAGCTTACCTCTCATAAAAGATAAGCAATTTAGTTTCCAAGCTGAACACTTAAGCATGTAATGTAATGCGACTTTCGGGAATCCTCATGCACAAAGAGCGCTGACAGCTTTTCTCTTTCACCATCTCCAGAAGCTCCAACCCAACGGCGTGTCTCCCACGTGGATGGGCTCCGAGGGGCTGGCTCGCTGTCTGGCTGCGGTGGTTGCCCAGATATTGCTTTTCAAGTGGCATTTGACTTGGCCGGGTTTTACTCGCAGCACCTTCTGATATGACTTTGGGTCACTAAATAATATGGATTGCAAGGCCTGATGAAAATGTTTCCTACTGAAGTTTTATAGTTAGCTTGGTGTATTAAGCATGGACATGTTGTCATGGTAATTGAGCAAATATGGGATGTGTGGTCTAGCCTGTGCCATAGGTAAGCCTTAAAAGAGTGACTGCTGTTCCGTTCCAGAGCTGGGGAAAGGGACGGAGCATTCCTTGTGCTTTGGGGAGTTTGGTTACATGCAGCTGGCAAGCCAGAAGTTAAAAATACTTTCCCACAAAAGTACTGGATTTCACAGTAAGCACAATTATCTATTTGAAATTATCCATTGTGTAGCAACAGATATTATCTGGATAATTTTATCTGGATATTATTATCTGGATAATTTTCATGAAAGGAAGCAAGACAACCAATATTGATAAAAGCACGTGGGTGAGCAAGAGGAAGATTGCTTAAATACAGATAAGGATAAAGAGATTAAAGAAATATATGTACCAAGAAATGGGCAGCGGTGTATCAGTCACAGTGCATCGGGAAATCATCCATTTCTGAGTGTCTGGCTGACTGTTGGTGTCTGATCTATTGATTACAAAAGAAAGTTGGGCTAGAAGTATTCCTTGGTTAAGATTTTAAGAGGGACATTAGGCCTGTACTTGTGTCCCGTGCAACTGTGGGTGGAAAGGTGTTACTCAGCCAACGACGGCAACGAGCGAATGGTAACGATCATTCTTAAACCAGTTACAGAACAAAACTGCAAGCAGAGAGACCTAAAATGGCAGAGCAGGGTGTGAAGGAGCCTAGAAGTTTAACTGATCTGCTGCCATTACATCTGTTGGACGGTGCACAGCAGGGAGCGGGAAAAGGAGAAATATTCAGCTGGCAGTGAAATGTAGAAACAACTTTCTACATTTTTGTATGCCTCATCCAAAAATAAGGACTGCTGCATATACATATTTGAAAAGACAGTGTTTGCCCCAAGTAGCAGAGCTTACTTTTCAGCAGACCTTTTTTTTCTTTTCCAAACTGTGCAAACTATCTGCGCAATCAATGGAAGCTAAAGAGAGCCCTTGCTGTCAGCCTGGATTAATCTGGAATTCCCTGCCACCTTCAGATCCTTGTGCATCAAAACATTAGTCTGCATCGGAAGTTTGAACAGTCACTCAACGTATTCAGGAGTTCTGAAACCACAAGAGCGAATGAACTAAAATGCCTCCAGTTTCTATGGCTTGCAAACTTCAAAAATTGTAATTGTGCTGGAAGTCTTTGATCTCCGTATTACTCTGCTGTTGCCTTTGAAGCCGAAAGTGTAGGGCTATTGCGGTGGGATCCTGAGGTGTCAGGTGTTAATTCCCTGTAGCCACATTCAAGGTACAGCGCATTAGCTGCTGACCACTAGGTGCTGAAGCACGTAACCATAAGTAGAGAGCGTTTTCTTACTAAAGAAGTTTTCACACATTAGTAGTTTTGGTGCAGATTGTTTTTTTTACCAACAAAGAGGTCACTGCAGACCACTGATGCACAGGACATCTGGACAATGTTTTTGAGGATGAGCAATTGTACATTTTGAATAATCAACTGTTACAGCTGAGCGGGAGTTAAAATGATGTCGAAAGTCACATACTAAACAGCAGATTGTGTTATTTTTGGCTCTTAGGAGGGAGCACTAGAAGGGGGAGGTTGGTGAGAGGATCGGCTGGAACACCGGGAATCTCTGCCTGCCCCTGAGATGGGAGCTTAATGCCGTAAATTGGTACCAGCGTCTGCCTTCATACAGCAGAAGTGGAAAAGAAAAATGGAAAGGGCTGCATTTATATGACTTGTAAAATATTCATTTGTGTGCTGCGCTTGAGGAGAATCGATCTCCAGAGAGCGTGTGGTTTCTCCATCTCAGTCAAATTAGATTAGAGGTAAGAGCTGAGCGGGATAAAATGTCTTAGGGATGGCAACAGGGCGGACTGGTGCGGGCGTGTGCTCACCTCTGATCCCCGGAACGGGGCAGGGGGGCATCAAGAAGGGCTGAGACTGCAACGGGACCAAGGCACAGCTTTGCCCCTGAGCGAGCGTCTCTGGGTTTTGATTCCACTGGGTGGCAAACTGTTGAAATCTTTTTGTAGATTTGGTCTTCAATGACTTGTTCTATCTGTCAAATTACAGTAAGGTTAAATAAGGTCAGCACTGAGGGAGGCAATTTTTTATTCCATATATTTATGCTATTATTTTCAGCGTATGGTGAAGGAGAAGGCAGCAATGGGCACAGCAATGGGCGCAGTGGGATTTATGCTCTGCTCCTCCACAGATGCCCATGGCTCCTGAGCGCTGCTCAGACACAACTCCAGAGCTTTGCTAGGGGCTCTGTGTGGCTGGACTGACTCCCTTATTTCAGCCTCTTGAACACCAGTTGTTGAGTAGCTTCCTCATGATTAACAGCTTGTCAGAGTCTGAAAATACGGTATGATAAAGAGGAATCAGTACAAGTTGAATGTTTTGGGCCAGATGTCACCTGGTGATCATTGCTCTTGTTAAAAGTCAGTTCTGAGTTACCCCTTTATAAATGGGAGTGGCCAATCTGTGCAGTGACAGCTGCTTTATTTCTGATTTTCGGGGAAAAAACCACCCTTGAGCCGTGCCCATCTGACTGTCAGTGAGGTTTTCACGGTGTAACAGTGGCGGTTTGTAGGCAAGTGGATTCCTCGAAGTGTACGACCCCCAGCCAGGGGTGTGCCCAGGACGTGTGCTGTGATGTGGGCAGTCACAGCGGGGTTTGCCCGTGGCTGGGGTCACTAGGCACACCAGCCCAGTGCTGGTATCCAGTTAAAATGCTCTTCGGAGATTTTAAGTGAGATGTGCTATTGTGAATGGGATTCTTTCAGGCTTTTTCTCATGTTAAAGAATCCTGACGGATTTCTAATGACAGATTTTTACATAGTTAAACTGAGAAATATCTTGTATAATGTTTTCAGCTACTTCTGACAATAATGTCTTTACCTCAGGAGCAAAGTATTCATGGCGATGTCAATAAAGACAGCAGCTTTGACAGCAGTTTTGTATATCAGCATAGATGTAGAGTGCTGAATATTACCTGTATTATCAGTTGGCTAACACTTTCCACGAGAAAGATGTCTCTTTAGAAAGCTGTGCCTTTTATGAGTGTCATCAACTTCTGTCAGGCTTGACACAGCCGTGTTTGACTGGGTTTAAGGTTTTTGTTGTTTAAATTGGTGATAAAAGAAGTGAGCATTTTCTGAGAGATAGGTATTGAAAAATGCATTTTGTTCGAATATAAACCGCTTCATTCTACTGTTTTTTGTGAAAGCTCTGAGATCTGTGGAGGAAAAGACTTAAGTAATAGAGTGATTTGCCCTGCTTCTGCTATTAAAACAGCGCAGGTACAGTTCAGGCAGAGGCAGTGACCTATTACAGCTCTAAATATCTCTCTCTTTAAAAGCTCTGGGGTTTAAAAGCTTTGTGCAGGGTCTCCATCGGCTTTCGGATAACCCAGGGGTACAGGAAGAAGAGCAGTGAGGGCAGCGGGTGCAGGCAGGCAGCTGTGAGCACGTACCAGTGCGTAATATCATGCCAATAAGAAGCAATTTATTTGCAAGTACAAGGAATATTTATTTTTCCACATTATGAAAAAAAAAATCTCTGTGTTTCTAAGTTAGTGTAAATCAATATGGATTCACACTTTATTACTCCAGATGTAGAGTCTGAGAGTAGGCTTACTGACAAATTTCTACCCTTTCAACTCTCTCAGTGTTTGTTGGCGAGCAGAACACAGAAAGACGTAACGTAGATCACGTCGTAGCTCACCGCTGCCTTGTGCCTGCGATGGGTGGCTGAGGGCCATGGTCCTGAAGAGCAGGGAAGCATCGGTCGTGCTCCTGACGGGTGACACCAAGTGTTTCCAAAATGGTCATTGACAGCTTGTGAGGTGCTGGTAGGAAGTCCTGCTCCTCGCTGCGAGCCCTGGGACAACTCGTGGAGATGTTCAGTGCTGTTTCCGACTGCGCTGCTCGAGCCTCCAACTCTTCTGCCCGTAAGTTGCCAGGCACGCAGAGCGGCTGGTGGCTGCGTGGCCACCAATGAGCCCTCCTCACGTGCCGGCACTCCGAAGAGAAAGGCAGATGGAGACCAGCGAGGAGCTGCTTTCCTTATGGGAGGCCTCTTTCTGAATATTTATGTCTGAGGTATAAATCACGCTTAACGCATCACTCAGTGTAATAGGTTCCTGTAATTAAACAAGAGCTTTATTGAATAAATTACCACAGTGGTAATTATATGTGTAATAGTCTTGCTGTATCTCCAGCAATTCCTTTGACTTTATTGCAGATAAAACGATGACCTTGTCTATTTTCATAATGCTTGATAATTTTGGAAGACTGAAGAAATGTTAATTGTGAGTTGTCCAAGAAGTCTTTAAAAATGTAATGATTAATAGTATTAACTCAATATTGAGACAATATTATTCCTAATACTTTCTGCGTACTCACTGAGCCAGTCGTACCCCCTGTTACCTTTGGAAACACAAACTTCTCTGTGTGAGCAAAGGAGCTTGGTATCTGCAACAAACACTGGTAATATAGTGGGAAAATGTTGGTTTAGTCTCCGATATCCTAAATTGATTTTCTTGACAGAGTAGAGAGCCAGAAATTATCTGCAAGGACCTTTATGTAAATTAATGCAGAATTAGAATGGCAGAGTAAAACATCATGACATCGGCCTTATTTTTTGTGTATTAGTCAATACTTGCTAAGTTTACAATTTTCCTTTTCCTTTGGCTAAGTTATTTATATATGCATACAAGTACAAACTCGCCCATTGGATACTTAAACTCCAGTGAGGCTTTATTTTTATTTACTGCTTTCTCCAATATATGCACATCTTTCAAGTCTCTACAGAGCCGCATCGATTCCTGTAGTATCATCTCCTAGTTTATTGAGTACAAGTGGTGACTGATAGTCCCTTGATACTTCAGAAAGACCTAAAAGATACAAGAATGTAGTTTTAAATAGGCTATGACTTTATTAAGCTACCACCACATCTGGGAAATTATTTGAGGTGGGTGGGAATTTCTTGACAATTTTTTTCCCCACTGGAAAAAAATGCTGATTTGCCAAAATCAGAACTGTTTGCTAAGCAGAATTTGATTCAACATACCCAATTAAGGAGAAAAAGAGGCCAATGCAATAGCAGCTTGACACTGTTAAGTGAAGATTGTGCTTTTTCTCATGATGGCAATTTTTCAACATTTTAATGAACTTCTATTTAAAAATGTTGAAACCAATTAATTTGAAGGACCTGACAAAAAAAGGGGGGGGGGTATTGGTGGGTGGAAATGTGAGATCACAGATTTACACCCTGTCTCATGCACAATTTCTCTGCAAACTGTTGAAAACGTGTGGGACAAGGAAACACAATCCACGTTCTGCAGGGAACTTCCTTGCCATGCTGCCGCACTGCTGCTCTCCTCCCAACCCCTGCTTATAGAAAGGGTGGGAAACTGGGGAAAAAATCAGCATCTCAAGGTAGAAGGCATTAACAGTCTGTTTTCCCGCTTGGTGTCTTCTGGTTGGTGTCTTCTGCTTTCCTGAGAGCAGCTGGCTTCCATCACCCCGTGCCAGCATCGAGCTTGGGGTCCTGCTTGTCTTTCAGCTCTTCCTTAGCATCCTGCTGAGCTCTGCACACGTCACATTTTTGTGATAAACTCATATTGATCCACTTTTAATAATGACTTTGCCTGAGGTTTGCATTACTGTAATATCAGGATCCTGTCAAGTTAGTTTGAAAACACAGTCTGGTTCAGAGAAAACACTTGAATTGAAGTAAAATCTGAAACTATCATCCATTGATAACATTTTAAAAAACTAATTTGCACTTGTGCTCAATAGGCTGCAGGAAGGATAGCAATGCTTTTTACTATGGTTTGAAAAGCCATGGCAAATAACTTCTTTAGTAAAAGAAAAATAACCTAATAGCAGCTTTCTATGGAAATTCACAGTATTTGTCTGTTCAATGGTGCATGAAAATACATGTGCTTTGTATGAACACAGAAATGAAGAAATAATTTATCAAGCAAACATATAGGTATTCTTCAAGAATTTCTATTGCTTTGGAAACATTTTTCTTTTTTTTCAACACAGCTTTACTGATCTGTTGTCTGATGGAGAGATGGGAGAGGAAATACTTTGCTTCATCTTATGATAAAGAAAAGAGAAAATAAGCATTAAAATCCCAACCTGTGTTTCATCTACTTCAGTTCTGCCTGAGAGAACTAGACCCAGCAGAACAGTTGCCCCTTCGCAGAAGTTATTTCATTACCTTCTCTGCCTCATCTCACAAGTTTTCCTATTTTTTTCCTAGATTCTTTGCATTATACCTTTCACAGGGAGTAAAGCATCTGCTCTCGAAGGTTGTACAGAAATCAGTGCAATCAAGTACCAAAGAGCCCTAGGTCTGCCAGACTAAGGGGAAGATTTTTAAGGGTGATGCTCTGTAAATGTAATTAGGCATTTATGTACCTCTAAAACTTATATAGAGCCTAGAAGTATCGAAACACCTCTTAAAAATCTGCAGCCAGATGTTTATTGATAAAAAATAGGAATAGGTCTTGTCACAGAAGTTTTTGCCCCAGTGCCTCTGTAACCTTGTCCCCTTCTGTAGGGGTGAGCAGGGGTGGACCCCCAGGTCCACGGGCATCCCAGCTGCCCCTGCCCCCACTGGCCTCTCTGCTGGGGCTACTAGACACACACATCTGGGCAGAAAAATATGGTTCTGAAGTAGAAGACACATTATCTGTCCTCTGGCCCAGGGCAGGATCAGCCACATTTGCAATGTTTTTGATGGCTGTTTGTCCAGCCTTTTCTTAAATGCCAGTGATGGAGACGGAGATGCCATGGTCTGACCTGGCCTTGCAATTAGGCGAGCTTAAACCTCCCTGGCAATATTTGTTGCCTAACTCAATGGTCAAGAGCAGAAGCTCTTTCCTTCACTTTCTCCACTACCTTTCAAATACTTGAAACCTGTCATTGTGTCTCTGCTCTCTATGACAGATTCTGGCAAAAAGAACACAAGTGTTCCACGTAGGCAATACTGGTTGTTCTCTGATTGTTTTCATTATTTTCCCTTGTCTCTTTTTCTTTGGACAAATGATTATCAAAATTAGACAAACTTAGGTAACGCTAAAGTAGCTGCAACAGGAGTTTCCTCACTTTGTGTAATAGAGATTACTGAAACATATCCAGAACTTGCATTTGATACGTGCACCGGGTATGACAGTATTATTGTGACATATATGTCAGCATCCCATTGTGATAGTGCCATTAAATTTCTCAGTAAAGACACAATGTTAATAATAGGTTGAGTAATCTGAGCTACTGTTTTTCCTTTTACATTACCACTATACTCCACAGGAAAATCATCTAAGACTTTTGAGACTATAATTATCCTAAAGTCTGTGTTGTTAACACAATGATCACATTTAGGCTAGACTGAACGACACACTCATTTAGATTAGATGGAGTATTTGCCATAGGAAAGAGATGGATGGATGGAAAGAGACTTACAGTGTAGGGAAAAGATAGGATTATTCATTTTTATTTAGCAGAAACTAAGAATCAGAGTAATTCTTAGTACAGACTAGGACCCAAAGGCTAAAGCTCTCTTTAAAAAAAAATAAAATGCAGTGTCTGTTTGGAATTATTTTACTTTGAACTCCATGGTCAGACAATATCCCTGACCCAACAGATGGAAAGGTCACAGTTAAAATATAAAGCAGCTTCTGTTTTGAAAAGCAAATCTAAAAGACATTTAGCTCAGCAAAATATTATTTCTAAGCTTTGTACACTGACAAGAAATCCAAGAGTTTCCTGTAACCCCTTAGTAGCTGATAATGTAAACATCTTTCTTCTGATGCAAATAACAGGGATATTTTTAGTACAGATTGTATGGCATGGTATTTCTGATGCTTACTTCCAAAAAAGAAGCTCTACTGTCAGCAGGCTTCTGGGATGCTCTGGGTCATAGTCAGCATCACGTCCAATTGGCTTTCTGGGGCTGGACACACGACGCTTTCTGGGACATGCAGCTGCTTCTGCAGCCCCCAGAGACCCTCCCTGGCGTCGCTGCCACCCAAGCACCCTCTGGACAGATCACTGTAAAATCCCACCGCACAGTGGGAAGCCCTGCAGCCTGCTTCTTAGCTGCAGGGCATGGGGGAGCTGCTTAGCTCCTCCTTCCAGTTCCAAAATGGAGCTAGCGAGCTTCATGCCAAGCACATACCTTGCACACCCATCTGAAGGTCATGCTTGGAGAGAGCTTTCTGCAAAGACCGTGCCTCACGTTGCTGGAGCAGTTGTTAGATTGACAATATGCAAACAGAACTTGACAGGAGGCAATAAAGAAATATTTGACTGAATGTGACAAGACACTGCTGTGGCCACCTCTAGTAAGCGTGAGTGCAGTTGTTGTTATTTCAGGCAATTGCCTCTGGTGAAAGGGAATCTGCTGAATGGTGAGCAAGGAGGGAACGCACAAAGTTGCACGCACAAGTGCACTCCTGTGGTCTCTGCCCACTGCCTTCCTTACATTTAACCCACAGCAGAGCAGACCTTCAGGACTGCAATATCATTAGCGAAACGAGCATTACCGTCACCTTGACCATTGAGAACATGCGCCAGAAGCATGCAAGAAGATTGGAGCTGCAGCCTCTGAGGGTAAAGGGAAAAGAAGCTTAAAATCAAAATTTGTGCTTTGCAAATACCTGGCCCGTCTGGCCAGACAACGAGTTGATGTGGCCTTTAATTTGTGCTGGGTACGACTCTTCGAGGAATTTCGGTCTGCAACGGAGGCCCAGTAGAGTGCACGGAAATATCCCGCCTCAGCAGACTGGTGAGTGCGAAACATCTGCTTTGCTATTGAGACTCTAATCTGCAGACTTTTTAATTTAATTTAGTACACTCAACCAGTCTACTTGGAGGGGAATATTGATCCGTTCTCTAGCCCCAATATTATTCTTATTTCTCTGAGAGATGTTAATAGAAAAGACAGTGCCTTTGTCTAAATACCAAGGTTTTATTTATTCGAATCCTCCTTCCCAATTACTTAAGTTTCTGAAAAGCTATCAGCTGGAGACATACATCAGAGTAGCAGGGGTATTTTTTCTTGATTGAGTTTCTACTTGTACATTTCCCAAAGCAAATAAAACTAGACTGGAATTGAATTGAGGGGGTTCACAGAGTGTTTAGTATTTGTTAATTTAATAGGTATAAAATTCACTTAATTAGTTAAAGGCATACAAATATATGTCAGTTTGAAGCTTCTTTGTTATGGATACAATAAGCAATGCATCTCTCTTATGTGAGCTGTGGTTTTCTGAATGTTATGAAACACAATTAGTTTTTAAAATACTAGGCAAATTTGGTTGTGCCTATGTGTTTTGAACAAAAACTTCTTTGCCCGTAGTTTTTTGGGGGATAAGGTAATAAAACCTTTTGGATGCCTTGATAGGCACCTATCAACAGACACTTCCGAAATGACTTTTAATAACATTTAATATTTTTCTCTGTTTTTACTGTTGGACTCTTCAGAGGCATCTACAGAAATGAGGTGACCAGCTCCCACTGAGCTTCAATACAAGGAGGCTCTCTAAGCCTACAGGAATCTCAGACTTCAAGCAACATTGGGAAAATAATCAGATTAGATTAGTTTTAGGATTAAGAAGCAAGCATGGGAAATACACTTTTATTTACTGGATTCTGCTGGTCTCACCATGATTAAGCATAGTTTTCTTTATTCTCCCTATCTTCTTTGCAGTTCTAGCACTTATCAAATGTATGCATGGGGGGGGGGGGGGGTAACCCAAAACCACAAAAAATGAAAGCCATGTGTGTAACAAAGTGTTATGTGAAATACGGGGAGAGAACTAGGATAGGGTTTTGGTCCAGTGCAGTTCCTCAGCCCTACAGCTCTGCAGATGGTAAGTGAAAATGATCTCTCTTTCGCTCCCTGTTTTTCAACAGGGACGCAGCACAGTATCTGGGTAGAATTCTCCTGTTGTTCATTAACACACCAAGACTGTACAAGAAATCTCAGTGAGTCATCAGCTTCATAAGTATTTCCCTCTGCTGTACTGCAAAGCCCTTGTATCTGAATTACTCTTGATGTCAGTCAAAATGCAAAATCATTTTCTATTTAAATATTTAAGTTGAGCAATTTGATAACACAGGCAACAAGGACTGGTAGATCTCATCTACTATCACGAATATAACAGTGACAAATACTAGGAATACTTCAAAGGAAGGTCAGCACTCCAAACAAATTACCTTGGAGCCTTCAGCTGAGGTGTTTGCTCTCCAAAGCTTGAATATATGGTGGATACAAAATTTAAGGATATTAAGTTATTTAGCCTCAGAGTTTGACTTCATGATAGACAGTGGCACTGAACTGCACAGCTTGCAGCTTGATTGCAGACCATAAATAGTGCATGTGTGCCATATCGAATACATGACCTAATTTCATTTATATTGAGAATACATCTAGAATAGGAAATGGAGGAAACTGAGACCTTTTTTCTTCTTTTATTTCTTTCTAAAGTTCTTTTGGGGGAAGGGAGGGGAAGTGGTTGAAACAAAAACTTCCAGGATAAGGCAAGAAAGATCTGTTTTCACAGGCTTGCTTGGAATCAAGCAGAAGACCTGAAACTATCACGTGGAGGCCCAAGCTATACTGGCAGTTGACATCATCAGGTATGCAATATTGCAATGATAATGACAGTCAGGTAAAGCTTGGTTCATTTTCTTACCAATATTGATTAGCTGGCTATGCAAATAGGTGCAAATGTGTGGCATGAGAAAGCCTCGCCAACGTCCATGAACTGCAAGGTGCTCGGGTCAGTGAGCATCACAAGTTGATGATTCCCAGCACACCCTTTAATGAAGTCTGACATAGAACTTCAGTGTGACCTTGTTTGGTACAACAGCAACAATATCGTGAGTTACATCAATAAAACCTCAATAAGGTCTTTTTTCACTGAAAAGAGTCTCTGACATCTGCACTACTATAAATATTCATTAGCAAAACATACCAAATGCTGTTAAGGTTTATTTTTGGTAGGACTTGGGCCTGCATTTCAGTTTATGCCACAAGAAACTAAACAATTTAGGATGTTATTTATGAACACATAATATTAGAAACAGTAGTTAAAGCTGGAATTACAAAGGTAGATACAGGAGCGTTTCCACATGCATTTGCTGGAGATCTTTAAAGAAGCTGGAAATGGACTGTGGTTCACTAGTGCTCAGCTCGCCCAAGAAGTTCTGAAGCATATTACAATGCACCAGTGTACTCTAACAGCTTTTGATGAGCTGCTTTTATAGGGCTTGTGCTATATTTAAATGCTCATTTTCCTTTGGAATATCCCAGGATATTATCTGGGATGAGCGAAGTATTTCGTCCTTTGTTAAGCAAAGTTCCCTGATCACGGGATAGCAGTTCTTGATGGTCAAAGAAGTAATATCTGCACGCTTTTAAATACTTTTGTTTTTGTTTTTTTGTCAGTTATGACTTTGTTTTCTTTTTCATTGGAATGTAAAGATTAGGACCAAAGATTAGTTAACTTTAGTTCTGGTTGCTTGGTGGTGACTGCAGGGACGTGAATACAACTGCTGCTTGAAAGACTGTGGATCTCTGCTATTTGCTCATATTTTTGCCTTCCTGCTTAAACTTTATGCCTCTGTTGTGTTCCTGAGAACACTTGTGGGCAGTGGCTAGTCTGCTCCACAGTGAAGACTGCATCTTTTGGGAAAGAAGGAAATTACAGTGAAGCAACAAAAATAGATCTGGAGAAAATTCGCTTAATATGGTTTTAATGTTAAGAAAAAGCCTTTAAAAATGAAAAGGATACTTCTCAAATATATCCACTGAAGAAAATAATAGCAAGGGAGGTGGAATTATAAAGCAGAACCCTCAACTGAAATCTGCTTTTTTCTTGGAGCATTTTGCACCAGGAAATCTGTTCAGCTATTTGCATGCTCTCAGAGTGAATCAACTCACCACTCTACCCAGTTCCCCCCACTACGGTCATAGGAGACTTCACCTCTGTCAGTGAAGAATGAGTCCGTGGAGGAATCTCTGGAGAAATAGCCTCAGCTGGCCAGTGAAGATGATAGGTTTAAGATAGGTCTTATTACAAACTGAAAATGGGGCCAAAACTCTAGGTCTGAGTTTTGCCTCTGTGCAAGGAATAACAAAATCTGCAGCTGTGTTAGCAGAGTAGTGAATGTTGCACTGAAGGTGAACATCATTTCACCTTATGTTTCTTTCCTTAACAGTATTCCATATATATTGAAAACAGAATATGAGATGCCGGGAAAAGGCCATAAGAGCCATCTGAGTGTACAGATGTTATAGCAGTTGCAGAAGTTTGACAATTTTCAGTGCATTCTTTAAAAAAACTTGGCATGCAGCTGTAGAGTAATCTACCTGTCTTTGCTAAAGAGCAGTAAAATTGTGGGTCACATCAATAAGGTCTGAATCAGGCTTTTGTCTCTGAAGTTGGTCTTTTGGATACCTGTATGGCTCCAAACACTCATTGGAAATTCATATTGACTTGTATGGAGTTGTATTTCCTATCTGGATACTCAATAGATTCTCACGACGATCTTCTATCAGTATTGCATTTAAATATATCTGCCTATCTAGAGAATTATAGCAATCTAATGTCCTGCGCAGACCAGCATACAAGTCCTGCCTCAGCCCTCTGCCGCACGAAGGGTGGAGCAGCTGCTCCCCATCTGGGGAGATGGAACGGGCACATCCCAATTCCAGCAGCCGATGCACCCTCGCCAAGCACCGACCAGCCTCCGCTCGTCTGCTTATTAAACAGCATTCATCACGGCACAGCTAATGCGGCACAGCTGCATGCGGTGAAGTTGGTGTTTGTGTAAGCACTCAAAGATATGTGTCTAAGCTATTTTTCCAACATCATTATTTTCAGCATCTATCTATCGCTCAAACTTCATATACAGGCAGGCATTGATATTTTTAGAGCCTTTTAAACATGCATTCTGGACACACTGAAAACAATATGTTTAAAATATCTACATATGTTGAAAGAAATATGCAACTGTGTTTGCTGAACGCAGTAACAGCCACAAGCTGGCTTTGCCTTTAATGCTGCTTCTTTACTGTCTTAATGATGCAGTTTCCATGCAGGCAAAAGACAGAATGACTTTGATGTGAGCTTTGTGCATAGCAGTACTATTGGCAGCAGCCCTTTGTTTCACATGCAGTGAGAAAGGGAGGAAAACATGTAGGAAATACCATGGCATTTGTGGGTTAACAGAATCAGGATTTCGCTTTCGTGTTTGTTTTTTTTTTTCCTAGTGCTTTGGTTGGTGGCATTTTTGGCTCACCATGTGCCGATTTAGCATTGCAAAAGGCTAAATACAGTGCTTTGCTGTCACTCAGCAGCCCGTGTTGGTGCTGGGAGGGGCACAGAGAGGTTGGTATGGGTAGACGTGGTAGGAATTATGTCACATCTTGTCTTTAGGCAACCTGCAGTTGAAATTTGGATATCATTGCTCACAGACGTGCTGTGCTGACCCCTTTCCTATGAGCCAGCTGAAACGCGGCTCCCCGCACCGCTCTCCTGCAGCACTGGGGCTCGTGCGGGGTCGGGGCTGCTGCGGTGGGGGAGGCATTTGGCAGATCTTCCTTCTGCATCGGAACAACCCTAGAAGGTCAGCCACAGGTTGCCATTCACCCATTTTCATTACAAAAACACGAAAGATCCTAAGCTAAAAGAGTATGATTTCTAGCTTTTTCCAAGCATATGCCCTTGTTTAAAAACGAACAGATTTTGTTTTAGCAGGCTGGTATCATAGGTTGGTATCTTATTAATAAACCACCCAAAAAAGCTAACCTGATGTGGTAGAGTTGTAAGCATACAGCACAGGAGGATGGATGGTTCTCGGAGAGGCTGGGCTTTCCCTCTTGAAGACACAGTATCTTCAAGTCTAAAGGCTCAAGGATTTAAAGGACTCCAACTCCTGACGATGTGCTTATGTGACTATAGAATAGCACCTAATTTACTAATCAGGCACAATGAAGAATAGAATCTCTAGAGAAAGAGGAAATCTAGCGCTGAAAAAGGATAGAGAATAGAAGAGACAATGAGTAAAGATACAGAAGACACAATCTAAGTTCAAATTAAATATACATGCTCATCTTCTTGCTAGTGCTTCTCTGCTTTCACAGGCTTTGCTGATCTCATGTAGTTTTCACCATAAAACGTCGCCCACAGTTACAGCGATGCTTCTAGAAGGTGAGTATATGTATGTCAGGAGGAAAAATAACACTCACATTGAAGGATGATTTAAGATTATTCTTCCACACTTCTGTGTGAGATTGCATCTGTTGTAACCTTCCTAAACCTTTGTTACCTTTGTAATTTAAACTGACAGGTTAAATGCTAATGCAATTGATAGGGGTGAACAACTGGTCAAGGAACAACCTGATCTGACTGTATAATGCATCAGAGAATTGCAAAAATATGCAGGTCAGACGTAATTTTGACAGAAAATGGCTCGCTGCAAGGGTTTATGTTTCCCTGGATAGCCTTAAAAAGAGTTGGACTATAGTAAGTACCACATTGCTTGAAAAAAATACCAAGTTAAACTTAATGGAAAAAATCCAAGTTCTCAATATCCTCGGATTTCATTATCAGTTTTTATTGGAGCTAGGATAATAAGATTATAGAATTAAAAGAAAAGTTATACCCATTTTCTTCAGCTCAGCAGTCCTAATGTGCAAAAAAAGCAGCACCCATTTCTCACCATAAATACACAGTGAAAACTACCTGGAAGAAGAAGCAGTCTCTGACCATATACAGCATGATTTGGTCCTTACCGAAGTAGAAATTCTGTTACTTCAACAGGCATGGGTCATGGCAATTACTTGTAACAGTAGGTAAAGAGACATTAGCTAGATAATTAATCCTGAAGTTAATGGTTTTCCACTTGGCGTAACACGTATGACCGTTGAGTGAGGTCGGGATGTGAATCAAGTGCCCAGAGCAACTGCTCAAAGCAGCAGCCTCTCTTTTCCAGGCATATTTAAGTGAAACAGCAATACCTGGGAAGATTGAGGGCAGTTCAGCCTAGACCATCTCATTCTCAGGTTAGGGAGCTTCCTGAAAAGGAAGAGACCCGCATTTAAATTATTCTGCTGACCGGTTGAGATAAATCGGAAGCAGAGAGAAAGTTGGGCAACTTTCATCTTGTCCAACAATACTCTGTGAATCCCACCTTTTTTTCCTTATATTAATCTATGTGGTTTAAAAAGAGCGGTGTTTTGGAATACAGACTGATTTCCATTTTGGGGCTTTATAAGAAACTGCTTACTCTGGTTTGAGCATTACCCAAGAATAAACCCCTTCTACCAAGGACATTGGAGAAGCATTGTTTCTTCTCTGAAACCCTTCTGATCAAGAAGAGAGTTGATGAATCCAAAATTTGTCTGCAGTGACATTATGCCACGGGATTTTTGGTACCATATTGCTTAAAACAGCGTTAGGTTTTTGCCTTTAGACTCTGTAATGCCAGAAACCACTCAGACTGTTGCCACCGCCAAGCACTCCCCAGCTCCCATTCCAACAGGACGCCACAAGTAAATAGTAGATGGATTAGAACAGAGAGGGAGAAAAATAAACATCTAACTGCTCCCTTCCAGCAGTTAACTTATTTTTAATATTTTACTAATTTTTTTTAGTATTTTATTATTTTAATTTATTTTTCAACTGGGGAAATCTCAGGGTTGAATATGTCCTCTTGCCTGTGCAAGTGTTCACTGTATTCTTCATCTATATGAATGTTAAAATGGAAAACAGAAATGTAAATTGCCTCAATGCTTTTAAAACCTTAAAAATAATAATTCAGTGACTACTCTATGAAATGGAACTATCCTCACTGCTTTAACCCGCAGAGTAGGTTAGCATAACATGAAATCAGTTATTGTACTAGACACATAAAAGCTGTCAGGTTTAATATTTAACTGCAGTATCTCCCCTGAATGTTTGATTTCCAGTCGCCCATGTGAAGCGCTAGAAATCCAGAGACATCAGACGGGTTCTGGGGTAAGAGATGCATTTGACTACTCTGAGTTACAAAAGTGAAATTTGGAATGAATAATGCACTCTGTGAACACTGCTCCCTTTTAATTCAAACATTTCCTAGTCCTCTAAAGTGAAGCAGGGCACAAACTACAGAACAGATTTTGAATTTCTATTCTGCATTGTCATAATTGTGACTCTATTTCATTTCTTTTTCAATTTGTCTGGAATCAGAGTGGTTTTAGCTGGAACATTCTTCTCATCCTTTTCCTTTTCTTTCTTTTTGTTGTGTGTGTTTCTCTGCAGAGGGACAATGAGATGTACAATAGAAATGCTTTGACTTTCACAGCCCTTCTACTGTCTACTACTAAACTTTATTCTATACTTCTTATAAACAATGAAAATGTCTTTCTTCTGAGATGTGCTCTATTATGTGGCCTTATTATGGCTAAGACTGGAATCTTACAGTTTGCATTGGTAGCGGTGACCACAGACGCCAAGTCCTTCATTTGAGAGTCCTAAAAATGACAGATTAAACAAGCACTAAGGACTGCGAAGTGCTAAGATTAGGATAACGGGCACTGTTTGAAACAGAGCTGGGACAACTGCCTGGTGTGGTGGGGAGGGAGTAAAACCAGTGGCTCTGACTCCTCTTCCCCGCTATGCGCTTCTGTAGGGAAGGGGAAGGTTGGGGCTCACTTTAAGAAAAGTCATCTTAGAGGCCGTGTCCTTCCGACAGACAACGCTGTAAAGCCCCGGCGAGGCTATCAGCCAGGACTGGTTTCTGTGAGCTGCTCCGTTGCACATCCCAGTTTAAAGCATCTCAAAAGTAAACCCAAACCAATCTGTCGGGATTCTCAAGTCCTGTAGGGTCTGGTTTGAAGCTCTCAGTCACTTGACAGCCTTGGTGTATTGCTTCTAACACCAGAAACATTACCTGCCCGTGGTCCATAATAATTTGGTACAAAGAATGATAGAAGTATGGAGCAGGAGAGATATTTATCTTGGCGTATTTCAAGCTAGCAATGATGATCCTAAATTGATTCCTTCCATGAAATACAAATTCTTAAAAAAACAAAAGGCAAAAGAGAAAAGAAACCAGGCTTTATCCTTAAGATCAACTCTCATTTTCTTCCAGAAATCACATTTTAGACAATAAGTAATCATTACGTGCCAACAGACTTGAGAACCTGATTTTAACTTTCAGCTAACATATTAGGGCCATAACCAAATCTGAGGACTATTATCATAGCAAAATGACTGTAATGCTTCAAGGCTATAATAGTCATCACCTTTTTATCATTCATATTACCATCAGGCCCAGAAACAATGAATTTCTTTAACGTTATTCTACCATAACCTTTAACTATGTGCATTATTTTAAACATCTGAAATAATCCTTTATACGACACAGCAGAATAATACATTTGCCACTCGCTGCACATGACAGTTTGCTAAGCCCAGATTAGTGCAAACACTTAAGTCTGCTCTGCATATCGATCAAATACATCTATTCTTCCAGTCATGCTGTGGAATGACCTTCAAGTGATACATGGGTTGAAGGAACACCAACAGAAAACATAAGGTTTATAAAAGGCTGGAAATGCTCTTTCAGTTATATCACCATTATAAAAGTGTCCTGCTTACCTAGTTTTGGGAAGGCTTTCCTTGGCTAGCTCTCACATATTTTACGTGGAATGTAGCACATAAATATTCCATGAGTTCATTATAAAACTGTGCTTGTGATATACCTTTCCAGTGTCCTTTGTGTTCTTTCGTGAAATGTTTATTCCTGTTATATCAAGTAGGTGCTAATGCATAATACTAGCACCATACATAGACCATCTTGATAAATAATCATGTGTATGCTCCAGTGATTTTGTGCATAAACGCTCCTATATCTAAGTTACTACAGCCCTAGGGCCTGAATGGATCAAATTTGTAAATACAGCACTATATTTCTTACCTCTGTTGAAGTGTATTATGATAGCAGTACCGGCATTTATCTGGACTGTTGATGTAAAGGTTTCTAGCCACAGAAGCAATGCATATTGCATTATGGACTTTTGTAATAAACTGCATGAAATATTACCAGAGATAGAGGATCTTGCAAGACATCAAGGGAGCCCCGAGGCAGAAAAAGTCCTACTGAGTACAGAGCGCTTTGGATCGGGTCCTTGGAGAATATTACCTCTAAAATAACAAGTTTGAAGAATTTAATTATGAATTCTTCAACATCATCATGTCACTCTGAAAACCAGGTGCTTCAGTTCAATGAAAGGTCTCAGCAATACAGAGCAGCTTTTTGTTAAAGTTTAACTATTTCAAAGAATCCGAAAATTTCATTTCTGTGACTTGAGGTATGGCTTTCAGTTGTACTAAAGTGCTTAAAATAATCATGAGCATGCAAACAGGATACAAAGGCTTTGGTTCTTCATCTTGGTGGGACTGGCTTGTGCTGCTTCTGTAGGAAAATTGCCCAAGAGATCTTTGCTTCCAGACTCTGTTAAGAGCTTCAGCCTCCACTACCAGGGAAGGCTCCAGCTCAGGTCGTGGGGAGGAAACCCATGATGTCAGGCCTGAATAAAAAAATAGCAGTGCTCCAAAGCTGTCCGTTGCTCCACACCTCCTCTGCTGCAGCACACTGCTGGTGGTGATATGGAAATGTAATCTTAGCAAATCTAGGTTTATTGGAATATTCCTGAACTGCATTAAGGAAAAAGGGTTCAGATACAAAGGATTCAGGCATAGGATAAGGGACAGTTATTCTTCTACTGAACAAGCAAAAAGTTACTGGACTTTTGGTCTAATTTTTCTGTGATTTCTCATGTGACCTTTTACAAGCCACACACAGTCTGCCCAAGGAAATCACAAAATTATTTCCACTGGCTTCAATGGATGAAAGATTAAGGTCCTAATTTCTCTTTGAATCAGTTTTCTCATTAGTAAATTACCAGCTTCAGAGCTTAATGTTTCCAATGCTCTTCAGTATCCTTGAAGGGAAAGTGATATTGGAATGTTAACTGTCCTTACTGCCAACAGTCACACAGCATACAAATCTCGATTAATATGAGCATTTCATTGGCAATGACAGCACTGTGAAATCTGTACCCATCTTCCCTCTACCACAGAAGAACTAGGCAAGAGTCAAAACGATTAAACATTACAGCTAAAAAGAAAGCTGGTTTCTCAGCGGGTATCTTGTATTTCCTGCAGGTTTTACTATATTTTAGGACAGATTTTCTTTTGCCATCATCCTAGCACTATACTAAACTACTCATTTAATTCACAGAGTTAATCAGCAAGTTCATTTGACCTGGATTTGAAATTGCTGGAGCTGAATGGTCACCTTGTTTCAGTACTCAAGGGCTTACGATGTTCAAACAGCGTTACGAACTCCAAGCTCAAGGAGAAGTAAAGGTTGTTCATGCTGGCAGTGGTCATCTTTAAATATAAACATCGGAAGGGAAAAGGTGAAAATTTCAGTGTAACCTTTAGTGGAGAAGAAACGAAAGACTCATGGCAAATTTCCTGATTAGCAAAGTATTTCAGAGAAGGCCAGTTCTGAACATTAAAAAGGCCCAGCAGGAAATCATTACATCTGAGTGATAAAAATGGGTTTATTTTAATTTGCTAGCTTGGATGTTCATTAACAATGAACTGATTGTGGAAAATACTAATCTATAGCTTGCAGCATGGCTTAGACAATAACCATATTAACCTAGTCACACTTTCCATCAGCAGTTTCTGCTTGTTTTTTTTTTTTGTTATCATATGCTACTTACATCACCAAGAAGGTAACTTCTTATATTGTTGAAGTCCTATGGGCTAGACCCGCTAGAGTATTTCACTCTCTGTAACTGTGATTTTTGATGAAACACTTCAATGAGTGTCTTCAAAACCTCAGCTCAGATGTCACCAAGCCCTGGCTGCTGCGCTGGCCATGCAGATGAGCCTGAGTCAGAGCAGGTATTCCCCATCTGTGACGCCTGAAGGTCCCAGCCTAGTAGACATCATGGTCTGGACTTCATGCGAAACACAGCCCCTTGTGTCTTCCCCACCTAGGAGGCCGTTAATCACATCGCTGACCTGGGAAGTGGCAGACTGAGGTTGACCTCTGTGCCCTGCTTGAGGAGGATTGAATCCCTGCCTCTGAGCGTCCCCCCTGAACTAGGCCACCAGTTCACCATCAGGGACAACTTCATCGTGTTTCTTTTAAAGTTAGTCAAATTGTATAAATTTAACTGCTACAAAGTCTTCACAAGCTCACTGGAATAGGGGTGGAAAGCAGATTTTTTTTCCTTTTCCAAGGTGAGTTCTTTAACCTGTAGCCACAATGGCCACACTCACTGTGTAGCGCTACTCTTGCTTTGTGCCTGTGCTCATGTACAAAAGTGAAGATTACGTAAATCTAGTTTTAGTATAATCCATTTTTTGGAATGAATTCTTATCTCCCTCATCCCCACACCCAAAACAACCCCATTTTACCACCACCAATTAAAAGCCCATCCCTGCTCTGTCTCACATATGATTATTCACACCCACCCTTTCAAACTACCCACACGATCCCAGTCTACTCCTCTTAGCCTGCTATGCATATGATTAACCCAGCCTTTGACTCACTGGTTATGCAAAAATCCCCGGTGGCAGATTCAATTGTATCCTGGGTGAACAGGTGACTGGCGCTATGCATAAATTTCCTATCAAATGACTCCATCCCTTTATTGGTGATAACTAGAATGGTAATTCTTAGACTGTGACAGAGGGTACAGATATTTTGGAAGACTTGGATGTCAAAGAGTTTAGGCAGCAGACAAATAATAGTTTTTAATATATTAGTGGTATCTATATAGAAGATTTAAACAGTGTGGAATGCAGGATAGGCTTCAAAACTTGCCCAAGGTGCAAAATTAGGGCATGTGAGGTAGATATAGACACACAGGTCTAGAAAGATTGAAAGCATGTCTGGCATGCCCATGTTACTGTCATTACTGGGATTACAGGCACACACCAGCCTACATGGCTGTTCTGTTTTCTCGTAGTGAAAATACACCTTGGGGCACAATCTCGAGCTGCATGGAGCGCAGTGCTGTTCTCCAGGGAAACAGACAGAGGCTTGAGTGGATTTCCCCCTTTTCCAATGGCATCATGACATGATATGAATCACAATCCTTCTTTCTTCTTACTATTAGTTGGTATCACCAGGAAGGAATATTATTATTTTCAAAAAAACATTCACGTACTGCCTGCCCAGCCTGAATGTCCCAGCTGGAACTGCACAGGTTAAAGCCTTGAATCAATCCTTGCTTTTAACAGCCTGGGGAGCAGGCAAGCAGCTTTCTAAAGGAAGGTACAGAGGGGAACTCTGACCAGCTAAAAGGATAAAAAGGGTACAGACCTAACAGTCTCATTTATTCCACTGCTTGCATTTCTGATTTTATCAATGTTGCACATTAGGCACTTATTTTAGCCCTAAATTGACTCGTGCACATGCACATACACTGCATATCTTCTACATAGAGTTTTTTCATATCTGTCTCTGCCCTGCAAACACAGCAACAGTCTTCTGGATGAGGGGGTGGATGTGCGTATCCAGTAGCATTTCTTGGCAATGAGTCCTTATGGCTTCATCCCTGTGAGGATAGAATGTGCCTTTTCAGTAAATTAAAAAAGAAACCTTCATCTTTGCTGTGGAGTATCACCTGACATGCTTGTTGATTTACTCAACTTATTTTTCATTCCATAACTCTTCCAGTCTGTGTTGGAATGACCTCATCCTGCATTTGTTTGATGAAGGCTACCAATCTGGAAAAGCCATCTACTTCCACCTTCATTATTATGACTGATCTTTCTGCTGCTCTGTTTACTTGCCTTAATCTACTCCAAGGCTAACATTTATTTTTGGTCTCATCCGAAAGGAATTCAGCAATACCCTCCTCGCTATCCCCGCCTAAGTAGTGGGAGCCTTTGCATGACAATGAATCCTTTGCCTTATATGATTTTAACATTTTAACTTCTGACCTGATGGTGCATCAATAGCTCTGGAAATGCCGCACGGTGTAGTCAGAACAGCTCTAACTGATTCCAGCCACAGCCGGAGTAATTGGTCACAAGAGTAATTTCAAATTGGGTACAAGTGATCATCAGCGATGCCTCAGCTTTATTGTTTGTTATCCTAACAACAGTGCCAGATTAGTTCCTAGTCCCAGGGGCCAGCAGGCACAGTGAGTAGGGCAGAAACGTTCCTAAGTCATTTTAAAAGCCATCCATTTTCAAAAGTTTGTTGTGTTGAATTAAAGCTTGTCCAAACTCTTCAACTGGGTCATATTTCTCCACCATCAGCGCTGTATATGTCATCTGTTGTTTCGCCACCTGTTAATCCGTCTGTGCTCTGGCTGTAGATTTGATTTACACAGGTGCCTATATCTTACTTCTTTGCTACATGCGACCAGTGTAGCTGGTTTTTCCATCATTGTTTGTCTTTTCATGCTACATCTATCTACCAGTCTAAATTCTGAAAGACAGGGAAATATCAAAAGTTTTATTCCCAGAACAGTCATTCACATTTTTTTACCTTTTAACGTGAGTAATTGAAATCACATTGACACAACAGGACATTGTTCAAGTAATATTTTGATTCACCATTTTTCACCACCCTCATCCATTGCTATCAAAAATGAATTTTAACCAGGAGTGATATGTATACAAACCTGATGATTTGTATTCATAAGCATCTAAAGTTACAAGGAATATCCTGCTGTGGTTAGTCAAGTTAATGCAGACGCGAGCAAAATTACTTTACTCATAGCCTGCAAGAGTTTTAATAATATTATTTCTGTTTCTTTCAAAATTCTGAGAAACACTAGCCAGATAAATAATGCCTTTTGATTACTGAGCATGTTCCTTTCTTCAAGCATCAGCTTTGGACTGTAAGCATCAGCTCAAACAGGGTTTTTTTGCTTTGGTTCCTTTTTTTCATTTTTGGCTGTCTTAGCTTTTTGCCTGGGTATGTGCGTTCTTCAGTCCTACTGCTATGTTCCAATATGCTAGCAATATTTTTCCTTTCACTGGCTCATTTAACCTATGCAATAAAGATGCTTGTCATCTCATAAGGTAAGTGTTTTCCCTAGAAATTGCTACAGAAGTTCTTATCTGAAACTGGACATTTCTATTGATTTTTGAATTGATATTAGCAGGTCTGTTTCTGCCTTCTTTTTAACAATTGACTTCTAGACCTCCACATCTCTTGAAAGAAATATTGTGGTAAATTGCGATGACCCAATGTAATCTTGACCCGCTCTCTTTCTTCTCTTATCCCTCAGTGCTCTACTATTCTAATAGCTTTTCTTATGCTCCTTACAATTAGTTCACAGAAAATTAGAAGAGATAATGGTTAATGAACAACTGCCACTCGCTGTCAGTGAAGTGCTATGAAGGAGAAGACACTTTCAGAAGTCAGAGAAACGAGATGGTATTATAGGGACAATGAGCTGTCTAGAGGTGGGGAAAAAAACTGGGAGAAAACTGAAATTTTCCTTGATCAAGACTCTGTTGAGACCTTAAGAATATTCATTTCTGTGTGACACTCACTCAGGTCAAACTTTGAAGAGCTTTTCTATCCGTGAATACATGTGGTGAAATGACCCTGTGTCAATTTAGGCTGGTGTCCTGGGTTCAGCTAGGATAGAGTTAATTGTCACAAGAAGCTGATTGGGCTGACCCAAACAGCCAATCAAATGGGAGATTCTATACCATGTGATGTCAGGCTCAGTATTTAAGTGGGGAGCTGGCTGAAGGAGAGGCTTTTGCTACTCAGGAGCAAGCTGAGCATTGGGTGGTGAGGACACTGCATGTTGTATCTGCTTTTTATCAGTGTTGTTAATGATTGTTGTTTTCTTCTCCCTTTGCCATTCTGTTAAACTGTTCTCATCCCAACCCAAGAGTTTTGCTTTTTTCCTTCTGATTCACCTCCTCATCCCACCAGAGAGAGGGAAGGAGTGAGAGAGTGACTGTGTGGTTCTCTGTTGCAAATTGAGGCAAAACCACAACAGCTGGTGATACCATTAAAAATAGTCTCCTAGTCTTTCATAGGCTTGTCTCAGACCCTTTAGAAAATATATGAAAAAAATGCTTCCTATTATTAAACCTGTATAATATTAAAGTACCAGTATTTATATCCTTGTCAATGAGTGCCTTCACTGACCTTGTGGTCAGCACCCTGAGGTGGCCAGTTTATTCTTACTTTCACCAGCACAGAAATCCACAATGTCTGGCATATCTAGATAATTACTTTCTATGTATGATTGTTGCTATCTTTGGATGGCAAGTTTACCATCTCCATGATGAAATGAACAAAAAAAATAGCTAAATAGAAAACATTTTTCCAATTATTGCATAATTACTGAACAACATAGATCTCCTTTAAGTGATTGGCAGTAATATTTTATGACTGTATTTCTGCAACAGTAATTTACCTGGCTTTAAAATACATGATTCATATCTGAGTATCTTTGACAAGTGCATGGTTGACTAACCAATATGTGTGCCAGCTGTGATCTTTTTGCTTTTTGAGTTTACTTATATGTAATTTGTGTTCAAACTACACTTTCAGCACGTTGGGCCTTTCTTGTGAGTTTGGAGATTCATTTTTTGCCACCATTAGGTTGCATGATGATAGATGCTGAGGGCCACATTTTTAAGGCTCGGTAATAAGCATGAGCTACAGGTATTTGCCTATGCAGACGTTATCATGTGGTGCATTTTTTACCTGCAGTTCAGAAAAGCCAGAGCTAATGGTTTCATGATAAATAAGACTGACAGAACAGGAATATCACTTTAGGAAGCAGCATTTCAGGAATACTGGAGAATAATCCCACTTTGGTAGACTCCCCATACCCCTACAGTGAAAATGGAGAAGCTT
The DNA here is from genome assembly GCF_030867145.1 of Opisthocomus hoazin. Lineage (NCBI taxonomy): Eukaryota > Metazoa > Chordata > Aves > Opisthocomiformes > Opisthocomidae > Opisthocomus > Opisthocomus hoazin. The sequence goes on along the minus strand of NC_134424.1, from coordinate 3,639,269 downwards.
TTTTCTGCTGCTCTTTTGGATTTAACAATAGTCACATCCAATTTAAAGTGGTTACTTTCAGAAGAAGATCCCATACAGGATAAAACTCTTGAGCAGGATATTTCTATTACTTATTTCCCTAATCTTGCTTAGTCAGAAACACCCCCAAATGTGGTTTAAAATGCTGTTTGTCTTCATCCAGGCAAAAGATCAATTCTGTTGTGGAAACACAGTGCACAGTATGGGATCAAACTAATCAATTCGAGCAGGCCTTGGTAAAACTATCTAGCACTCTGCAATCCAGTAGCATCAAAGCTAATTAATACTTTACTCAGCTTTAATGAATGTATTAATGGTTAATATTTGTGTTTAAGCTACTCATAACTCAATAATCTTATTACATTTGCATTATTAATAGGGCAGGTATGCGCCTCTGAGCTGATTGATCATAAAACCTGTTAACCTAGATTTCTGATATGTCTCCAGTTACTTCCAAGCAATACCAGTAATCACTGTGGGCAGGATAGCAGGGAACAGATTCAGTGGCCTCAGATTCCAGGTGACTGTGACTGAAGAATTACAATGACAAATCCATTTTAAACCATGTGTGAGCTGATCTAGGTGGTGACAGATGTCTAAAACCAAAGACTAAGTGCTCTGGACTGAGATTCCCAAACTCTTTCAGCGCAAACCCCCTCTACAAGGGAAGTAGCAAAACTGAAAATAAGAGAGAAAAGAAAAAAAAAAAAAAGCATAAGCATGGAGTAATCCACTCTGCACAAGAGAGAATTTCCATTACTCTCTTTACCACACTGCACACATAAAAACCTACTGTGTAGTGCAAGCTTATTTATTTAAATGAATCTGTGGGTTGTTCAGGTGGGATATGAGTAAATAAACCAAGTACTTCTCTAATGTATGTTAGAGAAGAACAATATTTTGCAGTTTCCCTCCTACAGTCTTTGTGTTCTACAAAGAGAAATAAAAAAGTACTTCATCCTTTTCAGCAGTCTTGAAAGCCTTTGCTTATTCGTACCTCCTTACAATAGAGGACAGATAATCATCCCGAAAGGGGAAGACAACATTTAAACACTGTGGAGAGAATATGCAGTTAGATGAATTCCACATGAACAATAATAAAAAAAAGATATGAGGAAACAGCAGTTCATTCCTTTGGAGACTCATCTTTTTAATGCACTATTTCCACAGGATCTTCTAATTGCTGCTTGTGGGACTGCGTGTTTTCTCTTGCAACCTTGGTTTAGAAATTTGTTACACTGGTTGGTACGTTGTTCTGCTTTTTTATTTTTAGGCTTGAGAAATTTTTTCTTATGCTTTTTCCCCTCAGATATTTTCCCCATATCTCACATTGTCTTGTTCATGTTGTTACTATCAATGAAATTTAAGCTTATATGATGTTGTGAAGCTGAATCCTCTTTTATTGCCATACTTTCTTATGTGGTGGGACAGCAGTGAAATCTGCCGGTTAATCAGTTCTGAAGTCCTACATGCAGGCAGGAGGATGTGCTATTAATTATCCAGTGAGGTGTACCTGCATGATTAACATGAATTCATTTTCCATTCGGCGCTGTATTGCTTCTCTAGTTGCAATATCTTCGTTGGAACTACGTATAAAGGGAATTAAAGGGGGAAGAAGTCATGCTGTGTAAAACCTCAAGCAAAGAACACAAACCTCATGGCTAAAAAAGGAGACAAGATCAGGCAGCAATGCCATTATCCTGGTTGTACTGCCCGGATGTTTCTCACATTTTCCGGTGCAGCTCTTTATTATCAGCTGCCACATGACAAGTTGCATAGTTAAGGCCTAGTAAGGAAGGCAGTCTGTCACAAGACTGAAAAAAAGCAGGACAACAACACGCTTTCACCTCTTTTCACAGCTTTGATTTAACTGGTCAAAAATGTTCCTCTATTTTGCATAGGGCTGAGCAAATCTCTCATCATAAATAATATATTAACCTAATTTCATCCCTTTTACTATGTGAAATGTTCCTGAGTAGATTTAAAAGTATTTCTTTTGAATAGGTATCAATGCTTGAAAGGAAATTACCAGGTTTTTTACCTGGACATTATAGTTCCATACAAACAGGTGACACTGTAAATTGAGAACGTCTAATCTTACCTCTCCATATACTATTTGAGAAGCATTTAAGAAATAACTTCCAAGAAAATATTCATAGCTAAAATTAGCGTGTTAGGAATATCTCGTGCAACTGAAGCTCACTCATCAAGACCTTGAGGAAAGTCATCGTGAAGGACTCAAGCTCAAATAAAAATTAATTACTTCTTAATATACCAGTAAAATTATTGCTATCACTTGATCTGTTTTATTAACAAGAGTCATAGCTTTCTAGGATAGACAATATCATCTCAGGTATGCGAAGGCTATGTATTTATATCCAGATATCAAACTGCTCTAAGACAAATTGCCTATGTTTAACTAAAACATGCCTCAGGATTACAGCAAATCTCTTATTTCCCTTGATGCAATTCTGTTATTTCCCTTGAAGTTCTCTGTGAAGAAGGTTCAAATGGCAGGAAAAACAACTTCCGAGGTAATGCAGGAAGATACAAAATGAAAACTGTGTCCAGATCTCTGCTGGAAAAAAACAATTACATTTCACGTAAGCAGCAGAGATCAAATAAGACAGCAAGAGCCTGACTGCCCATCAGTCTGTTAAGGGCAGTGAGAGTCAATGGAAGATCAATATGTTTTGGGTAAGGCCTTGAAAGAGACCTCTAAATGTGCATAATTAGCCATTCTTGAAAGTGTCAAAATAGTTCACTGTAAAACACACTTGCATATGTGAAAACATGTGAGAATACACGCACAGCTTATACCCACGTGAAATCCAGGCTGACCACTGCGGGTGAGAGCAACTAGAAAAGCCAGAAGAATGACAGCAGCTAACCCCTAGAATATATATTGTATCAGTCAGTCATACTCTGGCCTTGTGAGAGCGTGGATTAAGACTTTCATGTGAATGCTTGAAAACCCGTTGGTCGGGCCTTTGGGATCACTGGTGGTTTTCAGGGTGAACAGCAGCAGCAGAGGTTTGTTCTGCTTGTAACCATGTGTAGGAAATGAACATTAATCCTCTACTGCATCTGAATAACAGAAGCTGAGAGACCTTACTTTGGAGTTTTAGGATAATATTATACTGTAATTAATTAAGGGCTAATGTTACACTGTCAGTAAAGACTAGCTGCCATCCAGGAGCATTGCATCTTCTGTAAGGATTCAAGCGAAGTAAGTTCTTACTATTATTACCTTTCTAAAGCAACATCACAGGAGCTTTTTCTACCAGGTCCTTTGTGAAAGTTTGGGGTGCCCAAGTCTGGGACAAGGCGAGTCTGGACCCCTGCTTCAGCCCGTTGTAAATGAGGTTCTGCTTTTGGCATTTGGAGGGTCTCACCAGACGGAGCTCTGTGTTTTGCAGTTAATGAAGTTCAGGAGACAAAACTGTTGCTTTAAGAAGCATTACTAAAGCTCTCTTCATGCCAAGCAAAAAAAACATTTTAAAAGAATCTGGTGGTCTATTTATTATCCTCTGGGTGTCAGCTCATAAGTCTCAGGAACTCTAAATGAAGCTGTAGGGATGGATTGTTTACAAATATTTGTATCTGGCTGCAGACACTCCAAACACACCAATACAAAAAGCAGCTATTCTTCATTCAACACAAATAGGCTTTTACTTTGCAGTGAATAATCCACAAACAGATTTATTCTCTGAATAGTTAGCAATCCTCAAAACAGCAATATTTTTTTCAACCAGGCTAGGATTCCTCTTTTAATGATTGAAGGAACTAAATGATACAATTAGGGTTCCTTCTTTTGACTCTCTTGTGACATTAGACTGGCATTTGCGAATTGTAAACCTCTGGTGGTTTTAGAGCAAAAACCCAGAAAATGCACAAAACGGAAAGATACGAAATGTACCTTCACCCCCTCAGGGCGGGATTGTGTATCTATTCTGCTATAATGTACATAACACCTATCTAGCACAGCACGTATGTTTTTACTGTCTGCTAGAGGATACTCAAACTCTCAGGCTATTTACTAAAGACCAATTTTTGCGATACCATTGATCCACCGAACACTGGAACTGTCATCCTCTCTCAGGAGTAGCTGCAACAGCAGCTGAAACACAATACTTTCTTCTGCATTTCTCTGTGGATTAAGCCCTCGGCATACACATAATAGACACTCTCTTTGTGAAGATTATATGCCACTGGTATCAGATAAAAGAAAGAACAATAATACGGTAATATGTTTAGAAAATGTGGAGGAATTACAGATCAATCATTCTCTGCTCAGTGTCCAGAAAGATACCAGAATAAATAGTCAATCTATTTATGCACTTGGACGATAAAAGATGATAAGAAAAGAACCAGCATGGAAGTTTTGAGAACAAATCATCTCAAGCTAACCTAATGCCTTTTGGTGATACGGTAGCACTGTTGTGGCGAGGGAAGCAGCAGTAGATGTCTGCAGGAGAGGAGCTGTGGTGGGAGACAGTAGGAATGTCATTAACAAAGAAAAACAGACACCAAATTGGGAGAAACAAACAGCAACAGTATGTTTTAATTGTGCAGGAATTCTTCAAGGCTGCTCGTCAGTAAGATGACAACTGGGGTACTCCAGCCTGTCTTGGACCCAGTACATCTAAAAAGACGTGGAGTAACTAAAGAGGATTCTGAGGAGCACATGCCAAATAGTCAGAACTGTGGAAAACATGAAGTGTGAGGAAAGCCTGAAATGACTGAAGTTGGTTAGTCTGGAGGAGGATGGTGAGGGAGGTGAAATGCCTTCACATAAGTGAAAGGTTATTCTAACCTACATGGCATGTGGTCTAGCTCTGTCCTCTGTGAGGAGGAAGGCTGTAAAGTCCCATCAGGGACTCCATCAGTCCTCCCCATCAGGGAGGGGACAGGAAAATTTCCATTAATAAACTGCCAGGGAAATTTAGGTTAAACACTAGGAAAAAAAAAATGTCCAGCCTAAAGGCTAGATAGGTAGTGGAACAAATAATGTAGAAATCTGTGGAACTCCCACCAGTGGAAAGACAGGTTAAGCAGACTTTTATCAGACATGATTTAAGTCAGGTTTATGCTATCTTGAGATAAAAATCATGGAGTGGGCGACTTTATAATAACCCTGCTTCGCTTATCCCTGCTTTATATGACTCCATTTTTACTTTTGTCCTGACATCCAGCTTAAGCTCAGACTTCATTAAAAAATTTGAAGCCAAATAACACATCTATGGCTTTTGTGGTCCACTACAAACCATTTCAATTGGCAAAATTGATGGCTTTTGAGTACACCACAGTACAGCAACAGGTTTCAAATGCATCTGGGAAGAAGCTCCCTGGCTTTTGTTTTACTCCTCCATCTGATCACCCCCAGCATGAAATCACCACTGATGCCTTTGCAATCACACTTCAGTTCCCCGGCATTTGCAGCAATTCCTCCATGATGGCTACAGCCTCTTCAGGAATCCTCTTGTAAAATGTATTTCCTCATTTTCTTTGTTCCAAAGACTGTATCTTTTTCAAACGCTTTTCATCGTGATTGTAGTTCAACTACTACTGTTTTTCAAATGTCTGTCTGCACTTGGGCCCTGTTCTAGCTAATGTACCATGTGCCCTTGAGTTAAATTAAGTCAAAATAGATCAGCCCCAAAAGTTTTCACAGGCTTGCGTGAGTTCTTTTGAAGTTCTGCACAGTTTGCTAACACATTGCTTATAAAGCATACACTAAAGATGGTGATCATTGGAAATATAACTACATTAATTCTTCCGTTGTGGGGAGTAAAGCATTGAGATTATTAATATAAATTAAAGGATGTACCAGAATCACAGACTTAAGACAATTTTAAGCTAATGACCTACCAGAGACCACAGGTGTAACTGTGACACAGTGAATTACGAATGATTCTTAGGAGAGGGGATGAGCTCCGATTGCTGGTTTACTTTGTCCCCCAAACCCTACAAAATAAGGTGGATGGGATTAAAATTTGTACCTTCTTTTTTTCTAGTGCCCAAACCCTGGAGATGACAATCAAGAAAATAATCTGTGCTCCGCAGGGATGATGGGCAGAATGAGTCACAGGTTTACATATGAGGAAAATAATTCTGATAGGATGGATAGTAAAACATTGGAATAAATTGTCAAGAAATGTTTTGTAAGATGCACCTGATACTGCAGCCTGCAGGAACAGAACCGACAGCTATCTTTTCAGATAGAGCATAAGTATGGTTGATCCAGTCTGGGGCAGAGGGGATGGCACGCAGATGGAGGACTTCCCAATGCCCACTCTCATTCTCTTATTTTACCCATTGCAGGGAAAGGAAGCCATATTTTGTAAGAACTATCGGGTTTTATAAAAAAACATAGTGGAAAATAATGCATTTTAACAGGACTATTACAAACCTGTGACTCCCCAATCTCATTCAAAGGAAGAAGGCTTTGCTACAGATGCTGATGACTGCACAAAAGTTCAAACTGGAATGTATGGAAAAATCAAAACTTTCCTGGAAATCTGTGAATATTCAGGTTTGGGTGCTTTGATTGAACCCATATGCAATTAATTCATATTGTTTTGAAGCTGAAGAGGTCACCTGGACATATTCTGGACCATGACCATCAGGAGATGTATTCAGAGAGAATTACTGTCGTTTTATTTCTCTCGGAGGAGTATCACACAAGTTACCATAAAAGTGGTGTTGCTGCACACACATTCTGATTTCAATAATAATTGATTAAGTGGAAAGCAGTTCTATATGCAATACATTTTTAAGGAAAACGTAAGACTTGGTTGACAAATCTGAAACCTAAAATATGTGAGGTATATCACCAAAGACAAAAAGGAAACTTTGCTTGCCTCTATTACCGATGAAACTATGAAGAAAAACCCAAGCGTAGGTATGGACTTGCCCTGCTGTCTTTCCACTCAAATGCACCTCGGCAGGCTTTGATGCATGGTAGCTGAGTGAAATTCCATGAGATAGAGGAGATCAAACAATTTTCCAGTTGTTCCAATTTCAATTTCCTTTCCAGTCTTAAAAGCCATGAAAATTTGCCTGTTGAGTAATAGAATCTCTTCTTCTTCCTATTCACAGCTCATTCCCTGCATTAGCACCCAGCCTCCTTGCAGAATCTACCAGCTGGGGCTATCTTCCACCCTTAGTTCTCGATATCAACAGTGATCCAAAAATAATTCTCAGAAGTTTTGGTGCAACATTCCATTATTAATTATCTTTTTTTAATACACCAAGTTTATGGAGAAATTCAAGAGACATCATGTTTATATGTAGTTGTAAGAGTCAAGATCTCAGAAAAAATCAACCTCAGTTGAAGACATTTATCTTAATTTTCTGATCCCAGTTCTTATTTTTTGAGAGTAATGGAGGTTTAGTATGTTCTTGCACTGTTGATTCCATGGACTTCTCTCCAAGAGTAAATATCTGTAGAGTCAGAGCCAAAGGTTTCTTCAAATTAGTTGCTCAGTAGCCAACAGGCATTTGTTATTATTGTTCATGAAGTCCTGTTCTCATGAGACAAATACACAGAGGCAACTTTTGTATTTCACTTTGTTGAATTCAATTTATAAGATCTTCCAGCTAAGTGGTGCTTCTTTGCTTCTTGTGGATTTCTTTTTTAAGATTATGTTTTCATCCAATTGTCCTTCTAGAGATTTACAGTAAAAACAACTAAGGACACTTTGTCCGTAACCCTTTCATAAAGTGATTGAAAAGTTCAGCTGAATATGCTCAGTGCATTTTTGTTCTTGTCATCCTTCACAGATTTACTTCTATCCATTCCATCTAAAAATATTGTTTTGTTTAAGAAGAAAAAACCCTATCCTTGTGACAATTTGCATAATATGTTAATGCTGATATGCATCGAGACATCTGGATGGCATTTTAATATCTCATTCTCATTCAAACAACTAGAAACCACACAGATGGGAGAGACAATTTTAAGAGCATTGTTGTAAACAAATAAGGCAGCCAGGAAATCAAACACACTCGAAGATAGGCTTTAGAGTCTCTGCTGCTTTCTGTGTGAGAATCTGCATATGACATGTTTTGACTGCAAGAGAGAGGAGCCTTCTTCAGTTCCTGATAAACTAAGTGGTAAATGCAGAATTTTCAGCTGAGATTGGGGAACATTTTCTGGGAAACATGTTACCCTGCCCAGCATAGCTGGCACCACAGATTATACTCCACCCTTGTGAGACTGAGTTATCCGAGGCTGGAGATGCTGCTTGGCAGACTGTGTGTTTTATTTTATAGTATTTTCAATTAGCAATAGAAATATGAAAAATCCTGATGGCTTCAGGAAGAAGACATGTAAATTCTCTTTTCATACTTTACATAATAATGTACCTTCTAGTAGTTATTTGCTCCTGTTGCTAAAAATTCATCTACATGAAGTTGTATAGGACTCCGTAATCCCCCGCAGTCCTCTTTAATCTGCTTCTCTTCTGTGCCTCTTTAGAGGTATGTAATCTTTCTGAACTAGAGCAACTGCTGCAAGCGCTGACGTGTTGGATGTCTGCTCAATTTGCTTGTGGAAGAGCTATTCAACAGCCTTTTCTGTAGGTGGAGCTGACGTCCCAGCAGATGCCGCAAACTGGTGTATCTCTCTGGATTGCATTAAAATTACTCACTCCTATCTTTATCAAATAACATCATAAACTGATTGTTTTTCCCTTCAGTCTAGCTGCTCTTGGATCTCTTAGCAGTTATGGCTACAGATCCCACACAATTAATTTCACTGACCTTATAGAAGTTTCCAGGAATTCAGCTGTACTCAGTGAAGCACATAATACAAGTCTCCAGGACCTCCTGCTTCATCTCGTGTAATGCAGTGAAAAAGTTTCTATTTACTTTCTATCCCTTTGCTGTGTAATTATAAAGAAATTAAAATACTACAAAAGCTATTGAATTTTACATTACAGAACTAGGTGTCTAAGGCTCTACTGGTAACCCGAGGAATGTAGAGGTAGTGAACACCAATGAGCTATTCGGAAAAAGTTTGTGCCCAGTTCAGTCTAGTTAGCTGAAGACCATGGGACTCTTGCATTTGAGGTCAGAAGCTCATGGGAAGCTGGTGGGTAACAAACTCAGAAAGCAGATTATCAAGGGAACTTGTGAAAACGGTTGTGCCTAAAATATTTCCGCTGTCCCTCTCGTCTCAAAACAGTGGATTTGTATCTGGTAAATGCTGAGAAGGGAATGGAAGGCAACCCACAGAAATGAAAGACAAAACGAATGGAAATTCAACACAAAAAAAGGCCTTCAGTCACCTCTCAAACCTAGAAATAAAAACAATGCTACAGCATAAAATAAACCGACAGAAGCCTTTCAGAATGAACAGTGAATAAACCAACTTTCCTTCACGAGTGTGAGCTGCTGCTAGGCTGATGCCCATCCCCGTTAACCTGCGGGTGATGCCCACTACTGGGTGATATTTGGCTTTCCCATAGATGTTTCTCTTGGGCTCTTTTCTCTCTCACACTTTTCTTTTCTTTTAAAACCACTCTGCCCCCAAGTTGGTTGCCCTGACCAAGCTGTGAGCCAGGTAGCTGCATGGATTGAAGACTGTCTCTGCGACTAGGATCATGAGCTTTTGGCAGGCGAACTGGAGGTGGCAGGAATGGGAATCTGGGTTGGCAAGTCTTCTGCAGTCTAATGCAGCTATGAAAACTTTATGTGCCATATTTTAAGTTTGCCTTAAAAAAAAAATAAGAAAGAATAGAACTTTAATCTTAAGCATGCTTACTTTGACAAATTTAGTTAGTGTCTGGCAGAAAAGGGAGGATAAAAATAGTCATTTAATTTTTAGTCTGCAAATTGTAAGACTGCAAACAGCATTTGCTCTCAAAGATGATTCTTTACTTTGTTCACACAGCTGGATTTTTGTGATGTCTGGGACGTGCTTAAAGAAAATCACTATCTAATTGTTCGTGCTTCAAGCAGGTTGATGACGGAGCTATTGTGGCAGGTAGAACGGATGGAAAAACATTAATAACAAATGGTGCAAGCGCCTCCCTCTGATCACAGAGTGCTGGAAAGCAGGAAAATGATTAAATTATGATAGGAATAGTCACAAAGCAAGAGACAGACACTGTTAAATCACGGATTTATTCTTTGTTCTTAGACAGATGGTGCTGCTGCCTCACCAGGCTTGGCAGGCTGGTAGAGGAGGAGACAGCTCCAGTAAGAGGAGTGCCTGGCCGAGAGGTCATGATCAGTGCCACGGAGCTTTGGGACATGCCTCCACCTCTCCTGCCCTGCGAATAGCACTTTCCACCTACCTTGGTTTACAGCAGAGTGCAGGTCAGAGAATCCAAAGTTATTTCTGAAGAAGTCCATCATTTTTCCAAATATCAATCTTCCTGCATCTCAAAAAAAAACAACAAAGAGGCATTTTTATAGGATTGCAAGAGCTTTTGGTGAAAGGTTTTCATAAAATATGTATGAATGCATTGTATGTACACCGTAAAAAAAGAAGAGATATATCACAGAAGATCATATTTTTGTGTCATCTTTCGTGAGGTAATATAGATCAATTGATTCTAAACTCTTGTTTTGCTGGTACAGAAACAGTGCAAAAACCACCGAAGTAACTGATGCTGACACCACAGGAAGAGTTATTAGCTAATGAGTTATCTCTCTTTGGATCTGTGACTTAGACAATTCCATACTGAAAGAAATTCATTTTGTTGTCTACTATTCTTTATCAACTGACGAAGAACAGAAAAGGTGCTCCAAGACACTCATTTAAACCACAGAAACATTAAAGCAAGTCAGCTGAAAATTTATGAGAACTTTTACACAAAGCATATGATGTCTTGTTCCTAAAACATGTTTCCAAAATGAATGCCTTTTTTTAAAAAAATGAAATTTCTCCAAAACAATGTAGCTGATTATTTAGGCTGCCTAATTAAATTTGAGGATCTGAAAGCAACTGAAAATAGGGTATTAATTCAGGTAGTATTTATCTGCATTATGACTATAATCCTGCCTGTTTGAATAGGTGGAGAAGAAGAATCACAATGCCTGAAGATCATTTGAATTTGTTATTAATTTGTGTAGCCCTAGGTAACAGAAAATCAGTTGGTAGGTTGAGAGATCACACTAGCCAATCTTTTAAAGAATTTCCTAAAACATTATGAGGAATTTCGATTCCTTAATTCCTGTAAAGAAGCCTTCGTTGCAGGTATGTGCACAATAGCATTAGATGGAGATATTAAAATTTCTATCAGTGTTATCATGGTGATTTCAAAAGCTACATTATTAAAAAAGAAGCACAATTAAAAGGGAAGGGGCTCCTTTCAAGTTGTTCCAGGCTTTAGTTATTTATCTTAATCAATTACAAAAAAAGGTGGGATTGTCTCCTCCATTTGCATGCCCAGAATAGCGCTTTTGGAATTGTTCCAATATTCTGTGTAATTTTAGACTTAGGACAGCTGCTCACTCTAGTCAAGCTAATAAAATTTCACAAAAAAAATACATCAGTCTGTGTGCAGATCTAGATGGAGGCAAAGAAGTATCAGAATACTTGATTAATCTCACTACGTTGCAGCAAAGCTACCCCTGCTCTCAGAAATGCTAGGGTGTGTGGTACCAGGGAAAGTCTTTGAGTGGAACCAAGTGCCAAGGCAAAAAATGGAAATGAAAGGGAAGAGATGCACTTTCTGAGATGGGATTTAATTGTGGTGTTGACTCTCTCTCTCTCCAGGATCCCATCGCCCAGCTGTCCTGAAGCAAACGACATACAAAATGCTCCGTGGTGCTACACTCCAGCTGTATGTGCCAGGGTAGCAATAGGCGGTGGAGTCCTAAGGATGGGGTTATTTACGCTCTGAATCAGGTTTATCTGGGAAATGGCTTACTTCTGGCATTGTGCTTGTGGCATTTGTGGAAAAGTCATCTTTATGGTCCTGCCTTCCACCAGCATGTCTTCAGACACAAGTGTATGTACGTCTGCCATGGAGCAGCCACCTGCAATACATTCGCAGATCAATTTACTGTCAAGAGGTTTGGAGTGGTTCTGTGCTCAGTTTGAGATGGAGTTGCCCTAAGCTGCTGGATTTCAGCAACTGTTTCCGAGAATTGTACTTACAGTACCTTAAGCCATTTCAAAGGTTTTTTCATTTAGACACTGGCAAGTGTTTCTGTGCCTAATGTTGTTCAGATTGGGATCTACTCTATAGGAATTCTGTGTTGCTCTTAGTCCTCCCTGCAAGCAAATGGGGAAGGAAAGGTTTCTGTAGCATATCTTAGTCCTGTAAAAACTTAACTGCAGACATCACAAATGAGCCAGCGTGATTTCCAAGTCATGCTTTCACTTCAGGGTCAGCCCTGGTGCCACCAGACTCATCTCACTTGTGCTTCAGTGGGAGCCTTTCCTCTGATAACCCATTTGTATCTCTCTAAAGATCGGTTTTGTTTTCAAAGGTAACAACACTTCCCTACTGATGCACTTTCCATGTATTATTAGATTTCATTGCTGCTATATCCTTCCTTTTTACAGACGAGTTGACCAACCCTCCTACCTTAAGGGGCAGAAAATCCAGATGCAGGTAAAGCCCTTGAAGTCCAGCAAAAGGGATTCTCATTCTGCCAATGCTCAGTAATTCCTCCTGTTTTTGTTTTGTGGACCATGTAACAAAAGACCTGCTGCATTCTTCTCCTCTAACACCCTGTCTTATTGAAACTCCTTCCACTCTTGATCACCATGCAAAATAGGTAGGGTCCTAAAACCGTATCAGCCAAACAAATTCATCCAGAAAGAACATGGAACATTCCTCAGCAATTTGTATGGAAAGGGTTCCACCTCTGTGGAGGAAACTCCATCTGAATGGAGAGGGGAAATGCTTTGGTTGTATGTCTGAAATATGTATTTGTGCACAGTATTTGTAATATAAATGGTACATTTTAATTTTCATAGCTCTTTTTTGTTTAGCAAAATCAGTTTTGCCCTCCTTCTTTGGGAGATGGATATCTTAATCATATTTATAGCATTTATAAAAATCATTCATAGCTTCTTACATGTTATGAGATCTGAGGTATCCAGCATATTTCTAGAAAGAAACCTCTTTTTTTCCCCAACCTAACAGGAGATAGGACTGCATTAGATTATATGAAATTTAAATGCATTAGCTGTTAGCCAAAGTGAATTTTCATATAAATTAATATTGTTATTGTATTTTGATAAAGCAATAGCATTTATGGAATTATGTAGACATCAATCACTTGGAGGTGTCTTGGAACAATTATTGACTTCATGCATCATGTGCTTCTTCACTTCAAAATTTGTTGCACTCTTCATAAATACCATATATCAACGAGCCATAAAACACATTTTAAATGCCTTCTAGCCCATCACAGACAATGTTGTTAGAAACCCCCCCCGAGCTGATGACATCCTAATATGTGGCTATGTAATTAAAATTTTGACATATGCAAAGAGTTGTAAAATAAATAAAAGAGTATGTATTGTAAATAGAAGTTTAAAGGCTCTGAGCAGATGGTTCGTTTGTGAAAGAGGTATGGGGAGCGCCAAGAAATGACAAACAGATGGCTTAGGTGTGAAGGACAGGCAGGGAAATTTGGAAGAGTTGAGGATGTAATGGACAACTCTCTGGCTTTTTGCACACAACAAGTGAATCATGAGGCTTGAATAGAAGGTTAAACATTTTACATTTTTCTATTTGCAATTATATAAATGTGTCAGTGGAAAACGTCCAGCACTACAGCCTGATAATACCAATCAAGACAAGCCACGCTTCGTAGGCTTTAGGGACACAAAGTCTGTTCAAACTGCAGATATCACTCAAGGGATAACACAGACACTTCTGTCCCGAGTCATATGTGTGGGCTGAGTTGTCTTAATGCAGACAGAAATATTCAGAATTGTAGCAAAACCATATTGCCAATATTTACAGGTGCCTGAAAAATAGTTTTAGTCATGTACTAAATGAACCAATGTTTGCCAGCTGATTCTCCTTGCTTGTCTACTAACTGGTGTGTTAGTAGTATGCTGAGTGAATTCAGTTCCAATTTAGGTGATTAGATACCAAAATCATGACCAAAAAGGAATCTTATTTGGGCAGAAAGATCAGATCAAGTATCACCTTTTTTTTAAGCAATGACAAGTCTTAAACCATGACCAGATTAAAATCGTGATGCTCCTAAGTCTATCCTTGAGTCTAATTTTTTGTTACATTTTGACTCATTCATATTTGTCCGACTGCAGGTAAGCTTGAAAAATACATCACCAGCTACAAACTAGCAGAGTTTCTGCACACGAATGGGCAAAAGATCACTTCTAGTAATCAAAATCGAATTTCCTCAGGCCTGTGAAGTGCGGGGATTTTGAGAGTGCCCTTTGATCACATTCTGTGTGAAAACTTCCTCAGTGTAGTAAAGGGGGTACATTTATGAACCCTTTTGCAAAAGTCAGTTAGTTTTGTCAGCAGGTCTTCATTCTGAAAATGACAACTAAAACCAAGAAAAACCTTAGGCATAGCCAAAGAAACGTCCTCATCTTATAGCAATGGCTGGTGTGTAACTGAGGTAGTAGAAACTTTTTAAGCATCATGAAATGATCCTCTGTAGCTTTGGGAAGAGTTGACTGAACAGGTTTTTCAAAGCTATCGAGAAAGACTTCAGGGATTACTCCAGAGAAAAAATTAAAGCAAGACAGAGACCTCGAATCCTTGTGGAAATTGTGCACTGCCTGCCTCGCCTGGACTGCCAGTCTCACCAGAGCAAGTTAGCCCAGCAGACTGTATTAATATGCCTTGATGCTTACTGATGGCCGAGTATTCAGAAGTGCTTAAAGCTACTGTAAGGCACTAGATGTTTTTAAAATCTAGCTTTTACGGGGCCGAGAGGAAAAAAATGTAAGTGTATCCAGTACAGACTACTAAAAGGCCACCACCCTTCCACAGCCAGTTACAGAGATGTAAAAGTCTTCCAAAATAACTTAATTTTGTAAATTGCATAATCGATATTTATTCTTTTCTCTTGCTACAAAAGGCTATTTACATTTGAAACAGCGCTTCTGTTTATGAAAAGTGAATTCTGCAAAGTAGTTGTTACGTGGGAACGTTTTTTTTCAGGTTTACCTAAAGTTTACCTTGCAGCTTTTTAGCTTGCAAGAGACCCAACACAATCATTACCTCTACACTGCGTAGTTTCTTCTGTAATAGTACAACAAATGGAATTAGTAGCTGTGCGCAGTGTAGATACTTTGGTGGTGGGTGGACCACTGAAGTGCTCATAAAAAAATGGTTTTTGCTGCCTACCGCTGCAGGACATCACGGCTTGGCATGGTTTATTCCAGCTATTTGAAAGAATAGTAGAATACAGTTCCTCCGAGAATCCAAACGGAGTTTTACTACAGTGGCCCGTAGTAAATATTATTGAAAACAACAACTACCTATGCTTGTCTTTGAGGAGTTCCCATAAACTTGTTAAAGCTGATTCTGGTGTTTCTGCCTGACAAATCCCCAGGAGTTACTCTAAGTCTGACCTGCTGAGCAATCTGTCTTGTGAGGGACGTGTTCCTTTTAGATATTATCTGTATTTTGAACTTCATCTGCGTTTATTTTGCTTACTGCACGGTCTCTGCAATCCCCGCCATACTTCTTCTCCCCAGCAACCTTGTTCTTCTGTGTGTCTCTCTGCCTCGTTAACTTTGTGGCTGCATTTCTCAGGCATGCCAAAGAGTCGCTAGCATCCTCCCAGCTGTCACTCCTCCTTACGGTGACAATCCCTTCTCCTGCCAGCTTCTCCTTGATTTTCCTACTCAAAACATCTCTATCGCTCTGCTCTCTGTTCCTAAGGTACTAGAGTTTGCGATCATGTAGCATAATTCTCGTCATCGATCCATACTTTTTTCCTAGAATGCTGGTAAATTTATCTTCTTTTTGCCTGGAGAGGAGCTGCCTATTTGAGCTATATGTTATTCTCAGAAGCATGAACTTCTTTGACCTCCTCTTTTTCTCTTTTTTTTTTTTTTTTTTTTTTTGCCTAAGAGAGAGGCTGTTACTTGCGATGTTTCTTATCTCACTCCTGTATTCTAGGCTATCCTGGTTCTTCTCCTTGATTTCTTTTATCTGCTAGGTATCACACCGTACCAGCTGTCCAAAGGAGATGAATTTTAGTAGGGCTGTTTGTGCTATGACAGCTAAGGTTGTGTCAGAAAAATGTTACAAATTACATCCTTCAAGAGCTTCTAGTAGCCATATACATTTGCTCTGAAAATCTGTGTAGGTTTTTACTAAGGTTTTTGTGTTTATAATTCTAGATGTGGTTTTTATAAATAATTACAAATCATGTGCAAATAAAATATACTGATATTTTCTAAACACCCATTAGAAACAATAGAAGCATATAATAAATATGTATATAACCATAGATTACTATTATTTCTGTGGGGGAATTGTTGTTGTGTAAAACTGTTATTTGAATAACAAAGAGCACACCTATTTTGGGATATGCATTTTTTAATAAGCTTAAACCACACAATGTGTGGGCTGTTGGCAGGGTGCGCTGGAGGAGAGCAGCCCCTGCCCACCTGAGCACAGCGGAGTGGCTGAGAGTCGGCGGCACACTCCGTCACCCCGGGGCAAGTCCCTGCCAGGTACAGCACCGGTGGGTTGCGAGAGGAAGGCAGATCCAAGAAGAAGAAAAGAAAGGAACTTTCTTATGGATGTCTGACATTCACAATCTTTTCTCTCCCTTTCTATCAGAGTTGTGGAAAAATCACCGCAAGTTTTGTTTTGTTCTGTTCTTCTCTGTGAGGATAAAAATCTTGAGCTCATTCCAGTGAGGAAGACTGTGCCCTCATTTACACTGAAGTTAATGATTTCTTGAGATGACTTCAGATTTACAGTGCCCTGAGTGAGAGAAGAATTTGACCCATAATTTTTTAAAAATAGTTATGGTTTTTTTGCACAGTCTTCCTTCTGAAGACTCACTTTACTCAGCCATCAATATTCACACTTTAAAGGCTTATTTCCATCAAGTTCCATCAATGACCTTTAGAAATTGGTCCCTTCAAATAAGAAAAAAGACCTCAATTACAACAACATCTGCCTCCATCTAGCACTTTATTTGCCTTAGAGAAGGGATGGAATGATGATTAAGTTAATGGATAGGTCATTTTCATTTTTCACATTTACCATGTAAGTGGCTCCATGAATCACCATTTATCTGGAGCCCAATCATGGAAGGCAGTGGCAAAACATCCATTGACTTCCACAAGCTCCTTTCCTGCACATTTCAGAGGGGGGAGGTGGAGTACTGGCATTAATCAACCTTTACCACCCATACGATAATATAGATGTCTTTTCTTAGGGCTGGAAAATAAACACTAGTGTCCTCAGGGTCCTGTTTCTCCAAAATCTCTGTTGGCTACCTCAGCTTTTCCTGTCGGCACTCCATTAGGCAGCATCACAGCCTTACATGGCCATTTGCAAGCAGTAAGCTGACAATTTTGCTCACTTAGCTGGGATAAAACAGGATGTATTGACAGCAGAAAAGAACAATTTCTCTATCAACTTACTCTTTTTTACTAGTCCCATGCAAATCTATAACTCATATCTATAGCTTAATATGAGCAGGCTGTGTGCGCTTGCAGCCCAGAAAGCCAACTGTATCCTGACCTGGAGTACTGTGTCCAGCTCTGGAGCCCCCAACATAGGAAAGACATGGATGTGTTGGAGCGGGTCCAGAGGAGGACCACGAAGATGATCCGAGGGCTGGAGCACCTCTCCCACGAGGACAGGCTAAGACAATTGGGGCTGTTTAGCCTGGAGAAGAGAAGGCTCTGGGGTGACCTTAGAGCAGCTGCCAGTACCTGAAGGGGCCGACAGGAAGGATGGAGAGGGGCTTTGCACAAGGATGTGTAGTGATAGGACAAGGGTGAATGGCTTTAAAATAAAAGAGGGCAGATTTAAATGAGACATTAGGAAGAAATCCCTCACCATGAGGGTGGTGAAACGCTGGCCCAGGTTGCCCAGAGAAGCTGTGGCTGCCCCCTCCCTGGCAAGGTTCAAGGCCAGGTTGGATGGAGCTCTGAGCAACCTGGCCTGGTGGAAGATGTCCCTGCTCACGGCAGGGGGGTTGGAACCAGGTGATCTTTAAGGTCCCTTCCAACCCAAACCATTCTATGATTCTATAACTAAAGCGATATGGCCAGTGATGGAGAGAGGCATTCGAGTCCGGGTACGAGCTATGCTGCACAAGATTGCACAAACCTGCCTGGAGGGACAGCAGATTGTCTTGTGCACGCGGGCTGCTGGTGCTGACTGTGGCAGCGAGCCCCTGCAGTGGAGAGGATGTGTAAAATATGGGATGTGTATAATGTAAGAAGGGACACATATAAGACACGGGAAGAGATGAAAACTGAGCAGTTTAGGTTTTGGGGAGGAACTCAGCCTCTGTAGGGAGAGCAAGCCATGAAGTCAAAGCATGGGCCCCAGCTAGTCACCACTGCAGCAGCTTACCTCTTCCCGGGCCTGCTGAAAAGCAAGCCTGCAAACCGACGGCCTCGTTCATCCGTCCAGTTGTATCCATATCTTTGATGAGCTGCAAGGATCTTCCTCGCAGGGTTTGATTCTCTGACCTCACTCTGCTGTGTTGGTCTGTTCTTGGACTTCCCCAGCATAATGCTGTGAAATTTCCTATGTATACACATCTCTATATATGAATACATGTATATAAATGTGTGTATATACTTGTATGTCCATATATACTTATACACAGGCTGAGATTAAAAATACAGATTGAATTAAAGCCAGGACATTTTAAAAGGGAACAGAAGCTTTCAGCAAATGAAGGTTATGAAGACATTAGGTTGTCAGTGACAAAGAAAATAGGCCCCAACTAGTATGGTAAAAAGCAAATAAAACATCGGTATGCGCACTACAATTGTGATTTGTTTTCCGATACAACATATATTAAAATAGGAGGAGGAAGAAGAACAACATGTAGTGCTGGAGATGTTGCTGAAACTTTAAAAGACTGAGAGCGCACTGCAACAAATTGCACCAAGCGGGAAGCAAATGTGCACCAAGCACAGCTCTCTCCGGAGCAGAAACGCATGATGGTGAGAGGCTGTTTGACCATTCCATTTGTTGACAAAGTTATAAAGATCAAGATCATTAGACTGAGCAAGTAGTCAAGATTTACAAGAAAAGGAACAGTAACGTGAAAAAGTAGAGATGGAGTTTTTTATTTGAACTGACAAATTACATTTATTATTCAAACACTATAACCATCAACTAGATTAACACCAGAAGGAGCCTTGAAAGATGAGATATAAAAAGAACTTACACACAAGGCTGGGGAGAACAAAGCGATCAGCAGAAGGGTAAAAAAAACCAGCTTAGAAAGTTGTATTCTGAAAAAATTCTGTGGCCTACAAAAAAGACGGCAACTGGGCTGAACGTCGTGACGGGAGTGCAAGCAGCGTCTGGGCTGCAAGGCATGCGACAGCCGCATTTTACTGCGAGCAAATGCCAAGGGGAAGCAGCTGCGTGGAGAGTCTGCATTTGGTTATCAGCACAAAATCACTCATGTCACAAAGCAGCCCTAGTGAGGCCCCATCTGCAGTGCTGTGTCCAGTTCTGGGCTCCCCACTTCAAGAAAGATGAGGAGCTACTGGAGGGAGTCCAGTGGAGGGCTACGAGGATGATGAGGGGACTGGAGCATCTCTCCTACGAGGAGAGGCTGAGGGAGCTGGGCTTGTTTAGCCTGAAGAAAAGGCTGCGAGGGGACCTAATATATACTTACAAATATCTGAAGGGTGGGTGTCAGGGGGATGGGGCCAGACTCTTTTCAGTGGTGCCCAGCAACAGGACAAGGGGCAACGGGCACAAACTGAAGCAGAGGAAGTTCCAGCTGAACATGAGGAAGAACTTCTTCCCTCTGAGGGTGATGGAGCCCTGGCCCAGGCTGCCCAGGGAGGTTGTGGAGTCTCCTTCTCTGGAGATATTCAAGACCCACCTGGACAAGGTCCTGAACAGCCTGCTCTGGGTGACCGTGCTTCGGCAGGGGGTTGGACTAGATGACCCACAGAGGTCCCTTCCAACCCCTAATATACTTAAAAAAAAAAAAAAAAAAAAAAAACACAAAAAAAGACAAACATATTAAATGAAGTGCCACTACGATGAACATGCTGCCTGCGCCGCAGGACCAACAGCAGTAACATCCTCATCAAAGAAATAGAGAAGCTGTCTAATTTCACTGCATATAGATGCTTACTCAGAAAAATCTCCTTTTATCCTTACTTAGCGTTTTGATTTTACATGCATACATACACACATGTGCACATATAGGGATATATATGCATTCTTTTCTAATGGCAGAAGTTTGCCCTGTGTCCTCTGATAGTGTGGAATGCCAGAATAATTCAGTATCACATTGGAAAGTATCAGCTGTAAAAAGTAACTCACCTGGGGATGTGTTATCGTAAACAATTCTCAGCAAAATTTTATTTCTACAGAGAATCATGTGTTTAAGCTGCTTTTCCTTATCCTTAAGGATATAACATCTATTCATCTGAAGATAACGTATAGCAATTCTAAGCCATGTTTATGAACTTCATTCAAAAGCCAGGACTCCTCTGAGTTATTAAGCCATTAATAACTGTTGAGAGGCTGTTTGACCTGTCTGTCACCTTTCATGTCAAGGTTAATAATCAAATGATTAAAACAGTTAAAGTTAGAACTGCAGCAGTAAAAATACAACATTGTCACTCATTTTATGAGATTCAGGATCAATTCTAGATGGTTTTTGATGTGAAAACTGTGTTTAACTGTTTGTCATTAAAGGTAGCTGCTGAAAAAAGAACTAAAAACATTGTTCATAATCATATCAAAAGGGAAGTAACTTGATTCTTTGTTCCACTACAGAAGTTTATCTTGCATTTCATTTAAATAGATTGACAATCCTCCTTCACTTCAATTTACCTGAGTTTGTTCAGATTAGGAGTCTGAATGTGCTTCCAGCATCAGAAGTGCCGAATCAAGAACAAAGATGCCTTTGCACTGTGCGCTTCACAGCTGCTTCGGTCCTGACAAACTCTGGAGCCAGCAAGCACAAAGTCTCTGAGCCAAACTTCCCGATTACCTTCTGGCTTACAGGCTTGCCGGCACGCAGGGACAGCACTAGCAGAATAATCCCCGTAAAGGACCATGCCTTGAGGCAATATTAACTCCTGGGTTGGACTCACTCTGCTGTGACATCCTTGGTGTCGTTGGCCATTTCACTTGCTGGGGAAGAATCCTCCAGGACGGAGCACCCCAATGCCCTGGGACGGTGCGAAGAGAGAGATTTGACTTCTCTTTGACTTCTGTGGAGCTGCAACTTCAGTGATTTTTTTTTTTTTTTCCAGATACTCGTGGCCTTAAGTGCTCCTGAGAGCTGTGACTTACCAAATTTTCTTTCTTGGAGCAGTCTAGCAAAGGATCGCTTATTTTGGGCTAATCTCCACCTGGCATTTTCTGTCTCCCTTCGCACTTTGTGGAGGGTGACCGGTCAGATATTTGTAACTCAGGCAAATAATGCTAATTCAGAAATGATCTCTACCGCTTCATCTTCTTAAATACTAGATGAGAGCATCCATAATTAGTTTCCTTGTTGAAACTAACAAAACTGTTCATGTGCTTATATGTGTGTTTGAGCATTTTGCTGTTTAGAAACCTCTTTTTAAAAAGCTAACAAACAGCCGGAGTTAATGTTACAAGAAAAATTTCAATCTAACTCACATTTTCAGTAATTCTTAATCTCCTGAATTCTTGCAGTTGGATTTGAGTAATCCAGACATAGCTTCTTGAAGTGTAAGCTATTCTGGGGAAACCTGACCAAAAAGTGTGGAATCTTCTACAATTACATGTAAATATATATATATATATGTATGTATGTGTGTGTGTATATATATGTATTTGCAAGTTATTTTTAATAGGCAGTGGAACGTTGAAATTTGCTGTAGAAACACTTGCTATAGAAAGATTTTCCTGGAGGAGAAATGCGTTGAAATTCCTTCAAGAAATCTTGCTGACAACTTCACTGAATTCTATTGCTGTTTCTATTTTGGGACAGTTTGTGAAGGATTTATCTGGTTTGCGAAAAGCTAAAAGATGGTGTTGTGCATTGTGTGATGATACAATGAATGGATCCTTCATGTTGCCTTTCAGACTTGTGCACTAGAGCAATCTTTCAGTTTTATGATTGGATGCTGTGTATCAAATATAACTGCACAACACTGCAGCTTTCTCACACCTTTAGTTAGCTCTCTGTTGCTCTTAAACATTGCTGTGACATCCAGATGCCGAGTTCTACTCTGATACAAAAATCCACAAATATGTAGGAAATGATAGGACTGTCAGTCAAGTGAGGCAAAAACCAACAGTGCTGGAGGAAGTGGACTTCTCATTTAGGTCATAGAAGTAAATCATATGAAAACCGTTTATCAAAAACATACGCAGCTGAACAGAAAGCAGAGCAAAATTACTCCAGTAGTTCTGTCCCAAATCAGCTGAGCTGTGTTTAGAGAAATCAGAAATCAACAAAATCAGACCCCTGAATGAAAACTAGGCTTCAGCGCACACTGAAATAAAATGATAATTAATGTAACCAGTACATAGCAAAAAACGCCAATTCGTTAATAAACTGCATCACTTGCAGTGTGCTCCTGTGTAAAAAAAATAAGTTCCCTTAAATAAGATTCAAAAAGCAGGAAAGAAATAGGAAAGATAAAGCCCATTGCTCAAAATCTAACTTCTAACTTCGATTTGAAGTAGATAATGTGCATGTAGGCACAGCAGTATTTGTGTGACAATTTGCTAGAAACAACCTCCTCGAATTAACTTCTCATTCTATTAGTTTGCTGTTGTTGGAGATAGCAATATAACGTTATAAAAGTCACTCCCTTGATGTATATCATTTCTTTATAGTAAAATACCATGACGTATTATTTTTATTTCCCATCGCCTATTTTTCTCTCTGGAGGAATAGCTGATTAGTCTCACTTCAGGCAGTTTCCACCGGAAAGACAGAAACATCTAAAACAAGCTAGGAAGAAACACTGCAGGAGCTATTTTGCTCTCTCCATAATTTGAAAGAGCTCTTCAGCCACTCTGCTGTTAAATTCCACTGGGTTGTGCTGGAAGAAAGAGAACGCTGCAGGCAAGACGCTGAGGAATTAACTTGGGTTTTTTTCATCTGCATCTCTCTCCTTTTTGGAAAGTATTTCTGGATGAAATCCTTGCTGTAGCCTAAAATAAATCTCATACTTTAGATATATAACAGCAAATCTTATTTACTCTGTGCAGTAGTGAGAAGTTTCTCAGGCGTCATGAGAAAACGGGGTTCCACTTGTACAGTAAGATGAGGATTGAAGATGATAGAATCATAGAATCATTAAGGTTGGAAAAGACCTCTGAGATCATCAGGTCCAACCGTCAACCCAACGCCACCATGCCTGCTAAACCACATCCTGAAGTGCCACACCTACACATTTTTTGAACCCCTCCAGGGAGGGTGACTCCACCACTGCCCTGGGCAGCCTGTCCCAATGCCTGACCACTCTTTCAGTAAAGAAATTTTTCCTAATATCCAAACCACTTGCTACTGGAGCAAGGGTACAAGGCGTCTCCTTACTGTCCAACACACCGGTTACTATCTGTGCTGGCAAGCTCAACTCAGGAAGAGGGCATCTGAGGTTAAACCGGTCCTGAAGACCTGCTGAGCACACTACAGACCTTTCAGGGCCATGCAGTGGTTGGAGCATACAGGTGGGCTGTGAAGCACGTCTTCCAGAAGCAGCCCAGTGTGGGTACTTCGAGATGGCAACCACAGGGCGGTGAGGAGAGAGAGCGAGGAGGTGCGTTTGAGAAGGGCACTCCTGCCTGGGCTGAACGAAACCACGAGTACCGCAGCACGCGTTCTGGCTAAGAGGACAGAATAACGATACCGTGGTAAATGAGTCAGTTGTTCAGATGTGGTGAGGAGACCATGGCTCTGGCAGCGCAAAGAGGTCTGCTGAACAGTTCTTTAGCTTCAAGTGAAGTGATAGTTTCGTATGATAAAAAAAAGGTGAAACCGGCACAGCAAAGGTTGCAGCAGCTTGACAAGTTCCCCAGGCGAGACTGGTGGGGAATCAGCTGGCTCTCGATATGATGGGCTGGGGTCAGTGGTGGGCTGCAGGCCAGTTCGGGAGGAGCTCAGGGTGGAGGTACGTCTGCAGGAGCCTTCAGCTGACTGCCACTAAGAACAGTTAGAGTACCACACACCACAATTTTTGGTAGCATCCGAGCACCCAACTGCTCCTCCAAAATCCGCACTGACACCCTGTTGTGACGGCCTTGCTTCTGTGTGAGGCCGTGGAAGAGAAAATGATCGAAGTTATTTCAATTTCTTCAACAAAGCCCGCTCAGGGAAACCAATGATAGCTGAACAGAACAAACCCAGCTCTTCCCAAAACCTCAAAATAAGGCAACAGTAGGGATAAAATCTTCATGTTATCTATTATTATACACAATAATTACATTTATTATTGGCTTATTTTAATCATCTTTAGACACACTAGAATAATATTTGCCTTTCAAATTCAACAGAACATGGAGTTTTAGATTACTTATATTTATGAAAGGAATTAGATGATGTGATGTGCCAGCAGGAGACAGGATATGCCGACCCAGGAGATCTTTTCCCACTTCTATTTCTCTTTCAGTGTTGCTGTGTTCCTACTTAGAAGGCTGGTGCAATAAAAGTAGTATTCATAATACCCAATATATTTTCCCAGATTACTTGAACAGTGCCAAAAAGATAACCAATGAATAATCATAACAAAATATATGTAAAGGGGATCACAAATCTCACTGATGCAGAACAGGAAGAATTTATTTTCGAAGTGTTGCTAATGACTTTCTGCCTGTCCCTTTGAAAATTGCTTTGAGCTTAGTACTACCCCTTGGAAATCCAATTCATAAATTCACAAGCAGCATGAAATTCCAGTAGGAAATAAACCACTTTTATTCAAATGTATTACAGCATGTTAATGCTGTTTCTTAGAACATAAACTGCAGTAAACACCGCACTGAAATACAAACAAGGAATGACCTTACTTCATGGTTTTGAAAAGTTTCTGGGTTAAAAGCCAGAGCTCATCACACAGACAACTCACAGATTATGAAAAAATGGATCCAGATGATATTCCGTGGCTAACGCAATCAAAGAGAAAGCGGTACTCCTGCGAGCAGTGCATCCCTTCCCCGCGACGAAGCATCGATACTGGGAGCTGCTGCTTCGGGGAGCTGCAGGGACAGGCACGATGCTTCCCAACCTTCTGCCAAAAAAAGCAATATGCAGAGAGCAGGTGCTGCAGCTGGTGCTTTGGCAACGGTGCTGTGTCATCCAGCAGCTGCTGGGAAGAGATAATTTTTCATGGGAGCTATCTCAGAAGCATTTCTCCAAGTGGCTGGTTCTCGTGACTGCCTCTACTCTCATTTTACTCCGAGTGCTCCTCTTAAGCATCCTCAACAGATCTGCTCTGCCTGGAGGGCAATAGAAAGTTGCTGAAATTCTATCTATTGCTACTAAACACATACTGGTTTGTAACAGGCCTCTGGAACTAACTGGTAGTCTCCTTGCAGCGTACTCTCCATAGCTCTGCTGAGGATCTTTTTCTCCATGCAGATGGAAAAGCTTCTCGTACTCCCCAGCATTGCCAGTGCAAATTTGTCTGCCCCATGTCAAGAGCTGCTCACTCCCTTTCCCTCTTCTCTTTTTTAAGGGAAACCAGCTAATATGCTTAGAAAATCATAACAGAAGCGAGAGAGGCGTCCAAGACATGGGAAAAACAGGGAGCTCAGAACTTCCTTAGAAACTGATGGGTGTGATGGGCCCAGAAGGTGCTCAGGGCCTGGGAGCTCCTGTCCTGCATCCCAAGAGGCATGTGGCTGCACGGGGACTCTACCGAGCTCTCGCGTGACACCACCAGTGACATGGCAATGGAGTCCAATGGCACCTCCTTGGAAAAAAAAAATTTAAAAAAAAAAATCTCTAATTGCAAATCAGAGTAATAACCTTTGCAAAAAGTAAAGATTAATTAACTGCAGCAGCTCCTGGAGGTCCTGAGGAACAGGAGGTTGTCAAGCCCAGTCCAGTTCTTGAGATGAGAAGTGAAAGATCAGCCGCCTGGAACGGCACCACCAGGGAAGGCTCAGGAGCAGCGGACGTGGCTTTTGTGGGAAACCTCACATCTTTCTCATCTTCTGCAATTCTCTCAAAAAATTAAGCAGTAAATGAAAGTGACCTCTGCCGAATGCCAAGACTTCTGCAAACTTTTTCAACAACTAAGGAACTCAACCCTACGTATGTCACTTTTAGTTACAATTCAACATTTTTTATTAATTATGTGAAGTGACTACAAAAGAAGAAAGGGCAACATCATCAACTAAGCTGACTGAATTTCAGGACAGACAGAAAGACTAAAAGAAAGGTGAAAAATATAAAGAATTGGCTGCTTTGGGATCAATACTCAAAAATCTATGTTTATCCATAAGTGCTGTCTTGATATCGCTGTGGCTGTATGATGTATCTCTATTATCAGTGCACTGATTTATAAGAAAGGTTGTTAAAAGCTGCCTACGTTTCTAAACAAACATTTTCATAAATGAAAAAAGTCTTGCTGAGTTATCACCTTTCCTCTTGCAATTTAAGGATCTGCGTTTTATAGAGCAAACGGGTAATTTCTTCGTGTGCCAGGGAGGGTATCTGTCTCCTGGGCTGGGCTCTGGAGCGCTCACTGGGCTTGAGGGATCTGCAGCGCCTCAGACCATCCCTCCTTCCAGCCCCAGCTCTGCTACCCGAGACCAACAGGCTACGGCCGTCCCTGCACTTGTCTTCACTCTGGGATAACCTGCAGCCAAATAGCCCCTCTAAAATCTTATTTAACAAAAGCATTGTAGAGAAAGCTTGTTTCTAAAAACATTACAGAGCTAAATCTCCCTTCAGACACCACGCTTGGGATCTGGGGAAGGTCAGTTCCTTCAGGCTTTTCCACAGGTCTCCACCAGCTGGGGCTGCAAATCTCCCCCGGCTGCAGCCCTGGACCGCTTAACCCTTTCCTTTTGAGCTCCACCATCCCAGGCTGGGTAGAACACAACTGTCACTCAGGAGGCAAAAGAAGCAAAACCTTCAACATAAACTGCACGAGCCCTTGCCTGCTGAGAAAGAGCCTAGACATTCCTATTCCAGCTTGACGGCAATAGATCTATTTTTTGTATTTTCCACTTTACTGTTCCTTAAAACTCTAGGAATTCAGTGATCATGATGTATAGCAAACACTTGGCTGCATTTGACTAATGGCCTCTCTTAATAACTATCTTGTGCTTCAATGTTCTTGCACTGTAGCCTCTGAAGAGTTTTGTGCATTATTAAATAACAGTTCCAGTTCTGTCATTTCAGGCTTAACGCAGTTGAAGCTGTCTTCATATTCGCAAATAAGGTGCTAAGACAATCACATGAATATCTTGCTGTTTAACATCAGACAGCTAAATTCACATTAAACAAAGTTAGACAAGTTCTCAAAAATGCTACGAATCTGCAGCTTTCAGAGACATCAGTGAGATGGGATGATATCCAGCATCTTCAGAAGTAAAGAACTCCTTGGTTTATACCAAAATGTACAGACTTACTTGCTAAATATCAGGTACTCACACTTGAGTATCTTCTGCGGAGAACTCTGTATTTCATATCCAGAAATGTTTTCATTTCCTGGAATAGCTGTGTTTATTACTTTAATAAACTGAATTAGGAAATACGGTTATTGGTTTCCTAACTAGGCCAAATGAAGTTTCATTAAAAAATAAAACCTAAGATTCCAGTTTATACTTGATATAAAGGCACTTAAAATGTTAAAAAAACCATATTCCTTTTCCTTTTTCTTTTAACATGTAGATAAAGAAAATCCTTCTTGCATTAAACCTAGAGCTATTCTCAACATTTCAAATGGACTAAAATATCATAAATCAAACTTCTAATTAAAATATCTAGTATATAATATTTCTATACTTATTGTGTGTATGATTTTTTCTGTTTGCTGTAGATCCCAAAACAAAAACTTCCAAATGTCTGTATTAAACTAGCCGGGTGATGCTCCAAAGCTCCTACCTTCCCTCTCCTGTAGGAAGGGAGGTTACTCCATCCAGCTGAGTGGGCTGCAGAAGGTGCTGCTGCTGGTGGCCGTGACCCCCTCTCTGGCAGTAGGTGAGGAACATGGACATGGGCTGCAGCATCACAGCAAAGCAAAACCCAGGCAGAAATGATGTAATTCCTAGATAAAATTAGCTTGTCTCACACACAAGGGATTTAACGGCCATGTTAGAGGCATGTCTCAGCTACGAAAGGAAACACCAGGTAGTAGCATTTTTGGGGGGTTATTGCTTTCCGATCTAATGATGAGATAGTTGGGTCATGATTTTTTCAAAGCAGATATCACGTGAGTTGTGCATCCAGAGACAATGCTCCCGTGGCTATTGCTGAGGCATTTGGGTACCTCACCGTCCAGCTGGTCTCTAACGGTCATCGGCTGACCCCTTGCTGAAAGCTCCGCTGCAGCAAGATTTACTGGGCAGCAGGTGAAGGAGGGAGCAATGCAAACGGGCACAACACCATCACTGGGTGCTTCAGACAAACTGTTGTGAAAGAGGGCCAAAATACAACAGTGAGAAAAAAGTGCAAACCTGTTTCGTTCTCCTGAGTACTTGACTTCACTGGTTGCAGCTTGTGGCCTCCCCAGGACCACGTCCCTGGAGAGACTGTTTGGAAACCCACCCCAGAGTCCACTGATGTCCATCTCGCCAAGACTCGAGCCTGTGGCATGGATGGCCCATCCTTGTCTGTTCCTGCAGACAACAGTTTCAGCAAAAGCTGCAGGATCGAGTCAAGTACCAAGTCCTGAGCAGGAGAAAACCAGCTCGACACAAGTCCGACAGCCCATCACCCTTCACTGGAATCAGCTTGCCTTACCTGTAGGTCTTCAGTACAGCAAAGCTAATGCAGTAATGCTTTTTTTTGTTGGAAATCTCACAATAAGAGAGAGTTACACCGTTAAGTAGAGCTCCCCTATGATGGGATTTTGTTCAAATTGAAAACAGAAAGGCAAAAGCAATTGTTACTGCTATGTGAAGCATCTGTCAGCACTTTGCTTGTCATCCCTCACAGACCAATTCCACCTGCATTTATTAATGAAGAACCACTGAAGCACAAGCCAATTCCTTTATCTACACTTTTGTCCCAGCAAATTGGTGTTTAATTGTCTGAATGAAAATAATTGTGGGTGGAGACTGTAGCAAAGATAAACCCATCAACTCTCCTCACACAAACAGCTAAAAGCCCTGTTCATTTCCACACCTGAACCTGTTCAGTGTATTTATAAAAGCCACAGAGAGGCTTTGGACTGTAGGCAGGTTACTGTATACTAATGTCTACTTGCAAAGTTTTCAAATGATAGATTATCTCCAACATAACAGACCGGGGAGCTAAGCTGAAAACGTTTGGTTACAGAATCATAGAATGGTTTGGGTTGAAAGGGACCTTAAAGATCATCTGGTTCCAACCCCCCTGCCATGAGCAGGGACATCTTCCACCAGACCAGGTTGCTCAGAGCTCCATCCAACCTGGCCTTGAACCCTGACAGGGAGGGGGCAGCCACAGCTTCTCCGGGCAACCTGTTCCAGTGTTTCACCACCCTCAATATCTCTAAATATAATGGCAGATTCAGTACACGTTTGTCTTCTAACATGAAAATTACTCTATGTATGTTAGAAGGAAGTTCTGCAACCTTTTTTTCCAAATTCATAATTAAATCACTGCACTTTCCACTTACTTCATTTGTATGTTGCAGTGCTATAGTATCAGAAAAGAGAGAAAACATTAAATACAGTTTCTGTTACAGTAGTTAATAAAAGGAGAAATATTGAAAAACCTTTGTGAGAGGTTTAGTAAGTGACTAAATGACCAAAACCAAACAAAGTAGTTACCACTGGGAAGTCAAACTGTGCCAAAGCCCCAGTTGCAAATGTTGAAGGATTAATGACATAACCGTTTAATTCTTTGTCTTTTCTCAGACTTTTCTCTTTCAAACTCTATTAAAATGTACAGACAATGCAGCTGAAGATAAAGCTGCCTCCGTGCAAGCCAGGCAAGTCAACCCTCTGAAACCAGTGAGAGTATTTCTGCCATAATGCAGTTTCAGACATTAGGATGTAAAAATTGTATCTTTTATAGCAAATCTTATGACCTTCCTGGACCCCAATTCAGCCCAAAACACATTCTTTCCTCTGATAGTTTATCAATAGTTAAAAAGGTAATTAGTATATTCAAAACTACTAATCTGTCAGAAAAAGTGTAGGTTCAGAAATCACAGTGTCTTAAAGAGCGAGAGGACGTGCAGGTTTTCCTGAGTCTCTGAGTCTCTCAGAGAAAAGCAGCACTTGTGTGGGCAGCAGCTAAATCCATGTTCACAGGTCGTGTATGGCAGAAACAGAAAAGCAGTCGAGTGAAACGCGAAGAAATAAGAAGACATTCAAGAACAAAATGCTTTTCTGAGGTTTGCTCCATGTGGGGCCATCCTACGTTCATCGTGCACTTGGACGAGGGGTCGAGCGTCTCCTCCTGCAAGCAGGGGAGGACAAACTGTGCACTGCTCCTTGCCTGGCAGCAGCGCCGGGCATTTTTGCCTTCTGGCTGTTGCTGCCACTGCTGCTCTGCCTTTTCAGGCTTCATTCTGGAAAGCACGGTAACTGAAGTGACGAATAAAGCTGAGAGGAGCAGCACTGAAGGTTGTCAAACTACAGTCTCAGGGTTTGGTTTCACATTCGTTCTTCACGGAAGAAACACAAGAAATGAGCAGGACATTCAAAGCCACCAGGCAAAATGGAACAGTAAAATATGAATTAAAACTAAAATAAACCAAAACTGCACTATTGCCTAGAGCATCAAACCACTATTCCTCTTCAGGAAGAAAACAATTCAATGGAGCGTGCAACATTGTCAGTTGTTGCTCTCTTTTAGGAACAAACCCAGCTCTGTTAGGAACAATTCAAGCTATAGTCTCCCCATGCACCCACTGGTCCAATGCAGCCATTCCCATACAGAAGTTGTATCCCCACCTAATTTATTCTAAAATCCTGCTGAAATCCATAGGAATTTGGCACAAGAAAACATTGCTACATATTACATTATAATCACCACGTTGCAGCATGTCAGACTAACATGACAATAAATGGCTGAGTGGAAGGAAACAGCGGTTTAAACTGGTATCAATATATAACACTTAGCACCACAAAGCAGTTTTACTAACTCCCGCAACGCTAATTGATTAACAGCAACATGTTAAAAAACATGTAAATAGATGCATTAGCTAATTACGAAAGAATCACTTTCTTGTCTAGTTGCATGAAGAGCACAGGAATGATTTCCCAGCTCATTAAGTTAGTAAATGAAAGAATAAAAAAGTCAAGCTGCACGTGGCAGCAGGCAGCGAGCAGAGACAGACCTGTGCTGCGGAGGTAGAGAC
The DNA here is from genome assembly GCF_030867145.1 of Opisthocomus hoazin. NCBI lineage: Eukaryota > Metazoa > Chordata > Aves > Opisthocomiformes > Opisthocomidae > Opisthocomus > Opisthocomus hoazin. Next base: position 3,607,657 of record NC_134424.1, on the reverse strand, counting down.
TTCCCTGCCAGTACAAAGCTACGGCCAAAGCCCAGACAAAGCGAGGCAAAGCCTGGAGGCTTTTCGCACGCAGTGCATTACCAGACATGCGCATGAACAGAAGCAGAGGTTTTTTCTCTACTGCTTGTCCCCGACACTGTGTGCCCCTCAGCCTTTCAGGCATTAGGTCTTCACTGAGCTGGGTGCTTTATACCTTAACTCACACGAAGCCCAGAGTCGGGCAGCTGAACAGCCGGGTAAAGCGGGGGTGCCCGTGTTGCCCACCCAGTGCCAGGCCATTGGGCTCTGCAGGGGCAATGGCAAAGCCCAGCTGGTTGGGAGGGGAGCGGGGAAGGGGCTGCGCAGCCGCGGGAGCTCTTCCCAAGGCCGAGACGAGTGCCGCAGCCCGGGGCTTTGCTGGAAGCCTCAGAGATGAGCAACACCTCCTGGCGTTATTGGGCCATGAAGCCAACATCCCATAATGAATTGAGAGATAGCCGAGTGAGGAGAGGTCACGGAAATGAGAACAAGCAGCTTATGTTTGCTGCGACAGAAAGCGGAGCTAATGGCGGAGCACTGCCAGGGGGATGAAGTACTCAGATTAGAGAGCCAAATATTCATTACTGAAATATATTGAACGTATGAGAGTGGAACACAACGGGATTTGTCAAGGCCAGGGAAGAGGATGGTGTGTCCTTTCTCCCCTCTCTCCCAGGCAGAAGCACCTCTGAAAATCTGAAATACTTCACTGGGGTTTTTTTCCCCACTGTAACAGAACCTGCTGCATCGATCAGGGGTTACTGGGAGCTTCTGTTTACACAGCAACACCATGGCAGGACACATACAGAACTAGGGTAAATGGGCAGTTATAATAAATATTTTGATTATAGCTAATTTTCTATCTACAGCATACAAACAGAAGACTAATTAAATGGGCGAAGACGCAGCTCACATAAGCAAAGTCAAGATACCAGGTGCTAGAAAGCAAACTGGGAAAGAATCGCCAGGTTTTATATTTTCCACAACTTGGAGAAGTAAAACTGCTGATCATCTGATACGTTTCACAAAACTTGCTGTGAACAGCATGGCACAGAGGTTCAGGCAAACATGCTGTAATGAGAAGATGTAGAATGTAAAAATAATTAGTCAAGGTTTATGAAGCCTACCAGCTAAACACAGGACACCGAAATTATCAAAGCCACCGTACAGGAGTGTAATAATATGAAAGTGCCGTACAGCAGATTCAGAGAGCAGATCTGCAGGCCTTCATAGCACAACCAATATAACTTCATTGCCAGTTAGTCTTGTGATTAGTCACTCCACGTACAGCTAAACATGGATAAAATAGCTTACTTGCACTGTATCATCCACTTCCCTACTTGTCTTAAAAATGACTTTCCCCATTTCCGCTCTTCACACAGTTTGAAAGAAGAACTTCTTGAAAGCCGTCTATGGGACTCAGATGCTGATTTCTGTTCAAACAAGTGGGCTCTGAATACCAAAATCACAGAAGCAGCTTGAAAGAGTCCGCCTTCATCTTTCCCTTCTCTCATCAGGAAAAATATTCTTTCCACATGGTCAGTAATTTTCATCAGCCACGATCAGAGAATTCTGCATGCTGAGGGGAAACATGGACAGTCTCCTAAACAACCAACCACCACCAGCAGCTCCTGGCGAGGCAGTTTTATTACCATACAGGTAATGCAGTGAGTCACAGAGTGCAAAACGCGCACCTGCAGAAAGCTTTACAGCAAACAGCCATCCCAGGGGAAGGTGAAGACTAATTAAAACCAGCGCTACAAAAAGATGTTACTGTGCTAACATGTGTTAGCATGAGCTAGTGCACGAGAGAGCAACAAAAGAAAGGTCAAAGGAAGTGAGCAATCGTGGAAGAGCCTGAGCTAGGGGATGCAAAGACAGGTGTCGGGGGAAGCAGGGCAGAAGCTCTGTTTATGGCAGAGTTCTCTAAAATATTAAATGATGGGGGAAAGAATGCGCAGGTGAGTCTCTCTGCCACAGGGACAAGGCATGATCCATGCTTTCAGAGACAGATGCTCATATCTGAATGGATGACGCTGCCAAATGAAATCATTTGATTTGCATATAAACATTGCCCAGGACACGGACTCACCTATGTGTATCCACAGTCCAAGATACTACTTGTCCGAGATAGTTGAAACTGTGCTGGAATAGGAAAGAGCAGACACAGATTTCCAGCTCCTGACCCAAGGCTCGGTCTGCCATCCACAGACCACTCCCCAGTGCTGCTAGTCAGCCATACAGCTCACACCGTGCCAACCCTCGTTACAGACGTGCCTTGCAATGCCCTACCAGCCCCCCTGACGAGCGTGCAAGGCAGGGCTTGTCTCCTTGGTTCTGCCTCTTCTGGCTCTGAGATCACCAAGGCAGTGGGCAGACGCTTGCCTGGAAGAAATAAATTCTCTAGTAAATATACATTGATACATGAAGGTCTGAATTCATTCCTAGTCCACATCCTTTATGATACAGAGCATAGCTGGAGCTTTCACAAGAGACCATTTTAGGTGGCAAAGTCATCTGGGTTGCAACCAGTGCGCTGCAAACTGAGGCCTAATGAGAACCTAACCCTACTCACAAAGGAACAAAGAATTGGGAGTCCACTTTTCACTCCTGCCTTCTGCCTCCTGGAAAAGAGTGAAAAAGAAAAAATTGCCAAGTGCCTGAAACTGGGCAACATACCCTTTCCCATCTGCTTGGTCTTCAACTCATTAACTGACATGGTTGAAAACGAGCACCAGCTAATTGGAGCACTCTGTTCTCGCTTTCCCTGGCAGGAATGAAATGGATTCCAGATGATCAGTGGTTCAACATTTTCCAAGTAATCCCAATTCAATGCCACCGGTCCTGGGCCAGCCTCCCAGCAACTTGCACACATCCTCACCTCGGACCACGAATCCAAAGAGCAGCGCTGGAAAGGGAAACTTGCTAACTATCCTGAAACGCCTGGCAGAAGTGTGTAGTCTCCAATTCGCATGAGGTACTGGAAAACATGCCACCTGCAAATAAGAAGCCAGCCAAGCTACAGGCCTGCCTTTGCTCTGAAGCCAAGTGTGGAATTTTTAGTAAAATTAAAGTTTTACATCTGAAAACTAAGGTTTATATGAAAAATGTAGCAGTGTTCACCCATTGAGGAAAAGCAAGAAATCAAAAGGAGCTCTGAGGATGGGACACAGCTGCAGCAGGCATGCGAGGAACCTACTCACACAGCAACTCCCTGCAATGTACCATAGAGGACGGAACAGAATGGGGACTCCGTGGCCCTGCTCCGTGATGATAAAGCGGGAAGAAATGGTCCTCTAGAACTGATAAGCAGCTCATCTGGCCCCCTGAGCCAACAGGTTTTCAAAACCTCGCCAAGGTGCTACCCTCTCATGAACTTTGCTTGTTTTAATATCATTTTAATACCAAAACACCCCTCCATCCCGAAGGCTACCCGCCTCCGAGGTGCGACCACCCCTCTTCGAGTCTGCTCTCTCCATTTTTCATAAACTATACTTTTAAACGTAAAGTGAGAAAATTTTACACCAATCATGATAAAAGGTATGTATGACTACAGTCACTCAAACTCCACCTTAAAGGTAGAGAAAATATAAAAATAGCGAGGGAAATGGGAGATTTTCGGAGAAGATGATAACACCGTAGATCTTCGGAGGAAAAGAAGATAACACCGTGAGCAAGTCAAGGGAAACTCCACCTCAGACGGCCTCCGACAGCCGGGATCGGCCGATGGGCTGAGCCTTGCTTCTCCCCGCCTTGGGACGCCTCGGGTGAGACGTAAACTAAGCGCTTTTCTCGGGAATAGTTACGCCCTAATGTTTAAAGCCAGGCTGTATTATTTATAACCTTTTCACGCGTTGTATATTTGCACGTGCTTTCTCGCAGACAGCCACTATCGCTGGCAATTCAAAAAACCTCTCTACCTGTTGCACAAATAAGTTTTAGTAGCCAGTTGTCACAGTTTCTCACTGAACGTGACCAAATGCGGCCGTGCCAGTTCATGAGCACGACTGGACTGAAGGTGCAGACCTGCTATGAGTGTATCCAGAATGGTGGTAGTTTAATATACATATTAAACGCGACTGGACTGCTAGTGGCAAATTGGACATCACTCAGAATTTAAACCTGGCCGCACCCAGCCTGTCACTTCGGTGAAGAGCGTTACAAGGCAAGGGGGTTTATTTTCTGCCAAATTAATGCGACACCAAGGAAATCCTCCAAGCTAGCCCGGGCACCCTAAAGGTGCAAAGACCATCAGCAGTGCTCCTTGAAAGAGAACTGCAACGTCAAACAGACGGTTCTGTGAATACCCTGCAGGTGACGGGTGCCAGACCTCTGAATCTGGGGTCCTAAGGAGTAGAAAAAGCATCTGCGCGCCGCTGCTGAGGCAAAGATGTTAAAGCATAAAACGCCCTTGCATTACCTTAAGGACTTGCAGAGACCACCGGGACCGAGCAGTGCCCTGGCCCACAAGCCAGGCAAAGCAGCAGAAGGCACCTGTGGGCTTTTGGGACCAGTGACCGGGCAGAGTCCCCACGGAGCAGCCTGCCAGCCAGCCCCACTCTCCCCAGACCACCGTGGCTGCTACACAGTCGGAGTGGGACTCTCACCCCAAGCAAGCGATCTGTGAACCCCAGCTGCCACATCTCATTCCCCAAGGAAACCCCTTCCCTCACACGTGCTACCATCTGAGGGTTTTATCTCTCCATCCTTTCCTGCTCCAGTTCCTGCTAGCACTCCTCTCCTGGGCTCCCAGTCCCTTTTCCAGTGAGTTTCTCAGCAACGTTATCCACTCCCAAACACAAGCAATAGCTTTCAATGATAGCAAGAAATCCCTTAAATGCTCTCCACATCTCCCAATGCACAGAATCAGTAGCACAGGCTGAGCTGTGGCCACTACCAGCGACGAGCCAGTGATGTCCCAGCCCTGTTGTGGTCATCTGCCCACAGGCGGTTTCAACACCCGCATCTCACAAAACATGAGCAAGCAAACACAAATCACCTCCCCAAACACACAGGCGAGCAAAACCGTTTGTAAAAAGACTTGTGGCAACACCAGCACCAGAATGCTGTGAAGATCAGGCCAGACGGGCTGGATTTTGTTCTCAATTGCAATGCTGTAAAGGAGGGTTAAACCCACCGAGGTCATTAGATGGGCTGCAACGAAACCGAGGTGTATGAGAAGAGACTCACATCTAATGGAGGTTTTCTTTATTTCTCTGCAATATGAAAATTTTAAAATCTCCTGGCATGTCTTGTTTTCTGCTTTTTAGGGGGTGTTTAAAAAAATGCATATTTTCAGTCCCAAACTATGATAATTTCAAGGATTTTTTTCCTATTTTCATCTTATATAATTAAATTACAGCAAAATTAGATTAAAAGCTTAATTAACTAAGAGGTGTTCTACATGTCTGCATTTTATTTCTGTGTTTATCAAGCTTGGAAATAAGAAAGTATAAATAAAATACCTCCGTGGGATGCTAATTCACTTCTCTTTCTTTAATACATGAAATACAGCTGTGGAATACAGATCATCTTCTAGCTAGAAACATCATTTAATATTTATTACTACACCTTTCCGCTCTGCAGCTGTAAGCAAGGTATCACCCCGCTTCTTGATCTGTGATCTTTTAGGGTCCTGACCTCAGGACGTACCATCACTAGATGGTGGTGGACCGATATTTATTTTATCCCAGCAAGCAAAGTTCATTTCAAACTACTTAAATTTGGATGTTTCCCAGTCTCCGACTTCTAGAAGCACCAACACCAAGTTCACCTTTCTTCACTGTAACACGAGCAAACAGCTTTGTGAAACCAGTTTAAGAACTTACTTTCACTGTGGAAATGGGAGCCTTATCAAACTGGAAGAAATCCTGCGATCCTGCAAGGCCGGAGTCACGCTGAAATTGCCTCTGCAACAGCTTCTGTTTCCCAAAGGGCCGCGTTCGTCAGGCTTTACAGGGCTTTCCATCAGCTGCCAGGAGAAAGCAAATTTCACATTGTGAGAAAAAAAGTAAACTATGCCTTTTCAGGAAAATGTAAATGTGCTCCATTCTTAATAAGTACTGATATTTTCTGTGGATTTTATGCATGCTGATCTATTTGGGTAGGTGGGTGATGTCCTGTATTCTTCACGGATGTTCACCTGTCCTGGCTTAAAGGGTTCAGCTCTGCCACATGAACGTCTATAAATACACACATACATATATGAATCATATCACATTAATGTAACTTAATACAGCATGATGTACCTATATGTTAACACTGATAATAGGTAATAAGTACTGGTCACCTCTCTCCTTACTTCGTACACTTCAAAAAGTGACAGTATGGAAGAGGTAGAACCTAATTTGCTGGCAGTAGTCACCCTTGAGTTGCTGTGTGCTCTGAATCTCTCATGCATTTGGAGTTATGGTAACAAACTGAATACCGTGAACGGCCTGCTCCCTCTCCCAGATGGATACGACACAAAGCCCAAGCACGTCAAAGGAAAAAACACTGTTGATTTCAACAGCTTTTCAAAGGAGTGGTTTAGAAAACAGTGGGAGCTCTTGGGCACTGAACGCTTCTGAAGATCCAGCCCCTTTGAAGAGGAGGCAGAAACGTCTTAAATACCTCTGCCTTTACGCTCACCCTCGGGTGGTAACACGTCTTCCTTCCAGCAGGAGAAACAGGTGCTAACAGGAGGATATTTTTAAAAAAGGCAGTCACCCCAAAGCTTGACTACGTGTCTCACAAAGATCTGCGGTTCAACAGCCACTTTGGGTTGTGGTTCAATAGCCACTTTGCCTGCCTTCTTATCTATAAAACTAAGCAAAACGCGGCAAGAATTACAAGATTCCAGATGAGGGCCAGTACTACAAAACACTTTCACCTTCTCATTCCCACCAACACCGGGCAGAAACACATACTACGCCTTCACTAACACACACAGAGGATTTGTGGCACGTAGCCCTTCAATTTCTTACCACCTGAAGAACGCAGCGTACAGCACATCCAGTCCAGGGCTCTTGCAGACCCCGCGGGGCAGCAGGACCAGCAGATCCAGCCCAGCACCAAGCCGGCGGTCCTCCTGGGACACCCGGAGACTGCTCCGTACTGCCGCAGCACCCTCCGTACAGACCCCAGGACTTGGGTGTCTTCTGACACAGGGAGCTCTTCAAACCGGGGAAGAGTTTGCTGCGTGATCCTGACTTTGGTCTTCTGGAACGTGTTAGCACCCAACCTTTAAAATACAAATAATAGGATGAATCCCAATTTAATCAACAGCTACAAACTGTACGCTGTTGGCACAGCAAAGCTTGGGGCGGTACTTCTTGCGATAGTCCTGATCTTCTTGTGGGTGGCTGTGTGAACCGTAAACCAGATGTCAGTGCCATTTTTTCAGCCTCTAATTGCTCTGTCATTAAGCATAAAGGTACCTGAAAAGTACATTTCTATGACAAAAAGAGTTTAAATCGTCTTTGTGAATTTCCATCTCTCCATCTCAAAATGTTTATTTTTTTTAAATCAAAAGCTAATTTACATGCCTGACTGCTCATTGACAGACCGGGGAATTGAAGCAATCCTTTACCTCCTTCCCATGCGAAAAAAAATAAAAAAAAAAATAACTTTTTCCTCGTTATTAGGTATTGGCAAGGCAGACACCAGCCAATTACCCTATGAAAAATACATCAGCACCCTCCCCCCCGTCGAGGCAGCCGCGCGTTGCCAGGTGACAGAAACAACGCGCTACCAACGGTGCACAGCGTTCGCTGCAGCCGACGAGCTACCGGCTATTTCTGTCCCACGCAGGAACCGAGCATCCAGGATCCCCCCCCACTCCTTTTATTTGATTTTTAAATTCTTATCAAGCACCACGTGCTTTCGTCAGCAGAAGCAAGGACGGCAGGTCTGCAATCTGCAAGCAGATGGAGTAACTAGGACTGAAACAAACTGTCCTCCAGCTGTTGAAACAGCGGTTGATTCAGGTACTGTCTCCAGCCAGCGCTAACCCGGAGCCTGCAAAGGCTCCTGCTGACACCCAAGCAGGTCCAGTTGCTGAAATAGATAGACTTTCCAGAACAATATATATACTTAAAATACAGTCATTTCCAAGGCAGACCTGGTTAACCATAAAACACTAGGTGCTGCACAACAGAAAATATAGGAGGGGAATACTGAAGGTGAGGACACTACAGTAAACTTGACTTTTATGAAGGAGCAACATGGGAAGTTTATAGCCAACACAGGGAGGAGATCTTTTTCTAACAAACTGTTAGAAACTTCCAAGCGTTTTCCTTTCTCAGAGGCACACACATCCTTCTGTTGCCTGTACCAAAACCCAGCTCTTGGTTTCTGTTCACCTTAACTCTTGCTTACAAAAGTTACACACGCGCAAAGATTTTTTTACTACTTCAACACAAATCATTTCATATTAGCAATCCCTTGGAGCGCTGATACTGTAGCTGGTGAGGTGCAAACCCTGAACAAGAAACGCAGAAAGCTAAGCAGAAAACAAAAGGCAGCAGAGGGATTCAAACAAGTAGAGAGAGGGTGGGCGACGGGGGAACCCTCCGCTCCCCTGACGACCTTCGTTACTGGGGTGTGATCTCCCCCCGGTCTGCCAGCACTTCTGACCAGGAGGCGCCCAGCTGCAGTGGGACCTTGTACAGAGAGGAAGGGGTTATTTTCTCTCTATGGTGAGATTCCTCTACGAGCACAAATTCACAGCAGTCTCCTTTGTAAGCAGGATTTCATTCCAAGCTGTATTTGGTTTGAAGTTTATTATAACTCCATAACCTTTTTTTATCATCATTTCTTCTCTCTTTTGGTATGTATTGTAGATTATTTTCCTATAGACATATAGACTTGTATGTTTTGCTCTATAATATTACTTTTTGTAGTCCTTGTCCAGCTGTTATCTCCCCCTTTTTATGCTCAAATTCAGCACAAATGGAATTCTTGGACAGGGCCGTGTGCTGAGCTCCTCCAAACCTCCGTTCTGATGTGAACTGTTTCTTCTGTGCTACTTGCTCCAAAACAGATTAGGATCAGTGGCAAATGCTTGACATCCTTCAGGATATCTAGCATTCATACTGTTCTATAATTAACTCTCGTTACCACCTGCATTTGTCTAATTCCAGCAAAAACAACTTTCTTGCCAGTGACCTCACTTTTGGAAGAGCGCAGAGCGCAGTGATTCAGCCTGGGGGTAGGTGAGAGCAGCTACTCCGCCACAGGATTGCTATGCTTTGTGTTGAGGATATTTATCAGTAATCAGATTGCCTCTGAAATGACTACAGCAGTGGATAATCTACCCCCTAGAAAAAACCTGGATATTGTTGGCTTGCTCCTTTATAGCAAATAGGAAGAAGGTGATTATTATACACGCCAAAAGCATCAGCCCTAACGAATGCATGTTCAAAGCACTCTGAGTGCCATTTATTCTTTCCTACGGTGGGTTGGAGAAGGAGTATCCTTTAGAGAGAAAGTCTGCAGAGGAGATACGAAACAAGTCCTCCTTATCTCACTCGCCCTAAAAAATCTCCACTGGTTTTAATTAAACTAAGCAGAGGGTGGCAGTCTGGGCAACATTTCGAGTAGCGGGAAGAAAGGCTTTGTTCAAAAGGTACAGTAGGAGACCAGCATCCCTCTTGGCATCAGCACAGCCCAGACGCCAGCCGAGGGCCACGTCTCCAGCGTGGGGGCGGAAAGAGTGAGCTGCAAGGGTTGAATTTGGCCCCGAACAAACACGGAATGTTGTTCCACATTTCAGAATGCATCGAGAAGCACTCTGCTTTGTGCTCATATCTTTTCCTTTTATGCTTATCTTTTGGCAGAGGTGCTGCAGAATACGTGGCACAGCTGAGGAGATTTTCCGCAAGGACATTTTAAGCTCTCAGGTATGAAAGTTGCTCAAAGTCTACTATTATTATTGCCCTTCAGGAAAAACATCTGTGAAAACTCTGATTGAATTCACTTTAAGGCTTGCTGTTATATTTATAAACAGAACTGCTGGTGATTTGGGTTTCTCAGAAGCCAATTTTGCTGTTTATCTGTAGGAAAAAAAAAAAACCAATATAGAAGAACAAGTACATTTCAGAGGGATGTCTTAAATAGTACAACTAGAAAAAGTTTCCCATCTGCTACAATTCCATTAAATGCTAAAATGTTGAATTTTCAAGCTTGTGATTGGGGTGGTAAAGGTTTAAGCAGTTCTGTCCACATTTATGGTTTGTACCCATCCAGGCATACGGGGATTGTTTATAGATGCCTGAAAGAAGCCTGAATTTGTACACACGGGCAAATTAATTTTTATTAATGAATCATATTGACACATAACCCCCTGCTTGTATGTCACAGATTTCCAAGTATGCAAACATCTTTTGATAGGGAAATAAGGCATTATTAAATGGAAATTCATTTTGAAAACAGTGTCATAAAAATAGCTACTACGTATCTCACTGGTATATATCACAGTACTTTCAGCCTATGCCTGTCTTTATAATAATATTAAATCAATACTTTTCTTCAAAAATGAGCTCAGTATAAAAACTGAAAATATCTTTAATAAATATGCTCTCGTTTGGTTCCAGTTATATAACGGAATAGTCTGGAATGGTTAGCTGGTCTTTTCATTAATGGATGCACTGTGTTTTAAAGCTTACTCCTACTTAGCACATCTTCACCCAGCTTGTTTGTAGTACAAACAGCACAATATAGCCTGCATAGAGGATGATTATGCTCAAGTTTCATAATACTGTCAACAATTGCTTTCAACAAAAAAGATAAGCTATTTCGTATCTTCACTGTCGGTGGAGGACACGGCCTATCCTCATAGGACACTGTATGCATTAAAAGGGGACGTTTAGATTGGATATTTGGAACAATTTCTTTACTGAAGGAGTGTTCATACACTGGAACAGGCTGCCTGGGGAGGTGGTGGATTCCCCATCCCTGGAGGTGTTTAAAAAACATGTAGATGTGGCACTTCAGGATATGATTTAGTAGGAATGGTGGTGTTGGGGTGACAGGTGGACTAGATGATCTTAGAGGTCTTTTCCAATCTATGATTCTATGGAAGAATCCCCTAAACCCATACTGTTTGAACAAATCAACGATATTTGTGCCTAGAAACTGAACGTCCACATTAGCAGGTACTGATCTGCACACGGGCTGATGGTAACAACAGGGATTTATGCCTTTAAACAGAAAACTTGCAAAGTTAGCACGCGTTTTGCAGATGAATCTATCACTTGGTCAGCTCAAAAATTAGTACTGGGAGTTTAAAGAGATTAACCCAGTTAGGTATGCGTGTGGTAGATATGCTTGTGGTATTGCATTTTAAGTGCAACTTGCATTTGTCCTGATTTTCTGGCAATCTCCGCTCTGCTTCTAACTATTTTTAAGGAACAAAGAAAATACCATATTCTATATAACAGGGGAAAAAGTCCCAACCCGGAACAATCCTGCCTGAAGTTATGAAGGACAGTCATAGTTCAGTGGCTATAAGGACCTAAAGAACTGAGTGAACTTCTCATGGTCAGCTAGCAAAATGGGTTTCATGTTAGAATACAATCCTTCCAGGACTTCCTGGTAACCAAACGCAAAAATCAAATTCCCATCTTGATCCCTTTTATTTTTTTCATGTTCTTAAATTTTAGTAGTTTCTTTAAGTAAATTTTGGTAGTTTGACAGTCCTTCATTCTATTTTTAAATAAAATTAATTCAGAAACATGATTATGTATTATGAGATACAGTGCCGATATTCTGCGCCATACAGTATAATGCTAGATTTTCTGTTTCTACCCAGACCCCAAGTTACTGGAACAGAAATCAAGTGCATGGAAGGTTATGGAAACACATTTGTTTTCTTCCCTTCATGCTTCTGAAGAGCTGAGACAGCCTCGAAGCTCCTAAATCATCGGAATTACAGAAGGAAGGGAGATGCGGTCCCCTCGGGAGCTTTTGCGGCAAGAAGGCTGCGATGGCAAAAGCTGTCAGAGACGCGAGGTGAGCGCACGCCTGCTGGCACCGCTCCCCCTGCGGAGATGCTAATTGCAAAGCAGAGATGGGAGGCAAGCGAAGGGAGCATGTGCTTCAAGACAACAAAGAAATTATTAAAGAATTATACGATGAGGGGAGTTTTTCCTTCCTGAAAAACTACTAGAAGCCTCCAGGTGTGGACAGGCTTGTTCTGCAGCCAGTGAGCTGAGCTCCGCTCCCCCGGAGCAGGGGAACTGGGCTGGCAGTCAGCCATGACAGGGACCAATCTTGATGCAAGGATGGCTTTGAAGGACAAGACTGTGCTCTCGCATGGGTAAGGAGGAGAACTGGGCTACGTAACTGCAGATACCAACACGTTATGCCTTTCATCCACAGCCATTTCTATGCACCTTATTAAAAGCAAAATAGAGCAAGAGTCTTGACAGTCTGCTTTCCATCTCCTCCGTTTGATACTTCATGCATCATTTGTACAATTTTATGCTGGAGGCAAAAATGGAAAGTCTATTGCTTATGGCTTCTTCCCAGTCTTTTGTTTAAAACAAGACGTTATAAGTTCAGTTGTTCTGTTGAATATCACTCTTCAATGCCACAACAACCACTGGAAAACATTTCTGCCTCCCTGCACCCTGTATCTTTCCACCTGCCCTGGCAAATAACTTCCCACACTCTGTTGTCCATCAGATATATTGGAGAATGTGCTAGAAAGCTGTGATACCCACGTACAGATTCACTAAGCCTTAGGAAGAAGAAGGTCTTACTGTTATCCAGTTATCCCAAATTACAATCCAAACCCAGCTGAAGTGTAGACAGACATCTATTACATCAAAAATAGACCACATGGTAACAAACAGCATTGGTGAGTAAATAAAAGCTACTTTGTCTATCCTGAGGCCACATCAGAAAGTCATCTCCTGCAATTAACTTGCTGGTAAACAACTCTGCTTCAGTAAATCTCTTACTCCTCCTTCTTTTGGTACTGACATTTTTCTCTTCCGTAAACCATACACGATACCAACATGCGATACCAAAACACCAACGATGCCAAAATTTTTCTACTGCTGGTTCCTGGGAGAAAGCAGAGCCTGCCGCATCCAGCCACTCTGCAGCATTAACAGGTTTGGGGCAATGGATATTTCATCTCAGTGCGCACTGGAACGCATCCAAATAGCCTTTTAAAATTATAATTGAAGTTTTATATATGTAATAACCTGACTACTGAAATGCAAATTAAAAATAATTACTATTGCTGTCATATATCTATCTTCTATAGGCATGAGTTGTCCTACAGCATAACAGCTGATATCTACTAGGGTCTGGGGGATCATTCCAGCTTCAATGCCGTATTTCTTCAGAAGAGCGGAACAGGGGGAAAGCAGGCTGGAGGAACATTTACCCCCTAGTTCTACTTAGCCATTCAAGCTTGAAATCCTATTCCTGGCCTCGCAGGAGTCTGCTCATGGAGCCCTTAAACACGTAACTGCAGATTCTCCCAGGACTGAGTGTAGCAGTGTTCTTGTTTCCTCTTAAAATGCGGTGCAATCAACTATTTCACTGTTTATGTTCCCCTGTCCATTTTATTATTCTGTTTCAGATACAATGAGCACAAGGAGGGATTTCCAAATTGTGTTACATCCCTCACCACTGGTGATGCAGAATTACTTCAAAGCATGATGAAAAGGCTAATTGAATAGCTAAATTTCTCCTCAGACACGTGCATGCGCCTGTGCCCTACGTATGAAGCCTGGCACTTCAGTAAACCAGGCACAATTAAATCTGGAAATCCGTGAGTGTCAGTGATGCAGGCCGAAGATGACAAATTTGGGGTCTCTGCCACAATGATCCACATCTGAAAGAGGTAAAGCTCATTCAGCAGCAGCAGGGGACACACACGTTTACCTAACCTGACGCCATCTAGTTATCCAGAAACCTTTGCAGTGCTTGAGGAACAGAGACTGGGCTGTAGGTTTCAGCTGATCATTTAAAGCACTTTGCCTTTCTGAAGAACATCACTTTCATCTTTCCTGAATTCAGCTGGTGCCAACTGCTCCTTGTCCACGAGCTCCTTTCCTCCAGGCTCCCTAAACCTGAAGGAGAGCGTGAGAAGTTTGTAGAGCTGACACATAAACTCTATCTTTCCAAGAAAACACCATCTGTATTCCATGCTAAAATTAACCAAGGCTAATTGGTTGCCACACACAGAGCATGATATGCTGTGCTTGATAAAGTTACAAATGTATTAGCAGATTTAAACTGTTCCATTACTCTCTATTACAGAGCGCATGCTCACCCTATTAAACCAGCGGCATTAGAGCTGCACTGCTGGCTGCACGACGGGGAACAAGGAGCCTGCTCTCACATGCTGAGTAAGGAGACCCAGGCCGGCCCCAAGCATCATGGCTTAGAATTAAACAAAAGGAATCGAAAATATAAATTCTGACCTCTCACATCTTGGAAGTTATCTGCAAATAGAGCTTCAGTTCTCTAAGTCTCAGCGAAAGCCATGGCTATCGAATAGTACATCTTCTGTATTGATCTGTGCTTCCTATGACAACATTGTTATTTTTCTTAAGGTCCTTTCTGGAGAATGGCCCTGGTCCCCACCAGAGCTTCACAGCTGGGGAATTAGGACACTGTAGTCAGTCCTTTCCCCTTCCCTGGATCCGACAAGTAGCGAACCAGAGGCAATGCAAAGAACACTTCCAAGAAGCGAGCACTTGGGGTGATTACCCCTTCTGCATCAGCACGAGAAGCTGCGAGCACGGGGAATGGAGCCTCTGGTTCATCCCTAATCCCTTCAGCAGCCCGTGAAGCAATCAAAGAAAACGACTACTTCTCCCAAAAAACACTTTATCACAGAATCACTTGCTAGCGCATCTGATATAAAATAAGAGCTGAGACATGCATCTGTTGCAGTAACAAAACACAACAGAACTTTTAAATATATTAGATGATGCTACATTGGATAAAATTCCATTTTAATTCGAAAGTTCTATGATACTAAAGGCAAGTTAAAAAAGTTATTATCTAAGGTTTAGTTGCATACATTATCTTTGTAGCCTGAGGTATTGCAGCAAGTTCTTTAATATTTCCTGCAATTTATTGAGAGCACGGAGCAATCATTTAATTCTGCTTGAACAATGGAATTTAGAAAATTCAAAAGCTTTGGCTATTGAGTGAAAGATATGCACGTGCTATTTTAAAGAGGCAAGACTCAGGTTATTGCAAAACCTTCACAACTTTTCCTCAAACAGCAATGGGTTTGGGCCCATTTACAGGGAACTTTCAAAGTTTTAGCTTTAGTATATCAAAAGCAATACGGAGTCATTAGTGCGTTACGGAGTCCACTCCTGGCAGTCAGATAGCACAATAAAAATAGAAGCCCTTTCAAGCTGCAATATGGGTGTTTGGAACAATATCAGATCTTTTCCTTCAAAGGTGTCAAATCTTAATGGGCCCAAACATTTACATGGAGCCGTGCCTTCCCTCTACCCCGTGCAGTGGAGGAGGTCTGTAGCTGATCTGCAGCTGTCCAGAACCTCTGTCCTTTGGCAAGTGAAGCTGAGGATCTGCAGACAAACTGCAAGCATAGGCTAGGAATAATCAGATTTCCAGTCAAAAGAGCTGGAGAGTTGGTGGGGAACGATGACTTCCCTTAGTTCCCTTGGCACCTGCCTTGCTACAAATATCAAGGTATCCAAAATTACACAGTTCCAAGAGACCAAAATCCACCAGTGTCTAAGGGGCTGTGTAAAGCTGGAACCGTCTTCCCCACAGTTCAGAAATCATATCTCGTTGCTCTGTTCCAGCTTGGGGACTGCAGTCCCCTTGGCCCTGCCTTGTAAACCCATTTTTTAAAGCCAGTGGGCTGAGGTCTCACCCAAGCATGTGAACACCTTTGTACACCACCTATCCCTGCTGGCAGGGGACAAAAGGGGTGCGACAGCTGAAGTGAGAAAGATAAGCAGTCAAGAATACTGTTAGAAGACCTACCCAACTTCACCCTCCCACTAACACACACACAATTTCTGCACATAGACAAGCTGGTGACATTTCTCCAGCCCAAATGCTTCTCACGCCAATTGCTATTGAAGCATTACATGAGTGATCTGGACCTTGCCAGAAATAATTTCACCTCTTCTATCTCACCACGTTACCCAGTAGCAGGAGTGTTTGACTTTCCATGAGACTTAGCCTCCGACAAGCGAGTTTTCTGAAATTAGTATTTCATGATACAATTAATTTGCTAAACTGCTTAGGAACTGAAAATACCAAATGGCTCCTACTGTCATTTCTTTTCTTTTTCCTGATGTGAATTCCTTTAAAAAAAAACAACCCAAAAAACACTCTTTCAGGTATTTTTTTAAATTACTCAGAATTTCTACCCTGATTTGAATGTTACTAGCTATGGTTTTCTTTCAGCTTTAAGCAGGCAAATCCAGGAAGACGCACTCAAAGCACATTCCACATCTCACTTTGACACCCTCTTGTGCCGGGCTGACCCTGACTGGAGGACAGGTGCCCACCAAAGCTGCTCTGTGACTCCCTTCCTCAGATGGATGGGGGAGAGAAAATATAACGAAAAGGCTCCTGGGTCGAGATAAGGGCAGGGAGAGATCACTCACCAATTACTGTTATGGGCAAAAGAAGCTCGACTTAGGGAAATTAGATCCATTCATTACCAATCAAATCAGAGTAGGGTAATGAGAAATAAAAATCAAATCATAAAAACACCTTCCCCCACCCCTCCCTTTTCTTCCCACCCTCAACTTCACTCCTGATTTTCTCCACTTCCTCCCCACCAGCAGTGCAGGGGGACAGGGAATGGGCGTTGGAGTCAGTTCATCACACATTGTCTCTGCCACTCCTTCCTCCTCACAATCCTCCTCTGCTCCAGCATGGGGTCCCTTCCATGGGGTGCAGCCCTTCAGGAACTGCTCCAGCATGGGTCATTCCCACCAGGTCACAAGTCCCGCCAGCAAACCTGCCCCCGCGTGGGCTCCTCTCTCCATAGGGCCACAGCTCCTGCCAGGAGCCTGCTCCAGCGCAGGCTCCCCACAGAGTCACAGCCTCCTCCGAGCATCCCCCTGCTCCGGTGTCGGGTCATCCCCAGGCTGAGGGTGGGGATCTGCTCCCCCATGTTGCTCCATGCCTGCAGGGAGAGCCTGTCCCACCATGGTCTGCTCCATGGCTGCAGGAGAACCTCTGCTCCAGTGCCTGGAGCATCTCCTGTGCTCTTTCTGCATTGACCTTGGGGTCTGCAGGGTTGTTGCTCTCACATCGTCTCAGTCCTCTATCCCACTGCAATTTTCCATCCCCCTCCTTCTTAAGGACTTGATTTCAGAGGTGCTACCACCATTGCTGATGGGCTTGGCCTTGGCCAGCACCAAGTCCTTCTTGGAGCCGCTGGCCCTGGCTCCATTGGACATAGAGGAAGCTTCCAGCAGCTTCTCACAGAAGCCACCCCTGTAACCCCACTGCTACCAAAATCTGACCATGCAAACCCAATACACCTCTGTAGGACACAACTTGTGCAAACCCAAGGCTGATCAATACCAAAGCTGAATAGAAATGCAAGTAATGTACTAACAAGTCAAGTTCATAAAAATGTGTTCCAGAAAAGGATTAGACGGAACAATCATCTGATCCAGTGCAGGAAACACAGCTCCTTATCTCCTTCAATGCACAGGGAAGGACTTCTGATTTTGCTAAATAACCAGAGCTCATGACAGTGGCTAAAATTCAAGCCTGTGGAGAACCAGCACAGTATCTTTCGACTCCTTATTTTCTCTGATTATTTGATAGTACTGTGTTCACAAAATGTTTAACTTCGAATGTTTGCGTCTTTTAATGACATCTTTCAATGTTGTCTGCATATTTTATTGTGAATTGAGAAGATGGGACACAAAAAGCTAAGCTATCACAGAAATACTCTACAGTGAACAAACAAAAAGATACAGGGTTTTCATTTTTTGTTCAATCATTTTAAATGAACGCAAACTTTTTTCCTTGTCATTTAATTTTAAATTAGTCTAATCAGACATCTGCTAGGATCTGTCTGAATTAACAAAACTGAACACAAATCTGATACGAGCACTCAAGTACTGCTTCCTTCAAATTGCATTAGCTCACACGGACACCGTGGAACTAATTGAACATCCCTACCACAATACTCTAGACTTTCTGATTTAACTTCATTACAGTCAGAAGAAATAACAATATAGAAGGAAACATGTTGCTAAGGGCTCAGCAGCATACAGTTCTGAAGTGGTTCAATAAAAGCAGGCTGCTTATCCTACTTCATTATTTTTATTATTGCTACTTTAAGACAGAAACAGAATTTCCTCACAAGTCAGAAAAGCAGAGTTTTTCTCTAAGGTCTTTGTTTTCTTTTGAATAGCAAGGTTTTGTTGGGGTTTTTTTCCAGAATTCCGTGGGAATTTTATTCTTGCCAGTAAAGAGAATTTTAATATTGTGGCAAACTCCTCCTCCTGTGACACATTATGGTTGCATTCTTCATCATTTACTAAAGGTTTTGAAATTGCTCTATAATGTTGAGAAGTATTCCGCTGACCATGGACATATTCTGAGCCAAATATCAGTTGCCAAACTCCTGAAATTATAGAGGAGCTGTGTTCAGTAACACAAGGTGGCCATTTCAGGTCAGTGTTCCTGTCCCATCCAGTAGACAGGACGTTCAAAAACAGATTAACAAAATTGAGGGACAACTTTTGTGCGTGTTTGTGGGGTTGACATTCACACCAACATAATGATCATCTGAAAATCCTGCCAATTTCAGCAGTCAGACTGTCAGTTGAAATCTACATGAAGTGATACTTCAGTATTGGTTAAAAAAAAGTTCTGAATAAAACCACAAGTTTCCTTGCTTATTTTTAACCCAAACAATTTTTTTTAAGACTTACAAAGTTATCAAAGATTTCAACTTGCAAATTCTACAGGTAGAATAACCCAAAAATTCTGTTCGACGTGGTACAAAAAGCATTTACCTAAGAGGTTTAAGCTCTGGCCATCTTTATCTACCACTGGGTGTTCATGGGCTTTAGAGGAAGAACTAAAAGAGAAGCTTTCTTTCTTGGAGCATTCCTGTTCCTCAAGGCTACCATTAAAGCTGTACAAGGAACAACTATGAATTTTTCATGAATTTTTCAGGTACTCATACCTCCATCATCTCTTAAAAAAAAGAAAATATTAAAAAAAATCAAGCCCAAATGTTCCTCTTTCTGTGAGTAATGGAAAATGAGTAAGAATCAATCATTGCCAAAGTAAAAGATGCTTAATATTGATTGTTCTTCTGAAGGATGAGGAAGCATTCCTAATGGTCTTTGGGGGACATGGGGAGGGGATAGCTTATAGATTTGTTTTCCTTTCTGTATTCCCAAAGGAGTAAGGAAAAGATGAGGCTATGATAGATTATAATTCTGCAAGGAATGACTAATGAGTAACTGAACTACCTTTGTAGCAGTACTGAGGGAAGTAATAACCAGAGTAATTGGGTTTATCGGGTTTCTGCTTAGCACACATCCACTCCCCTCTTAAACATCCTGTCCCTTCAAATCACTTTTATGTTCTGTGTCTTTCCTTTTATTTTTATTATGCCTGACTTGAGTTATTTCATGAAATTTGACCTTGTACTCCTAATCTCATCTATTTGTTCCAAATAGTTCATCATCTTTATATTCCCTCAATAACTGTTCCGTCAAACAGTTCATGTAAACTTAACATCTCAGTCTGTAATGCCAGCCCCTGCCTGACTCAGAGTGGATATACATTAATATAGCCCCAGCAGCTCAATTTCTTCTTGGAGAAACTGGCTAAAGAAATAGAACACTCTACGATAAATTTTGTAGAAGTTCATGACCCTCTTGCGCAAATCACAATGGCAACTCTCTGTTAAAATTAATTACAACTTCAATTGTCAATTAAGTGTTTTGGGTTTTTTTGAAATCTGTAGGAAACAGCAAAAGTGACATGCAAGTTACAAAAAAATAGTTATTGTTTGCTGTGAAGGTTTTTTCTGGAAGGCTTTTACACTCCTGCTGTGAAAATATCTCTCTGCAGAAATGTGCTCTTGCAGGGGAAAAAAAGTCGCACATTTCATATTTCCTGTCAGTGACATTCCACTTCCAATCCCCCAAGAGCAAGCTAGACCTTTCATTCAAGGCTAATGACACAGTAGCTGGTTGTTCCCTAAAGCTGGGTGGTTTGCATAGTGAATTTATTCCTCTTGCAATATTATGTCATACTGTTTCAACAGGATCTCCCTTTGGGGAGCTGTTTCCAGACCCCACTCATGCTCCCAGCATATCTGGTACTTGTATTCACAGATTTCCCAGTGGTGGCTCATTTCACAGTCACTGCAAAGGCATGGCTTATGGTTTCTTATTTCCATGACATATGCTCGAGTCCCAGTTGGCATCATTCCCTCTTGAGAGAAAACTGATCATCCAGAAGATGTTTGGTCTAACTCTTATTGTGTCCCCCCCAACAACAATTTCAATATCCTGTATACCAGACAGATTCTTTCAGGGGGAGCGAGACATCGCTGTAAAGCCAGTTTGTATCTTCTACCTATATAAAAGGGAAACTGTATTGCTCACCTCTTTTCTGAAAGGCTGCGCGATGAAAAATAGGGAGCTAAGCACCCTTTTGACACTCTGTTTGCTTCACAGATTTATTTCCCCTACATCTTTGCACAAAGGAAAATAAATAAATTAATATGAAATCCACCCAAGGCCTGACAATTGCCACTTGACCTTCTAGTTACAGACTGTGCAAGGCCACTTAAATAAGGCGACCCGCAATTCAGCAAAGGAAGAGAAAGGTGCCAAGAGGATATCAGAATGCTCGTACTGGTCACATTCGTTCTTCACCCTTTGAAGTGTGGACTCTTGGGATGAGCTCTACAAGGGAAACAGTACTATAGCTTCTGTGTAATGGTTGTGGAAATCTTTCTTGAGAAGTTCGGCACCTTCCCCAGCTCCACTATAAAGCGTGTTGTCTCCAGATAGGCATAAGAATTCACATTTGTGTTTTCCATGTAAAGACATTTAAGATATATAGTTTCAGTGAGGACAAACTAACAAACATATCACTGAGTCAGTCAACTATGGCAATTCAGAATTTTTTGAAGATTATCATTGCTCCGGCTATGCCTGCAGCTGTGATGACAACTGTACTAAGGCCGGGTCTGATGCATACCTCTGACAATTAGACTATGTGTAGTTTCCCAGAAATTAAGAATAATAAAGAGTAGGTAACGTAGTAAAAGCTTCCAACATACAGGCACTAGTAGGAGGCTTAATTCATTCTAGAACCTCCCTCTGAAGTCAGTAGGTGCAAGGCAGGGCTCTGAACATGGGCTGGCGAAGCTCTGCTTCCCCAGGAGGTCCCATAGGGATCCCACTAGCATCAATTTCCCTGTTACAGAGTCTTCGGCTGTGACATGGATTAACACTGGTTCTGTAGGTTTTCCAACATTTTATGTTACCTTTCAATTGTTACATGCACATCATTACACTTAGAGCAGGAAAGAAGTATTTCTATCAGAGAAAAATTATGTACAATAAAAGAGATTAATTAAGTCTCGTATAACACAGACATTATTCAAGTTTTTATACTCGCTAGATTCACTGCGGCTATTCAATGAGTACAGCCTTATAGTGGCCTTCCTCCTTCGTCCACTAAATCTTGAACTGCACACCCTTTGTTTTGTGCCGTAACATCCTCCAGCTGTGTTAACAGAAAGATCGTGGCACTTCTCAAATCCAGAGAATCTGGCTGCGTCAGAAAGAATACGTACCAGGGTGGGTGCCTTCAGTTAGAGAATAATCAGCTGAAGGCTGGAAAAGAGACTGATGATAATAAGTATAATAGTAACTGTATTAGGCCAACAGGGTCAACAGCTAATCTTGCTGCAGTCTGAAAAAGGTTATTTTAATTCCAGTAATTGGCCCCAACCACCAGCAACAATTGATGCGCTGCCACTTCTATCTGGCTGCTGCTCGCCATGTTCATATGCAGCTGAACTGCAAGATGAACACAAATTACCTGCTCAAGTCAATGAAAGTGATTGCTTCTGCTCAGGTTATTGATCAGTTGTGCTGCTTATACAAAGCTCCAGTCATTGTACCATCGCTAGCTTATTGAAGATGAGTTGTCTGTAGGTACCACGGTATTCAGAAAGCCAGGGAACAGGTTAATTGTTATTATACTGGCAATCATTATTATGATTCTTTTTCTTAATGACTAACATTTATATGATGCTGATCATGCAGTTACCTCACGGCAGTCTGCAAGCGTCACAAAAGGTTTTACAAACTATATTTCTGAGCCTGAAAGCATTATTATTGCTTAGCAACTACTTGTACCGTGGCCTAGGGCCAAAAGAAAGATCAGGATTATCTTTAGTAAGCGTTGTACAGCTTCTCTTTGATCACAGGCAAAACGCTATGTCTATCTAATGTTAAATCCATTCAATGGGACCTGCAGCCATACTGGGTACGTGGGCGGTCACAGTCGGTGAGAGACATACCATAGGTTTCCAGTTAACCAGCACCGTAACTGAAAATCAAGAAAGTCACCAGGAAGGGCTGCCCCCGTTCACAGTTGTCCATGCGCGTGGGCCAGCCGCAGAAGAACCAGCCTGGTCACTGTCTCAGGAGGCTCCTTCTCACTTGCTACTTTTCAGGGAGTATAAAGCTCCCAACACACACATTCAGCAACTTCTTTAAGTGGAGTGGATGTAACACAGAATTGTACTTTTGTGCGAATACTTGAGTTCCATGTCAGAAATACTATTGTCATTGATACTGCACATTGGATTCCAACCCCTCAGCAGAAACAATTGCACAGACAACCATGTACACCACACTCCTTTTGGTGCTCAGGTGACCTCAGCCTGAACTAACTCGGTGTCTTTACAGACCCATACCTGTCATCACAGACACATTCTTAGGGACCTGCATCTTCTGCTGGCATCTAGATTTTAGCTTATGAAACACAGAGTAACGAATAACCATATTATACATCTACTCTATTTAGATAAAGTTGCCAGAGCTATAATACCTCAGGGAGACAAACTTGGTATATAACAATACATCATAACAGAGTAAGAGCCAAAACCGGCTGTCTTGAAATTTAGGAAGCTCCACTGGACAGGGGTTTGTCTGCCTCCATTGAAGGAGTTTCCAGTTCAGAGTCGTGTGCCGGTTAGGTCCTGTCAATTTATAATTCCAGAATTTGAGTGCTTGACCATCCTTTGTCCCACAAATTTCAGCACAGGGAGTTAGCAGCAGCCTGCTTGAGAATCCTGCCTTTTCACAAAATCAGGACACCTCTAAATGTCTTTTCTTCCCAATGCTTTAACTTCACATTTGTGTGCTGAGGTGGAAGCAATTAATCACAGATGTTTCAGCGGACCTGAGAGCTCTTCACTGTAAAGCACCTTACTATCAAGTATAAATAAAGCAACCCAAGAACCTTGGACCCACTCCAGGAGTAATGCTTGTCTCCTTCCTTCACGGATACTCAGAGAGAGCCACCTCCACTTCCCAAAAAATATTTCAGGAAATTATTTTTTTCCACCTGATTATTTGGCCAATTTCCCATAGCAGAGATAAGAACCACAGCACATGCATTTTGCAGATTACTGATCTCTGTTATCCTTGTACTTATAGAGAGGGACTCACTTTCCATAGCAGCATTTCACAATTTCTGAACAGCTGGAGTACTTTAACCCCATAAAAGATAAGCTTAATTAGCAAGTTCTGTTCAGCACGTAGAAATTTAGCTGTCTATTTTCAAGCCAAACACCAAACGACAGAACTTTTTAATTTTACTTGCTGAACTCCTCCTCACTGGCTTAGCCAGAAAAAAAAAACAAACACAAACAAAAAACAGAAAGTGTTTTGTGGGGTTTTGTTTGTTGTTTGATATTTTAATAGGATTTTTTAAAGAAAAAAAACCTCACCCTAAAAAAAGTAGCAACTGGCTTAGAACTCCACCATGAACCCTACAATTTCACAGCCTTTGGAAGATAGAAGAACTGTGAGTGAAAAAGGTGGTTTCTGTTGCTTCTGTACCATTTTCTAAGCTGCTTTGTTTGAAATGTTGGGATAAGAGATACGATATCTACCAAACAAAGTATTGATTTCTCTGTTTAGAAGATTAGACTAATCCGAGAGAAAACCTAACTCCTCCATTGATACTGAAGAAGACTTAGGACCTCGTAACCACTCTTACGCAAAGAGAACAGAAGTTATTTCCAAGTTTTGGTCGTTAGCCAGCCCGTGCTGTTTTGGGGATTGGTGTCCAACAATTAATTTTGAAGCTGGTACTACCCTAGGTCTTCTGCCTGGCAAAAACCACGTTTACATTACTCGGTACCTAGCAGAGACGGTGCAAAGAGCAGAGCTGGGATGTACTGTACTGAAGTCCTGCAGCAAAGATGTCAACAAGAAGCTGCTGTTGGGATAACGCGACCCATCCGCACTAAACTTCTTGAGCCTTGTGTTACCAGAACTTCTGTGTTGCTCCCTGCCGAGCGCAGCCGATTTTGTCTGGTTTCAGCATTCCTGATGGGCAGACGGGGGTAGGGGGCAAAGCAGCCACCCCCCCCCCCCAGTGCAGCAACTGGATGTGGACGGGCACACTATCTGCCTCCCCCTGCATGTCCTGTCGCTATTTGCTGGCAATTGTTATTAATTCAGATAAAATTGATTTACAGCGTTAAGTTCAACTTTACAATGACTTTCAGAATGATTTGGATAAATCTGGAACAAAAAAGTACAGGAAGGCATGTCTTTTTAGGAATTAATATCTACAGGAAAAAAACACAAACATGTTTACTAAAGCGGCTATTCAGAACTGATTCTGACTACACAGAATATCACAGAATGGTCGGGGTTGGAAGGGACCTCTGTGGGTCATCTAGTCCAACCCCCTGCCGAAGCTGGGTCACCTACAGTAGGCTGTAGAGGACCTTGTCCAGGCGGGTCTTGAATATCTCCAGAGAAGGAGACTCCACAGCCTCCCTGGGCAGCCTGGGCCAGGGCTCCATCACCCTCAGAGGGAAGAAGTTCTTCCTCATGTTCAGCTGGAGCTTCCTCTGCTTCAGTTTGTGCCTGTTGTCCCTTGTCCTGTCGCTGGGCACCACTGACAAGAGTCTGGCCCCATCCCCCTGACACCCACCCTGCAGATATTTGTAAGTATATATTAGGTCCCCTCGCAGCCTTTTCTTCAGGCTAAACAAGCCCAGCTCCCTCAGCCTCTCCTCGTAGGAGAGATGCTCCAGTCCCCTCCTCATCCTCGTAGCCCTCTGCTGGACTCTCTCCAGTAGCTCCTCATCTTTCTTGAACTGGGGAGCCCAGAACTGGACAGAGTACTCCAGATGAGGCCTCACTAGGGCAGTGTAGAGGGGAAGGAGAACCTCCCTCGACCTGCTGGCCACACTACAGTTATCAAGACAAAATCCCAAACTCTTGCACATTCTGCAGAGTATATGAGAGAGTGGAAATGGAAAGATACCTTAATTTATCACCTTCCTTTCATGTTTAACTGTGGGTTTATTTATTGATTTCTGCCTAATTGAATGCAGATTAAAAAGCAAAACATGCTACAAGCATTCATACCAACCAGTTGGGTAAATAAAAGTAACAAAATCATTATGTATTTTTGCTAATTACTACCATGATGACATGGGGGTTTGTCATCATTTCTGTTCTTCTTTCTGATAAAGGGGAACACGTTCCAAACAGCGACGACTGTTCTATACCTCAGTCACATAACGTGCAGTTTGAACATGGTTTGGTTTCTAGATCAAAAGCTTAACTCATAAATAAAATTAAATGGCTTATATATTAGAAGGTGTGTTCGGTCTTTCAGTTCTTTATAAATGAACAGGGAATATCGTGGCTGTTACGAGTTTTACACATATATGGTTCCAGGCCTATTTTCTGAGCTCCAGAAGAAGGTGGGGGAAAAGATACAATTCTGATTTTAAAAAAAAAAAAAAAAAAAGCAGGAATGTACTATTCAATTAAAAAAAAAAAAACAAAAAAACAAAAAAAAAAAACCCAAAACAACTACAACACCAAAATCTGAACTTGTAATAGCCTAGTGCATTTTCATGTCCTTTTCCAGAGGATTTTTTCCCAAACGATGGAGGAAGGGAAGATATTTTATAATTCCCTTCAATTTGCCAGTTTTCACCCTTTATGTACCACATCCTCCGCTTGCACAGACTGGAATAGCTCTGATCTTCCAAGCTGAACTATACTGATTTTTGCTACCTGGAGCTCTGGCCAATTGGTCTGTTCTGGAGAGCGATACCAATCACCTCATTGCTGTCCATGTATTTTCATGATGAGCTTCTGGGTTGATTCTTTCCAGCAGGTGCCCTCCCTGCCAGCAGACAGACTGCGTCAGCGTAGCTGGTGAGGTTGAAGTCGGGCCAAGGCTTTGCTCAAGGGTTAGATCACTGCACCGATCGTTGCTACTGCAAGTTGTACACCCTTCCCAGATCTAGGCATGGTGTGGGAAGGACGTAGCAAGGACGTACTTTTATATTGGCACCAGGAAACCACTGAAAGCTGGCAAAACATAAAAGAGTTGTTCCAAGGTCTAGATTTGTTGAGGATTTTGCCCCAACTCTCTTTATGGCATTGGAGTCTTATTATTAAACAGACATAAAACAATCTTTGTCATTCAAAAGACTAAGATGTCTGATAGATCATGAAGATGACGGACAGTTATCTCCTCAGAAAAATCTGATGCCTGACAAAATGATGGATGCTGATTAATGACATGAAGGGATCATGGCAGGTTAACGAGGTAAGCCTATCTCACTACACGCGCAAAACACCATTATGACTTCTTAGGCAGACGAATCGCAATTCGCTTCACATGCTACATTTACTGTTTTCATTTTTGCAAGTGAAAACACTCTTAAAAATGATTACAAGTTGTATCTGGCTATTCAAATTATACTTACAAATCATCCACAAGATTTCCCCTTGGTCTTTAACTGAATTTGTAAAGCCAAATATAGCTTCCACCTTCATCATGCAACTGTCACCTTTAAGTCTCTGTCCTCAAACCAATCCCCCAAGACCAACAAATGCTTTGTCTACATCCATCTCACTGACACCATGACAAAAGCACGCACTTGAGCAGAGATTTACAAGCGGTTTGCCTAGCTCTGTGCCCGGCACAGCCTGCTCAGTCCCAGCTGCTCCATGGCACACAGGACCCAAGAACTGCTGCTTTCCTACAGCAAACGGCGATGGAAGGGACAACTCCCATCAGACAGGCAGAGATGCAACCCCAGACAGCTGGTAGAGGCTGCAGACAAACCTCCGGTTAGGAGAGCTTGGGACACAGCGACACATGTACACAATGTACATCGCTGTGTACATTGGCGTGTATAAAAATAAAGTCACATTTATAGCCAAGTTTAACTTCATTGGAAATAATCAACAAACTAGATATCTGCCTCTCCTGTTCAGGCTGCTCAGTTTAACATTGGCTAAAAACTTTAAATTCTGCAGAAGATGTGTACCTGTTTCTTCAGAAATAATATCAAGATAATACAGCTCGTGCATGTGCTTAAGCATGATATGAGCTAAAGTTTTGTGCTGTTCTGAGACTCACTTCAGGTTGTATTGTGGTGAATAGCTAGAGTAGAATGTAATTCCCAGAATTTATTAAGCAAAATTAAGATGAAACATATTATGACACTTCAAAACAACAATCCCAGAAAGCATTCACATTAAAATGAACTAGTTATTAGTAATATAAAACAGTTTGTGATTAAAGATTTAACTTGTTGTCTTGTACCCATAATACAGCCATTCTGAAAATCAGTTACATGCTTCTAGGATTTATAATTCCTTACAGAAAGTATTATAATTCACTTTGAAGAAATTAAGCCCATTTGATCTTGATATCATTTCAAAGAATTTATTAAAGCTTATTAAGAGCAGAAGATAACTTTTTTTTTTGCCATGAAATCAGTGGTAGATCTTATGAGAAACAAAAGTATATTTTTTGCAAAAGCATAAAATCTAGCAAGAATAACTATGAATTTAATGGGAATTTAAAAAATATATTTGGAATACACCTGATCAATCGGTGTGCTGCTAAAGCAACCATGTTTAAGAAAGAAACAATAAATAACCCCTTAATCCATGGTCTAGAAACTTTTCTGTTAACATTAATACACCTTTCCATTTACCATTCGGTATATTCATTGTTTTCATCTGAAATCATTTAGAACTCTGGAAAAAAATCTGAACCATAATTTTAATATAAAGCACATCAAACATTCAGATGCATATTTGCATACAAGTTGAAATTAAGTTTCTTCCACATATTATAAGCTTGATTCTGTCACTTTATTCCAAGTAAGTAATCATCTAGTCATCATCTTCCAAGGTATCATGGCACTAAAAATGTAGAAAGGTGCTCAGTAGGACTTCAAAAGCAGCTCCCCGACTAACCCCTTTTATCATCAATGCTTCTATAGGAGTAAAAAACTCTAAATAATGAAAGGTACACATGCAAAGGAACATATCATTACAGTGCTCTAGGCAGGTGTTATGAACCTAAGCTACGTTGAAATTTTCATTTGATGGATTTTTACATTTAGATACCTGAATTCTCAAAATTTGGCTCTTAGGTTTCTCTGTTTTCATGGACCTATCTGCAAAATAAAAATAATCCCTGACTATTGTAAAGATTTAACATAATATACTAAAAGACTGTGCTGTGCTCAGACACCAGAGTAAAAGGTATGTTAGCACCTGAAAAGATCAGAGACAAGAAACTGCACATGAAAGCATAATGGCATCGTGTCTTTGGGTATCTTTAGGAGATTAAGAATTGATACATTACAGAGTTCAGAAAATTGAGAAGAACTGGAAATGTTTCTGAATGCAGAGGGAACAGTTCTGTTCTTCCACCAAATGTGGCATATTCTAAGGGAAAATATTTAATTCTAAAAGAAGTTGTTTTTTTTTTTTAATAAAATAGAATTCGGTCATGCCCTTTGTTCTCCAAATACAAGTTAAATAATTGTTATTTTCACCAGTTGTGTCCTTCACTACATTGCTGATAGAGCTATGGCTGAAGCAGCAGGTTTGCCCCCTGTGTATTTTCAAAGTGAGCCAGTTAACACTTTCTGATGTCCTGTTAGCCCCAAGAGCAGCAACTGGAGATGTCAAGGTCTTTGGAAAAAGAACAAGCCAATGCATTACCTTGAATCCCCACTGATCTGCCGCAGGCCTTGCTTTGAGTGAGAGATTAGGGATAACAGAAATGATGGTTATGAAGGGAATAATCCCTCCGGACGTTTGCCTTCCTAAAGCTTAAATCCCCCCGTCTGCCTCCCCCTCTTGCCTCAAATCACATAGGACTGGTTCAGCATCAGTTTCCGTAAATAAATGTTGTAGGGTGGAAGGAGCAAATCCCTCATTACCTTTTATGAGTAACTCATTTGGTGACCTTGAAGCAGTTACACAACCTTGTTTCGCAACCACACTGAGCCAGAAACGGGGGTGAAACGAGGACCACACTCAAAGCCAGCTGCTACAGTTCATCTTGTCTTTCTCTGGTAGACTGATTGCAATACATGCTGCAAATAGATTAGTTTGTCTGAGAGCAATCTATATTTGGTTACCAATTTGTAATCTGAAATTAGAAAAACATTATTGTTTAAGGGAAATGTGAAGTGATCAATGTAGGCTGTTGAAGTGTGATATTAATGCCACTTTAGTCCAAGTTGATATTATAAAATGAGATCTCTCTCAGGCTTTTGAGAAATGATCCATAAGAAGCCAAGGGCAAACTCAGGTGCTTTGGAAGCTAATTCTGTGTCAGCGACAGAGCAGGAATAGTGGATACAAACTTCTTCAGATCTCTCTAGAGCTTCTGCATCTGTCAAATTGGCCTAAAACTCAGGAGAATTGCCTCACCTGGGATTATCTTCCCTTCCTGCCGATGCTCAGCTGCCACTGCTTCCCAGAACGAGCTCAAAGTAGTCTGAAACTTGAGCATCTCATTTTAATGAAGCACAGTGGTGTGTGAATGTGATGACTGCCAAAATAAAACATCTGAATATTTTGAATAGAGGAGGTTCAATCCAATCACATGTAATGTCTAGCACTTGAAACTTCATTTACTCTGACATTCTCAAGCACTAAGAACAGGCAAATAGGAATTATTACCTCAATTTTTCCGCCATCTTAATTTTGGGTATTTTGTGCTGCAGTGAATCACAGTATTTTTAGACTCTGAAAAATAACATAATTCTTAGGTAATAGCATGAATATTTGCATACGGAAAAAATGGACAGGTGCAGTTGAAGCACCAGGTGCAGGTAGAAAACTTTGCAGCATCAATGCCTTGAGAAAAACTTTAAGTATTTTACTAGGCCAGGCTGGTTCTAACTCTTCATGTGGAGTAGTCTTATAAAAGTCCTTCAAGGTAATCATTGCCCAAAGTACCATACTTAAACCAAACATTACTGAAATAATCCTTTTGCATGAACTAAGTTCACAAAATCTCCCATGAAGACTTTTGATAATTTTACAAAAGCGTGCTTGAAATCTGGTAAGTCAATGGTACCCTTGACTTGCCAGCACTGGTTATGCATTGATCACTGTGTGTCTTCAAATTAAAGAGTTGTAAGGATGTAAAGAGGTCCCTTTCAAGTCTCACTGTCACCAAGACAGCCAAGTTTCTCTACCACTGTATGCTGGCATTACTTAAAAATGAAAAAGAGCAAGATGACAAGCAGCTGAAGCTTTTTTCTCTGGTTAGCTTGACCTTTTCATAGTTGGCTGAACATTAAGAGAAAACTCCACACTGTATCAGGCAAAAGAAAAGATACTGCCTGGAGGAGTGGTACTCCTGCCTTTCCCCACTAGACACATTCTTTGCTGTCAATATACCTTACTCTACTTTTACACATATTCATTATAATCACTTCCCTGAAGTCATCATATTTTAAATACCATGTGTTTTCAACTTCAAAACCCAGAATAAATCGCAATTTATTCTTGAATACAAAGCTTTTAGTCTCCAGTCTTTGTCCTAAGTGAATAAATCAATTTTTATTTAAGTAGTAGTGTCTTTCTCTCGCTGTTTGAAACTGCAAGAATAGTTACACTTACTCCACACAGAAAAAATTCACCTCATTGGGTACTTTATAGACTTTGGTGCCGACTGGATCACTAATTCACTCTGTCAAATCAAATTAATCTTGTCTCAAAATTCACTCCTTTATGTTAAATGGCTCAGAGACGAACTGCAAGTAATTCAATGGAAGGCTGTGTTCAGATTAAACAATGTATTACAGAAAAACAGCTGAAGAAATTAATAGAATTAGTTTGGCTATGGGGAAAGATTTCCATTCAGAATTTACTTTCAGAGAAGGGCCTGGAGCTTCTCCTGCTTAGTTCGCAAGTGTCCCATACTTACAAGTCTTCATTCATGCAGTTTATTTTTAATTATGAAGTGGAACTGACACATTATAATATATATGTCCAAAAGAAGTCCTGCCTTAATTGTACAGAAATTAATACACTCTTGAAATTACAAAATTAGCTAAGCCAAAGATAAATCCTTTCTACAAATCCTCTTCTACAAACACTCATATATGCCACTTTGGATGCGACACAGCTGTTTCTATCCTAAACAGTTTACTGTTCTCAGATTGTTTTCTCTTTAGATCAGTAAAACATAACAGAATAAACAGAGACAGTAAAGATGACCAGCTGAGATGGATGTCGAATCACCCACTGATACAAACAAGATGTTTGCATTATTTTTAACTCGCTGTCCCTACCACCAAGCTTAATAGTCTCAAAATTTCAAGGAAGAACTCAAAAGAGACACCATTTTTCAAGTTCTGGGTTATTAAAAAGTTTGCTATCTAATTAAAAATTTTGCTTTCTCCTTTTTGATGGATGACACACAAACCAGACATACACAATTAAAACCTTACCTACCATGGTAAGCCTACACTAATATTATGTAAGAGCTTGTAGGATACAGATAACTGGTAAAGCAATGTTGGGCAGAACAGTCCTCAAGTTCCTTTTTATTAGTAGTATTTAATGGCCTTTACACTTTTGCAATGAATTAGATGCACTCATGTCTGACACTTCAGAAATTAACAAGACGCAAATCATCTGTAGAAGACTTTTACTGCAGTGACAACTGATTTCAGCTGTCTCCACTTGCAAGGAAGAAAATTAGTCTTTTGTGAGCAGTCCTGAAAGCACTGAGCAAGAACCATCCTTTTACATGAGAGCTGGGAATTTAGCAGGAGCACTCAACCCTTCACAGAATCAGACCTTTAATTTTTATTCTGCAAAAGGAACTTGGAAGAATTTGCTTTAGCAGAATTTATAGAGATGTACTTTATATGCACAGTC
The DNA here is from genome assembly GCF_030867145.1 of Opisthocomus hoazin. Taxonomy (NCBI): domain Eukaryota; kingdom Metazoa; phylum Chordata; class Aves; order Opisthocomiformes; family Opisthocomidae; genus Opisthocomus; species Opisthocomus hoazin. Next base: position 3,575,201 of record NC_134424.1, on the reverse strand, counting down.
CATAATACAGATGAATAGCGCTAGATGTTTACGGTATATTTAAGCACACTCATGGGAACCATCCCAGCTCAATTCTGTAATATCAATTTTGTTATATATTTGCTGCGTGGAAGATGTTAATAGGCTGTTAAAACAGTCACTAGAAAAAAAAAAAGTATCAACTTCATAAATCCTAAAGAATCTGATTTCAGTTTTATGTTTATTCCTTGCACTAAGATATCCAAAAGAAGAGTCAGATTCCCAGTAAATGTTTTATGGGTTACACTGCTTTATAGTCTCAAAATGATGGCACTTGGTAGTTAACTTTGTTTCAGGAAAAAAAGCAACATTATATCTACATCACATCCTCAGCTTAACTGCACATTCTGTACCCATTGCTCTTTAAGGAATCATGACTTAAAGACAGGATTTTCATTTGCCTCCCTCTTCTGGCTTTCCTTAGGCAAAGCATTTCATCATTAGGAACCACATGATTATCCAAGGCAGATTGGACCACAGGGTGGTCAGCAGATTCATTGCCCCCATGGAAAGAGAGATGAGAAAGACAGCCCAGCTGCAGCAAGAATACAGACAACGTACAGAAACAAGGCAGCAAGAACCTGTTCCATAGTCTCACCTCTGAAGGTCTTGTATGCACATTTCTACCTACACAAGGCAAATGCAGCCTTACCCAGGACCAGAGACAGGCAAGCTTCAGCAGCAGGTTTGCTGTGCCGTGGCATGTGCAGAATCCAGCAACAACGGGAAAAAAAGTCTACCTAGTTCACAATTTCAGTAGCAGCCTCAGGAAGACTGAGCTTTGTCTCCTTGTCCATTTCCACCAGTCGAGGACTTGGCTTTTAGCTTAGAGGTTTGGCTCAGGATGAATGAAACGGTGAAATACTACAAATTGCAGGCTTACATCGCGCTCACAGTACCTTACAAATGACACAGAAGGCTGTTGGCCATGCTGTTATGTTTGTTTTCAAAATTCTTGCAGGTCTTTTTGCAGCAATACCTGCAGATAGCACAGTGTGACTCTACATACACTGCACGTTGTAAGTCACAGGTTTACTCAGTGTAATGGCAAGCTCCCTTGAGGCCAGATCATCCGCTCCTTACCGGTGTAACACTCCCCCCAGATCTGCTGTTTCTGGCATTCTCTTCTCCCTCTGCAGACTCCTTTAGGATGGTTGATGAATTTAATATCTTAGTTGTGAAGATTTAGAGCTCATCATGCAACACAAACTCAGGTGAGCTTTGTGAAGCCTTCCAAGTCAGAGATCGCCAAGAGCCCTTACACCCCTTTGCTCCCTATGGGAGACATACCGAGTACAATAAAAGGAAGCAAACAAAGCAATTCCACAGCCAAGTGCCAATAAAACTCACTGAATCAGAGCTCACTACATCTGGAAACAGTAATGAATAAGAGACAGAAGTGCTGCTAAAAGGGAAGGAAATCTGCAACAAAGCACACTCCTCGCAGCCCCATGGCCCAGTCGCTCCCGGGTACCAGCTCCCTGTTTGCGGAGAGGAGCTGGCACCTTCCAGTGAGACACCTTCTAAGCAAAGAGCCCTTCGACAATTTCCTTCCCTGCTAGAAAACCATCTCAAAACACATCCAGTGAGACCGATTGCTTTCAGAGTTAATTGAAGGAATTGGTCTGCAAGGAGGCAAGCCTAGCTAGCTAAAGAGGGTAACTGTCTTGCCATTGCTTCCTTGTACTACAGAGCTCTGCGAAGGTGTTTTTTCTCTATCTCCTCTGCACTGGCTCGTCCTTTGCTGCCTCATCACAAAGTAACAGCTCCAGTTCTTTGGCCAAAAGGATGCTGAAGGCACTGCTGCACTACTGCATATTTTTAGTTCATTCCACTTCGCACTGAGCTATGGACATAGCTGTCAGGGAATGAAAAATTTAAACTACGATTCAGGCTCACTCCTATTTTGAGACACGATTTCATTGGTTATTTTTTATTTTTATCTTCGATTCCCTTTCAGTAGCCCCATTTCCCTTCCCAGCTGCACAGGAAGGTCGTACCACCTTTGGTGCCACAGGTAGTAACCGTGCCTGGCTATCTGCTGTGTGTGCAGGCTCCCTGGATGGCGGCACAATTTCCCAGCCACGGACGCTGGGAGGTCTGGCTTTCCTCCCTCTGGCACATGTCTCTGTTCTAGGACAGCCACTTTGCTGCTACTCGATGCCATCTCCCAGCAAAGCACAAACAGGCTTCTGCCTGGGCATTTTACACATTCACCCTGTCACCAGATTGGGGATGCTGCAGCTGAGCTGCTGCTGCTTGGACCTCAAGTGTCCAGGCATCCCTTCACACTTGTATTTTGCACGTTATCTCTCCCTTGCATGCCTGCACTAGAGAGAAATTGTTGGTACTTTGGACTAACCTTCTCTCCTGAACACCAAAATGCTTGGCTACCACTCTAGAGAGATTTAAATATGTTTGGACAAGTTCATGCCTTAAACACACATATTCTATTCCTACTTCTCTCTGTTTACATCAGGGGTAAACCTGAGTTCCTTCCAACACAAACAAGCATAGCCTCTCTAAATTCAGACTGTGCCCTGTCTGCCTATTACAGGAAAACACCTAATATGGTAAATCAATATTTATTTCTAAGGAAAACAACAATAACTCCACACTCATCAAGAACTTCATGCAGTATTCATTATTAATAAAGCATTCAGGTCAGCAGTGACAGAAGAACATGCAACCTTCTTTGAAGCTACGAACTTCAGTCCCCCAAGCCAGTATAAAAATCTCATTTAGCAGTGTTTGGCTTTGTGACGAATTGGGGGAACTTGTCTAAATATGATTTATGAATTCCATTCTGCTTTTATGAGCTACCTGTACCCTTATATCTTGTGACTCCCTGTACTGTCTTATCACTACCTTTTATTGTCTTGTGCCTTATGGTTCTTATGCCAAGGACACAGGAGAATAGTTTTGGTGCATCTGCTCTTAAATAATTGATAGTTAAGGACTAAAAGTTGCTGAATAGACCTAATGTGGGGAGAACAAATGACTTCGGGCACTTCTAGATAAGCCAGTTTTCTCCAATTTCCTTGCAGAGACCTGGGATTTGAAAGGCTGTGCTTTACCCAGAAGCAAAACAAACAGATGAGGTATTAGCAATAGTTCTTAAAAAACACATAGTCCGAGTCCCTCTCTGAAGGGGCTTGGAAAGCAAGTCCACTCAGCAAAAAGCATTTCTCACTTCCAAGCTGTGGTTGCTAACTTAGCACAACACTGGTCTTCAGAAACACATGAACTAGCTCCAGCTGAACTTCCCAGCACAGCCCCATTCCCAGGATCGTGAGCACCTGTGGTTTCCTGGGGAGAGCAGGTCTCCGGACGCGGACTTTCTTTTGTTTTTAAAATAATGTTTGCTACAGGATTCACATCCGCAACGTAAGTTCATCAGCAAAGTCATAAATGAATAGTTTTTTTTAAGAACAAAGTCAGAGCAGCAAACAAATCCACAATAATTGGAAACTAGTTTTGAACATCTGCAATCCAGAAAATGCATTTACATGTCTTTCATGTGCCGACTTGTCAAAGATGCAGTCAAACAAAGGCAAGAAAGATCCAGCCATTATAACTGACAGAGGGTAATGGTCTTTAAAGACTGCTCAAGTGTGTTACTGCTGGGCTAGTTATATTACAGGATTTCCATGGTTAAATAAACAAATAATATTTTATTGCTGACAATTTACACAGGATTTTATGTTCCTAACAAGATCTCTGAGCCTTATAGTCCGCTCATGAAAGACGATGAGCTGACAGTACAAAGGAAGAGCAGCAGCAGAAAAGAGACCATAAATGATAAAACAGAGTTTGAAGCCAAACAGCGGCGGATGGTTTTGGCACAAGCATCTCTTTCATGAGGGAACATTCCTCTTTGTAAACTTAGCCAGAAGCCTTTTAATTTCAGCAAAATGGAACCATCTTTAACATCTTTATTTTCTTCTCTGTACCACAGTCATTTTGCCTCTCAAAAAATGAAAGCTCTGCTTACAGTTTAACTAGCTTCACAGAAAAAAATTATTATATTTTGAAAACAGGTGGATTTGCTGTCATAGAAAACAATAACAAATCCTGAGTTTTAAGAGCCATCCACATGGAGGTTTTTTCCACACAAACTAGAGCCCCAAAGTCCAATATACTCAGTGGAGGAACTCCCATGGACTTCAACCCCACACAGAGCAGATCAGTGGTTTTGACAGGCTGCTGTGACCTAACATTTCACTCTAATCTCGCTTGGTCAGAGAACAAAACAGTTGAGCTCTGGGAACGGATATACCTGCGCTCCACAGGAAAGCGTTCCCTCTGTAGAGAAGGTGGATTTACCATGGCTACGTTGGAGAACGCTACACTATGGACTTTTCAAGGCCTCCCCTCCCTCCCCCTTCGTGGCTTAAGACTCAGAAATTAACCTGAATCAACACGGAAAGCATAAAGCAAACACATGCAAAGCCATTTTGCAGGCAGACGTTTCAGTTCCTGCAGGTTCCATGTCATCATTTCATAACTACAGAAGCACTTCAGACCCGGCTCTGGGTAGCACTGGAATTTTTAAAAAAGCTAAGTGAGTAAAACACACACATGCATGAATAACAGAAAACATTCATTTCAGTAAGCTGTACGCTGCATAAATTTGTATTTTATACTGATTCATAAAAATGCAAGCATTTTTAATACCACGAAACAAAAATAAAAGGGCTTTTTTTCAGCCAGTGGGAACAGTAATAATCATGAAAAAGTAGATCTTTTTACCAAGAAATCTGTCTGGCTTAGTAGAAGAAAGGAGTGAGCAAACATTGTCCAGTAAGCAAGGGATGAACATACACATCTAATTTTTGAAGCATTGCAGTAGGAGTGCAATTTTTCCTTCTGCTACATGGAGAACTTATTAATATTTTTATACACTTTCATAGATTTTCTATGCTGTTCTGCCTGAATATAGCAAATACGCCAAGAAAAAAGCTAGAAGTTGGTAAACAAACAGGGCTGGGCTGCTATTAGCCCAGCTGAGAACCTGAGCTAAACAAGAAATTTCAAAATGCATAATTCTGATAGGTTTTCTTAGTCTGCTGCAGCATTGCATTCCTGTGGGAGGGCTGTAGGCAAGATAGAATTATATATTTGTATTTATAATTGTGTTTTGTATAACAGGTAAACAAGAAAGGTCCCCCCAGAAATAAAACCTATTTTCCTATTACAGTATCTTAACAACTAAACCAGCCAACATCTCAAGGACTCTACATTCAGTGAGGAAGCCAGCTAATAGCACTTGGACACTTCACATTTGAAAGAGTTAAAGTTATAAACCTGCTCCAAAGTTTCTGATTTGAAATGAAAACCCCCCAAATTTACAAAATAAGTTCTATCAAGACAAGACTCTAAAAAGACTACTGCAAACACTTTTTAGGTAATGTTATGAGTTCCGCACAAGAAATTCATTTAGGATGTTTATTTCTGTCAGTTGCTTTGTGCACCATTATTCAGAAAATGAAGTGGTAGGAAACTGCATATAAATAGCAAATAACAAAGATTGGAAAAGGACATAAAGACAGCTTTAATAGGGAACCTTTAAAAATAGTAAGTTAAGACAGACATCTTCTGTACATAAAACAACTCTATGCAAGCTGACATCAGCTCCCACTAGAATGGGTGAGATTTGCTGAAGCTATTTATAGTCTGTAAAATGATTGCAATTTTGAGACAATTTTAGGAGAGAGATCTGACAGTGTTATTTTACAATTACTTTGTTTTGGTTGTGTCAAATAATTACTGCAGATATAACAATATGTCTGTTGTATGCTGGAACATTTCAGCTTCTGTGCTATTATTGAATACCTGAGTTTTGATTTAGAGAGCAAATGGGATTTGTCAGAACCTAAATACAGTTTTTCCTAAGAGAAAGTGGAATACAAAAAAGCAAATTAACGAATGAACTACTTCACAATTTGATAATTCTGTTTCAGTAAGTCAATATCATTGGGCTGTGATTGACTAACGTTAGCTACACGGACATGTATCATTAGTCCTTCAGAATTTATAATGGAGAACTCATATACTAGTTTGAATTGTAGGTGAATGTAGTTCTTGTTATTTACCAATATAGCATGATTTCACTAGTAAGTTCCAACACTATTTAGCCCAGAAGAACAAGTTTTTCTTTTTAAGTAAGATCCCATGACAGAAATTAGTGAATATCCTTTCACAACAGAACATGAGCAGAGACACCAAGGTCAATGGCAAAGATCTCTCCTTTTCTTCACAAATTGAGAAATTATTATAGTAAACATGAGAAGTAGTATTCTGGCCTCTGTAAAGTTAATGCAGTTTTGACAGTGACTTCATAGCACAATGGATAACTATGCCTCGAGTTCTCATGTACGCTGTTTGCCTCTCAGTACAAAGGGGAAGCAAACAGTGACTGTCTCTCAGGGTGCTGCACCGCAAATGAGTGGAAATCGGAGTGTTTCTTTGGTCCAAAAACTCAGAGTATCCTTTAGACTATCCTAATGAAAGCAGGTATGTCCATGCACAGAACATCTCCTATTTATCATGTCCCATCCAGGATCTTGCTGTGACTTTGTGGCTGTAACTCATGCCCAGCAATCTGGTTCCGTTCTGAAACCACTGAGCTGGCAATCAATTTCCCACTGTTATTTGGGTTGAAAGCTAAATCTAAAAATGAAACTACTAATATATTACAAGTATGTACTAAAGCTGTTAAGAAGGGGCTGACAGATCACATTAAAACTTGCGCCCTTAAGCTCTAGGTGGCATGGGAAGCGACTCGTGATACATGATCCCATTATTGACCTTTGAATTGTATAATTTATAAGAAAGCAAAAACCAGGGGTTTTGCACTGCATGCAAGCTAAACCAAAAGGGGAAAAGCTTCATGCTGGCTTTTAAAAAAAAAAAAAAGTTGTCTGTAACACCTGCTAGAAGTTAATATTGTGTATGAATTCCCCAATACCAATTTAAAAGCAAATCCTATCATTCTTTTGTTGTTTTCCATTTTTATCTCTATATATTCCATACAGATGAGTCCATCCACAGCTACTATGATTCTGATGCTTCAACAATTTTCACATATCAACACATTTCAGCTCTCTGCTGAGGATCCAGGATCTGCGGGACACAGATCCCGTAGCAGGATTTTCAGGCACTGACATTTCTCATGGAATGTTCAATCCTGGTTTGAAGTTAATCACCCAAAATAAAATATTATCTGTGACATATGATTTTAGTTTGCTACAATTAACATTTACTGCTAAAGTGAAAGAAAAAGGAGTCAAGAATGAACTGCTGGAAAAAAACTGTTATGCTGCAGATAAGTTCAAGCCCCTTACAGGTAGTTTTCGTATGGGGAAACCCGCACAGAAAAGCAAACAATAAGCAATTTTCATGGATCTTCTCATTCTTTCCATTTATAATGCACTAAGGACTGTGTTTCAATTCATGTTTCTCCACTAGTTGTGGCAAACCATCTGCTTTCACAAACAGGCGGGCCATCCGGACATTGTTCTTGGCACCGTTAGGAGGGTGATCTGCATGCCATCGTAGGGAACCCAGTGTCCTAACCACCTTCTCCATAGGTCCAATTGACCATCACCAGGCCTGCTCATTATTTGCTTCTTCCTGGAGGAGAACAAAGAGAGGAGCCAAGCCACAGAGGCTATGCAGATGGCAAATTCATCGTGGCCCAGATCCAGAAGTCAAATGCGCAGTAGTACCGATAGCAGGGGATGCAACATGGAACAGTTTCACAGACATTACAAGTGGCATCAGCAGAAGCAGCAGCATTAGCTAACAACTGTCTTTTGGATTAATCACTTTACAGAATGCAATTGTGATCTTGTTATGACTCCAAGCAAAGAGAGAGGCATTTACTGAGAAATGCATTATAACAAAGAGTTCAGTTTTGGCTCATTTTTAACCTCAGAGCACCAATCAGGGGGCATTTATCTCTGATCGTATTTCAGACCTATGCCCAAAGACAGAATCCAAACAATTTGTGATGCTGGATTCAGTTTCAGTTCACATTGGTGTAAACTGGGAACAACACCATTGGGTTTCATCAGTGAAAGGCTAATAAAAGTATTATCAGATTCAAATGCATGATTTAGAGTGTATTTTGAAGGCTGTGCACACTTATCCTACTGGGTCACATTTTCAGCAGCACTCAACTGGTACTTATTCACTGGAATCAGGGAAGCCACAATAATTTTGACCAGCTGAGCTGATGGACTGTATTCTCAGAAAATATTGATTTGAGAACAGAATCTGAGAAGTTAATCACACTTCATTCTAGGGAGAAGCTCCGCTTCTGTCGGATTCCCTGTCTGCAGTGTTTTTACAGACCTTTTCGAATTTTCTTGCTAGGTTTTCTGTTTTTTGAAAACATAGTTTGCAAGTCACTTGTAGCTTTTTTTTCCTGACTGTGAAGACAGAAAAAGAAAAGGATTGCAGAGAGAATTCTCTCAGATTGGTCTTCACTGGATTTAAAAGCCTTCAGGAAACATTTGAGGTAATCCACAAAGATTGAAGCGTACAGATGTACCTCCCAGGATGCTAGGACTAATGCATGTAATAACTGTATTTCTTTAAAATGACTTTCTCAGGCAGAGTTAAAGGCATAGATGTAACTAAGGGATTGGACTCAGGCCAAGTTGTAATGGCTCTGGTGTTTATCTTTTTTCTTTTTTTTTTCTTCCCCTCCAGCAGAAAGAGCAGAACAAGCATTTTACTAAGAGATTTAAGGTTTGCTTTCACTCCCTCTCTTACCTACACCTTCTGCCCCAAACATTCTTGGATCACACAAATCAAAAACTAAATTGACTAAACCACAGTGAAAACAGAAAGCCCACTGCTCAGGCTATTTTTACTTTCTTTGTCTGCTAGGAAGAAATGGAAGATAGATAAGACAAAGTATTCAATATTTTATTATTAATATATCAAAGTAGGAAGAGTAAAAAATTGTAGGTTATACAAAGTGCAATTTAGCAGTGGCCACTCTGTCACCAAGGTGACTGAGATTTGTCTTATATAGATGTTATTTTCTTAACATTCTTAGCAAGACACCATGGAGCAGATCCTGAAAAGAGTGGTTTTATTTTTTTCCTCACTGCTCTTCATGTAAACACAGATTTTCCTGCTTATACATGAACCTTACCTAAAAAGACCAAAAAGAATTCTGTCTGCTAGATGCATCCTCCTGCCTGTGAAGGATCTACACTCACAGTGAGGTGGTTAAAGGCTCAATCCATGCTGCCCTACAACCTCGCTTCAGTTTAGACCTATGTCCAGTCATTAAATGCAGAAGTAGCAACCTTTCTCCTTAGATGGCTAATATGAACAATGAAGTACTTAGAGCTTTGAAGAAAGTTTTGGGGCCTTGCTCTGGATGTTTTAAATTGTTCGAGTGGTAACAGCAACTACTTCTGCCCCTCACCCAGTAAAATCACAGAATAGAATCACAGAATAGTAGGGGTTGGAAGGGACCTCTGTGGGTCATCTAGTCCAACCCTCCTGCCGAAGCAGGGTCACCTACAGCAGGCTGTAGAGGACCTTGTCCAGGAGGGTCTTGAATATCTCCAGAGAAGGAGACTCCACAATCTCTCTGGGCAGCCTGTTCCAGTGCTCCGTCACCCTCAGAGGTATGCTGTTGGGAAACTACCCTCACGCAAAGCACATCTTGCATCCTAAAGAAGCAGCCTCAGCAGCACCCAGGACACAACAGAATGCTAGGTGTGTGGCTTTCATGCCTCAGTATTTCATACATTTCTAGTTGTCAGGCCTTTTCCAGCAAACAACCTGTTATATGAGCCCTCAGGACACGTATTTACAGATACATTCCTAAAACCCCTCAAGCGCCTAGCACAGAAGTGATTCAGTGCTACTTTTGCTGCTGTTCTTATTCCAGCCTCTACTAAGACAGTACGGCAACAGGCCGAGAGCTTTGGCGAAGGGGACAGACCATTTTTTCTCCTTCTCTTTTTAGCTATGCTATTCCAGCTTATTTTCCAGTGCCTCCCCCCAGGCTAAGTTCTGCCTTTTGAAATCCATGCTGCAGAAAGCAAAATTTGGCCTCTTTCCATCATCTTCCAAAGTAATTTTCAAGGTTAACCACGGGAAAGGCAGATGAATTATGTGGAAACAATCATTTGCAAAGACCTTTCTTCAGGTGCTCTTCGCCACCCTGTCCATTTGCTCAGCTTGCACTGTGGCAGTGGACAGACACAACACACTATTGACCAGAAAACTGGTCAAAGAATTTAGATTTACACAGTGCAATATATTACAACTAGGTTCACAACAAAGCTTACACGGAGGAAATAAAGAAGGCAACTCCACTGCATTCCTGCCAAGATCTCTGGAAAACAAAAACAACCCTGTAATACAATCCTGTTTGTAAAAATGCTTCAGGGTGCCTATGTTCCAGTGCTGGGAGCATAATAAATTAACTTTAATAGTGGATGCCTAGGACAAAACCCTGTGGGATACCTGAGCCAACCCAACAGGTGGAGAAATTGAAAACAAATTGATAGCCTTGGGACAGGAAATATTAGAACCAAGCAATTATAATGCCAGACTGTCTAGCATGAAAGGCACGGAAAGCCAGCAATGATTTGCATTGATATAGCACCATGAGTAGTGTGTGTCAGGCGATGTCCCAGAGCTTTTCACAGCAAAGGAACATCACAGTACACAACAGCTGAAGGTAAAGAGGGAAAAAAATATCCCACAAAAGTCCAGACCAAAACAACAAAAGCAGGAGTATTTTTTAAACCAAAAGAGTGGTTTCTGCCATATGGGAGGAAAGAGGCAGACAGCTGATTTGAATATATGCCTTCATGGTGTCTGTGCTCTGAGAAGCTTGGGTAAAGTGAGTTTCATTTCACTTGGTTTGCACAGCACCCCGATTTGGAAATCGGAACTTGCACAATGGTTTTGTTCTCCAACACGAACAGGTAAAGCAAAAGGAGAAGATCCCTTGTTACATGTGCTGCTCTTCTTCCCCATTTTCATTTTTTTACCTCTATGCTCTTCCAGCCTGCATGCTGTCTAAATACTGCTCTTTTGGCTCCGTGCAGCAAAAAGGGATGGTAGTCCTCTCATTTTAATTTTTGTTCCATATTATCTGATGCAAACAGGCACTTGGGCCACTCTGCCTCTCCCCTGAAAGCTACATCTGAGGTATAGCTTCTGCAGAATCAACTCCTGACAGCTTTGAATTGTGACCTTCAGTTGAATACACCTTTCCTAGGAGCCGCTACAAATCTGTAATTAACTACAGCTCCAACATCCCTGCCAGCTCTGTGCTGTTCTCTCTCTCTCCCCCTGTATTGTTAGACTCTCTGCTTATGTGTGTGTTATTAGCATTACGGTTCAGAAAAATGCCACACTCCTTCACCGGCTGCTCAAGGCCCTGCTACAGGGCCCGTGGTGAGTGTGTTACCCAGTGTCTTTGCCCTGTAGGCTGGAGCAATCACAGAGCCTACGCCTGAAATAGCACGGGTGCCACCTTATCCCTGAGCTCCTGGTGCAAAACTCGTCGCTGCCCTGAAGGGAAGGGGTGGCCCTATGGTAGGGATACAAAGAAATGGGATTAGAAGGCACCATTTCAAGACACCATACATACTGTTCTCTCTCCTAGAGAGCCAGGAGCTTGGCATCAGAGCCATGCATCGAAAGTTTCCCCAGGAAAATCCACCTCACAGATGTATTCGGAAGGCTTAATATTTTGAAAGCAGCTATCCAATAGAAAGTGCCAGAGAAACACTCTCTATAATTACAATTTTACCACTTGAAAAGCTTGGCTATGTCATAGCAGTGGCTCAATTAAGTCGAAATGCAGGAGTGCTCCTGATGGTGCAATGGTTGTGAATAATATCATAAAACATTTGCTAGTCTCCTGGAAACATGCTGATTATGGGCACAAAGCACAGTATTTTCTTTCTGAGCACTGAGGCTCAACACATTTACTTACATTTGGAATCAGGACAGCTACTGTCTTTTTTAATACAACTTTATGTCATTTATGCTTCACATCAAAATAGCTCTGCTACAGGCAGCACAGGAGTAGACGCTTTTGGGAGCTTGTTTACTTCCCAGAACAAAGTCTTGGGTAAAGCTGCCGCAGCTCTCCCTGACTGCTGCAAAATTCGAGGAACTTGGTGGGACAGCGGAGGACCAAATCACAGGGAGCTAGGAAGCTCCTGGAGTACTGCTGATTAGACTGCACTAATTAAAAGTGCCTGGAATTCAAATGATCCTACAAGAAGAAACAGACAAGACTTGGTTTAGCAGATGACTTCTGCAAGCCTTTCAAGACATTTTACCAGGCAACTTCATGCAGGAGTGCATGCAAAGACCAGATAAGCATTTCTGGATAATAATCTAAATGCAAGATCAATCATCACCTCTGCTGAGACAGGTGAATTAGGGCAAGGGAACGATTTAAAAATCACTCCCCATGACACACAGCTCCTTTACATAGACTGTGGAAGGACTACATTCACCCTTTCCTACTCTCAAAGTGCAAGCCAAAGACAACAGAAAGAATGTACATGTAGTTGCTTGTCCATGTAAGTAGCAGATTGTTTCTTCTGTCTTCTGAGCTATAGACAAAAACACGAGTCAACTGTTTTTGTCAAACTTAAAATTTACTGTTAGATTTTTTTTCTGGATTTTTACTGAATCTTTTTCCAGGATAGAGCGGCTATATATACACAAAGAAGTCGGAGGCTTTGACTGGAAAATGCTTCCATCATACATAAAGATTATTCCAACATAATAAAAGGTATAAAAATAAGCAAATACTGTGGACTTTCAGAGTAGGCCTTTAAGAAAAGGTTGGCTCCAGCTGATTTCTTTAAGTATGCTGATTTTAGCTGCATTGTTTGCCATGCTATATAGCTGTGATGCTTAGCTATTACCTCAGTAGGGTTGTCTGTACTTATACTCAAGAATATAGTAAATTAGACTTAGCACAAAATAAGACCAGTTACATCAACTATACACTCAATGTCAATATTGTTTTTTAGGTCAAATGCTCAGTGCCTCTGAGTCTAGGCTTCACGCAAGGATACCTGAAGGTCATGGGCACCATGCTAAACATTTCCTAACTCCAAGTGAAAATAGTGAGTGTGCTGTTCAGTAATCCCTCTAAGCCAAATTTTTTGACAGAGATACACTTCATTTTGTGTCCAAGTGCTAGCACAGTGTCACACAATCTTCTACACAGCAAAACCACCAGTTCTGACAGTTCAGGACAGTCTCTGAAAACAGTTTCTTGCAGGCAGGACCCTACATGAGATTTGCTGTTACAGCTTAGTTTGGCATTGGCATTATCCTTGACAAGATACATCAGATTAAAATGTGGAAGTAGCCATTGGGTCTGTAGTTTGCTGTAAGAGAGAGTACTGAACATGTTCATTTTGGCCATTCAGCTGGACAAGGGACCCTGGGGGAGCATAAGTACACATTAAGCTGTTGTAAGGAGATCTAAATCTCCTTTGACTGGATACCCACTAGCCATTAAGTGGCTACATAATAAATGTTAATCATTTTGGACCTGATTCAGGATTAAAAGAGTCAGACTTACTTTTACGTTGCAAGTTGCAAAAGGCTGAGGATGCCCTGAAATTGGTTGGTTCGGTGCAAGAGCCAAATGGATGCTGTAGTTTGGAGTAGGACACATGCAGCCCAGAGCAGAAGTTACACCACAATAGAAACTGAGTTTATCTTTCAGTTAATTCAGCACTGTAAAGCTACCTTTAAGGCATGTTATGAGCTTTTTCAGGAACATAGTGTAGGAGAAATATGATGTAGTGGTGATTTGGATGCAGAGGGGCAAGCTCTTCCTTCCTCCACCTCCCCACTCCCACTGGTGGCTACCTCTTCAGTCCATTCCCTCAGAGCACAGCCCGTTGTCCTCTCAAGGACAGACACTGAAACAGTCAGGGAGCAGAAGACAGTAGCTGAATGTCCATGCAGTCACTTCCTAACTCTCCTTTCCCAGCACAGGACACAACCTCACGTAGAAGGATCTTTGTAGGCATTGTCCACACTGTTCTTGTCCCAGTTTAGCAGCCAGCAGTACAGAATAGATGTCCTGCCTGTGGAAGCCAGGTTTTACCCCACCTGATTTACCTTTTGCTCCCTCTAACAGATCTGTGTTTTAGGATAAATACTATATGCTTGAAAGTCTTTCAGAGCTATCTTGCTCAACACATGTCATAATCTCACCTTCTCCCAGAGTGAAAAGGCAAAGGCTATTCTGGCTAAACCCATAAATTCTTTTTGGGTGGGAAACAATACCAGGTACCAATACATGAGTCACCACCAATGAGTCACTGACCCCCCTCTCCAGAGCTGCTCACTTCTCCAGCATTGCCACTACACAACTCCTTCTCTTCAAACATTAAATTCCACTCATACCGCTTCCTTTTTTTGCCATAATTATTCCAAATTTTTATGAAGCATTAAGTGGCTAAGTACAAAAAAAAAAAATCTCCTCCTGGGCTGTTATGCTTATGAAAATATGTAATTAAGATGACACTTTCACTCACTTCAATAATGAACTTGCTTATAAGATATAATCTGTATACAGCTTGAATCAGACCACTTTTTTGTAGGAGTTTCTTCATATTTCTACAGCAATAATCAGCTAAAATCAGTTAGTCCCCAAACACTTTTTTTCTACCCATGATCAGTAATACTACTGTTCTCGCTAACTTAGTTTCTTCATTTCAATTATTTTAAAGCTTTTATGCGCAGTCTACCCAAAAGGAAGTGTGATGTTAATGTGAACAATGTATTTATAACCACTTTGCTTTAGCTTGGAAGTGACAAATACTCCTTGTTTCTAACATTCCCTCAAGCCTTCTGTAGAGTGTGATTTCTTATTTTATATTTTAAAACCTTAATCTCTGGTTTTTTACAGCTAACAATGAATCTCTATATTATACAGACATGCACACACACAAAATTTCCCAGTGCAAAGCTGGAGGCAAAAAATTTAAATTTTGTTGATAAATGATGCTAACTAGATATGACATTTGACCAAACTTGTTAAAACAATCAGAATATTTGATACCATTACACCTAATAAAGATTAAATATCCAGTATTACAAATCGTACCATGCAGCCCAAGACTTACATCTGGATAAGGATACTAAAACAGTTTGCCTTTACGAACTTTTAGCATGGTCTCAGAACATGGCTTTGTGTCTAGACTAACAGGTACTGCAAACACATTTAAGGGCTAAGAATTAATTCAAGGTGCATAAACATGTTTTATACGCATTCTGAAGTCTTGCAGCATTGAAAAAAATTTATAGGTTGGAATCATTCAAGAGTCTGTAGACTTATTTTTGACTGAAATGCTGTGTCTCACAAAACACTGAGAGGAATCCATGGACAAACATGTTTCTATGATACAGGATCACATAGATAATGAAGAGGTAAAGGACTTAACTAAACTGGGAACTTCCTGCAAAGGGTAGCAGGAAAATGAAGTATTGTTGCATGCCAGACAATGGATACTAGTTTAAAATAAAATAAAAAAAAAAAAAAAAAAAAAAAAACACAAAAACACACACCACACTAGGTGCACACTGCAATCAAAGCTAGGAGGAACAGACCAGAGTCTGGTGCCTACAAGCATACAGCTGGACAGATCAGCTGTTCAGTTACACTAAGAAAGAGCAGAAAAGCATAGAGACGAAAAATTACTTTAAAATTAGGCTGTAAACGACTTTGATAAAACACTGAATTTTTTCACCTTCTCTGAAAATAGATGGTGGCCAGGACAAGATGATGGAGGTGACAGAAAGAACAACTTCAGCGCGTTTGGTGTACTTTTAGTTTCCAAAGGAAGATTTCCAGCTATAAATACAATACCAGTGAAGACTGGAATACTGAAAATTCTTTAAGCAGCCCACTGTTACATCTTTGTTTCAATTCTTTGCCCCATTGCACAGCGGGGATGCTTGGACATTAACATCTATGTCAAATTCCCACTTCCTGCTAAAAATTCAAGAAAAGGGATTGTTTTTGTTTGTTTTGTTAGGGAAAAATGCAATGTTCTTCCCAGGTGAACTACGTTATATCTAGAGGAAGTAAACAGAACTAGAACAGCAGAGAAAGCATCCCCTTGATTCTGATGGACTATTCCTAGAGACGTCTGCAAGTCATCAAGGGAGGTGGCTGGAGGAGTAACGAAAGGTCTTGCTTGTAAGGCTCTTGAGACTGATAGCAGGCAACGATACCTGAAGTTGTTACCATTTCAAGACTAGCTTCCCCATGTTGTTAGTATAAAATTTTGTAAATCAATTCCTCCAAATTACAAATGTTGGCCAGGGAAAAACTAAGACCTAGAATAACTGGAATGGGACTTCATTGTAAAAACTACCCAGATCTGGATTAATTGCAGAAGGGCTGAGCTAGATATTGGAAAAGACCCTGAACAGAGGCCAAACCAGTATGGTGCTAGTATAGTCTACACCTTTAAAGACAAGCTACCCAGTGCAGGACAAAGTGAGAACCAGGAAGTCTGGAGAAGCTGAGCAGGTGGTGAGCAGATGCAGAGGGCTCCCTTGGTATGGGCAAGAACCTACCAAGTAGCAAGGCAGGCAATTTATAGGCAAGGCTTAGCTCTTCTCTCTACAGAAGTTCTTCCTTAGTTCTGGTTTCCTTTGCTTCAATCCCTTTACAAAATGTCACATTACAGAATAAATTTGTACGGAAACAAGGTCTTTGTTTTATTGGAATCTATCAGTTGCAGGTGCTTATCCCTTGCAAAAGTCATAATCCTTTCTCTATCATCACCATTTTGCCACAACCAAATGCAGTGTCACAAATGAGATTATGGCTCCGCACAGAAAACAAACATCTGGATCCAATGAATCCCTACAGAACAAAGATCTTGTTTTCATGCAAATGAGTTCAGTAATAAAAATTAAGAAAAAAAATAAATCCTCTGAAAATACACTGTGATGTATGAGCAGAATTCCCTCTAGATAGAGGGAATTGTAGTCATATATTCCCATGCCACATCAACCAGTAGATTTCAAAAGAACAGATCTATTTTCAGAGAAGTGTGAAATCCTGCTAACTATACACATTAAAAGGTATCCATTTAAAGCAAATTTGAGCCTTTTAGTTGGTGAGTGCCGCCAAAAGCTTTCTGTCTTCTGACAGCCATTGCCACTGAATTTGAGCGATCTGCATGTAAAATTAATTGAAAAGAAAACATTTGGGATATTTCAGGGGGGTTGGTTTGTTTGAAAAAACATCAAACAACACACATCATAGAAAAGAAACATTCTGATGAAAATGCGAATCTTCTGGAACTCTTTTACACTTTTTACTAAACAGACATCCCTAAAATAAACCATATTTATTTTCAAAAGTGTTAAGAAATGTTTCCTTAATATTTTTAAGGATGATTATTATCAAAGGGGATGGAAGGATTTCTAACAGTAGCTTTCTTCTAACTATGCACTTAAAATTTTTTCTCAAAAATCTTGAATCCTTACCTCTGCACATGTGTACGTACCATTGATTGAAAACCACTGATTACCATTGTAAAATTATAGCAAAATGGCAGCTGCAGGACTCTCCTCCCAAGATTACTCATTTCAAGTGAGACGTTTCAGACATACCGGCCAGCAGAAAGCATATCAAAACACTATCATCAAGCAACGCAAATATTCATAACCTTAATCAGCTCAATGAATCATGCTAGCATATAGCTTCAAGGGAAGGTTAAGGCCAGCACACGTCTCGTCATAGGTGTACTAGATTCACAGTCCGTGCACTCTTCCAAAGCTGTCACTAGACCAGAGACAAACACAGTATTCTGCCAGTGAAAATATGAGGCTGCATTTTTTTGGTTTTGAACTGAACTACCTGACATCACGCCAACCTGAATTTCCCATTTATTTTCAGCATTACATTTATTGGAACGCTCCCAACATTTTCGGTGATGCAGCTCTAGCTCAGGTGCCTTCTCGTGAGCAGTGGCGATACAGACTAAGAGACTAGTTTAAGTGCTCTCAAGGTGAGCCTGACTTAGCCCAAGTATAAAAGGCTAATATTGTCTCCTCTGATCAAGGGCCTGTTACCAGTCTGAACATGCACAAAGGCAAACATGGTGGTGGAATAATACAAATATGCACATCACAAGAGAAATTGTCCAATTTATCTACAGTAAAGAGGCTGACTGTAAAACAATAATCTGTGTAGCAACTTTACAAGCTTGTATTCAGCATTTACCAGCCTGCAGGTACATATATAGGAGCCAAGTCCTTTACAATCAGCGTGCCCCTGAAATTTGCTCACAACAACATTCTCTTTTCTCACTTTGACAATTTTCATTAACGACTGCCTTCCCTACACGCTACAGCGCGGAAAGGCCTATGTGACCTGCATGCTTACACACGTAAGGAAAGCTCATTGGAGTCTGCAAAGTTTAAATTCAGTACAAAAGTCCACAGAAAGAGAAAGAAAGGAAAGGAAAGAGAAAGAGCATTTCAAAAAGCATGAAGGAGCTAGGCAAACAAAAGTGTAACACATCAACCACTCTCTACAAAGAGTATTAGGATGTAGTTGTTAAGATGGTCTGCCCATGAAAACAATGTCTTTCAATTTCTACCATTTTCTGTGTTAAACCTTGCCTTTTCCAAGCAAAATTTTGAAAATGAAAAAGGAACCTTTGAAGTATTTTTTCTTGATATCTAGCATTACTATTTTTATAATACTTCACATATTATCTAATAATGTATTATCAGCTGTTCTCAAATGATGCCATAAAGTGCCAATGGGCCAAATCTGACACCGGACGCTACTCCAGGAAAGCCAGGTACACAGCACCATGGCACCATGCAGCTCATGCTTTATGCTGACTAAGAATTGGGCTAAAACAAAAAGGTTTAAGTGAGCAAGTCTGAGTTTTAGTTATTTCTCAATCTACTCACATAACAGAGCACTGATGATCGAAAACACAAATTAGGAACAGCTGGTCTTAAAGATGAGGAGACAGTTCAGTCTAACATGGAGGTCAGGGCTATGTTGATTTGACTTTAAAGAAAAAACAAAAAACCAATCACACTCACTAAATCACACTGGGGCACTGTTTTCCATCAATTTTTGCAAACACCTTAATACTAGAGTTATCATTAACTTATTTTCCTGTCGTCCTCTCCAATCCTGTAAACTACCACTTACTTGGAAGAAGTAGTAGAGGACAGCGTGTGCTCACAAAACTTTCCTCCAAGGTCCAACATGCAATGGGCACAGCTGAAGGCACTAGAACCCTCTATGAGATGTTACCCCTGGCTCAGTACCAGACTTCTCTAAAAAGAATCTCAAGCATTCCCTTCCTGACTGCCTAATGGCTCTTCACTGATACTTGCTTTTACTCCAAAAAATGCCACTCTGCTGCCCAGTTAATACTATTTCAATCCCCCTCTAGAGCATATTTATTAAACTTCAGGGTACCTGCTCAGTGTGACTTCCTCAGACACACAGTGGCCAAGTTTTGATTTTTTCTTACTGACCGTTATAGACACGTGCATCCATTTTACACTACTGCTATTGCCTGTACATGTAATTGCCCTTGTTTCTAAATATTGATAATTCTTGGGATAGAAATAGATCATTAGTTCCCAAATGCTGAAGTAACAATTGCTGGATAAGGACTTTCGCAGATGTGGTTCTGAAGTACCTCATCAGCAGGACCATGAAATTTAAGCTAGTCACAAGAATAAATGAGAGCTGGCCTCTGCCCGATCTAGAGACCACAGAAACTTGTTCAAGTCAGGCCACTTGTGCTGATGAATCCTCATTTATATAGACCCTCTTTTAACATATACTGGGCTGAATTTAGAAAACTTAAGCGGTAACACAAAACAGCAGGCTACTACCAAATATATAATAAGCAGTAAAGCATGCATTTTCATCTGAAAATGATTGAGCAACAAGTGATCACAACATACAAGAAAGCCAGGGATTTTTCTTGGTTCTTAAAGCACGTGCATTTCAGATGAAAGAAAGCCTGCTTAGACTCGAGAATAGTTACTGCAAAAGAATATAGACTGGAATACTCTCCCTGAATGTTCTGATTTTATTACTAATAAACAGTATTTTCCTAAAACAACTACCTGGTAAATTTTTTTAGAAGTGCTTATGCTGTATTTGTTATTAATGACAACAAATTCAAACTTATACAGAACTTACAGTTCAGATATTAACACTCTCCATTAGTTAAACATCTTTTTGATGAACAAGAGCAGTTAAGTGTCTGACCTGCCCCCCACACTTTTTCTTTTTGACTAAAGTATTTTACAAACAGTTTAGTTTTATTCTAAAATGAATGTGAAAAATTCCATTTTCCATTTCAAAGGTGTGGAAGGAAGTACGCAGAGCTGACTATTCTTGATCTGACAGAATAATACTGTGTTTTCTCAAGACCAACATACCCATAAACGTAGATGTTTGGGAAAATCCTAATCAAAACTGTTATGAGTAACAACACATCTGTTCTTATTTACAGACATAAGAAGATGCAAGCAACAGCTCCCAATCAAAAAGAAGTGGCATTAAATTTGATTTACTCTTTGTAGGCTGTAAAAGTAATTTAAAGACCACCCCCTCCCCATACATACAAACCTTCTCCCCCCTCTCTGCCCCCCCCCCCCCCCCATTTCTTCCAGAAAACCTTTAACTCTGTTTGGAAAGATATTTATTCTGTCCTTGGCCAAAATCACCTTGTTAACATTTTCAGTTCAATGACTGCAGATATTGTTCATGCCTTTGAATTCAGGCTGCTTCATATTTTAAAGTGGTTTTGTGTACATCATTAATTCAGGGGGTTCAAATCACAGGGTTAAAGGCTCCTCCAGTTAAGTTACAGATTTACAAATCTTGAAAGTGTACATGTAGGAACAAAGCGCAAAAGCTATATCTGGAATTTAAAAATAAGCAAATTTGAGAGCATCAAAGCTAAAGATTATATTTTTCAATCAGTCACCAGGCAAAGTGGCACAAATTGCAGGCAGCTCTATATCACTGTTTTTTAACCACGATACAGCAAAGTACACGATACTGCTTGGAGTAACTCTGGAGTTACCTTTAACCTCATGGGCTTTCCTTTACATAACGCCCAGCTCACTTCACAGCTAGTGAGGTCCGATGCAACGCGCAGCTGCTGCTACAACGCATACCAGCTACTTGCAGCTACTTCAGCTCCAAAGGACCAGACTTCATTGTCCAGTGAATTTGCAGAGGTTCATCCCTAGCCTTGAATCCATATGCCATGCTTTAGAAAGCATCTCTGGCTACAAGACACATGAATACTTTGACTTTTTAAACTGCTGACGGAGTTTATTTAGTGCTTGGGAGATAACCGGGGTATTCCTGGCTCAGAATTTGGACAAGCCATTGGATGTAGTATTTGTTAGAAGTTTTATAGTATTTTTAATGATTACCAAGGATGGTTCTTATTCAAGGCACAGCTCCTCCCGTCACATCCAAGTAACAGCTAGAAATCCACTGCTGCCCATTTCTCACCTGATTCAACACAATCATACACAGACAGCATGAGCGAGGCAAAATTTGAAAACATATTTCAGAGCCAGTACAACATGGCTAACTTCCAGTGACACAAGAGTCCCCGGGTAAGGGAGCTGAAGACGTTTCGCAGATGCATGCACTGAAGAATCAAAATAAACAGCCGCTGCTAATAGTTATAGAGTAGATATTATCAGCATGTGTGTTCCAATTTCTATTAGCCATTTTTGGAAGGGCATGACACATGCCTCTGCCCCATCAACTGGGCGTGTGTGTAGCTTTGAGTAATCCACAGAGCATTAGCTTTAACCAACCAAATGCTGCACGGTTCCAAATCAAGTGGAAGCAAAGACCTTTACAATCCCAGTGGAAACAGCTGTGAGTTTTCACAGTTCGGAGCCTGCAAAGAAGCTGAGCAACTCTGTTTAGACTCATTAGACAAATGCAGTCTCCCCAGAGACAGCCCTGCATAGCAGTACATTAGGTCACAGCTCCACATGAGACCGACAAGTGAATCACTCAGATTTGCTTCAAGGTATGTAAATATTTGTGAGACTGGCAGGTATAGGAAAATTATTTACCATAAACAGGGGGAGGAATCAAACAGCGTGCCTGAAACGGCACCACAGCTTGCTGAGCAGGAGTTAATGTGCTAAGCATCTGCTGCAGTAGGTAGAAAATTCATAAGACACCTCTCTGGCATTATTTTGCTCATCTCCTTATAGCTACTAATCTACAGAACCCAAGGGTTTTATCATCATGCTAGTCCTTCTTGGTATGAAGGCACACCCCTGTGTCAGCCCAAGGTCACTGCACTCCCTGCAAACAATTTGCTCTGTTTTTTGAGGTGTGAAACTTATGGCTAGAAACACATCAGGGCTTTTTGATGGCATGTAACCGTCTACTTCCTCTAAGGAACGCCCCTTCAGAAGAAAAATGTAACACAGCTCGGAGTGTCATCGGAGCTGTTGTAAAATGCACTTGGGCATTGTGAAGACTCATGCTTAACATCTTCGTATAATTTGTGGGAATATGCTCAAAATCTCCACTGCATACTAATGATGTATTATGCAGAAGACCAGGACTGTATCAAGTAAAACATTTTTAGATTATTAAGAGGAAGAATGAGGACCAGAAATACAAGTAAAGGTCCTTCCACTTACCTGTGATTACAAAGATGGTAGTGAGTAGTGATACTAGTTTCTGCTTCAATATAGACTCTACGTAATGCTGCAGAAAGAGCCCTAGTTTCAAAGCTTAACTCGTTCTTATGGCAGCAAGAATGATGGGCAGTCAGAGTACTCTAGCAGACAAAATACAGGAGCTAAGACTCAAAAACCAAATTTGCCCAATTTCTGTGACCTCTTACATTTCACCTAATATTTTACCTGTATCTCTTGGTCTTATTAGGCAGACAAAATTCACAGTATTAGAAGAGAACTACCATTTTTATACTTTTCTTCTGAGATTGTAAGTACTGCTGCTGGACTTTATTAAAAGGCTAAAAGGTTGTAACCAACATTCACTCCACTGCAAGACAGAGGCATGCTTAACTATCTGGCTTAGCCTATCTTCTGGAACCAAGAGTGACTTAACTAATCTGGCATATTCTTACAAATGTGACCCAGACATTGCACCCAAAGTTTCTTCTTTTGTCCTGCTAGGTAGCCAAAATGCTGTAGGTAGTGAACACTATAAGCTTTAAGAAGAGAACTAGGAAACAGCTTTTATTATTATAATAAATACCATTTGCATTCAGACAGATTAAATACTGTCCACAAACGTACGAAAACAGAGCCACTGGCTGAGAGAGCTTACGATGTAATAGACAAGTTTTATTTACTTTTTAGAAACCTTTTGGTTCTTTTAAACAGCAAAATATGATTTCATAATTATTACCTTATGCTGTCCTGACATTTACATTACCATACAGTGCTGAAAGCCAGAAAATACCAACTGTTCTGCAGAGGATTTTGTTCTCTGCAGGGTAAAAATCTATTAAATTACATTCAGACCTGTAAAAAAAAAAAGTACAGTCTTGGATTGCAAGATTGGGAGTGTTTTGAGTCCCAAACTCTACGTGGAGTAGCATATTATGGATCAATGACTGAAGGTAGTTTGGGAAGCATTAAACAGGTTTTATGAAATCCCCTGTTCGAAGGATAGATTGCACGTACTTACAAACTGGGCGAAGACAGGGCTGTAAAAGCGTAACAAAACTGAAGATATACCCCTGCTCTCCTGCATCTACAAGTGTCAAGATTCGAGTGCTTCCTGGAAATGCACACATGTCTGTGTGAGGACCAAAAAAGATCGCTTTGTCCTGTATTTGCATTGTTTACAGAAATGCATAGAATGTGCCCATGAAACCGAAAGGTAAGGTGAGAGTCAGAGACCGGGACTTAATCCAAACCCCTTTATATCCTAAGGAAAGTCTCAACTCCAAGGGTCACCGAGAGCACTATTTCTATACAGAGATTTAATCAATCCCTCCCCTCCCCAGACTTTGCACCTTTTACAGCATCCATTGCTCACAACTGTGACATTTAGTAGGGATTGTGAAAGGCTTAGAGCAGCACTAATTTTTCCAATTCTCGCTGGACTGATGAATGGCTCCTATAAAAGGTTAAATCATCACTTCTCCTGCCCCTCAGAATTGCAGTGCTTCCTAATCTAAACTGTGCCGTAAGCACTAAAAACACAAGGGAGAGTGGTGTAACAACAGCTTTTACCTAACAGCAAAGGCAGCATTCCCCAAAGCCCAGCTGCCTTTACTTTACTCTGCCTTCAGCATGAAGGTCTCTGGTTGCCTCTCATCCACACAAAGTGAAATCAGAGGGAGGAAAATGGATGGAACAAGTCAGTCACATGCTGCGTCTAAGGTTTGCCCTGACCTTGACTCATGACACTGGAAGTCTGCTATGACCCATTGATGAGTTTCTTAGCTGGTGACAGGGGCCTCAGTGTCAGCTGCCTCCACAGGGTAACCACGGGGAACTCCACAGCACTACTGCATATCACCAGAAGACATGAGGTCTCCTCCTCTTCACTAGAAAACCGGCAAGCAGCTGAGCTAGGAGAAGGACTTGGTTAGGCAACCTCTGCCACAACAGCTTGGCCGGTTCCACGGCAGCACCGCTTTTTGAAAAGGACACGGAGGAGTTTCAGCAGCCGGGATGCCACTCTTGAAGCTGCATTTCTGGATGAGGAGCACTGTTTCTGTATCTCATATACTACCCCTAGTGTGAAAGAAGAGCTGGGCCAGGAGGCTTATTCCCAACTGACTTCATAGGCCAAAAAGTCTAAAGATGATATCGCTTTAATACCTATCCTCCTGTCACTGAGGAGGGCCAAGATTGCACCTACATATCATCAAGACACAACGCAGCCAGGTAATGTGTGGCAGCTATCCTTAAATTCAAAAATAATTTAAAGCTAGTCTCTACATTCAACCGTGCTACGGGAAGCACAGTACAGCCTAATTATAGATAAAAGTAATAAATTAAGATTTCTCCATTGTCTGAAGAGAGAGGAAGAGTTTCCTTCAAAGATAATTCAGAACAGAAACCTAATTTGTGTGCTCTGAATCGCCTGTGAAGGAGTCCTGTCCCCCTTCCCATCACTGCCTGCTCTGGCAATAGTAAGAAGTTCTCCAGGCAGCATCTAGCCTCTATGTCTGTACCTGTATCAACCACACCAAGCATCAGTACGACATCAGATTTGCCCGTCTTCTTCATTTACCAAATAATAATTAGTCGGACAGTCAGAACAGTAAGTTTTGGTGTTCCATTGTTTCCACAGCATCTGAGTCTAGATTAAGACCCTGAGAGAAATGGCTTAGTTTGTAATTTAAAAGCAATATAGAACTTTTTGAAAACAAGGATAAATTACATGTTCCTGAAAATTAAATCCCTAAGACTACAGAGAGAATACTAGTTAACAGGTAAAGGTGATTTATGTAATTAAAATACTCATGTACTATTAATAATCCTAATTTGCATGAGTATTAGGTCATTTTTATGTAATTAGCTGAAGCAGAAGGTTTTTTGTCAATTAAACTAATTGTTTTTCACACTAGGTGTAGATTGAATATTGATCTTTTTTATTCAGCTCACTTACATAAGCAAATTAGATCTAATTGCATCCTTACCACATCATTACTCAATTATTGCAAATTACAGAAAATATATTCTCCCGTAGAATAATGCTTTCTTTGTAGTATCGATGTTGAAGAGAAGCTAGTTAATTTCAGAACTTCAAACTATTTTTTCCATCTGTCAACTTAGTAGACATTTGCATCACACAGTACATCTCATCATTAGTTAACATACCAGTAGAGAACTAAATGGATGCAGGAAAAACCCAGAAGAATAGCTGTTTCTTTTGACAAACACTTAGAAGAGCGATCACTCAAGCAATGACAGCTCATGTACCTGTAATGATATGACTTTTTAGATTTAATAACATTACTTCCAATTTTCCAGAATGACTTTGTTCTTTTGGCTTAACAAAGGCTCAAAACGACAAGGATTTTCATAGTTTGAGGTTTGGGGGTTTTGCTCTGGTGGTTTGTTTTGTTTTAAAATAAAGGAACACTTATGTTGGGGCAGGGGAGAGAAAATCGTAAGTAATGTTTTGCTTTAGCAAATTCTAGACTCTCAGTGACTTTACTGGATGTTTTACTTCACCCTTGCTATTTTTAGTATAATGGGATATAAATATTATAATCTCTAGATTTTACTTGTACTTTTCTCCTCTATGTGATCTATTTGTTACAGATTAGCTCCTGAAGGAAGGTGGGAGACAAAAATCCAACAGCTCATATTAGAAACTTAAAAATTTGAGGTATGGGGCAAGGTGGATTGCCTCCATCAGAGAGGCTTAGTTTAATCCTCAGAACATCTCCTACTAGAATGCCATAGAGACGAAAAATTTAATATTACTCAAACTATACATTGGTTTTCATGTTAGTATTTTTTATTCATGCTGTTACTTCATTCCAAACCCTGTATTTATAGTGCTTTATACTGCATATACCTGAAGTAAAACAAAAATAGGTTTTTATCAGCTGTATCCATATCATCCCTACCAAGCATCAATATGATGTACATCTCTAAGTACAGTTTTACAGATGACAATATTTTTTTCTTGTTGCAGATTCCCAAAGTGTAGAACTGCTTTTGGTAGTAGGTATTGCAGCCAGGTACCCCACCTCTCTCTCCTTCAAACACTTTTTTTTTTTTGTACTTTCAAAGGAGGTGCTTGACTCTGCAACAGAGACCAGAGCCCAATTGTTCCAAGGCTGGTACACACCCTCCTCATCTCCTCCACACACTGCTCATGCACACACCCTGCAATAGTCCTGCTCCTGACAACACTGTCTGTTAAGTCCCGATTTGAACTGGTGCTGGGGCGTATTTAAGCAGCTTATCCACTGCCCCTTTCTCATCTTTCAGTCTGCAAGTTTCTCAGAAGCTTGTACTCAGAGGCAGATGGAAAGAATCCCAAAGTGCCGCCATGGTGTAGGAAGGTCTCCAACTGTGTTCAGTGTGAGCAGGTATCTGAGAACGTGGTTCTTTGTGGATGCCGTTGTAGGCATCTATTTACAGTCACGTGAATCTCCAGCCTAAAGCTGTACCAATTAAACGATTCCAAGACATTTCTATTTCACTGTAGTCAAACTCTTATGGTAGCTTGTAGGTACAAACTGCATCGTCATACAAGTTTCCACCCCCTTTTGGTTCCCCATGCATGTAGTTCCCTCAAATACAGGACAGAAGGAAGTAGCCTACCTACAGTACCAAATATTATTTTTTAAGTACAGCTGTTGGAATTGTGCTAGACAAACTAGCTTGCTCAAAAACATTTTACCCTTGCAAGATGGGATATGGACCACATAGCCTCCGGACAGATTTGCTATTTCAAATGCATTACTTTCCTTTCCCAGATATTTTTTGCAGACTAAGCAAGACAAAGAAAATGCAATTTCATTAGAATCTTTGACGTTTAAAAAACAGCTACTCCCTGGTCACCAGGTACTCAGGAAACCAGAGGCCTCACTACTCTGCCTCCAAAATTCACTCTCCAAATATTTTGTTACAGAGAGGCATAATACAGCTATCACCTACGCAGACACACACGTTATTTTCCTCAGACCACCTGCAATTTGATTGACTCATCACCTATAAAGCACTCAGCTGTAAAACTGCTCTAAGAATAGTGGGGTTTGACCTGAAAGAATCTTGAAAGGCCAATGTCACAGCTGTAAAGTAGTAAGAGACCAACACAGGAAGACATTGAACCTGGGGAAATTCCCTGTTTGTATCACTCGTATTCGTGTATCAATTTATACAAGAAAAGGAATGCATTAGGTCTCTGCAACTAATCACTCTTGGGATGCAACGGAAGAAGTATCTGTTGAACTCAGATGGAGAGGATTTTTTTCACCTGACAGGGAAACCCCCACTGAAACAGAGTTGATGAAGTTACACAGTATTGCCCCATATGACACCGTATTATCCCATTTGATTTCCACACCCAGGCTGAAATGTAGAACACCATTCCCACTCCCCCTCCCCTCCACAAGGTTGCTCATACCTTGCTCAGATTTGGTAGCAAGAACGGTTTGTTTCTCATAGCACTCATTCCAAGTAGTTGCAACCTGCCGAGGAGGGCAGCAAGGCTCAGTAATGGAAGCATTCACCACCATCAGCATTCACAGTGAGAAGAACACCCGCACTACGGATGGCTGCCCAGCAGTACGCTGTCTGCTTCAGAGAGGTAGGGAAGAATCTAGCCCAGGCAGTGCTAGCAGCAAGCTCCTTACCATGGCGTTTGACCTCTGCTAGTATCTCCGCTGCTGCGTTGAGGCTGCGATAGTCCCGGTCAGCCCCCAGTGCTTATTCAACTGTGGTGTTAATTTGTGCATTCTATCACAAAATAGAGAAGTCTTCAAGATAAATTCAAACTTGTTATTCCAGCACTACTTTGAATGTTTTGCAAAGAAAATCACATCTGTGTTTCTTCTCTAATCAGGCTAGAAGAAAAGTTCCTGAAGAGAAGACACTGTGAACAACAATGTGCCATAATGCTGTACAAATTGCTTTCCTTAAAAAATAAGAAATGAACAGTACTTAGACTTGATGGATTGTTTGTCCTTTTCACTTGTTAAAATTCGCTGGTGTTAAAACTGGGCCATATGGAACATAGTTGTTGGTGTCAGAGCCCAGATGCCAGCTGCCTACATTCTTATAGCAACTGCATCTGGATTTCTCATCACTCTGGTTTCAGAGTTAAAAGAAAAAAAAGCTAATTTCTAAAGAGAAAACACTTTTTCCCCAAAAATTCAAGTAACTACAGTCTACCCAAGTCAAGGTAAGGTGCAGGATTCGACACAATTCTCCTCTGCCTGCTGAGCTGCCTTCACTAATCACACGGCCAGTACTTGCCCGTTGCAACTGGGAGGTGAAATACATTTATTTTGGCATTGCCATAGATGGCTTAGGTGAATGCATTTTATTGCTCAGTGAGGTAGAGCTAAGAGCACTTGCAAAAATCAGTGGTAGAATCTCAGCTGGCAAGCGGTAACTTGTTAAACCACTATAAAACAGTCATGTTCTATCTTGTACTAAAAGCCTACACAACAAGGAGGGTGGGAGGAAAAAACCCTTAAGAACAAACAGTCTACCGTCAGCTAAATATAACCACCTCAGCAAGCTCATAGTCGAGGAAGACAGACTTCACACGAGTACAATGCATCTGGTCAAGTTATTGAAAAAGCCACTATACTTTCTTAACATGTTCCCTAAGAATGCAAGTATCTGAATATAGACTCTTGATATGGGTCTGCAGATTTTTATTAAATGGAGATGTAGAATACTTTCCTCGCACAACTAAAACATCTAGAAATTCATTCAGGTATTTAAGCCAAATGTGTCGAAATATAATACTTCTCCAGAACAGTGAGAACTATCCCCAAAACCAGCTTGGATAAGTCTGATAAAACACGCTGTTGATGAACTGCATTTACATTGTTCTAAACCATCTTAAACTTCTCTATACTTACAACACCAATCATGCAACGCTACACTACACTGGCTGGGTTAGATACATTTCATCTGCAACATACTACCTTTTATATTCAACAGCAGGACGAGAGAGATTCCTTTGTTAGCAGCGTAAAAAAGCACTGTTAGTCACAACTGGCCACACAGGCCAAGTTGCAAAAAATTCTCCTAAATAATTCTCCGAGATATACTGGGAGCCACAAAGTATCTTAGATAACTGTTTTGAGGGGCCTATGGATGCTGGGGGGAGAGGAAAGAAAAAAAAAAATAAATAAAGACTTTGTTAGCATCTGGTAGACCATAAGTAAGATCTGCTAAGAGTAGGTCAAGAAGTATGTTCAACTTCTAACATAGGATTAATTTACACTCTCGACTGGAGTTTGCTGGCTACTTAATTACATTGAATATTATTTTCTAGAACTCAAATCCGGATAGCCTATAGGTGTATGTATATAGGTAACCATTTCACTATAGCCAGCTTGGAGAGCTAAGAAGGTTTAATGTGCCAGTAAATGAACTTTAGCTTCTTCATCATTATTTTACTCATTTCATAGCCTACAATGAAAACACGTCTTAAGCCCACATTCTGTCACTCAGAAGGGATTGCAAGTAGAGCGAGATCATGCTACTCATTGTCTCGAGCTATAGTTTCAAATACCTTTCTACATATTCCCAGACTGAGAAGCTTCCTTTGAAATACATGGCCCTTTGCCTTTTCGTTACAGAAAGAATGAACTTTCGGCACCATTTGCTGCCAGCTAGCTTTGTTTCAGGCACGCCAGAATACAGAACATAGAGAGTAAGGAAGACTCTCTGGGTAGTAAAAGCAACATCAAAAAAGAGGTATAATGTACATCTAAGACCACCCATGAACAGCTAAGATTAGTCATGGGGAATCAACGTTCAAGAACATTTCTAGAAAATCCTGTGGGATCTCCCTGTATCACTAATAATGTAACAACACTACTTAGCATACCATGGGTATTATTCAAATACTGGTATAAACTAGAATTGAAGTACTCTGTCTTTTTATTTCTCATAAATTTTAATGTTGGATGTTATCTTCTGGAAGCTCATAGAGCAAGGGGAAGGCCCAAGCATCTTTATGTTTACCTCCACTAGAGTTCACATGCTAAAGTGGTACCAATGCATACTCATTGAAAAATACTTCTTCCTGAAGTGTTTCTTACCAACTGCTGACAGGACAGTACTGCATAGTCAAACATGCAGAGATACGGTACAGTCAAACACACAAAGAATGACTTTCTCCCTTCTCGAATAGTTTCCTTTGCACACACAAAGCCTTCTCTGGTACCAAGAGGAATCCCACTGCAGTCAATTAAAACAAGGCTGCTCAGGGACAGCTAAAAACCCCAGCCCTTTATGAATCAACTTGCAATTTTCTTTATTCTGTGAACAAAAGCAGAAATTTGAAGGAATGGAGAGTGTTAGAAGATAGAAAACAGCATGATCATTCTTGTTCACAGAACAGGTTGAAGGTTTCAGCAGGATAATCTTTCCTGAAGCATCATATTTTGATAATCAGCAGGTAAAAATGTTAAAGGAATTTTCACTTATTATGAATTCTCATCTACAGAACTCTTACATATTACAACAGAGTGTTTAGAATAGAAGCAGCTCCTGGCTGACTTCATAGAGCAATTTCATTCTGTATAATATTCCTGCCTTACTGTACTCAAACCTCCGAGGATATCATTGGGCATAACTTAATTACAAAATCTACATCATGCACTTCTAACAGCCTCAGTACATAGAAGGATGACATGCAATCAAGAACGATCTTTTTGCTACACTTGGAAAGAGCAAGCAGTGTTAACTTCTAGGGCCTGACATCAAGGTGTTCAAAGATGCACATACCACCAAGTGTCACACATTAAAAAGCACTCAACTCCATATACGACCTTTTCAAAGTAAAGACTCTTAGCATCTCACCTAACGCTTCCAGTCTAATCCAAAGCCTATTAAAAGCATGCTGCTCACCTTGAATGATGCTTAGCATTTTTGGAAAGCCTCACCAAGTACCTTCAGCTGCCACTGAAACCACCAGGAGTTGCAGGCACTCAGCATTTTACGCTAGACAAGCAGCCACCATGATCAAACACCTTCTGAAGTAATGTTTGTCTCTCCTGCTGCGACTCGCTTGCATTCTGCATCTGGTGTTCCTACCTTCCTGCTCCACAAAATCCCTCTCAAGGGAACACCTTGACTCTGAGAACCAAATGACTGGCCCTTTTTTTAAGTAGTTTCTTAATTTAGGTTCATTCTTTGTTCCTGGAGGAAGAAAAGCACTTCTGTTCTTTTTGCTTTCTGTGCTATTTTTCTAATGTATGTGTTTGTTATTGCAATACCTTCCCAGTATCATAATTTTTTCTGGCAAGGAAAAATCTGGTATAGAAGCTCCTTGGTTTATTGGACAAATTTTCACTCCAGGTTAAGGAGAAAAACAAAAAACCACCACATCTAGCAGCATTTTGTCAGAAGACACAGCTTCCATTACTCCCCTTTTCCCCTTGCTATTACACTTAGGTTTGAATATAGATTAAGAATTAAAAGTGAAATGAATCCAGTAAAACATTCACCTGCAGATAGCAAGCTCAGACAAAAAGAAAGCTTCACTAGATTTTTCTCCATGTCTTGCTTGCTTTCTCAGTTTTAAAAAAGTGAAATCTCCCACAATGGTTTTCACAGTTTTTATGACTTTTGTAAGGCTTCTTTAATGACCCTTCTGAGTGATAAAAAGCACAATTAAAAACTACATTTCCCTCAGTTAATTCATATTTTCTTCTTGTGG
Source organism: Opisthocomus hoazin (assembly GCF_030867145.1). Taxonomy (NCBI): domain Eukaryota; kingdom Metazoa; phylum Chordata; class Aves; order Opisthocomiformes; family Opisthocomidae; genus Opisthocomus; species Opisthocomus hoazin. The sequence continues at coordinate 3,542,731 of NC_134424.1, read as the reverse complement.
CACTAGCATGATCAGCTTTATAATCCAGGTGATACACCTTTTCTGTGGACCATAATTAGGTTCCTGCAAGTTTCCTAAGCTCTTTATTTCATGCCCATCTTTTAAAAAAAAGATTACTTGCAAGAGAGATGTTCTGTCTCTTAAATGGAAGAAATACTGAAAGAGACTACCCACTGTACTTCAGTTCTTTAATTAGCAAAAGAAATGCTTATGTTTGAATACTCAGTCTTGGGGCAAGACTTACACAGCCATCATCCTGGTCTGGAGGTACATGACAGCCTCACATCTCACACGGGCCTTGCAGTCACACACCTTTCCACAGCTGTGCTGTGTACAGTTAGCAAAATGCTAAGTCTCAAAGATGACAAAGCTGGTTGAGGACATTCTTTTAAGGAAAAATCTCTAGAACATAGCAGCATGGGTCTGCCTCAGAAACTACAAAGGAAGGTATTCAGACAAAGACTAGCTGCTCCCTTAATGCTGACAGTGTCTCAGTTACAGGGAGTTGTACATAAGACAAAGAATGTAAAATTACTCAAATTTAAGTCAGAGAGTAACTAGATCAAGGGAACTCAAAGGTGACTGAAGTCACTGGCCATCATTCCAGAGCAAAGCTCTGATGAGGACTAGGGCTGTTGTCAAGTTTAGATACAGAGTTTTACTTGGCCTCACATCAGATGATGGAAGGCAACGTTCACACTTGTTTCACACTTGTCATAGTTTTGCTCAGCCTGAGCAAATCTTTCGCTTCCTTAGGTGGGAGCTGAGATAGAATTGAAACCCTTTTGGTGGGCCTAGGAGAGCTCCACCACCAGTGCTTGCCACTAGATGCTGCATGGGTTTCTTCAAATAACAAACACAGTGTTATTTCAGTGTGTTACATGGACTTTTATCTTTTTCTTACAACACAGTCACTGTACCTTCACCATCTTTCTCATTAGAGCCCCTTTCTTCTCTCTTCACTCCTGACTTTCCTTACACTGTTTGCACTTCTTTATTCTTGTTCTCTATCTATGTACCAAAACTATTCTGTTGAAGAGCAAACGTCTGAGAGTGAAGGTTTTTTTGGGTAGCGAATGTGCTATTTGATGCTCAAAGTGCAGCACAAAGAATTAAGATTAAAAGAACTGAGTGATACAGGGGAGATTAGAGAGAGCAGAGAATGCTAAAGACACACAAAGAGTGCAGGAAAGCTAAAATCACTTCAAACATTAATATCCTTCTTTGTGCCATATTCTACAAAAAGTGTTCTGTATCTTAGGCTTGAATCTTTCATTCTTTTTATTTCAAGCAGTTCACCGATAAGATGAACATCCAAACTTTTTAAAAATTAATGCTATTATATAGATATGGGTGAAAATATATATATATTTCAGGAATATAATACCCTGAGAGGACTTCTGTTAAACCAATAGTTAGTGCCTGAAAAACACAATCATGAAACTTTTACTACACAGGACCATTAGAGGAAAAAAAGACAGATGTCATCTCGGAAATGTGATGAGACTACAAAGAAAAAAGCTTTGCCTCTTTCCTTCATGCTTCTTTTTCAAATAGTAGAGAACAGAAAGTTTTTACACACTACAACCACTAGTGGATGCTATGACACAGAGAGGGATACGCAACGAGATGCTTGCTGAAGGCAAGCAAGACTGAAGGAAGGGTTTAGGGGTTGGGGGATTTTTATGTCTGGTTGCTTAGGGTTTGGTTTTTTTTTTATTTATACAATAAGGTTGAAGATTTTCATAAGCTTCCTGACAAGTTTGCTTAGACCTTGTTCAGCTGTTCCTAGCTGTGATCTATCCATGAAGTATGCTGTAACCAGAAAGAATCTGATGTAAAGTGCTTTAATCTTCAAAAAAACAAGTAAAGGGGTAGGAAAGAAAGCTCAACCAACATTATACAGGGTTTTGCAAAGAAACACCTAGAGAGTTAAGAACTTCAAACTAAGACAGTTCAACTATCATGTCTACATTCACTAGTTTTAAGCCAATTTCTCTCTGTTGCAAAAAGAGCATAAAAAGTGGTGCTGGAGCTGGGAAGTCTTCCCCAGAGAAAATGGGCAGCCTCCGCAGTGGATCCAGTGCAGTACTCACTATGAGCTTCCTCACAGCTTTCCAAGGAGAACATTACTTTCTCATAGGATGAAAGATGAATATCAATAAACTCCCTGAAGTGACATGTAAATATGGAAAGAAAGTATTTTCTTGCTTGCCTCAAATTTTCCTTCTCTGCTTCCGAAAACACAGCGAAGCCGTACCCGTTCTTTGCCCGCCATAGAGCACAGTAAATTGAACACTGAAGAGAGAACATAGGCTGCAATTCATTCATCCTCCTTTTAGCTTCTTCCCTTCAATTTTTGCCTGCGCTTTTTAAGGATAGCACTTGTGTGATTATGTGGAAGCACTTCAGGTCCTTAATGCCTCACACAAAAGGTTTGGTTCATGACTCTTTGCTGTGGCCCATTTTCCTGTATCTACCCCCTACAGGGTTCTTACGCAGATACAGAAATAAAAGGATCGGCTCCCCACCAGGCCGATTTTGTCACATCACAGCATCCACCACAGCCCAGATGTTCAACAGGAGGTTCTCAGTACGGCCGGCTCCTTCAGCTTTTCTCAGAGCTCTGGCCAACAGCCTCATCTGGAGGCTTTCCAGAGCAATAATGGGAGTCTGACAAATTGCTAATATTCGTAACTGGGCAGTAGCACAATCCAAACTCAAGTCTTTCAGAGCAAACGATACAAGTTTTGTCATCACAATTTTTACACCAGATAGTTTTTGTCAAAGGCTAGCTGTGGGGGAAGCCAGTAGCACAAGGAAGAATAGCCTCAATGGGGACTTGTTGGACCAGTATGTTTGAACAAATAGGACAGATACACAACATAACTGCCACCAACCCAAAAAATCCTGGTCAGTTTTGACAACCCAAATCTCCCCTTCAGCATTCCCTGTCTGCCTCCAGATCTCCTGATGAATACATCACATAGCTATTATGATAAAAGACTTAGCAGACTTGTTAAATATACTCGATTCTAACAAGAAGAACTACATTCTATGGGCCGTATTGATCAATAAAAACATCACCATGGGAAGTCTGTATAGACTGCTGACAAGCAGACCATTTGAGCTGTCCCTCCACTCGCACATGGCCATCAGATACAGCATGGCAGCTTCTGCTCTCAGCTTTACCTGCACAACCTCCATGGGCAACCTAGTACAGCCTGCGTATTTCTAAAACTGAACAGAAGTCTTCATGGAGACTACAGGAGCCAACTGTGCACCTAACCTTTATGCCAGGTTCGCAGCTTGTACACAGCTGGGTAGTTTCTTTAGTTTAGCTACTCCAGAATAATTCCCAGAATAAAAGTTGCATTATCAGAGCAGCTGCATGTATACATGGTGGATGCCCGGGACTCATCACTGACTTCAAGCAAAAAAGCAACAGACTAGATCAGGGCCAGAACATAAAACGGAGCTGCACAGCTGGCACTCCAACAGTACCAAACACAGAGGGCATGACTGAAATAACCGTCACGTCATTATTATTACGTTAGAGAGACCTATATCATTAGGAATCCAAAGCTGCTGAGTATTACTCAGTCACACTTAGAGTGGGAGGAAGGAAAGAATAAACTAGAGATTAAACAATTGAGAGATTTCGATCATGGCAGAGGGTACTAAGTTTGCTATGGCCAGAGTCACTAAATCAAAACATGCAACTTGCTCCAAGTTGAGTAGTTGATACACTGGGTCAGAACAGACAACAGGTTTGCAAGGTCAGAGCTGAATGCAAGGTGGACATTGCAACCGAAACCCTAACGTATTCCCAAACCAATGCAACAGAAGCCATAAAATAAGCAGGAGAGCACCATAATTTTCTTTGGGCTGGCTTATACTGCATACCGTTATTCAAAGAAAAGAAAAAAATAGAGAAAAAAGGAAAGAAAATAAAGACATGCTTTACAGGTGAACATTGATCTACAGTATCTGTGAGTTTAAAAAGAATAATTAAAAAGAAAGATACCAAGTCTGCTCAGCCCACCGCTAGGAAAACGCAGCCCTCCACCCCAACACATCGCAGCAGGCAAACTCCCTTCAGGCAAGCACTGTCATTAATCCCACACAGTGCTCATAATACATGCAACCTTGCCACTACTAAGGATTGCTCCCAGATTTCCTTCACTTAGATGCAAAGAGAGACAGTTGTTCTCACCAGGGGAGTACCAAGGTTGCAGTTTCCCTGGCAACAATATCTTAAGATCTGCCCCCCCCTTAATTATGCAAATTCTCAGCAATTCAGGACAAGTGCAGGAGAAAGGATTCAATCTGAGCTTTATCACCAGAACACAGTTTACACAGTAACAAGCATTCAGTAGTTTGCTACCCGTACAGTATTAAGGGTGTAAGTATTAACCAAGAGCCCAGTTCTGCACCTTGACGCTGCAGGTTTTCTTTCTAAATAGCCTGCAAAGAACCCCACTCTGGTCAACGCTCCACCTGACTTTAGAGGTCAGTACAGGCCTGGGCTGCTTCAAACTCCTAACCACGTCTACACTTCGCATTTTTCCTCCGCTCTAAATCTAAATAATCTGCTTTGGCAATGAGGTTTTATAGTGTTTAAATGGGGCAAGCCTTGCTAAAATGATTGTGTGTTTTATTAAAAAGTAAAACCCAGAGGTACAAAGCGTCTGTCCTACATCCAAAATTTAAGTTTCAAGACAGATATGAGAACCTGGAAACTGTGGCTTGTAATTAGAACTAGCAGAGACTCTTTCATACCATTAAAGATCTCCTCCATCCTATTTTTCCAATATCATGAGATTATGTACTTCATTAAAGCAATTACAGCATATTTATGAACAGTCCCCTGTGTCTCTAAGCACAGCTGCCAAATAGGGGGTTTGGGAGGTGGAAACTTATTTCTAAATCTTCCAAATCTTTTTTCCTCTTTCTGTATTTCAAAATATTTTAATTAAATCCCTGGGCACAAGTGGGTATGATTTAGAAGGCAATTCAGGTCTTTAGGCCTACACGGATGTCACTTAAAATCATCTTTGAAGGATGATTTCAGAAACAACTAAAGCACCATTAACGAGAGTAAATTGGAGGTGCACGAGTAGCAACCACTATTATTTTGACAGCATTCAAGTTAAACAGCAGCTACAAGGAATGTCTGCCCATTAATGCTGAGCTGATCAGTATTCAGGAGAACTCATTAGAATACCAGTCAAATTTCTTGAACTTTTTTCAATGAAAAACCTCAATACAATGAAGAATTTGCGAGATACAGATAAAAACATGATTTTTCATAAAGCACTAAACATGTAGGAAATGAAACTGATTCACAAGGTTAAATATGCCTACTGAAATCTTCTCACATGTGGCTATGCTCTGTTGAATTATTTGCAAGCAGTATTTGATGGCTCTTTCAAATATGAATGGTGCAGGAACTCAAATCCTGAAGTTAAGATGAAATCAAATATAAAACAAGGTAAAATTCAGCTGCTATGATGTTCCTTTGCAAATTGAAACTTGATTTAATGGCATAGGGAAGACAGAGTTTTTCAGACTTTTGAGCCAATCTAGACCAGATTTGATGTGAACAGAGAGCAGCTTATTCACTCAGCAGGCAGCAAGGTTGCTCAGTCCTTACGTACAAACCCCATGTCAGGGCACCTTCCAATGACCTCGGACATGACTTATCTGCCGTGACCCATCGTAACAGACAGCACCCAGCTGAATGCTCTGGGTGAACTGCTACAGGCTCAGCTCTGTTAGCAACCCTTTTACTGACCAGAGGCTTGAAAACGAGCTCACCATTTCAGAGCAACAGGGTCCTGTCTTCTTGGATCATCATTTCATTGTAAGATCAGAAGAGCCTCTGAGCTCTCCTAAATACAAGGGTAAAAATTCCTTTTAGCAATTTCTGCTTCACAATGCCACTAGTGCCCAGACACCATAGGGAAAGAAAAAAAAAAAAAAATCAGAAAGCAAAGGCAAAATCAACAAACTTTCTCATGGCAAAATCAACAAAATTGAAGCACCACAGCTACTTCTTACACTGAGCAGAGCAAGGCAAAGAGCAGGTGGCTGCTGAATACAAATAATTCCTAGCATCAACATTTGCAGCACCCTTTCAGGTCCATAGAAACAGACACCCAACAGAGCCACACATGCAAAATTATTTTCAGACTGTTGCGATTTAAACTGACCACTCTTTAACAAGCATCCCATGTTTTTGGTAGATGCTTCCCATAACCTTTTACGCCTGTGTCAGCTGGGTCAGGTAGTATTAGGCAGATACAGAAGCTAGAGATAAAGAACAACTTACTCCAGCTTCCTTAAACACACAGAGGGTACAAGGCACTGTAGAATCTACTTAACTGTGTCATTTTGTGCCTGTGAATATGCCACCGACAAGATATGGAGTATAGAGTGAAAACATTAGGAAAGATATGCAAGAAGGCAGCGCCAGGGAAGGTATGTACTCAGAGGTAAAGGTAACCCAAGGCTTCATGGCTTATACAATTCTAATTCCTGCCTGCCTTGCCTTTCCTGTTATTGCCATCAGGGTCATTAATCCCAAAAGCAAATAACCAGGATGCTGCTTCCTGTGGCTACATCTTCTCTCATTACCTTATAAAGGAGAATGTTATAGTTTTTAACCTCAGGGGAATCAGAATTGTTACCCAGACACTTTGAGAATAGCACATGAAAAGCAGGCAGGAATACAAAACATCACACAGCCTCCAATTCAAAACCAAGCAGGTCTGCTAATCCAAAGCTGAAAGTCTTCCTGAAACAGCTCCCCAAAGGTCAAAGAAAAACCCAGACAACTCACCCATCAGCACTCCTCTTCTCAACAGGAGAACCAAAACCACCTCCCTTTCAAGGACACCTCAGGCTGCAAATGAAAACAATCAAGTACTTAAGAAACCAAACCCCCACCACCCACCCTCTTTCCTCACTTTTAATAGGGTCGAACTTCCTTTTTGCCCTTAATTGACAGCTGGACTAAACCTGTGGGATAAAGCAGGGGTCTCTTCCCAGGGAGTTGGTTAGTCCTCCCTTTCCCCACAGAGATCTCAACCTGCTGTTGCAAATGATTATAAAACACATCTTTGTGCAATTACACTGTTAGGCGCCTTCCTGCTTCCGTCCTTATCTTCTGATGCCAAAGGAAAAATGAAAGTTCAGGAACCCTACATGTCTCAAGTTTTCACATCACTTAAGGAGGTTTTGTCTGCAAGAGAGCAAGCTGTAGAAGGTGGGGTTTTCTTTCCCCTGCTTGAAGCTAAAATAAAGCTTGCTTCCTTTTTATTTGCTAAAGACCTCTGGGGCCACTGCTCAGGCATGTATCTGGAGCTGCAGGTGAGAGCTGGGAAGGCAGAAGATAATACAGAAGGCTGAGCTGCAGGGAGAAATTAGAAGAACTGGCTCCACGTGCAGTGTGCCACCATCCCCTCTGCCCCAGCATGCCCCGAATAACCTCGGTTTTCTTAAAATCTAGAAAAAATGCCCTAAACATGGCTCAGCCGCTATTGCAGCCCACAAACCGTTTTGCTCGGGGGGGGCTGAAAGGGGTGCTAGCCACCCTGTGACCCCGTTCAGCGGCAGTGCAGGAGCGGACATTTTGTGAGACCCTCCTTTATTAACGGGAGAAGCTGGGAGGTGTTAATTAGCGGGTGCTGAGAGCAGGAGGCCGGACCCTCCCCTACCCCTGCTGCATTCTGAGGGTTTCCCAGCATGAACCAGGAATTTCTGAGCACACAAACATAAAAGAAAGTGGCTGTTTCCATTTAAACAACTGCCAAGTTCACGTCTCCCATTTACAAAACTCCTCAGCACTTACAAAAGTTTATTTGCCTAAGAAGATTCAAATATGTCCTCCCCAGAGCACATCCTAATAAACAATTTAACAGGTATAAGGAGGTGTTGTTAGTACAGCTCTTCCGCTGTTGAAACTGTTCTGCTTTGTGGAAAAAACCAGAAATGTCAGAAGATCGGGCAAGACAAATGCCCATCGCCCGCAGTCAGGATGCTTAACCCCTCGGCGGCTTGTTTCTAAACTTGCATCTAGCAGTCTGCTCCGGATATGAACATTACTCGATACAGTTTCTGAGGTAATCGGAGGAGACAGACCTTTCCCATTCCTTGATTTTCCTTCAGCAAGAGCAGAGCATGTGTCGGCTTTCATCAACCAGCTTTACCCCAACGCAGGGTCCGTGGAGACACCGGCGGCGAGACCTTTGGGGGAAGCTGGTATCAGCCCTTCCTCCAACAACCTGTATTTCTTTTCCTACTGAGCTCTTCCCTTGCAGCATCCTCTTCTTCATCTGATCTATCTTCTCAGGCTTTTACACTTTAACTATTGGGATGGAGGAAAAAAATACAATAAAATCAGGTTTTCAGGCTCATCTAAGCCTATGTTCAAGTGTGTGCCTGTTGGCTAAGCGGTCCGTGCTGTGTTATTGAATATCTGAATGGATTTTGGCTTGAAGCTAGGTTGAGCTTCTAGAGAGACAGCTCAGACAGGCAAGAAAACTGTTCTGGAAGGGATAAAGAAAAGAAATCCCAGTGGGAAGACTCAGGGAAGGACTGTTGAGGCAGGGTCAGTGCTCGCAGCTCTCCCTGGGGCAAGCAGGGGCTTCCCAGAAGGACAGATCCAGCCATCACCCTTTGTCACAACATCACCTCGAGTCAGGATGTATGTGACACGGCCAGCGCAACCCAAAATACAGTCAGGCGCTTAAGAGGAAGAAAAAAAAAAACCCAACCACTAAAATAACTTTTTTCCCCTAAATCTTTGTGAAATATATCAAGAAACAGTACGAACATTCTCTGCCTGTAAACTAGAGGAGCTATGTTGGCTCTCACTGAATTTTAAGTAGTATATTTCCTCAATTCTTTAAAACAGAGCATGGAAACAAGATTACCTGCAAATCAGCTGGCAGTTTGTAGAGTACCTGTTTTTCCAAGCACTCAGGCTATTAATCTAGTGGGTAGTTAGCAACTTATCTCATTCTTATCTCCAAAACACTATACAAACCACTATGTAACACCTAACTTTTCTAATTATTAAACGTTTCAAGGGAGATATCCAGGCAGAGATAATAGTTGCCAACTACCACATCACACCACAATTCAAGGTGAAAATAGCTTCTCCTGGCAAATTAGAAAATGAACAAAGACAAAAAAAGGGAATGGGGTAGGTGACCAGGGTTAATAACTCACCACTTCTGTGGCTTGGGCCAGTCAAGAACTCAACTAAATATTTAATTGCAATAAGTACTTAGAAGTCAGTCTCCTTTCTTAACCCTCATTAAAAGGAGCTTTGTTTTTTTTTTTTGGCTACACTGCAGTGAGGGAACACCTTGTTTGAGGCTTCCCAGCCTTGTTTGACTCAAATTGTTTAGTTGGGGCCATGCTCCAGGGCACTACAGGCAACACTGACAATGACTGATCAATATGAAACGCAAATACCGCATAACAGCTCCTTAGGAGGATCCTATTGTAAGATTTTTTTGAACTCCAAATAGCAGAGAAGCATGTTTTTCAGAGTTTCTCAACCCTTATGTCTCTATGTTTCATGGTAAGCAAGCATTATGGAATTGGTTGTGGTTATGAAGCGTTGACAGCTTTGAAGCACATCTCGATTTCCAGCGGAATGAGAAGATCTTTTGCAAGTGTTCTTAAAATATGGGGGGAAAGAGACAGCAGAGGAATAGAGAAGCTTACATCAGCAAGGCCTGTGATTTTGTTGGGGATTTTTTTCCCCCCATCTCTCTCAGCCTAGATGTCCAGAAGATTTGGAAAGCCTGATGTTTTTCTCACCTGAGATGTGGAATACTCAAGGTCAAATCTCTTCCGCCTGTAACAGAGCCTGTACTTGAACCTGGTTCTTCTGTAACATTTTGTTCCTAAATATTTTGGGAAGACTCCCCCTCTTTGACCAGAGGTTCTACTCAAGGATGAAAAATCCCCAGAAAAATAGCTGCAGGAGAGGAGTATTCTTCCTTCAGAAAGGGCATTCACACCAATAGAATCTATGTCTCTCTCTTTATTTCTCACTGCCTCTAACAAGGTGAATAAGGGATAACAAAAAGTTTAAGTATCTGGAGATCAGCCTCTGATGTTCTCATTTTATTTTCACAATATTCTTTGATTTAGAAAAAAAAAGTAAAAAGGTGAATAAAAGACTAGAAAACTTCAGTGCTTCATATTCTATGCATTAATGGAAGCACTGCAGAAGACTTTTCATTTTCAAAAAAATACAAATTAATGTTCAAATCTTTCATTTCCTTTGTTGGGACAGATTAAATGACATTTTGTCAGTTACATATGCAAATAGGTGCAACGAATTGTTTGAATTCTTGATCATCTTCAGAGCAAGTGCTACTGACATTGAACTTTCAATACTGTATTATTAAAAAAACCACACTTTAGGGTAGCAAAAGAAGACTTTTTTTTTTGCTTCACGTACAAGCTGTGCCTTTGTTCCCAGCAGAAAAGCGAACAGTGTATAGGGGGAAAAAAGAGGGGAAAGAAAAAAAAAAAGCTTTAAATTTTTCACTCAGACCAATGATGTTAAGGCAGAAAGAACAGTGTTCACTTAGAAACTGTATATTAAATTCACAGGTGTAAAGGCAAACATGCCTTTAACTTCATACTGAGCGGAACGTGCTTCTGCTGCTTTGGCATTTATCACACGTTTGGCAGTGAAGGAACTACTGAATCACAATTAGGGATGGGATGGGAAGATTTCCCAGGGTCCAGGCATTTTGAAGATTTTTTTTTTCCAAACTCAATGCTTATTCAAACTTTATTAAGAATTTTAGATAGGACTTCTCCTCTGAAATTGGTCACAGAATGTCTGAAGGTCTAAAAACCTCTTGGTACCAGAATACCAAAGGTTAGAGCCAACACTCATATTTCCCTGAACATTTCTGTTGTCCCCCAATCAAAAACCTGTCATTCAATACAGAGATATTAGAGTGTGGAAAAACTGAAACTAAAGGTCAGATTTAGCAGATGAAAGGTCTACTAGAAAGGTGCACTTGTGGAACTGGATTCCTCCTCACGTGTCGTGATGTAGATTAGGAGTAAACCCCTTGAAATCAAGGGAGTAAGAGCAGCATCCTGCTGATGTTGGTATAATCTGGTTCCACTGTCTTTGCACATGGAGACAGGACAAGTGTGAGCAACGCGAAGTTTGAAACAACAGCCTAATTTATTGTTCAACAAAATGCAAACACTAGTTCCTGCCTAAAAGCTTTAATCCTTCTCTAAGAGCCACTTTATAGGGTTTTCATGATTCAGTTACACACTTAGAGTAAACATGTATTTCTCCAGTGGCATAGCTGAAGCAATACATTTAACACCTTCTATGTAGACTTGTGATACCGTGATGGGTAACATTTCTAGATTGTGCTATTACGTAGTCTTCAGATTTCATCTCCTGATGCATATGCTTCTTCTCAAACCGAGTAAAGAAAAACCATTCAGACCACGCCAGTGAGATCTCTGATTCACATAAACTTGCTTTTATGGGCATTCTGCCAAAAATGTATTTGCAATAGGGTGACATAAACAAGTGACTCAGTAGAAGCCGAAACTTTGAGGTTTTTCTCCGAATTAAAATAGTCTATTGCTGAAGCAAAGCAACAGCAGACAGTGGGCTAAAGACTGATGGGTTTGGATTCATTTAACCTAACTGCATCCATTTACAAGTTTGGAGCTTAGATTATTCTCATGTGCTTCTTCCATAGCCAGAGTGAAAAGTCTTCTGTCATGGGTGAAGACAGGAATAAATCCTCCGGAGCGATTTTTATCTGGAGAGATGATCCATGGTGTTAAAATGCTTGACTGTCTGTTAAATAGCATAAGGCTTCGGGTCCAACTCCCCATCTACAGAATTCAGTCTGTTACACCCTTTTACAATGATTCACACTGGGACTTCATTCTTCTTTCACCTCCCTTGGCATAAATCTCGATTAAAGCCATTTAAATTCTTGACATAACAGCAATTGCTAGAATTGAGTACATTTTTATAGCTAATAGAAAATTTTTCAAAAGGAAAATACCTTAAATGGCACCAAATCCAACACAAGAAAGCTGAAAACTTTAGTTGTTGAATACTTAACTGTTTCACCTGGAAAAAAAATAACAACTGTTTCAGATAAATTTAAGAAGTATGTTTAAAATAGACAAGTTTTGATTAGAGCTAAAAATCAGAATTTCTATTCAGCAGGGAACTATGAAATGCTAATATTTTTTCACATCCCAGTACAAACTGCTGAAGCACCAGCATATTTCCACATATGCCACATTTTTTATTAAGAATTTAATTAACAGTTTTAATTAAGATGTGATTTCAATGTGAAATAGCCGGAATGATGAAAAATGATACCAATAAATAATTTTAAAACTCAATAAAGCCTTCTTCAAATCTGCACAGACTAATGTCTGAATGTTCTCTGTAATGAGGGCACTCTTTTCCAACGCTTTAGAGTGATTGCTTTTCTACATGCTCCTACACACCCTTTTACATAGCTGTAGGATCTGCAAAATTCCAAGAAAATTGGACAAAAATGAAATATTTCAATTGCCACTCCAGCACAGAGAAATAACGAACAGATTTTTAAAGGCATTTAGACAATTCTAATAGTAGGTAGTTACCCCACTGACATTTGGTAAGTGAGCCTATGCCTAACTCTGTAAAACTTGTGACACACTCAGAATACCAATGATTGCATAGAGGTCTAACCTGCCTAATTTAGCCACAGCATTACATCATCTGGTGTATTTCTAGAAGTATTTTTCCCAGCAATATTCTTGGTGCGCCAGATTCTCCATGTATAAAATTCTTTTCCCAGTACTACGTGTAGTGTGGTTTCAACAAATGGAAAAAGAACTGTTGCTGCTGTTAGCAGCATCACATTTTCATCTCACTTCCTATGCTTTTAAATTCATGGCCTGACCTGACTGCTGATATATTTTTACACTGTACATAGTCTGGACTTTTCTCAATGAAACATGACCTACTTACTTCCACTTGTGTGTCCCAGCTTAGCCATCTAACAGCTGTGAGCAAGGTCTGTTGTGACAGATCGCGTACTTCGGAGCTGTCAGTCGTGTGTGTTGTGGGAGAGAGCATTTCGGAGGAAAGTCTTCACCTGCATTCACCAGTGATAAAACTTAAACTGCTTATGAAAACATCAGAAGAGTTTGATCACAGCGTTTCCTCTGGGCACAATTCCACTACCCGTATTCACAGAGAAGACTACTCCTCTGCGAAAAGCTCCTGTGAAATCAAATTAGATCTTTTAATATTGAAATTATGAGTTGGAATGTAACCATTTGAGGTAACGTGAGAGGGTAAAAGACAGAAACTTTCCTCCTCCATAGGCAGGTACCTTCCAGGGTGGGAAGAAAAGCTTTCTATGACTGCTACTGCCATTAGCACACACGACCAGAGGGAGGAGCAGCGAAGAAAGGTTATGGAATCTCCAGTGTTGCCAGCTCCTAGAATGAAGGATTCAGGTCCCAGAAACCATGAGATGCATTTCAAAGTAGCATACACAGAATCACAGAATGTTCGGGGTTGGAAGGGACCTCTGTGGGTCATCCAGTCCAACCCCTCTGCCAAAGCTGGGTCACCTACAGCAGGCTGCACGGGACCGCGTCCAGGCAGGTCTTGAATAGCTCCAGAGAAAGAGACTCCACAGCCTCCCTGGGCAGCCTGGGCCAGGGCTCCGTCACCCTCAGAGGGAAGAAGTTCTTCCTCGTGTTCAGCTGGAACTTCCTCTGCTTCAGTTTGTGCCGGTTGCCCCTTGTCCTGTTGCTGGGCACCACTGAAAAGAGCCTGGCCCCATCCTCCTGACACCCACCCTGCAGATATTTATAGGCATTTCTAAGGTGCCCTCATAGCCTTCACTTCTTCAGGCTAAACAGGCCCAGCTCCCTCAGGCTTTCCTCACAGGAGAGATGCTCCAGTCCCCTCATCATATTTGTAGCCCTGAATACTGAATACGTTGTAGCCCTGAATACTGAAATACACCGATTTCAGTATTTCAGTTCTGTGTCATTCAGGTTCACTTGCTTTACACATTCAAGTCTTTGTCCATAGGGTAAGATTAAAAATCTACTGGTTTACAATGGTCCAAAATTACTCTATCTGTTACCTCCAGCATATGCTGCAGAAGCTATCTAATCATATGGAAAGAGTGAGGGAAAGAAACTGGCAGTGTGAAACAGTGAGTGAGCGTTAGTACATCCTGCAGGGTCATTTTCTTCAGTTAATATCTTTTATTATGCCAGCAGAGTGATTCTGTTGCATACTCTACTTTCATTAGAGCCGGGTAATGTACAACGCAATACTGCAGTGCTGGTTTTCTTCCAATTCAAAGCAAAACCGCTGGTGGTCTGCAGCAGGAATCGGAGCCGTGCCAGTTGCTCCCTGGCTGCACCCTGGGAAGGTCGGGCTGCGCCGGCCGCGACAGCGCAGGGGACAGGAACCCCAGCTGCGGAGGAGTCGAACGCCTGCAAGGCTCCGACAGAGTTAGAGGAACTTTGATAAAATCGCACCTGTATAAAACACTTTGACCTATAAATAAGTTCCTCCCTAAAATGGTTTTTTTCAGAAAAGTTTGAGCTTGCTACCATTTGCACTGGCAAGACCTGTGCACTGATATCTACTCGCTGGTAGAGGGTATGTGCTTAAAGACCCTTGTCTACAGGGTGACGCTGGCTGACCAACAAAAGCAGGATGCCTTTAACTCTGGTTGAAGTACCTGTTGGAGACCCTTAACGATAAAATGAAAGTCCTGGGTTTGAAAGCCTCCGAAATTCGAAAATCTTCAGAACATACCCTGAGACCAGATCTAAATTTAGCAGCATTGCTTTGAGAAAATTATGTGAAGTTACTCTTATTTCTCTTTCAAAAGTAGATTTGTTTTGCTAGTGTAAATGAATCCCTCATGCCCAGTTTCTTGGAAAACTACCTGCTTCCCAAAATAGTTGTTTTCTTTCTTTTCTATAGTGAATAACTAATATGCATCATCAAAGAAAATTGTCTTTTCAATTGAGTAAGAATACTGAATCATCAAAACGAGGCACCATAATGATGTATTTCATTAAAACAAAGACATACAAGGTCAAAGAAAAGTTTCCATATTGAAATTCAGCTGTCTTTATGGCATATGAGAGGCTACTTTTGATGCATGGTCAGACAATGTGACTCACATGTTATACCTCCTGGTAGAACTTTTGGATTGCCATGAAATGTAGGATAGTTTCTGAGTAAGAGGAAAAGAAATACGTAGAGGCAACTCATGTTGCCACAATGTGGATTTCTCCACCTCCAGGACTGCAACCTACACTGACGCAGCACAGAAGTTGCGTGGTAGCTATGCTTAGGGTACTCTCCTTGACATCCTACTTCTAATGAGATAACGGATTGTTTTCTTTTTCATGGGAGTTGAATCAGCTTAGCTTCCAAATACATTTGATCAGCATTACTGGTCAAAGTACATTGCCATCGTTACTCAACATTATTACAAGATTCTGAAAAGAAACCTGTTATCCTTTGTGAAGAAAAATTTTCGATGGGGCAATTGTGTCTCACCTTTAAATGTGGGGCTGGATGGTCATACGATGTGGGAAATACATCCTAATATTCCCGTAATTGCAGTGCTGAGTCTTGGTGATTCCATTTTCTTCCCGGTGATTTTCTTTACCCTATTTTAATTTTTATTTCAGTCTGTATTTCTGTATTCATACATATGTGTACATCTTCACGCGTGCTTATAAAAAGCAACAAATTTATTAGATAAATACTCATATAGAGGAATGGGCTTATGTCAAAAAATAATCAAACTGTGGTTTGGAATTTAAAATTGAACTGAAACTAAAAACAAATATTTCAATAGTGTTCAATTTTGATTTAATGTTTCAGAGGAATGTTTTTAAAATACTATTATGGTAACAAAATAATGTGGGTTCCAGAAAGAAGATGTGTTTCTTATTACCTGGACTAGAAATTAATAAATAAGTAATAATTGTGTGTTCTTTCCACCACTCTTCAATTTGAATGGAATTTATCAAAGCCAAGTATAATATACTCTGGTTTCTGCTCATGTTTATGCACAAGTAAGACATGAGATCGTCTATATACAACTGTGCAGTGTATGACCACAGTGCAACTGGGGTAACAAAAAACTCTCTCTAAATGCAATCTGTAACTTTTGAAGTCAGTGAAGCCTGAAAATTATGTTTCAAATGAATCTCAAGAATCTCTCTGAAGCAAGCAGCTCACAACCGTGTTATGGGAAGTCATTTTGAAAATGTATCTTCATTGATTATTAGTTTTAAAGAACATGGGAATTCATTATACAAGAGTCTCTGTGCCTTTAGTATATAAGTCTTATCAGTACTGAAAATTTATAACAAGACATTGAGGAAAAACTAAATGTGATTAAAGTCTGACTAGAAACAATGTAAGTAGCCCTTCTTGAAAATAATTTGGTTTTACTACATATCATTTGTATCAGAATAGAGAAGGTGGTTTACAAGAAATCTTGACATAAAAAGTCACGTTTCTCTGTACATTTCTCTGTACAGAAAGAATAAAGATCAAGCAACACAATTAACTCTCTTGTGAACGCAGTTAACTCCTTTGATTTAGCTGATGGTAGAATCCTCTTTGGATTCCTGATGGATCGATAGTTTAGAACATGCCCAGACAACCGTATGACTTAGAAAGACTATACATGAAACAAGAGTATTCCCTGTGTACTAGTGAACAGTTAAAAAAGGGTCAACATATAGTGCTGTGCTTGATGTTTATAAATATTTAAAACAACAACGAAACAGATTGTAGACCTGAATCTTCAATATCAAGTTATTTATGAACTACTAAGTAACTGGCAGTGATTTTTTTCAAAGCTTTGCTAGTAAAGAAGAGGTTTGTTTTTTTTCACCTGGCCATTTTGTAACCAAGATTTTTTAAAGCAGAATGGAAAACTCTGAGATTCCAGCAAAGGGCTATGAAGACGATGAAGGGACTGGAGCATCTCCACTACGAGGAGAGGTTGAGGGAACTGGGCTTGTTCAGCCTGAAGAAGAGAAGGCTGAGAGGGGACCTTATAAATGCCTATAAATATCTGAAGGGTGGGTGTCAGGAGGACGGGGCCAGACTCTTTCCAGTGGTGCCCAGCGACAGGACAAGGGGCAATGGGCACAAACTGAAGCAGAGGACGTTCCAGCTGAACATGAGGAAGAACTTCTTCCCTCTGACGGTGACGGAGCCCTGAAACAGGCTGTCCAGGGAGGCTGTGGATTCTTTTTCTCTGGAGATATTGAAACCCCACCTGGACGAGGTCCTGTGCAGCCTGCTGTAGGTGACCCAGCTTTGGCAGAGGGGTTGGACTGGGTGAACCCCAGAGGGCCCTGTCAACCCCCAACAGTCTGTGAGTCTATGAACCGCAAGTACAAGTGAGAAAAAAGCATGCCCATTACCCTTTCAGGAACCAAACTCTGCCACCACCATGAAGCTATGTACTATCACTCAAGATCTCAGGTGTTACAGTCTACAAAAGCTCGATACCAGAGTTCTAATCCCATTGCTGTATCATTCACAATTACAAATTTTAAGACTGATTTACATAGGTGGCCCAGCCAGCCTACTCTCTTCAGGTCTGGTGTGAAAGTCTTTTGTCTCTATGAGCACATTACTGTCCTTAGGCTGATAAGGAAATAATTCATTCTATTTGCATTAGTAAACGCTTTTCGGACTGGAACTGTGCCATGTCTAACCAACTCGGAATGAGGTGGAGGTTTGCCTCTACCCATCCACCTATATACACACGTATCTGATTTTCTGCATCATCAGTCACTCTATGGATATTAATATGTTTAGTTTTATTTGTATTGGGTCTTTTTTTTAGAAATTTACACACAAGTATGCATAACTGTTTCCTTTTATAGGAAGACAAATGGCATAAACAAGTCGATTATATTGTCTTTACATGACAAGATAGCTTTCAGCAGTAAGCATCCAAAATCTGCAAAAGACACGTAATCTTTGGTATTTACTTTATCTGCTTGCATTCAATTAATATGATCTTAAGAATTAATTACTCTTTGAATAAAACTGGGTAAAACCAGTGCAGAAAGTCCATTTCAGACAAGCCCCAACAGGACATAAGTCGGAGGTCAATAGTGACATGCCGTATATTTCCAAATCTCTCTGCATTTTCAGTCAGAACACTTACTTACCTGTCTCGAGTGCCATATTTTTAACCTCTCCCCACTCTTACCTCACATATTGACACCATTCATTTCACTTCTTACTAGTTAAATCAAATTAGATGAAAACTTGATATTTGACATACTTGTGAATCAGCAAGAAAATAAGGCTCCAGCTATGATAAGAATTTGCAACACAATTTGAAACCTCCAGGTAAGCCTACTTGACTCAGTCATATTACTCATATGCTTAAAATTAGGTACAGATCCTTGGCTCTGCAGAGTTATGACTTTGGTGTTATCATAGGTTCCCTCACAATACCCAGTAAAAATAAGCAGAACACATCAATATAAACATAAATTTTTTAGAACTATGTATCATTTCGCCTCTTGTCCTTTGTTGTTAAGGTAAGTGAAAGGAATGTTTTAATAATTTACTGTATGATTAGTGAAATTGTGTTTTTTTCTTACTTGAAATACTGCATCAATTTATAGTCACTGATATTTTCTTTTACCGAGAAGTTTGCATAGCCATCCCGAGAAATAAATACTGTGTGTTGTTAATCCATCCAGCAACAGATGTCTGATAGAGACTAGCTCTGTAAATCAAAACATGAACAAAAGCAACTTTGTGCACTGCCAAAGACAGAATGAGGCATATATTTCACTTTTCTTTTAGAAACCGAAGACTTTGGGTCAAATCCCAAACTTGCTTAAATCTCTAAAGTCTGCAGGAATTTCGGGGCAATCTTACATCTAAGGCAACAACGCCTCTTTGCATTCCTTGTGAAATTCCCTTTCATCATTTTCCAGTTTTTGAGAATTACCAGCGAATAATGATGCAAACCTCAGTCACATCCTCATTTTCCTTCCTACTCAAACATTAATGCCTAGTTTTTTTATATCCAAGGATGTTTTGTCCTCAGCCTTCACACATTCCAAGTTAAAAGTATTCATTTACTGAATCTTTCAGCATATACCACCGGTCAATATAGCCCTGTTGCAACTTTGCACTGACTGTGACAAGTTTCTCTCGGGTATTTCCATTGCTACCTCTGGATGACCCACAGTAGGTTGTTTTTGCCAATACCCCTGAATTTCTCCTAAAGACAGAAGGGTCCCGTGCAGCCCCAAGCAGACTGCAGCACCTCGGGCATGGCGAAGTGCAGCAGCGTTCATGCACCAGAGAAATGCTCCCACTGACATCTCGTAGCTCCATCAATTCTGCATGCTCAGGACCTACGGCAGAGCTAAGAAGCTTTTCGTCACGTGTAGATTCATAAATGAGGAACACCAAACTTCAGCTACTCTTTTGGATACTTTTCTCCCATTTTGTCATCGTTACCGCGGTCTCATCTGCTTTGAAATCCCTGCAGATAGCTCCATATCACAAGTTCCTACAGACACCATGCCCTGCAAGGGTCAGATAAGAGCTCTTGAAAACTGAACAGCGAGAGCATGTAAGAGACAGCAGACCAAGAACTTGCTCCCTTTCCCCTCTGCCGCCAAAGCTTCACATCTATTTTGAACAGGGCCATGCAATGTGTCCTCAGAGCAGGCTCCTGGCAGCTCCCCGAGGCACCGACAGCCCAGAATCATCCACATTTTCCCATTTGTTTACAACTCCAGTTATAAAGGAAAGAACTACCCTTCACCACCATTTATTACCTAATAAAGTGAAACTGTAGAGTTTTATCACCTACTTTTCTTCCTCTGGTCAATCTTTACTCTGGATTGTGTTTACTAGCTGTTTATTTCCATTTATTATTAATATCTTCTTTCACTTGTCATCACAAAGATAGATGAGTATATACAGTACATGAATCAAAACAAATAAAAATGAAGTTGTACCCAAGCTCATCTTTGTTTACTGATTAAAAATACAGAATGAGAGTTGACTGTGACTGTGATTTGCCTGTTGGTGGAAAAGCGTTAGCAAAAAAAAAGGAAAAAGAAATGACAAAAGTATTTGCTGCGTGTGCAAAAGGTATCACCCACGTGAATCACGGAGGCCGAATACGGCTGCACCCGCGGAGATTTTATATCACAGGCTTTGATCATTTGATTCCTGAGCTTTCGTTTTCTTCAAGGATTTCCACAGAAAGCAAAACAAATCCCTAAAATTTGCCAAAGGCCGTTTTCTTTTATTATTCATAAGTGGTAGATATTACTAACAATGGCTTCATACACTGGAAAAAAAGTTTTCTCAGTCCCATCTGTGTAGTAACATTTTATGAGAGATGTATTAGACACATTTATCCGGTATTGAGAAAACTGCAACATAACTTTAAAATTCACTTATCAGTGGGGGAAAAAAGGCCATAATAAGCAGCATTAGGGAGGGAGGGAAAAGGGGAGGTTGGGAGGAAATGTAGATAAACATCCCTGTCCAGGGGATACTCGTTCTAC
The DNA here is from genome assembly GCF_030867145.1 of Opisthocomus hoazin. NCBI lineage: Eukaryota > Metazoa > Chordata > Aves > Opisthocomiformes > Opisthocomidae > Opisthocomus > Opisthocomus hoazin. Next base: position 3,522,073 of record NC_134424.1, on the reverse strand, counting down.
ACATGCTCCATCTTAATTCAAGTCATCCAGCACGACTCCATCACATATATCCACAAGGGCCAAGAAATACGTATTCTGCTCTCCTTGGTTTATATCCAGAACAAATCTATTTCACAGAGCGAAGTGTTGCTGCTGGTTTGGGAATATTTGTTAAATGGCTATAATGTGATACAGTTAAGTTATTTACTGCTTGTGACTGGGGAGAAAATTGAGGCTTTTCATAATGTTACATTTCTACAGCAAAAAAAGCATTTATGAAAATAAAACGTTTGGGTCTCCTTTGACATTCTGTGTTTTTCATAGGATAAAAAAGATGCTTCAATGTGCTTTTCATGTCATCTACAAGGGTATGAATGCAGTTCTTTGTGTGGGAGTGGCTACACAAGCAAGGATACATGCCAACAACCAGGTAACACCACTAGTAAAACACTACTCATCGCTCCTGTACACTGTTTTTTTCCAGAAGTGTCAGAAAACTTGTGTTGGCGTAGTTTATAACCAAATGTTGTGCTTCCCCTTCAGCTCACCCGCTCGGTATTCTCAGCATCTGATCCAGTCTTTATTAGTTCAAAAATCTCTCTTTAGCTTCACTATTTGTTGGGCTCTGAATTTCACCAGAGCAAAACCCAGAGCTGAAACCCCCATAGCCATGAGAGCGTTACACCGCCCTGTGTCACCTCACAAGATATTGCCAGATCCCAAGCTTTCACTTCACACCATAATGAACATTTAATACTGTTTTAACACGTCACCTTTCAAGTTAGTAATATTTTTTGACCTGATCTATACGTAACTCTTTACTGGCACTGTGACATCGATAGAGGCAGGCAGCAATACACCAGAGCCAACCGATGCCGTGCCATACCTATGCTATCGTTACCCAACGCCTCCTCATGCAGTCTGGCCCAGTTCACCAAATCAGACCAGGCTGTAGCAGGTTAAGCACTTCTCCAACAAAATGGTTTCCCCCCCATACAGAATGTGGTGTCTTTAGCAATATGGCTATAGTTACACAGCTTAGCCCAACCATTAGTATGATTTTATGCAAATGTCAAAGAATCAAAAACCACACAGTCCCACAGCCATCATCCCACACTGGGAAACAGCAATCTTTTTTCATCTTTTTCTTTTAATGAAAGCTTTAAAAATAGGGAATATTTTATCTTATTTATCTGCTAATTCATGCTTCATGCAGATATTTAAAGCAGCTGAAATGGAAACCGGGATGTGTCATAAAACGTAATGACATTTCCCTCATTTGGTTCATTTAGGACGGTATTCCTCATGCCTCCAACCGCCGCAGTGATCGCAGGAGTGTCACAGGATGGTTTTCGCCATCTGTGGTTTGCTGTCATCTTCCCCTTCAGGGCAAGGGACTGAGACCAGGCTGCGGAGACTGGCTGCAGCTGTAAAACGGTCAGGCTCCCACCGCAGAGGAGCTGAGCTGCTGCCAGGGATGAAAGGTTTGCAGCAGTTCCTCCGCTTACCCCAACCTGTAAAACCCAAGTTGCTAGCACGTCATTTGGGAAGGGGTGCGCAAGACCACAGGGAAACCTCAAATGTTACTTTGAACTGGATTTTTTCCAGGCATGCTGAGCACCTGGGTACAAAATCACAGGATCACAGAATATTAGGGGTTGGAAGGGACCTCTGTGGGTCATCTAGTCCAACCCCCTACCGAAGCAGGGTCACCCAGAGCAGTCTGCGCAGGACCACGTCCAGGTGGGTCTTGAATATCTCCAGAGAAGGAGACTCCACAACCTCCCTGTGAAGCCTGGGCCAAGGTTCCGTAACCCTCAGAGGGAAGAAGTTCTTCCTCATGTTCAGCTGGAGCTTCCTCTGCTTCTGTTTGTGCCCGTTACCCCTTGTCCTGTCGCTGGGCACCACTGAAAAGAGCTTGGCCCCATCCTCCTGACACCCACCCTGCAGATATTTATAAGCATATATTAGGTCCCCTCTCAGCCTTCTCTTCTCCAGGCTAAACAAGCCCAGTTCCCTCAGCCTTTCCTCAAACCTTGCTCCAGTCCCCTCATCATCCTCATAGCCCTCCGCTGGACCCTCTCCAGTAGTTCCTCACCTGTCTTGAACTGGGGAGCCCAGAACTGGATGCAGTACTCCAGACATGGCCTCATCAGGGCAGAGTAGAGGCAGAGGAGAACCTCCCTTGACCTGCTGACCGCATTTTTCTTCGTACAATTGTTTACTGTGTCTGGTTAACCGAGCAGAAGATATCTAATAGTCTTAGCTGAAATGTAATGTTGTCATGCTACAGGATCAGAGACAGGAATATAAGGGTCTGCAAAGGCAGCTGGCCAAGAAGAAATCACTGTTTTCACATGTTGAGAAAAAATTGATTTAGAATAGCAGCAGGCTTGGCCTGAGATGCTAGTTGTTATGGAGAAATACAGCTCAGCAATCTTTTAATACAAGTCACTGGTATTCTTGATAAAGATCTCCTGGGTTGATTTGCTCTTACAATACTACATGTGATTGCTTCATGGAAGTTCGCCAAAGCAGGAGAGTAAAGTCAGAAACTTGAGAGAATAAAGCAGGTCAAGTGTTCATGCCTTCGACTGAAAAACAGTACTTTAATGAGAGAGAACTTTACCAAAGCTCCAGTTTTCTCTATCTGACACTGAAAACAACAGCAGCCTGGCAGTCTGAAAAGGCTTTGAGAGCCAAGGGGAGAAAGCTTAAGGGTCATTTGAAGTTTTCTCTGCGGGGAGTGCCAAGGGAAGGATTGAATCGCGTAACGGGCTGAGCCGCAATGAGAGGGAGTTCTTCTGATGAAGAACGCTTTCTGATGGTTCTCCTATGAGTGACTTGCCCTGCAAAAATAAGTTGTGTATCTCCCATTCTCCGCTGAAAATCATTGGCATAAAAATTCAGCTTTATATCACTGATATTCACAACCAAACCTTTTTTCACATGTTGGTGAAAATTTTAAGTGATATTGCAACATAAAGAGCAACTTTGTGATTTTTTTTCCCCACAGAAGGCTAGCAAACACATGAACCACAGTTAAGCATTATGAATGATCCATTTCTTATATTTTGGAGTTATCTACAAGTGAGATAATCTTGAAGACTTTTTACGCCAGGAATCGGTTTGCAAAATGGATAAACGAAAATCCTTGTGTTCAGCTTAACCTGTTTACCATGTCTTAGAGTCTGTACTGTTCCACATCTCAAACAGCTTGATAGTTAAGAGGGTACAAAGGTAAAGCAACAACTTCCCCCTACAGCTGTGGACCTACAGCTGATCTAATGCAATGTAATCAGAGATAGTTTCCTTGTGATTGACCAAACCCAAAGATTTTAGAAATGCATGAGCTTGGCCATGATGGCTAAGAACAAACACTAAATCCTTGTCAAAACAACCCAGAGTATCCTAAGAAAGCAATGGCAAAAAGAATCTGGTCTTCACCCCACAAATTTGAAGAGGTTTCACAGGGTTATAAGGAGCCAAATATCTTCCAGAGCGCAGCACTGACTAGGCAGCACAGAATGAGCCCTGAGTATTTACTAACGCGTCTGTTTTCTGAATTGAGGATAACAGTATTTAAAAAGAGACTGCTTAGTAAATGCAATAGCAAGATCAAGAACCAAAATGACAGAACAAGACACGTAGTTCAAGTTTCCTATATAGTAAAAATGAACTAAACCTTATAAAGTGTAGTGTTATTAGGCTGATGACTTTTCAAATCTAATGACAGATTAAATGTAACGGTTTAAAAAAGTTCTTTCCATCTAGCCCTCTCTCCCATTAATGCACTAAAGATTTCTTAAGTTAATGTTTTTGCTTAATCTTAGCTTTGGTTATGTGAAATAACTGAAACGCTCCAGTGATGGACACCAGGCAGAAGAGAGGGGAAAGAAATGAACAGCTGAGGCACAGGAAAATAGAGTAAATATCTGGTTTTGCATATAATTTTTTCCTTCTTGCCTTTTTCCTAAAAGCCCAAGATTTTACACTACACACACAGAGGCTAGACATAGTGTTATTAAAAGGATAACACAAAGGAAGCTTCAATCCGACATGCCTAGAAGACTGGAAAAAGATTCGGGGCTGTGAGCCTGGCTATGGTGGACACACAGCCGTACCATCTCTGATGACCTTCTCTTCTCTTGCTCTTCCTCCAAGTCTTCGAGCACACACATAAAGGAACGACAAAACTCATCGCAGGCTGTGGAGTGAAGGCCCAGAGCGTCTACAGCACTTCACTGATTTTTTCCAATGAAGTCAGCAGAAACCAAGAGGATGAGGCAGAGCATTTTAGGAGGAGGAAGGTTGTTTCTATGAGGAAGGAGCACAAAATAACTCTGTGATGACAAGTAAATCACTGAAACTAAGTTTTGAAACATGGCCTCCGAGTACATATTCTATATTGTATGTGCTCCCAGCTTGATTTCTGAGGTCATATTTCAGAAGAACAGAGCAACTGCAGCAGACTAAAATTATTCCCACAGCCCTCGGAAATGCTAAGTACTCTGGAAACATCATGCCATAGACCTTCCACACTGGCAATCTGAATTAGAGCATGTTTTTGCCACTGATGTCAAAATATTGTGCCTCAATTTCTAAGCTGCAAAAGGGAGTAATACGACATCTCCCCCACCTTTCCTCAACAAAGTCAGGATTTGTGCAATCCCAAATTGCTGCAAAGCAGTCAGAAAGATGATGAAAAACAAATAGTTTTGCACTTGGTCTTAGATTACAATCCACAAAGAGCCTGGAGCCATGGATTACAGTAAGTAGCTGTTAATTTTATGGGCTTTTTCCCTTGTGCTCCCTGAATGAAGCAGAAGCCCAGCATGAAATACAGTGTATGCACAAGGTATCAGGCATATACCGCTGACAGCAACGCGTTCAAACTTTGGAGGCTCTGAGTGCTGCTCTGAAACATTAAATTATTTTAAAAACCATTTTAATTCTTTTGATGTAAGGAATATAGAATATACCGCAAGCAATTTATCATCCTAAGAACCCTAGTGACTTCAAATTTTTCTTTTGGTAAGAACGTTGGTTTAAGTCAAACGTAACGCGTCATATTTGCTGTGGCTTTTTTATGTAAGAGCAGGTTGTTAAACCTTGCTTAATACTGACTGCACAGTACCAACAGCCAAGACGCGGGTTGGTTATAACTCGGATATTTCTAGACTGGAACAGCGCAGGGGTTTAGCGTGAAACACCAAGCAAGGTTAGAAATTAATTAGATGACTATTTTTCTGAACTGTATACTGTATTAAAAAAAAAAAAATTAAAAAGGAAAACAAAGCTTCTGGAAAGCTATATTTTTTTCACCTGATTTCTTCCCAAACTCGCTGCAAGTTGTGTCCTGGGTTGCATCAAGAGAAGCGTGGCCAGCAGGTCGAGAGCGCTGATTCTGCCCCTCTACTCTGCTCTGGTGAGACCTCACCTGGAGTACTGTGTTCAGCTCTGGAGCCCTCAGCACAAGAAGGACATGGAACTGTTGGAGCGGGTCCAAAGGAGGGCTACAAAACTGATCCGAGGGCTGGAGCACCTCTCCTATGAGGACAGGCTGAGAGAGTTGGGCTTGTTCAGCCTGGAGAAGAGAAGGCTGCGGGGAGACCTGATTGCAGCCTTTCAGTACTTAAAGGGAACCTATAGGAAAGATGGGGACAATCTTTTTAGTAGAGACAGCAGTGACAGGACGAGGGGTAATGGTTTTAAACTAAAACAGGGTAGGTTTAGGCTGGGTATAAGGAAGAAATTCTTTACAATGAGGGCGGTGAAACACTGGAATGGGTTGCCCAGAGAGGTAGTGGAGGCCCCATCCCTGGAAACATTCAAGACCAGGTTGGACAGGGCTCTGAGCACCCTGATCTGGTTAGCGGTGTCCCTGCTTGCTGCGGGGGGGTTGGACTAGATGACCTCTATGGGTCCCTTCCGACCCAAAACTTTCTAAGATTCTATGATTCTAAGTTTTAGCAAGCTGATGGTATTTTCTCAGCTGAATTTTTCAGGCTTCCCCCCCTGCTCAGCGGGGGATGTCCAAGGGGCCAGGCAGCACCGCAGCCCCCACGGCCGCCAGCTCCTCACCCCAGCTGCGGAACATGTCACGCCTTTCCCTGTCCTACCAGACAGCACAAGGCACTGGGAGGGCGTGTTGGTAATCCTATTAGCGGCTTCTGTCTTTATTACCTGTAATTACACGTCGCCGTTTAAGCGCAAAGTATATGAGACAATAAAAGAGTTAGAAACTGGTTAAATCCTGTCTTCAACCTACAGCCTTTGACAAGAGGGAGAGCATTTGGTTCTTCCCCTCCGCATATATTTCAGACTCATGAACATAAGACTCTTAAATGGATTTAACAAGGCATAACACAAAAATATCCAGAAAAACACCGAGCTCCTGGCCAGACGGCTACAGAAGATGATTGTGTTTCTTACTGCCTTTGACTTCACGAGGGGCACCAAGATGGATCCAAGCAACAGAGGCAGACACCACATCTATCGGAAAGCTCTCAGTATTCATGAGCATTTGCTTACGCGGTTCCAGTTAGTGGCTTGCTTATTAGCTTTGCTGACATAAACACAGTGGTGGTGGGTTTTGTTTTTGTTGGTTTTTTAAGTGAATAGCCTGGGTGGAAAAACAACGCTATAATTAAAACAAAACAGGACATGTATGTGTTGTAAACAAAAGGACTGGTGATCTTCTTCATACAAATCTTCACTGAGCTGCCATCTGTTCCTTATAACAAGCTTATATTTCTTGAGTATCTGCCGTCATTTTAATTTCTGTGTAACACTGAATAAAACGAAGGGAAATTAATTTCTGCACGTTAATGAAATTGTATATTCACAGAACAAACATCCTTCTAACCCCATTCTGCCTATCTCAGCCCCCTTGAAGTCATAGTCTAAGGTTTCCAGTGCAACGACCATTTCCAAGCCAGAGCAGTCCCCACCCCTTAAACTCACCATAGTACTACCCAGTATCAGCACTGGGCAAAATTGTAACCCAAAGCAGGTTCACCATCTTCCGTGCCAATTATCAAGATGCCTTGCCCTTCTCCACAGCTCCAATCTCGTTTGGGAGAGGCTGTCACTGATCTACGACCCCAAACCATCCTGCGTCCTCTATCTACAAAAAAGCCACAGCAGAAAGAAGTTGTCTTCTGCCTCATGAGCACCAGCCTCCAGCTCTTATTCTAGCCACAGTAATTACATGTTTGCAGATGAGTTGTGACCTGTCTGATGACAACCTTATCATAAACCTGAGTATATGTTTTTTGGGATTTTTTTTCTTAACTGCTGCTCAGATTCCTATCCCTCCAAGTCCAGACCATATGAAGGAACAAGGTTAAGTCAAGCCTACAGGCAAAATTCAGTCGTGGTTGAGTAGCCAAACTACTTGCAGTCGTATTTTGGTTCTACATCTAGGTGTCATCCTAACCCTGTCTTGCAGTCACCGTCACTAACCATGGCTCTGTCCAACTGTAGGACTGTCACAGGACTGCAGCCAGCGACCATCTGTCTGCTTCCAAAGGAATACAGAGTCTCAGTCCAGTTTCAGACATCTCCACTCTTAACACTGTCCAAGTTTAATCACCCATAAACCTCATCCAGCCCTAATCTTGGTTCTTGTCTGCATCACCAATTTCACCTTCTAACTTCAGCCAAAACAACCATCCTTGCAACTGCAACGTTTTTATCATCCACTTTACTTGCGCATTACCAAAGGTTTTGGGTTATAGCCAAATGCTTTAATTTCATGCTTTAATTTAATGCTTTAATTCCAGCATTACTCTGGGACAATATTCTGTAATCTCTGTATTTCTCTGACCTCAGCTACTTTCAAGCATATAAAATGTGATACAGATTTTTTATTTGGCTGATGGTCTCTGACTGGAGCAGGTGGGAGGTCACGGTCTGAATGTTTTTTTTCGTATGGTTTACTGTTGAGATCACTGGGTGCTTTTTAAATGAGAAGGAGCTGTTAGCGGACATAGGCACAGTATCATGTTTGTAGTACTTTGCCTATATGCTTCTGTTCTCCCTAGGTAACACAAAGGCTAGTACTGGGGAGTCATTCAACAGCCATCAGATCTTTTTTATCCTGTACAAAAATATGATGCAGGCTGAATTAGGGTGATCTTATTTAAAGCCCCTTTTTACCTTTTAAGACAAGGCCGACATACAATTTAAATATGTAACAGAACTTTGATCAATACAAGTAGTGCACAATAGGCTTGGCTGCAGATCGGAAATTTCCTAATAAAAGCATAATTAAAATGAAAATTCCTTGAAGATCAGATTAAAAAGCTACCTTTGGCAGTAACCGTTCCCAATTAAACTGAAGAAGTCTATTGCATTTCACAATGATATAAAGAAAAATAAGAATAATAAAAAATCCCCATACAGGAACCTGTGTTAGGCTGAGTACAACATCAGAGAAAAAGAAGAGGGCTCCTGGTTTAGGTGTGGGTCATTTTTTTCTACTCCCGTAGAAACACGAACAATTACATAGAAAGATTCCCCTGGGCAGTATGTCACCGCTGCAGGCCTGTCTTTGCTCTCGGCAACCCAGAAGAAAGGATTTATTTGTTGTTCGGGAGCCAAGGATTGAGAAAACCTGCTGCCCAAGGTCTGCTTTCTTCCACAGGCATGGAATAACCTTTTGAATATCTTCAACTGAATGAATCTTGCTTGAAGAAACAATTAAATTATGTAGCTGTTGTCCCTTTGGAGGCTTATTTTATATTTTGTGTCCCTTGTGCAGATATGTGGTGAATATCTTACAATGGATGTTTTTGCCAGGCTGATAAGAAGAATTGAGAGGGAACCAACCCCCTGTGACCCAGCCTTTGGAGGCCCCGTGTTTTCACACTGTTTTCAGAGAGCTTTGGAACAGAGCATCTCATGGACATCTTTTACTTCCCAGTCTACTTCCAGTTCCTCCCTGAGGAACACCGTGGAAAGACAGAAATTCTCCTCACTAAGTCAGAATAACTGAATAACAAAGGACACTGAGGAATAACAACTTGCTTTTTGTGAACTAAAACTTATTCCGAAGTTTTGGGAAGTGAAGGTAAACCCGGCGCGGGCAGCTTTTCCCTTTGGAGAATGAGAAGCTGAGCAGTTTCCTGACCTGGAAACCTGGGCTGTTGGCATCTGGCTGAAGAGGTCGGAAGGGAACCTGCTCAGCAGTGAACCCGGCTGCTTTGTTTCTGCAAAGCGAGCTCACCGTTTACTCCCTAAAGCCCACGCATTAACTAGTGGAGCTTACACCCTGCTGTAACTTCAGATTTCAGGGGGGAGAGGTAACTGGTTGACCAGCACATGGCTCCCGACCCACCCTCCCCATCAGCACAGCTCTCGAGCAGGATCCCAGCCTTCCATGCGTGGAAAAGGTTTCTTCATCAGCACAAAACTCACTTTATAAACTTAGCTTTGAACGCATGACAACAATCTCGGAGATGTTCTTGTTGAAGTTTTTTTAAACCAGATAGACTCCTTCACAAGTAAAACAACCACGGGATGTGTAAAAGCTGACAAGGGATAGAAAAACACAGATGGCAAAATGCAGAAGGTGACCGACTCTTCCAGGAACCATGCGCACCACCTCTGACGCTGTGCCCTGTCATGGAAAAGGGGTTTCAGATTGAAATCCACATTTCATATTTCACCCAGTTTGGTACAGACGTGGCCAAGGGCACGCTCCACGTCGCGTGCGTTTGGAGGAGTCAGCCTCTCCGACAACGCGCCCAACGACAGACCCTCAGTAACCACACGTCACTAAGAGCCCTGCGGCAAGTTTAGCAGACTCACGCATCACGCATGGTAATACCTCCTGTCCAGTAAATTTGATTCTGAAATCATATTTCAGCATATGACATGAGAGGGGGGAACACAAGGGTGTTTGGGCCTCTGCCTCAGCTAAGGGCACGTCCTGGTGTCCCTGCAAAGCCCCGATTTCAAACCACCCATGAGAGCTGCACCCACTAAAGACCCTGGCGTGAAACGGAGGTGTTATTTGTGCTCCCGGGGGTGACTCCTGCTTGAAACTAGCCAAAAAGAGTACCAGCATGATACCTGCGAAGAAAAAACACTCGCAAGTCATACAGTAAATGCATTGACAGCAAAAGTAATTCTGCAAGTGCTGTTTGTCACCCACACTGAATTTAATTACAGTTAAGGATTTAATTAGAATTTTTCTGTTCTTCTACTAGCTGGTTTTCTCACTTTTTTTTCACTTGACTGATAGTTTTGTTGTTTCACTGATGCTCTCTTTATACTCTGGACTTCAAACAGCTTCATGCCCTAGGGATGATAAATACTTTTAGGCTTGATTACATGTAATGATGGATGCCCAGGTTGCAGGTGAAGGAGGCGGGGAGAGCGAGCTCTCACCATGCCCAGTCCCCTCCTCTGCAAGGCAGATTTCTTAGAGGCAGCTGCCTGACTGGCATGCTCACCTACTTGATCCTTGAGCAGTGAAATGTTATTAATTAATGACTTGGTTTCTGATAGTGACTTATACCATATATTTTGCACACCACAGAGATCTGGCAAGAGTGGAATAACTATCATTTCAGAAGAGACCTGAGTGCCATCTGTTTTTCCTGGCACCAGCATTTCTTGGGAGGTTAGAAAGGTTGAGTACCAAATATTTTCTCATCCACTTTTCTCTAAATCATTGTCAAAAAAAAAATTATAAGTTTTGAAACACTCTGCCGCCTCCTTTCTCTCTCAGAGTACACACACAGAGGTTACATGTACTTTTCCACAACATGATCTTATATATTTTTTTCTGTTGGCTGACAAAATCCATATGTTCCAGGCTCAGACCATCTGTCACTCTTGATTCTTTTGCACAAAAGTTTTTGATGCATTTCTCTCATGATTGATTTCTTTTATAATTTCACAGGGGGGCATTCGACAGAAGGAATTTTCATACCTCACCACCCCAAGGTAATCTACATGCACAGGTCTCTGCAGTGACAAAAGACTGGATGAATAAAGAGCTTTCAGTTCCTGAGAAGGATGAAGGATTTGATTTTTGGTTGGTTGGTTTTGGGGTATTTTTATTTTATTTTTTCTCAGCTGTTTACTACAGCTCAGGATTAGTAGTTCCTTACAAAAGCCAAGTCTCAGAGAATTAAGCAGCCTCAGTTATAACCACCTTCACAAGGCTTCAGAAGGACTAGATTCGAGTGGACTAGCTCACAAACACTGTAAATGTAGGAGGCCTTTAATGACAGACCTGTGGGATGCACGTTGTCGTAAGCCTTAAGTACCAGGCAGTAACTCCGGTGATTGTTCTTGCTCCTGGAACACGGACTTCTAAATTATTTTCTTGTTGCTGGCTGGCTAGCAGTAGAAATGGAAGATGAGAGCGTGTTTCAAATAGAAAGTAAATCATACAGGTTTATTTTGGTTTCTAGTCTGTACTATGGCTGTTTGAAAAGAACTATTTCATAATCCGTGTGTTGATAAAAGCATAAATGGGTTCCAGCCCTACAAACAGGTTGACTGTGTTAAAATCAATGATTTGCTGGTTGCTACTCACTCTCCCAGCCACCGAGGAAGTGCAGTCCTTCAAAGTCATCTTCTGCAACAGAAGACCCCATCTGCATTCTAAGGTCAAAAATAAGGTTACAGCGTTTGCATTTTTTCCCTCCCCTGCGTAGAACATGACGGTGACAAAAATCAAATCTAAGACAATATTTTCTAGGGTAGAATTTTCTTACTGGGCAAAAACTTATCTACAAGGTGTTCCACAAAGAAGGGCACTAAAGGAGGACTTGAAGTCCAAATGATTCTCTCTGGAGGCTGCTTGGTTAGGTTGTTTCTCCCATGTTCCATCACACAGAGAGGAGAGCATGTGATACGAGCCGGACAGGTGGAGTGAATCCCGGGAAGCGCAGGGTCACAGCAATGCGCTCCGCTGGAAACGGAGGCACAGCAAAGCATAGCCGGGATTTCCAAAGGAGACTGCAGCTTCGTAGCCAGACTAAATTTTTCAGCTCTCGTTAGAAATGCTCACTCATGGAGGGAAAAGAAATGCACATTTTTTTTTTGTTTTTCAAATGATGTTTTTACCAGTACCACCACAATTTGTCTGAAATCTAATTTGAAGTGAAAACATTTTAAAAGCCCTTTGCTCAGGGTTGTATCATACAAAACACACTCACAGAAATACCCAGGGGGATCCATTCCCTTCTGCAGGCTACCAAGAAAGGTAAAACCCTGCCCCAAATGCTAAAAAGAAATACACTGAAAATGTTTTTGTCAGTGGTTCTAAATATTAGGACAAACTAGAAGAATTCTGCTGCTAGAAAAAGCCTACTACAGAGCCTAAACCCTGTAACAAAAATCTTTTACCCCTGGAAGAGTTTTCAGAAGAGGAAAAAAAAAAACCCAGGGAGGTTGTGGAGTCTCCTTCTCTGGAGATATTCAAGACCCGCCTGGACAAGGTCCTGTGCAGCCTGCTGTAGGTGACCCTGCTTCGGCGGGGGGGTTGGACTAGATGACCCACAGAGGTCCCTTCCAACCCCTACTATTCTGTGATTCTGTGAAACTAAAATCATAACACAATCCAAGTCCAAACTTTTCCAAAGTCATAACTTAATGTTGATCTTCAGGTCCTCTACACAGCTCTAGCGTGCCAAACCAAGACCTGGAAAGCAGTCTGCAGCTCACTGAAACAGAAGCCATGAACATGGACGAAGCGGATGGGCTGCTTCCATGCAAGCCTACCTCCTGTTTCCATAGGCACCAATTTTACAAAGCCATGTAACAGAGATCTTGATTGTACCTCTCCAGAGCAATTGCTGCTAAGAGCAATCGACTGAACCCCACTGTCTCCACATTGCCATATTTTGCTCTGATTTTCTGCAGCTGCTCTGTAAAAGGGTGTTTCAGTGTCAGGAACCTCTGAAGCGACTGGGCTGTGTGCTGTGCTTGCCAATTCTGTCTGACAGCTCCTGTTCACAGGTCTTCAAATAAACAATGCTCCATCTCTGTAATTCTTGACAGCCTGCTCTACCGTCTTGTACAAAAAGTTAGTCTTTTTTTCTCTTGACTGTAAAAATAAAAACTATACCATACACAAATAATTCCCTTACGTATTCTGCTTCACATTATTCAACGACATTAGTCACATTAACAGATAAGATGCTTCAAGGTAATCCAATTCTGTAGCACTGTCTTTGCTTGAGTTGTAGCTTTCTCAGTGTGTCTGACTGGAAGGGATTTGGGGTACCTCTGGGAAGCTTCAGTGTCAGCACTGCTGAAGACAGAGTTTAGGTAAGGTAAGAGCAACATTTTGATCCATGTCATGTCTCCTTTTTAGGCTGTTTTAACAGTGGGGGTTTTGTTTTCATTTTTTGGTAAGTGTTGCTTGAATGTTAGTTCCATTCCCACTGTAATTCCACTGTGAACACATAGTTAGGGGAACCTGGTACCTGGCATCAGGTCAAGAAGCAGGGAAGAGATTGATTTACTACAAGTTTGAAAATCATAATGACTTTGTACTTTCCTCTCACCAAGGCAGGTTTTCTTGCTTAATCGCTTTTCGGCTGCTTGCAGCATTTAACACACGCAACTTGCAGAGCTCGTTGAGCACAACAGAAACACCAGGTCATAACCAGCGTCCTGGATGGCTGCAATTTCTGTTTCATCATTAATTCAGCAATTTTTTTTCCCGTGCCAATTTTGTTATTAATAACTGTGCTCAACTTTTCTTTCAAGGTGAGTTACGATCCTGTGTTTGGATTCGGTGGGGCTTACCCTTGACTTTGGCCATGTTGCCTTAGATGGCTTGGTATGAGCTGCTCCCAGGACTGTCGATGGTGCAACATATAGGTACCACACAATCTATACCTCACCAAGGCCTAGAAGGCCACTTAAAAGAGAAAGTCCATAAGAAACAAATATGAGGACACTCTGAGGAAACAAGGAATTAAGCTTTTAATCTTTTGTTCTTTTTTTCAGTGTGATGATACTGTCATAAAGGGACTATTCCAATCCCTTTCAGAAATTGCTCAGAGCTTGCCTTCAGACCCATTTTCACAGGTTCTGAGAAATCTTTTGCTGACATCAAGGAAAGTTATATGTCTCAACTAAAAAAAAAAAAAATTGTCCTTGACTTGTCATGATGGTATGTTAAAGGTTCTGAATGGTTGGAGAACTATCCCAGATCTTATGGATGTTGCTTTGTAAGGAGACAGGGAAACTTTCCTTAGATTTAGTTTCTGATAATGCCAGAGATGATCTGTGTTTCATTGGACAAACCACTTAGAACAAATTTCATGAGTTATTAGCCATGTTAAGAAGCTGATGAGCGCTAATGGGATTTTTTGCAGGAATCCAAGTGAAACAAAAATATATTCTGCCATGGTCTAATTTCTTTTTTATTTTTTTCAACATGGGGGAAAAAAAAGAGGGTAGGAGTATCATGTGTACTCCTACCACACAATACTGGTAACTGAGAATTATTGCTCGCGTTGCTCTTAACTTAGCCTTATATATCAGCTGAGGTTTGGTATTATTTTGTAGTTAATCTGCATGGGATTTTTCATGCAAGAACAATAATCAAATTATAGCTTTTTATTAAATAAGTTAAATTATAAAGTATTTATTCCTTCCTCATGTTAGCCTCAGTCTCTGTAGAAGTAAGAGTAATTCTTGACTTTGAAAGATGATCTCCAAAAAAGAATGAATTCTGTCCTTAAATCTTTCATTTTGACCTTCGAGCTCTGATTTCTGGCAACAAAGAATGTGTAATATGAACACAGCATATGCTTTCCCAGCCAAAAAAGAAATAACACATGACTAATTAAGAAACACTAAAGATGGTGTTAGTAACCCTTCAAAATTACAGTCCATTAATTTCAGTTATACAGTAGAACCACATATTTCCACATTAATAATAAATGAAATCCTCATAATTAACAATATTTCGGTACAAGAGAACTTATATCATCCATGATTATATGTCTGATTAGTTTTGTGTGACATAATAAATTGTCCACTGGACTGTTAATTTTCCCCTACCAAAAGCAAAACAAAACTATATGCCACGAATTGTTGAAAGTAAACCCACGATCTGAATTTGAAACAATCTAAATTATTTATTGGGAAGAATGAAAGCAGGAATGAAGGTTTTGACTGTTTCTGTACTAGCAGTTGAATTTCCCTTGGTTTGTCTCCATGTTCTTAAACTAAAGCTGTCCGGATCGCTCTCTGGACCTCATTTATTACTCCTAAATCCCTCCAGTTCCATGGTACATTGTTCATTTTATTGCAGGGGAACAGCAAATCCTTTCTCTTACGTTTGTAAGAAACGTTTCTGCACTGCTATCACCCACAAGATATCCAAGTCCCTGAGATGTTAAAATAAAATTTAAAGAAGTTCTTCACCCAGGCAAGACACACTGTGCCTCTTGCCTCCGTCACTCCGTACACTCAGCTCTCCCCTCTGATAGTGTAACAGACCTCCTGGCCAGATCCTAGTTAAGCTTCTAGCACTGGTTCATTTTCTTTTAGGTTCATCTCCATTAAAACGAAGAAAAAAAAAAAAGAGTTAAAAATATCACCTCCACTTCAGAGGTGGGCTTTAGCCTTGCAGCTGCTATTGGAGTTAACAGGATTTTAGCCTCCCTGTACTGGGAGGGTCAAATAGCTGCATTTACCCAGGCATTTAAACACATTAATTTACAAAAAGAGAGTTATTTCTTTTGGAAAGGTAAAACTAAAGCGTTTTAGCGAGGATTGCCCTGTCTCAATACCTGCCAGAATCTCCCAGCTGTGCAGAGGGAAGGCGGCAGGAGGAGCATTGGTGGTAAGCCGGGCACCCGCGCTCTTTACCCTCCTAAAATAGGCAACCCACACCTGGATTTTGCAAAGAGTAACAACAGCGTTTATCTTAAAAGTTTATAAACTGCACCTGTCAAAAACGTCTGTGGAAAGCACTGCAGGAGTTTCTGCGCATTTGTATTCCGCTATCAGAAACAGGACCCAAGAGATGACATTGATTTTGTTGAAGACAAGATGAGGTGTTTTCACTTTTCACCGAACAGCATATTCTGCCGTTTTGTTTCACTCTGCCATAGGACTTATCTGCCAGACCAGGAAAAAAAGATAGAGACAATGCTTCAACTTAATGTTTGTCCAAAAGATTGGACTGATATCTTTCTTGTTTGATGAGAACCGGCCAAAGAGGAAGTCAATTTGTGTTTAAAACACCACCCACTGCTCCTCTGCTCACAAGAGCCTTCAGGAAGGTGACCTGCACTGCTGAAGCTAGGTCTTTAAGACATAAAGGACCGAGATTTATCTTTTGTGATTTTCCAGTTGGTGATAAAATGATTTTACAGGGGAGAATCACCATGGTGGGAGACTGAAAGGAAAGACAAAACACAGCAGCAGTTTTTGCTCTCAGGCTGTTTTTTCATTTCAGGCTTTCCAATTCCTGGTGTAACATTCTCAGCAATTACACAAGCTACCACCAAATTTCAGAAAGGTAATGGACACGTCATGTCCCTGTTGACTTCAGTGTTGCCCAAAGTCATGATAACTTAAAAAAAAAAAAAAAAGGACAACCCAGTACTGCAGTGCCTCCCCTGTCTTTCAATGGCACAGCTACTGGTTAGCCAGTTCACGCATTGCAGTGGTAAAACTGGACTTCGGGATAAAGTGCTTGCTAAGGCAGGACTGAGCTTTTGCTCTTCATGCAGCTCTTCACTTCCATAATTTCTGCATCTTTAGTCGTTGTGGAGTAACAGTAAAAGAGACTAAGCTGAAGCACACACAGATTGAATGAATTGCTAGAAATTCACAATTTCTGGGCATTGCTCAAGCCAGAAGAAAATATGACTTTTCTGAGATGGAAGGAAAACCTCAGTTGCTGTGTTCACACATGCTCCAGCACGAGAATGCACCAGAGGCACTTGCACCATGGTGCAATTCAAACCAGCTCACGCAAGTGGTGCTGGTAGAAGAGGCACCACTGGGCCTCCCCATTGCCAGATATTCCTTCCTTCTCCGAGAGCCCCTCTTCTTCAGTGTAAATCCCATAGTGAACTAGCTCAGGGAGCAGACCCAAGATCAAGTTTGATTGGAATTATTTACTTCTGATTTAATTAACAAAGTCCCTACTAGCATTATGAAACTCTGTAGTCATTTCTGCGGCTCCAGAAGTTGAATTTATGGGTTAGACGTGGGCTACAGAGTCACACAGATACTGTCTGGGCAGAGTTCAGGTCCTAGAGTGAATTATTAGAGCCAGGACATTATGGAGGGTAATACTTCAACCAGCTCTTATTAAATTCCTAAAGGAGGGTGAAATACTTTCTCCCACTGGCATTTGTCGAACATCTCTTGACATGAACCCTCGCCACAGCATAAGCATTTGTTCTCTCTCTAGCAGCCCATAAGCAACAAAATAATGAGTCAGGAGCGCCTTTAGATCCCTCCTACACCCCAGATAAGACCTAACGGCAAAACTGGCTCAGAAGCCAGAATGAAAAGGAGAAGACCACATCTTGCGAGACTCGGAGTAAAAAGTTGCAACACAGTGAAACACATCTGGAGCACGCTCACGAGCACCGAGAGAGACACCAAACAGACATGGAACAAAACGAGGGTCCCTGATCCCATCCCCAGAACTCTGTCTCCAAGCACAGCAACAGAAGCTACAGCCAGGTGGGGAGAGCACAGGGCAGCAGTGCGTTAATTAAGATTACAGCAGCAAGCAGAGCGCGCTGCACGCCGGCTGTCTCACCGCTCACCAGCACTTCGGGGATCACAGCTGCTGAGCAGCTCGTTCTTATTTGACTTCTCCATTAGGAAAGGTGGAAGGAGGATCTACTGTTTCCCTTTTAAAAAACAAAATTAAAAACTGCCCTCTCAATTCTTCTTTAAAGTCATTCTCCTTTGTCCACCTACGTTTTTACTACCTTTATATGTTTGGAAACAACACTTACTGCTTACCTAGATCTTTAAAGAAACCCTTAAAACCCAGATAGATATAACCATCAAAATGTGGAATGAATTACTTCTGAACTTTCAGCAAAATTATTTTCTGTGAAATCAAATTCTGCTGTTGATCCCTTTGGACTGGCTTTTTCGCATGCTCCCCACCTGTGGAGTCATACTGGGACCACAGCAGCAGGGCACAGCAGAGGAAAGATTTGAAACGGCCCGCAGACGACGTCCAGTTTGCCTATCATTTTTATCCACTAGCATTTCACACATTCCTTCTGTACGCTTCGAAATGAAGGGGCTTAAACACCTTTAAGGGGTTTTTGTAATGTCCTGTGAATGTAAGCGACTTACTTAGGATCTTCTAATTCCCTGCTATATAAGTAGCAAATAAAAGGAACCGCACTTTAGTATCAAATCTTTGAATATGGCTGGGATGTTGTTTGTGTTAAAAGCTTCCTTCTTTACAGGTGCAGGCACTTCTACTCTGATTTCTCTGTGCTCCCATTAAGTTTCAGACCAAACTCTACTCAGACTATCCAGTGGATATTAAACAAAATCATTCAGCTTTACAGCTTGTGCCTAATTAGACTACTGGATACTCAAAGAACATGCACATCGTGTTCCCTCTCTCTCTCACAGAGGAGCTGAAGAGCTACAAACTCCAAAGCTTTATCCAAATAAAATAAACTGTATGGAGAAACTACACAGTTTTTGGTTTTGCTCATTGTTGTCCTAAAGCCTAAGGTCACTCCTTGTGAAGCAAATGTATCAAGAATCGTTAAAAACACCCTGAAATGTTGTCCTCCCAGAGGAAGGAGTTAGAAGCACAGGCAGAATTTTGCCATAGACAACAGATTGGGAATGTGGAGAACAACAGAACATAGTAAAACCTTAAAAAAATCAATATATGTGCAGAAAGTCTGTGCTTGAAGTAACATTCAGGTAATAAGCATTACGTAATGGTTCTACCAGACCAGGAAAGCATCTACAAGATTTGATACTGCAAACTCATACAAAAAAGATTTTAACCTAAAAGTACACATTTCTCCATTTTCAAGTCAGCAGGAAGAACAAGAACTAATTTATGTTTACAATCACTCAGTTTGATTAAAAAGTCATACTTCAACAACTCTAAAGATGCATTTTCTGAACATTGTCCTTTCCATTCAATTAATTCCAAATGATATTTGCCCAGAAAATGTAGAGCATGTTTAACGGCAATAGAGATAATGCTAAAGCAAGCAATCCCTGGTTAAAACTTGGACTCACTTCTGTCAGCATTCTTGCAAGAACATTACACCTTGGTTTCCTCATTAATATTGTTCTACATTAGCCTAATATAAAACTAAGTAATGCGTCAGGCAGCAGAAACGAGCATGTAGACATAAAGCATTTTACATATGGTAGATTTCAAATGACCTTCTCCATTTTACTTGCCATAAAACAAGTGATTTTCAGGGCTGCAATTGAGACTTGGCTACGTCCTTAAACAGCAAGCGCCATTCGGGAACAGTGACTGCTGCTAGAGGCTGAATACACTCGGGATAGCAGCTGGGGCTGAGATTTAGGACACCAGTTCTATTTTTGCTTGCGCCAGTGACATATTTCTTGGGTAAATCACGTCAAATTATATATGACTGACATAATTTTAAATGTTGCCACTAATGCTAAGAGAACAGGCATGGATCTCTCTTCTTTTTTTTTTTTTTATCAGTTTCCCAGGCTGTCATAATAGAGCAAATTATACTTACACTTTATAAGCTTAAAACATAAAGAGGCAAGAAACCCTTTTCAGTGGTGCCCAGTGACAGGACAAGGGGCAACGGGCACAAACTGAAGCAGAGGAAGTTCCAGCTGAACATGAGGAAGAACTTCTTCACTCTGAGGGTGACAGAGCCCTGGCCCAGGCTGCCCAGGGAGGTTGTGGAGTCTCCTTCTCTGGAGATATTCAAGACCCGCCTGGACGAGGTGCTGTGCAGCCTGCTCTGGGTGACCCTGCTGTGGCAGGGGGTTGGACTGGGTGACCCACAGAGGCCCCTTCCAACCCTTAACATTCTGTGATTCTGTGAGACGAAGTTCTGTGTGAGTTACTGAGACTTTGGCATTTGCAGCAAATACGAGAGCCAGCACTTGACCGTGTCAGATTGTCTTCACACTAAAAAGCTGTATTCTACACCTGTGTCTCTCTGACACAGTCAAATGAGGCTGGAAGGGATCTCAACGGGCGATTCTGCTCCGTTTTTCCATGTTTTCCCCAGGATATTTTGTGGGTCATGAGACAATCTTAGGACTGCACTCATCTCTCGAGAACTGCTAGCACAGAGGTACTTGGACCTGCGGAGCATCCTCCCTGGGCTCTCCCCACAGCAGCATTCATTGCTGGGGAGCTCTCAGGGTAAGGACAGCCCCCGACGAGGGAGAACCTGTGAAAGCACTTCAGAAGGAAAACTGAGAGAGGAAGAGGGTGCCTGGGGCTTCTGAGAGCGACTCTGCCACTGCTCAGAGGCAGGAGGCAAGCAGATAGCTTAGGCTATGGAGTGGCTCTTAACTTCTATTAATTCTGGTGCTCCACCATTCTTCCCCTTCGAAAGGATTTCTTGACATCCCGCAGAGCATCGATCGCCTTTCCAGTACTTCCAGAGTTTAGCTAAAAATAGAGCGCTATAAAAAAAACCCATGATTTTAATTTAAAATGTTTGCACCTTGGAGCCTTTCTCCCGAGCCAGGGCGAGGCAGGGCTTTTACTGCCCACATGTGCAGTTTCCAAGTCTCCTACAAGGATGCTAAAAAATCACGCAAATAATTAACCTGTGCAATTGAGCATTTAACGCCACACCTGCAGAGTTTGCAAGCCATGAAAATTTATGGTTTAATAATGTAATATGGGTTCCATTTAATGTGTAAAATACAGCACTGCAATGGAAACAACTGTAAATTTTCACGGCTAACAAACTTTGCAGGTGTGGTGTTTCATGCTCAGTCACCCCAGCTAATTATTTCTATATTTGTGAAGATTTCAATAGAAGATCATGAAACAGACCATCTTTGAAAACCAAATAATTTTACTTAAAATCACGAGTATGTAATCTTAAAGTCTCCTGTTACAGCTATAACTGTATTTTAGGTGTTTTACCGAGAAAGCCCAGTAGAATCAAAATAAATTACATTCAGATTTTGGCACAAACAGAAAATATGAATTCACGTTCAGAAGGAAGATTGAGAAGGAGGGAAAAGGATACCCAAATTTCATGTTCAGCCTAAATTATATGAATCCAGATCATAAATCACTGTATCTACCTGCTTCATCTTATTAAGCCTTGTTTCCTTCTTTAACGTTGGCAAAACCTCTCCTTTAGATGTAGGCTGGCTAGGAGTTTTAGCTCTAGCCTATCCTCTGAAAACCCCAAACACAGCCAGTATGCCATAAAACGGGATATATGTGAAAAAGAGTGATTGATTCAAAGGCCATTGAAATCAACAGAAGTGTTTCCATTGGTGTGACTCATTTTCGGACCAGGCCTTACTCTTTTCCAGAGCAGAAGCTTGTTTCTTCCACGGTGAAAACATTTATCAGAGAGCAATTTTTCATCTCTGTGTTCAAGTGGTGACTAGTCTGGAGTCTGAACTTTGATACCTGCTCCGACAGAAGCACAAGCTGTGCCAACACCTTCGGTTTACAAATCACTGTCAAGCTGTCAAACCCATCAGGAATTCAAAGCACCTAAGACCTTTTAAATGCTGCCAGTGTTCTGTCATGAAATATATTTAAATATTATGAAGCTTTCAGATTCAATGTCTTGTCTTATAGTGAAATGTTACATGGAATTTCTAATTAAGTGTATTGTATTATTTTTCATTTACTGAAACTATAAATAAACCACCATCTTTTAAACCAAATTCTGTACTATTCAGATTCCTGTTAGACAAGAAGCACCTTCACCATGGTGAGTATGAGGGTTTGCAGACCTTCAGGTAACACTCGATACCAAGGCTGTCCCTCAGACTAAAAGGTTAATTAGTATTCTCAAGTGGGTCTTTGAGTTGAATAAGAGAACATTGGTATGTTACAAAAATGTATCTGATGGCGTAACTACGGATAAAGACAGCTGAGAGGAAATCCATACAGCTCAGGATCAAGGATCCTCCTAAAGCAACTTCTGGTCTGCTCCACCCAGAGCCTACATTAAGCTGCTGCACCCCTGCATTGCCTAAAGCTCTCTGAACCGTTCAGAAACCAACAGCAGAGACCAAAACCACGCAAGGATGAGCAAACGTCCTCATCCTCCTTCCTCCCTGTACCTTCCGTCTTTTCATGCCACAACAGCACTGGCTGCCACAGGAGTTCCTCTACCCCAGCCCCCCCCCCCCCCCCATCAAAGCCCCCCCTCATGGAGAAAGCCTCCCAACCCACCCAGCTCAGCTCATCACGGCAGAGGATGCAGGCACAGCTGATCGAGCAACTTCTCCATGCCTGACAGAATCATACAGTCATTTAGGTTGGAAAAGACCTTTAGGATCATTGACTTCAACTGTAAATGCTTTGCTTGAATGACAGCTTCAGGACAGATACCAAAGGCTTCACACGTTCCTCAAAGCTCATACAGAAACCAAAACACTCGCAAGAGTTTTCTACCAAAGAAGGAGGTTTCTGTGCACTGAAACATCTTGGTTATTGGACCTCCACAGGGCAGCTGGAGGAGGGATCTACACATCAGCGTTGTGCCCACCGCTCCCTTGTGGGTGAGAAGGACACGTGCGGGATACATGGACACATGGTGAGATGCTGCAAGGACACTCCCAAATGCATGAGAAATACAGCAAAAGGGAATTTAGGTGAGGTGATACTGATGACAGTGAACTATTCATTAGATTTGGTAAAAAGTCAGCAAAACATCAGTCCGAAGAGGATCTGCATGGAGGGACATGTCTGTCAAACATGTAAAATTTATTGTTTCCAACACACCAATTCTTATAAATAACGAATTAATGCTGAATTTTATTACAAGTAGATATGGCCAGCTGCTAGAACATGTTGTACGTGGACAATGAACACTTGGATAATCTAAGATAATCTTACTTTAATACAAGTATCTTGTGGACAAAACTGAAGTCCTAACCTGAGTTTTACTTTTAGCTAGTCTGCTCCCATCAGCTGCAACATTTGAACGGATATTGGTCTGAGTAATAGCTAAGCAAAAGCCAGCAGAAGCTAAGGAAATAGAAAATAAAACAAACTGCCATAGTAAAGCCAAGGTTAACATTTCCCCCTGCTAGCTGTCCGCTGTGGTCTCCGTGTCTAAAGCACTGTATGGCTTTGGCCATTACTTTTGCTGCCACATTCAGCTCCAACGGTAACTGCATTTCGGGGTTTTGGGGATGTACCGTGATCCCACGATGCACAGGATTATCAGTGAAACACCTTGTAGCAAAGCACCTCGGTAAGTGCTTCACTGCTCAACCTGGAAGTTGTTTCACCAGGATGCGGGGCTGGGGTTTGCGGCTGTGTGGAACACTTGGACGTGCAGTGGGATATAGCTTGCAAAAACCTAGAGACAAAGAATGAGTCTAACACTTCAGGGATGAAATAGCGCTGTGGAAGTCACTAGGAATCCTGTTATTGGTTATACTTGGACCAAGAGTCCACCCTAAACTCTCCTGCAGCTTTTGAAGCTACCATAAATAAGGGTATTACCCAATATTAAGAAAAGAGAGCATGAGAGCCACAAAATAATCATCCACACCCATGAAATCTTTTCCCCTGGAAGTTTCTCTACCAGTTCCACGGCAATCAATCTTGTATAGGTAGGCAGAGCGGCGCCTTCCCCAGCAGCGCTGTTCTAACGCGTCGCTGCACGCTCGGAGAACCAACGGAGGCATGAACTACCCGCCCAGTGATCCCCGCCGAGGTCATTCCTCTAGGTTGTGCCCGAGGTCGGCATCCCCCTGGCTCAGTTACCTTCACCAAAGACATTTCTGAGGATTGAATTCTTTTTTTTTCTTTTAAGAAAATATAGCAAGCTGTTTCTCAGCTGTTCTCATTGCTTCTCCTCGCGCTGAACTTTTGAAGTTCTAGTCATTAGAAATTTTGTGTAATTATTATCAAGTTAACGTGTGGGGATTTCTGAAAAGCCACAAGGAGCTGACGACAGCAAAGCGCTGATCCAGAGCTTCACACCCAAATTCAGCCAAGGTCTCCCAGCACCCATTTTGGGGTAATTCTGCCAGTACCAAGCCTGACAGCCCTCTGACTATTCTGGCCTGAGAGAGAGCAGCAAGCCTCCCTGTCACAGCTATGTTCGTTAAGGCTAGGACTGTAGAGGAATATTTTTTTTTCTCTGGTTTGTTAAAGCCTTCTGTTGCTGCCCCACAGAACATTTCCTAGCAGCCACGTTCGAGTAAGGGAATTCTTCTGTTCACTCTCGTTCCGGGATTAGAGCAAGAATAGTTTTTGAGTTTTCTTGAAACCCATCAAACCATTCAGTTCTCCAAAGTGGCATGAGATAAAAGAAGTCATGCTATTCATTTTTATTTCTTGAATCACAGGCTGAAAGTTTTCATTCAGTTAAAACTTCCATTATCCTCTCCTGGTTGGACCTCCTGCTGTCTGTGTTGCTCCATCCTTACTATGGATTTTCTCCAGAATGAAAATAATGGTGATATTTACAAAAATGCAAACAACTTTTTTTTTTTTAAATGCAATATTTTTAAAGCATGTACCACAGTAGCAGCAGAAAGAGCTCACCTGAGCTGGCCACAATGATGTTTTCTACTTGACAGAAACATTGTTTCAAAATACTTGTTTTTGCTGAGCATTAGTGGGAGAGGTTTTATTTAAAAAAAAAAAAAAAAAAAAAATCACTGAGGGGCCATTCCTCTCTTTCCAAGTCTGCACTTCTCAGCTGTACCACAACGAAACATTCTGAGGTGACAATCTGATGTGAAAGAAAGGCAAGGTAAGCACCCGATGCAGTAACTGGAGCAGCAGTTGTTCCCAAGATCTTCGCGTTAGCTTCTTGCCTCTTCTCTGTCGCTCAGATTTCTCCGACACCCTGATGCAGACACAGGCTGCGCACCTTACTTTTAGGCAGACTTTCACAAAATGCCAAGCTGCTTTCTTTTAATACAGAAAGAAGCCTATCAGAGCTTTCCCAGTATCTTAGGGTGAATGACAAAGAAAGGTGGGACAACTGCACAGACCCGGCTGCCAAGCCCTAGGCTGGATATTGGAATCATTCCGTTCTTCACTTAGCTCCAGCACAGACCTGTTTCTGAACAGCATTTCAAGATCCCAACAGCTTTTCTGAAGAAAAGCTTCCACTACTGCACTATGAGATTTTTTCTCCTCCTTTAATAAATTACTATTTTTCATGAAAAATATCAAAATAAAATACGTGTCAGCAAGAAATCAGTGATTGATTTTATCAGCTGCGCCCAAAGCGGAGAACAGAACTCGGTGATTTTATTAGCAGAGATGCAGGGGAATCATTTTTCCTGTGATATGATCATGTCTACAGCCTTCCTGCATTATTTTCATATCAAATACAACCTGAGAAACAAGGCCCTGGAGAGTCTAATTATCAACGAATCCGGTTTCCACAGGAGATCCTCTACGCCCTGTACAGATACAAAGGGAGCTGCCATTCTGCAGTAGCAGAGTTCGTAACCCGAGGATGACACTTTCCGCTAATGAAAGCGAAGATGCTGGCTGCAAGCCTTCCTCCCGCCAGGAACAAAGCCACATTAAGGCACAAGGAAAGCCTGCGCTCATTTGCAATAGGCCACAGGCATTTCTAGCTAGGCTAAGGAGCGCATTGCAAATAAAATGGCCCAGTGGGACCACCTATTTCCAGTTGCGTGTGTCCCTCATGCCTCTGCTTACGGTTTGCAAACAAAATTGCCAGCTAAACTGAGGGTACTGGAGAGCTGACCTTAATTTGGCTACGCATTAAAAAGTGAAGTTTCACCCTCCTCCTCGTATTTGCAACTGCATTGCATAGCAGCCGAGTTAAGAGAAAATGCAAGTATGATGTAATTTTAATTATTTCTGGTAATTATGAAGAGAGAGCGCAAATGAAGCTATATAACATCCTTTATTTAATGTCTTTGAAGACAAAGATTGTACTTTTGCTCTCTTTCTATTACTGTAGCATCTGTGCTTCAGACGAGAAACCCTTAAAATAGTACATCGTCTGATGCTTTCTTTTTTTTTTTAATTCAGAGTGATGAAAGCCACAATTTTTCTGTATGCTTGCAGCAAAACTATGTGTTTCAAATGTACATCTCATCTTGCCTAACTTGCATACATCTCTCTCTGCAAGCAACAGAGCTGGCTTGCAGTAAGTGCAAGGGACATCCCGGGGCTGGGGTCATTCAGCAATCTCCTCTGGCACAGTGCTGCTGGGGGCTGCTGGAATTAATCCTGCCTTGATTACCCTCCTAAATAAAGAGATGAAATACCGATTAAAACACTGCAACATTCTCTCACGTTATGAGAGAATTAGACAGATGTCTGTGGTTCTGGGTGTATTAAAATTTGCACCATCTTGACTAATTCCAGTCAAAACATTTCATCAGCTGCAAATGCA
Source organism: Opisthocomus hoazin (assembly GCF_030867145.1). NCBI lineage: Eukaryota > Metazoa > Chordata > Aves > Opisthocomiformes > Opisthocomidae > Opisthocomus > Opisthocomus hoazin. The sequence goes on along the minus strand of NC_134424.1, from coordinate 3,495,533 downwards.
AAAGCTCTAAGTCAAAAACGGGTGTGATAGATCATCCCCAAACCGTCAATTTCTGACTGCGTTTTGGCAAAAGTATCTTTGATTTGGAATCGGGGCAGTGACATTAGAGCTAGGAAACGGCACAGGTTTCCTTTTATCTAGATTAAAAAGGGGCGGGGGGGGTATTTACTTTAGATTAATAACGTCAGTCACCGTCCTTCTTAGCTACCCAGGTCTGACTCGGGACTCAGCGTGGAGGTCACCCGCGACAGGCCGGGAGCAGCGAACCAGCCCGCCCAGCCTGCCCTGCGTGCGGAATAATTCATCCGGAAAGTGACTGAGCAGGACAACAGGCTTACAAAACGATGACGTTTTCATTTGCTAAAATATTTTAAAGCAGGATTTATTCACCAAGTGCCTAAAGATACATCTAAAAATGAACCCAGCGAGCACTGCTAGCAGCCGTGCTCCGCAGACGGGGTTTCACGCAGCCCCGTATTTCACGAGTTTGGGGACATGTGGCATCAAAGGAGCCACACAGCAGGTTTTTGGCTTTCAGTGAGGACAGGCAAGCTCTGCCCTTCTCCTTACAGGGCAGACCTTCTGCACAACAAGCAAGAAACCTGCCACAGCTTACGCTCGCAAAGCCATTCACCCTGAAACCTAATGATAACCATTCAGATACTGCATTGCCTTAATTCTTTCCCAGCTGATGAATTAAAGAGGACTTCATTTGTTGTCTCGCCAGTAATTGGCATGCGCCGAAGACAGGATGGTACTTGATTACAAGCAGCGGTTGCTTGTGTAAGGATGATAGGGACCATAAAGGCAAGCTTGTTCCTGATTCAGCATCTTTCCACAAGTGCTATTAGCAGCACCACCAACGAATTTTCTGCGCTAAGAACTTCTAAAGCATCCCTCTGCCAAGAAGCTCTGCACCCAACACACCTCATGCAAATCATCAACGCTGCAAAACTTAACAAATCAAAAGAATATATTGTAAGTAGTTAAAAAAAAAACAACAGAACAGAAAGACATGCATGACACAAGGTGCTGTCTGGTCTCATCTTTTCTAATTAAAGCCCTTAAATGTCAAAACTATTGAACTTGCCTCTGTAGAATGCACTCAGTGAGGCCCCGATTTACGATGCCTTTCACACAGAGTTTAACTTTGTTGTAATGCAGAGTAGAGGTGGCTTCGGCTGTGAAGCACCTTCCATACCGAAAGACTCACGCTTAATCAGTTGCTTAAATATCATCGCATCTCAGACAGAATGAAGCCTGCGCCCAACAAGCAGAAAGCACCGCAACAATTTACAGCCCAGTTCTACAACAGATTTACACACAGATAAAACAAATGGGAGCTGCAAGAGCGTAACCCAAGCTTCTCAAGATGCTTTGGAAGCCTCACGGTGTCTTTCAGTACTTTTTAATAGAAGTTTTTTTGTGAAACAAACCACAGATTGTTTTTAACCTCTGTGTAGCGAAACAGACGAGGTGGGGGCCAGATGCGTTATTTATTTAATCACGTACATGAAAATGAGAGTTGTGCATATCTCACTCCATTAGGATTTTATAACGCAATAGCTATTTCGAGTTCACCACCTCGGCAATAAAACCGCATTTTGCCGAGTCTTCAGCCAAACAAAGGTCATATCCATTGACCCTAGAATACCAAATCCTAGATGTTTCGCTGAAGACCAAGCTCCAGCCCATCAGCTGCGGGGATGCGGGGAGCAGCCGGCGCCCAGCGCCTGGGTCCGGGCAGCCCTGGCAGGGAGCGAGCCCGCAAACCTCCCCTTCGCCTCCTTGATCCCACAGCATCAGACGCTTTTTTGTTTTGTTTTTTTTTCTTTTCTCCCCCGTATTACCTTTTCTGCTCCCGCGACGCTGCTCCTCGCGCAGTTTTGGCTTTAGACGAAGTTCTCCAGCATCCACCGCCCGCGCAGCAACTTTGGCGAGGAAAAATGAAATAAGAAAAGGAAAAGAAAAGGAAAAGAAAAGGAAAAGAAAAGGAAAAGAAAAGGAAAAGAAAAGGAAAAGAAAAGGAAAAGAAAAGGAAAAGAAAAGGAAAAGAAAAGGAAAAGACATTTAAAGAAAGCACTTGCCCGGCCTGGGAGCAGAGCAGCCCCGGCTTCCCGGCCCTGGGGGGCAAACTAGGGGTGGGGAGAGGGGAAACCAACCGTTAATTAAAGTGTTTACAGGGCCGGGCTCCAGCTGCGCGGGATGCCACGGGCAGCGCGGAGAGGCGCGGAGCTGGCCGCACCCCCCCCATGCGCTGACCCGCCCGGGGGGCTTCGAGCTTTGTTGTTAAAAACAGCTCGAGCTGTGCAGGAGCCGAGCTGGGAATGCGGGGGAAATAAGTGAGGAACTGTAGAGTGTTGTTTTTTTAAAACACATATTTAAGTATGTATATCCGTGTCCAGCGGAGGGCTACAAGGATGGTGAGGGGACTGGAACATCCCTCCTAGGAGGAGAGGCTGGGGGAGCTGGGCTTGTTCAGCCTGGAGAAGAGAAGGCTGAGAGGGCACCTAATAAATGTTTATAAATATCTCAAAGGTGGTTGTCAGGAGGATGGGGCCAAGCTCTTTTCAGTGGTGCCCAGAGACAGGACAAGGGGCAACGGGCACAAACTGAAGCAGAGGAAGCTCCAGCTGAACATGAGAAAGAACTTTTTCCCTCTGAGGGTGACGGAGCACTGGAACGGGCTGCCCAGGGAGGCTGTGGAGTCCCCTTCTCTGGTGATATTCCAGACCCGCCTGGCCGCGGTGCTGTGCAGCCTGCTCTGGGTGACCCTGCTTGGGCAGGGGGTTGGGCTGGGTGACCCACAGAGGGCCCTTCCAACCCCTAACTTTTGGTGATTCTGTGAAAACCAGTATACATCTATTAAAATATACTATATACTATATATCAAAACATATCATGTATCTTAAATAAATATTACAATATAAATTAAATATTTTACTATATATTAAAATCAGAAAAAGAAATTGCGAAGAATGGTGCCAAGGGAGAGCCGCAGCTCTGGGCCAGCCCTCTCGTTTCGTTGCGGGAGTATCAACCAGACAGTATTTACTACCCCTAATGGTGTTAATTAACGTCTGCAACCTTTTTATCGATATCTGAAACAAAAGCGATAATCAAGGCAAAAGTTTTATTTACCGGGATTTTATTATTAGTGAACATTAAAGATGGGGTTGGATTAGAGTGCAAATTGCCTCTTAGCCGTTGGTAGGGCCTGTGTAAGGACATCGAGTCTGAAATTGGTCACATTTTTTATCCCCCACCGGATGTGAGCAATTAAATAGAAGAATTAGAGCTCTTTGTGTGATTGCCTACAAAATTGCCTTTAGACGGATGGAGTTCAGTCTCCCGCCGCCCCTGTAAGGACCAGGCAGAGGGACCCAGGGCCACCCTGACTGAAGGAGCCACAAAGTGGACAGCTGATGCCTCATCCAACTTCTTGCCCACCCTTTAATTTAAGCACCTCTGAAGAGCCCGACCTACAGAGAGGAATCGGAGAGCCATCTGCGCGCATCAGATGCAGTCAGCTGGGGCTCTGCTCCCTGCAAGAGCCGTGGTCGGGCTTATGGCACACAGACAATCCTCTTGAGCTTGTAGCAGAGTATGGTTTGATGTGTAACCACTGCATAACTTGTCGCCCATAGTAAAACGCTGACTTGTGTGCGCATTTTCTTTGAACAGCTGAGAAAACCAGGTATTTTGAGTTGTCACTCTATGCTTCTTACTACCGCTGCACCCCACTAAAACTGATCACCGAGTTCCAGTCCTGACCACTTCCCACACTCACACCTTATTTGCTGTTTTCCAACTTTGTTAGTGATTTAGTTTTTATTATTATTTTACAAGTATTTGTAATTTAAAATAGAAAGTAGTTTTAGGATTTTGGTTTGTGGTTTTTTTGTGTTTTTTTTTTTTACTTTACTTAGTAATAATAGAAGGTGTAAAGCTACAATGCACACGCTGTTCCTATGTTGCAGCCTTTGGTATGTGATGCAAACTCCTCGTTGAGCCCATGACAGCGTCCACCAATAATCTGCTGGAGACACCTCAGGTCAAGCTGGTGGACACAACTTCTGTCATAATTAAAACAAAAAACCCTCAACTTATTTCATGTGTCAAGTAGAGCAAAGTCAGTCAGCAGCTTTGGCTCAGACGATGGTGGTGGGATCACTGCTGTCCTCTCCCACAGGCTCTTGTGCAAACTCCCCAGCTCACGGCAGGCAGAAGTCAGGGTGTCCTTCTGACTGCAAACAGGACACGATCTCAGCCTGGACCCAGATGATGACAAACAATGTAAAACTTTGGCTGTTTGTCCCCCACCTAAGCATCCAGGGGTCAAGATTGCCATCTAGTAACTCAACGTGGCTCCACTGACGCTGGCTTTGCCAGCCAGCAGACCTGCAGGAACACGTCTCACCTGGAGGGTACAAATCCTGCCGGAGTGTGGATTTTATCTCTCCAAAGCAGATGTTTCTCTTAATCTCTGTTTGCGCAGCATTCAGCACCACAGGGACCCATTGCTGGTCAGGACTTTGAAACGCAACGGCGATATTCCAGGTATAGGACAGGGTAGAAAGAAGGAGAATACACGAATCCAACTGTGACTTCAGGGTCTTAAGCCAAAGCATGTGTGTAACAAATATTTGGTGTCAAGGAAAAGTGTAATTGTGGGGCATAGAAATCCTTTATAAAAATAAAAATCAGGAATTTTAATAGCAAAGACAATGAGAGACGAAAGGCTTTCCTTTGTGGTAGCACCAAAGACATCAGGACTCGTTCCCACAAGTTATGTTTTATACAAAGTAAGGTTTAGGGACACGTCGTCTTACTGGCAGCCAGCACATCACTAAACGTCACCGACCTCGCTGCCACCGATGCCCACGCAGGCCTTTGGGAAGGAAGAGTCTGGATGTCCCTTTCCAGAGATTGCTGCTCTTTAGATGGCTGCTACGTTGTGTGGTTAGGTTCAGACAATATCCTAAAGCGCTTAATTTAGCAGTCATCTCACGGCATATTAATTAAGGCTTTCAGTCAGTTTTTCTCCTTTTAAGAGCCCGAGTTGGAAGACAGGAAAATTAAATCCCTCCTGAAGCTTCAGTTTCACTGACCTTTTCTTTCTAGCCTCGTCGCCCACAGTGGTCCTATGTCCCACCAGGTCCTCGGGGACAGCAAACACCCAGCAACAGCTCCTGACCCTCTCAATCGAACGATCAAAACCTTGGTGCGGCCAAAACCCACGAGCGGTACGTGACAAATCTCGGAGCGCTGAGACTTTCTGTGAGCGTTTCAGAGGTCTGTGAGCACGGCAGCTTCCAGCAGCTGGTTGCTGTCTGATGGGACTGGGCAGGACTGGGCAGCCCACTGCCCATCATGGGAGCAGGGTAATTGCATCCTTGGCTGGAATGTTTGCTCCTGTAGCCAGAAATTCAGATTATCCAACTGCTCCCAAGCAGCAGAGTTACACTAGAAATGCGCAGGATGCACATATGGGCCCAGAGCTGGGAGATGGCTCCTTCTGCTCCGGTCATAAAATCCCTCTTTTTGTTTTAGAGGTTCACAAGTCCAGCTCTGTGTGTGCTCTCCGCGTAGCAACCCCCTGTACCATAGCACCAGAGGACGGGGTGTTGGCAAAAACCAAACAACAACATTGCAAAGCTGGTTTTGGGGTTGGATTTGGATTGGGATTTTTTTGCTTTCTGGTAAAATCTCCCTTGTCTATCTGTACCATGTGAATTATTTATGAGCACAGCCTCAGAGCGCTGTGAAATAGTCAGGTAATATTCAGAGCTCTCGTAGCCTGCTCCAAGCCTGGAAACCAGTGGAGGGCTGGGGAAAGGCACAGCTCGCAGTTACGGCTTCTGCTTCAGTCTTTGAGTTCCCTTTAAGTACTTCACTGGAGAATGCAAAACAGGGATGTGGGTGTGCAGACATGAAATGAGCTGAAAGGGGGTAAATTTGCCTTAAATTTCAGGTTCGTTAAGGGTTCATAGAGTGTTGGAATGCAGGGAAGACCTACAGATATCCTTATGCTCCAAACCTGCGCTCTTCCCTTCTGCTCCAGGAAAAAAAAGGATTTATTTTTTTTTCCCCCATATAAAATGGACCGGGTAAAGACACGTAGACCCTAACAATATTTCCAGCGTGCATTTCTTCCTGTCTTGGGTCTGCCGTGGTCTCCTGGTGGGGCTGGAGAAGGCTGGTGCCCCGCAGACAGGGGATGCGCACCCGCCCCGGCAGCACCAGGCTGTGGGTGCAAGGGGTTACGGAGGGTGCCAGCACCCAGTGCATGGAGCTGTGAAAAGGTTGCCACGACTTCTTTCCCTCCTTCTCCTCTTTTTAAAAATTTAGGGTGATATTTTTAGCAGGATCTCAGCTCCTGGGTGTGCCCTGAGCTTGAGTCTCACAAGGAGGTGGGCAAATGAGATCTGTTAATTGCTGCTATTTATATCTTTCAGCGCACAGCCCCTGGCTAGGATCACTGTGTGGTGTCTGCTGCCTGGGCTGAAGACACAGAGCTGAAGGGAGCTGAGGTTAAAGCGTCCAGGCTGGAGCCGAGACGGTCCCTGCCTGCCCCGCAGCACGTTGCTGTTAGCTCGGCTCGGGATCGTGATGCACCCAGAGCCCTTTGCCAGCTTTCAGGTTCACTTTTTCACATATTTCCAGTTTAGCATTAACACTCTGACTCAGTGGTCTTCAAGCAAATGATTTCGGAAAGCTTATGAGAGGTGGTCGCTATTGGAGGTATAGAAATTCATATTTACTTTGTGGGATGTCGCGCTAGTCCTTTATAGATCATATCATCAGTATGTTTTTCTGCATCTCACCTCTTGCATAAAACAAATGGAGTCTTTCAGAATGTGTTTCGGTCTTTGATGAAATTTTTCAGTTGATCTGTCACTGGAGTGGAGGCTGGTGAGAGGACAGGAGCAGTTAATCCACCTTGATGTGCTCGGCTGGGTCTGAAGCTGCTTATCCATCCAGGGACAAGCAGCCCAGGGAGCCCTGGTTTGCAGCTGGAGGCTGCCTGGGTAGATCTGAAGCAGAAAACACCACAAACTCAGAATCTGGAATTCAAGGAATAGGTAAATTTCCTGAATAAGTGGAATTCTGGGTTCTGTAGGTTAACCTTGATAGATTTGTGCTTATGGAGCTGTGATTTCTGTATCCTGGACTACATCAAAAGCAATATCCTGGGCTGCATCCGCAGCAGCATGGGCAGCAGGGTGAGGAAGGGGATTCTGCCCCTCTGCTCCACTCCCCCGGGAGTCCTGCATCCACAGGACAGACCTGGACCTGTTGGAGCGGGGCCAGAGGAGGCCACAGCAACGATCCAAGGGCTGGAGCACCTCTGCTGTGAGGAAAGGCTGGGAGAGCTGGGGCTGTTCACTGTCCCTGGCTGCCCAGAGAGATGGGAGATGCCCCGTCCCTGGAAACATTCAAGGCCAGGTTGGACGGGGCTCTGAGAAACCTGATCTGGTTGAAGATGTCCCTGCTCATAGCAGAGGGGTTGGGCTAGATGGCCTTCAAAGGCCCCTTCCAACCCAAGGCACTCCATGATTCTACGATTTCTGTAAGAAATCCGCCAGCGGTTTTTACAACATAGCAGAGTTTGTCCCCGATTCATTTCAGGTTCTGTTTGGAAATCCTTTGCTCATTGTAAGAGGATCCCTGGGTCTCCACCAGAGCTGATTAATTACTCCACACCAGGGAGAGGGCAGCGATAAACTTTTTTGAAGATGACACTTAATACATTTTCTTGGTTTCAACCACTCTTATTCGGCCTGGGACAACAAATTAATCTGCACTAAACATTCACTCTTATGGTCACAATGTCATCATCCATTTGAAGAAAGAGAACCCTAATAACAAAGCAGTTAATCTTACAGTCTTATACCTCCTGAGGCCTCTCCCACACAATTCCAGCAATATCCTTATTAGTGCTATATTCATCTGCTGGGAGATGTCTTAATTTACATATCTGCATTGCCACATGGAGCATACAACTACGGGGCTCCTCTCCCTCACCAGGAAGATCCTCTACAGGAATAAGCTCTAAATAATAGTGCGGTAAAGAATTCCTTTCTCTTGTTTTCTTCTTGTCCGCTTTATGGCCTCAGTGAGAATTGCTGCCTGTTGTATGGAAAAAATGAAACATTTTATTAAAAAAGCCAGCATCTTCACTTTATGTCTTTGTAGTCATTCTTTGCTATATGTTTCCTTGGAATAACTAGTTGTAAAAACTTGGGTTTGAGCCTAGAGTAATAGTAAGAGCATCTCTCTGTGGCAGACTGGGTGCTAGATGCTGTACAGTACTCTCTGGGTGTGACGACAACTACCTTTTTGCCTCTAGAGCTGCAAATTAAAAATATTTTATTTTTGAAACGGTGTTGTGTGGGACACTGGCATTGTCAAAGTCGGTGGTGCTATTTCTTAGGAGAATGGAAAAGTTTCATCTTGGAAGACTGCTGTTACCTAATAAATTACTGAGTCTTCTGTCATTTTATAGAAAAGGGGGGGGAAATGGGTGTAAAGAAGAGTCCAAGATAGAGCAGGTTATTTCTTCTATTAACAGATCCTTCTTGCCTGAGTGTTTTGCAATTTTGTACTTTCAGAAAGGGTTGGATTCAGCAAAAGTGGAAGGAAAACACAGTTAAATATTACATTTGGTTTCCAAACTGTGTTTGAGTTTAAATCCTGGACTAAGCCTACTACAGTGACTGAAAAAAAGAAAGTTCATCTTGCATAATCAGTTAGGAATGCAAATGGTGAAGACTGAATGAAAGAGACTTATTAAAGCAATGTTAAAATCCTGCATTTCACCCCTGGAGAGGCAGGAGATGCTGCGCGTGGTGCTTGATCCTTCTGGCAGGCGCTGCCTTCCCATTTCTTACATGCAAATCGACACCGAGTCCTCTCTTCTGTCAAGGCAAGCACATGTGCGGAACAGAATTTATTCCCAGGTCATTTTGGCAATGTAATTGATGCATCTCTGATTTTTATTAAGTAGATATTCCTCTTTCTAAGGCTAACAGTGAGGTCAGCTCAGTGCCAGTACTCTGGGTATTTGCCTGAGCCTCTCCTGCCTCACGGCTGCAGACAGCTGCAGCATTAATTTAGTTCAGTAAATTGTCCCAGTGGGTGCAAACCAGAGTCAGGGCTTACGTCTGCCTTCTGCTCTCAAGCACTGTCTATTAAGACACGCATGCTGTCCACACAACACAGCTGTATGGTAGGCGTACGTACCTATCTGGCTGGTCTTCCTCAGGAGCAGAAGGGGGAAAGACTCGCTGGTTTGGACACACTCTTGCCTGCACTGTGATTTTTAATAAAAATGCTACAGAAAAATACATCTTCACATGTGGCAAAAATACCTAATATAATAAATAATTTATATTGCCAGTTTTGCACTGTCAGTGTTACATAACATCCGATACATCGTCCATGTGTGGGTCACGGGGCTGCAGGACACGGAGCCTGCCAAGAAATAGGACGGTGCTTTCTAGACCGAAACCTGACCCATGGGCCTTGTGTTTCTTCACAAAGGTGAAGTACTTCAAGCCTTTAAAGCTGGTGCTACAGGACCAGAGCACCGGGGTATCTTCTCCTGGAGGGTTTTGACCGGTGCCCCGTGTCAGTGTGGATGTCGTGCGGCTTTCCTCCTCCCGTCTCTGTGAGATGTCGGAAAGCTTAACCTGTGTGGGAACGGCTGCAGCGAGCTGAGGTGAGACAATCTCTTCCCAGGGGGTGGGGGGAGGCTACTCCTTGTTTCAGTTATTGCCTCCTCATCTCACGCAAGCACACGCTCCGGGCAAGTGTTGGGGGTGAGCTCAGCCAGCGCTCCTCCACGAGCGGCACCGTGTGATGCTCTGCTGCTGATGGCAGCTGGCCCTGGGCCAGGCTCAGGTGTAGCCTTAAATTGATCTGAGGGCCAGGTAATACGTCAGGCAGTCTGCGTGCGTCCTGCAAGGTTGACATCTGAGATACAGCACCTACAAACTGTGATCGAGGTACGCTGATCACTTCGTCTCATAGGCACCGCTGTTTTGGTGGGGAACAGAGATGGAATACCCACTTTTCCTCTATCATGCAGATAGATCCTCCTGCATGAAATGTGATGGGACCTGTGTGTTTTTCTCTCCTGGTTCTCTATCCAAACTCTTGATGGATGTGTCTCCATTTTTGTTTCATCCGACACCAAAGTACCACAGCTTTTGGGGAGAGAACAATGGCAACGCAAAGTGTACAACGTGGTGCAAGAGTTTAGAAAAGGAAATTGATCCAGCTAGATCTGTCAACAGCCTAGATTTCATGCAAACTGGGCTAATAAGGAGGTCTGGGACAACATCAGATCTGGAAATTGTCTTTTTGATCCATAAATCTCCCAGGATTGTTTTTTTTCTGTGCATTATGTGAACCAGAAGCTCTGATTTCCACAGACCCAATGGCTATTTCTTTGCCCCGAGAGTGGCAGTGGTCTAGCTCAGTATCTTGGAGGTGCAGTTTCTGCCATGAGGACATCCTGCAGTGCAAAAGCCTTAGAGGTATCTGTAGGTATTGCTGATATTAACAGAGAGCAGAGCTTTAGCTTTTACTCTTAGCTGACACTTGAAGTTGGGCTCAAATACACATTATAACATTTTAAGTAACAGCTATTACCTGACATGTGTAAGGGAAGGAGAGAGAGACAAGGGTTAATTGCTCAGTGAAGAATCAAAGAACTCAAATTCTGTATATTTGGATTTTTCTCCAGCTTTCTCTAACTTATTTCCTATGAAAGCACAGCAATCTGGGCAAACCAGAGAAAAAAATGCCTCGTGCTATATTTAACTTTCATGGGGACAAGGAGGGAGAGGAACCCGAAGCCAACAGCCTGATCAGCCAAAGCCTTTGACTCATCCCTGAAAGGTAAGTGTGTAACATGAAGGAAAGAATAAGTCAAACATGTAAGTTTTCATATAATTTTGAGGGACTCGGTGTGTGTAGGGAGGAGGGAGTATGTAAAACGAATAGCAGATTCCTTGCAAAGTATCTAATAGCTCTCTTGCAGTGTCCCCTCTCTTTCACTGAAGGGCTGAAATGAAATCCAGTTCTTGATTCAGCATTTTCTTTGATCCCTGGCTACGCAGTGATGGATCATCGCAGTTTCTGTCATGTGAACAGAATCCTTTGGATAAACTCATTTCAGACACTGGGGGCTATAAATGTATTACAGACCAAATACTCATCTTTTGCTTGAAGTGTTTAAACTCATATTCAATAGGGTTCAAAATCACTTTTATAAAAGCAAGCAAGCCATTTTAAGACTCCTGATTTAATGAATTCTGAGAAGAAGTTTCCTCTCTAGGTATGTTATAGTTACAGAAGGACATTTCACTACCCAGTACATCAGAAATCCTGTAAAAGTAGGACAGGAAGAAAGAGACAAAACATAAAAAATGCCAAGAAGCGTATGTATACGAATGTGTTTGCATTCACATGCAGGTGTCCAATAAATATCTAGGTCAGACAGAAATCCAGATGTTGCTCTGTGTTAATCTTGATTGCTTCCCAAAACATAACAGTACCTAGAATTTCGTGCATGTGCCAGTTTTCCTGTATGCATTTTTTGAGAACAGCTGTGGTCACGTTCCTGACCACAGCTAAATAATCATATAAACGTTTCTACATATCTTTGTGTCTTCATTTAAAACGTATTATCTGACCCTTCACATCTCCAAAGAGAAGAAAAGCCTATCCAGAGGCGAAGTTCATTCACGTTCAGGAGGACGTAGCTGTAACGTTCCCCGTGTAAGGGACTGCCCATGCCGTTAATATGAAATGTGATCTAGAGGTTCTCAAAGTTGTTCAGATCTCCTCCTGTACCATGATTCGTACTTATCTGATGCCATTATGATGATTTCTTTCATGAGCAGAAGTTTGATCCAAACGCTGAATGGAAAGAGTCGTGGGAAGGCCGTGTGCAGTTGTCAGTGCGCAGGCAGTGGAGAGGGCATCTCAGTTCTGAGCTGGGTTTCAGCCATAAATTTCCCATCTTCCTTTCCTATCCCTAACTTACCTATTAGCATATTCATTAAATGCCTTTTGGTGGGCATGTTGACTGCAGTGCTCTCATGCTGGGCATGAAATCATGAAGCTGCGGTTTATCTGAGTTTGGATCAGATTATAAATTAAAACCTCAGGCCACTCTCTCTGAAAATCTCATAGAGGTTCAAATATCTCTGGGGTGGGCTTGGGCTAATTTACTGTTATTTTGTGTTGCAGGTGTGCAAAAGATACTGTTGTTCAATAGTTTCTGTGCAGAACAAGGGACCTCTCTTTTTCTAATAAAATTGCAGCCTGAATTATATACGCTGACCTCCCGCTGCTTTCCTCAATAGCAGATCAGTGAGTGAAAGGTAATTTCTGGTGGATCAGGTACAAAAATAGTATTCACAAATCACGGAGAACCACAGCTGCCAAGCTTCAGGCAACTCTGCCGTGCTGCGTGATTTCGCCTTCTGAGATCGAAGCACAATACTTTTCATTGATACTCGCATTCCATTTGTTAATACTTTTGGTAGCATGAAGGGTTTCTGACACTTTTGATCCTGAGAGTAGATATTGGAGAAGAAACGGGAATAATGGAGCAGAACAGGCAAACGTTCCTATATCTCATGAATCCCCTAGCTTTGGGTTAGCATGAAGGGCATGGAGTCATGCTAGTGACAACTCTCCTCTGAATGCCTTGGGACTACATCTTTCGTCTGTTTTTCCAACTCTTAAACACACGAGCAGATGGATGTTATGCTCTCTCAGAGTTGGCGTGATGTTTTTCCTGGGGATATAAAATGGGGCGTTGCGCAGGAGCAAACCTACACCCGCTGTCCCTCAGCATTTCGCCGATGGCTCCAGGAGTGCTGTGCCGACGAGGACATGGCTCGCTGAGGTGTTATCCCGTCTGGGGGCCACCACATCATCCTGGCAGGGCCTCGAGGCTCGGTCGTGCCCATTGAGATGAAGGGGTCATCCTGTCTGCAGGAGATGCCACAGCTCGTGGACTGGCAAAGTTATCTTATGTGTATGATGAGATGATTCATTTGCCAGTACGATTGTCTCCGGAGTGCCGACAAATGAGCTTGACCAAATGTAGTTGCTTTGTGAAGAAACATAAACTAATCCAATTTTAAAATAGAACAGAACAATTTGATATCATGCTCATTTACTGTGTAAACACTGACCACAATTAAATAGGCATTCTTCACTTTGGGGAAATACAAAGTTATGGATAGATGGGGAGATATTCTGCTCAGTTCGACAGTTCCAGGCAAGCATCATGGTGGTAAGTAGCTTTCATTTTTACAGTGATACTGAATTAGTGCCCTTTAGAGAACCGCTGGAGAAATTCAAATTAGAAAATAATCAAGAGCCTTGGTAATGTGTACATATGGTAATATATAATGTGTTACACAATTAAGTCAATGTTAGTTCAAGGAAAATCTTTGAAAATGATTCACTGCTAATGCAGCGCCAGATTGTGGTACCACATAGCCCCCAATTCAGCCTTGGACCTTCATGGCACAATATGAATTTGAACTCGCACAACCTCATGCTCGATGCGAAGGGGGAAACTTCTTTATCTTCACCCAGAAAAATGCTAAAATTTTCCTGTGTGTTTTCTTAACCCAAAGCAGTTCTAAATACCCCTGAATATCTAAATAAAAGCCGGATATGACCCTGGTAGCACGTGGAGGGGAACCCACGCTGGCCAGGAGCAGCCGCCGCGGATTCAGGTCCTCACCGTCACCCCAGGTAGGGAGAGGTGGCAGCAGGAGACCGGGAGTGGACCACGCAGCATCACAGGTTTGCATCTCCCTTGTGACTGCCCACTGCAGATAGGTAGTCTGATAGTAGAAAACACATGTTTTGGGGCAGAAAGAACAATTTTCAAGCAAGGATGAGAACAAACTCTCTGAACGGGACGGTGCAGTACAGCAGTGATCTTCCCCTGGGCCAAAGGCAAATATTTAATCATATCTCAAAACTTGTCCAGACTGATTTGAAAAATAAGTTTAATTCCAGAATTGTGTTCTTTTTCTCTCTTTCAGCTGCAGAGGTTTTGTGATTTGTACTAACCTTGAAGATACAAAACAAAATATGTGCTAATGATATTCCTATCTCCCAGCTGGTGTTGGCAACTCTTTTACTGCTCTGCAGGACAAGTGCAAGTACAAATGCAAGTACCAGAACCTTGTTGAGAGCAGTGTGTCCCACATTTCAGTCTAACCGTTCGAACTACAAGACATGTAATAAAACAGTTTCTGCTCTGAATGAATAATTGAGCTGCTTCTGTGGGGAGGCCTCTAAAGAGCCATGTGGCAGAATGTTTTTTAAGGCACTTATGAAAGCTATCCCACCTGGAAACCATCCCACACACAGAGCCCACGTTGCTCTTCTTCTCAGCTTGGTTTAATTGCTCGTTCTATGTCTGTACCTAATCGAATGGTGCGGAAATACGGCAGGCTATGTGAAATGCTGTAATTATTTTTAAGGTAGAACAAGACTTCCAAAATCATGAAACTCTATGAATGACATTGGGCAGTTTTTTTTGTTTGCGAATTCCTTCCATATATCAAAATTCCTTCCAAGGATAGCAAAAAGAATCTAAGAACACTGTAATGTTTGGTTTTTGAAGCATTTATGTAGCACATAAAACTTCACTGCTACATCCTCCACCACACAGCACGTGCTGTGGCCCCTTACAGAAGGGCCATGCTGCTGGGACACCCATGCCAGAAACTTCCTCCTTAGGCAGGCAACTCCTCAATGGCCGTCTGCTCCAAGCCAAAGAGCCAGACCGCAACAGAGAATAATTGTTACATCCTGAAAAACATTTTGAGATGAAAAAAATTCCCTCTTTCTCCTTGGGATGTGATAGAGAACAGTAACAACAAATGCAACCAATGCTGCTGCTACTATTAATAATAATAATAATGATGATGATGATATTGACAGTATTATTTGTGACATATCAGCATTTCCCAGTGTAAGATGTTCTGTCAGAAGAATCCAATCAACTGGATGCTTACCACCAATATCATGACAGTGGTTGAACATCTCTTAGTGGTGTCTTAGCTTGAATAACATACACCCTCCTATTCCTGTTTCAGCACGTAAGCTGGGAGTAAGGTATAGTCTACCATCACTGAACATTATTTATGCCAAGGTTAAAGTCAGAGGAGAGAGGTAAGTCCCTTTGAAAGCCTCCAAAGATTTTCTTTTCTGAAATACAGACACTTAGGTAGACAGGGATCTTTTACTGTATCCTTGGAGGACATCTGTTTGCTTCCAAGCACCACATGGGGAACTGAAGCAATCAAGTCGGGGGACAAATTCTACTGTTTTTCTGAAATGCACATATAAAAAGTCTTAAATAAAGTGTTACTTTTTAATTCTAGCAATATATATATGTTTTGCTAGATTAAATGTTCCATAGCTGGAGTGCAGGTAAGGAGTCTAGCAGTGACTTGCAGCTCTTGTGGGAATACAGCTCACGACATTGGTCAGATTCTTGAAAAAGATTTTGCCTTGACTTGAATTTGTGTGGCTAGTTTGTGCCTAAGGAGGAGATTTTTCAACCACAGTCTTTGCCTCCAAGCTTTAGGTTTAGCTTTGCCTCCAAGCTATTCTCGGTCCAAACCACTGCATTCCAGAATACAGGAACAGGGACCTTGCTTCTTCTACTTGGGAAGCTGGCAGTCATGTTGACCATCAAACCAGGAAAAGGACATTCTTGTGAAGAAGAGGACACAGCGAGAATCCCAGCTAACTTTTTCTTTTCTGAAGTGTTTGCAAGTTTCTATTTAGCATGCAACTTTCATACCTGAGCTGTCCAAACTATTAAGACTGCAACTTTCTCAGCTGTAGCACACCATGCATTCCTCTGTGTTATAGATTAATAATTACAATACTTAAGTCACATGAAAACAGAAATGAAGTCAAAATATGGTGTTATTATTCATGTTACATGCCATTACTTTGTATTACTTTGTCTCTAGGGGTTTTGAAAGTGATTTGTTATGGTTGCTTTTGGGGGGGAAACATGAACAAGATAAAGCTGAACCAAACAACAAATGCTGGAGATGGAATACCCCCTGCTAAGATTCAGCTGTTTTGTGCTTCAGGAAGATACAGTCTTATCCTCATCGCTACCTTTCTGATGGACATACTAATGTGCTTTTGGCATAATTCGTGCAGAGGCCGCCTCCAGAGGAGAGCACTTTGAGAGGAGCCTTACTCCCTTGTAGAGGAAACGCTGATTTGTTGGACCTGTGCGCTGTACATCAGGACCGTACCTCCTGGGAGTGATGTTAACTCACAGCAGGATGGAAGGAGCCCTGAGTTACTGTCATGCTTGTGGTTATCTGAGAACACAATAACTATCCATCATGGAAATATGAACCACAGTTGAGCTAAAAAGGAAGCCAAACTTTCCTAGGAACAACACAGGAATCGACTATGCTCTTCCTCATTCTCAGTGCTGTCATTTGATTTAGATGAGGCAGTTCCTTCCTTTCTTTATGGCTCACTGGATACTGTATGATTTGCCCCCCAAAAAACTCCTGCTTTTTCTTATTTCAGTTAGATTCAAAGTATTCAGTAGAGAATCCCTCCATTAACTTCAATAGCCTCGTATTAAGCTTTTAGGTCTTTATTTGGTCTTTAAGCACCTTCTCTCTTTTAAAGTGCCAGAAAAGCTTCTGGCTAATTTTGTATTACTGACTCACCAACAAACAGTGGTGTTACACGCTAGCCTTTTTCCATTTCCATAACTGAAAATACTAACTCAGACACTGTAGATTGTGGGAACGATCCATTAATGCTGTACAAATTGTAAAATTTCTTTTCTTGATGGTAAGCCACTATTTATTGATCTTAGACATGGAATAACTGGTATTTCCTTCTATCCACTCTGTTATTGCTCTTCTTGAAGTGCAAGATGGAGGGTTTCTTTACATCATATTACATAGAGAAATATCAGGGGTGTTTGTATATCTACCACAGCTTCTAAATTGTGCAGGATTAGAGAACAGATCAGGTTCACTCCAGTGACCTTACAAAAGATCTCTGTGTTGCTACATGTAGGGTTTGAGTTTGGTGACAACTACAGCCGAAAAAGGAGGGTGAGGGAAAAGTAACATTTTAAGAGAGTGGAGGAGGTTGGAAGATAAATTTATAGTACTCTATTTATTTCAAAAATATTGTCACTATTTTGGTTAATAAATTGCCCATGAACAGATCATGATTTTTCTTGATTAATGTATTAATCCCAGTGAGTAATTTATCATCTGCAGCTTATTAGTGAAGTTTATTTGAATCAAAATTTGGACAAGTTTGGATACATGGCCAGCAGGTCCTGGACTGGATAAGGATGTCAAAGACTGCAAACTGACCAAAGGGATAGTCCATACCATATGAAGTCATACTCAACAATAAAAGCTAAGAGAAAGGAGGAGGAGGGGGCATTTGTTATTAAGGCGTTTGTCTTCTGAAGCAACCGCTACGTGTACTGAGGTCCTACTTCCCAGCAAGTGGCTGGACGTCCCCTGCTGATGGGAAGTAGAGAATAAATCTTTCTGGTTTTCTTTGCTTCCACACATGGCCTTTGGTTTCTTTTTTATTAAACTGCCTTGATCTCAACCCCTGTTTTTTTCATCTGATTTTCTTCCCTTGTCCTGCTGCGGAGGGGGAGCAAGAGAGAGGCTCGGTGGGCACGTTGTGGCCTGCCAAGGTCAACCCAGCACAGAAGAATATTAAAAATACTTCAACTAGGACAAAACTTTTTCAATGACAGATTTCTGTTCTTTGGAAGCTTCAGATGAATGTGCAACTCTTGCTTGCAATTTCCGTATTTTCTTTAGTTTATTCATTGCTCTATTACTAAATAAGCCTGATTAGCAATACTCATGCTTAATTACCCTCTAGCTTGTCTGACCTGTAAACTCTCTGGTTAACACTACATTTCTCACCTCAAAGTAACACCGTGACATGATCTCACATCTGTTATTTACTTCAGCATTTTTTCTTTTTGATTCGTGGAGAAAAGACTGCAGACACTAGAACATAAATTTTCTTTCTTTGCTAAGGCGTACAGTGGAGAACAAAACATAAAGAAGACCTAGAATATATAAAGAATCAGGATATAACATTGTGCCTGATGACAAATTGTGCTGAGGAAGAGACGTTACAGAGAATCTTCTATTAAAGCACACACAAAGTTTTGACAGATTTCAATGCTGGGAATGGAAATATTCAGCTTTAGGAACCGAACAATTTAATTCTGGGTTGCAAAAGATTTACAACAGTTATTTGAAACAGAAAAGGGATTCCATTAAGTGCACAGGAATGCAGTCCTGCACTCCATGCAAAGAGGCTTTCCAAAAGTCTGTTGGTGATTTCGGGGTTTTTTTTGTTTGTTTTACTCCTTTTGAATAAGCAAAGCTTAAGGTCATTTGCATCTCCCTGCATCTGGATTTTTTACATCTATCCAGACTTGTATTACCACTTCTGATTTTCTGCAGCCCGTACTGCCGTTCCATTTATAAGAGACTACCAATTTAATTTCCAGCAGCAGGGCACTTTGCAGGTAGATCCTTCAGTGAGCCCTCATGCTGAGTATGGCGCTTCTCAACGTGAATAATGATACCAGGATTTGGCCTGTAGAGTTATAGAAATAAGCCATTCTGCTGACCCCGTGGCGGGTTAATAATTCAATTACACCAGAGAAAAGTAGACCTGTAACTGCAGAAACGTGCTTCGCAAAGTCTACATTAAACCCCCCCCCCCCAAACAACTCAACAACAAAAAAACACCCAAACAAAAAAACCAACCCAGCATGAGCAAAGCCTACCTCTTAATAAGCATACTGTGTAGGATCCTTTCCTCCAGCACTGACACAGAAACAATAAAGATCTCATGTCTTGTTAATAGTTCTACCTTTAGGGGAGTGGAAAGAAAATTACCTAGAGAAGAATAAGCCTTATGGCAAGCTCCTTTCAGGACTCTGGAGATTGAAGTGTTTTTTGCCCTCAAATATTTTCTGAAGTATTTACATAATGGGTTGTCAGATCAGTATTGTACAGCTTCTTTTACAGGCAAACAGAGTCTATCAACAATGCCACCAGCAATAAAGCTGTACGCTGCCAGAGCAGAGATGCTCAGGGCCCCTTAACTTTCGCTACTGCATCCATCTCCTCTACCTTTCTTTTTATTTACCCATCTCCTCAGCACTTTTAGCTGGACCAGTATAACACTTCTGTTTATTAATGCCCCTACTCTCTATGTCTGAAACTATACGAGGATGTGTGTTCTCATAAGAGAAGAATAAATGTATTAGACTAACATGATTCAGCACTCGCAAGCCTTATCTCCCAAGCTGTCTGGAGAAAACACAAACAGCTTTTACTAAGCTTGCACACGATGATACTCACAGGTTTATTCTGCATGTGACTGACAAACTGCCATATTATGAAGGCTGGAATACAGGCAGGGCTTTGTGTAATACTGGATATTTATAGCACCTTTGGAAATGATTCCTTTGTTTTTCTAACGAACGCAGGGGTATTGCCAAGACTGGCTGAAGACTTATTTCAAAAGCCTTGTGCTTACACTGCCGAGGCTGACAATCCTCCCTGGGGCATCGCTCACCAGTGCCTCCATGATTTCCTTATACAAAGAACATCATAAAGATGACCTCTTCCGAGGAAAAAGGTCTATTTCCACACTATGTCCCATAAAGTACCAAATTGTGGACACTAATGTGTGGTGTGCAGGCATTATCATTTTATTCCAAGAGGCATATTGTCACTCTGAGGGCTAGGAAGGCATTTATGAATTGACATTTTCCGAGGCTTTGTTTTTAATGAAACACTAAAGTATTTCTGAATAGCAATGTGATAAATTAATGGCAAAACAAAATAATTGGTTTTCATGTCACAAGGCATATAATAAAAGAAACACGTAATCTTACCCCTCTAGAGCAAATAAACTCCTAAATTGAAAAGCTAACAGATAAAAAGCGAAGTTTTCAGAGAAAACAGTAGGAAGAAATTGAAGCATTTGTACTTTTGCAGAAGCTGATCTGAGCTTGGGAGAAGGGTGAAAACACAGAGCGAAGTATTTTTGGATAGTCAGGAAATGATGAAAATGAGGGACCAATTCCCCACTCCGTGGACTCCGGACCCCCCTGTGTGTACCTGTTTGTGTTATTCAGCCCCTCGGTACATCCATACCCCATAATACCAATTTAATATGGTACTGTGAAATAAATGACAGATTTAGGAGGTGCTGAGACGCTTAGGTAACAGGGACCACAGAAGCATCTATCTTACATAAAAGAGAAATACAACTTGTCCCTGCTGGCATTTTGCTTCTGTGTGGGCGTGTATAAAGAGCAAAGATATATCTTTAAAAAAATGTGTCCCCATGCTCACTCCTTTGAGCTGTTTGCTGGTTGTGCACAGCTGATCGCCCTACCTAAAGGCAGGGTGCATCCATCACCATTGCTAAATGCTGAGAATGTGCCTTATTCCCCAAACCCTGCAGCTTATGGTGTCCTCCTCGCCCCAGCCCTAGAGATCAGTTTGGAAAGCGCCTCATTTTTGCCACCCTGGAGCCTGATTTCGGTAAGGAAGTGTTTCCCCAAAGAGGAAACCATCAGCGTTTAGAACAAGTGGGTACAGCGCAAACACACCTGAGCTTTGGGGATTGCAGGGCTGCCCTAGGAGCCCTGGGCACGGCTCCATACATCGCAGCAGGAAAAAAACATTACAGGTAGACTTTTTTTTTAAATTCGAATCTAGTTTCCATTGGCAGGAAGGCAGCTGATGACCTGGTGGTCACAAAGAGCTGTCAAAGAAAAGTCCAGTGCATGTTCATTCGAGGGAGGTTCTCCTCCCCCTCTGCTCTGCCCTGGTGAGGCCCCATCTGCAGTGCTGCGTCCAGTTCTGGGCTCCCCAGTTCAAGAAAGATGAGGAGCTACTGGACAGAGTCCAGCACAGGGCTACGAGATGATGAGGGGACTGGAGCATCTCTCCTACAAGGAGAGGCTGAGGGAGCTGGGCTTGTTCAGCCTAAAGAAGAGAAGGCTGCGAGGGGACCTTAGAAATGCCTCTAAATAACTTAAGGGTGGGGGTCAGGAGGACGGGGCCGGACTCTTGTCCTGTCGCTGGGCACCACTGACAAGGGGCAACGGGCACAAACTGAAGCAGAGGAAGCTCCAGCTGAACATGAGGAAGAACTTCTTCACTCTGAGGATGACGGAGCCCTGGCACAGGCTGCCCAGGGAGGTTGTGGAGTCTCCTTCTCTGGAGATATTCAAGACCCACCTGGACGCGGTCTTGTGCAGCCTGCTCTGGGTGACCCTGCTTTGGCAGGGGGTTGGACTAGATGATCCACAGAGGTCCCTTCCAACCCCAAACATTCTGTGATTCTGTGGTTCATGCCCAGCAGCAGGAGCCTGGGATGAAGGTCCTACCACCCACCAGCACTTACAGGAAGACCTTGTTTCAACAGAGCAACTTTGCCGCAGCCCTGAGCAAGCTGTCAAAGAGCCTGGAGTTTAAACTTTGCTTATGCTCTGAGGTTTCTCTACGGACCTGCTGAGCCTGTTTGTTTTATGAATTTTCCTGCTCAGCGGTCAGAGGCAAGATCTTCTCTCTGTGCTGCAAATGGATACACAGGTACTATTTCTGCCTAAGAGATGCAGGGTTTACCTGACCTTCAGGTGCCTAATTTTCTTCAAGTATAGGAGGAAGAGCCTCCATGGTGGATTCTGCAGTCTGCTCCAAGGCAGAGAAAGTAGGAGTAAGAAGAGCTGCCATTTAGCACCTACATCTTGTACCTGATCTAGTCCAATTTACAATATAGTCCTTCACGTGTCCATTAGTCACCTACCTCCCACCAAGTGTAATCAAATTACTTTCCTTTCCCCCATATGATTCCTTTGATAGAAATGCACACTCTTCTGCTTGTCAAATGCTAAAAAGGGCTTGTCAGGATTAGTGGTAAAAAAATCTATATACTACCTACAAATAATTGAAATCCTATTTTCACTTTTCTAGATGCATAAATCCCTTTTCTGCTTGGCAATCTCAATCACAGCCATTAAAACCTTTGATCCTGAAGAACAACAAAGGAGAAAGCACACTTTCTTCTCTCTTGCCTTAGTGCAGCAGGAATTATGAGGAGATGACACCAGAGGTCTTTACAGCCTCAGATAGACAGGCATAAGGCACTCTGACCCACATAAAGAGGGGGAATTAAAGTGAAATTGTTGGAGAACAGCCATTTCTCTCATGTCAAATGTTTCCACAGCACCTAACGATCATCTAGCCATAACCTGAGGAGCCTCTGCAAGAAAATATGCACAGATGTTATCTAGTGAGATTTTTCCTTAAGCATCCTACCTAAGGTGGAAGTATTAGCAGTTTTTTTAAACAGACATGTACCTGCAGGTAAAGAAATTAAAAATCTGAACTCTAGCTGGATCATAGTTCTGGCCAGGTAATGGAACTTGCATCTTATTACACTGGAAAAGTACGGTTGGATGCATTTTTTCCAGGAAGTGAAGTGATGATGAGTTACAAACCCAGATTTAAGTTTACCAAGCTTGAGTGCAATGTCTGTTTAAAATGCCAGTGTGTCCCTGCTGAAAATCAGGCTTCCCAATTAATATGCATTTACTCATACACTTATTTATTTATTTATTGCAAGGACAACTTTCTGGAAACTCGAGTGAGATGTTGCAGCAAATAGCGTTTTACTCCCTACATAGGCTAATACAAAAAGCAATGCTTGAATGTAAATGCAATGCATTATTTATTGTACAAAGGATAGTCTAACCCAATTTAACAAAGAAAGAGAAAAAATATTTACTTTTGCTAATTTGATATCTGAAGTTGAGCTTAACATTACTGAGGTTCTACAATAGCCCAAGCGCTTATCATCGTGTTTCTATAAACTTGTCACGGATAGTCCCTGATCCCTCTACCTTTCATGGTGATCTCTCGGGAAGATTTGTCAGAGCTGGATTAGACCCCGAGAGCAGACCAGTAGTGCCTGAAGGACAATTAGCAACTGCACACACAAATCATCAGCACGGTTTGGGCTGAAGAACTTTGTTATCCAGAACGGAGTTTAGGGGTCTCTGTATGAACTACCAATGTCTCCTTGTGGACTAGGAAAGACATGAAGCCACTGGCCAGCCTGTTATTCAACAGTTTGCAATATTGTATAAGAAAGCTTTTTCAAGACATTTGTCTAGATAGAGAGTAGTACATCTTTAGTCCTGCCTAAACTATTTGATATAAATAAATTCTCTGAAATATTAGGACCATTCTTTCCCTTTCAGCAATCTTTTATATACATATTGTGATCTCTGTGCATGGATTTCTCTTGCCTAAGCTCAACATATTTCCACCTGCAAGTTTTTTTCAAATTCTTTATCTGAATACCTCCTACTTTTTACCTGGCTGTAGATCAGCTGAGTTATGATGATTTGGTTTCTTAACTGACAGTTTCGTTTCCAGCTCTCTTTAGAGCACTTCTGCATATATTTCCTGAAAAGTTTAAATATTTCTGCGCATGCTGGAACCTTGAGTTGGCCCGAATTCTGAAATGGATTTGTCTAAGCCATCTCCCGTGGTGACCTTGGTAAAGAGGAGCTCAGGAGATCTGGTTCTACCCAAATGATGGCACCCACCGGTGTGACGCAGCTCCAACACACTCTGCACCTGAAGCATGGGATGCTCTGCACTGGGGGAGAGGACGTGGTGAGGAAGGGGCTGTGCCCTGCCACAACAATCCCTCCGCTTTTACCTGAAAGGCCTGGAAAACACCTTTTCCCTGTCTTTCACCAGACTGGAGGAATTCCTCATGGCCTGCATAGTCTCTGGTGAGTTTTCAAGCTTTTGGGTGTTTATTTAAGTTACAGTGATAAATTTCATCCTTTCTTGCTTGTCATGGTAAATCAAAGTTAAGAGATATATACTGCTATAAAGAAAATTATTAAGGTAAAAATTATAAATAATGCTTAATGATGTACCCTAAATAGTCCTGATGGACCCTTAGGCTTTAGAGAGGACTCCACTAGTGAATGGTGACCTGCCATTCTGCACCACAGGTCTGGCTGACACCTCCCTTCCTTGGGGGACATGGCTGGACTCGTCTTTAAAAATTAAATTCAAACCAGATCCATTTTGCAAATCAGCTGAGAAGTCTATCAGACTCCCTGGCTACATCAAAGGCAAGGCAAACCTTCATCTTTAGTGCTGCTGAACATCCTCTAAAAAAACTTCACTAGTGAAATGTGGAAAAATATTGCTTTATGCTCTCAGATTGTTTCAAACAAGTTTAAAGAGGGCGATAACACACTGTAATAGTAACCACATTTCTCCTCGCCACTGTAAGTGCATTTGCTTTCAGTTCTGGGTTAACTTTTCCACCAGTATGAGTAGCTCTTGAACCTGGACTTCTCCCCGCGCACGTGCAGAGCAGTCAGAGGCACTTCACTCGCCCTGGGTCTGCACAGGGGTTTCCAATCTGCCCGGGTCCTCTGCAAGCAACAGCAAAAGCTGCCTGTGCCTTCCTTCTGGAGGGTTTACTGATTTAGGAACAAAAGCTGAGCATATGTTCGCAGCGAGCAACGCTTTATTTTGTGAACAGGTTCGGCTCAGACCGGTGGGTCTGCTCTCAATCTGTGATACCATACAAGGCTGGAAGGGGTGAGAATTAATCTCCCTCCGCCGTAGCCATCCACCTGTGCACATTTACACTGCATCTTCTTTCTAACTGAAAAGAATAATTGTAGGTACAGCTTTGGAAAAGATTTTGTTGTCTATTTTCAAATTTTTAAAAAAAGTTTCAGTCAACATGACATGAAAATTTGTCGAAGCTTTTGGCAGACTTAAAAATAATAATTAAGCTTTCTTTCTGAGTTGAACAAATGTTCCATTGAAATCCAAAATTAAATACCCTTTCCTACTTGAAAGCTTGCTTGAACATCTTTACAAGATGAAAATACTTTAGAAAGTAAACATTGAAGCTAAAAATTAAAAAAATCACATTGAATTTAGTGCGAAAAGTATGGACAAACCTGGTGCTTTACTGGTTTTTTTTCAGTTTCTTTTCACTGAATCAATCTGACAAAATTTAATAGTTTAAGAAAAGCATCAGGTTTTGAAATAGCCTGTCAGATTTTTGAAATGGTCCATAGGAAAGGTTATACTGCTCTTTGATGCTCAGGGTAGAGAAGTTAACACAAAAGACTGATTTCTGAGAATGCTCTTACAAATATGAAATGGTAGATAAAGCCTAGCAATTGTGAAGGACCTGCATTGGATCCATCATTAGTTGTATCTAAAGTTTCCCTCAGAAAGGGGGGTTCTTCTTGTTTTACTCCTTCTCTGTCTCTCGGAGCCAGAAAACATAAACCCCCCCTGATCTCCTCAATACACCCACACACCGCTGGGATGTCAGCAGCGAGCAAACCTCTGGCAGAAAATGAAGCCACTGGAATCCCTCAGCCAGGAGCTGAACGTGGCCCAGGACTGGAAGGGAAGATTATAGTGCTTGTGGTTTTCATCAGAAGTGAGTGCTTCTGGAGAGCTGTTGAAGACAGAGAAATCCTCTACTTGCTACAGGCAGCAGGTTTAGAGGCGTTAGAAATGGGCACTAAATTACAGTGGGATTACGAACAAAAGTGCAGACTGCAAGACAAAACCATTCTGAAGCGTAAAGAAAAAACCCAAACCTGTACCTCTTCCAGGAGCTTGGAGAAGTCACTTTTCTCTGCAAGAAAATATCTGCCAAGTGCGAGCATTGATCAGGTTGATGCAGAGCTACACAAAACAGCTAAGTCATGTGAATTTGAACAGTTAACAGCTGGACTAATTAGAGAGCACAGTATTATTGGTATAACTGATAACCAGGACTAAGCAAGGTTATTTTGCAAGTAATAGATTTGACTTTGCAAAGAACAGTGGGTATTTGCAGAGCTAATGAAAACTGTGCTGCCCAAATTAAAGCACGAGCAAGCAGGGAAAGAGCTGGAGTGCACCTAATTAAAAATGCATGCCGAGGCAGGAAGGCAGAGCGCAAGGGTAAACACATGGCAGAGAGCAGATTTGTTTGCAGTGAGGATGGAGGGAGGTGCCCAGCCCGAGGGGTGCAGCGGCGGCCGTGCAGCCCGAGGAAGCATCGCGCACCCTTGCCGATGCTGCCGCGTCTCGTCTCTGGGCAAACAGCCCTTCAGGCTTCAGGGCTGGCAGCCCAGCATCTTCTCCTGAAACCAGGCACATTACTCGTGTCTCTGAGAGGTTATCGTACAGCTTACAAAGCTAATACTTCAAGAGTTTGCATTCTTGCATGCAAATAAGCTTTGATTTAAGCTCATTAGCATTTCCCTTTCCAAACTCTAGGTTGAGTTATCCTTAGACTCCTTTCTCTTGGATGAATTACGACTTACTTATCTGACAGAGTCACTACTATCTCCCATCTCATTTTCGTAATCTAACATAACTCACAACTCTCAGCAGCTTTGTTTGACACATACCTACAAAAAGCAAGGTGTCACAGGCACAGCTGTGCGGCCTCTGCCTTTTCTGGCCAGGAGTTTGCCTAAACCTCCCCCTTTGCTTTGCTCCTCTGGGTTTGTACAGCGAGAGCTGGCTCTGGCACCAGCTGAGGCAGAAAGGCCAAAGGTTTTGACTGCTCCCAGCTGCTCATGGATGGGGTCAGAGTGGTGATTCTGGTCCCCCACATCGGAGTTCAAAGCAAAGCACTCCTTTAGCCTGCCAGAGTTCTTTATTATTATTGCTTTGCTAGGTAGGTATCCCCCCTCATCTCTCCAACAGGATATTTGCAGGCACCACAGATGGGGATCATATATGAGAAGGATAAAAAGGATAAGGTATAACACAAATTTTCATTATGACATAAATTTCTGGAAAAAGGTGCTACCTAATCTAGCAGGTGTACGGAACAAAGGTTTGCTGACCACTTGCCGATACTTCACCTGCAGTTACAGAAACAACTTCCACATGGTGGGAGGAATCGGGAATTATCAAGGCATGTGAAAAAGCAAGGCTGTTCACTTTGGACACAGAAAAAGTGGAGGCATTATATCCAATAATGAATGGCAGAGAGAGGTTCTCACCATCTCAGATTGTACAAATGAGAGGTCATTGAACAGTGACACAACCTAAGTGGATAAAGAGGAATTGTTAGCCAAATTAATTGTCGTGAATAATCTTGATGCAAAAAACATAGCTGGATTCTAAAAGCTGGTCATCGGTGGGGTTAACAAAAGCATCCAGCATATAATAATACTATTCTATCTTTTTATACTTAAGTAAAAAGATGTGCATATATTTAGAGCATATTTAGCTAGAAAATTTTATGAGAGACGTGAAGCCTCATGCATCTGGGTTTAAAGCCACCTATTTAATGACTATGAATGAAGATGGAGTGGCTAGCATCTCAAATTGGCGTGCTGCAGACACCTACTCTTTTCCAGAGCATGTAGTGACAGGTCCTTGTCAAACAGCAAATGTGGAAATAAAAGACTACGGATCTGAAGCAAGTGAATTCCCATCCCTAAACAAGAAAAATGTGGGCAATATCACCATAGCAAACTCATGCCCCATAACACATCCCATTTGTCGGGGTGGAAAATACTAGCACAAACTGCCTGTTAATATCTTGACATTATTGCATTGGTTTCTGGCTATAAAAACTTTCCACATTGCAAGAAAAACTCGGATCCATGACGTTTTCCCTGTCTTTACGTTAAAACCATAGGGGACATCTTTTTAAAGGACTGCAGCCCAGCTCTCTGGGGAAGTTGAGCTGAGGGTCAAGGGCTGCTGCAGAGACGCGGCCTCCAGCCCAGAGTGCCACCTTCCCATCCTCCTCATCCGAGAGCTGGCTGAACTCGCGTCCTGCTCGTTAGCTGAGCACGCTGCCTGTTTGCTGGGGGGTTGGCTGATAACGCTAATGTTGCTGCACTGAAATGGCTGTAAAATCATTAAGCATATCTTGTTTTACTTAACCTAAAGTCATTTAAATCAGAAGGCTTCTGGAGAGTGTTAGCGAGACTAGAATTGCCTGATGTGAGAGGGGTGACTTTAATGCAAAATGAAGTCTTATCATATTAAGCATAATTTTTATCATTTCAGTGACTTAACAGATTAGTAAATGTTGTTTTTCTGAAATTAGAAGACAGCTCCTGATATGAAATTGGATTATGTCAGTTTATTTTCTCCATCAGCTTTGCAACACTGCAGAAAGGAAGGATTTGTCATTAACATACGGAAATCACTCAAATGTGTCTCGTAGTTAGAGTTAGCCTGCCTTTGCTATTGACACATAAATATTGGCTTGTGTCTTCTTACAGAAACCACTGTTTCCTTTTAGATATATACAGAATAAAACTTCTGTACACTAAGGAAAGCTAAAAAGTGAATAATTTTTAAACTCTAACTGCAGAATTCACAGTTCCTTCAATATTTGTCAGGGGCATTTTAAAATTATTTCGAGGATTGTCTTTTCAGCTAGTGGAACTGGAAATGTTAAGGTCTTGGGGGATGTTCCTTTGTTTTGACAAAACTCAGTTAAATCTCACCAGGTTTTGATGTTTGGTGACTTCAGCCGAATTTCTGCTGCTTTTCCTTAGCCATTCAAAGCCATCGGGCCATGAGTTTGTGGGCCACTGGAAAGGTGACTGTGGTTCACAGAGTGAAAATGAGTGCTGAAGATTAAGTACACACTCCAGGTCAAGTTCAAAATAGTATAAATCCATCTCTATATAGCTGTCTTATAGTTACATTAAAGTCGCAGCTGCTCCTCATAGTGAGAATGCTTTTCTATACGCTAGTCTGAAGTTTTTAGAGTCACCTTTGCAAAGAGCTTTGACAGTGCTTAGAGACTGGTCCAGTTGCAGAAAATCAGGATAAAGACTGGTTCCCTCTCTCTCCACTATAGCACACCTCATAAAATTCACCCCTGATTTACCAGGTAGGTGTTACCGCTCAAACGTGACCACCCGAAATACATGGTTTTTGCTGGTCCCCTGCTGTTAGCAATAGGAATGTTATTACTGCAAAATCATCACAATGCAATTACAGTATATCCAGCGATACTGAGTACTATAAATTTATGTTCAGGGAAATCTCTGAGAGCTATTCTCCTACAGTATAAAATTTAGATATCTGATGCTCATTTTAGTTTTCATAGAATTTACTCTCACCTACTAATAGTAGTATTTTGAATAATTAGTTACAATTCAGCCTGAAGAATTCAGTTTGCATTTAACTAGCGAACTTCCACAAGCAGCACACATTAAGAGTTTAAAATGTCACAGCAATATTTAATCATGCGAGATAATGCATAAAAATACTTCAGAAATATTTCTAATTGGCAATGCAATTATTTGACTTATTGTCTAAACTTTGCTGCCCTATACTTTGTCCAGGACTTTAAATTCAGACTTTCCAAAATGAAAACAGTAAATCAGCAAGGCAGTATCCTAAAGGCAGCTCCTTTTACCGCTGAGCAATGCCTTACGCCAGAGCTAGGCCCACTAAGGTGGTGCAGATAAGGGGTGTGAAGGGCTGAAAATGCTTTACCTCGGGTGTTGCATATTTTGGGACAGAGTTTAAACACACACAGGTTTTGCTTTGGTGAAGTAGGTACACTCTGGAGCTGTGCAGAGTGCTCCACAAAACACGTGCCCACTTCTTTGGGGGGTGCCAGCCCCTGACAATTCCCCCATCAGCCTAACCACTGGTCCCCTCTCTGAAAGGCACCGGTCTTGGTGTAACAACTTCTGAGACATGTTTTATCAAAATACATTCCTAACTCTGGGTAAATGCCAGGCAGCTCTTGCTCACACCGTTAGGGCTACCTTCACTGCAGACCCAACCGCACCCAGCCTCTGCTTTTGAGCACTGGATCTTGCTACAGATTTGCCTCCTGAGCTGGAGAAGAGCTTTCTTCTACCAGGAATTTTCTGTGTGTTGAGGTAGTCATATGCCATCTGGGGGAAGAGGTAAATTAGGAAGCCAGGAAGTCTCACAGGTACTCTGATGAACCAGATTTGTCTATTTTTTTAAAGACATATCTACAGGAAACAGCAGATGCCATATGTGCCCCTCTCTCCCTGCACTACAATGTAGGTGTCTTGCCATCACTGGAGGGAACCAGTCCTTGAACTGAGAAGCATAATTAAGTGAAATAATCTTTCTTTACTGCTTCTTTCAATTCTTCACTCTCTGCTCTGGCTTTACGCTTCCCCTGAGAGCTTCTTTTTACTGCTAACACTACTACTTTATCCAGAAGGGTTCATAAATCACCTCCTGAAAGACCGAGGTATCACCTGTAGCTGTTCCCATTCGTACCCCATGCAACAGTTCCTCTTTAGTGGTAATACAGCACTCCACAATAATACCTCAAATGCAAATTAGAAAGCAGAATTCAAATAATTAAAACAGTTTATAATCTCATCATACGGTCCATTTGAAAACCAGAGTTATAAATTAATAACGGTTTGAACAGAAGAAAAATATCTTGTTTCTGATGTTGTCAGTCTTAAGCAATATTAAGAACCTAAGAACTGCTACTGCTGGTCAGGCTGAGGATATATTTAGCAAGCTTCTGCTCTGTGGCAGTGATGATTATGGAGGAATTTAATAATGTGGCAGGTAAAGAATAATCCTTCCTCCTCTCAGAAATCACCACTAGCAAATTTTATATGTTTTGAACTGCCATAGGGAAAGCATCAAGACTACAACCCAGGAGACTTGAAGTTGATTTGTGCTGCCACCACTCTTTCCTCTATTCTCTCTGCACTTAATTCTGTGTCTCTGCATGTAGAAAGGTGATAACACCACTTCCTATATTCCACGGAGTTTTTTTTCTATTTCCAAACCCTATTCTCGGGATACAGAAGGTGTGTGAATGCAGAGCACCTCAGCTGCTCTAGGGTCACAGCAGGATACTAGTCTTATTACAACACAGTGTAATAATAACAACAATTATAATATCTTTTTAAAAAGAGAAAATAGTCAGTAGAGTATTGAGAGAAACTATTTTTCTTCCCTTTTCTTCACCTCTCCATTTCCCTTTTCTTGCTCCCACTCACCCCTTTCCTTCCTGCCAGCCCCGCAGAACACGAAATGGATTTTCCCACCACAGACATGAGCCTTTGCCAGTGGATATTGTCGCTGCGTAACGCTCTTATTTCAAGGTGTTGGCAGGTATTGTAAGACAGAGCTGAGAAAGTGAGTGAATTCCAGACTTCAGAAATTACATGCCTATAGCACATCATATGGTTAATAAAATGGAAAAATTGAAGTGTGGGTCCCAGAAGTTTTCTCTTTTACAGCACTGACACCTTTAGTTTATGAATTAGTAAGCCTTTTTCATTTCATAGTCCACAGGGAATTTCTGTTTCCTACCTTCTTCCTTGTGGTCTTGTTGAGCTTTCCTGTAACTTTTATTTTAACCTTATATTTCTTTTCATTGCATTTGAAGAAAAATTCTTCCCAGGAAAATGCTGTCTTCCTCCCTACCTGAAAGCAGTCGGCTTTGGAAACGACAGAAACTTTGTTAAAAATCAGAATTAGTTGCAGTTCACACGCTGCTCACTTATAGTATTTAAACGTTACTGTATAGCCCCTGAGGTGTGTAAACCGGGTGTAGGCAACTGCGATGCTTCTGCAGAATTTCTAGCACAGAGCTATACCTGGGCTTAGTCTGCATGCATTAAACATACTGGGAACACAATCCTTGACTCAAAACCTGCCATCCAACGTGTAGACAAATGCTGCGTAATAGTAAAGGTTTTGCTGAGCTTAGCAGCACTGATTCTGCTCCATCACGCACTTTCATTCCTGAGTAAGTGGCTGGGTAAGTAATATCTCTAATCGTTCTAATAAGAGCCTCTATCAATACTTTCAAAATGACTAATAACATTTAACTCTCAGATTATATTTATAAATGGTTTCCACTTAACGCATTGTAAAGTTGACTTTAATAAGTACTTATCGAAGGCTTCTGTAGTACAAATATGTTGCTTTGGCTGTGATAAAATGGTACTCCTAGGAACACTTGCAACAATGAGCGGTTTGGCTAATGATAGAAAACATACATTTGCAAATGCTTTATTTACACAGCTCTCTGATTTATGTTTCTCTTTGTTTCTGAGTTGGGTGAAAGACTTCTTGCAAAACAGGCAAACCCTGTGGGGAAAGCGTATTGAACCTTTCTTTTTTTTGGTCCATTACTGAAGTGCTTTTTTGACTATGAGTATTTTGGATACAAACCACATCCACAGTTCTCTGCTTAGCAAATGAGGCTTAATCTTTCTGTTCTGATCTCATTTGGGCTAAGGAGCATCTCGGCTGCTAAGGCAGGTAAGGTGTTGAACACGTTCTGCGTGTCAGACTCCAGATTCACCTCCCTGCTAGGCATTTGTTTCTTATCTCTGACAATTAGTTGTGCTGAAATCACCTTGTTAGTTTTATCAGGGAAGGAAGACAGCCTTGCACTCAGAGCACTGTCTGCAATCTTGCTTTCCTCCTCCACAGTGTGATGTATTTCATTAACCCTTTGGTAATGCATATTTTGTAGTTCAGAAATTTCTGCTTTATGACTTTTTAATGTAAAGCCAGGGAATGTTTAGGTTTGTTTTTTCCAGGATGTGGTCAGGGACAGTAGTGATAGTCCAAACAAACATAATTTGTATATTATTTGTTTATATATGGCTTGTAAAGTTGATGAATCTCTTGAGAATGCTTCAGAACTAAAGAGACTAAATACATGGAAGACATACTATGTCTGTTAGTACTAAGGGCTAAGTTATTCAGTATGTCTTCAGATAATTGAAGGGGGACATAAGAAGAAACCCACTTAAAATAGGAATAAAAATACAATGTTTTGATTAAGTTAGCAGTAATAACTTTGCTAACAAACCCTCGTCTTTTTTTATTCTGATTATATTTTTCGTCTGCCTTTCTCAGCTGCTTTTCTTGATGAATTGTGGCTGTTGCCCTGCCTGCACTATCTCTGCTGTAGCGACATGCATTTGGGATTTGCAGTGGGTCATTTTTAAAGGAGTTATGCGAAAACGGTCTTTACATGTTTGAATTCAAAAGTACCCTTGAAAGCAAAAGCAAAACAACACAATCTACATTTATCCGGTCAGTTACAACTGTTCTGATTATCCACGTTTGCCTGGTAGAAAGCGAGTAACTTGATTCATTAACAACTTCAGCAGAGTTGGGATCTTCAGTATCCTGGATACCGTCTGGTTTCTGCATTATATAAATCTGTGAAGCTTTCAGCAGTGAGCTGCTCTCTGGGTTTATTCTTCCCCAGACAAGCTGCAGTTCCACATACAGTCAAGGTTTAAGCTTTTTCACTCTGTTTAGGTTAAAGGGCTTTATTTCTGAAGCAGACATTTTCTTCAGAGAATAGATCAGACTTCAAGACCTTGCTCATTAACACCTGCCTATTAAAGTGTACATTATATAGCAGACACAAATGTAGAGGCACCACAGAGCTCACTCTGAATATTTGTTCTTTCTTTAAAAAGGCTTTTTTTATGAATTATAAGTGTTGCTTACAGTTTTATGCTTTGAACTCCATACTGCTGGTCCCTGTAATAAATGCAGCCCTGGAGGACTCCTCTGAAGAATAACTTCATTCCTTAACACTTGAAAAAAGTATGATGAGCCCAGCATTGGGCCATGGAGATGTTTCATGACTTTTTAGACATAATTTTTCATATACATATATTCATTTACTTTATTCAGAACTGCTAAATTTTATGGTCCCGATCCTGATTACATTTACATACCATTTAGTAAAACTTTCCTAAAAGAGACGTGAAGATTTACCTAGGACATACAAGCTTATGTATCACAGACACCAGTGGAGCAAATCATACACTTGCTCCAACCTCTCAGCTCCAAAGATTTCAGCCCCATTGCCTTTAAATGAAAACACTACAATGCAATTTTGTTAGTACAGAGGCTACAATATCTTTTTTTTTGCTTTTTGCTTTTGTGTAAGAGTTACTTGACAATGAGTGGATAGAGGGTGTTTTTTTGTCTGATGCAATTTGAGAGAGATGAAATATCATGAGGTTGAAAGACAAAATGCATTGTTTTGGGGACAGAAACTGCAAAAAAGAGGCCACTTCTGCAGAAGAGGAAAGCTCTGGGAAGAGAAAGGAGCATAATTCAGCAGGCTGCTGCCAGACTGCCCGGAGCCGGGGAGGCTGCTGCCGGTGGGGCAGGACACGAGTCAAGGGAAGTCTGATGGCCACTGCACTACCAGGAGGGACTCTGATGACTTTTCCTTCATACGGAGACAAGATCCACTGATACCAGTAGAAATCTCTCTACTGACTGAAATAAACTTTGGCTCAGGCCTGAAGTACAAAGGAGAAATCCAAAGGAAAATAAAGTGTGAAAAAAAATGCATTGTGAAGCGACGTTAGATGAGAAGAGTACAGAGACGACACCTCTGATCTTTCTTTTTATGGAGCTCTTCAAAAACCAGGTTCCTTCATTTGCACAAAAGTTTCATCTGAGGGAAGTTTCTAAGACAACCACCACACAGCAACAAAGCGATTACCACAGCCGAGACACTTCCCTCTGACATCGCTTTGAAAACTATTAGCCCAATTCTCTCAAAACTTGACAATTAATTGAAATTTGGTTACTTTCAATCACTGGAATGAAAGCGAAAGGGGGAAAAGTATAACAAGGCAAAGCTGGTGATAAATTACAAACCTCTGTTTTGATTGCTTCAGACTCGGTCAACTTTGCAGTAGTACCCAGGTGTCAAATGTCCCCAGGAATACAAATACCAAAATTGAGTCAAATCCCCAGGAATGGTGATTCTAACCAGTTTAGATTGTAAGGGACCATCCACACCAGCTGGATAAAGCTGCACATCACTCCCAACTCCACCTCATGAATTTCCAAACACTGACTGATCTCAGTTCAGCAATTGCAACAGTAAAAAAAAAGTGATTTCCATAGGGGAACGACATGGTGGTAACAGCTGGAGGTATTTTGTCATCCCAGATTTTAATCCAAGGAGCAAGAAGAAGGATGGGGTATTGCTAAGCAATGACTGTCCCCTCCGGATCACTGACTTCACACCTGGGGGTTCAGAAAACAGTTGAAGTTTTTGAAATGTACAGAAGAACAAAAAGAGAAGCTAAATATCTGTAAAGTTAAGGATTTTTAAGTGACTTCTATGGCCCAAGTTTTGCTGTTAGGGTCAAAAGGCCCCTGCATTTGCCTTGCAAAGGGTGGCAGAAAGTTTAATTGCTGGGTAGAAAAAGGGGATTGTGGGGAAATGATTCCTTTACTCTTCTAGATAAAATGGGGTAAATTCTGGAGAGTTTTGTACGAATGCAGCCAGGGACTTTTCAAATTCGAAAACAGAGAAAGAATAAAGCTCAAAATCTAATCTCAAAGTGGAAGGAAATGGTGCTGTCATTCACTCTCGAGGCATACTGCAGTCTATAGGAAGAGGACAGCAAACGTTATTTGGGTTTACCTCTCTAGGCTCAGCTCAAACCCAGTTTAAGAACGGCCTGCAGCCAGACCTGATCTGCTGTCCTGAGGAACTACCTAACGATTGAATATCAGGTTTAAAACAATCCCTTGCTCCACTCCATGCCTCCGTGACTGGGAAGCTGGGAGAGCCCAGTTCAGTCTATTCATCAGGCTTTACTGACAGAAGTAGAATTTACAAAATTCCTGTTTTTTTCTTAATAATTTGGACCATAAGTTGTTGAAATAAAACATAATATGCCAAAGGAAAACATTACTTTCTGAATAAAGCAAACACACCCTGATAATTTACTTTCTTTCTAAGTTGACAGCAGAGGTCACTGAGGAAGACAACAGAAAATCACATTTTCTCAGCTAGGTTTCGGATTGGTTAGGGAGGTCACTCAGAGCAACACACAGGTGGTCACCCTTCTGGGCAATGAAACGTTATCTCTGATTACTTGCAAGTTCTGGTCACTTTTTATACAGGTTGTTTGGTGTCACGCCATGGAAACCATCTGCACATTTTCACCTTTGCAAATATTTCTCTGAATTTTATACATTTATTTGTTCTCCATGTCTTTTCATTCCACTATCATTGTACTCCCTCTGATAGAAATTGTCTACTTTCAAGTGTTTTGGCTTCTTTCTCTCTTACTTTGCAGTTATTATAGGAGAGTGGGGAAAAAAAACATAGAAGTGGGAAAAATGCCAGAGCTGCCATTTATTTGAAATGGCTTCTCTAATCCATGCTTTTTTTCCTTTGCCTTTACCTTCAGTATAACCTTGTTGTTTAAATATTATATCCTTTGAAGAGCTCATCCCTACAACACACTTACAATAACAATTAATGTGAAGTACTAGCTGTCTCAGCGTTCTTAAGTTTGCTCTTCAACCCTAATCTTCTGTCCCTTTCTTCAAATCTACCTGTTCTCCACACTCCACAAAACCTGAAGACTAGCATGAAAGCCACACATACACTTTTACATAAAAAATATAAATGTAAGGTAGGTATGGTTTCGTATCATCATGGTTTTAACAGATGGAATAAAATCAACAAGAAGTTGAATAAACACAAGAAAAATGAAAATAATGAATTTTATATTATCATTTATGTATACATAAGAAGACTTACAAAGAACATAGATGCTGCTGAGTAGGTTTTTGTTGTCTAACTAGGTTTTATTCAATGAAGAATTGTTTTATTTAGACACATTAAGAAAATATGCTTTTTTGTGATTCGGTTTTGTAACAGTCAATAAGAAATACCAGAAAAAAATATTTTTTTCATCATTATAAGCTATAGAACTGGGTAGATTATTTTTGTCACTTCTGCAGTGCAGTAGTGAGGTCTATTTGTAGAGAACCAGAACACTTCTTTGATGTAGGTGCTTTTAAATAACTTAATTGCAAGGCAGATGGTAAGAAACAAAAAAAAAAAAACCTTGATGAAACAAAACAAAAACCCCTTCATAAAGGTGGAAAATTGCTTGAGGAAAGCTGTGGTCTCACAGGGAGAAATCTTTCTATTTGTAGCTGGTAACTGCAGACTCCAAGTCTGTGATTAGCCTTTAATGTAGAAGAGGTAACACGATGTAGCTGATGAAAACATGTCAACACAGCATGAGGAAAAGAACAAGAAGGCAACTTTTCTCTCAAATGAAAAGTTTCAGATCTTCAAACACGCTCTGTCTTCAGTAGCAACAACTGGAGGAAAACCCCCACAAAACCCAACCCTTTAGTATTTGTACAAAACATCCACAGTTTTTATCAAATTTCTTCAGGCTTGTTAACATTATGGGTTGCATGAAATCTAGGCTTTTCACTAGGTTCCCAGTTCTATACGCGATATGATATCATGGGAGAGTTTGGTCACAGGACCATACACAACTGAAAGGTTTGCTCATCTTAAAGACATCAGTGATGCTGTTGCTACAACATCAACTAGGTTCAACCTAGTTGAGGTACCTCCCAGGTGCAACATGGCCACAGAGGTGGAATATTTGATGGTCTTATGGGGAACACAAATATGTGAAACCTGGTAAAAAGGGCCTCAGCCCTAGCTGTGATTTCTGCTTTAACCAGGTTGGTGATAATATATGTGGACACAGAGAAAGATGCTTCAAGCCAAATAACGCAATACAGAAGAAACCCAAACGTGATAGGAAAGCAATGTCATCCATAACCTGTACAACTCCTCTCTCTCTTCAACATGCCAAAGCTAGAGGTGAAATGCTAGTTGAAATGACACCCATCTATAGGCAATGTAAACATTTTTTGGTGGGGGGAATCAAACTGTGATATACTGCAGTCAAGAACCACAACCTGATAGTCCCCAAAGGATTTCACCTCAGCCCAGGCAGGTCATTAGGAGCGTATTACCCAGAGCACATAACATGGATTGAATCAGTAATCAATAGAAAAGACAACGTAATATATTTAGTTGACAGATCATGGTAATAAGCATGGCAAGAAAAGTAATTTTCTGTGTAATGACTGTAAAAGAAAAAAACACACCTGACGTGAAACTGTAAATTCAAATGTAGGCTCACAAATCGTTGTGGTGACTTCGAAGATATTACACTACCTAAACTCTTTGTGTGTGGGGAAGCCAGATACCCTGTTTCTGAGGAGTCACAGGTGTCATTTTAAGCAGTGTTGACTTCTGACCGTGACTAAATCTAAGTAAAATGGAAAAAAATTAGTGCTAGGATTAAAACATCAAATATGGGCTTTGTGCTTCGCGTGATGCTGTTTAAGGGAAGAACAATAGGTTTTTGGATTTTTGGGAGCAGAAGAAAGGTGTGGGTACTCTCATGTGTAAAACCTGGACTTAGATGCAAAAGGGCTTATAGATCCCGAATATAGAGATATATATATATAGATGTAGATTTATTTAAAGAATTGTTGAGATTATTATATGGGAGATTATGACCAATAGCAGTGAAATTACAAAGAGTTCTCTGCAAGGTTTTCCCTCTAAATTTTATGACTGCCAGATCCTAATCTCAGGTATGTGTTGTGTGTTGCTTGTTACATGGAAAACGCTACTGCAATGCTGCCTGCATACCCATTAGCAACACTTTTTTCCTCCTTCTTCTGAGATTCTCTGAGATATATTGCCCTTCTGAGATTAAAATCTCGACTTAAATCTTCAAAGCAATTACATAGACAAAAAGCAGCAATCTCCTGCCATACTAGGAGTGGAAATCGTCAGATCAGAAAGCGGTGGTAGATGATCAGCCCTGAGCAGAGGCATGATATCCTGCAGGAGTGATCAATACAGGAACAAATATTCCTACCTTGATCTCGCTCCTCTGTAAAGCTCTAGGAGTTTGTTACAGATTTTAATGGAAAGACAATTGGACAATATAGATTTTCTTTCCCCCCAGGAAAGTGTGCGTTTAAAGAGCTAAGGCAAAATAAAGGAAGAACAGAAGCAGAAGGAAAGATATGCTTTCAGCTGGGTTTTGTTTTCTTCCTTTGTTGGAAACAAAATGCTACTGATTTTTTGGTCTCTTTCAACGCTTTTTTTTTGGAAGGTTTATTGAAAAGAAACGAGTAAGCAGGGAGAAAGAAGCTGCTTTTGCTGTCCTCAAAAATTGGATTTTTGGAATATACTGTAACTGGTTTTATTCTAATTACTAGGAATAAAATAAAAATGAATCAAATATTTTTACAAAGAAAAGATTATAATGAATCAACCCCAAGTCACTTTATTCTGGCTTTGCTCCCACATGCATGTAAACTAGTAATGGCATCTGTGATCATTACATTGGTATTTACTACTCATTTTAAAAGGCAGGAGGCAAGATTTTTAAAGTGATTGGTGTCATTGTGATTCCACAGCCATCAATAAGTGCGGAGATTTTTCTGCCACGGCAAAGAGACTCTTTCAGCCTAAATATACACAGGGAGAAACTTTGTCTACAGTGTCAACAGCGCTGGGATTTCACTGAAAGGAGTCAGTGAACTCCTCATTTTCAAAGGTGGGCGTTCAGTTATGATAGCAGAAATCAGCATATTTTCATGCCTCATTCATGCATGAACTGTTTGATGAATTTGGATATTTTAAAATTATAATTGCACACAGTAAGTGATGGATTAAGTGAGGGCTGCAGAATATACTGCCTGTAATCTAACACAAAACAGGTTGGATCTTCAGACCTTTAAACACTTCTTGTTACTACTGATGAGAATGGCAATCAGAAACACAAATACTTGGGAGGATATGGATCAGAATCACTGTAATCTGGGTAGAAAATATTTTTTACTATAGTACGGAAGAAGAAGCTGAGGAAACATTTTTTGAACAGTTTACCAAAGATTGCAGAGGACAAGCAGGTCAGAAAAGGATTGAAATAGAAGTATTTTTAAGTCTGATCATGAGCCACAATGCTTTCATGCTATTAAAAGTCAATCCATTAAGGGTAACAAAAAATGTTGTCTATGAAGTTTGCTTGATTTTAAACAGAAATAATTAAACACTGCTGTAGTTGTCTCAAGAAACAAATACTTCTGAACATCAAACACCTCCTTTAAGAACACAGAGGGGATTAAATGTTATTGCAAAATTTTTGTAGTTGTATTTGAAGCCATGAATGAAGTATGCAGAAAAAGACCTGTAGCAGAAATAAAATTTAAAAAACCACCCACTTACAGGTAGCATTTATAATTTCAGGTACAGAAGGCGGCATCTCTTATTGTGTACCATAGCACTTAGTTGGAAGCGACAAAGTTATACGATACTGCAATAATAAAAAGGGAAATTTAGATCAGCAATAAAAGAATTGAAATGGATTTTCATCTACCAGGGTCCTCAAAAATCAGCACCATGCACCATTTACACTAACAAGATGGTTATTCCATGTTGCAATAGACATTTTGATGTTCATATACATTATTTAACATTATTGAGAGGGAAATGATGCTTAGCTAGAGTAAAAACAAGATTATACCTAAATCAGCTCTTAAACTCCTGTAGGAATTTGTTTACCGGTAACCTCTTATAACTTTCACTCTGTATTTTGTTCAATACTCATGAAGTATTTTAAGCAGCTCCCAGTCTTTGTGTAGGAGGAAATAATCACTGAACTCACAGCATATATACAAATTACATATTGCGACTGTAGCTCTCCCAAATGGCTGTGGGAAAACATTCAACGTGTGGTTGAATGGTGGTGGTTCCTTGCCTGGTTACTCTTTACACCGGTCATTTGAAAAAAATGCCACCTAAAGAGCTGAACCCATGGTCCTTCCCCAGGTGATAAGGCTCCTGAATTTCAAGTCGTCTTCTCCAGGCCAGTGGTTCTGGTTAAGGATGCTTGAGTTTAAAGCATGCTTCAGGTTGTGAAACCCATGGAGTTTAGGTCATTTCTGTATCTGGCAGTGGTGGGATGCGTAACAGTTCTTGGCAGAGGAGGAGTGCCAGAGCCTTACCATGAAACCAGCCTCTGCCTACTCTGTGGACCAGGTTTCTGCAATAAAATTGAGATTGCAGCAGATCCGTATATCATAGGCAAGTTATGAAGATAAATACACTTACAAGGTGTTTTGACATGCTCATGTATAAAGTCTGTGGAATGCTCTCAGTAATTTTATTGGGATTAAAACTGGTGCTTAATTTCCTTTCTAGAGATTTATATTTCTTGCAGTTCTTTCTAAGGTTTCCAGAGGGAAAAAGAATTGAAGGTTGTAAACCAAAAGAGAAAGTCTTTAATCCTTTGATTAAACTTTTGTTACAGTGGTGAGGACTATCACCTGAAGGGAAGGTTTTATTACTGAAATATCATTAGATACCATGACTGAGATACTTGGTATGTGCTATAAATTTCTCTTAACTACTGCTGATACTTAAATATAATCCACATCTAAACCTCACATCTAATCAGCCAACTAATCAATTTATTAATCAACATTTCACAAGTAGTCTCGACCTCTCTAAGACCACAGCATTATCAACGATCCCTAAAGGCACTGATCTGAGATTTGAAAAACCTAGGCAGTATATGATAGTCATACAGGTAGGATTTTTATTCAGTATTTTGACCTTGAAACCTCTTGATTCATCATACTTGTCAGTGACAGAAGTAAGGTCAGGTCCTGGGCACCCGGGGAGCCTCTGTCAGTCTTGTTTCATTTTCACACGAAGTCACAGGCTTGCAAACGGCCAAGCTGACAGGTCTCCATCAGCAGGACAGTCCCCATGGCCAGCAGACCTGGCCACCAAGGGATTTTCCATCGTGGCTGACAACCATTGCTGTTCAGCCAGCATCACCCTGGTGCTCATGGCAGAAGAGGGCAATAACTGCTAGGCTTCCGAAGCATTTGATCTCCTACAGACAGATTACTCCACAAAACCTGCAGACAGCTAGTCCTAAAGCAGACCACGTCAAGAGCGGTCTGTTTTATTCTGGGGACTAGGCCAGCTCCTGACAACCTGAGATCTGGAGCTCATGAAATGGGGAAAGGCATCCTTGTCAAGTCCTGCGGCAGACATGACTCAGCTGGTTGCAAATCAAGCCAGGTGAACTTGATTTCAAACAACACGCTTTTCACGCTAGCATCAATAGACACATTTGGGTGCTTTTGTTTCCTGTGGGATTGAGAATGATAAAACCTATTCATGGCAAGCACTTCATGAACAATGTGGCTCCGTATGCAAACGTCCTCTTTGTTTAGCTGCAGGTGCAGATCTGTCGCACACAGTACTTACAAAAGACTCCACCGCACATCCTTAACGGGTGCTTTACAGTCTTTAGTCCTGCCTGGTGCTAATCGCTGACCTGGACACAGGTCCAGTGTTTAAACAGACTCGTTCCTCAGAAACCGGTGGAGGATAATGAATCTAATTCCATGAACACAACAATAATACAGACACACATTTCCTCCCTCCTCCTGTCAATTCGTATTCCAGGTTGTAGTTAATAGCCGAACATCTTCTGCACCAGTATTACCAGTTCTCGCAAAGAGCTAATTGTTCTCTAGCCCTTCATTACCGTCACTCAAACTGGGGTTTTAACTTTGTCTTTTTTCTCCCCAACACTAAACAGCAGCAATGCCATTTTTGTCCTCACCATTATTGAGAATAATAGATTTAACTCCACCTTCAGCTGAAGGAAGGTGTTAAAAGGGATTTTAGTAGAAGTAACATTACCTAACAGCTGCTGTGCATTAAAAACACCCCAAACTGATAGTACTTATCTATTGTCTAAATTAACTGAAGCAGAGAGTCTTGCATCTCCATACAAAGGGGTCAGTTCCTGATAGGGGCTGGGAGTCCCCTGGAACCGGTTAAGATCGACTCTGCTGTGTGGATGGGAGCCAGGAGAGAAATCAGTTTGCCCAGAAACAAAGGTCAATCAGCAAACACTGTGATGAAAAGGATGGGCCTTCATCTTGGGACCCCCGACGACCACCACCAGGAGGCACTGCGCAAGCTCAGCTGGGAGGAGTCTATGGAAATTACTTCTTGGAACTGATTTTAATATGGAAATTACTTATTGGAACAGATTTTAGTATGAAGTGGGGATAGGTTATGCATATGTATAGGTGTATTGGGAAATCTAATGTATATGTAATATTTGATTGTATAAGTTGAAGAGACAAGATGCTGCTTGGCACGCACGACTTTGGTGGGACTACCCCTGTGCCGCCCGGCGCTGAATAAACATACCTACTTTACAATCTTACTGATTGCGGAGTCTGCTTTCCGCACCTCACTGCTATTTGGTTCTAATTTTCTACTGGTGTCACAGAAAGTTTGAGTAGCCGTGAGACTACTCGGCTTCCAGTGAACGAAAGGGCATGCTGCTTTGGTGTGAATCTGTGGCAATTCCTTTGTCTTCATCAAGACAATGAAGGACATGCTCATCAATATTATCTAAAGACTCCACAGAAGGACTCTCTTTGTTGTGACAGTAATGACCTCCGTAATCCTGACCTTTTCCAGAACAAGGTTTCAACCAGGGATCCAAATTACAGACTTTTATTACTACAGATAAAGGAGTAAATCCATTACTGGTGGTAATAATAGATGGTTTATCTGTTATGCACACAAGTCTATGTAAGGGGATCTGGCATATCCTTTGCCAGCGGCTTACAGGAGCATGGCTGGAGCAAGGCAGAACAGGAGAAGGTGGATGAAGTAGCTGCCAGCGGGGATTGCACGAGTGAGTCCCTATTGCAGCAAGGGCAGCGTTTGAGAGCTGTGACCTCCAAGGGCTTGTCTTACCTGCATCTTTGGAAAGCTCTGCTTCTCCTTCTGTAAGTGTGAGTATTGCTACCACTAATAACATTTCTTTGCCCTTCCCATACCGTGCCTGAAAGCATAGTACCAATCTCTTTGTTTGAACACCTATTCGCTAGTGAAAGGACACAAGAACCACACTCTCTTTCCTGAGATAATTTTACCCTTCTTAAACTCTCTATCTTTATTTGCACTTTCTGATGTCTTGCGAAGAATGAAATTAAGTAAGGAAGTTTACCCAGTGATAGCCTGAGTGATCATTTTCCCCTGAGTTCAATTATAGGAGTCTGATGTGCTCTTAATGAGGAATTTTGGCACATGGGCTGTGCAGTGGCCTCTTGTTCTACCTCTTCCTGGTACCTTTAGACATCTCCTGTTTCTTCGATAGGGTAGTATTAATAAATTAATTATTAGAAGAATACACATAGCCTCAGGGATTATGCACGAGCTATTAAGAGCAGTATGTAGAGGATAATATATGCTGTTTACTAGCTGAAATAAACTAAATCAGCCTGATTGCTATCAGCCCTGTCACAGCAGAAGGAAAA
The DNA here is from genome assembly GCF_030867145.1 of Opisthocomus hoazin. NCBI lineage: Eukaryota > Metazoa > Chordata > Aves > Opisthocomiformes > Opisthocomidae > Opisthocomus > Opisthocomus hoazin. The sequence continues at coordinate 3,451,128 of NC_134424.1, read as the reverse complement.
ATTAAAATGAGCTACTAGAAAGTTAATTTGAGATGTTTACTTTTTCAATAGAGTTTATGTACCAAGAGGAGAAAAAATGGTGCAACAATTGCCATAAGCAAGTTGAAACAAACATCATTAAGAGGATGGGTACAACTCAGCTTAAATATATAGACCCTTATGTGGAAAGTGATCTTGGTAAATTGTTTTTGTCTCTTCTGACAGAAGTAGACTGAGGAGCTGGGAGATTTTGCCAAGAATTAGTTGCACTGGGATATTAAATCAACCTTGTTGGGTTTTAGAGCGGGTGATACCTCTGTGTCACAGAATCACAGAATGTTCGGGGCTGAAAGGGACCTCTGTGGGTCACTCAGTCCAACCCCCTGCCAAAGCAGGGTCACCTACAGCAGGTTACATAGGATCTCATCCAGGCAGGGGTTGGATATCTCCAGAGAAGGAGACTCCATAACCTCCCTGGGCAGCCTGTTCCAGAGCTCCGTCACCCTCAGAGGGAAGAAGTTCTTCCTCATGTTCAGATGGAACTTCCTATGCTTCAGTTTGTGCCCATTGCCCCTTGTCCTGTTGCTGGGCACCACTGAAAAGAGTCTGGCCCCATCCTCCTGACACCCACCCTGCAGATATTTAGAAGCATTTATAAGGTCCCCTCGCAGCCTTCTCTTCTTTAGGCTGAAGAAGCCCAGCTCCCTCAGCCTCTCTTCATAGGACAGATGCTCCAGTCCCCTCATCATCCTCATAGCCCTCCGCTGGACTCTCTCCAGTAGCTCCTCATCTGTCTCGAACTGGGGAGCCCAGAACTGGACAGAGCACTGCAGATAGGGCCTCACCAGGGCAGAGCAGAGGGAGAGGAGAACCTCCCTCACCCTGCTGACCACACTCCTCCTAATGCACCCCAGGATCCCATTGGCCTTCTTGGCAGCCAGGGCACGCTGCTGGCTCATGGTCACCCTGTCGTCCACCAGCACTCCCAGTCCCTTTCCACAGAGCTGCTCTCCAGCAGGTCCGCCCCAGCCTGTACTGATGCCTGAGGTTGTTCCTCCCCAGGTGCAGGACCCTGCACTTGCCCTTATTGAACTTCATCAGGTTCCTCTCTGCCCAGCTGTCCAGCCTGTTTAGGTCTTGCTGAATGGCAGCACAGCCTGCCGGTGTATCCACCACTGCTCCCAGTTTTGTGTCATCAACAAACTTGCTGAGGGTACATTCTATCCACAGAGGAAGTGATGCTGCAACAGCAACCAGCTAACTTAGACCCCTCCTACCTTCTAGAGTCATTTCATATTGAAGTCGAAAATTTTTTTTAGCAGATCAGATGGAGCGCTGGCTCCCTGAAAACGTGAAGTGTCATGAAATCACACAGAAATCTGGGGAACAACTTTTCAGAATGATATAGACTGAAAGCAAACTATCAAAGGACATGAATCTCTTTGGATTTCAGTGCTCAAGGTTCAAACCAAAAAGAGGGGTTTAGAATCAAGCCCTACAACAGAAAAATGTCCTATAAAAAGACCAAATCCCCCTCATTTCCTCACATGTATTGCCCAACAGTTGTAACTAGGGTTTTACAGAAGGAGCACCACAATTTCTGAGTGAATATTTCACCTGTTTTACTTGAAACAGTTCTGTATGTGAAAATGCACAGTTGCCCACAAGACAAGCGATCAAATAAAAATTTCATTCAGGTAACACAGCTTGGCTGTAACCTTTCTGACATTTAGGGGGTTTGATCACTGGCACTAAACGCTTAACAAGCAGAGATTTGATTGTGTGGCACGAAGCCTGCATAATTTATTTTTAATAGTCTGATAAAATCCATTGCACAGTTGAAAGATGCATAAACATTTGGATAGTGGAAAGGACTATCCATAGGAAGATTTACAGAATTTACGCGATGTTATGGGAAGAGTGATGGGGTGTTAAACTGCTGGGAACCATTTGAATAAGAGCATATTTTGAGAATGGGCTAAGTACTCTTATTTTAAGGAGTCCATGAAAATCAGATAGTTCAACCTCTCTCTATAAGTGTATCTGAACTCCAGCAAAGCAAAAATGATCTCACTCTGTACTTCCCCTTTAACACTTGTTGTTTATTTGTATTTGCCCTGCTGAGTCCGTAAACATCTCTAAACAGGGAGCAAACAAGGTGCTGGTTGACATCCATAGAAAACACCCTGTAGGTTTCCCCACCATTTTGGGAAGGCTGTGAATGAATAAAACCCTTCCCGAACTGAGATTTGTCTTTCATTAAGCCATCACCTTTGCAAGATTTATCCTTGCAGGCTTATATGCACCCCTGAAATATATTAGGGGTTTAAAATGCAAAGTCTGTCTGATCCTTGATTGCAGTTCTGCTTGTTACAATTCTGCAAGGCAACAGCAATAAGAAATTATCATGTGTGATACAAACCCTAACCTGCACAACTTCATTATAATCATAAGCGATGGTCTGTTGTAAGAGAGCGTGGTTTTAATTAAGCTGATCTTTGAGGAGGAAGCTGATGGGATTACATAAAGAGATCTCTTCTTCCTCATAACAAAGGTTGGTATAACTTTACAAAATTCAATTATTTCTATCTAATGCTGCGTAAGAAATATTTGGGAAACGACTGAAACAATTCTTAAAGCAAATTATACCACTGTCAGAAAACAAGAAATCAGTGTGTCAAAACATGAAGATATTTCTATAGAAAGCATCTAGCAAGTGACTTTATACAGACAATCCCTGTCTGAATATTATATTATTCTCATTAATTTTATCTACAACCAGAAAAAAGAATACTTTGTGTTTTCCATTTGAAATTAAAAAAATAATAATCCAAATGAAAAATGTCTTCAAACATAATCCAAAGAAGGATGCAGAATAATGTTGTTTTAATTCAGCTAACCTTACTCAGTACTGTAAAAACCTAGGTACAGGTTTACAGCTTTTGAGATCCCAGAATTACTACCTTTTCTGCAGTAAAACCAGATCTATAAAATTGCATCCACTATGCTCATGTATGCATTTTTAATAAGTGGGTTTTATATACTAGTTACCTAAAGGAAGACCTAATATAACAGCAAGTGTTATAAACAGCAGAGTCCAAGGTATATTTCCAATTAGATCGCATGGTGCTAAAGCTAGAGATGCTCAAACACTGGCCTGGTGAGCTCTGTGGAAACTGGCTGGCAGTCTAAACATACAAAGCTGGTTAAATTATTCCTTTACACTGATCTAATACCGCTGACATCAATGCCAAGCTTAAAATGAAGGAACCAGAATAATAAGGAGGTAGCACAAGGAGCTATAATACTTGAAGGCTTTGTGGTATGTTTTTCAAACAGCAGACACAGTGCAGTCCTATCTGGCTGCAGTTTATACGAACTGCCACGATACACATCTTTTTAAAAAGAAGTTTCTTTTCTTCTTTTAGATGAAGATGGATACATTTTAAAGCTTACACCCAGTATTTTCTTCCAGTGTTGAAATGTGCTGAGAAGGGAGACTAAAGTCTTCAAAGGATCCAAAAATGAGGTAGAAAAAGTGAATACATTTTCTGGTTTTAGCCCACTCTTTATTGATCGGTGTGGGAACTGTAATTATCATGCAACATATACAAATTTTAATTCCTAGTATCTTAGTATTAACTAGAATACCAAGACATTTACCTGGTCAAATGAATCCATGTAATTGTCCCCATTTGTTTCATTTTTAACGTTCTCCAGCCTGTGTCTCTGTAATCAACAATTATCTGCTTCCTTGCACTTGTGCTCCAGATGGAGAGCAGGTAAGCAGATGCTTGGATGAAGATCTTATTGGTGATGGATCCTTCCTTGCTGCAATTCATGCATATTGTTACAGATCATTTTCACTTCTTCAGCAAGCTTTAGCCTGTAAATCCCGGAAATCGAAGCATCATTACCATCCTTCAGATTCCTAATGCAAACTAATAATATTATCAGATGTGACTTTTTTTGTTTGGTTTGCTTTGGGTTTTTTTCTGGGGGGAGGTGGGTTGATTTTTAAACTGTAGTAATAGATGTTGTAGCATGACGTAAGGAATGGCCATGCGATATGAGGCAGAAGAGGAGTAGGACTGCAGAACAATTGCTGAGGAAGATATAGAGCAGGGTGTCCTGATGCACGTGGGCAGGAACTGTGCTGCTTTCTCCCTACTTTATTGATTCAAGGAGCAGTGCTCAATATTAGAACAGAAATGTCTTACAAACATTGTCATAATGACATCTACTATAAGAAATACAACATGTATGATGAAAAAATGTTAAGAAGGTCTACTAGAAGCACCAAAACGATTTTTCTAAGACTCTGTTGAACAGCATGGAGCGTTACCTACTGGCATTTTCTTTTCCCAGAGATCTGGGGAAAAATATGCATTCACTACAAAAATAAAATGATGATGCCAGGGTCACTGAGGACTTGTAGAAGCATGAACACACAAGGGAAAATAAATGCATTGAAAACATTTCGTAGTAGCTGGTGTTATAGAAGATGCAGCAACTTCATGAATATGATGGGAAACATGGGTCCCAGAGAGTGGCAGTGCCACCAGGAGATGACCTTCTCCTTGCACCAGAATGTCTCTCTAAAGAGATGCATCTGCAGAGGGAATAGGTAACATCTGCAAGCACTTCTGCAAAACATAACCTCTGAACAGCAAGCCAAGTATTAGATAAAAGAAAGCTATGCTTGAAAGGAGCAACTTAGTGCATAGGTGCACTAAGTTCTGTAAATTGAAAGGTTTAGTGAATTATTCTATTTTAGTCTAGTTTTCTGAGCTCTCTCTCACAGCCGAATGACTACTTCCAGCTGATACCCATTACGTGACATCTAGTACCCTATACTTACAGCCAGTGATGTCGTTGTAGTCTGCTCATCCACATAGCGCAGATGGTAGACATTGACAGACGGTGGACTTCGATCCACTGACCGTTTCGCAGAATTGTTAGGTGCAGTAATGAAAGTTCATTGTCATTCTCAGATTCCATTGTTCTAGTTTTCCCTGCCTTAAGGAAAATCAGTGTGACAAGTGACCCACTTATCTGATACTTCACATCCAGGAAGCTACAACCACAAACACAACCCTAAAAAATCTGAAAACACAGAACAGGTGTTTTTTCAGATGATGTTTTTTTTTTTTAAAAAAACACCAAAAATCAACACAAAACAACCCCCAAAAATAAAACCAAAAACCCGACTCCATGCAGAAACCTGAAGTAAACAAAAACTAGATAAGCCCCCGAATTGCTATGAATAGAAAATCATGCTAGAGTTCGCCAGAAAGTCATTCTGAGGGCATTAAAAAGTATCACTAAGAATACTGTAACTGCCTTGATAGTGAAGGCTGTTCAACAGCGTTTGCGCTTGGCTGTGCTTTCAAAACAGAAACCACATTCAATAACACTATCAACCATATCAAAAATAACTTTAATAAAAGCTTTTGTATGTATTTTTGCTTATACTTTTAGTATTTCCTTGTCCAATTATCTCCAATCGGGCCTGACATTTCAGCCCTGGGGTTAAAGAGCTTCCAGTTCCATTATAGATAAGCTTACAGGTATTGATTTGAGCATTTCCCACCCCCAGTCAGAACCAGCTGTCTGTAGAGGACAAAGTTTTCCAATCCATTGCCACGTAGCAGAAGCGAAAAGGCATTAGAAAATAATGCAGATCAAGTGAAGGTATAGGAACCATTTAGGCTCTACTTAGAGCATTATTCATGGCTTCAGAGGTCACCTTTGCTGGAGCGATCATTAATAAGCCACGCATTTTGCAAGGATTAACACCCACTAAACCTTTGCATTTATTCTAGAGACAGAGATCAATGTGGTGCTTGAACATGAGGACTAACAACATTGCTGAACGGTTGCTTTCCCTCTCTCATTCTCCGTGTGGGGGGCAGAGTCTCCAGAGTTCAGAGGGCTTGTTTTCTACTTTATTTGCGTGTGTGTGTTTGTGCATGCAGGAGTGCTTGTGTGTATGCGTACCTGGAAACTAATTATTCCCCGTGTTATCAAAGCATTACCAAGTGCAGAGTCTATGACTGGAGTTGTCCATAATTCTGTCCAGTCACTATAAAATAGAGACCTGAATGATCTAGATACAGGAGACAAAGACTGAAGTTCAGACAGAGGAAAGAGTTTGTACTCTGCAAAACAAGGGCTGAAGTAGTTAATTTTGATTCTTCAATGGATTTAGTGTGAAAAAGACCAACAAGCTCAATATTTGTAATAGTGTCCTTTTACACTCAGCAGAAAGACAGCCAAATGCATACTTTGCTCAAACAGCTTAGGTTAAACTTGCAGTTCCCTCTTCTTTTAGTTTCTTCCCCCCCAAAGTAAAACAAAATCTACAAAGCCTATAGAAGAAACAGCTATTCTATATTAGGGTATATTTCCTATAGATTACATTAGTTTTTCTGCATTAACGTTCTTCTACATGACTCACAGTGTTAAAACATATAGAGAAGACGCACTACTTAGACCTTGTCTTCTCTCCATTTGCTTGGTAAGAGCATAATAAAGATTTTAAAATAGTAAAAAATCCATCTTCAAACAAAAAAACAGGGTGAACATCGCTTCCAGAGAAAATTCCTTTCCTCTTCCCAGAAAACTGCAGCAATAACTCCATAAGGCCACAAGTATATTAGCATTTGCCTGAGATGTGGGGCATCAGTCCAGGCCTATGAGCTGATCAGCCATCTAAAGATGTTTCCCACAGAATAAATAGTAACACACTGTAAAAATCACTAATTTCATTGAGTGGCTAAATCAAGTCACGATGTACGGAAGCGATCGCAAGACACTGACTTTAGTTCTTGCTCTCCAGTAACTTGTGCACTTCATTGCTGGAGTGACTGTATTGCCTCCCTTCCTAATAGTAGCCTCTTGCCCATAAGTCATGAATAATTTGGGTGGTTTTGTTTTGTTTGGGTTTTCTTAGCTGTTACTCTGCTGGAGGGAAACATCACAGCTCCAGCAGCAGACTTTTTGGGAACTCAGGGTATCATAACCCATTTTTCTGTGTTATTTCAAGGCCTCTTTTCTGCAAGATCAGATCACTCACCAGTGACTGTACTGTGCACTGCTAAACTGTTCAGCTTGTTCAGTAGCTCATTTAGCTTTCTAGCACATTTTGATTTTTACCATATCGTAAGTGAAATCTTATGAATTTTTGCTCTCAGGATTCCATTGTCTATGTTTTCCAATGTCTGCCTCTGACAAGGATTTCAGGAATATCACAAGACAAAGGTGGTATATCTGTATGAATTTGAGATTAGATAGCTTCTGCATTAAAAAAAAAACCTGCAAAGTTGCATTCATCTAGCATTCAGTTTGCAATTACTGTGTGCTGCAATTTATTTTAGAATACATCTAACAGGACTGAGGGGAAACTAAGCCAATAATTTGAAAATTAGTCACCTGCCGACAGTACACAGAAATGCTATGAAGTTTTACAAAAGCTGTGAGCAGTAGCCTTAGGTAGGGACTTTCTGCAACATCACAGAGTATGCCAGTGGTAAAGCCACTTTTCCCCAAACCTATCTGGTTAGTAACTCAGGCCCAGGAGTCGTGCCTCTGGACTCATTACTGGATAAGCCCTGCAAAATTCCCTTTCAGTCTTACTAGAGCAGTGCCTATGGATTCCTAAAGATGATTGAAGATTTTGGAGTAACCAAAATCCTATGCGCAGAGTAAAAGCCAAATAGGAGTTTACGTTGCTTAAGAACAGACGAGTTTCGAAGCAGTAGGTGACACTGCCCGAATTAAATGCCTCACAGGGTGCGACCACACTCCTTTGTTCAAAGGAGTTTCATCTCAGGCCTCAAATTTTGCCTTTGTGATTGTAGGGACTAGCTCAAGGACAAGTTGCAGTTTGAGCACAGCAGAAAGTCAGATCATATTAGTCCTTGATCTAATTCACTTTAAAATACTGCTAAAGACATCTTGGATTTATCTACTCTGTCTAAAGGAGAGACAGAAAAACTGACATAGCCACAAGAAGTCAGCAGTAAGCTGGAAAGCTCAACCTCCTTTCGAGGGCATAGTGACAGTTCTTACAAAAACCCACATGTATCATTTGAAGGCATCTCCAATTTTTACAGAAGAAACAGAGGAGAAAGTGTCTTCCAGACCTTTCCTCAGCAGAGTTTTTGCAAGAAACACCTTGGCCCAACTCCTGATAATTCACTTCTGGCTTCTAGCCTATGCTCCAGATTCTATCTGCTCTGTACTTTATAGACCAGATCCTATCTCAGCGTTATTTTTAGCCTACAGTAATGTTCTGAAAGCTACGCAAGGACTTCATGCAGTTCATTCTGAGCTAGGGAAACTTCTTCCACTTCATCAGCCAGGGCCGACTTTCGGGGTCACCAAAGCCCCATCCTAGACTGCTGAGGTTGCTCAAGTCTCACCCCAGGTTGTTCTACATCACCAGTGATTGCCCATGCTCTGACACTGCCAAAACCAGAACAGGAGTAGCAAGAAGGCTCAGCAGTGGAAAAGGTTTGTTTAAGGGGCTTCTGACTGCTGGAAAAACAATCAGATTACATATCTTAAGTTTTTTCGATGTTTGTTTTTAAAACAAAACAAAACAATCTTTTAGACAGTTTTTTCTGCCAGATTGTGACAATACTTCAGAAGTGAAATATTTAACAAAAAAATGTCAACATCAAATTAAACTTTGCTTTGAAAGAAAATTGGGAAAAACCACAGCATTTTGGGAACATTCAAATGTTTTATCTTAACGTTTAGGAACAGACTGTTTTGATATTCAATTTTATCATCATTTTCTGTGTCATTTCTAAAAGATGTAGGCATGATCATTAATAGGGTATAATATAGCTCAGAAAGTCTCAATCAGAACTTCACAAGTTTTAACAAAACGACAATTCAGAGGTTCAGAAGTTCAAAATTCAGACGTCTAAGTGTTACAGTCTTTCCTGAATGAAAATATGAGATCTTGAAATGAATGATCTACCTTTCTCAGGGACTTTTGTAAAAATGTTTGTTTCCATTCCCAGTCAGAAACTGGGAAAGTTTGAACAGCATGAATATCTTCAGCAGCTGGGAAGTTCTGTTCGCAGACTGTCTTGTTAGACAATCAATGCATAAGCAAAATCATTTGTTTTGACATAGAAAATATTAGGTTTTTAATAAACTTTTAAAATTTGCCATGAGAAGCTTGAGTTAATATGTTGTAAGCAACTCTTGTCTATTTACTCTTAATATAACTCGGATGAAGCAATGACATTATTGAAAAGAAAATTTTAATGAGGAAATACCTAAAATTCCATTTCAAATTTTATTCCTAATTAAAAATAGAACAGCTAATTATAATGCCGGTCTACTTTAGAAGGTGCTGCAAGGCTTAATTAATTGTCAGTAAAGCTCATTTGAGATGCTCACAGGATGGAAGCGTAAAATTGTTTATGTTAATCAGGAGGATGGCTATGAGAGCTGATCTGAAATGGGAGGGGAGCGCTTCACCATACTCACTCCATGGGGCTTGAGTAGGATACTTGGCACTTCTATGCTCATCCCATGAGTTCCATAGTCCTGCTGTCCCCATTTCACAAAGAAAGAGCAGATCAGGACAGCTGAGGTTCTTCTAAGGTCATAAAAAGTCCTCCAAGGAGGTTGGGTTGAACCCAGATTACTTAAATCAGGTCCAGTGAACCATGCTTCTCTACAGATGAAGGATAGAAACCACCTCCTCTCCTCTACTCTTAAGAAGGACAACATCTTCACCTTCTCACCTGCTACTTCATCTTTCTTCAAAGGTGTTTTAAGTCAACAACCACTGCAATAAGACCAACCTCACCATTGCTGCTCAGCAGTCCCCTTGTGTGGGCTGAGAATCAGTGCAGAGGCTCAGTTACATGGCTATGAGGTACTGCACCTCAACACATCCAAACTGCGTTGGCGGAAGGGAGGGAGGAAACAGCCCAAAACGATCAGTACCGTGGTAGAGCTGTTAAGGAGATGCCACCAAACTCCTGGTGGAAGTTTTCTGCAGTCATCAGTTGTGCTGGAAACTGAAGGGATGCACCACAAATGTGGTCCCAGTTTATAGGTGGGGAAAATTCAAACTCATATAGATGCACAGTCCTCATCTTTAGTTGACTGAATTATTGTTTTTGTCTACCCAGGGCACCCACATGCCGCTAAGTGTTTTTGCCACCTGACTTCCACGTCCTCTCCACTTGCCATTGCTCAGACAGGCATGCAATTAATCCCATTACTAACCAATGGATTTACCCCAGGATTACATTAAAACATTGTGAAGCAATGCCTGCAACACAATAGTACTTTTCTTTGCAGAAACATTCTGAAAACTGCTGTTTCCACTTCTGCCCCCTGTGAATACAAAGAACTTTTGCTTACTAATGGAAAGGCATTCCCCTGCCCGAGTTTTGCATTTCATCTCTGCTGAAGCAGTCCCAGGAGGAAAAATGGAAATCTAAAAAGGTTTGAAGTTTACATGTAATCAGGATTTATGTCTGTGCTACTTTAGAGAAGCAAGTTTCCCTCTTTTTTTTATAAAAAATAAATATGTGAAATATGGAGGGGTAGTTAAACATTTCAAGAGGACAGTCAGTGCTGGGATGTAGTGTGAGCATCCACTCGCATCCTATGAGCTTAATCTTATGGAGCTCAGGAAGAGACTGTGGGACTCAGGACTGCAAACAATTATTTCCATTCCTGTTCTAAACCTAATACCGAGTACTGACCCAGTTTTCAGGAAAAGAGGTTTCTGATTACCTGACAGGAGCTCATATTTGTATGAGAAGAATAGCAAGAGCACATTTAATCTTTTATGCTACCAGTGTGACAGCTGCGCTTTCGCGCTCTCAGCTTGTTTGACAGATGATCAGCACAGAGCTGATTTTTATACGCTCAAGATTTCCAGACAGGAATATGCAGAACCTGTAGTAGCTGTTTATCTGATTCAAGCACTAATTGTGTGGGTCCTAGCACGAGTACAACGGGAAAACAGTGTATTTCACAGTTAATACCAGTGAAGAGACACGCAATGCTCAGTGGATAAAAGGCTTGTAGTCCCAGCTGGGAAAATAGTTCCATTATCTCCCAGCTGCATAGACCTTCCATACGGCTCCGTTCTGCCTCGATGAACACTGTGGCTTGCTGAGAGCTTGAAACAGTTCTGCAGAAAATTGTAAAGATCCTGAGACATTTCACTGTTAAGATCTGTAAGTACAGAATTGTGCTGTCTACTGCAATGTGAATAATGCTGGGGAACTGCATTTTCTGTGGGGTTTTTCTTTTTTTCCTTCCTCAGTAATTTTCATTAGCATAAGGGGTAGGGAATGAAGAAAATTCACTGCTTTATTTATTCTATGTGTCTGTATCATCATGGCTGATGCTCCAAATGTATACATTCTTGGAAGAGGAAAATGTATATAATGATTTTGTATGCGTGTGAGGTCCAAGTCAAACAGGAGACTGATAGTAACAGGCACCACAGGTATATTATTTGAGTATATCACAGCTCTGTGCTGCAGTGAAACAGACAACATAGAGGATGACAGTGCTAATTTTGGCTCTTTCATATGACTTTCTACAGCATATTAAAAGACAAAGTGGGTAATGAGAACCTAATGTAATTTCACCCAGCTGAAGATGTAAAAGCAATAAACATAAATCTCGATGAAAATTTAAGTAAGTCCTAAAAAGAAAGTTTTCCTTGTTGCTCATCTTAATGAATTAAAAATAAAATCGAATCACATCATATATAGGAACTTTGGTTTTTGCATCCAAAGGTTTGCAAGAGTTTTATTTTCGAAGTGGTCTTTTTTTTTTTTTTTAACACTGTGTGACGCAGCTTTAAAGCATTTGCAGTACTTCATAAAAAGTTTTGGAACTCTGTGGTTCCAGAAGCAAGCAGCTGCGTGACTAGCGCTGTGTGTCAAATTGTGTGTTCCCATACTGCTTTTTGGGTGCACACTTTGCTTCGGGCTGTTGCTGCGTGTGTAAAGGGTCTCCTCCAACAGCTTTTGCACAGTCAGGCTCCCTGCTAAGAATTTCCTGCAGCACTGATGTATCCGAGTGATAAAACAAACTGCAGATGCTCTGCAGCCTATTTAAATAACACTTAGATGTCCTTTTGTCAACACTGCAACCATTTTCAGATAAATATTACAAGTTAAAAATCAGACTATTTAGTGCTCTGAAGTAGCATTTCCTCCTTTTCTCCTTTTATTTGCTCCCCCCAGAGAGAGGGGAATTGTCAGACTACTCCTTCCGCACCCAGCATTTGGGAAGTTCTGCAAGTTCAGGGAGTTCTTGTCTGCGTGCAACTGGACCCTGCGGTGTTTGTAATTCCAGGCACCACATCACCACAAATAACCCATCCTCATCAGCCAGCTTCTGCTTTGGTGCTTCAGAGGCACTATGTCAGTGTTTCACATTCTATGAGTCTCTGCTTCAGAGGTTTTATGACACTAAAAAGTCCCAAATCAGTACCTATAAGAAGTTAGCAACTACCATATATCACATTTTATTGTGTAAAAAAGAAAAATAAAACACAGCAATGTATGCAGCTATAGTTTTCAAATGCTGGTGAGGTACTGATTACCGTGTATTAGAAGTGTTACCTTCCATGCTGAGGACAAAATTATAAATAATATATAACAACTTAAGTGCTTTAAATCAAATAGGAGACACGTCTCTCTTCCTTTTCTTCCAGCTTTATGACCAGTATTAAAAAGGTTTGTGGTGCATAATAATCTACCCTAGAATTAATTTCTTGCAGTTGAAGCAAATATTTCCATCACAGAACAAGGTGCCAACATCCCCAAGGGGACTTGAAACACAAAACTGTGTGTTTGCATTATGTGGGCATGAAGCACTATTTGTATTTGAACAGAAAGTTTTCATTAGAAGGATGTTTGTCTCCGTCTTGTGAGTATAAGAAAATATATCAGCTCTTCAAAATGACATTCAAATTTTTCTTTACCCCTAGAAACTGTATTAGCTGTGTGTTACTACAAGACAATATTCCTTTTGTTTAAAATCCTGACCGAGTTTATTCCAGAGGACTGCCACAGATTGCCATCTACTAACCCCTGCCCAGAGGTCAGCTAGATTCTGCTCGCCTTCCTGGTGCAGGGCTTGCTCAGGGAGACCGAGACACAAAAACCATCTTAATTCAGCCCTGCCTGCCCACCGCCGAGCCCCTCTGACCTGCTGCGGAGGAGCAGACTTACAGGGAACGCTCTTATGGAGGATCAGCACCAGAAGGTCTGGCTCAAAAAGTCCTTTATTCCATCTTACCAAAGGCTGAGCTCAAAGTTGATTATAACTATGCACATGGAAAAATTTATAGCCTAGTCTTCAGGTAAGAGGCAACCTCTTTTTGAGAGGCGAAGACACAAAGAACTTCAGGCACAGTTTTACAACTACCTGTGCTGGCGGTTATCATCTCTGCGACACTAAACAACCCGCTTTGTAAGAATACACCTGTATTCAGATGATCAGGTGACCTTGTTTCCATTCATGAACTAGCAGACCTCTGCAAAACACTCTTATTTACACAAAGTCTTTCTACAAGGGCAGAATACGCAAGAAAAGCCACCACACCATTGAAAAGAGAACCAAGTATCTTTGAGTAGCTTAATCATTGAAAATAAAAATAACTCCTAGCAAAATACATCAGGACATTGTACTTACAGTTCTCTGTCTTACTGAGAAAACAACCACACACAACTAGTGGGAGACAAAGCACCAGAGATATGGAAGACCCTACCCTAATGCCAGGAGGCTGCTTAACACACCAGGCCAGCATATAGAATAAAGCACTAGCAAGACACTTTTGCACAAAACAAAACATGAAGACTTGTAGACATCAGTTTCAAAGGTTTCAGGATCTCCAGACTGAGACAGAGAGAAAAAGCTCGAGTTTTGCCGTACCTTTCTGTCCTCAGCTCCATCTCCTCATCCCCAAGAAGCTCCCAGCCCAGCTGCAGCACCTCCAACCATGACTCTGCCTTGTAGGCCAGCTGCAGCTGATCAACACTGCTTTTATGCTGGAGCACAGGTGGTGTTTCCACCCACGTTTGGGGACTGTATAACTAATTGTCCTATTGCCATCAAAGAGGTTAATAAAGACTCTTAAAAACTCTCTCCATTTTCAGTAATTTAGCTTAGAAAAGTGCTTTTTTATGGTGGTGTTTTTTTTTTTTTTCAGTAGGAAACGTTTTACTGAGGTCTCACTAGCTCCATGACTTCACTGCCCAGCTAACTCAAGTAACTCACCTCTGCCCAAGCCTAAAGCAAGGGTGTCCCTGCACCAGACTCTTGCCTGTAATTACTGCTGTCTCCGTGTACTGACACCTCCTCACGTGAGTTTTTTGGTGTAGACGGATATTTAAGGATTTGTTCCCAGGAGATTTGATTAACTTCAGAAAGTGTGGGAAGGGCACAGTAGGAGAAAGTCCCGAGAGATCTCATCTGAACTCTCTGCATCGAGCAGGCGGCTTCCAGCCTGCCTGGCTCCACGCTTCCCTCCTTCCTCTCCAGGATGCAAAGGCCTTCGCTCGCGACGCCTCTCAAGCCAGACAGAGGTTGGCACAGGTGCGAGGACCAAAAGGTGACAGGACAGGACCTGCCCTGAGCCAGCTGCAGAGGGAAAAGGACAAAACAGTGAATCGCTGACACACACAGAAAGGAATAACTCTCCTACTTGTACATGAGTGGATTTTTGTGAGTACAGCGGTCTCCATGCTCTGTTTGAGGCCAGGAGACAGATGATTTCTCTTCTGTATTGTTAGCAGCAGCTGTGCAACATTTAATCAGGTGACATGCTATTGGCATATTTCCTGGTTTTGCCTTTTTTTTCCCCCCCTTTTTGTTTTTTTAGTCCTTAGTGACTCACTATTACAAACCTCCTATTTTCATATTCTTTGGGATGATGCTGTGGTTTGGTCAACCTTCTTTCAGGACAGCGGTGGAGCATGGCTCTGTCGACGTAAGGATGCTCTCTAGCCGTGCCACCTTGCTCACCGCAGCTGGGCTCTGCAGGTTGCGGGCAGGAGCCCTGCGGTACGGCTGCCACCGCGTGTGTCCACCCTCTCATCTGCATCCAAAGGGGTCTGGGGATGGGCTCTGCCACCATCTCAGGCCCTTTTGGAGCTCACTGCAGGAGGCAGCAATGGGGACTGGCTGACAGTCAGCGTGACGAAGTGTCCAGGTAGCCACATATGTTCTGCCGGGCTTTACCGGGGGAGTCTTTGTGTTTTGGATTTCCTGCAAGAGGAAAAACTCCACAGCATGCAGTGCTCAGGAGAGTGACTGAGAGAGGGATGGGGAGGAAGGAGGGGGAAAGGAGAATGATTTCCTTCACTTAGACCCTCTAATATGTTCCTAGCCTATAAAGACAAGAAGAAATGGATGAAGACAGGCAGAAAGGCAGTTTGTTTTATTAAAATTCTTGACAGCATCTGCTGTATTGCTCTTGTTAAAAGAAATGGAAAACAGCAGAAAGATGGGAGAAACAGTGTTATGTCCTTGCTCTTTACACAGCATAATATTATGGGAACTAATATAATTGGCTTCCAAATAACTGTTTTTATTAGCCATATACAAACACGAGTGACCCAGCCGCCCAGGTATGCAATAACCCTCGCTGGGCTCTGATCACAGCTCCCACCAGAGGCATCTCAAACAAATAAAGGAGATGCTACCTGATTTTTCCAAACTAAGTACTCACTGTTCTTCAGGACACCCTGATGTGATTACGAATAGGATCCATTTTATATATAAGATTCCTCAGAAAAAATATGAGAACCGTTTCATATTTGGTAATGAATTAAACTCTCCTGTGGCCATAAACAAGGCACAAGATCCCAAGTCCCTATCTATGGCGATGCCTGCGAGGAATCTCATATTGAAGTTGTGCCATGGGCGAAGGCTGGCTGGAAAACAAGAATCCTCTGCTCTGAGTAGTGGTGTAATTTTATTAATTTCCATTCTGGTGTGGAAAGGGCTGAAGTAGCCTGTCTCAGAGGAGCTGGTGGTCTGGCAGTCAGGGCTATCATCTCGTGTCTGCACTCTTTTGATGTGCAAAAAAAAAAAATAAATCAGTGGATAATTTGCTACTCTGTGTTGGGTAGATTGGCCACTGCTGTTCTTGCTGAACCTTTCTCATGAGGGTTTTTCCAGGGTCAAAATGATTAAAACCTAGTGTAGGTCTGCCCACAGAGCAGGCAGCAGTCTGGATTAGGACACTCTGCAGGGGTACAGGAGATGGCTATTTAGGTAGAGCAGAAAATTCGTGCCTGCTCATAACCTTGTGCCTCAACTCCTGGCTATTCTGGAACCTTGCTTGAGCAGTTTTCACATATATTTGAGATATCTTCCCACAGAAAATTTTATCAGAGCTGGTGTACTTCTGAGGAGGTCGGGCTTTGATGAAAAGGCTTCTTGCTGAGTACTGAGTGTGAGAGCTGTTGCTATCAGACCGCACTATGGACTGCTTGCGTTCATCTTCACAACGCTCAGTCTCCACTGCTAGCAGACCTGGGGAGAGGGAGATTTTAAAGCATTCAGCTAATGAGGAAAACACTCTTTTCTGGGCAAAGGACATGCTAGGCTGGGTTGTCAACAAGGGTGAGAAGACAACTACCTTTCACCAGCACCTTTTTATTCCCATCCCTATGATTAACACTGGGAATAATTAGAGTTTCCTACAGTCAAAAGAATGAATTTTCGAATGTTTAGTGCTTATTTCCCCTTCAAACACATCTTTTCACCTTTCTGCATTTTAGGCTTCATCTTGTTTCACTGGGAGGTCACTCCGCCAAAAATAGGTCTAGCTGGACCACAAAATATTTGCCACTCTCTCTCAAACACTTGCACACCCTATACTTTACCAGTTCAGATCCACTCCTCTCAGATATTCACTGTCAAGTAGCGCATACGCTGAGTTTGATGTATGCAGCATATATGTAGCACCTTTGGTGAGAGAAATGGGAATTACAAGTACTGAAGTTTCTGCAACTTTGTCTCTTCAAGCAGGTTCTGATAATCCTACCATGAAATTACAAAAACAGCGGGACCAGAGCAAGCATCACTGTAAATTGTGCTTCCTCCCTTTGTGAAGGAACCCAGATAAAATGTAGATTTTTATCACCTAAATTAGAAGCTGTGCCACATGGACTATCCAACATCCTTCAGGGACTCAGGTTCCCACCCATCAGCTGAAAACTCTCAGTCATCTTGGTAGACAGCACTTGGGCTTGTCCGCAGTGACTCGTGCTCCATCCCTGCCTTTCCCAGGGCCTTACAGCTTCCAAGCAGTCTGTCCTTGAGCCTAGTAAAGAAAACCAAACATCTTATTTGCACTGTGGGACTGCTCTCTGCAGAGAAAGCACGGGCAAACTTTGGAGACCCACGCTGTGCATCCAGGCTGATCTCCAGCGCAGTTGCTGATCACCTTTCGTGACTTGGTTGCACTTCTCTGGCATGTCTGGTAGCAGCCACTGTTACAACAACTATTGCTGCTGCTTGCTTTAGAGTCAGACAAGCCCTGGACAGTGATGGCTGTGTACCATGTTGTTTTGCGTATCGTATTGTAGCTGGTCCCTGGTACTGCAGCATTTAAGCTCTCCTCAAACTGGTGACGTTCTGCTAATTTCCTTAATTCAGGCACTTAGCCCAAAATGGTTTCGTCTTTCTTGGGTTGATAATAGCAGGGAAGCTCTGCAGTCACTGGCAGATCTGGGCGCTGAGGAAATTTCTCTCCCAGAAATTGTTTTGTCTGCTGGTTTAACAAGAGCACTCAGGCTGCGCAGCAGGTTAGAGGTTTTACCCCTATTATATTCACTTAAACTGCCACCTTTTTCTCAGCACTGACATCATTAGCTATGACATATTGCTGAAACTTCTCCACAGAGGTGACCCAGTCCTTTCTGGAGCTATCATACAAAGCTAAAAGCCATATATATTTTTAACCCTTTCCTTTCCAAGCCTCTCTCTCTCTGAAGCCACTGGAGGTGCAGGTCTAATTTCACTGCCCTAAACACCCTCTGGCTCCTCTGTTCCACCATATCCATGAATTAGTTCTGTATTTTCAGTCCTGGCTCACTTTTCCCACCCAAAGATCCATATTAAATAACAATATTTACTAATGACGTAACTGTGTAATGCCTGGCCAGCTGCAATGCCATCTGTTTGGTGAGGGCATAGCCACAGAGGAAAGACTTGTCAGAGGGATCCTCTTCTACTGACAAGGAAAATCTTGATTTCCTACACAGCTGCAAAAGGAGCAATTATTCATGCATTTCTTTGCAAAAAGCTTACGTAAAAACTAAACAAAACAAAAAGAGAAGACTCAGTCTTCAAGGAGACAATTCTTGTAGGACTAATTGTACTATAAATATTTGTTGTCAGTGCTGTTTAAGCACCAAGCAGCTCTGACCAGGATAAGGTCAGGCTGGTACCTGTCCAAACATTCCCCCGTGAAACACCCCTGTCCCAGGCAGGAGGTATGGTATGGTGTGAAACGGAGGTATGGTGAGAAATGGAGGTGCACGGTGAGAAGTGGAGGCATGGTGAGAAATGCACCTCGCTCAGGTGTGGCTGCCTGAAAAGCAGATAACAGAGCTTTGGCTGAGTTAATAGCGCATCTTCAGTGTACGCTTGCTTTCCACTGCTCAGTGAAGGCTCCTGGCTCCGGCAGCCTCAGCTGTCGCATAAGCCCTTCTTATCCATGTTTGCTGGGGGGGCAGCTGGGCAGAGGGCTATGAGTTTATTGCACCGTTTGGCCACTTTTCCATATGCGTTTCTGCCTGTTAATAGGGTCGTTCGCCCCCTGTGCTGCCCCATACACCAGTCTGTGCTGCGGGGATCATCCTTGCTGCAGCAGCAGGGATGCTTCATGGCCCACTGCTGCACCTCTCTGTTTTCATCTCCATCTGAGACATCACCTTGGCTTTTAGTAGTCGCCTGAAGCAAAGGAGAATCCTGGCTTATGAACCCGCGTGCAATTGCTGCACTTCCAGCCAGGAATAAACTGCTCTTAACCTAAATACTCCTCTGGGGACACTGAGCTTGGGGGAAGAAACATAACTGTGCTGTATCTAGTGCGAGCAGGAATAAGTGAGCCTAGTATATACTGGGCAACTCTAGGAAGACGTTGGGAAAGCAGTTGGAAAGAGAGTGGAGGGAGGGAAGAACAGTGGTGAACACAGCTAAACAATAATGGCCTCTTTAAATTGTAGTAAACACAATGTTTTCAAATAAAATGTATACTGCTGCAGCTATGAAATTGTAAAGGCATCCAAAGCAAAAGCTTTGTCAACAGGCTGGCTGTAGCCTAATACCTCAGGGAAAATGAAAACTCCAGTGTGTTAAAGCCCCCCTCCACTGCGGGGGTGAGTGGGGCAGGGGTGGGAGCTGCAGCTGGTGCTGGGCCCACTGCGGTGGGTGCTCCCCATCACCCCTCCTACCGGGTCAGGCTGGGTGCTATGGGGCAGCAGCACCTACAGAGAACACTGGATAATTTATATGACAAATTAAACAGTGATAAAAATGATAGAACAAAGTGAGGTGAGCACAGCTCATCGGTGCAATAGGCAGCATCGGGGGTTCATTTTGGTCGTTCACGTCCAGCATGAAACGGGCTCACTGCGAGCCGAGGGAGAGCCCACTGCTGAATCTGCAGGAAAAATATTTTTGCAGGTTAATGCAAAATGCTCACTCAGGTGAGCTGGGATCTACCACTAAATCTTGAAGAATATTTGATAACTAGAGACTTCAAGAAAGGCTATTAGTATTTTGGGAAGGCTATGGTAAGGGTTATTTGGTATTATTCTGTACTTGAGGTATTTCAGCATTAATTGCACAGGTTTACTGAGAGATTACTAGTTTTAAACTTAGTTTTGTTGAAGGTGTTGAATAATGGATGATATTAAACTTCGGGTAAGGGATTCAGAGGATTGATTTGGAAGACAGAGGCAAAAGATATCCAAAATCAAACTTCTGTCAAAAAAAGGTAGAATAAAATTTATGTATGAAGCGTAAAGAACTGACAAAAAGTACCTTACTCACTGATTCAGGTAAAAGATAAATGATTAACCATGTCACGATTTTACCTCTTTGTCTGGCTGACTTTCTCAGCAAGATTGATTCAAAATCCATCTAAGCCCTGAAAGGAATTAGCAGGAAACCACTTTGTTTGACTATGCTGAGGGAGTTGTTCGAGCAGCCAGAGCAACCAGCAGCAATACCCAAAAATAAAGCCCAAGCCCTGTCTAACCAGGGGGCCCTATTAAGTGCTGCGAAGTATGAGTAAGTCATACAAACACCTCACTCATACCCACAGATGCAAAATAAGTATTTTAGGAGAAAAAAAAAAACCAAGTTGGAAACTGATCATGAGATACTCTAATGCTGAATCACAAAGGTATCCGTCACTGGTGATTTTCTAGACTGTCCAGCAGAAGGTTATAACATAAAATACTGCAAATTTCTTGTTTGTAAAAGGGGCAAAATCAAACAGTGATATATACCATGAACGCCTGGGTGATGTCTGTGACCTTTGAACAAGTTAAATGCAGTAAAGAAATGTAAGTACAAGTGTCACTGAAATAAACCCAGGTGAGATCCTTATTATTAACTTTCTTTATGGGACCTCGAATTTCAAAGCCCTATTAGACAGATTAGGAGGTTGAAAATAGAGAATTTACTAAGCAAATACATCAGAAAAAGCAGAGTTTTACCCTGTCAATAATCTCAATTCCAGATTTTTTCCTGTCTGTGGGAACGCCCTAGAAAATGATGCACACCCTGGGGCTGGGGAGAGGAAGGGGCTCCTTGAGGCTGTGCCCTTCCCACCCACCTCTCCTCTCCCTGGCAGGGGTGAAAGCTGGTCTGTGTGGACTGTAAATATACGGCTTGGTTTTACTGTAAGAAATGGCCAATTTGCTTCCTAGAGCTGACCCCCTCAGCAGCAGTGTATGGGATTTCTTTCTTAACCGAGTGGTTAAAGCCGATATTTCAACAGAAGGTGGGATGGGGTGTTACGGACTGAGTCATACAAGGTGTTCAGAGGGCAGCGGGAGTTTACCCCAAATCCCTATGGGCTGATCAGGGCCGTAGCATCATGTGAGACTGTCCTGCGGCCACCTCTTGCAACTTTGTGTTGATTGCCTGTTGCCAGCACAGGCAGTGTTAGCAGCGCTGGGTATAGCAGTCGAAGGAGTAGCCAGAATTTACGCCATCAAGGGAGAACCAGCCACATCACTCTCTTCAAATGGCCCAGAAACTCGGGTGTGCTGGACTACAAGTGGTCTGAGAACTGCCCTGAGCAAAGCCACATAGTGTGTCCTGCCTGAAATCCTCCCAAATTTATGCAGAATTTATGCAGAATGAGAAAATTAATTTTTCAGTCTCTCATGGCTTGTCAACAACCACGGCCTTAAAAGTGTTTTTAACTTTATTTCTGATTATACATTTTTTAGCAGCTCCTTTTTTGCGTTAAGCTTAGTGGCTGTATACACTATTACAAATGCATTGTTACCTGTCCTACCGTTTATACCGTCGTATTTATTCCAAGCAGTACAGCAGCCCATGCTATAGTTCATCAATCAGACACTGATTATTGAAGTGGGTAATTGCACAGGCTGTGGCCTGGTGATCAACTCTGGGCAAGGCACAGTCCACCAGACAGGATCAAAGACAATGAGTGTGATTGCAGTGAAGGTGTTTGCTGTTGATAGGCTGCACTCTGCCACGAAACGTAAATCACTGCCATACGGCCTCTAAAATCTTGGTGCCTGAGTCTCATCTGCCAACAGGTGTGTGAAAGAAAACTGGTCCAAATGCACAGCCACTGTTGCCCTCTCCTGGCCAGAAGAATAGTTAATGCCGGTAATAACAGACTTGTTTGTGCCACACCTCGCTGCTTTAAGGATCAATGGGTTTTATTGCGTGTCCCTGTAAAGAATATGTACATCTGCAGTCCTGCTTTATGTGTAAAAAGTCCTTCTACTTTCCAGATATCCTTCTCAAAATTCAGCCAAATATAAAACATTACTGTAAATCAAACTAATGACCTTTCTCTGGACCAAGCATTCCTGCCATGTAGTCTTTCATCCATATTCTCCTGACTTAAAAAAAAAAAACAAAAACCAAACCAAACCAAACACCCATGATACTGCTACCCAGGCTTGTAAATATCTCTATAGATCGGGGGAAAGCACAGAAAAAAGCCAATCCTTGAATAGGTCATTTGGGAAGATATGTCATTGTCCTGGTCTGGGCTGGGATAGACTTCATTTTCTTCCCAGTAGCTGCAGTATTTTGGATTTAGTACAAGAAGAGTGTTGATGACACTGATGGTTTTAGTTGTTGCTAAGAAATCGAGGACTTTTTCCAGTCTCCCATGCTCGGCTAATGAGCGTGTGTGCAGGAATGGAGGGAGCACTGCCAGGCAGCCAGCCCAAGCTGGCCGATGGACATATTCCATACCACAGACGTCATGCTCAGCTTACGAACGGGGGTTGGCCAGGGGCAGAAATACTTTTTTTTTAAATTCCCTTTTCCACGAGTGCAAATCCTCTCTTTTCCAGGAGTTTGAACTTTTCCAGGAGTTTGGTCTTTTTCTGTCAGTTTCGCGAGTTATGTGAAATTTGTGAGTTTGACAAAATCGGTGAGCTCCAGGAAACCGCGATCGCTGCCCAGGGACTGGCAGCAAGTCAGTTGTCAGGCGATGTGAAAATTATGTTGTGTATAGCTTGTTTTGCACATTCATTATTATCATTATTATTAGTAGTAGTAGTATTTCCTTTGTTGTCTTATTGGGCTGTCTTTGTCTCAACCCAGAGGTTTCTCCTTTCATCCATTTCTTCTCCCCATCCCTCTGCGGAGAAAAGGGAGGGGTGAGCGAGCGGCTGTCTAGTGCTTGGTTGCCGGCTGCCGAGTTAAACCACGACAGTCATGAAATTAGTATAATTTCTGAGAGATTTATGTAATTCCTGTACATGAGGTTTTATACAGAGGTAGGGCAAGTCACCAGGTAACATCTCAGCATCCCCGCCAGTTTTATTGCTGATGTTGCAATGATAGACCTTGTATTTTTTGTTTGTAGCTTTTACTTTGTAACTGCACATGGATGTCTATTTGCTGTCCTAGTCTAGAGTATCGGTCATTGGCTATCAGCTGGCAATAGTATATTGGTCTTGGTGAAACACAGCCTGCCTCCATAACAAAAGTGTCTGTATTCCCACAAGTCCATGAGTTAAAAATCCTAGCCTTCTTGTTCCTACTTGGGGTTCCATCGAGCACTGAAAGTTATTTGGTTTAAAGAGCTGTCTTTTTTATATTGCCTTCCATGGACTCTGGAGTGTAAATGGTCCAGTGAAGGTGGCTTTGCAGCCTAACCATGATTCGCGTTGACTTTCTCCTCTACAAAACTCTGCGTTCAGAAAGCAGATGATTGTGCAAAATGAGCAGCGCAAACTCTTGATTTTTCACCCGCGGTTCCAGGCAGCGCTATCACTCATACAAGCACAAAACCGCTAACATCTCAGAGTGGGAATGTGGCAACAGAAGAGCTTTACGGAATCCTCTTGCAATTACAGCCCCGTGTCAGAAGCTGTTTCTTGGCTTTGTGGTGAACCTCAGTGCTAAGCTCCTCGCTGGAGCTGATTTGCAAGGTTTTCTCAGTCATGCTCAGGGTGACCATGACAAGGTGAACTCTAGGCTATTTCCAGGAATTTGATTGCACTCTTCAGAGATGCTTCTGGTGGTTACACTTTAAAAAAAATCGTAATGGAGATATTGGTTTTCCTTTTATTTCAGTGTTTTGGAGAAACAGTAATGCTTTGCTTTTGGGTAAAATTCAAATCAATGCAAACCTCATAAGCCAATAAAATTTTATAGATTGTTATCCAATATGTAATTTGTTACACAATATCTATGTGGCTTCTGTTTATTGAGACATAAAGACTTTACTTTTTTTAAGGCAGATTTTATATGGGAAGGGCATAAGAAGGAATAACCTTTCATGCCTATTGTGCCATAAACTAAATTACCCTTAGCCTAAATCATTTGTCATGTAGTGGCAGCATAATGAGAGCAAACTAAACAGAAAAAACTGCCTGAAATTTTCTTGAAGGAACAACTTTTATTTATATCAGCACAGTCTTTTGCTCGTAGCTTCACAGGTTGGCTGCATGGATTTTACAGTGGAGAACATCAGATGCTCTGAGCAATAACTGAAGAAAACTTATGAGGCTATAAAGCTTGTGAAAAGGACTTTTTCACCCTCGAATCACATATCACAGGATGTGAGTGTAGAAGAGATGTTATACGATAGTTGCATACTTTATGTTTATTTCCTGGTAGTAACTTTCTGCTGGATGTGACTAAAACTTGGAAGGGAAGGAAGCCTTCATTTCTCCACCACGTCTGAACTGCAGCCTGAGGGATGCTCAAATACAGATCATCATGGCTTTTGCGATTTGGATCAAGGGGGTTGGAAAACCTTTCAGAAAGCGTGATACCTACCATACTTCTGAAATACAAGTGTGATGTATTGTGCTTACTACTCTGGCGTTCTCTTTCTAATACAACATTTCTCTTTGAAATACACATTGGCCTGTACAGAACACAATTTTTACCAGTCTAGTTTCAAAGAAACTGGAATAAATGCGACTTCTTATTTCCTTTTTTTTTTTGTTGTTGAGCCAGACACACAAGCATAAAAGCAGCTTTTACCCAGTAGGTCCTTCTTGAAGTATGAGTGCACTGACCTACAGATGCACATGGAGACTATAAGCCTATTGACTGCAACATGTGATTGTATCATAAGCTAAGTGAAGATCCAAATCTTTAGAAAGCTGATCCAAATCTTACTGAAGTCAGTGCGATATGTTTCCCTGACTTTCATAAGACTGAATCAGACCTTGTATGCTGCTTATTAGCAATATTAATTACTGTGTGGTTTACCCTCCACGTAATGTAATTGTGGTTGATATATTCTGATGTGTACAGAAATTGAAATACGTGTTGATGATCTTGCACACTGATGAGGACTGATTTGCTTATTAAGGAAATAAAAGCTAAAGATAGCATATCCCTTCAGATCTAGCCCTTGCCAATTTCCCTAGTGGATGATAGATTTTTCTAAGAGGAGCAGACCAAGAGAGGAATATAATCAACCTATTTGTTGCTCTTAGCCCAGAACTAGTGAAAAATTGGATTTGCGTGACTATGTGGTGACAACATTGTTTTAAATGTCAAGAAAAAAAAAATAGTCCATTATTTAGATCATCACCAGTAAATGGACATTTTCAAGAATGAAATGCAGGTCCATCAACCCCTTCTTACCATCTCTATTCAATCCCCTAAACTCTTGCTGAACCTATAACATACACTACTAGAGAAAATCCTGGACTGCGAGAGCAGCTGAGTCAACAATCAGAGTGACATGCAGTGTAACATCAGCAGAAGTTATTAGTGCCTACATGCAATTATGAGTGCAATCAAACATGCGGATGACAAGAAGTTGGGGAAGAGCTGCAGTATCCCAGGAGACAATCTGCATTATTAAGAACATAACTCCGGTGAAAGTATGATTAGCATACAAAACCGCAGTCACTTCACTTCAAGATCCTCCTCGATGTCTCTTCTTCAAAATAGGAAGCACATCAAAGCCCATTAGAGACTGAACTCTGTTTTGAGGTTTTACAAGTGCAATTGCAAGGAAATGTGTAGAAACTTACTGATAGCGCAGTTTTGGAGGTATGAGAAACTGAAAATGATACTCATACAATAATTTTTCTGCAGTCATTGGGATGGGTTTGATGGTCCTGGAAAAGCAACAGCTTGGGGTTCTTCCGGCTCGTTTATAGTGCATAGTTCTATACATTTGTCTATAGCTTCGAACAGCAAAGATACAACTAGCTCCAAAGGCAGGCTGTTACCAGTATCAATGCTGGTATGCAAGCTGAATTAGTCAGAACCTTTTTTAAGCATGGCGTAATCAGTACAGTCTCCTGAGCCTTGGGAAAAGGATACGTAAAGACTTCAAAAGCAAACTTTGTTATTTGTATGTTTTGGATCCCCATCCCATGGAAACACTCACCAAATGAGAAGGAAGAGGTACAAACATGGCCTTTTGAGTGCTCAGGTTTAGCAGTCAAACTACTACTTCAAAGGAAAGACTCTTCTCATGTAGTCCCAACTCAGTAAAATACCTAAATACAAACTTTGCATTTAATATGAGAGCAATCCTACAACTACAGCAATGAACTCGCAGGAGCACCTGAAAATATGCTAATCAGTAACTTCTACTGCTAAGGACCAGCGGTTCTACAAAGTTGGCATTAGACAGACCCTGAAGCAGAGACCTTAGTCTAAAGACCTTTTAAATTCAGTGTTTTCCCTGAACAAGTCCGTAAGTTCCTCTTGATGTCCTCTGGCTAGAAATATTAGCAGTGTTAAATAGACAGCCTCCGCTTTTGAAGAGCATTTGCCTTAGGCAGCTTTACAAAATGTAGGGAAAATTTTGGTTGTTGACTTGTATTATTTTTATTGATGTGGAAAATGTAAATGTGATTCCTTATTAAGAAGCGCACTCACGTATTTCTTGTGACAGAACATTTTTTCATATTCTAAACATATTTACAGTTGTTTTGGCTTAAAACAAAGGACAAACTTTCTAAGAGGTCTGGGGAAATCACATGCTTTGATAGTAACTCCAAAAGGCAAAACTTGCTTTTGATAAGGGATAAGGAAATTATAAGGGGATAAGGAAATATCCCCTTTCTTATTGAAAGACTGATTTTGATATTCTTTGAGACTGCTAAAAAAACAATTGGAACAGTTTACACCAAACAGTTTGATGCAGGTATGAAACCAGAGAAAGTAGGTCCCTTTCATATCACTGTGAAATGGCGAAGATTTCTTCTCTGTGTAAGGTCATAGAGAACCGTACATGGTTGTGAGGGCTTGAAGAACTGCATGAGGACTATTATATGCAGGTTGGATCATTCTGACATTCAGGAGAGGATTTTGGAGCATTTTCAGTTGCTCCTACTACTCTAATACCACAGGTTAGTTTACACTACAGAAAAATCTTCTCCATATTTTTGAGGATTGAAACGTGATTAGTATGTGTGTGCAGACATCAGTACTTAGGATTTTGCCTGGCAAATGATGTGTTCTTGACCAGGTTGTGGATGTTATTCAGAGATGCTACAAGTCTCTATGGTACAGATATAGGTATATTCAGCTACTTTTGGGAATACAGTCTGAGAGCAGCCAGCGAGGAGGAGCTATAAGAGGAGCTGAGCAGTGGCCCCACAATCTGTGGGCATGAAATTGGACCAAGACAAAGAGAGAGGGATCATGCAGTCATCTAAAAGCAATACAGCAAACAGGTAAAAATGATTAATTGTTTCCTTAGATCATTACAAACTAATTCGTAATAGACCACATTTTTACTCTGGCATTTTAAAAAACAGAAGTCTGATCTGAAGTCCACAGGGGGATTTTGATTGCACTACTCCTTTCTCCTCGCGTGACTATAATCCTTCAGAGAGACAAACACATACAACCCCAACACTATCAACTGAATTTCACGAGCCACGTCAGCAGCAATACCTGTTCCTCACTGAAAACAAAGCTGTGAAGCTGAGATCAGCCATGCAGATTTTGGAAGAAAATTTGGCTTTGAACATTTCACTTATTCTACCAGTACAAAAATACAGGCATGTATGGATTGAGAATGCAGCAACTGTTTAAGAAGTACACAGAAATGCTTAGAATAGAAAATGCAGAACAGGAGAATTAAAAGGGAATGAATAACAGCTAATCACATGGGTGAATTTTTACCAACTTCTTTTAATTGACACAACAGTAATATTCAAAATTTCAGGATTTCTCATTTAGGTAATTCCTCTTGTTAATTTGTGAGTGCAGTGCAGCTTACCTAGATGCTCAGGACTATGTTATGTTGAGAGATGGGTATAGTTTCCCAGCACCTAGTTGTATTTTGGGGTACTCAATCAGCAGAATAATTTGCATAAGTGCTTTGCAGAATAAGTGCTCCTCAAAATGGCCTTGAGTGAGATAGCGGTGTGTATAATTCACTACTGTTTCTTTTTTTGCATTATAACAGGTCATCTGGCGTTGTGCAATTTCCTCTCGATTATTCTCTGTGATTCCACAGCACCTTTTGGTGCATAAAGAGAGTCTAAATGAAAGTCCTAAACAGAAGGGTATAAAAGAGGATTCTCAGAGCGCTGATGTTACAAGAAAACAGGTTAAAGTCCTATTAGCTTTCAATGTACAGTCTAATAGACAAGAAAAGAAAGCAGAAATGAAATGGAAGTTCTGCCTCTACAAAAAAAATAATTCAATGCTAGTAAAAATCTCTTGCTAAATATTTATATCCAGTCATGTACAGGTTTGATGCAAATAGTTTTCATGGACTTTCACATTTTAGAATTCTAGAATTAATGTATTTTAAATAAGTGCTTACAGAAATAAGTGCATCCTAAATATTATCTGCCTTGATGTTAGGAAACTCTAAGTAAAATTATTATCCTGATCTTACAATACATAAATTTAAAAGCTTTTTTCTTCCAAAAATCTTTGGTCCTGATTCCTAGCTGGTGTAAATTGACATTTCTCCATAAAGCTCAACACTATTGCTACATATACCACTGGAGTATGCAACCCTGTTCACCTGCCAAAAAAAGAGAGTACCTCCAGAATAGCAAGTTCAAGTTAAAATCTCTTCAGTGTATCCAGGAAGAGAAAACATTCATAAATACTGATTACTATTCAAGCTAACAGTTTGCTTTTCTAATGTATCGTGAATCTATATAAATTATCTGCTGCATATCCAGCAGATGCAAATGTATTGATACTTGCATGCGTGACTTGTTTGGAGTGAAGTGTAATCGTCAAGAAAAAGAATCAATTTCTAACAAATCATCTGCCAAGGGGAAAGCAGGAGTCCAGTAGTAATTAATGTAATAAAATGTATTAATGTTTTGCTCTGTCTCTTTCTTCTACCCGCTTGGTGACACTTGATAAGGTCTGACTTCTGAATGAGCTAATGGCTCGTACAGAAGTCCCAGGGAACACGATGAATTGCAGAAGAAGTTCATTAATACACAAACAAAAATCAATTAATCTTAGGCCTAGAATTACATCGTAATTTGCAAGAAGCTTGATACAATTGGTGTATGTTATGTGAACTGACTTTGAAGGAACTTAGTTGTGTCTATGGAATTCTTAGCAAAAAGAAAGACACCTTTAATTGTAGGAAAAAGGAAAATAGATTAGTCTTGTTGTAAATGTGCCAAATGGTTCTCTGTAATAAAAGGAATCTCTAAACTTGTGCTTATATTTAGATCACGTGAACATGTGCTTCTCTGTATATATTCTAAATCACAGCTCATAATCAAGTTGTCTTTTCAAATTCTCAATTAAATAGAAAAAAAAAAGTCTGTAAGTTATACTATGACTTGAAACATGATCATCTTCTAAAAATCAAAATAGCTCTTAATGTCTGACATGTGGCAGTTAAAGAAAGACATGGCTGTTTATATTTATTAAACACCAATAAGTCATTTATCTTCAGAGCCATAATTGAGAATAGTAAACTTGTTCAGACAGTTCAGACTCGCGTGGGCAGGGAAGCATCACCCCATTTCCAGCCGCTTGCCCTTCCTTGGCTCTGGCTTAGCTGGTGCATAGACTATAGCCCAAGGCAGCATCATCTTCGTCTCACGGTGTGAAGACAAAGTTGTTCCAAGCAGGTCGTTCTGACACTGCTGCTCAGACCGGGCCGTGCGCGGGTGCTGTAGGGGAGGACAGAGCTGTGGACTCCTTTCTTGTAAAGGGAGATCAAAATATTAGGGATATATACAGACAAGGGAAGAGGACAGAGAGATTGCGAATATCAGTGGGCTGGTAGGGGACAAAATAGTACTTTAAAGACAGACTTTCGTATGAGCTGGCTTTGTCTTGGTTATTGATTTCATTATTGTTGAGTCAGACCGAGAGTCCTCTGCTGCTCTCTCTTACTGTAGCCCCCAAAATCCTGTAGAACAAGTACTCGATGTGGTGAAGCCATTAGAAACCCCAGCATTTTTCTCTTTGTCTTTTGTTTAAAGGACTAGTTCCTCCTTTTTTTATTTTTGGTCCAGATTCCACCAGCATCCAGATATATTGTTCAAACAGGGTAGGTCAATAATTTGTATGCCTGGTCCCACCTCCTGATCATCTTGAATGCTATCTGTGCTTTAATACAATCTATTTGCTGCACTGATTATTCTACTTGGATATATCCCCTATCATCAAATACATAGATTATGCTGAATTAAGTTGAATATCATCTAGAAACCAACTGGTTATTTTCTTCTTTTCCTCATTATCAAAGAGATTCTAAATGATAGTAATAAACAGAAATAGCATCACCAAGGAGGAAGGGAATAGTAAGGATCATCATTTCGCGCTGAATCGTTTACTTGTTAAACAATAAGCCCTGAAATTAACTTTCCCTCCTGACACACATGCATGCACATAAGCATGCAAATAAAATGATTAGAGACTTCATCTTATGCAAAAATAATGGCCATGTATGGTTCAGCTAATCTTAAAGTCACCCTGGCATTACAGTCCTGCCTCGTTCCTATTTATATTACTTAATATTCAACTTAGTCTCAGTGCCAGCTGGTTTAAATTCATCTAGCCTAGAAGCATTCATGTCCGCCTAGGTCAGCACAGAACTAGTCCCAGCCTCCTTATTTATTGCTGCACAGCAACGCATGGCTATTACAAAATCTAAATATTTCCTGACAGCTCTCTGGGGAAATCTAAAGTTAATAATTTACTTTCATGGTGCTCTTTATACTTTCTGCCAGGCTGAAGACCAGTTGTTAATAACTTGGCGGATTTCCAGGTTCTTGTCTAAAATTAACTTTGGTTTCACTTTTTTTATTTGTTTACAAATATTAACTCTGATCCATGAATTCCCATGGCAGGAGTGGCAGGCGGACTCCTCAGTCCCCTGCTGAAGGCATTTCTCTAAGCCCTTGGTTCGAAAGAGCATTTCTCCAGCTCTGCAAAACTGAGCACCAGTGATGTTTTGCTGAACCATACATTCACTTTGGGCAGAAAGTCTGGTGGATTGCTGGGTGTCTCTGTGGCCACATCTCTGAGACCACCACATTGCGTTGGTCACTGGAAACCCCCATGGATGCTTGTCCCAAGACTGGGATCCACAAAACCCAATCTGCTTTAAGTTTTTGGTTCACACCTGCTTTTCTCCTGCCGCATAGCTGCCACTGTTCCGGGGTGGGTTATATGCTGCCAAGGTAAAGTTGCAGTTGGATGGGAGGAGGGAAGTCCTCTTTGGTTTGGGGCTTGATTTTTACAGGATAGGCACCATGTTGCATCCTGCTGTAAGATCCCAGTGGACAGAAGATGCCCGTTGTTCCTAACAGCAACTAGGAAGTGCAATGTCAGTTAATCACATGTTGCTTTTTCCAGGGTAGGTTTTTTCAGGCATCAAAAAAAAAAAAAAAGAAGGGTTAGTTCAAAGGACCAAAACCAGTGCTAGTGAGTGTCTTGGCGTCTCTGCAACTCACTGAAACTATTTCAGGTGATTTAAGATATCGTTTGCAACCTGACAGGAGTCAGTGTGGACATCTTTTCCCACTGCAGTTCTTCAGGAAAGCCTGCTGAAAGCTCGTATGTACTCCCTGCCCTCATACTGCTGCAGTGTTGTTAAACTTACCCTTCCTGGTAGAAGGCGAGTGTACCGCTTGCCTAGTTCAAGGAATATTAGAACCAATTCCTTAGCACATCTTCAACAAAGAGAAAGAAAGATTTGAAGACATTTCCCCAAAGTCTAGGAAGTCTTTCCTTTCCCTACAGCTTCACTGCAGTCCTGTGTTGTTCAGCTGAGAAAACCTCACTTTTTTTTTTTCCCCGAAAGCAAGTCCCAAGATGGCTTGTTGCCTTGTAAGGGAGTCCAGGAAGCAGTCAGGGGACTTCTAATGCACCACATAATGTTCTACTTTCTTTCATACCTTGTGCCTGACAAGTTTTGTGTGCAAAGCGCATCATTCCTTCCCTTTGTCCTCCAGGAAAGGATGTGAAAATGAATAGTTTCTTAATAGACTAGCCATAACAGTACTTTGTTTAAGTACTAGCCAGGTGTGATGACGAGCGACTGGTGCCTGTGCTGGGTTTGGGAGCCCAGCATTTGAATCTGGCTGGCTGTAACCGGGAGGAACAACGAACGATGAGCAACAGTGAAATGAGAAAGGGAGAGATCATTTCAGATGTTAGAGCAATAAACCGCAAATGAGATTCTATGCCGGTAAATATATAATACATCAACAAGCCAAGAACAATAAAAAGAGGGTCTCTCTCAGTAAATGATAAATTTCTGCTAGATACTGATCAAATGAGATCTGCGAGCCATCGCAGGGAAATCCCCTCGGCCATTAGCTCGGTGAATGGGTGCCAAGTAAAGGCATCGGCTGGGTGTCTCCTGCTGAGAAGGACAGAGGCTTGTTACTTGGCTTCTGAGAAACACAGCATTTCCGTCCTGGGTGGAGTGGAAGGTACCAAGTGAGGTGACCTGAGACTGTGTCAGTCCCTCTGTGCACTGTGATTCCCTCCATGGCCACCAGCTGGAGGTATAGGTGTATAAGCAATGCAGGTGTAAGATCCTGGTTACTAAGGATATTATTTTGTTTGAAAGGAGAACACCATAAAGATATCACAATACCTTTAATATGGATTTTAATAAGAAGATCTGGGATATTAAATATAAGGCAAGCAAAAGATTAAAATGAAAACACTGAATAGCAGGCTTTATGGTGGCACAAATTAAAGCGTTCCTGTGATAGAAGACTTGTATCGAAACAACTGCTGCATGAGATCTTGAAAGAGGTGAAGACTTCGAGATACCATTGTAAAGCTTTATCAGCAATTCCTTTATTAACATCCCTATCCTTGAAGAAACCTGCATGGTATCTTTTGATGACATTCTAATTTTGATCCTCTTTTACTGAAGAAATGGGAATTTTTTCTACTAACTTCAGTTGGAATAGAATCAATTTTTTTATCATTATTACACTGACAATATTTGGAAGGCTGTTTTCTAGAGTTCTTAAGATTTTATGCACAGATATGAAGTAGATATTAAACTTTTCATCTGTGAAGAATAACGTATGCTCTTCAGTCTCAGTATTTGGGTACCATCTAGACATTTAGCTTTAGTGTCTGCGAACACTTTAAAAGAAAAGTGATAATTAGTTTACAGTTGTTATTGTCAGGTTTGATAAATTTAACACTTTCAGATCTCTTCAGAAAATGTATTTCGTAATGTATTGGATTGAAAATTGATCCACACTTACACTTTAGCCAAATCTTTCAAGCCTTTTTATCAGACCTTTTCTGTCTCAATGTTTGCTCACGAAATACTGTAGACTGTATTGAGTGATGAGTAGAGAATATTCTGTTTGTTGGAAATTATCTATACAATGAAAACTTCTAAATTGTAATTCACGTAGAAAATGTTCTTTTCTGCAGTTCACAGAGATCTGTGAAGACTAGGCTGGAGTTTCGATCTCACCAAAACTTACAGGACAGATTTCATACCGGTGTTTGAATGTCCGTTCCCACACATGTAGGGATTAAAGGAGACCAGCACTATTTTAGCTGAAGAATTTGTAGAGCTCTTGCATGTGGTCCTTGCAGTCCTGTCAGTTACTTGACAAAGAGCTGGACAGTCCTGCACCAGGATGACTAAGTGGAATGACTCAGGAGTATGGAAGTCACAGCCCAAGCCCTTATATGAAGCTAGTGTGTGGGTGAAGTTGCTGTCATGTTGTAGCAGATGCTAGCAGCTTTCTGCCATGTCTTCAAATAAGTATTCTGATTAGTAGATTCTAGATGACAATTTCTACTTTAGACAGTTCTGATAAAGAATACTGCTTTGACATTTACTACTTTATTTAAATGTTTAATAACTATGAGTGTTTGTAGTTCTTCTCTCTGAGCATTTTGATGGCAGGTGATATTCCTACTGCTGGTACAGAGGCATGGCAAAGGATGAAACCAAAAAAGCAAGACGTCTGTCACCTCTGTACTGATAAGAGGGAAAAAGGCCTAGGCGACCTAAGTGTTGTATTGGAACTCAGGTAGCATTAGATCTTGTTCCTGCTGTGGTGAGCAACGTCATGTTCAGAAGGGATAATAGCTGGAGCATTTGTAGGTCAGTCTGAGTTCTCCTTTCAGTGAAAACCTTCTGTGAAACATTGGGGAATACCTGGATCTAGATTCCACCTGGAGTTAGACTAGTTAGACTGTGACTGGGTTACACATCTTGGCCAAGGACTCAACATATTCCCAAGTCTAGTAACATATGTAATAAATTTTTTTTATTCTGTCTTCATACACAGCGCATATTATACAAAGGAAGACTTAAACTGCAAACACAAAGAGAAGTGAAATGGAAAATTTTATATGAGGTTAATTCTTCCAGCATGCCTTCAAGATCTGTGTATCTGCAAATGCAAAGAGATGGCAGGTCAATAGCACATAATCTTTTGGTGAAGCACTGTACATATCGCCTACAGAAACTCCTAAGCTTGAATTCGTTTTGCCTTCCCTCAGTTGCTGGAAACATGGCAGTCATTGCTAAATGCTACTATCACTGCTGCAAATCTTTCTTTAAGGTTATCCATTTTCCCCCAGGAAGCTTTTGTGGATGACATTTTTCTTTCTATATCAGACAACATAAGAAATAATTACTTTGCCTCACTCTACTTCTGCCTCACTTCTGTTTAGTTTATGAAAACAGTTGCAGGCTAGAAATCCACTGTCAAAGGCACCTATGCTTATCCCAGCTACAAATTTAGTATAGAAACCACATTTTCCTGCAATCAGAAGTGATAATTTCTGCTAGGAACAGAGAACACAGCACTGAGACACATACAGCTGAAACTGAAGCACAATTGAAGTAGGGTATGAGACCTTGTGTTTCTTGAGATCACATTTCAGGATCTCAAAGATGAGGAGCTTACACACTGTAAACGGATGCTGATCCTCACTGTTCCCTCCAGGAATATCAGTAATGAATACTAATGTGCATGACATATTTCTAAACTACTTAAACTGATACATTGCTTTTTACGTTACATAAGGTAAAATGGGGTGACTAACTAAGAAAAACAAATATTTCACTGAATATTTTAAGAGACACATGCAATGATATGACTCACTTAGTTAAGTAGCGAATATTTCATAGTAGCCTGAATTTGGACAGTCTTTACATATAAATGATATTCCAAAAGATAATCCTCCATGTCATAGCATCTATAGGACTACAGAATAGAAATTGCTACAAACTAATATGTTGACTTTGTATCTGTATGTTGTCTTATATTGACTTCAGTCACAACACGTTTATATACAAAGCCAGGCGTGAGAAGTGGCCACAGAAACCATGGAAAAGGTGTTACAGAGAGGAACGCAATTATTGGGGTTTTATTTATGATCAGTTGAGGGCCCGTGGTTCTGGTAACAGGATAGGCAGTTTACCTGAGTGCCATTTACCTTTCTGGGCAGTGCCAGTCTGAATTGGTAGCATATTTTAGTTTTATCATTTCCCTGAAAGGGATTTGCCGATGGGTCTGGACTGAAGCCAATCCTTGGCACAGTCCAGCTGTGTTCTTGAAAATCTACAGGTGTGAAAACATACCCTGAAGAGCAGTACATCAGTTGTGCAAGGGCATCCCAACATTTCCCCCACAAATATCCTTGCTCCATGTGTCCCAGAGTAAGAGACCAATAGACCAGCCAGGGTTTATAATGAGTGGAAAAGACTTCACCACTCTTCAAACCAAACCAACTTCTGTGCCAGTTTTTTCCCACTACACCACAATGAGATATTTCTGTCTTTCTTTATCACACTTTACTGCAAAGAGCAGAAATATCGCCATAACTTTATATGCCAAAAAACAAGACAACAGTTGAAATGATTGAAACAACTGATACCTTTGTTTGCACTATGTATATACACAGACTCACACGCATATATACATATTGACACATACATCTATAAAAAGCTAATATGTCTACTTCTCCTACGTTGCAAGGAAACACTACCAGGTACGTGAGCAATGTGAGTATGTGAAGCAAAATTTTACATTGCCCATGAGACAACCCTTTCAGAATGGTTACTGGCATTGCATACTGTGTATAAACTGAAAAAAAAGAATATCAAAGCACTAGTAAATAAGCTCCAAACAACATGATTCATATGAGAGAACTGAACCTTTACTGTGCTTTCCTAAGGCTTGGTTAAGCATGAGGGCGGTGATTTTATTACAACAGTTATGGTCATTTAGACTTAAGCAGTTTACTGTTGAAAAACATTTTTATGCTGATTTGTCAACAATGCAACACACCGGAGTTTATATCTTTCAGTCTTTATGTTTGGATTAAATGCAGCAAATTCTCACACTGCCTCCTTCCTGTCGAGACACTGCTACTTACCGTTGTGAATGCCCACACAAACGTTTATGCTATCGCATTAAACCAGTGCATATATTCATCACGTTCTGGTGACAGTGGGTCACTCATTAACACCTTCCCAGGGCGTTGGAACAGCAATGCCAGAGGGCTGCTAGCTGCACGCAAAGCACACGAGTACCTTCTCAGTGTGTTGATGGGAGCGGAGTGTTTCTGTTCAGCTTTCTAGTTTAAGCTCCCTAATTGTTGCTGTCTGTGATAACAAAACCATGTGAAAAATCACAATTGTTTTGAAGATGTGGAAAACCTGTTACATCTTCTACTCGGCTGTTAGAAGAAGGTCTGAATCCTCAGAAGGATCCTTCGTCAGGGGAAGATGAGTAAGTTCATCTGAATCAGGGATGTCTGGCAGCTTGCTCAACTCAAGCCTTTTGCCTTGTCCGTGGAGGTCACAGGACGACCCAAGTGCCATTATTATTTAGTAAGCCAGCTATGGCCTTCATATCTGCTTATTGTAATATTGGTGAATCCATCTGGGAGCTGAGGGAGGCCTCATCATAGACACCAAAGTAGATTCCAGCCCATTACTCCTTGTGTGCTCATAAGGTGCCTTAATGTGGGGAGTTTCAGAAACAAAAGCATCTGTAGCGTCACACTGTGTATGAGTCCCAAAGTCACCTGAAATGCAATGAGCTGTTAGGATTTAGGAAATTGTTTTGAAAACACAAGATTTAAACCCTCCCTGAAGGCTTCATGTACTGAATTTGAATTGCAAATAAGCTGCAATATTTTCTGTTTCCCTAGGAAAAGTAAGCAATAGCAATCAGGAGTGAAAAACAAATGAAAAGCCAAGTCCTTTTGTAAAAAGGAAAAATAGGAGTGATCAGTATCGGAAACCTTAGTTAAATAACATGGGGTACTTTCCTCCTTTGAAATATGGTTCAATAATTTTAAATAAGCAGTAAGTGCTACAACAGCATAGGTAAATCCTGCTGGAGACCGTAAAACTGGTTGCTTCTGCTTCTGCTCTGGTAGTTACAAGTATATGCTATTCAGTCTGTTATGGATATCTGGAAAATAGTTTGAGTGCAGAAAGTGCCTCAGGGATAAAAAGTTTGAAAAGAAAAATGTAGCTGTATATCATTGGCATTCATGAGAAAATTCACATTAGATGCCTTCAAATCAGGTGCTCAGGAGACAATATAGAGATCAGGAGCAATGGTGTGCCAAGAATGCAAGCCTGGCTGGGACAGACTCAGCTTATTTCCTGGCAGAAGAAGAATAAAAAAGTGTGTAAGAACAAATTCAAAAGATAATATAGATGTGCAGAAGCTGGTGGGAGGGAAAGCTGAGAATGCAGAATAAAAAGACTATGCATACACTCACTGGATTATAGCCTCTTGTCTTCACATTTTTATTCCTTTTCTCCTATATGCATTCGACAGATCTCCTCCTATGGGTAGCTACACCAATACACCAGCCCTGGAGTGAAGTTCCTCTGCCAGCACCACTGTGGAATTTAGCCCCAAATCCCTGTTGCGAAACACTGTTTCTTTCACCAGGTCAAGAAGTTGCTATTTCTGCAAACATAGCTACATTTTGCCATGGGTAAAAATGTCAATTTGCTGGAATTTAGCTAAGAGCAAAATCTCATCATTCCCACTGCCTGACAACTTTTACCTCAGAAAAATGTCAGTTTGCCACCTGAACCGACTCTTTCTTGCTTTTACGAAATGAAGAGACAATTGTGGCAGAAACGTGAAATGTTGCATATTTTCATGAAAACTCAGAGGACACCAGAAGTGCATTTCCTCGTTTGTCACAGACTTGATCTTGTAAGCATTTTGTTACTCAAAAAATAAAGAGTTGGAGAAAATACAGGTCTTGAAACCTAAAGCCTAGGCACCAGATTGAGCCTCAGCTCAATAAAGAACAAAATATTGGCACTTAGGTTGATGCACCAAATATATGTCAGAATGTCAGAAAATTTTAATTATCGAATGAATCTATAAAGTATCTCCTCCTAAATTCCATTGCCAAGGGAAAGCAGCAATACAGCTATAAGCTCCAGACACACAACAAAAACCTTTCCCTCTATGTGCTAAGCGTAATGCCACGAAGTCAGTGCAGCTACTCCTGTCCCACGTTCAGAATGAAATTTTCGATAGTCCAGATATCCAGAAAGAAAAGCCCTGAAGAAAGCAACACTTCTGTGCATTTTCTTTCCAATAAAGTTACCCAGAGCATTGGCAAGGGGAAGTGGAGGCTGCGCAGCCCGTCCAGGCAGCGGTTGCTGTGCTGCATGCAGGGCCATAGCTGACTGACGTATTTCCCCCAGGCTGATTTCAGCCACCTGTTTTCCACCGCAGTATTTCTATCTGTTCTTCTCATATATGCCCCTGTATGTCCCACACATCACATTTGGACGTCACAGGAACAGATATCTTCCCTTTCCCCATAGATAAGAAGAAAAAGTGATAGCTAAAAAGTATCTGAGGATCCAGTCTTTTCTTACGGAATTCTTTTCTCTAATGGGAAAACAAAAAAAAATTATTCTGACTATTTCTGTAACAAACATTTTTGTATAAATTACATACTGTTGACAAAAGGACATGCAATCAGTATTTTTAGGGGAAAATGTAATGTTTTCCCCATGATCATATTTAACATACTTTGTTTTCCAT
This sequence comes from Opisthocomus hoazin, assembly GCF_030867145.1. Lineage (NCBI taxonomy): Eukaryota > Metazoa > Chordata > Aves > Opisthocomiformes > Opisthocomidae > Opisthocomus > Opisthocomus hoazin. The sequence goes on along the minus strand of NC_134424.1, from coordinate 3,411,919 downwards.
CTATCTATCTTGACCGACTGTTCAAACTGTGGCATAACAATTAGAATAAGTGATAGTGTTACATCCAGAAAACAAAGAGTATGATGGCACAATTTATCTTGTTACATTTCTTGATTTAATGCTAGTCTGGGATTTCTAGTCTGAACCAAATTTTTCTTATGCTATAAATATTTCAGTTTTTTCATTTATTCTTGATTTACTTTGACAGTAAATAATCCCATGGAAGCTGCTGTTGGAAAGACGTTGTAAAAATTATTAAGTGCCTGCTTGCCAGTTAGGTCCTTGTGTTTGTCAGAGTGAAATAAGTTAAACAGTTGAGTTACTTAAAGGAAATATGTGTGTGTGTATATATATATTCAGAATAATGCCCTCTAATCCTCAATCTTAGAAGCATGAGAATTACAGTTCTGAGGATTGATCAATACCTTATATAAATACAGAGTCCGACGTATGTGTTCTGGATATTGGCAGCAGCAGGTACTTGTTTCCTGGTTTCAGAAGACTCATGTATAACTCAAGAAGAGGAGAATGGAAATCGGGGATCTTCTCAGGGGCATCTGTCCTAATAAGAAAGGGCAAGTATCTTGGAAAAGGATGGATTTCACCAGTTAATTGGCTTTTACAGGTGATTTTTTGTTGTTCAGAATATTCCCCTTGGAAAGCACTTGAGTAACATTGGAGATTTTTTGTGCTTTTTTTGCGAGCCATAATTGCCTTTAGCAACTCTTGCACCTTTAGAAGGGATTTCGGGTCATCTGCACAAAATAACTCACACGTTGAATGTGTAATGACCAGAAACAAGACACGTTTGAGAGGTCTTGATGAAAGGGAGTTGGATGGGGCCAGAGTAGGCAGCCCTGGGAAATGCTCTCTGTCTGTGTCAAGAAAAACAAGCAGAGAAAAATGCCCAGCACAGGAAGTAAATGCAAAGAGAAACACCAAGGAAAGACAGCTTGAGGGAATGTGCAAAGTTCATTGCAATAACTTCAGCAAAAGATGATAAAGCATAGACAGATACTGGTTGTTACCTACTGGTACTGACAGTTGCACCCAGCAAGCTGCTTTGTCAGTCAAAGGGCAATTTGCGCTTCCTCACCCGGTGGTGTTGCTGGACACACAGGTCATGGCTCTGCAGGGAATTTTCCTGCGGGCGATAGATCCCTGCTCCTAACCTAGAGTTAGAAAAAAAGGTAAAACTGGGACACAGGGGAAGGGAGAGAGTCAAAGTCACAAAATTAATATAGGATGAATTAACATGAAATCTTAGTAAATAATTAAAATTCTAACACTTTTTGATCTGAAAGCATACATCCTGTTTTAGGAAGGACAAGGAAAAAAAGGTAAGTGGGTTTTTTTTGTCTTCAATGAGATATGTACACCAGCTTCAGGAGAAATATTGACAAGAAAAGGTGTGAAATAAGCATGATGTCATTCATTAAGGAAAAACACAAGATTTCACACTGAAGTGGCAATAATCAATGCATACCTTCAGTATAGGCAGGCGGTTTAAAGACGGGGTTACAGTGGAACCTGAACTGAATGCAAATATATAAAAAAAACCAGCCATCCCCATTTGGAGTGTGTAAAAAGCAAATGGCTCATTGCTTTGCCTCAGCTGGAGGACTGTGCCCAGCTCTGGAAAGGGTGCTTGAAGAGAAAAGCCAGCTATGCTGAAATAATCCACAAGAGAGAAAAATGAAAAGAAATGATAAAACAATTACTTAGGATAACCAGAATAAGAATCCTCTAATATAAAACATTATCATATTCTTCAACCATGCAGAAGGTATAGAGAGAAATGTCCGTGTCCATTGATGGTAGACAAATAAAGGCATTTATAACCAACCTGATGAATAACTTTAAAACTAACAACGTTGTCAAGGTTTCTAAGGAAGTTATGGAAAGACTTGTATCATCACAGTTCTTTGAAGGATGATAGGCAAATATCTATTGAGGATATTCTAGGTGCAGTTACTGTTGCTTGGGGCAGGATTGATGTAGAAAGGTACCATCCAACTCCTTTTTCTCTGTTTCTACTTTGATGGAATTTTCCAAACTTCCTTTTCCACTTGTTAAAGAGCTCATACCATTTATACTTCTAAATGATGCAGAAGTGTTTCAGTAGACCCCAGTTGTGTGTGAAGTAGGACCTCACAAAAGATTAAAAGAAACTCTGCTTTTTTCATTCTTTTTTTCAAAAACTTAAAAGCTTGTCAAGGTTTGATTATTCCCTGCCTGAAATGGCAACTAGCAGTGGTTTATAAGTGTCTTCCCCCTGAGACCACCTACAATTTTTAGGTGGAGTTTATAAGGAGCTATGAACAGAATTAGGTTCCTTATAGAAGTGGAATGACTTCCAAAAGAGCTGAATTTCTTAATTTTCTGAAAAACATCTCTCTCATTCATAGCAGTAAGTTTCAGGGCAACCCTGTATGATATCTTTCCACATTGGTGTGAAAAATGAGACAAGTGAGAAGAGAATATGGATTTGTAAATGTAGATCATAAACGCAATTTCTCAGTGGAAAATTTTCTGCACTTAAATAGTTTAGAGTGATTTTATGATTTTGTAAACCCATTTTATTGAATGAGTTCTGGTTTCAGCTGTTTTACGAACTGATTCCCAACAGTAAATTACTAGTTTGCCCTTTGGGAGTATAGGCCAAACAGATAATTTTTTCCTCATTTATTTCATCATATGTTGACTGAAATTTCAAAGGAAATGAAAGCAAATTGTTATGTAAATCCTATGGGTGAATGTTTAATTTCTGAAGAATAAATCTTAACACAAAAATATTTGGTTTCTTTTTTTTTTTTTACTTTGTGTACGTATGACGTTGCCTTGCTCTCTCCTCCCCTATGACAACTACCATTTTGCATCAGTAACTGCCGACATTACCACACATTTACTGAAGGATCCTTTCTGGGATCAGAAACCAACCACTATAGGGCAAGAAACATCATATAGTGTGATGAAAATTCACAAGTCAAGAAAAGTACATTTCAGCGAAGGGACCACAGGCAGATTTTGCTTTCTTACTTGGAGAAACTCAAGTCCATGCAAGCGATCTATGTGCCACATGGAGTGGGTGGATGGGTCTCAAACATTGCGCATGTTTTTCATTGATCTTGTTTCTTGATCTTTGTGTTGTTTGGTAATTATTTTTTCGCTGGAATGATCCTCTCTGGACTATTTATTGCACTTTTGGTGTCTGAGTCTTCAAATGGTGCAGTAGAACATGAATTTACGCAGGGAAAATTAGGGTATTTATCTTGAATCTGTGCTTTAATTACCCAATATCTCTTCCTGTTTTTACAGAATATCAAGGTAGTCACAGGAAGACACACTTTACTTTCCACTGATTGGATGGGAGGAATTTTTGACCTTGGAAAGTGGAGATGGTGTTGCTATGGAAACTAATAAATCTGCTGCCATTCATGAGCTGCAGCAAAGGTAAAATGTTCCACTATTAGTGTTTGTGATTGACAAATCTATATCAGTATCATAATTCTTCTAGAAAAGATAAGTAATTATCAAAACTAACAGTACTTCTTTGCATGAACAAGTGACTAAGGAGCTTCTCATTAGGACATGCTTTAATTTTAAGTAACTCTAGGTGCTGCCTTTGAACCAGGAAAATACATTTCAAGATCATAAGAAGGCTGTACCCCAGGTAATAGCTTTTAAAAATATCCTAAACTGTAACATTGAGAAAAAAGTACAATTGTTACTTGGCTAACAACATGCACATGAAAGACGTTTGTTAGCCACAGCGTAACCAGCTCCCAAGCCAGCAAATGGAGCTGGGTTAAAACCAGAACAGTTTAGTGAGGTATATGGGAGTGCTGCATGGATGGTTTAGATTCCTCACACAATATCATACCCTTCAAATACCTCTGCACCAGTAAAGTGTCTTTAAATCACCTTTAACTTTAAGACAGAAAAAAGCACTTATTTATGAAGTCCAAAATGGGTAAGAATCGTAAGGACTATCAAGACATAAATACCAAAAATGAAAGAAAGTCTTGCTTAATAACCAAAGCAAATGCAAGTGTTCCTCCTTTGCCTCCAGCTGGCTGGATGACAGACCCTCATGCAACCCACCCTGTCACTGCACCCGGTGCTCGGTGTTCTGTCAGTCCTCAGGTTGTATTCACAGGAGAAAGTGAGGCTGGAGGAAGCAGGACTGCTTTCCCGCATTCCCCTTCTTGAATATCCCATGTGCCTCATTAGAATATCAACTGGTTGCTAACATATTGTAAGGCAAAATGTTGTCTTCTGACTAGCTAGGCACTGTTCACAGTGAGGGTATGGTATTCTCAGTTCATTTCTTTTTTTGAACCTTTCTTCTAATTCAAAGCATATAACTTTACAATCCTGCTTCATAAAACCAAATAAATAGGATTAACTCATGAGACTTGTTACAGGCTCATTTAAAAACAGACACAAAATGGTAACTGAACTCTTTGAGGTTATAGTGAATTTGAGGATGAACTGACCCTTCGCACTTGTCTGTGATAGAAACCATGACAACTGACTTTTGTCTACAATTAATGTATTGAACTCTAAATAGCTGGTACATTACCCATGTACTTACAAGGAAATTGTATTAAAGTAACCTCAAATGATACTTAAATTAATTCTGTAGTGCATGAGTCAGCAGCTGTTTGAAATGAAGACACAGAAGCAGAGTGCAGACTTCAGTAGTTATTTAAAATACTATTTAAATTAAACTAGATAATATTTTATCTAACAGATTCCAGGTAAAAATGTAAAGCTCAGGATCAGACTTTCTGTTAAACCAATATTAGGTGCCTATTTCAGTAACAAACAGCCAACATGTTAAGGACTTCATATGAAAATATTTGTAGAGATTTCAAGCAAGCAGTCACTCGTTGAGGCCCAGATGTGCTGAACTAAACACAACAGCAACCTGTTTAGGTCCCCAGTCTTCCCTCTAATTGCCTGCTGCACTGCCACAGCATCTATCAGCCCTATTGGGTACTTTTCACAGGTCATTTCCCTCTTTACTGGTCCAAGTGAAGGACCTCTGCCAATCTTTTGGAGTACAGTTTGAGAGTATAATTTCTTGCTTGTTTTTAGCAGTTTTGAAATAGATGGTTATCCTGGAATATGAATCACTGAAGGAGCAGTACAGCTTGGTGATGGACAATATATTTTTACATCCATGTTTTGTGTTTCCAGATATAACCTTTTCCTTCACTTCTTTCCACAAAGCTTTCATTTTTCAGCTTTTTGTCATCTTCATTTTTCTTGCTAGAGGATCATCTTTTAATGACACCAGTATCCTGGGCCAGCTGAGTTAAAAGATACTAGGAGCTCACTTTTACGTTAACATGTTCAGTTTTTTGAATACTTCACAAGAGATAAAAATTTAAATGTTCCGTGTTCCCAGGAACCAAGAGCAGATCACAATGGCACCGTTGTCCTGATCCTGCCGTCAATTAGAGGAACAGCAAAAGCTCCCACTGTCTTCACTGAGATAAGTTAATTTATACCTGGGTATAAATTAACTCCATAGATTTTAGTGGAGCTATGCTGATTTTCACTACATGGCATTCTGTAATGTGCTTGATGGTAATAGTCAAACCTGCAGTTACGGGCAAAACTTCTATGATTTATTATATGGATGGTTCGCATCAATTTAGGAGTAATAGAACGGAGTGGAAAAATTAGGAACTGGTCACGACGCTGAGCAGAGCAGTCTTGTGGGCTGGGGCTTGAACGGTAATTCAGGTTCTTAGACGACATTGGTCAGTCTTTTATTCCTTATTTCTACCTCAGTTCTACCAGACAGAATGAAAATGATATTGACCTATAAATGAATTTTAAATCTAAGGATTAAACGTGCTGTACAGCAGAGCTAAATGTTATTACCCCCTCCAAATGGTGATTCAATTACTCAAAAATCAAACCACCCTCTGTATTCTTTTTATATGGAAAGCTCGTGGAAAGAGTAATGTTCCCTCCAACACTTATTTTCCAGAAGAGCTATTTTATGTGACTCAACAAGGGTCTTTGGGGTTTTCTTGCAGACGCCTTAGGGGACAGAGTAAAATAAAGTAATGTATGCATGCACAGTGACGCAGTGAGGGAATAGGTTAGACTTTATTTTCATAACCCATTGCTATTTAAATGAGATACTGTGATCTAAGCAGAGCACCAGAGGCAAGAAGGGTGATGAAGATAAACTTGGAGATCATTACTTTAAATTCTGTGTACTTGTTATAAGGATTCATGACAACCATCTCCTTACGCTGTTGTTGAAATTTAAGCATTGTTTGATACTAATATATTAAGAAAGAGCACTCACTTTCTGAATTAAAGATGTAGACAGAATTTTGAGAAGCTAGTATGAACAATAAAGTGTCCAAAGTGCTCAGGAAACGAAATAATTGTTTCTTCACATCAAAACTGTCTCAAGTTTTCCCCCTATGGCTGCTCCTAGCTCATGCTCCTTCCTCTGGAGCTATTGTGCACGGCCAGTTGCCAGCAGAACCGTACCGAGAGGGGAAGCTCTCCGAAGCATCCATCAGACGCACATTAGCCTGCTATCTGGAAAAGGGTGCCAGGCCGGGTTCTGCAGCAGCCTGCCCGTGCAACAGCAGGCGCCTCATCTATCTGTCTCGCCGGTCCCTCCATCCTTTCCTCTGCCAAGAAGGATTTATGGATTCTGTCCGATGCTGTAACGCAAAGAATAATTTGATGATAAATACGCTGCAAAAGCCATTCTCCCACCCTTTTCTATTACCCAGTTTAGGAATACAGGATAAATACATGTTGCAGATCTTAGTTGAGAAGAAAAACAGGCACAGCTTGATTTTTCCAACAGCTGACCTAAGTATATGGTACCGGGGGAACAAACAAGTCCCTTGGTAGCTCCCTACACAGCAGCTTATATACAGTTCCACTTTGCTACCAGTTTCACTGCAAATATCTGAGCTTCCCTGCTTCCTTCCTTCTGTTCTCCAAGGCTCTTTGCTGTTCAGGAAGAGGAGGAGGGTTATCATCTCTTTATTTCTGCAGTTTCTGTCTTCCTCCTGGACGGCTTATCCAAATTTTCTGTGTCCCTACCACTCCTAAAGCCTGTCATGACCCCTCTTTTATCTGATTCCTGATGGCTTCTGCTCTTCAAATAAATACCTGCAGTCTCCCATATAGAGATGGCTTTTGCACTGTCCTTTGCTCTGCTGATGGTCTTGACCCCATTGAGGAAGTAAACGGGTTTTCCAAGAATAAAGATGACCAAAAAGAAAAACGTCAGTAAAAGCTATCAGGCTCTTAAAATTAGCTATGGACAATATCAATATTAAGAGCTAAAACAGACAGTCTGAACCATCATTTTGAAAATGAGGCAGTAACTGTATTTTCACACAATCCTTTGCCTTATTGGCTTAAATTCGATTGAAAAGGCTACTGCAACCTCCCGGGCTGTATTTTGGCCCATCATTTTTAAACTGCTAAATTAGAGAGAGAAATTTCATGATGTAAAGTGTCCTGATACTCCTTTGGGTCACAGCATGATGAATATTGAATACATCACATCCCACACTCTGCCTGCAGTCGCTTGCAGATTTATTGTTAGCATAACAGCACCTTTAGGAATGGAACAGCAGACCATATATTTTAAGACAAGTGACATCTTTGCTATTTCTAACAGCAAACTGTGGAGATGAACTAGCCCAGCCTGGAAATGTTAAGGCTTCTCTGAATAACCAGAGGCATTTGGAGATTCACTGATGAGTCAGAGAATGATAATAATTAGGTCTGCCTTGGACAACATGGAAGTTTTCATGACTTTGGGAAACAGTGACCCTGAAAGCTGTTTTTCTGTAAATGACTTCCAAGCATCTGGCAGGAGAGGATACTGGTAATGCAATGACCTTCTCAGGAGAGTGGAGAGTGACATTTGAAGAAAAACCTTTGTTTCCATTTTATGGGGTGCCATGTGGTGCAGCTCAATTCCTAACCTCAGTGAAGAACAAACATATGCCGGTACAGCAAAGCCAGCAAAAAAGAGCACCTAATGCCCCAAAGATGCAATGCTGGGGTGGGCGAAAGGGCGGTGGCGAGCCTGGGAGAGGCAGGCAGCCCTTCCTCTGCCATTTCAAAGACAATAAATTTTTTGGCTGTTGGCAAGATGCAGGAAGAGGGACTATGACTGTAACCATATTTAGAGAGGAGGGCTATGAAATAATTTGGTTACTTTGATGTCAACAGGCTTTACCTGATTTCTGTTCTTAGAAAGACGTCATAAAGATTTTGCTAATTGCATCACAGCTTCACTCTCCTTCGTACCCAACTGGGATGCTGTGGGAGCTACTGCTCTGACTGCTTCCGATGCTGAGGGAAGGCACTGTCTCAGGGAGGTACTTTCCTCCTGGGGGTTGGACTAGATGACCTCTAGGGGTCCCTTCCAACCCAAAACTTTCTATGATTCCATGATTCTATAATGAACAAGCTGCTTCTCCAGCACCTGGAGGCCCTGGCACAGGCTAATGTGGGCAGCGAGAGATGGGAAAGAAGGTCTCTCAGGGGTGACCTTCACTCGCATCTTCCTTTGGTACCTTATTTGTTTTCCCCTTACATGCAACAGATAAATTATCTGGGTCTGACATGGGTCAGCGACATCTCAGCTAAAAGCTAGTACTCCTGGAACTGACACACATATGCTCAGATACAAAACCAGGCCCTTGTACTTTTTGTATTAGCAGGAAAAATACTATTAGCAAAAAAGACACGAGAATATGTGCAAGATAGAGGAAAAAATGTCACAAATAGCAAGGGAAAATAAGATATTTTTCTAATCCATCACCCAATTTTGCAGACATTGCATTTAGAAAATATAATCCCAAATATTGCCTTTAGCTGGAGAGTGGGTGAGTCGCAGACAGTGAGCTGTCCTGCCCCTGTTCATTTCTGGAAGGGCTTACGCAGAACTGGTCACTCCATTTTTAATTTTAAGAACAAGTAATTTCACTACTTCCATTTCCTATCTCTTATCAGAACTACAAACTGTTTCTATCTCAAGGGCAAAAAACAGACAAAATAAGCCAGCATGTGAGAAATGTGAATCTCTGTCCTCAGTGCAAGGCGACATAAAGGATGAATCCTCTTGTGACAAAGAGGACTGGCGCTCAGGAAGCCTGTGAGTAATTTCTGCTTCTACCACTGCTGGTCGCTTGAACAGGAGGACGTTCCGAAGCACCATGGAGTTTAAGATAGCTATTTCCTTCACTACTCAATTCAAAGAGGAAGATAGTCACGCCAGTTTGTGGTTTCAGCTGCTATGGTAATGAAGCACATGAAGAGAGAAATGACAATGCAGCAATGATAATAACTTCAATAAAGAAGTGACAACCTACATTAGTAGCAATTAGCCGGTGTGACAATGAGGACTCAGCACTGGTATATTTATGCCTTCCCGGATTGCAATGGCAGCCTTGCGACTTGCTTTGAAAAGGGAAGAATTAGGGCAAATCTCAGCATTTCTGAAAGCCTCACCTATTATATTTAGTGAATGTAAGGGGGTTTGCAGCTTTTCACCAAGCAGACATAAACCCACCTCCCAAGCAGTCTTTATTCTGAGTGGTCAACAGAGTGTATCACGGTGATGTTTTCCAAGTATACCACACCCAGTCAAACTCAACTGCTGGATACAGGGAATGATAATCATTTAGTGTTACGTACCATGGGCTAGACTCATGTTACAGAGGAGTCCTCCTTATTATACTTCATTTTCAAGAAAAATGTCTTTCATTAATTCCCTTGAGTGCACAGACATAAGGTGAAAATGAAGTTAGAGCTCCGATGCTCCTTTGAGGGTGCACTTTCAGATTTTAGGTTGCATTGATTTAACTGTCAGAAAGATGTTATTTACAGTTCCTGAAGTTAAGTGGAGCAAGCTAGAATTCATGGAAGTCATTATCAGAATTTTATGTTTTCTATATGGCTCTAGTGTATGTCTCTTCTACAGTCTGAAAGGCCTAGCCCATTTTAATGCTGGTTTAAACAATTGCTGCTTCCTAATCTCTTCAATTAGTTACTTTACATTTTAAAAAAATTGGTTTTTCTCTATACTTTGAATTTTACATGGTTTCTTTCTGTTTCATATCAATTCATTTCATCTCTTTGTATGAAATGCTTATTAACTTTGTAAAATAAGTTCCTGGTACTTTAGAAGCAATTCTTTCTGTTTTTTCTTTTTTTTTTTTTCCAACGGCTTCAAAGATCATTCAATTTTACTTTATTATCACTGCCAAGAAGTTGAAATTAACAGGTGATTAAGCACTTAAAATATTTTGAGCATTTTCTATTGCCAGCAATGGACAATTTAAGAATAAAAAAAATAAGCTTATTATGGCAATATAATATATCACTGAAATAGTTTGCTGAAGCACACTGCTTTTAAGTAAAATGTAATTGAATATAATTCTTCCATTTAATACAAATATTTGGTGGGGAGCCTGCTTCCAAAACTCCAGATCTGTTCCATACGAGCAAAAATCAAGCTGAAACTGTACATCTGCTGTAGCCTCCCACATCGCGCAGGACTTTTCCCTGACCCTAGTGTCATTCATTGACTTCATTCACACCCAGAGACCTTCAGAAAGCAGACCACAGCCTATGTTTGGTCTCTCACTTCTGTAACAAGCTAACCTTTAAGCTAACTTTGCAGACATTGCTTTGCAGAGGTCAATATCAGAGCAGGGTACTTTGTTTATGATTGTTCATCTAAGAACAGGGGGCTGGATTTTGAGATCCCCCCATTTCAGAGTTGAGGTTGCTGCATCTTGATCTGACATACTGTTATGGTAATCAAATAGTTACCAACGTCGATTCCCTTGGGCTTCAATAGTCAAAACCATTCTCTTTTTATCTTCACAACCAATGCCTCAGTCAAAGCACTGACACGTGAAACTTTAGATTTTATTATGAGAAGAATGACGAATGTATCCTATATGCAATGGAGAGAAACTCAGCTGTAGTCTGTAACTTCCCACTAGCAGAGAAGTGACGTATGTGGATGGCAAGAATGAAAAGGATTTGATTTGTTTTCAGAAAACAGACCTTGAAAATGCAAAAATTATGAAATCTGCTTTACTTAGGAAGCCCAGATCAAATTTCCATGTTGTTTAATATTCCCATCCAGCAGATCTGCACACACTGCCACAGGTGAAGACCCTGTCCATTAACTATTAAGAGCAGAAACAATATCTGCTACTTCCACGTAATCACAGACTGATCATCCCTTCCATTGTTTGCAGAAGCTTGAAAATAAAATGTCTCTAGTTATCGATTTGCTACTTCTTTTTCATTTAGCCTCTATTGATCGCTGTTTATGTGTGTGTGTTTCTTGTTGAGCAGAAATTAACATTGAAAACTTCTTGGAATTCACTGCATTCATACCTACTCGACATTCCTGGGGAAGCTTGCTACCACAGTCACTGTAACTGGGGTTTTCAAAAACCTGTTTCGTTTATCCCTCCAATCTCTTGGCAGCAAAAACAGATTTATATACAAAATCTTTATTATTATTATTATTATTATCATTGATGCTTGCCCGGGACAGAAAATATGTTTGTCATAGAGTTTGAGCTCACAGAGTCATTTCAAACCACACAGTATTATTTAGGCTATGGTTATCGTGCTTACATTACAAAAATAAACCTCATAGGGATGTAAGGCATTTTTTCATGACTATCTGGAAGAGAAACTCTTATGATTACCACTAAAATTGCATGCTGGTGTGTGTAAGGGAAGCCAGCTCCAAGACACATGTTGGTCTGCAATTTGAGAAAAATATGGATGGATTAGTCTAGTGGGGCCATGTGTAGGGGCTGAATGGATGAAAATATTTGAGATAGAGATGAACCATTGTTTGGCTGTAGCTATTACATCTGTACCATCTGTAAAACAGTCCTCTCATTGGTCTTATTACATCTGGGTGCTACAGTTCTCCTAGTTTTGGTTCTATCAGCTCCAAACACAATCAAAATTACAGATCAAGTGCACATTGTCCATGAGCCTAGATTAGAGTCGTGAACCATCCAATAATCATGCAAATAGATTCTTTTGACGTACTTTGGTTTTGTTTTTTCATCCTCCAGAATTCCCCTCATCTATATTCTTTCACTAAACTTTAGAGTTCGACTCTAACAAAAAAAACCCCACCAAATTTAAAAGCAATGTTTACCTTTTTTACAATGTTTACTATTCCCGCTGGCCACATTATTTCTGGCTTGTATCAGGAACGGTGTGGCCAGCAGGAGCAGGGAGGTGATCGTGCCCCTGTACTTGTCACTGGTGAGGCCGCACTTCGAGTGCTGTGTTCAGTTTTGAACCCCTCACTACAAGAAAGACGTTGAGTTGCTGGAGCATGTCCAGAGCAGGGCAGCGAGGCTGGTGAGGGGTCTGCAGAACAAGTCTTATGAGGAGCGACAGAAGGAATTGGGTCTGTTCAGTCTGCAGAAGTGGAGGCTGAGGGGGAACCTTATTGCTGTCTACAGCTACCTGAAAGGAGGTTGTAGTGAGGCAGGTGTTGGTCTCTTCTCCCAGGTAACTAGCGATAGGACAAGAGGCAATGGCCTCAAGTTGCCTCAGGGGAGATTTAGATAAGATATTAGGAAAAATTTCTTTACTGAAAGTGTGGTCAGGCATTGGGACAGGCTGCCGAGGGCAGTGGTGGAGTCCCCATCCCTGGAGATATTTAAAAACCGTGTAGATGTGGCGCTTCAGGACATGGTTTAGTAGGAATGGTGGTGTTGGGTGGATGATTGGACTCGATGATCTTAGAGGTCTTTTCCAACCTATGATTCTATGATTCTATGATTTAATTCTCATGGAATTACAGTTTCAGAAGCGGAGAAAAAACTTGCATGTACCATTTCAGGATTTATGTTAGTAATTGCTCTAGCTGATGGCATAGTCATTACAATTAGTATGCAGACAGAGATAAGCTATGGCTTCTTCTGGAGGAGTTAAGAGGGGAGCAAGTAAAAGGACAACTTTTGAATGTGGTGGTAGACTTCAGACACTGAGGAGACCTGCAGCCCCCACTTCCCTGTGTCTCTCTGCTTCTCTCTATGTGTGCAAGGTCCAGCTGGAGCTGATGATCCTTGTCCTAGTAGGGTAACTTATGGAGAAAGCCGTCTAAAGTCCTACTAGCTTTGCAGCAAGAGGTAAATTTATAGACTTTGATCCTGATCTTTATGCCTTTACTTTTATATGTTTGATTTTTAGAGCCTTTTAGAGTTTTGGCAATAGTTTTTTTTTTTTCCTCCTGTATGGCGTAGTACAGTGGCATTTTGTCCTTTGTTCAATATTAATATATGCTTTATTGTTCTATTCTAATTACAATCTCATTATTGAAGGGGCACTATGTTTTCCTCTGACAGATATTGCATCTCATTGTTAGTGGATCTTGGTTATTCTGTGCTTATTGTTATTAATAATTTGCAGCAATTGAATTGGTATTAGAATATTACTCTGCTAAATCACTTTTGCTGCTAATTAAGGCACTATCAGTGACATTGTTTAGTTCCAAACATCATGCTCCTGCTTTTCAGCCTGCTATAATTACCTGCAAGTCATTCATTTCTACTTATGTAAGTCAGGTCTTTTAATCAAGACTCCTGTGAGCTTTGCCGTGGTGTGAGTCGCTGTTGGTAGGAATGAAAAGTTCTCATGGACAAAGATATTTTTGTAATGACAAATGCACCTTTCACTGTGGCCCTGGAAGTCCTTAGAAATAGAATAATTGTACTTGATGGTTCCAAGCTGGGCACAAAAGAAGGAGGGTTGTGAGAGGGGAAAGATTATGAAGTAATGCAATTATTCAAGATATAAGTAAGGAAAGTCACCATAGCTTTAAAATATCTTCTGTTCACAAAAAACGTCTCTATAAGATCAGATCTGTCATGCTATTTCTTGGGATAATATAGTCTCTGAATAAGTAACACCACTCCATTATTTGCCTGGGAACATTCTTCACTTTTGCTCCCAAACAAGCAGAAGATACAAAAAGGTCATCCTTGAGTCACTAGTGAAAACTCACATTAATGGCTGAGGGGCTTATTTATATATATCTGAAGTATGATTTTCTTTTAATGATAGGACATCCGACATATTCTGTCTATTGCAAACATTTTACACAGATCCAGGAAAATCAGAAACAATGTTTATTTCTGTGCAATTCATTCTGTAGTCGTTTTAGTGGAGTGTAAGAAGGTGTAAAAAGGTAGCGGATATTTGTACCGAAACTGGTGTGCTGGAGCTGTTCCACACACACATGTGCATACATGTAAACTTTACATGTGCACACCACTGCTTTACTGATGTAAAATTAAATTTCTGTACCTTCCTTAGTTCTTTTGCATTCCTGGTTTAAGCAGACAATACCAACAGAGCTGCAGTTATCGGTGGCGTTACGAGCAGACGCAGACTGGACTGAAGTCACATCCCACCTACTGGAAACATCCCCCCGAGCCCCTCGTTTGGCTGCCGGTGCTGACCGAGAGGGCTGCTCAGGGGCAGACTGGTGGCAGGAGAGGGAAAGGAGGGCTCAAAAGCAAAGGGCGGCTCTCTCTGTTAGCAGCTTCACCTTGCTTTTACCCAACAACGTGTGGGAGATGTTCTGTTGCCTGTCCTCTGCCAGTTCTATCGGCAGCCATATTTCTTCAGGAGGAAGGCTCTCTGAGACGAACTCAGGCACTTCAGCATCATTACAAAGCTTTGCTGCATGGTGGGTCTTTTGTATGCATTGATCTCCTGTAAGCGTATATTTTTTTTGCCTTCGGATTTCCTTAAAAGCAGATGCAAAGCTCATTATCATTTGGGAGGATTGTCTTGGAAAATAGAAGCATATTATAAAATCAGAGAAGCAGCACTGTTCTGTGGAACCAGCTTTCTCTTTGCTGAATTGCTGTGTGCGCTTGGACAGATTTTCCTTGTGTTGTTTCATTGCCCCAGCAGACACCCAGGCTGCCATTCCTCCCAAACCACAATGCCGTCTCCAGCTCATAGACTGTGCCCTGAACTCACCCTGGAAAATGGCTTTGTAGTTTAGAGTAAAATCTATCCAAACTTTGACTCATGTGCTTAGATGGCTTTCCCACCAACATGAAGGTGATTTATGGAATGCAATTTCTTCATCCTCTAATATTGTCTCACTTCATACACTTATGCCAAATAGTTTTTGATGATTGATTACCTTTCCTACAGCTTATAAAAAAATGTGTACCAGTACAGGCAATGTGAAAAAACTGCAGGGGCTAATCTCTAGTAACATCTTGTTGAGCATTAATCAGATTCATATTTCAGTCATGTTAGTCTAAAGCTACTGAAATCACTGATGAAATAATGCAACTTAAATCAGAATATAACTGTATACCTCCAACTACTGTTTCTAATTAGATTTATTCTGCTTTACAGTGAATGTAGTAAAAATAAGAGTTTTCTCTGCATCTTTCTTGTAAATGTTTGTGGTTTGCAAAACACAAATAGTTCACTCTAGGCCAGAGAAAATGTAGTCATTTATGCAATAGATATTGAATTCATATTTGCCTGACAAGTGACCTTATCAGCTATAACTCATCATCTTCTAATTACTCTACATTTATTTTTTTCACTGAATTAACCCGCAGCCTCGCTTGAAGAGAAGTTGACAGTATACCAAATTGTGTGTGGTGTTGCAATCAAAATGTTGGTGCATATGTACTCCACAGATGTGCCTTAAAGAAAGGTGCTTCTCCTTAATATCATATGAGTCTGATCACAAGCTGAAATAGTTTTCATTCCCAATGATAGCACTGGCTTGCAAGACGTACTGACCAGTAACAACAATGTCCTCTTTGAAGAGTCTAAGAATAATCACAACACTAAAAGTACACCGTGAGACCTAGGGACCAGGAATACCTCCGTATTATTAAAACACATTTCAAGGTATAGAAAGCAAAGGGCAAACCTGGTTTTACTATCGCTTTTGGAAGTTTCCTTTTATAACAAAGCATAAATAAGCACCCCTTATAAAATCTGAAGCCACATGAAGTTTATCTAGATTCTAGATTCATTTTTGTTTCCATATCTATTTTCAAGACTTTCTGTGACATAATTTTAAAATTTGTAACTTCTGGAGCCGTACAGAAGTAGAACTGTAGGAGCTGGGTAAGCTTTCATATAAATAACCTGCATGTCTCCATTTTTTGAACACTTCCAGGGACAGATAGCTGCAGGTCAAAAGTTTTGAAGATTTGAATTTAATTTCTTCAAAGTTAAATGCCCAGGTCTTTAAATTTTTTAAAATGTTACTGTGGTTTAAAGATCAAGACTGACCTGAAACATTAGTATCCAACATTTGTATGGAAAAGAAGGAAATCCCAGGAACAGAATCCAGCCTGATTCATATTTTATGCCTTAAATAACTTGGTTTGTACAGTTTTGGCTAAAAATCTAAACCACATGGTTTGAAAGTCAACTGAAATTCATATATATTTTAAGGAAACCTAGCCTGATTCAAGATTTTATGTCACAATCTGAGAAGAATAAAATACTGCACTGTGCATATACTTAGCTAATTTATAGGGAGAAGTTGAGAAACACTTTTGTCAGTCCAAAGTTGGATATTCTCTGCAAGTCAAAATAATAAAACAACAATGTGTTATATTGCACTGACATTTTACTAAAATGTCCATCTAGTTTCCAAGGTAATAGAGATGTGAAAATACTAGCATGCAGAAAATAAATGTGTTAAAACAAGATGCGTTGTAAATTCAGTTGGATACAATTATTCAGGAGAGGAAACGTGTCATACCTTACTTTCTTTCCTTCAAATCTCTGCACTCTAAACCTACCTAAATTAGAGCAGTGTCTATCATTGATTATGTCATTCCCCAGAAATATGGCCTTCAGATGGTTTGTCATAACTCTACTGGTGATGTTACACAGCAGACACATTAAGTATCAGTCAAGACGATACGATTTTCCAACTACTACAAGTCAAGCAAATATGTTCTCAGCCTCCTGGGACAACCTTTCCTGCAGATGGATGACACCAAACTGTGATGTATGGACTGAAACAAAGCAGTTCCTCAGAGGTGTTTGTCGTGCCTTTCCCCTGATTTTGATGAGGGCCCTAACCCTTATGGGAAAGACAGGTACTTAAATATCTAAATCCCACTGAAATCAGGGGATCAAGAGCCTGAATTCAAGCAACAGCTGGCCTTTGGTCTTTAAAGCCTGAAATTCTCCACCACCTCCATCTCTTTTGATTTTTTTTTTTAATAATATCATCTTTATTTTATTTAATGCTTTCTTGGGTTTTGCCTTTGCATTTCATTTCACTTTGTCTTTGCATTTACTACATTTTACTGCTCACATTATCCCCGTAATTGAAATACTCTCTGCTCCCTCTAAAGTTTGCTGTGATGAGAAGTAGCTCCCGCATTGAGTGTACTTCTTCCTTTGGCACATTAAGGCATCAAGCCACTTTCCTTTTTTTTCAAATATGCTCCAGTTTGGATTTCACCATTAGTATAGATGAGATGACTAATCCAATTTCCTTCTGTGCAGAGAGTCCTCTTGCAGTTCTTTCTGCACTTCTACTTTTTCCCTGAATAGTCATCATTTAATGCCCCGTTATCTTAGATGGCACTCATTTAGTGGTTTATTAAGCAGTAATTTAGCAGCCTGTTATCAGTTCCTACTGTAGCTAGGGAAAATATGCAATCCAAGTATGCAAGATTTCTGCAGAATTACAGCATTTTTGTGATTTTTGAAGTAATATATATGAAATGTTTTCCCTGCATTTCATTACTGTCCCCTCACTAATGCTCCCATCAGGCTATTCAGAATGTAGATTGCCTGATCTCTATTTCTGTTCCCAGTCCAAGCAGTGAGATTGTACCAAATTGCAGAGAAATCAATGGACTGAGAAAAGCTGAAGGAGGTCCTAAGCCTGGACCCAGTTCTGCCTGCACTCATACTGTCCTTGCTGCGAGGTTAACAGGTGGGGAGAAGGCATAAGGCTGAAATTACCTTTAGTGATCTTCTTGAAAAACAGAGAGGGAAAATGAAATAATGGGCAAGTGTAGAAACCAAAGTGTGCCCTAAGCATTAAATATAGTAATACAGACGGATCAGTGTAAATCCCAGCTGGAAAAACGGTTTTGCGAAATAATTTTGATGATCTAAAAGGCAAAGACTTGACTTCAAATTACAGCTTTTAAGATCTGGATGAAAATAGAATTGTTTTTTTTAATTAATAGATTATTCCTGTTTCTTAGAATTGCCAGATTACAACAAATAATGAAAGCAGAGATAAAAGGATGTGACTAAGCGGGTAATGAGATGCCAGCCAGCCAAACTGGTGCTGGTGATCGAGCAGGTACCAGAGATGTGGGATTTTTCGTATCTGCTTATGAAAAGCATTTCCAGTTCTGGTTTCCCTCTGGAAACATATGCACAGGGACACAATAGGACAAGTCATACAAAATCTTCCCAAGTAGCATAACATCCCACGCTCTGCAGCCTCTGCTCTGGAGCGAGTGCCTCAGGAAGGATTAACAAGGACAGCAAAACAAAACTGTAGTTTGGACTACTGCTGTTTAAAAGAGTATAGAGTTGAAATGATGTCAAATATCGACGGAAACGGACTGCCTTACAGGTCTAATGGTAAGTCCCTCCACCTTTCCAATTTTTCCCAGGTTTTCAGCCTGCTGACACGGCCAGCAATGTTTCCACTTCACATATGCCCAGCTCCGAGCCCTGCCGTGGTCAGGGTAGCCCTGCCCGCAGAACCCTTCCCTTTCTGTCTCTGCTCCAAGACAGAATTTCAGTGCAGCCCTATCAGCCCGCATTTTTTTTCCTCCTTTCAGTTGGGTTTTGTTTTGCTGTTTATGCTGTCATTTTTTTGAGAGTAGATCGGATAAAGGTCATTTTTTACTTCAATGGAAAAGAACAGTAATTTGACAGTGAGACATTCCCAGCTTGCTGTACATCAGAAATGTTGATATTAGCTCCTAGAAAACAGAGCCTAGAGACAAAAATTGCC
Source organism: Opisthocomus hoazin (assembly GCF_030867145.1). Classification (NCBI taxonomy): domain Eukaryota; kingdom Metazoa; phylum Chordata; class Aves; order Opisthocomiformes; family Opisthocomidae; genus Opisthocomus; species Opisthocomus hoazin. The sequence continues at coordinate 3,392,850 of NC_134424.1, read as the reverse complement.
CAAGAAACTCGATTGCTAGCAGTTACTTTCCTAAACACGAGCATTTACAAAGTTATGTTTGAGGCTTCTGCTAAATTTTCAGATGCCATTACTGAAACGACTTTAACTTCATTTGTGTTAGCTCAGAAAAAGATCATCAAGAAGATATCAAATACTCACAAAAGATGATAGCTTCAAATAGTGTCTTTTGGCTGATCTATAATCATTTGCTTTGGCAATTTTATTCAAGAACATTAGCACTGATCACTGATGCTGTGTTCCTAATTATTTCTGAAATATTGTGCTGTTGCTCATGCTGAAATGCATAACGAGCAAAGCGGTAGGTTAGTTCGAAATGCAATGTTCTAACTGGTTTTTAATCAATGAGTGATAATGATAGCTTGTGTTTTGACTTTCACTGTTTAATTGCCGGTAATAAAGCAGATCTTAGTTGATGATATTTAACAGAGTCTAGTTTCATTTATCTCCATTTATTCTTTTTATTTTAAAAGTGCCTGGGAGCTTTCAGTGCTTGACACAGAAGCAAAATATACAATGCTAATTACACTTAGGTTGCCTAATATTTTCGAGAATAGAGGATTATGATGCCCTTACATGGGGAGCTATTGCACCTCACTGTTTTCAGCAGGTTTCTGAAATACAGTAGGTGTTTAATGGTACAGCTATGTTCCATGAAATCCCAGCCAGATTTTTCCTCAGATATAGACTGTTTAAATCACTATTTCCCTTCTTCTGCTTATGATAAAGTGATTTTTTATACCACGATGCCAAAATAATAAACAAAAATATTCTAAGGATGCAGAACTTCAGGTGATGCTACACAAAAAAGTATATCTCATGAAAACAGCCATACTGGGTTAAAATAAAGCTGCATCTGATTACATGACAGTCAGTCAAAAGCAGGCACCTAAAGCAGATGCTAAGAGCAGACACGGCACATAGCTTGAATACTATGTTGCATAGTCCTCTACTTTACCACGTGCAATCCCCAAAGCAGAGCTGAACTGGGATGATTTTTCTGGTCAGGATAGCAGACACAATCAAGTGAAATCCCCTGAGAGCAGAGAATTGTGCCATACACCACACACCAGGCAGCCGCTCTCTAGTTGTATGGCAATACAAAGGGCTAAGGGGGAAAGCAAAAAAACATTTCTGCTTGACCCCTGAATTTCTTCTCTGGCCAGCAGTCAATTTTGCAATAGACTGTACCTGACTTTTGGTCAAGAAAGAGTTTTTTTTGTTAAAGTTTATTTTTAATTCCAAGTTTAGTTTCAGTCTAATAAATGAGAGTCAATACTGTGATGACAAGCATATGTAAATCAGTCAGTCAATATGATAAATATTTCGATAATATCCTGCTTGATTAATCTAATTGAAATCAGGATCTGCCTTAGGTTTCAGATGTTGTAAATATCTCTTGCATTCCTCTTCAATTATATGTAAGAAAATAAAGACCCTTTTAATCTTGCCCGGTTTGACATCACCTTAATTGCTCAAGATGATTTATTTTTCAAGATTTTATTCCCAAGTTATCAATCATTTGAAAGCAAGAAGTAGGTGGCAGTCTGAAATTTCTATATCAGATCTTCCTGGGTCCTGAGGATTTTTCTGTGGTAGCAATTTGGACTATAAAAACAAGTTCTCTCTACATGTTTTTCTGTTATCTTCATAATCTCTATTATTTCTAAGCATTATTCCAGAACGTAAACCTTTCTATCTACATAGGAAATAATTTCTGATGTCAAGGTCTTTACAGCTAGTTCCTGACTAGCTTTATTCATGCTTGTTAGTTAAGCCCTAGTGGGAAAAGCAAGCATCTATGAAGCAGCCATTTTGTTCCAGTTATTCATAGTAAATAAGCAAAATTTAAATAACATGTACACAGAGCTTAAACATTCACCTGCAATTTAAGTCCCCTATAATGGTGATTGTATCTAGCTTTCTACAAGGTCTGGGACTCATAATACTGCAAAAAACAAAATATGGCTTCACATTATGACTTGTTTCCTATTGAACATAGATGGAAATTGTGAAGTGTGCCCTCTGGAAACAAAAGAGGGATCGTTGTTTGCTTTAGTGTATTCAAACTCTTTGCAAACTAAAGCAAAGTAGTCTTTTTCACTATTTCTTTTTCATTCCAATATGGCTGGATTTTTTCTACTAAGTATCCGCCTGAAAATAATACAGCTGTCAGTATCCAGTAGCTACAGTACACTGAATCGGTACAGTTTTCAAGCACCCAAGAATTTAGTAAACCAATTGTCATTTATTACCTAATATGCAGTCAACTGAAGAGCAAAGAGGCGGTCTTAGCAGATCTCTCCCCTCTTTCCCTACAGCGTGTGTGTATAGCTGTCTATTTGCTTGTAAGGATGCATAAATACCATCCACTTATATACACACAGGAGTGTAGGATAAATATATATTACATAACACAGTGTTTCACACACAGAGAAGATTGAGGAAAAAAAGGGGTATCAGTTGCTTGTACTTTGTTCAGTCTATCCATTGCCCATTGAAGTTTATGAAAGGCTTTCACTGCCTTCAAAGCACTTTGGCTCATACTCTCTACACAGAAATAGAAAAAAATGGACGAAGCATGAAACTGTATCTACTACCAGCTATAAACTTGTTAGCCAAACTTAGCATTCAACAGGCTGCTGTGTATTTTCTATACTAAAATTACAGTCACGCTTGGGAAAAAAGTGTCCTAGTAAATTCAGTTGTATTTGATCAGCATTTTTCCAACAGATTCCCCAAGTTTTCTGCCATGAAAGATGATAAAGATTTGTGTAAATAAACTGGAATATTGAAAGCTTGATTGTCCCAAATACCTCAGGCTAGCCAAGAACTGGGGGGTGGAGGAATAAGGCATTTCAGTTTAACTCCTTGAAACCACTGATGCCGTGAAAAGCCAGAATTGAAGACTCAATAGTCAGCAGACTATAAAGCAGGTATTCTTTATTACGGCGCCGGGCACACGGGGGATCTCTCCTCCAAACGTGTGCGCCAAACACTCTGTCATTTCAGGTTAAATACCATCATAATATACATATTCATTATATTTCCGAGAAATGCTTAGCATATTAATGATTTTTCCAAGAACTAATTAGCATATGTTAATATCTTTCACGCATGTGTGTTAGCGTCCTCAGGTGGTCTTTGGGGGTCTCAAGATGAAGGCTTATACTCCTCATCACAGTGTCTGCTGTCTGACCTTTTCTTCTGCTCAAACTCAGTTCTAAGATCATGCATACCGTGTCCTTCCAGGTTGTTTTGCTCTGGTCTTGTTGCCTTCTTGGTGCCTCTTTATCTCTGTAGCTTGGTGCATCTGCTCTCCCAAGGCTGAGCTGTCTAAATAACATTATTTAGGAGTCTTTCTGTCTTAGACCTTTCCTATCCCTCCCCAAAACAGCAAGTCTAGTTTGTCTAAGTAGTGTTATTTAGGAGCTTCTTTATCTTAGAGATTTCCTGTCTACTCAAAACAGCAAGGATCTACTTTAGTTTAATTAGAATCACTCTAGTAAGTGGAAATTTTATATTTACAGGTATCACCACTCAGATGGTTTATCCTAACACAGAAAAGGGGAGAAAAAGCTATTCGTCCCCCTAGGCTTGCTCAGGATCTAGAGGAAGGAGACGATGGAGAAATTCACTTCTGTCTCCAGAGTCACTGAATGGGAGCATACGGCTGCAAAGCAAGATACTTAATGAAAGCACTTAGATGGCTCTGAAATGGAGCTTAAAGGCTGGAAGAAATTTTCACAAAACTCTTCCTCCCCCCCATTTTGAGTATAAGCAGAACTGTAGCTTGCCAAGTTGTTACATGCTTATTAGAGTCAGTGTTTCACTGTCTCCCCCTTTCTACAGAGCATCTAGCAATAGTTGCAATGGAGTTTTGAAGTCATCACACAAAACCCCAGAGCTGATCAACACTAGCAGTGGCAAAAATTGTCTGAGCTTAATTAATCACTATCCTCCTAAAACAGCAAAGTACAGTTATATCTTGCACAAAAAAAGTCACAGAGAAAAAAAGTACTGGATTTATTTAACTGGCAGGATATTTAATGATATACCTGTTATCTGTTCCTGTACTGTAAATTATTGAATTAAGCCTTCAGTCAGTTTGGCAACAGTGCCAAATGAATATTACAACAGTACAATGCAGCAAACAGTATCTGTCATCAAATCTAGGTCTCACTTATAACTCAAATTACAGTGAACAAAATGCTTGTGCAGTAGATTGGAAAAGGTTCATGATTATTTATTCATCTTGCCCAGTAACACAAAAACTAATGAAATTTCATTGAGAAGAGTGCACATCAAGATTACTATACATCATAAAGACACATCCCTTTAACTTCATTGTGAATATTTGTCACTGTAATTAGATGTCTGCACCACAGTAGTTCTGTATCTGAAGGACATGACCAAGTCATGACGTAAAACAAATCACCGACACAAATGAAAAGGCTTCCTTTATCTTGTCTACATCTTGCACAACAGCACAAAAGTCTTCAGAAAATCTTTCTGTAAAGCCAATGAAGTCCTGTACAGTAAGTAATTCTAGCATTGTTACTCACACATTTATTTATTTTTTAATAAAATATTGCATTATTAGAACAGTTCACACATTGGCATATTTATAGCCCTTATACCTATTCAGGCTATTGTACCTTTACACGTATTTCCACAATGAATTTTTCATAAATCTCTATTCATTTGTAGCCATAAGTGTAAATCAGTGAAGCTCCGTTGAGTGCTATCCAGAATGCATTGATTCTGAGCAATTTTCCTTCGCTATAGCTGGAACTTCTGGACTGGAATCTTCAGAAATATTTTGTTTTTATAACAAATGCAGTTAGTATCATGTAAAGCTGAAGTAAGAGTTTAATTGCTATACTCAGTTTGATATTATGAGAAGCATCACATTTTGGCATTTAGAAATCTATTATTAATTATTTTGGAATTAGAACGTGTGTATCTGTGAGACCAAAATGCAGACGGGTAATAAATTCTCTGATACCCATTTATAGTCACAGAAAGTTAGCTCACAGTATTGAAGCAAGAGTGGTTATCATAATTAGAACTGTTAAAAAATGTTTGAAGCATCAGACTTTGACAAAATCTTTTGTCAATGTAAGTATTGAATTGTAAAAGGCCCATAATTCACCAGTGTGGTCATTTTTGCATAATACTTCTGTAATTATTACCTGCGCTATATCACACCCTAATTTTATATGCTAGATTCTGGCAATCCTGGCATCTGGGTATATTAGTAGTTTAAGTCATATCTTGTATCGTTTATTTCCACTCCTAAATACTCCAAGAAAATGTTCAGTTAGTATATGACCTGAGTGTGCTGCTTGTCACATTAGTCTCTGATGGCCCTACCTACATCACCACACAGGTTATGTTTAAATATTAGCAAAAATACTGGAGTATTTTCATAATTTTTCAGGCAATAAAATTTAGAGGATACAGAATTGTTCTCATTGAAGATTTCAGTGCTGTTTGCCAGGAATGGAGGAGCCCAAACTATTCTGTTCTTCAAAGCTATGTCTCCAGACTCAAATCCAGACCACGGCTCTCCTGGTGAGCTGCAGGCAACCTCCCCTCACCGCGCAAGGGAAGGGAGGACAAAGCGAGGTGGGCGCTTGGACTGACGGCTCCATCTCTGCTGCTGGGAAAGATCAGACTCGCAGCTGTGCCTCCTCTCATCTGCGTACACTCACTATTTTTCGAAATTGCAAGGAAGGGGAGTCACTAGCCTACTGTGTCCCAGATGAAAGGGATGCCTTGCGCTGTTGACTGTCACTTTGCAGACAGCTTTGTATATAAAATCTGGGCTCCAGAGCCAAGCCTCAATTCATTACCAAGAGTTTCTTTGACTTCAGTGGGGCCAAGGACTTCACCCTGCGCGTCTCCTCGACACCTACCTTTCTACCTACATCTGAGTTAGCTAAGCATTTTTCTGGTTTTGCTGTCTGATAACAGAGACAATGGGGAATTTCACCACTACTCCCACTTTGACTTTTTCAATAGAAGCTGAAACTTGAAAGGAGCCCCGTGTCTCTGGAGCTCCGTACATCAACATCTGAAGGGAGAAAACACATGAAAGTTGAAGGCCCTTTGGGAAAATCCTACCGGTTTTAGGTTGCTTCTGCCTGCTCAAACCTATAACATCTCTTCTAATCTTCCTTTCTCTGTATCTGTCACCTGCTTCACTCTCTGATTGAGAACTGAATGTCATTGAGAGGGAGAGGAGGGAAGCCTGCCTCCCGTTGCCTATAGTACTGACAAGATGTTTGCCTTTTTCCAGAATGCTTCCACAGCCCTTTTCTGCTTCTCATTTCTTGTCCCATCTTCTCTTTCAGCGTTAATATCTGATTCCTTGAACTGATGTGTGTTACTTTATGCTTTCCTGCTAACAAACAGTGTCTTTTCCATTACCTCTCGTTTTGCATCTGTCATGTTCCTTTTAAAGTCCTTGAGCTACCTGGTCCAGGCTTTTGATAAGGAAAATAATAATTCTCTTCTGCTTCTGACAAGATGTGATCAAAAGCCTCAATGTTATTTGCAGGGAAAGGCTCAATCCCATTTAAAAATCTGTGGGGCCTATAAATTGCCCCTCTTCCTATTAAAACTTACTAGTGTCTTCCGCTGTGAAGAAAAACAAACACATTTTGTAGTCATTTGGATTTTGTGTATTTTTCCTGCTCGTGCTGTCATTGCAAGGAGGAAGTCTCTAACTCACCTGTCCCATCCTTTTTGCTAGAACTGACAGGTGTTTTACGACAAAGCTGATTTAAAAGAGGCCTCTTAATCAGATGTCAGCTTTGGCCCATAAAGTCATATTAATGTTTTGGATCAGATATGAGGCTCTATCTAAGGCGCATTAAGAAAGATTCATTAGAAACTCACTACTGCTGGAATTTACAGCCTTCCTGGAACTTAATAGCCTGGATAAATTCCTTCTTATCTGGTTTGCTTATGTGAATTATAGCACTTTTGCATTTAGAAGCTTTTTAGAGAACAGGTTTTACCATTATTCCGGCCTCTTTAGTCTTACGATCTGCAGTAAGGATAAAGGGATATGCTACAGCTATACATGCCTAGGCAGCAGCTTGACTCCTCTGTGCAGACTGCATGAGTCCAAGTGAGGAAAGTACAGCCCTGGTGCACCACTTATTTAGGATTCTTCAATGCAAGACCTTTAGCTACTTATTCTACAGTACACAGCACAAAGGACTCCTAATCTCCAAGTAGCTCCACAAAACTTCATGGCAACAGAAATAATCACAGCAGCTGCAAATACTGCACACTTCGGAGCTCTCAGGCCCACAGAACTGTATATTTCTGGTCCTTGAGCAAGGAATCCTCTTGAGTTTGTCTACCTGGAGCAGATTCATAGAGGCAAACCAAAAGCCTTACGTGGTCTTTCTCTGCAAACGGAGCATGATGCTTTCTAGGATACTTTCAGTTTCACCAAACAGAATTTATCTGATATTACTGCTCAGTTTGTGGCAATAGTAATTACAAATCCACTTTGCAAAAATATCGTAGCAGAAAGGAAAATTTGTAGTAGGAAAGGGATAAAAAAAGTCAGCTGGTTGGCAACATTGGTCTGCTCAGTTGTCTCTATATATGGTACAGACTGGGTCTTGGCCAGCCTAAATTGCTCCCAGGCTGTATTGCCTAGAATTTCTAGTTGAACAGATACCTCATAAGGAGGTGAATATGAAGCCAGGAATAGTCAGACAGCAGGAAAGTACAGGGAGCAGGATTTGACTGGAAATTAAGCTGATTAAGTGTGGGCTCCAGATCTGCATTTCATTCTCCTTGTCTGGATCAGACAGCACATAAGCATTTCAATATTTATCGTGACTAACCAAAACCTCTTTGACTACATTTGACATAATATCACAGCGCATTATAACCAACCATTGCCTATAAAGCGATGAGAGGAAAGCACTGTGATATCCTCTGCTGATACGTAATTATGAAAAAAATAGGCTTCCTGCTCTTCCATTGGCACTATGTTAATCTCTGTATTGGCTGAAGACAATATCACATAATGAGTAAAGGAACGTTGATTCATTTTCATACTTTAGATTTGAATTCACACTAGCATAATTATGGTCTTTATGGAGATCAAACTGATTTGGCAGCATAAAGAAATACATTTTAACTTCTAATAGAACATTTCATAGCAAGAGTTTATATCTGCTTTCAAGAACTATGCTGAGGACTCACAAGTTTTATGTATAAAAATGGTACATTTAATCAAATATTCGTATTCCATTAGATAAAATAATCTGAATTATTTGAATCTTAACCAAACAGTCCTACAAAGATTCAATTGTCCTATGTATCTCTGGAGAAATCATGGTGACCGGTATTGAATCTGGAGAATGGGGGAGAAATATTTGGCCGTTCGCTATACAAAACACAAAAGGATGCATCAGGAAATTAGAAATGACCAGTCTGACCTTTTCTATAAATAAGAGATGGACTCATAGTACACCATTGGCTCTGAAAGTGCACATCATTTCTCACAAATTTGGTGTTATTCTCTGTTGCAGATCAGGCAGCAAGAAAAGGATATTAAAGAGAAAACAAAATGATAGCATGAAGCCCCCTTTACTAAAACTCATAGACAGTATTTTTGTGATAGGGACTGCGACGTGTCTACTGTGAAGGACCTGTTAGGGTACATGTAAACTATTGTGTCCTTATTCGACACAAGGGTCTACTGTATAAAGCACATTGAAGGAGGGTACAAGAACTAAGATGTTCAAAATGCAAATGACAAATGAGTCCAAATTCCAGTTAGAACTCATCATAGGAATTTAATTCCAGATTTACGAAAATATTTATGTTCTTATCAGCTAAACCAGGGATTTTTATGTTGATCAGGTAGCTCACCATTGTTAATTTCAGGCCTACCCAGCTACATGGATTTAAAAAACAGAACAATGATCCCTACATCATTTTGGTGCTTTGAGAAAGCTTTTTACTGGCAGTTCTGGAAAGGCAAAGAGAGTGACTAACAGGCTAAGTAAATTAACCCAGAAGGGAAGAAAATTCCTACCAAAGATAAGTCAAAGGATCAATTACAGACACAGTGAAAAAAGAAGTCTTAAAATTTGTCAAGGGATTAAAAATAGAAGAGTAGCAGGAAAAGAAACAAAGATTATTTAACTACGCCCAGCCACCGTCTCCGAGAGCCACTCTGCCTTGCCCCATATGGTTTGCTGAACAAATTGTCTTGTCCCCTACTCCCCACAACAAGAAAGACTACCATGAGAAATAGAAGTAGTTCTGGTTTACTTTACTATCATTCGATTCTGAAAGCATGAAATAAAGGAAAAATCATTTGGGGTCTGAGGTCAATATTGGGATATGTGTAATCTTTCTGATCACAAAGTTGGAACTGTAAAATATGAGTTAATTATTTTTCCTACTGTATCTTGCTCTATGACTAAAGACCCCTGGAAGAACCACAATAGAAAGAATAAAAAAATTATTAATTTAATCTCTAGACAGAGGTAAGGGCTGAAATGCATGCTTATCTTTAGGTATTTGAGTAACCCCACCAAAAGCAAACAGCAAGGCCATATCGAGTTTTGAATGTAGCTCAGTCACAGCTTTTTTCATTGTGTTTGCTTCATATTTTCTGAGATTTTCACCTGTGTCCAGTAGTTATGGATAAGTCATGAAATATTTGGAGTCTACTCTAAGTTTGCATATAGCCTGCAAAGTTTAGCAGAATGAAAAAGTTGTGGAAATTGATACTTTTTATGTGATTTACTGCATTTTATGGTCTGTTATGTCACTTATAACATCACATATAATGTTCAGCCAAGTTTAATATTTTATCTTCAAACCACTAGCTCATCCCAGGTATTTTACTAGCCTGACTTATTTTATATCCTAAAGTGAGAAGATGTAGTTTTCCTTTCTAGTATACCCACGCTATCTCCTTTATAACACGAGATATTCTTAAAATGAGATGTGTCTACCCAAACAGCCATAGTCGTATAAAACAAATCAATCTTTTTTGACTGCTACTTTGAATCTTACTCCAGTTCTCTTGAAGGCTATTTCTCACAGGTACTGCTCATGAAAACACACTCACAGCTGGGCTGACTTTCTGAGTTTTCGAAGGACATACAGTGTCAGTAGGGCTAAGAGACACATAGGAATGGATGTCTCAATTAAAACACGCTGATTTTCAGATGCCATCCTTAAAAAAGCTTCTGGTCAAAAAAGCTTAGATATAAACTATTGTCTTTTGTTCACCACTCTCTAGAGTTTTGCCAGGTGTTCTTTACTAGAAGTAAAAGTAGGAAAGCCTGACTACATTCATCAATAAAAAACAAATTTACCCCTAGAAAGATGGGGTTCTTAACTTTTCTGGTTTAGTAAAAAATATTTCAGATATGAAATAAAGATTAAAAATCAGTGATATTTAAAAAATTTAAGCATTATATTCTCATTACTTCAGATAAAAATTATTTATACAATTCCAGGATTAGGACTGCCAGAAAAACAGCAAGTGTCACAACAAGATGAAAGCTGGCAACAATGATGATCTGGCTTTTTTTTAAATTTAAAGGAAATAGATTGAAGCGGTTGAAAAGTACAAAGGGAGATGAATATGTATACAGCTGACAGCAGACGGAGATGACCTGCGTTTTGACGCGCACTCTGTGCAGTTGCTGATGGCCCTGCAGCGGATGTGCGCGTTGACCGGGTGGCCAGAGCAAAGCTCGGGGAACTGCCCAGAGGTGCATGCTGCGCTGGTGCATCGGGACAGCTGATCTTCTTTAGGGATGCAGGAGGGGACTCTGCTGATGTCAGGAGAGCAACTCTCTCCTAAGAGTTATAGAGCTATGGAGCAAGAGGGTTGCACTTGGCAGCCTGGGCACTGCAGTGATGACACAAGGTGCGATGAAGCAGTGGTCTTTGGGAAGAAGGTTGTACCTTCCCTCTCTCGTTGTCGTGAGCAGATAAAAAAGGTGAATAAAGTCAGACATGATTAGTGCCAACGTTTATGTTACTTCCAGAACGCGACTGTAAATCCACTAGTTTTTTGGGTTAATACTTCTTCTTCCCAGCTGTGTAACCGAACTGCAAACTTTCTAGGTTTCTTGGACTCATGTAAGACATCTGGGAAGCAGAGGATGGTCCAATTGCTAGTCTTTATTGAAGGATCTAGGATCATTTATTTGTTCTGTCACTAGTACTCAGTTATAGCCATGAAAATATTGCTTGATCCCCTTGAAAGATTTCCTTGCAGGAACCTCTGAGATTTTGAGGAAGCAAGGGGGTCTTGCCCCAGCCCACATGTCTGTTGTGCCCTTGTGTTTACATGCTCTAATTATTAGAATCTGTGGGTCACTGGAAGGATACAGGTTCTAGTGAAAATATGTGATGAATAATCAACCTTTATTTAATGTTACTTCAGTTCTAAAAGGGTCAAATGAGAGGAAAAATAAAACAAAACAAAACAAAACAAAACAAAACAAAACAAAACAATCTAAACCAAATCCAGAAACCAGGCCAGCTAAGGTATGCAGAAGTAGGATACCAAAGGATGTGAAGGTTAGAGGAGAAAGAAGTGACTGATCCCCTTAGACTGTGACCCCATCACCAGAAAGAAAGGCCAAATGGCTGAGGAAAGGAAAGCCCAAGACCACCACCCCACCACGACGTACCTCTCAATCTAGAAGCTATTTGCTGGTCTGCTAGTGGTCTTCCCTCTCCCCCTCCCATGGTAAGCACTCTGATGGACCGTAGGGAAATGTCTGCGTTGCCAGGGTTTGGCTGCAGTCAATGAGCTGCCTGTCTTTCAAAGGGTGACGTGAGGCTGACACATTCACCTCACCAAGCGAGCAGGGAACTAGAAGTGCCAAACACAGAAAGCCACAACTTCGTCCTTTCCTGCTTCCAGTCACGATTTAAAGCACAAGTATGGGCTAGGTGGGGGAGATTTAGTAGATGGTCCTATAGCTTCCATAGGAAATATGCAAAGAAACTAATCTTCACCGTCACTCTCAAAATAAATCACCAATACCTAGGATATGTGATTTTATTATCAATCAGGCTTGAAATATTTCCTCTGTAATAGCCAAATGTCTGGAGGTGGATTCTCTGCTGAAAATAATAGCAGACCTTAACTTTTGACCGAAAGCAAAGGACACTTTTATGTGTAAGGACATGCTAAAGATGTCTAATCTTAAATTATTGTTTTTCTTTCACAGGGGAGGAAACCCTTCATGGTCCTATTTTTATCCAAGAGCCATATGACATCACTTATTCCATGGGCTCAGCAAATCCAGAAATCCTTCTGAACTGTACAGCTAAAGGATATCCACTTCCATACTACAGGTGAAGTCAACTTTGGAAAAGTATTGTCTCACTGTAACTCTTTTAACTGTGTTTTAATCAGTAGTACACCATCGTATGTACCTCAACATGTGTTGAGCACTCACAGCGAGAGTATACATAGGTATAGTAAATTTGAGGAAAGGAGGAAAATTATTTTTGTTAGTCTACTGTTAAGAAAATTAACAAAGGAAGAGAAAGCACATCACTGAAAATTGTGCCCAAAGTATTTCAAAACATACAAAAGTACTTCCGAATCCATAGAATAGCTGTAAAAAATTGAAAAATGGAGATTCTGCCCATCAGTATTTGATAAAACTTTCTGTACATTGATAAACGCTTGGAAAGCAAAAGAGCAACATCCCTGCCACTTCTCACTCTAAGATTTCATGTAAATATTTCTAGTGTTTATTCAGAGAAACATCGAGGCACGGCTCTGGTATTTAGCTTACAATACTCTGTAGCCTTACTTAATAAAACCTTGATCCATAGGATTGTTTGTTTATTCAATAACTATAGATGCATCTTTTTAAATATAGCTTGTTGCACCAAGGATCTGGAAATCTGTGTCTAATAAGAGGAAAATCTGGAAATCTGGAAAAAATGTCAGTGTGTGTTCTTCAGAAAAGAATGGGGAAAATAATTGTCAGGGAAAATAAAAAAAAAAAATCGTGCAAGACATGAAAGAAAATTGTGCCCTACCAAATACTTGGACAGTATTTCTTTTAATTGCTCATAAAACAGTTCCTTTTGAAAAGTACCATTGCTAGTGATCAACTTGGCTTTTGTACTTTATGTATTAATCTGTCTCCAAATATTGTGCCAGTAAAGGAGTACTTTATCTCCTTCTTACAGTGCAACTTCTCTTCATATAAGTAGAAATCCTCACCCATTTCCCATCCTGTCTGTTCTACCACTTTTCAACACAAACGTCCACAGCTCATATCAGGAATTTCAAGTCTTTCCAGTTCATCCATCCATCTGCTTCATATCCATTTATACAGGCAGCTTCCTCAGAGACACATAAAAATTATTGACTGTTGTATTCCAACCACGAGATCTCACGTGCACAAATAGTAGAAACAGCAGGTTTCATTAGGCGAGAGAGCTGTGAAGTGTCCTCCTGTCATATGCCTGATATTCATAGTTTCCCATTCACTTTTTTCCTATCCATCCATTAATTAGATTCATTATTTTCTTTGCACTATAACGATATTTTACAAAGCCTCGGTTAATCTAGTAAGACCCGATCAACATCTCGAGGTGGATCCTGAACCATCTAGGTCAGTTAGAAGTTATCAGCTATCGCTGCTGCTGTTACAACCTGGGAGATTTTCACCATGACTTGGAAGGAATGGAGAGTCTTCAGCACTTTTCTTTGGTTTCACTAGAGCTAATGCCAGTTTTGTCAGATAAGGATTGAGCCCATATATTAAAAGTTCCAAAAATTTCAGATAAATCCAGCACAGCACGAAATTTTAATCATATCCTTTGTTGAGTGATGGAAAAGAACAGCAAGGACTACTGCAAGGTTTCTCTTTGATTAAGAAATACAGAACCACTGCAACAGGAATAAAGTTATATAAAGCTAATTAGTTATTTATCACCTTTGAAATAAATAATTGTGCTGATTAATACCCTTTTTTTTAAAGAAAAAATGCTTAGCATTTCCTAAAAGTTTTATTATGTACTATATTAGTTTTGTAGACTCCTTGAATACAGCAATATTTTTTTGCAACCTCATTTCAAAATCCTGTGTGTCGAACAACTACAGTGCAAGAATTGTATAGAATTGAAGAGGGCATAAGGGCTAAGTAATAAAAAATGAGACACTGACTTCCTCATGGATGCTGTTGGAAGCAATAGAGAACATAGGTCTGATTGCAATGGAAACAAAAATATAGATAGAAGTATCTCTAAAATCATCACATGTGCTAGGAAATCTATCTAAATGTCCTTATAAATACCATTTTATCTATTACGCCTTTTTCTATGCAGTCAAAATTTTTTATAGTATCAGGTACATTATTTCATCTGTTTCCCTGTGTGATGTCAGTGGTAAAAAAACATAATCTTTCAAAATCTATATATAATTTTCTGAACTTAAGCTTTTCTGTTATAGTTGATTGAGGGATTAACATCAACTAAATTAAGTAACAAGTTTTACCTCTTTTTCTGCTTACAGCCTATCCATGAACATGTCACACTTCCACAGTTTCCTTGCGTTAAGTAATTCTGTTTAGTACCGCTAGACTTCCTCCACACTGAACAAAACTATAAAGAAGTCACCTAGAGCTTGCCAAGCAAGAGTTTTCTGCAGTATTTTGACATTTCCTGTTTGGTCGCAGGTGCTTAGTTCTAACTCATCACACTTTTTCTGATTTTACATTCCGCATCCAGAGTAATCATGTAATCTAGCATTTTCATGCAAGTTTGAAATTGAGGGTTTTATTTTTCCCACAATAATCTTCACAGACAGCAGTCAATTGAACAAATAAATAACAAATTCAAGGACAGCACAAGCATTATTCATTATGACAACATTTTAATATTTCAGTGTAACTTAGGATGATGCAGCAAAAGAAGATAAAAAGATTCAAATTGAATCCAAATTGAAGCACCACAGAAGATAACTGTAACAGGCAACTAAACTGAGGGGAACAGAAGCACAAAGTCTACGATGATTGCAAATGACTTAAAATGTGTGTGTAAGCACTGCACACAAAAATCTTAGAATGATTCCCAGTAACCCCAAAAATATATCTGTCTTATTCATACCCTTGAAAAACAAATGACAAGCCTGCTATAGTGTACTTGTTAGCTAAAATGCTGTCCCTTGACCCACTGCAGATTCTGCTTCAAAAGTGAAGTAGGATTAAAAATGCCTTCAGCCTCTGTTTTATTCACAGTCAACAGTTTTTAAACTTTCTATTTTCTTCCTCCAGGGAAATACTGTATACTAGGGGGGTTTGCGAGTTTTTTTCCCAATTACAAAGAGGTCTCAGGTGACTTGGCAGGACATTTCCATTTGAATCCAAATAATCTAAGAAACATAGAACACAATGAAGACTTAAAAAAATATGTATTTTTATTATGGCATTACCCCGAAAAGATAACTCATAGAATCAAGTATGCATATGTCCACACAGGAAGTACTTCAAATTAGGGAAAGATAGATACAAGTAAGAGCTTCTAGTTATGATAACTTTGGTACAAAATCATGGCACAGACATGCATGCTTTGTAATACTTCCAGAATTTTAATTCTAGAGCTGGAGAAAGCATTTCTCTTTCAGCAGGAAATTCTGGTAGTCCTCAAAGTATCTTTTTTTAAAGGCAAGTAAAACGGATTATTGAAATATTGCGTATGAATTTATCAAAAACATTTGCACATTGCCTAAGTAGAATGTTTTACTATATTCTTAATTGCTTTAACTTTCCTACGCTGCTAGTTTCACTGAAATCAATACACCTTCATATTTCATTTCCAAAAAGAAGTCACATCTTCTGAAAGAAATGTTTCCTTTTCCTAAATGCTTCTATGGAACAATACTCTTCTCCAGATGCATTAATCATAGAAATGGGACTCATTTAATTGTAGCTACTTAGACATTACATAACACTGTTTAGTATCCTTACAGATGTAATCAGAAATTGCCTGGTTAATTATCCACTTACCAGAAATCATAATCTTTTGTCAAAAGTTAAAATTATTCTTACTAAAATATCAGCAATCAGAAGTGACCAAACAGCAGTTTTATCTCACTGAAAAAAAGATCTTGCTCTGCAGCTCTTGCTCAGCCTGTGTCAGGGTTGACTGCAAGGCAGAGGAGGCTTCACGCCTGGAATTTTTTAGAAAGTGACGGCTCCAGGCTGAGGGCTCTATCTCCTCAGCTCTGCTGGGTTTACCTGACCATGGGTCGGGGTGTTGGGACTCTGGTATCAGTAAGTACATGGTCCAGAAGAAGCTCTAGTCAGAGAGGATAAGGGAAGTCTAAACACCAGAGAAGCCTGTAGACATGCAGCTTAACAGTCAACCTGTGCGTAGTGAAATATACTGACATTTCTCAAACAAGTCCTAAGAATATTCATGTTCGGTAAAAATCTCTAATATTTCACCACTTTTATAAGTTTTATGTGCTTCTGTGTTCTTCAAACACTTCTAGCTAGATCAGTTTTACCATGAGGGTGGTGAAACACTGGAATGGGTTGCCCAGGGAGGTAGTGGAGGCCCCATCTCTGGAAACCTTCAAGGCCGGGTTGGATGGGGCTCTGAACAACCAACCTGGTCTAGTTGAAGATATCCCTGATTATTGCAGGGGGGTTGGACTAGATGGGCTTCAAAGGTTCCTTCCAACCCAAACCATTCTATGATTCTATGATTCCATGACTCTAATATTTTTTTCAGTGTGAAAACTTGATAGAAATTAATTATATTAATTTTCCACAATTCTTCTATATTACCCTGAAGAGAGATTGCATAATTTGCAGTTGCATTGTAAATACACATTACTTTCCTATTCATATTCATTAATAAATTCTATTCCTCCTCATTTTTATTTGCTTGGAGGTGGAGGCTATTTGAATAGCAAATCACAGATATTGATTAAGTAGTAGAAGAGGAAACCATCATGTATTACAAGTTTATCCTTTTATCAGTGATTTGACTGCAGTGTACTTCAGAAGGAAGTTCCCAATAAGGCCAGCATCAAATATTTAAAATAACCCAGTGTCTTGGAAGAGCACTGGTGTATTGGTATACTCAAATGTTAGGATAAATTGGTAACAATTTAGGAAAAGAGAACAAGAGAGAACAGACTATCTCTTGCTCGAGACCTTTAAATCAAGATGGTAAGTGGGGGAGATCCCACTATATATGTTCTGAAAGTCTTTAAATTAATGAAGGATTCATTTGGAACATTTTATAAGTGGTGTTCTATAAAAAATTCAACTTTGAAGCAAATAGAATATGATCTTTTTTTTGTTTGGATTCAGAAAACACACAGTTGGTTTTTTTAAGTTTGGCCACATCAGCATGATTTGAGAAGTCTTACGTTCCTGCGGAACTAATGGGTTCAGCATCAGCGTATAGCATATTTTTTTAAAGTTTAGGTTCTGAAACAATTGGTCCAGGATGCATTTCCTATAATTGACGAAAAGCATTTTCCAAAGGTTGCATCAAGAAATTTACAAAAATATGTAGGTTCTGCCTGCCTAAACAGGCTTCTGCTAAAATTCTCTTAAAATAATTCTTCAAAGATTTCTGTGTGTTAGCATACTGCAGAACACACAAAGTCATTAAATCATTGTCTATCACATGAATTCATTAATTCGCTTCCTTCAGTGATGTAAACATATTAATTAGGAGAAAGCCCACACCAGGAGATGAACCCCTGATCTATATGCAAAGTCTAATAATCGTTGTACCACAGTGATTAGAATGATGATGGGGATACTGTGAAGAATTCATTTGCAGCAACTAAGCCAACAACTTTGCATTTGTTTTGAAAAACAATTATAGAGCTTAATTGGGAGCCGTGTAATGATGACAGCAGTTATTTCAGTGATTGATTCCAAAATTAAAGAGAACTGGCAAACTAAATACCCCAGTATCCTATATTAGAAAATTGAAAGGTTTAGACAGCATGTACCATATGTAAATCCTGAAATATGGCAAAATCCTAACACTACTATAGACTACTGCTTCACAGAAAAGGCTCTTGGGTAGGCACCAGCTAGGATTTTTCTCATCTTGAGGAAAAAAAAAAGCCAAAAACCCACAAAACAATAGCAAAAACCTAGACCAACTGGAGGAAAACATAAGAAAGAAGTAGAGTAGAGGTTACAAAGGGTCAAAAATAAGCTGTAATTGATAGGAAGAATTGCTCATAGCCCACTGTTGTCTCTAAATTTCTTAATGTAGATCCATTCATGAAAGAGGAGGCAGTGATTGACAGATCCAGATAAATTATTTGATGTTACTAGAATTGGTTCATAGTATTCAATTGATTTCTTATTTTAATCAGTCACTACTCATCTTTAAAAACAAGTGCCCATTTAAAAGGTCAGGATCCTTGCTTCCCTTGCACATATTTGTGAAGATTTCCCATGGAGCACAGAATTGCAATCCACAGCACATTTTGAAAATCTTCTTCCTAAAGAACAACTACCCGTGCAGTCTGATTGTGTAGCGAAAGCTCTGTGGGTGTTAGAAGTAAAGCACTGGGCTGTATCTCCAGGTCAGATTTTCCAGAAATATAGTTATGGTGCAAGCTTGCTCCACCTTGTTAACTGTGGAAACTACCATCACTGTCAGTAAGTTCACCTCTGCAAATAACAACAAATAGAAAATTTTTATGCCGTGATCCTTCAGATAATTAACAAGGAGACAGTTGCCCTTGTTTCAAGCACTGTCATAAAGCCTTCTTCAAACTCAAAGTGAGCCATTAGCAACTCTTGAGTGGTCTTCACATCCTATGGAGGGGCAGGCATCTTGCCTACATAGGTCAGCAGAAATGATGCAGGCTAAAGAGATGGTCACAGTATAAAATCAGGACAACAAAATTTGTGGTTGTGTAGTTTTCGGATTGCTGCCAGCCTGAGGGTGGTGTAAACAAGCCCAAAGCTTGCAGATGTCAGTTACTGGGGTCCTTTATTCTTGCTTTGGGCCTCATGTGGACAATGAAAATTCAACCCTTACATGTTTAACAGTAAAGCCACTGAATTTCCCGTCTTCAAACAGACAATACTTATTTTCCTTGAAATATAAATTTTAATTTGACGTTTGTAAATAGCTGTGTAATGTTGCAGACACAATCCATTTTCCACTTAGTGGACTAACAAGGACAAGTCATCTTATAAAACAGCATCAGTCTCAAACTTGCTATATAAAACCTTCCCTCTCTGCTTTCTTCTGTTCTCTGAAGTGTAATCCTTCCTGATTTATATTTCCAAATCATTTTTCTAACCAAATTTATGACATCATTTGCAAGGACTGTAAAGCATATTCAGGTGCCACTTATATTATAAAAAATGAGGTAGCTGAAGTCAGGGTGTATACCATACTCCCAATTGGATGGATAACTTAGTTTGTGTGAATAAGTTATAATTACTTTTTGTACACATTTGGATGGATGCTGGTGACTAGCATAAAAGCAGCAAAGATTTTTCAAAGAACAGAATTACTGATATCATTAAGATTGATATAAGAAGCAGTCTTGTGTGAGAAATGATACATTTTTGTGATATTTAACTACATTTTTGTCATTACAGGTATGCTACGGCACACTGTTTAAGAAAAATATGAATAGGCTCTGTAAAGTATAAGCATAATTTGATTTTTTTCCCCTCAAAGGTGGAAGCAAAATGGCACAGATATTGATCTTACCATGAGTTATCACTACAGGTTGGTTGGAGGCAGCTTGGCAATCAATAACCCACATAAAAAACAGGATATTGGAACATACCAGTGTTTGGCCACAAATTCATTTGGAACAATTATGAGCAGGAAGGCAAAGCTTCAATTTGCATGTAAGTTGGGAAGATCATATTTATTAGAGCATTATTTTCCAATTAATTCTGCACATTAACTGTAATTTATTGGATAATTAAAGTATCATCGATGATTCTGTTCAAAAGGTTTGGCTTACTTCAGCAGTGCTTACTCTTAAAAAAAATTGTTCCTAGTAAGTAATAATAACAAAAACCGACATCTGATGGCTGCCAGCCCTCAGGAACAAGAATAACTTGTAGAAAATTGAAAGGTCAAGAAAGATAAGTGCAATTATTTTAACTTAATAAAGGTGTTTTGGCTTTTTAAGACAGTGCTTTCTTTGCTATATTGCAGATAGTTACAACTGGGGGGGGGGGATGTTGCAAAAAGTTAGGTTTTCTATTTTCTATAGTGTAATGACATCTAACTGAATCATAAAAACATTGCACCCCTAATTGCCACACTGACATTTTGTTACATTATCAGAGTAAGAAAGGCTTTTTCCTTACGGAGTGTGCAAAATGCTAAGCAGCGCTCTGAAATGTTTCCTATTTCAGCTCGAATGAGCAGAGCACATGCGCTGCCTTGAGATGATTTTTAATTTATTTTAGGCTTGCTCCTCATTTCACTTCTTCACAACTTCACGATCTTTTCCACAAGGTTTATCTGTAGTGACTGAGTTCTGTTAATGCCCTGGGGGGAACAACAACAACAACAACAAAACCCCCAGATATTACCTCCGTTCCTTTTTCTGCAGCATAAAGGTCTGAGCTGTCTGCCGCTGGGAGAAAGCAATTGTTTTCAAACCTCATTAATAAAACATATGTCTAAAGCCAACCTTGTGTCGCTATTTCAGACACCAGCAAATGTATTAATTATTTATCTTGTTCCATTTCTCATAGCAAATCTCATGTCGCAGGGGTTATACAAAGGAGACATTAGAGGTCGTGATGGTTCACAGACTCTCTTTTAGGAGAGCTGATCAAATGGTATATCACTAGTATCTCATTTAATAATGTTTTACCCTGAATTTCTCAAAGAGATTTTAATTCCCAAGAGCTGATCAAATGGAAACACAAATTTTGATTCATTGCTTTCCCACTTTTTCAGAAACATCTTTGCAAGCCAGCCTTCCTGTATAGGAAATTATTTCAAGACCTCGAGACAAAAATTGTTTAGTGACAGAATAAATCCCATTTTAGAGAGAAGCAAGAGTAGATGGCCTCCTCAAATTTGTCTGTGGGATCTGTAATCCCCAAGAGACCACGGTAGGCCGGCAGTGGAGCTGGAAAAAGACCTAAAGCAAAGGAATATCCCCAAATAAAGTCACGAAGAAAGTATAAAAAAAATGGGGGGGGGGGGGGGGAAAGGAGAAACAGGAATAACTGTGAAAGCAAGAAGGCTCAGGTGATTGTTCAGCATATCATACTAGGCAATGATTTCATCTTTTTCTGCAGAATTCTACCTCTTACACAAATTCTTGGAAGCACTTTGGTTTTCCAGTCATGGCTCCGCCAGCACATATGGAACGACACTGGCTTGGTGCACCAGTTCTTAGAATAACAAGCAGCTCTTCCAGCCAGTGCTCCTTCGAATAGTATTTAATTTCATTTCCTTCCTATGGTTTTCTATGTTTACTTTTACCTATTGCCATTTCATAACCATGAGGAGGACCAAAGCTAGCTCTGGAAAGTTGTCTTGTTTTAACGCTTTGCAAGGAGAAGGGTTTGGAGAAAGCTGAAAAACTGAAAGAAGGGTAAGAAAGCTTATGGGGAAAGCCTCACTCGTAACACGAGAAAGCAGAAGGGTCCTTTCTTAGGACGCTGGTCCATGTTTGTCCCTACGTTCATGAAAGCATCCCTGCTAGTCTTCAACGATTGAAAGATGCTGCTTGCCACAGAAGTGTCTCATCTTCAAGCTCTTGTAGCAAAAAGTGATCCTTTGGAAGTTTTCCCTAGTAGAAAAGACAAATTGTACATCACAATGCATAGTTTTCTTTATGACACTGGGTTTACTAAGGATCTAAAGCGGGGTGCACACTTGGAGCAGAGAGTGAAGTGGCTCCGCAGAGCCCTCTCACCATTGCCCCGCTGCTGGTGCAGCTGCAGGCGTGGGTTCTGCGCTCAGACATGCAAACCTGAAAGAAGTCACCTGTGATTTCTGGCCTGTGTGCAGTAAAGCACATCCCGGTGCGATGCAGCTGGTGCCACTTTGCAGCTAGTGGACCTGTTTGCCAGAAAATGGACTTTGTCAATGGCATTAAGTATTTTCAGCTGTTAAGAACCAGGTCTTTAATACTCCATGCTGGTGAAACATTCCCTCTGAAGCGCTTAACTCACTAATAGCTCAAAGTCTCATGCCAATATATGACCATCAAACTAGGCTTAATATCAAGCGGTTCCTTTACTTAGGCTTCATACCCCCACCAAGATACTTCCCAAATTTACAGAGAGGAGCAGGTCACAACAAAGTCAGGTCTCATTTGTCCACAGCAGCAGACAAACCCACAGCTACTGCCCTGCTTGAATCCTCCAGTTCTTAACAGCAGCCATATAATGGTAGATACATCCCATATTCAACAAGCACACTACTTTTTCATTAGCAGTGACAGACATTTACATCCTTTCCCATATAAAAGAGAGAAGACAGACAAATTGAAGCTTGTCATTTATAGTGGCAAACACAAACATACAGAAAAATGCTTCAATTTAGTGGCATCACTGTGAAACTATGAGTTTTAACTTGTCTTCGAATAGAAAAAAAGCACAGTACATGGAAAAAGTTATAATGACCTGACGAGAATGCGGAACAAATTACCTTGAAATAGTTATTTCACAGTTAACATTTTCTTATTTCTTCTTTTATTGTTGTCATCCAATTTACTTCTTTGTTCCAACCAATACTTCAGGCTATATCTTAAAATCCAGGCAGACATGTTGATATTATGACACTTTCATTCAATACCTAACATAATGGGACTCTTCCCTGAATTGAACTGCCTGGCAGATTATTGCAGCCACCATACTAAATAGC
Source organism: Opisthocomus hoazin (assembly GCF_030867145.1). Taxonomy (NCBI): domain Eukaryota; kingdom Metazoa; phylum Chordata; class Aves; order Opisthocomiformes; family Opisthocomidae; genus Opisthocomus; species Opisthocomus hoazin. Next base: position 3,369,933 of record NC_134424.1, on the reverse strand, counting down.
TGAATCAAGCCTATTATCCAAGTAACAGGGTTTATGCGTATTTGTCTTTTTACTACAGAGTAACTAACTCTGAGTTTGAGTTTGAAATAATGATACCCCTGGAAACCTATTGTACATTTCAACTTAATATGTGAAAAATACTTTTTACTCTATTTGAGATAGTGAGCTGAGTAGCAAAATAAATGCGGTCTGAGATTAGAAATATGTCTTCAGATTCAGCTGGAGTTTCATGCTTATCCTCTATTAAAACCAGAGCTGTCAAATGAAAGCTGCGGGAGGAATATTGTGCAGAAGGAAGTGGCATAGATTATTAAAGCTACAAGCTGAAAATGAGAGACAGCATCAGTGAGAGAGCAGAGCAAGAGCACATAAATGCATTAGGGGGATACAGAAGATGGCAGTCCTATGTTATTCGTACTTCCTGGGAAAGGTTTGTTTTGTCATTGATAAAGTTGAAAGCTCCCTGCAAATCCTGTGTATCTCTCGCTACCCAGCAAGCAGTACATTTTGAAGCGCTAATGTGTGTTTTGCAAGAGCTGGAGCTGTTGATCTGGATCTTCAGCCTGGTTAAAAAGCACCGGTGTCAGATCCCAGCTGGTGTAGCCAGAGCCTGCTGCGGGCGCAGGGGTCCTCATGCAGGCTGAGGTTTGAACTTTGCTCCCAGGTCACAACCTGCCACCCACATGACGTGTCCCCCCTGCTCTAAGTTTAGTATTGACATCCAACGCAAGGCCACCAAGAACGCTTCAGCTCTATGTAAAGGGAATGTCAAAGACAGCTCTGTGGGGAGCTTATCTTCATGAGCTAAGAGAGAGAGTCAGCTTGAAGAATGACTCGGGGACATGGAAGGTTTTCCTTCAGGTTTTACCCAACTTGGTTTCCAAACCAAAATGAAGATTCTTGTGCCCAAGCTTCCCAGATGTCACCAGTTTGCTTCTCCTGCCTGCACACCGGAGCAGACACCTCTGAAGAAGGAGCTGCCCCAGCTCTGACACCAGCAGAGTCACCTCCCATGGCCACTGCAGAGACTGACCAGGCACAAACACAGCAGTGAGCGCTTCCGAGCCAGAGCCGGTGGGATCACAGTCACGTTCAAAGCTCACCAGAGAAGAACGCACCCAGATTTAAAGAAGTGTTTTGATCAGTAAAGCCGGAGTTTCTCCTATTCTGTGGTGCCAAGACGCATTCACATGCATATCAATGAGCTGTTTTGCAAAAATCTATTTTTATTAATGAAGAGCATCTAAATTACATTTCATGCCTGTAAAAAAGACAAGCAAAAAACCTGTTATCGAGAACTGCTTAAATACGTCTTCAACCAGAACTCTATCCCAAGGCACACAGGGATTTGTTTTAATTATTTCATCAGTTTTAAGTAAAAGTAACTGTATGTAAACAACTGGTCTTGAGGGAAATCCCCACGACTAGCTGCAGTAAAACAGTCTATCCAGACCTGTTACTAATTCTTTTAGTCCTCATACATGTCTATAACAGAGACATTAACAGATACGTAGGAGAAACTGAAAGTGCAATTAAATGAAGTAGAAAAAAAAGTACTCCACGATGAAAAAGAATCAAGTGTGAAGCTAACTATTCAGGGCACAAACCCAGAAAATTCAGTACTAATTGCAAACATCTAGTTGCCTAGGGATCTTAAATTAGAGTCTCAGCCAAATTGTTCCACCACTGCTGACAGACAGTCATGATGATTGCAGCTTTCTCAGACCTCAGGCCCCCATTATTAATCATGAATTCTGAGAAACAATGACAACAATTTAAATTCATGAGTAGGATTAGTCCTGAGCCAGACAGGAGGGCACACAGTGGAGACATTAGACCAAGTATTTAAAAGTTTGCTTAAGTACTACAGACCAAGCAAGTATTTTTCCCTCGCATTTTTGGGCTCAACCATCTTCTCACGTTTGTCAAAGGGGTGCTCAGGAGTCCTGCTTGGTGCTTATTCTCAATAGCATTTTTCTAAACACACACATCCTCCCTCCTCTTGGCCAGTGACAACGTGCTCATAGTAGCGTGGATGAGAGCGATAGTGCTGGAGCACTTGGAATAAAATCTGCGGCTCCCAAGTGCTCTCACGTGCTTTTTGTCAGATAGACAGAAGATGACACAGTTTTGCTGAAATAACTAATTAAAGAGGCAGTAATTCCTCCTGGACAGATTTTTTCCATTCTGAAAGATAAAATAATAGTCCATCATTAGCATTTAACTGTTTCAGGGGAAATATATTAAAGACAATAAAGTCCATTTTGTCTTTACTAGCTCGTGACAGTCTGAGCATTCGCAAACCCTATTAAAGTGACTGACTCTGAGAAGCTCAACTAGCATGAAAGCCCACTTTTCATCTGATTACTTCATCATGTTATTTACTTTTGACTGCACACAAGTTACCAAACATCACAAAGCAATACAACATGCCTGAAAATGTCATAACCCTTTTTAGTTGTTAGATATGCTTTGAAAGAGAAAATGGAAAAATCTATATGCTTAGATCAGATAGTCTGAATGCAAAGTCAGGACATGCATGAATTTTAGTGTAAATGGCACATACACTTCTGGATTGGTTGTATTGTTGTACTCTCTACGTCCAGAATTCCCTCTGTAACAGTGGTATTTGATTAAAAGGTGTGTTAGATGTTGTAACAACTACCTGGAGTAAGGCTCTCTGGCTCCTTAAACTGATTGTTAATTCATCACTGCGTGCAAGGGCTGGCATACTGATCAGGCTGTCTGGCAGCTTATGTTGAAAGAAAGAACACTGCAGCTTCTTTCTTTTTCAAAAGGAGCTATATTCTTCTCAATTTAGCAATCAGTAGGCACTTAGGGATGGCCAACCGATAACTGAAGAGCAAATAGGAGGAAGGGCTCAGCTTTCCAGTGGCAGAAGCAGGTCACCATCACATATACATCCCCCAAAGTTTCACTTCATTTGCTACATCCTCTTGTCCTCTATAGGGACATTTCAGGTAAAGTCGTAGTCTTGCCTCTATTCACATCATTTTATAACCTCCAAATGCAAAGCAATGCATTAGGCCTACCTCCCTGTTCTGAAAGGGCTTCCTTATGTATAATGCAGAAACATATCTCAGCTTGCAGATATGTGGAGAATCAGATCTGAAATGGTGTCCTTTCCAGGCTCTGCACAGCCCTCCGGGTGATCCTGGTGACACCTCACAATCTGCATCTCGCCTTGAGCAGGTGAGAAAAAAATTGCAACCTGCAGTAGCAACTCTCCCTGCAGATGGATCCCGTCTGGAGGATGGAAATACAACTGTCATCTCTCCTTATGTCACTAGATAGGCTTACAGCTCAAAATTGCCTTTTGGACTTCTAACCACAGTTAAAGAATCCAATATAACTACAGCAGCAGCACCTACCTCTCCCTGTGTACGGGTAGGTGGAGTTCAAGCTTCTGAATAGAATGACTTACAGTAAATACACCAAGAATTCAGTTTATTACTTGGAAACAAAGCCCACATTTTGTCAAAACTCTGCCTGGAGTGAAAAGAAACTGAACTTTCATTTATCAACCCTGATTGCTATGGACACTTTGTGCCACTGCTCCAAAGCTCTGCAGCAGGTCCCCATGGTGGTAGTCTACGTCAAGGTCTTTGCTTAATGGATGGTCTCCAAGGACCAGAGCCAGCAGCCTCAGGCATATTTCCTTTTTCTACATTGCTTCCCAAAGCCTCCACACCAAATTAGGAAAAACATGGTAAGAACCTGATACGCGTTGCTATGAGGGGTCTGTACACTGCTCTAGCCACTCTAAAGTGGGGCTTTGTGTTTCCTTCAAGGCTACTTTGAGCAGAGTATTTGCAGGGAGGGGACTATAAGCGATACAGCTTATTTACTCAGAGACCAAAAATGCTGCAAGACCTCACTACATTCAGCTCTTATTTCTGTATCTCTGTTGAGTTTTCCAGCATTTATCTCTTTGCAGAAGTCTGTACACACACAGGCTCTCGCAGGCTTAAGCAAAAGCAGGAGCCATCAACCACCATTCAACAGCGATGAAGCGGGAAGCCTGGAAGGGTTTCACCTGCTTGACATGACAAGGCAGGGTGATAATAGCATTTCTGTTTTAAAGCTCAGATTCTACAAGAATAGTTTATGGAAATATCCAGGCTTTCCTGAAGACAGAAATAACAGCTTGAAACCTTAAAACCAGAAGATACGGCTACGTCTATATAATAAAGGGGTTCGGCTTTCTCCATCATTCCCTAAAGGTCTGAATCCACTCTGTGTTCTCAGAGCCCATCACATGTCCATTGACACCGAATGCAGTCATGACCTCCTCTCTCTTGTTAAATACGCCAACTGGAGCTGATGGTAGCAACATGCCCCTTGTGTTTAATGTCGTAGTAGATCAAGCAGCATCAGAAACGCAAGATGCATTTTTTTCTTCTCTCTCAAATGGTTTTTAACATCTCAGAGTATCTAACCACCGTGTTCAAGGCTATGCTGCATCAGAACACTTTGTTAAAGCTGTTTTATTCCATTACATTAGTTGCTTAAACTTTTGTTATGAGACTCACACTCCTCTTTTCAGGAATTCTTTATCTATGAGATGGAAACATACATTACAGAGATGTTATAAGGAGCATTACAGGTAGGGAGCTAGTCAGATAAAGTAGTAATAGGCAATGTATAAGTGTTTAAAGATTATCTTTTAGTTATATATTACTTACTATTCTGTAGTTCCTATGAAAGTGTTTATCCTAAATCAGCCCACTGCAAGTTGTATTGGAAAAGCAATATACGTGATTGAGATATGGTAGGTAACAAAGCATCTTCAAGTCCCAGAGCTGCTAGATTCTGATGGATAAAATTTAATATTTTTGAAGGATAAAACCAGTCTATATTAGTAGTCTGGGTGGTTTTCTTTTTATCTGCTCTACTTTCACTGCAGACAATATGACTTAGATTCCAAAAAACTATTGAATGAAATACCTATAGTGTTCACATAAGCTTCTTCATTCTTTGCTGTGACAAAAAATAAAAAGTTACAGGTGGAATTTTGCAAGGGGAAAAAAAAAAAAAGCTGAATTAAATTCTTTGGAATAAACGACTGGTTTTTTGGAATACAAATAATGAAATTAATTAATTATTTATTTTGAAGTAAATTTTGATTGTGTCTAACAAAGCTTTTAAGGTACAAGCTGAACTTCTCTGTTCCGTAGCTTATGTTCAAGAAGCAGGAACAGTCTCTGTCATTGGTACTTTCCACAATGCGAAGGAATAAGGCCACAAGCATAGCTTTTCTCAATAGGCAAACCACATCTGGTACAGAGAATGCAATGAGCTGTAAATCTTCATTTCTGAATGCTACCAAAAGAACAACTAATAATATATACCACACCTGAAATCCCACTTAGAAGATTCACATTCAGAAATCCTTTAATTCAATCCCTCAGGTAAATCTTGAAATTCGCATTGGAAGTAAGTCTTTGATGGCTATGCAGCTGGAAAGAGCAAGATAAAATGATGGTGTCTGAAGACAACCCCAAGTAATTCTTCCTGTGCTGGATCAAGATCTCTGAAGGGCTTGGCAGGAATCTGGGAAGGGCCAAAATATGCATGGAGATGCTGGTTAGACACTTTCATGAGAGCCCTCTCTTCCTTGATATTTCTTTATTGTAGGTATTATAAGCACGGATTATTATCTTGTTGGTAGAAGCATTATAAAAAGAAATGAATAGCCTGAAGTGGGACTGTGGGGTGTTTAACAGAAGGTACCCAGGAGGACCCTGGACACAGTACCCACAGAACCAGCGATATGGCTGCTCACTACCAGCAAGAAGGTCAAGGTCCAACGGAAGAGCTGAGTTCATGAACGATCTCCTCACATCTTGCAAAACCAAGTCTCTGTGGGAACACGGGCAAATGTAATTGAAAGAAGCCAATTTTGGGCAAGAGTGAATACCCCTGCCAAGAGGCAGTTTGACACAGGGGGCCAGGGCTGTCTCTGGTGTAAGTCAATGAAAGCAGTGCTGTTCTCACAGGAATAAATCTGGCCCATGAGATTTAAGACTGGAGAGAGAAATCTGTTTTTAAGAGCACTCCAATCTGGAGAAAACTCATGCAGACGGCAAAGTGACTCTGTGATGACAGATGACAAATGAACTCTGCCGTGACAAGTGAGAAAACTGTTCAGGAATATAAAATATTAAAAATATATTTCATATGTCCCCCTCCCTTTGAGAGGGTCAGGTCCTCGGATATGCCTCTGGCCTGCAGATGGGGTTGAGAGTAAGAGCCCTGAGGCTGCGTCAACACTTACTGCTCTGTGCAAGTCCTGTGTTCGGTTCAGAAGAGAGCTTTAATATTTTATGCCACTAAATCTGTAAGAGGTGAAAAAAATAACAAAACCCAGATGCAGACCAGCTCTACAGCTTCATGGCATATGTTTCTTGGCACTGGGCTTCTTGGTGCGTGAACAAAAAAAATCAAGTCAGCTAAAGATTTTTTTCCCACCTCACTCTCCCTGTTTAATTTAATTGTGACCTTCCATTTTTTCCTCTAGAGAAGCTTGATATTACTTTGTAAAGGGCATTTTCAGTCTTTAATTGAAAAAGACAATCAGGCTGTGGCAGAAATTATTGTTCCCCACCTTGAAAATTAGTGCCTGGATTGGCTATTCATACCATTTAAGCTGAATTGAAGACCTGGGGCCTGTGTGCATCCTAATATGTAAATTACAGTTCCTCTCCCTGTAGAAGCTCCAAAGTAATTTAACTAAATAAAGGAGCACTGATGAAGGTCCTTGGTTGATTATGCAGCTTTGGAGAAGGACCAGACCCTGAAATTGTGGTTTTCCCCTCTCGGTTTGGCAAACTCTCCATCGGGGTAGAGAGGAGCAGGGCTTCGGGGCGAGAGTGGCAGAGGGGCTCTCCTGGTGGCCGCCTTCTGGGGGAAGGAGCAGGCAACTTTCTCTTTTAACAGTCGGATGCCGTGTTGACTTCAGGTGAAAAACTAGAAGAGAGGATTACTGTTGATTTTTAACCTGTTCTGGTGAAAAGAGATACTCAGGTGTTGCTCCGGCTCATCCTGGTTGAAGCAGCTTCAAGTCCTACAGACCCTGTGGTGGTACAACACTGACAAAGCAGAGGGTCACTTCTGCTTCAAACTGGGAAGAACTTCTCAGTAGGTGTTTAGTGGAAAATGCAAGTATGTGAAAATCAGGAAATGGGAAATGCTAAGCAGCTTTCAGACACTTTAATTAGAGATAACACCGCTCTTAATCTCAGAATTGAATTCATAGAAAATCAATTAGAACATTTTTAAAAATTGAGATTAGATGGTAAAGGGAAAAGATTAATGTATTGACAGTATTATCAAGACAAAGGAATTGTCAGAGGGTTTGTTTAGCAAGTTTACTCCAGTTCCGAAAGCTGAAAAAAAGAGTTTACTTCCTAGTGAAAGAGGTAGGAAATAAGCTATTCTTTTGGGAGATATTTGGAGAAAGAGAGATATTTCCATAACACACCCTCTCGGTAATAATGCTGCTAGAGCTTGGTACTGGTCTCCTACAAGGTGATTCAGTACAACAAGACTGAGGAGAAGAAAGAGACATGGCTAGATGCACAGGAGGTCTTCTGGAGTGGTCTGAACAGATGATCACAACCTTTTGGCAGCAGGCACACTCTGTACCTAAAAGTGGCTTCGCCCAGCAAAAGTTTGAGACTTCCTGTATGTGATAAAAGTAAAAAAGAAACCCAGAATCTGGCCAAGTACGGGACCTCTCAGGATTTGAGATATTTTAAAAGGTCCAGTAAGTTCCAGTTTTTCTCTTTGCGTCTATAACAGACCTGATTCCTCTGAATCAGGCACTGAATTCAGACCCACGCTTACCAATGGGCCCCCTAATTCATTAGAGTCGCAGGGAAGTGAAGGTAACTAATTGTCAGCTCATAACACCACAGGTGTTAGGAATGTTTATAGCAAATCATAACAACGAGCTTCTTTTAAAAAGTGCTGAGGTGGAAATTTTTTTCCCCTTTTTCCCTGCAAGAAAATTTCTATTGTGATACATCACATCCAGTAACACCGATCCTATTGCAATATATCACAGCCATTAAGAGAAACAGAGGAAACTGGAACAGATGTGATATATCACAATTTGACACAGCCACACAGAAACATGAAAAATTCTATTGATTTGTCCTCAGGAGTATAGCTGATTTGTGAAGTGCTCTTACTGCTGATGCCTTAACATTCATTGCACATTTGAACAAAAAGTAATTACAACTATAACATTTGAGATTATGTAATGACAAAATATTTATGAAAAAAATCAAAAGTTCAAGAAAGCATGAAATTACATTAATTCATATGAACTATTCGTAACTATGCAAGGTGATAAATTGGACTTTCTATAATTGTCTGTAACAATTTCATATATTAAACTGTCCCAGTTTTCTTGTTTGCTATTCGGTAATACAGAGATGTCCTATGCCTTTCTTAAAATGCCCTCATTTGGAAGTGCTACCCCTATCCCAGAGCAGTTTTAGGAATCCAAACACATGACTGGGAGGTTGAAATGAATGCGTTGCTGCTTGTGATTAGGTTTTTGTTCCCATCAGAAATATTGAAGAAGTAATTCCCTAATCCCAGCAATACTGACCATGTCTTCACAGGTTCTCTTGTGCAAGTGAAATCTACCTTCTAACACTTTTCAGGCAATTTTATATTAAAAAGAAAAAAACCAGATGTGTGGGTAATAGTGGTGACGGCGGGGAAATCAGAAGTTATGTATTCACCATACAATCAACAATTATGTCATTGCTGAGCTTTAGAACACTAAAGAAAAAATACTGTGTGGCTGAACTTATTAACACAAGAACTTTAGGGGGAAATATTTGCGCATATCAGTTACAATTAGTTTCCATCTCCGTAGATCATCACTTCAGATAAATGCCTCACTCACCGCTGTGGGTTTCTTTGCCTGCTCTCAACGGCAGCTCTGTACTCAGTAAAGCTACGCCGTGGGTCATCCTCGTCCAAAATCGCTATTCTTCCCACCTTCTCTTCTTCTGGTAATTGAATATCTACACTGAACACTTGCTGGCCACATCCTTTGCTGTCATAAATCAGCATAACTTCCTTGACCCCAGTGAGGTACTATTGACTTACACCAGCTTAAAACAAAGCTTTGGCCCATTCCTTCTCCCGATTCTTCCCATCGTACCTGGTAAGGAGCTCAAAGGCTCTATCACCTAAAGTACTCCCACTTACGTCAGAAAAAGCCCTGTCATTCTCTAATTCAGTTTCCACAAAATGCCCTATGTTTTGCTGCTTCTGAGCACATACCTTTCTTGCTTAGCTCTGCAAATGTTCCCAGACAAAGCTGATGACTTCTTGCCACATGCAGCTGAGTCCATATATTTCCACTCTTCGCTGTGAAGAATCACATGTTCACCTGAGCATTTTGTTTAGCCTACATGACCTCATTATCACATTCCCTGATTAACTGTGCTATACCAATAGTAATCTGTCAACATGCACAGTGCTGGAAAAAAAGTTGGTTTTTTTGTTAAAACACAGCTGAGAGAGCAATGCAGTGTGAGGGAACTTGTTGTTCATAAAGTGAGATAAATACAGACAAAGAATGGGAGGAATTATGTAGGAACTAGGTGATAATTTATTTATAGATCTCTGCAGAAACACTGAAGTTAGCAAATATGCCATCTGTTAAATAGTCGTACTATTCCAAAGTGCATATTAGCAATCTAAATGTGTGCCAAACACCTGATCTTAGTCATCTTATTTGATACTCTTTTTGACAAGCAACATTATGCTTTATTAGTTTATGTCATGTTATGTTCTAAAGCTATGCTAGGTAACAGTGGGAGAGTGGAGTGGTTGTCCTTGGTGTAAATGCCCGCTCAGGGCAGAGAGAGTTGGTTTTGAGAAGCAGCCAGATTTTCAGAATAACAAGTGCAAAGTAGAATATACGCATTTATATTCATCTTCAGGTTATTCTATATATATATTTAGCACATTTTAAATTGCAATTAATCATTGAAAATACACAGAACCCGACAGGGGGAAAAATGGATGTGAAAGTCTTTTGGGCAAAAAGGCTACTTCCAGCAAAAAGAAACATGATTTCTGGTGGTCCACCTCTTTCCTCTGTTTATCACCCTGTACTACATAACAAAGTTTTATACTCATTATTGAATCCCATCTGAATGAGGTGTCATAATATTTCACAGGAGATGCTGCGTGCCTGGAGAAAGGGTCTAATAAAGATGACAACAGAAGTAAGACTGATTCCCCTAATGAGTTATTTTTTCTCCTTTTTCTTTGTTTTGCTCTTTCAAAGATACTTTTTTTTAATATGCAATGATTCTTTATTAGAGAGAAAGACATTGAATAAATTTATTTTGTACAATTATTTATCAAAATCAACTTCAGACAGAGAAAAAACATAATTTGTGTTTAGGCCTGCAAAATTACAGGGATTGGTGGCTGCTGAAAGATGCAGTGGGATGACCTCAGATTCAGGCATTGGAATGGACTGTCTAAAGAAAATGTCTGCCCTCAGAGGTCTTTAAAAATGGGTTAAATAAGTATCTGTTGGGAAGGACGTAGCATACTTGTACCCATTACGGGCTAGAGGAATACATTACATAACCATTTATGTGCCTTCATATCTACTTTTTCATACCTATGATTTGCTAGTAAGTGTAACGGAATGAAAATCTTCTCTCCAGCACCAGGAAGACCTGAGCTGCTCTGTAGAACTGAACCTTAAACCTGCACAAAAGAGCCTGGACTCTTGCATACAGATCCTGATATTCAGTTGAAGGTTGAAAAGTGTAGTTTAAAAAGGCAAAGTCAACTTCTTCCCCACATATAATCAAAAGTAGTCCTGCTAATTACAAAACAGTGGATCTCAGAACAGATCTAGTACTGCTGCTTTTTTGACTTTGAAATTGGGAATACTTATCATAATTTCAATGGAGAAGCACAGAGCGGTGATACAGTTTCTGAAATTAAGAGTAAATATCATACCATGACATATCATGTCGTAAAACTAAGAATTGCTACTAGCAACTTATTACTTTACAAAAGGTACTCCCACTTCAAAGCATTACATAGTTAATTCTGAATTGTTATGAAAACCTTTTGCTACAGCTGCACTGCTCTTCATTTTTTTTTCCTCCTTCCTCAGGTGTCTCATAACAAGTGAAAATTTGTTCTCAGCAAAAAAGTAGACCTATTTACCATAGCAGAAAGCTTTGGAAACCACTAGTTCTACTACGCATATTTTCCATACAGCCCAAGACTCTGGGTTTGTTTTTTTTTTTTTAAACTCCATTTCTATGTAGGAACTGAATAACCTGTGTTGCACTAGCAGCTCAAGGAAAGTGATGGAAGAATCCTGAAAGATCAGGATATTTTGCACTTTTCCAACCTTTTTTCTATTCAACATCATAAATAGGAAAATTCAAGGGTCTTTTTTTTCCATACAAAGCTGGCCCCTTCTCCCAGAGCACAGAAACCTTAGGGCAGCCAACCCAAGGAAATCCCTATCTAATGTCTTGACAGTTACCCCAGGGGCCACTTTTCCATACAAATATTTTGCGCTGGCCTTCTCAGAAAATACTTAACCCTCAGGAAACAAAAGAAAAAGGAGAAAGATGATACATTTTCTCAGAGTGAATTTTCAGAACCGGTAAATAAATAAATCCACATTCAGAGATTGGACCAGTAAATACCTTCTAAGTATGACTCCATACTCCGGTTGGTCATATCACATCCATCCACTGTTTTCTTTCCCAACTAGTGCTGCAGGATGGAATAAAACTAAGTAAATAGGTTTTTTTCCTTCTTTTTTAGCCTTTCTTATCTTTTTTTGTCCCTGTGGACTACCCAGACTGCAAGACAGAGATCTGGCCAGCAGGCAATTAAAAGAACATCAGCGTTTAAAACACTTTCCCAGTGTATTGACAGGTACCATCTATTGTGGCTATGACAGCACAAGAAGGTGCTACAGCTGCCTAATTCAATTCAGTCACCTCTGAGTAGACAAAGTCTTCATAGGAGACCAATACACAGGAGATGAAGAGGAGCAAAAGAAAAATTAACTGTGTAAAGTTCAACTAAGGGGGAGAAAATTGATATATTGACATATATAGCTGAGCCTGTACAGGCAGTAATCATTATTGCTTTGACTGACGAGAACTGTTTCTCTCTATTGAACTCTGGATCAGGTAGTAGTTCAGCTGATGAAAAATGGAACAATTTTCTGAGACAAGAATCTGCAGCAAGGTAAATAAAATAAGCTTAAGGCAAGCAGTATACAACACTATGTTATGAAGAGCTTTAAAAGGAAGCTAATATTATTATATTAAACATGTTTTGAATTTATTTTGAGCAATCATTTCCCAAAGTACTCTGACAAACGTAGTAAGTCTTCTCATTAGAAAGAGAACTGGATTAAAATGTAAATAATCATTTTTTAAAGTACATCTATTGCATCATGTTTTGTAACTGAATTATTTAAAGGGAATGAGACTGATAATACTTCCACATCTCAGTGAAATGCGAGAAAGCAGAAGAAATTGAGTGTGGTGTTCGATTCAGTAAAAAAATAAAGACTTATAGCCATAAAATTCACTTATGGGTGATAGGCATGGACATGTTTATACAGGAGATTTCACTGAAACATCACATGATTTCCCACTGAAAGTATCCTCTTTCTCCCCTTTAAAATCAGTGCTAAAGTCAGTTCAAGTCAATTAAAATGTATCCACTTACTGAAGCCAGCTTCAGTACAGCACAGACTCATTAAGAATACAACACACTTTTATCATTTTTTAAACACACACTCTGTGGGAGTCCTGATAATGTTTCATTATCACTTGTATATATAGAAAAGCACACCTGCTTTTTATTTCCATAAAAGAGGCAAAAAAAACAAAATGCTTTTTTTTCCTACTCATGTAGATCAAGAGTCCAGTAAGTTCCAAAAAACGGTGCTAGAAAGAGTCATGGAATAATATATTAGCTTTGTAATTAAGAATTGTAAATAATCTCACAGGGTTAAAGTGTGACTGCTTCACAAATAGGTATTCATGACTGCCAAAGGATTAGACACTACGTTGGATGAGCTATTTTTCCATGCAGTGTGGCAATTCACATACTGAAATTATAGTATGCTGTTGAATATGTTCTTGAGTTATGTAGTTGCATAGCTTGGGGTACAGTTAGGAATAAATCTGATAGATAACAACTGAGTCTTGTTTTCTCCTTCTCTCTCAAGATCTTGAAAATTTTGAAACGAAAACAAGAATTACAGTGTCAGTCAGAGAAGGACAAGGAGTGGTTCTGCTCTGTGGTCCTCCACCGCATCACGGAGGTATGACAAATAGCCCTACGTTGTGTGCAGCCTGAACATCAACTGCTATAGCTCAGTAGAAGTACCCTATACACTTCCCTGCTTGCTTAACACTGGAATTGATTTCTGCATGGAGCATAGGGGTCTACAAGAAATTTGGATTTCATTTCTTTTAAAGATACTGGGGTTTGCACTTCTTGTGCCTTTTAGTGCTTGCTACTTCAACACCGTAATTTGACTCTTGTATTTTACACATTACAGTTGCTATGAAAATTTGTCTTCTGCTCTTGCATACCTGATAATTATAAGTCATAGAAAAAAATCTAGATACAAAGGGACTTCTGGAGAGATAAACCCCCACACTGAAGGAGGTCTGATTAGATCAGGTTACTTGATAATATTCAGTGCTTCAGCTAAAGAATGAAAAGGAGTTCTCTTGGGAATTGATTTGACAGTCCCTTGTATCTGTTGCCATACCTGCTATTGCTTCTTAACCATAATGTTGTTTTTGAGGTCTTCCTTTCTGGACAAGGTAAAGTCTAGGTGACATGCAATGAACAAGTAATACATGTAGCATGATTCAGACTTTTCATCTAAGACAGCCCTTAAGTATGAGGCGCAATTTTCCTTTTCTCCCTTTTAATAGGTATAGTACCACCTCCAACATCAGCATTTACAGTGCAATACAAAGGCTTGAACATGCACATACCCTGGTGTTGTCAGTTTTTCTTAACACTTTTAGTATCCAGCAGAAGTGAGAAGCTCCTGACTGATCTTTCCAGATTTATTTTCCCCAGCATTGACTCTTGCAAATTCTGAGCTATATACATTCACAAATCTCCTCCAGGGGTATTAAAACCCAGATCAAAACTGCTTCTTATCTTTTGAAGTCTAGAGTAAGAACTATGATTTCTTAACATGACTAGCTGAAGACAATTGGAAATTTTACACTGGAAAAACAAATGCATATTAATAAAGGATGTATCAGTAACATAGTTACCAAATTGTCTTGTTCTGGACTGAAAGAATCAGCAGTTTTTAGATGACTCGCGTCCTGCTTTCCACAGGAGCGACCACACATCCACAGAAGCTGCAGTTGTCTGTGTGCTATCACCAACGTCCTGCTCTCAGCAATGCTTCCTCAATTCTTCTTAAACAGAGTTATAAGACAAATTCCCCTGAGAAGGTAAATAGTGATCTGTAAAGAGGATGCAGTATATCAAAGATGTAGAGAAACCCATCAATCAATTTAAAGCCCGCAAGTCTTGAACAGAGAGGAAATGTCAGTTCACTTAGTGTTTACAGCCATATGAAAGTATATAATCAAGTAGATGAAGTGAGACCCAATCCTTAAGGGCAGAAAAGGCTTGAAAGTTCCTGAAATGTATCAATGGGACAGACAGAAAGACAACACATCCATCCTCAAGTCAGTAAGCTATATATTTTCCTCTTGCTGTAGGGTAAAGTTATGATTTGACAAATAGGAACGAGAAGAAGAAAACATTCAGAACAAATAAATAGTTAACAAGTGAGTTCACCCCAGATTAATTGAACTGACAAAATGGTATCCATAAACAAAGCCTTTGTTTCTTAAGCTGGACATGTGAGCTGTTGACCAATAGGCCTGAAAAATACATTAACTGAAATAAGTCTCTAGAGAACAGAAACTGAGTTCTTTCATCATCCATAAACACTGTACTTATGATCCAAAATTATACGCCATAGGGTTGAAGTACATGGTAGGAACTAGTGTTAGTTGTATGCCATCTCAGGCTGCCTAGCACATTGTTTTTATTAATAGGAATTGTATATTCAGTTATTTTTTTAATTGAAACCCTTGCCTCTGACTCACAATACCTGCAATAGAAAGGACTACTAGCTTTACATACAGCTTCCATTACAAGTGTTGGGTACAGTACTTTGGATGTGACAGGAATTCATTAAATGTCAAGGAATTCTGAAGACATACCATAGCAACAGGAAAAGAGTTGACTTTCCAATAATGTTAACACGAGTAAGACAATACACGCCATACTGCGTGTCCAACACACTAAGGAACGAAATTGGTACTTCCTATCCAACTTAAGAGATGCAGCCTGTAACCAATGCAGACTTTTTGCTAGTATGAGTATTTAAAGGGAAACTGAGGTTAACCATTTGGATAGAAAATCCTGACCACATTCTTGGAAAGATGTTATCCATCTCACTGACAAAACACCAAAGGGAGCCTGAGCAGATGGATACAGCCCTCCAGGCACTCCTTCCTATAGCCCAGCTGCTCCTTTCCCCAGGGCAGGTCACTTGCCAGAGCTGCTCCGTACACCACATAGAGGGAAGACGAACACAGTTCTGATGGTTACTGTCTTTGTTTTCCTTCAACCTGAATGAAGACAGAAAACCTCTGCCCAGCTGTTGTCTGAAGCAGCTATCATTAATGTAGTTATTTTGGCATAGGATGCACTAGTGAAAGTCTCCTGCCTTTCTGCTAACCCAACAGGTCTATATCTGCTTCTAGCATTCCTAAAAGCAACAGAAGGGCAAGAACCTAAGAAAAAAAGGACTCTCTATTAATTAAAATTTCTTACCTTATACCACCAAGAAGTGGGATTAGACAGTAGAATGAGAGCTCCAGAAATATTGCTATTATGTCTGCTATCTAGAGAAGCATTTTATTACTCATGCTATCTCCCAGTACAGAGACTAACACATTGCCAAGCTTATCTAACCTATACCACAAACAGTCTGAAGTTAAACTTTCTGCCAGATCCACAGGAAATCAAGCTCTGCAGACATTAGGCCACTCAGCTGTTTATCATATGCTTTAAGTACTTTTCTACATTCAAAGAATACATAAAATATTTAATGTTTAATTGTAACCAAACTTAGTTTTCTGTTATAGTTGACAAAAACAGCTGTATTGCTCCTTTTTTGTATACATGCTTAACTGAGACTACACTTCTAACCTCTTTTTGCTCATACAAGAGAAAAGTTATTTCACTGTAGTAGGCAATATAAAATACATTAGACGCTTATGTGATAAAAGAGAAGAAAAAGATACAGAAATATTGATCCAACAGCTTATACATCAGCTTTAGACATTAACTCTCAGAGAACAAAAACCTTGCAGTTGTGTTAAAGCTACACCACACAACACTGAGACACAACTACACTAGCATAAACAAACATTAGTACTTAAATATTAAATACAAGAATGAAACACTCCCACTTTTTAAAAGCATAGCTTATACCTTAGATCAAATAAGACATTAAAAATTTGCTGTAGTTAATAAACAAGAAAAACAGAACCTGCAATCAGCTTTAGAACACAACAGCAAACTTCCCCCCCTCCACTACCCAGCCCAACCTAAACCCCTCATAACCTCACCCTGCCCCTCCCTGCCTATTTATGCCCCAGCCACTCTCCAGCTTCAGCTGTGGCTATTTCTGAGGCTCATTAACACACCTGATACAGTTCAGCCTGTGATTTCCTTCTGCTTCGTACCAAGGCTTTGGAGTGCAGAGGTAGGAAAGTAAGCTGTGTTTCTTAGAGGTGTGTCTTGTTTTAGCTTAAGTTCTTTAGGTTAGCTGTTTTTTCTTCTCTGTGTAATCAATATGTGGTAATATTTTGTTATCAGAAAATAGTGTTTTGTATAGGGTTAGGAAATAAACAAAAGAGTGTAGAGAGAAGGGAGTTGGAAGCAGCCTTCATTTCTATAGCTGTGTATGAGCTTGACCTGACTATGATTAAGAAGCTGCTGCTTAAATAGTAATGCTTGACACAAGACTGCAGGAAGAATTGCTATTTGTTTATTTTCTTAGAAGTGAAGTATGCCATAAGTCTTGTTTCCTTCAAGCTAGCTCCCTGCAGAGCTTTAAGGAAGCTGCTAATCTTGTTAGGAGCAGCAGGATCGCTCATGCGTTTGCGTTTACTTGTGCGCAAGAGCTGCCGGGGTTTGAAGTTGGGATGTTGAGTGATATTACTATACCAAGGCTACATTCAGATAAATAAAACATTCTTAAGGAAGTAGAAGTCCTGTGGACCTGCTTAGGGGGGGAATATGCCAAATCCTCAGCCAGCAGAAGTATGGGGAAGGAGGTGCCCTTGAAAGCAGGAGATGGGAAACTGGGTACATGGAGAGGAAGGGATGGGAGGAGCAGTTCTGCCTTAGGTACAAGGGCCTTTGTCTTCTGCCTCAGGTTGTTTCTGCATTTTATATTAAACAGTTACTTGATAAAATGCATAATCTTAAAGTGACGGTTTGGACTGTATCTCCCTTTATAAAGCCTAGTACCCTAGCCATGGGTTTAGAGTCTCTTTCTCACTGCTGCTTTTTCTCAGTGCTCCTATGAATCTTCATTCCTCTCCTGCCAGCTCTGAGCCTCTTCCCTGAGCCCAGCCTGCAGCTGTTCCCCTGCAGAACAATCTGGGACCATTTTCTTCTTGTTTGGTCCGTATCTAAAGCACCACTGAGTAAGGACTCAGCTGAAACTACTCCAGCTAGCTTCTTATCACACAGTGGCACTCTGATCAGCGAGCATTTCTCTGCAAGGGATCCCTTTCCCACCCTCTTGTCTCCCTTCTGCCCCACCACGTAGTTTTACCTCCTGTGTTTATTTTTCTGAGATCACACATTAACTATAGTTAAAAAGAGAAAACTGGACTAATTTGTCTTGTCTAGAAAAACCTCTATTACCTTACTTCAGGAATGTTAATTCATCTTCAACAGTGTGTGGAAAGTGGTTACTCCAGAGGGAAAGCTGCAGCCAAACAGGCCTATGCACAAAAGAAAAACGCCCAGAAAATTCTTTGACGCTGATAAAGGCTAAGACTTGTGTAAGGCCTTTTATGCTGAAGCTGTTTCTTAGTGGTCTCTCAAATTCAATAATTCTGAGACTGTCACAGGTATGTTGCAGTGTGATCCCAACTGCTGTCTGTTTCAGAAATCCTGTGAGTAAATGGAAAACAAAATAATAAAGCAAAAAATAATTGTAACTTTATTTGTTCTTCCATGAAATAGCTGGCAACAGCAATTCTCAAGTTCATTTTGGCTAGACTTCATTAGCAGGTTACTATCTCTTTATAATCTCTTTTCTGTGACTCTACTACCTGCTGTTCAGTGTTACCTTCACCAGACTCTTCCCAGCTGCTGATTTACTCATGCAAATGAATGTAACCCTAGAAGTCATAGTATGGGCCTTTTACTGCTTTCTTTTGCTAATTCAGTGAGTCTGCTCCACCTTGGATTTAGTCAAAGTGACCCAAATGGAAAAGTTTAAGTAACAGTAGCTTCCTTTTTAATGAAATGTTATATTTTCTAGACTATTCCATCTGTTGCTGTTGTCACTTCGCTTTTGCAGAAAAGATATTGTGTAAGAGAGTAGACTGCTGGTATTACGCCTTAGAAGAGATGAAACTTTGATCTCCAAAGTTTGGTTCCTTTCTCTTGAGATTTTGTCCAACTCCCATTGAAGTCAATTAAAATTAGGATTTCTATGGAGTTTAGTGGCGCTGTATTAGGCTCTAGGCAAGTATGGCCTGCGGATTGGTGATGATGAACCTGCAGTTAGAGGAGCGGTAGTGTTTATATCGCTCATACTGGAGGGAAAAAGGATTTAAATATGAAAAGGACAGGCCTTCATTTGTTCCCAGTTAATAGGAAAATTCATCAATAGGCCCTAAGGCAATGGTGGAGTGCAGTCAGGGAGAGAGTAACAGAAACTTCGGAAGAGAAAGTCATCTGGAACCCCCTGAGAACTGAAATCAGGACAGACAAGGACTGGCTCTCCTTTAATGATAAATTAATTCACAGATTGACCTCATGAAGAATGTCTGTGTAGCATAAAGTTGGTTTCAGTAGAGTTTTGTTAGAATTCGTATACTTTATCCTACACAGGATATTTAGTTGCATCACCAGGTCCTACAGCACGAATCTGTTTTTGATTGCATGCCAGAAGATGGCTTGGAGGTGCTTCATGGGCATCCATTGGGTGCGTTAGCAGGTACGGTGGTACCCGGTTAGAGTGAGTCAGGGCTTTCTTCAGCCCTGTAATTGCCAACACCAGAACTGGACTTTGGGAAGAGAACCTCCATACTCATTTTTCCTATTTATCTCACTTTTTAAACTACCTCCAGTTTGTTGTTAGATACATGAACCTTTCACAAAAGTCTATGCATCCAGCTGTTGCTGGTTCAACCTCAGAGCAGCTTTGTTGCACGTAAACCCATATGTGCCTTTGCATAGGTCTGTGTGAGGAGGAAAGCAAGGGTCCCAGCCATCACAAAAGGGACTTCAGGACACCAGCCCTCAGGTGGCCTTGTGAAATCTGAGGAGATTGCAGATCCAAGGTATTTCTTCCACAGAAATCCCAAGTTTAAAACATTGTTTAATTGAACATAGATTAAAGTATTTACCCTGCAAATCTTCAGCATTTTCTTAACAGTCCCTAACTTATAGTCTAGGGAACTTCAAAATATGAGTGGAAACCAGAGTTTTGCCCACACCAGTCACTTCGATCTGTTTGTCCAGCCAGAATATTGTCCTCAAACTTAGTGCCCGAGGCAGGAACATAGTCCATATATAGTATGTCTCTGGAAGACATAGTGGTTCAGGGCTACATTGCTTATACCTAGTTACAGGCTGATCCTCCCTGTGGAAAAGCCCACCCATGTCCAGATTTTCTTCTGTAAATAGATGCTTTAGCTGGGTACCTAAAAGTATATGGGCATGCAGAAGTGTAAACATGGTGCTTTTGTGTGCACGCACGTGTATATGTACACACACGTGTAGTATTAGGCTATTTTGGGAATTGTTGCATCATCTAGGTTTACTGCACCTCAGAAAAAAGCTAAGCATTAAGCTGCAGTAAAACAGAGCCTATTGCAGGATTTAGCCGAGCAGAGAAAGTGTCATTGATTGCTCCCTGGAGATGCGTCATTTCTAATGAGAGTCCTAAAATCTTAGAAGATGATAACATAAAATTCCACAAAACTACTGGAGTTTGCAGACTTATTACCATACTGTACCCATGTTGTAACTGAGGGGGAGAAAGAAACATAAATAATCTTTTTCAAATGGGATTGTTGATGGGGGAAATGTGTGAAAATGAAGCTGTTGGCAGAACACTGTTAGCTTATGAATTATACATTTAATTAAGGAAAGCTAAACTGGTAGATTTTGAAACTTCTGATTTACTGTGCCTTATTAATGACAGAATTTTAGTCCTGCTCCTGCTGTTGGGTGCCGGCAGCCATGTGGAGCAGCCACAGCATGGGGCTGGTGGGATGTCTTGCTGTGTTATAAGCACTGAACCTGCTCACTATAGTACTGATAGCAGCCAAAACACCCCTCAAAAATCAGGGACCTTGAATGGTAAGCTCGTGTGGAGATCTGCCCTCCCAGGGTGGGCTAGTCAAATAGATTTTAAGTTGCCCAGACTATAGACATGTATTATTACGGTATGCATTGTGAAACACTGTATGGCAAAAGATAGCAGAAAAGGGTTAGGAAGTCAGAATAAGACAAGAAGCACAGAGCAGATGTAAGGATGGAAGATAAGGGTCAAATGTGCAATAGGATCAAATATTAAGTAATCTCCAAAATGTTTGTGTGCAGCTGAGCTCCCCTCTTCATGAGACACTGATGATAAAGCTCTGTGTTACCAGCTTCATTTTTCTGTATTCGGAGTGAAAAAAAGGAGCTGTAACACTGACCATTAATTTGCTCTCTGGATGTTCAGAGGGAAAGTTATAAACAGAAATTATTTACTAAAACAGCTTTCTCATGGCATTGCAGTGCTGCCATTCCTACTTCAAAATAGGCAAAGCAGGAAAATGAAAAGTAGCAGGGGACAAAAACTTTTGTGACCTTCTGAAGTGGCTTGAAATGAGTTTAAAACTAAAGCAACGCTTACCTCACTGTTGCTAATTTGTGCATCCCCAGTGGTTTGCCCTGTAACTGACTTGTTCTTCCAACTGGCAATATTGCACTTCAGCACTAACAGGAAGCAGATGATACTGGCACAGATGCATGATGCGTATCTGGTGTTTTCTAGGCTTGTCCTACACCTGGGTCTTCAACAATAATACATTATATGTTCAGGAAGATAGTCGCCGCTTTGTTTCACAAGAAACGGGGAATCTGTACATTGCCAAAGTGGAGCCATCAGATGTGGGCAATTACACCTGCGTTGTGACTAACCCTAAAGCAGAGCAGAGCGTGCAGGGGCCACCCACTCCTCTCCGCCTCCGCAGTGACGGTGAGTTCTCTGGGTGTGCTTGGCTGAAGACATGCAGCACAACGCTCGCTGCTCCACCTCCGGTTATTGGAAACTGGTACGGCTATACATCGTCATGGAGGGTGGGAAAAGGCTCCCAGTAAAAAGCTGTGCACTGGGGCATGATCGCACAATTTCTGTTAGTTTGAAATGACATTTGAACTGTTGAGATGGGAAAGAGGAGATAAACTTATGCAAAGAAAACAGTGATCAATATCATTGAAAAATAGCAAGAGAATGTCAAATGGTACCTTGAAGTTGTTTGTCTTAGGAATGTCTGTGTTGAGGTTTAAATCCAGCAAAGCTTTCTAAATTTATAATCTGGGTATTGCTCAAATATCACATCTAGAAAGCTGTTTCAAAGTGAGTCATGGAGGTGAGAATCTCACCCGCACATATGCAAATACCTTTCTGGCAACACTTCTAATTAAATGTTCACAGTGAGAAATATATACCTGGGAAATCTCTACACAGAGGTTTTTTTTTCTAAGTTTGTTCACCTAAATTTCAATATGCTGGTACTGTTTGCAAAGCAGTGGTGGCAGTCGGTAACAGAAGTCTGTATGGAGTTGTGTTTCTTAGATAAACAAAACTCAAGCGTGCATTATAGAATGACACTTTCACTGTGAGACTTTGTTGTTTTATAACATATTCACTCAGATCACCCAAAACAAAGTTCTAGTTCTACAGGCCAAAAGTTAATAATTTGGTACAAACTGGGAGTGTAATTGCTTAAGATCTTTTCTGACCATTTTCTTCCTTTTCATCCCCCTACTTTATTCCTTTTCTAAGACTTGTTCTACCAGTCTCTTTTTATCTTCTCCCATTCATTTTGGTGGCCTCTGGATTGGGTCCTGAATGGGCAGCCTCCAAGGCAATGGTGCAAATTGTGTGTGTAATAGTAGCCAGATCCCTGTTAAATATACAATAAGAATCAGTTCATTTTCAGTGTGGGATCTGCCCTAAACTGATAATGGATTATCTGTGGTTTATCAGATGTTCAGCCAGATTTTCAAATGTGATCATTACATCTAATTACTTCAGCCTTTCTCAAGTCTGGAGCTCACATTTGGATGTTTTAAGAAACTTTACATACTTGTACATGCAGAACTTGTATAAAGTCATGATCTTCAATGCTCATGCATAGAACTTACAGATTTCACAGAAGCTTTCAGTGTGGGGTTGAATTTCGCCCAGCAGGCTAAGCCTGCTCCGTAGACATCATATGTTGATGGCCATGGCTAGAACACAAGCCTCTAACGTGATTAATGCCATCCTTTCGTTTACACTGAAATTCTGTTGTACTAGGCAGGTCTGAGGCTCAACTGGAGTGCTAGCTGTTTTGATGTTCAACAGGTGTGATGGGGGAGTATGAACCAAAGATCGAAGTACGTTTTCCAGAAACTACATATGCAGCGAAGGGCTCGTCTGTTAAACTGGAATGCTTTGCCCTTGGAAAGTAAGATTTTTTTGTCTTTTATTAAAATATGTAGGTTCTAAGTCTGTTCTGTAATGAGAAACAATGGATCTTTCTAATTTTCACAGCAGACTTCATTGGTCAGAATGTGAATTTGTAAAACATATTTTTTTTTAACCTTTTCTTTGTTTGATTGTTTGTGTGTAATGTGTTCCTAAGGAAATGAGACAGAAAACCGTACCACAACCGAAGCTCGCTTGGTTGCAGCCTGCAGGGGCTGGGGAAGGGGGGGAAAACCAGAACAAAGACTGTATTCCTTGAACGTAGTTTTAACTCTGGGCTGAGACCTGACTTCAGGTTACAGCATTTGGTGTAACTGCACATTCACATCCGGTCTGCGTCAGAACAGGTGGATTCTGCTGTGCGGGGTCATTGCGAAGAATGAAACTTAGGGAAACCATCTGTGTTTCAAGAGCGCATAGACTGTCTAGAATGGATCTAACAGATTTCTCATGGTGCTCACCACTGTTTCTTCAAACAGAATCTGAGGAGCCCTGGGCAGCCGTAGCAGTAGCCTTTCCTGCTAAAATGTACAAATCTGTTAGGCTTGCAGTAGCCTGTATTTTTCCTAGGTTGCTCACTCTGTTGTACTCACTTCCAGAAGTAGTAGTGCATCCAAACAGCAAGGGATGCTCTGCATTCAAAGAGCAGATAGTTAACTGAGTAAGCGTAACCAGCCTACGAAAATTAGTCTTTCCAATTAACATCCATTTTCCCTGGAAAAGCTAAAATAACCTTAGATTGCTGACCTCTATTTAGTTTAAGTTCACTTTGACAATCCATTTTAAGGCTGTAAGCTTTTAAAGTGTTTAGAGCTTTCCCAGAGGTTAAAAGCCTGACTTGCAGACAGCACAAATTAATCAAATGTTCCTCTGGAACCTACGCTGGGATATAGAAAACTAAAGCAAATAAAAAGTTAATAAGATGGGAAATGGCCTTCCCTTTCAAATGAGATTTTTATATAAACTAATCTTAGAGATAATTTTTATTTAAGGATGAAGAATATTTCTACAGAGACATATTCAAAGGCGCATGCATTTTTTTGGCCCAAAACAAGTACCAGACTGGAACACTCCTGCTGAAGCTGATTTTCCTTTCCAGATACTGTCAAGTTACTTCTCTTTAAATACCTCCTTAATTGTGTGTGAGTCAGTGCAGGCTTTACATTTCAAGTTGTCATTTTGTATTTCCATCTGTTGCATGGAAAGCATTTAACAATGATACATTGACTGCAGAAAAGCATTTCAAAGGCCGAGTAAATGGTATGTACAAAACAGTGCCTTCTTACTGAAGGGGTGAAGATGGGTTGTGTGAATGTGGCACATGGGTTTTGCCATTAGGAACATCTGACAGAGGAAAAAAAACATGGACTGAAAGGACATATGGATAATGAAATCCCTCAGCGAGCACAGTACCTTCTATGCTGTGCTTAGAAAATGGAATGGCTGAGAATGTTAATGCAGCTTTAATACAAGGTTTCTTCTTCGTATGTAGGACTGCAGCTGAAACCGGTCCTCCTATACTTCCCTGGGGTTATACTGAGTAAATACCAGTGATCTATATGCAGAAATCCTTTCTTCGCAATTTTTATATCATACTTCTAATGTGCATCTAGTTTAGTGTATGTGTTTGAGAGGTGCTATTTGAGTAAAGGTTCGTTACTGGCTTTGCTGGAGAATTTCTTGTCTCTAGAATTCTTTTGATAGATTGGATGTCTCATACAGAACAGGACTATTTTCAGTCTGCTTTTTTTCTCTCTGAACAGACCCTTGAACCATATTTTCACTAACATGTCAATCAGTGAACAGGCTTTATTTAAGAGCTGGCACTTCTATGTGAATAAAGCAAGAGAAATAGATTGCAGGTGCAATACTCTTAACTTATTAGATAAGGCCAGATTTCTAAAGGTATGTAGATGATTAGTGGTATTGTTAAAAGCTTGAAGTTTCCTACCTCCAGCTGTTTACCATTGTAGCTAGGCACACGTAAATGCAGCAGTGTGGCCATCTGCACCTTTAGATGCCTAAATTCCACTAAAACTCTAGCCGCTACTATTGTCTGTTTATGTTAAAATCAATTCAGCTCAACATTTGTTGAGCTATACCTCTGATCTGCCAGGAGCACTAACGGTCATTATCTCTCTTGGATTTCAGAACTGCTTTCCCATTATCCATAATTTTCTATATTCATACTGTTAGTCCACTGGTTCAGACAATGCTGTCAGCTGCTACTACCTCTGCGCTATGAATAACAGAAATCTTTCACATCGAAGGCAGATTATAGGCAACCTGCTGTGGTTTTGGTCTCTGAAAGTCTTAAATGAAAGTACTTTCATGGTGTTTAGAGAAATAGCATCTCTTTTCTATATGGAACAGCAAATCATACGTATTGGACCTTGCTCAAAAAGCATTTCCACATTTAAAATGTGAGTACAAGAGGCCAGACTTATGGCTGAGTTTTGAGATGCCTTTTTACCTGAGGTAAACTAAAAGCCACCCAGCTAAGAAGTACCCCTTCAGCCAGGCTGGGGGACACCCAGAGGCAGGTATGTTCCACCTTGCTTGTTTTGAGGAAAACAAATACAAGGGGCAAAAAGTCAGTATTTATTCCTGGGAAGAGGGTTTGGAGGGATGGATCCCAAACGGACAAAAGCACTTGGGCCAGTGCTTAACTCTGAATCCTGTATTGCAGAACAGGGACTATGAATACTAGAGAAGTTTTCAAAAAGTAAATTAGTCCTCAATGTGATGGAAACACAATTGGGCACAAAGGAATGTAAGCAGCATGATACTATCTGATGATTGGCATGGCGAATCTAAACAGGTAAAACATGCACATTATACTTAATTCTTTAAAAGAGGGAAAACTGAAATATGAAATAGTAGCTTGACTGTTTCACATACTGCAGCCTGTGGCAAAATAATAGGAGAGATGAGACTTTGTGTTCTGCACTAATATTCATTATGTTGACAGTGTTTAATACTATGCCAGTACTATAAGTCATGTTCTGGATCAAGTTATATTAATCATGCCATACCTCTAAATTATCGTCCACTATGTCTTTGAGGGGATTAAGTACCATGAAAAGATATGTTCGGTTGAGTTACTGTACTGCTTCCTCTTGATTTCTTCCAAAATAACTTTTTGCTGTTGCACATATAAGAATAGCTTCTGAAATGAACATAAGCAAAGTAGTTTCCATGTCTGGTGCACGCATTTATTAAACTGTTCCTGTATTTTACATTTTTCTTCATTGTCTTCTCAAAGATAGAGAAATAATCTGTTCAGAATCCCTGCAGATGGGCCATTGCCAGATGAGGTTGTACGGAGCATATGTGAGTAACATAAAATAGGATTTCTTTCAACCCAGAATATTCATTTTTCATGGGAAGACCCCACATATTCCTGTAAATGTATTCAGGGAAGGGTTTTTCTAGAGACTGTTAGTATAAGTAGATAATAGCGCAGCTACGAGAGGATTCTGAACAACCATCTTTAGTAAACTTGCATAAAAATACCAGGCTTCACTTCTTCATTAGATGGCTTTTCTCGTGTATTCTCAAGGAGTTTATGAAGGAGGCTATAAAAGGATCATTTATGGGATTCTGAAATCATATAAACATATATGAATGACTTCTGCCACCACAAGTGAAGTTTGCTATTTTCAGCCCGTGTTCCTGATAGAGCTAATACATTCAGATTTCTACTTTAAGGGACGAGCAAGCAGCTGTGGAAGATCCTCTCTTACATTGGTTAAGGTGAGTGGCTTGTGACCACAGGAGAATGAGACACAATACCAGGTTTCAGAAATCTTTGCTTCTTTGCTGTTTCCCAAGTAACACATTGGGATGATCAGATGCCTGAGTGCTTTAGTTAGGATGCCCCTTGGATCCTAATTCTTCCTTGTGTCAGCAGTTGACGCGGACATGCTAGCAGCTTTCAAACCTCAGCTTTGTCTCGTTTAACTAGTCATGGTCGTCATTACTGAAGCTGTAGATTTAATTTTGTGGTGAAGATGCACAGGACAAAAGATGAGGCACAGATGCAATGGATCATCTGGCTGCTGAGTCTTTGTTGAAAAAAGGTGGAACCCTCATCTTGGTGCAGGCTGCAGTGCTGCAGACAAATTAATTTCATGTTCAGTGTGACAAGACTTGTCACCAACAAAAATATTTTCCATCGGCTTTTCTTTCCGAGTTACTAACTTATGGTTTTGTGGTTCTGCCGCCTGTATGGTAGAATATAAATTAAATTAGCACTCCTAGATGCTCTGAAGGTTTCAAATAAACTCCAGATTTATGTACAAAGACACTCATATTTATGCGCTGTTTTCTTATTTACTCAGGTGAAAGCAAGACTTTGTCTATGAAGTGTAATAAATTTGAAAGTGTACTCTTTGTTTCTTCATATATTCCAAAACTTTTTAGCCCCGAGCAGCTGTCTGTTTTAATCTGGTTATTTGTAGTGACTAAATGGAAAAGACGACCCACCAGTTGTAGGAACACCTCAAATCTGCATGGGAAGGTATTAGTCTGTGTAGCACTGTGTGACATTGGCCTTCAATATATTACGACTATGCAACAAAATCCGACAATAATTCACAGGGCTGTATTTATTAAATTAGGGTTTGTATACATTTACCTATACCTAAAGGACAGTTTCACTTCTTAAAGCATCGACTTGTAAAATAGGTAATTTGTCACAGAACCCGATTTCATTAAAGAAACTTTTACACTTGAATTCAGGGTCGTCTTTTACCTTGAAAGGTTTCATATGGCCTGTGCTAATGATTGCTGTTAAGAGATTTGGTTATAAAAATGTAAACTAGCAACAGAATAAGGGGAAACAAGCAAAAAACCCCCCGCCTTCTGTAAAATATGTGACTGAAGATGCTGGAAAGCCAATGATAATGAGGTGTCAGAAAAGGCGATGAAGAAATGCACATCTTCTCAAGCTGCTGTGATAACAAAGGTCCTTCCTATGCACATGGCTGAGCTATGCATCCTCCCGCAGTCTGCTCGTTCAACCTACAGCTCAGGCTGAAGAGAAGCTGCTGGCCTGACAACTGAATTCCCTCTGCTGACAAAACTAGGCCATGTGGCACAAGGCTTCCTGGCAGCAGAACAAAGTGCTGTTAAGTATTTATTGCAATTAGGCATTTAAACACAGCAAAGTTGATGAACCTACTCTGAGGTTTTTATGTCATCCTGCTATGGTTAACATCAGAGGGAGGGAGTGCATCTCAAACACCCTTGTGTTTGGCCAAAACTGAGGCAAGTTTGCCTTGAAACATCCCCAAGGATGTCATTACAAGTATGCGGTGTGGATGAGGAAAACAGGACAGCGTCTTCAGCTCGAACCTTGGTAAACTTGACTTGACAAGTTGACAGACGGGGCCTTTTTCCACAGAGCCCTGCCTCTGGCCTTGATGTCAGTGCAGACTTTCCCTACTCATGAATAGTCAGTACTAAGAGAAAACAAGTGGCTAATAGACTAGGAGATATTTAGGTGAAGCAGTTTCAGGTAGCAGAGCATGAATGAATGCATCTAATTGTTGTTTTTCGTCTCCCATATGGCTGTTAGTTTTCTTTAATCTCTTTGTTAAAAAAAAAAAATCCAGAAGAAAAGATGCCTTTAAAGTAAGTAGTTAAATGCTTCTGACATTCAATGTACTGCGTGCTTCTGCTGTACAGTAGCTATTCACCCACTGTTTAATATGCAACAGCGTTTGAAGTCAGCTGTGCTCTCCTTCGTGTCATCAACAGTCTGTATCAATCTACCCCAAGACTGCATCATACCTCCGGCTGTTTTCCTGACTAGGGCATGGCAATCGTGGGGCAGACCTATTCTGCACTAGAGCTGCATTTCTTTTAAATAACTAACTTTGTTTATTGAAACGCTGCATGAATAATGTCATGCAATCTTCGTGGAGACAGCACCTTTTAACAGACAAACCAACTCATTTGGGAAAAACAGACAAGCCCTTTTAAAGTTCCTGGGAAGGAATAATATTAAAGAAGTTTGCATCTGAAATAGGTTTTGGTCTCATAGCAGAGGGTAAATGTGGTGAGGACAACTACTGTTGTCCAAAAACATCTGGAATTTGAACAACTATGTAGGTCTTGAACCAAAATAGGAAACAGAAGAAAAAAATCTTTGTTCTTTTCAGCTCTTTCACTGGTGAAGGATGTCTGGCATGTCCCAGTCTCTCATTCATAGTAAATATTTCAGCTGTATTGGAGGGGTCATGTAAGAGCCAGAACTTGTGTTTGTATGTATATATGAGTTGTCCATACGTATATACATGCCAGTGCAGAGCTAACACCAAAATCTGGACCAAACTGCTTATAGTTCCAAACCATTTTCACAGGCAGTTCAGTTATGGTGGAAAATGTAAGGTAGCTAGAGAAATTATTATGCTGCTTGAATGGCTCTTAGAGAGCCCTTGGTTAAATTTCTGGTCTCGGGAGCATGACTTCCTGTTTTACAGAGCAGTGGGAAGGGCAGCGTGAAGGCTCTCTTGCTTAGCTGAACTCCCACCAGCACGAGGAGAATATTTACAGACTGCCAGTGCACCCATCCTATTTTTCAAGTTAAATGCAGAACTAAGCAAATTTGTGGGGTGGTTCTTCATTGTATATTGGAGTGGTCTAGCTGTAAATTCTCCTGCATGTAGTCTATTTCTCTTGGTTTTATGTCTCTGGTTACTCTGTCAACACCTGCCCAGCTGTTCAATCCATGTAATTTGCTGAGCACTCACACTTCTCCCAGGTCCTGGTTCTTCTGGCTTTGGGGGAACTTGCAAACATCATAGCCACACAGACCCAAAATGCAGAAATTAGGCCTAAACTTACCTGTGTTAAACAATTCTTCCATTCTGTATTTGTGACTTGATTTCTTTGGTCAATGAACAAGGATTTGAAACCAAGCACCTAAGTAATTTAAGGTGTTTAAGTGTGAGAAATTTAAGGTGTTATAACCTCTGCTAAAAAAGGAATAAATACTTTGGAAGTCAGCACTGCAGGCCAGAGACCTTGGGGACTGGCAGACAAGGGCAACATGCATTTTCAGTTTTCAGGAAAGCTGTGTTTTCAAGTTCAGTATCCAGTCTTTGCTGTTGATGTTGCTTCCAATGGAAAAGAAGTCAGCGTTTAGCCAAAGCGTCTGTAAAGAGCTGTTCAAAACATAGCTGCTCATCTGCTTAGAAAAAGCAGCTTATTTTAGTTTGCAGAAACAGAAAGCAACTGTGAAATCCAAGACTATTAATATTTCAAAGTGTTTCAGTGACATAATAGATCATGAAAGTGAGGCTTGTATGTTTTGTGATATTACCAGAAATCCAAGAAGTATTTATAGCCGCTGTCACACTTGACTATTTTTTTATTGTATAGAATACATTGATCCAAATATAAATGAAAATGATCGCAAGCTACAAAAACATGAAACAAGAAATATTCTGTTTTGTCTCTATCTCCTTTCAGCCGCAATGTCTCATGCTTTCCACTTCATCGCTCAACTGCCTGTCTTCCCTCCTCTACCCTGGCTCACATTTTTTATAGCTAGATTTATTGGTATTTTTAGGTCCTTTGAATTCTTGTCCAATATTTTCTATATTGAGGTGTGAAATACCTCTAATGCTACAGGGAATTTGTTTGCTCTGAAAACCAGTCAATAATTCAGTGCTTCTGTGGTGTTTATTTGGACTTCCAAAGTCATTCCTTCAGTGTCACAGTGCTTAAAAGCAGGTTTGAGCCCTAAGTGAGAGTTTTTGCAGGGAAAATCCAAATTGGCCTAAGAAGCAATCATAGAATTGACCGAGGACTTCATCCCATTGTTAGACTTGTGCCCCTAAATCTCAGTCTTATAGACCTCTGTATGTCATGCTTAGAAACAGAAATTTTTTTTTTTTTAGTATTATTCGTCTTCTGAAAGGATATCATGTTATCTTTTCTTAGCTATAACAAACACTGTCTCTTTCTCTCTGTTGAAATATCATTATTTAGTCCTGTCCCTAGCATTAGCTGGAAGAGGTCTGATGGAAACCCATTGACAAAGAAAATAGAACACAACAAAACCAAAGGAGTGCTTGAAATCCCAGATGTTCAGCAAGAAGATGAAGGCTCTTATGAGTGTATTGCAGGAAACGTTCGAGGAAGAAACATTGCAAGAGGTCGATTATTTGTGTATGGTAAGCACATTGATTAACATCTTAATTTATTTTTTTTTACAGAGCGTGATGGTGTTCAGATGTGTTTTGTAGATGAAGTCTGTCAGCCCGTTACTGGAGATACAGAATGTAGTTCAGATTAAGCTGATTAAAAAATGATTGGAGGTCTGCCATGACCTTCACTGAATTACCTCCTCAGCAAATAAAGGTATTTTGCATTAAAACGCAGATTGAAAATGTGGGCTGTGCCATGATGAAGCTGTAAAGGTTAATATGAGGCAGAAAGAAATCTCTGGTGCATTTACATGAAACATTAAGGGCAGGCAAAAAGATTTACTCTCAGTAGCTCACAGCAGCACAGAGCTGTGCTGCCCTAGGTGCAGATCAGGGCAGGATTCACGAGGTTTTGCTTCGTGTGAGTGTAAGATTATTTCACCTCCTATTCTGGCTGAACTGTATTGCTCCGTAAACAGATGAGGGCAAAGCGGGCAAACTCATTCCACTGCCTCCCTCTCCCTCCTCCTTGTCTAAAAGTGGAGAATAATATTTCTGTGAAATTCTTCTCTGGTTCCTTTTCCCTTCCCACACGCATTAATTTCCTGTGACCCAAGTCACACACGATGGTCCCTCATAGCCAAGGTGAATTATAAGTTCTCTAGTCTCGTTGTGAACACCCAGGGAAAGCAACATATTTTGACATTAATAAGAAGGGAGATCTTTTCTTCTCTTTACTGCATAAATCTTTCAAAAGAGGAGGGAAAAAAAGTGAAATGTAACAGTGAGGAAAAAAATTACAGAAAGCTAAACTGAGCCTTCAATTAACATCTGTTGAGAAGACCTTGGCAAGTTTGGGGTTTTTGTGAGTAGATCTTTTCTAACGAAGAGACACAGGCTTTGCTAATAAGCTACCAGACTCCCGCAGCCATGGCTAATACCGAGATATGTGCCAGGAATAGAGCAGTCTGCTGCTGTTTTGAATATTTAATTATTTCTTTGCTTTTAGGGAGTTATTTTTGGTCTCATTGCTCACTAATTTTTGCTGAACATCAATCAAGCAGTTCCATTAAAATTAAGTTCAGCAGATTACCTGGACATGATTTATAACAGCATAGACAATTACAAAATGATGATCAGTTAATACAATCTAAAACAATGTACTTATTAAATGTGTTTTGTAAATTAATTAATAGCTGTTCATAGTGAAATACATAAACAACACTCATTAAGCTTTTGCACATGATTTTTTTATCATATCAGGAGTGGGCTGGTGTATTATCTATATGGCTGACTTCTTCTTGCTTAATTTCTGTGCTGCAGTGGTTTTGCTCTGTAGGCAGCTTGTCTCTAGGAAATAGGGATTCTTTCCTGGACACTGGCTGCTGGTTTGCGCGTGGTACCTACATCCCATGCCTTAGGCTCTGAGAGAGATAAAAATGACGTAGTTACAATCACTTTTAAGCATGGTGAGATGTATGCCAGATACTTTCCCATTCTGGGAAGAGGCTCATTGACTTTGGGTTAATCTAATGTTGGACAGCCTCGAGGTACTTTGTTGGGGCAGTCATAAGCTACCCACAGGGTCATGCTGTAGAGGGAGGCTTTTCAGTAGCTTGATCTGCTCATCTCAAAGGATAATAATTCTCCTCCTAAAATCAAATTGCTCTATGTAAGAACTACATGTATATATCTGTATATACATAGATGTATAGAATGGTAAGGGTTGAAAGGGACCCTAAAGATCATCTGGTTCCAACCCCCCTGCCGTGAGCAGGGACATCTTCCTCTAGACCAGGTTGCTCAGAGCTTGATCCAGCGTGGCCTTGAACACTGCCAGGGAGGGGGCAGCCACAGCTTCTCTGGGCAACCTGTTCCAGTGCCTCACCACCCTGATGGTGAAGAATTTCTTCCTAATATCTAGCCTATGATAATAGATTATTAATAGATAATATCTATCTATTAAATTATGGTTTAATAACCCAGCCAAAATTTTTTCACAGGATGTTAGGACACCAGCCACTTATGCTAGGGGCAGAGGGATGCAGTCTAGTATCTCACTTCCGTCTGGCTTTAGTCTATCCCAAAGTAAGGTGGGTGATAGTTGTTCTCCCTAGGTCTCATAGTCACCCACACCTCGCCAACTATTCTAAATGTCAGCCTTGCTCAACCTAACTCCTACTCAGCTCAGTCCTTGAGTGCTTAGTTGGATGCTTACAGAGCTCATAAATGATTCCTGCAAATTCTGCTTTTATGCAGCAATGAATTTATGTCAATGTGCCACAAGTATTCAGGAGGTGTTATTCTAATCTGAGTAGCCTTAAATCCTTTGTGTAATATATGTATTGTAAATTACAAAGAACCCACAGTCTCAGCTACGTGAGTAAAACAGAGGGGTAATATTTACAATCCATTATTTTTGTTAGATACTAATTATTTTTACATCTCTGTTTTTGGTACACAGATCCAAGCACCTTGAGAGTAGGGGTCTCGATGCTTTCAGAGAGTGTGTCCACAATTTCAGGCATATAAAAATCAGTACTTTTGCACATTTTGGCCATAAAAATTAATAATATCTGAAATGAACTTCCTGTCCACTAGCCACTTGATCTCTAACATATTTCCAAGTTATTCCTGAAGTTTTTTGTCAGGGAAACATGCAGAATTCACCTGCACTATAATAAGAATGTGTTGGACAAATACTAATTAGCCTTGCTCAGTTCATTAATTAAAGGTAGCATACCTCCAGCGAAACAATTTTTCTCCCGCTTAAAATGGTTTGCGTATTCTTTTCAGCACTCCCTGAATGGGATAAAAAAATCCAAAATGCCTTTCTGTCTCTCTATGACAGTTTAGTTTGGGAATGTAAGGCAAAAGGAAAGCCAAACCCTTCCTACAGTTGGTTAAAAAATGGCCAGCCGCTGACATCAGAGGTAAGGTTCCCGTTGTCTTCTTTGCTTTCTTTCTTTTCTTTTTGTGTTTATGTCTTTTAGTCGTGACATTCATTTTATAGTGCATTACCTTTTTTCCGAAGCTCGATTAAAGGATAATGTAGCAAAATAAACATATTAGCACAAATGCTTTGCAACACAAAACCTTCGTTCTTGGAGTTCATCTTAATTGAAAGTGTACGGTATTACCAATCTATATGCAGGTACGCTCATTTCTTCATATGATTTCTCTTACAGAGCATCTTATTACTACAAGATGAGGCAGTAGGTATGGATGGGTTTAAAAATAAAAATTACAGTTAAAGAAGGGACTGCCCAGAAACACTAGATACACTTCTAGACATAATCTGCAATTTGTGAAACTGGTAGGATACCGACCGACTGTTTGTAGAAGGGCGTTTCGGAGCTGGCATTGCAAATGGAACAGCCTGTTAACTTGCACTTTATTTCTGTTCTTAACCTGTGGGCTGGATGTGGACCTTTGGTCTGATGCAGTATGGCCATTCTTCTGCTATGTTAATCCTTTAACTGAATTAATCAGCCAGCTACGAAAAGAAGTTAATATTGAGGTTAATACTTTTCTGGGGCTATGTAGAGGAATAATAGACTAAAGAAAACCATACAGAGTTATAAGGAAAAAGTGAAGAAGTATGAAATCTCTAAAAGGAAAAAGAAGGACCAAGTGGAAAGAGAAGTAGTCAAGTGGTAGATGTTCAGGAGAAGAGGGGAAATCAAGCGGAACTCAAACATTTAAGAAACCTGATCAGATACTTACTCAGACAGGTCTTTGAAAACCCAGCTTTGTGTCTTTCCAGACTATAATTGTACTTCTGTGAAAGCCAAGCTCTGGCACATTCATCTTCCAGTCTTCAGTTGTTGGTAACCTCATGGAGAACGACAACTGTGGCAAGGCAGTCTTTGCTGTATTATCATTCTGCTGAGGCTAAGTTTTCCTTTTTATTCAGCATATGTTCAACACCTATCAGGCATAAAGTGGCGTGGTTCATCTGTAATGCATTCTTGCTTGGTTGGAAAAAAAAATACTGTGATTAATTTCTTTCTAGCAAGAACAGATACAGAATCATTTCCAAAACATATGGAGAAAATTAACACCTGCTGGGTTGCAGAACCAGCACTTGTTTGACTTGGTAGTACGTATTTGAAGCAATTGGAGGCGGGTACAGTCTTCCATATGAGTTTCTGCTGGTTTAGTCCTAAACAGAGCTCAACTAGCATCCGAGAAGGCTAGCCAAAATTTACTTGGATTGCAGTTTTTCTGAACCTGATCATTCTACACATTGTCATTTCTTAAGCAAGTTTATCTAGTTTCTGTCTCTTTGAAGACAGCAATATTTAGAATCTGTCACTCTTCAATTGCATGGTTTCAATAAAAAAGAATAAAACACTCTACAGACACATTTTCACAGTACTCACAGTGTATTGTAAATGGAATACTTCAGGCAACAAAATGCTGAAAGTTATTGCTCAATGGACAAAATGGATAGTTTGGAGGTGAAAGTACAAGGGAGGTGTAATAAAATCTTCAGTCTGTCACAGCACCCTGCTTGTTGGAAATATCGCAG
Source organism: Opisthocomus hoazin (assembly GCF_030867145.1). Taxonomy (NCBI): domain Eukaryota; kingdom Metazoa; phylum Chordata; class Aves; order Opisthocomiformes; family Opisthocomidae; genus Opisthocomus; species Opisthocomus hoazin. The sequence goes on along the minus strand of NC_134424.1, from coordinate 3,334,124 downwards.
GAAGAATACCTTCCAGACACTTTCCACCTTGGGGCTGATTCTGAGGATATTGTCTCCTCTTTGTCAAACCTTTCTCCCTGACCACCTAGATGGTCATCCCTGCATTATTCCTGCTTGTGTACCTGGTGTGCTTTATTCTTCTCTTTGTCTGCACAGCTCAAAAGAGCCAGCAGAGAATGGTGGAGAATTCAGCATGTGCATGAAACACGAATGTTGCTTCAGAAAGGGCTTTTATATTCAAAGGGTATTTGTAAAAGTAGAATGCATCAAGAGGATAGCAAGCAGCCTGAAGGTAATCTAAGTATGCAAAAAAGGTATCTGTAGCGAGAGCCTCAAAAATATTAACAGTGGATAAGTAACGTAATGTTAATTAGTTTGCAATACACCAGCCATGCAACCGCAACCTGTGCTCTTTTCAAACTTCCAAGCTAAAACACGGTTGGGCTGGGTCAGCTCTTGGTTGGGAGACCTCCAAGGAAAAGCCAGAGTACCGGCAAATCGAGCTCTGTGCCTCAAGAGGCGGCACGCTCCCCTCTGCGAGCGCTGAATAGAAGTCCCCCCAACAGGCTGTGCAAATGGATGGTCTGTAGCAAGGCAGCAAGTTAGGTGATCTATGTTCAGCAGCTCACAAATGCATTTTAGAGGCTTATAGCTGTTCAGCAAGGACTCTGCTGTGTACGCTAACAATATAAGCTCCCATCGCTGCTTCAGAGGCAGCAGAGCCAGACTGAAGGAGCAGCATAATAATAATAGTAATATCTGTTGTTTCGGACTTGCATTTAGTGATGGAATTTATATTCTCTGTTGTGGGTTGCTTCCACACTGATCTGTTTTGGGGAACATGTTCTCTTTTCCTTCTCAGTGTTACACTTCACAGAGGAGCTGTTACTGTCTCCGGAGGGTAGTAATAGTAAAACCACAAAGTATTTAGCTTGAAGTTATGCTTGTAGCATGGCACAGGCTTTTTTCTATTTGGCAAAACAGAGCAAATAAAAATCTTTTTAATACACTAAAACCCAAGCTCTGGTCCAAATTTACCTACTATGCAGTTTCCTCTATTTCGGTGGAATTGCACTGAATAAACTTTGTGTGTACAGAAATACAAGCCTTGAGGAGCAAGCTCTCCCTCTGATCTGAACAGCTGCCTGTGGGATTCCAAGAGGAATTTAAAAGTGTTGGCTTTCAGGAGAGCTTTTTCAGTGGATCATTCTTCTGTGACTTGTGATCTGATGACATATGAAATGTTTCCATTGCTTGAGCACCTCTGCTTTTCTGATCACCTTCGATTATCGTCAGCACATTCATTCAGTCGGATGGGGCCGTGCTTCGCTGTGCCCCCAGACAGGGCTGCAGGTGCTGCTTCTCGGGAACCGTATGGAAACTGCTCCAGGCTCCCAGCGCCGAGCAGCCGTACCTGCCCTGCGGTTACTGCTTCTGCATCCGCTTCACAGTGAAGCGTACACACAGACTCGCAGTTCGGCGAAGCACAGAAACACACGCCACAGCTGGAACATCTGGGCAAACCTGCCCAAGGCAACGACTCTGCAACAAGTGCCCGGAGCTCTTGAAAAGTTTGAAGAGCTGAGAGGTCTGAAAATGTAACCACCACCATATAGCTGAGGTATACATCGTATTTCTGATGTATTCACCCACATTGCTTCCAAGAAAATAACATTTCTGCTTCTGAATGATGATCAGGTTCTTCAGTGTGATACCAAAAAACTTTGAGGTTGTACACTCGTTGGCTCTGTCAATGTTTTTTGCTTGTTTTTCTTTTATCAGGAAAGAATTCAAATAGAAAATGGAACTCTTATCATACCTGTGCTGAATATGTCAGACTCTGGCCTTTATCAGTGTGTGGCAGAAAACAAGTACGATACCATTTATGCTAATGCTGAGTTGCGTGTGATAGGTGAGTAAATGTCATTAAACTGAACAGGTACTGTGTATAACAGGACACTCATAGAAAAAAATTTGAAATTAAGAAATGATTAGATTCAATTCCACCTAACAGTTCAAGTCTGTTGATATTTCTTTACTGCTTGCTCTTCACCCACGTGCAAATGTTTTTCTTATTGTATTTCGTGACTGGTTTGGGGGAAGAATCTAATCCCATGTGTGGTCTTTTTTATCACGTACACACAGGTTTAATGAATGCTGTTTCTCACTTAGCATTTTGAGTTATTTATTCTGCAGTTTTTAAAAGTCATTTCAGAAAGCTGGAAAAATAGTTTTAACTGTAAACAAAAAGCATATGGCAAATTTGTATATAAAAACAAATAACATGTTGCAAGTAATCTCATTAATGATTATTGGAGATTCACGTAAAATGGAATTGGTTTATATATTATAAAAAGTATTCTGTTATAGATATCCAAATACAAATTTTCTTCAACCGCCAAACACCAGTGAAACCAGAAAAACACAGACTTTGAGAGCACCCAACTGTTGTTAGGTCTTCTGTTTTCTCCTTCTCCAAGTGTGAATTTTCACATAAAATACTGGACAAATAAACACACTTTCAGAAAACAGTGTCGGTTTATGAATAGAAAACCACAAAAAAACTGTGTTCGTAATTGAACACTCTCTGCAGATGAATACACGTGGCTGGGATCAGGAGTGTGATGTTCATCCTTCTGACATCGCTCTGCTCGGGAACCTCATTCTTCATCACAGATTCTCCCAGTCTGCAGATAACCTGAAAGAAAGACTGTCAGAGCAAACAGTTTCTAGGTAGGGAGTTTAGAAACAGAATATATCAGATACAATGAATGCTATTCTTTGGTACATTTTCCTGTTTATCTGCTTTCTCAGAAACCTCAAAAGCAAAGCAATTATTGGATTCACCCACTACGTAGCTCGAAGAGAATTTAGCAAATTCATTTAGTAACTTGTCAGCTGCATACTGTTCTACTCTTCTTTCTTCTTACTTTTCTATTTTTAGCTGCAGCACCCGATTTTTCCAAAACTCCTGTGAAAAAAAAGTCTGTTGTCCAAGTTGGAGGTGAAGTTACAATTCGTTGTAAACCAAGTGCTTCTCCCAGAGCAGTTATTGACTGGAGAAAGGGCTCAGAGGTTCTGCGCCAGAACAAAAGGTACCGTAGTAAACCAGTTGCTGGGTTGTTGGGAGTTCTCTGTCATTTAAGCATCACTGAAGCACAGCTGGCTTAGGATTGCTTTTGACAGCTCATTGACAGAACACTTTGATGCCAGAGGCCTATTTGTCTTTAGCGGTGGCCGTACAGTTCTGCAGCTATAAAACTGGTGGAGAACAAAGCCAAACCGAATACATGCAGATAATTGTATGATACATACGTTTGCGTTCATCAGCAGTTAATTCACTGCAGAGCTATCAGAGCTGACTGTTTAAGGCACGCAAAGCCCGAGTGAATCGGCTTCTTATAGGAGACATCAGTGGAGGCTTCAGGGAAGCTGAATATACCCCCAGGCTGCGGCATAATTGCTTAGCAGCTGTACAGGTTGTACAATAACCCATAGCTAAATCAGCCTCCATGTTCTGTCTGTTCTGTTTAGGCAGGATTTAGCCACTGGACCAGCATGTTGGTACACTCCATCACCAACTGGTAGGGGGTTCCATAGTCTTCAGCGGGGCTTTATTGACGCTTTTTCTGTCATGGCTAGTAGATTATTTGTGAATTACCACAAAGCATCTGCCTTATTACATGATAGTGTCAATTAAATGGTAAAGCATTAAAATCAAGAGTCATTGACTGACTTGAGTAAGCTGTGAATAGCATATGCAATATACAACCATGATGATATTTCTATATACAAATGTAGACAGATGGATAAAATGGGCAAGAGAGTCTAAGAACTGCAATCTTTCTCAGCATCTCTTTCAGTTCACAAATATGACAACAACACTGTTTTATCACATTATCATTTTCAAAGACTGAAAACAGAATCAGTAATTCATAAAGCGCTGGAAATTGAACACCAGATTTTGCACACAGGACCAGTTTGCTAAAGGAGGTTAGTCTGGATCACATAAGACTTTGAAATAGTTATAATTCATTAAAACAACATGATCCAAAACAGTGACACAAAGAAATGATTCAATACCCCATACTGCAGTAATGTACAATACAAATAAATCGGAGAAGGGTATGTGAATGAAAGTGCAAGTCTAAGAAATATTTCACATAGGTACTCGCAATGAAACAGCTGCTTTTGGGTAAGCAAACCACGTCACATGGTGTAGAGAACCTTCGAATGATTTTTTTCCCCGCTTTCCCTAATGGAAGTTTTGTTTTCTGTTTAACTGCTCAGCTAATGATGAAATATTTTTCTAACTAGTGTACAGTCAAATCGTTATTTGCATTTTGATTATACAGTATATTCAACAAAAATACCTGTTCATTCCTATTCTACACACAGTATCCCTACAGTGTGTAGAAAACATGCTCAGCATACAGTTTGCCACAGGTAATCTCTGGATTTTCTGACATTGATGAGAGCAGGAGCAAGGAGATCGCTGTTTAAAACTTCCAGTTTCAATTGTTTTATTAAGCCTAGATCTTGAGGTTCTAGTATCCTGACATTCCCCATCTGATTTGCTTATAAAAAATATTTACATACTGCATACAGTATTTACTTGTGCTTCTGTATTAATTTACTAACAATAATTATAAGCACATTGTAATTTCTGAGCATCCCAGAAGACCTTCTGCTGCTTAGCAGGAGTAAACAAAAGGAGCAGGATTTACACCGTGGCACAGGGAGAGAGTGTTTAAACTCTCCGGGTGCAAAACATTATTACCAGTGTGTCCACTGGTGCAAAGTAGAATCTATGAGGCTTTTGATTATTAAATGACAAAATAGCTAATGCTACAGTTTTAAAGAAGAGAAAATAAATCATCTCTCCAGGATTTTTCCAGAGATCTTTGTGACAGAAAACAGGAAATGAAATAAGGGTTTGTATGGCTGTAATTAAAGCACACAGCTAATTAAAGTACTAAAATCATATGTATCCTTGCTCATAAAAAAGAGAAGGAATCTTCTTTGCCTTTCTTTCTATATATGATTAAACCCTGATATGTCACATCCAGATTAACTAATTTAGCTACAGCTTTCCTTATTTCTGCTCCCATTTTATTATGCAGCATTTATTATCTCTCTACACTCCTTTACTAGCTTTTCTTTTTAAAATATTTGGTTGGGTTATAAATGCTGAAGAAAAGGAAATACCAATCCCTTATGGTTCTGACAGCAGAGCTGTGGTGGACACATTGCTGAATCAGTCAGTTCACATAGGTTCTTTAGAATTATTTAGAAAAATTAAAACTTTTGTTACAGAAATAGTGCAACTAGATCTATTCCACCCTAAGGGGAAAGGTTATTCTTCTATTTTCACCTTTCTTTCACTCGTGAGAATAGTTTATTCCTGATAGCCATGATTGCATGGTCACTGTTCTCCCTGATCATCTGAGCTCTTAATATGACAAGATAACACTGCTTTATATTAATGTTAGTTTGCAAGTGTGTGGAGAAGTGTGCTAACTAGGAAGAGCTAACTAATAGACTATCCATGTTAATAAAAGCACCGTGAAAGATTTTTTTATTTTATTTCCTCTGAGGGTTTTTTATCAAGCCTTTTTAAGTTTACCAAGAAGCAGTATTTGGGCCCCTGCTATTTGAAAAATATCTTAACATTTCCTGAGTTTGAAGCGTAATCTTCTGAATCTCTTGCCATGGTCCAGCGGTGAAGGTCCTCAGCCCTCAGTCCCATTTTCAGGGCACAGACATTTTCCTCCAGCCCTGCTTGTCTCTTCCCATCTTCGCTGCAGCTCAAGCACATCGTTGCCCAGATTTTCAACAGCTGGTATGCTCTGATTTATGCAGAATACTTTATTTCATTTAATGCACACACGGAAGTCTTCCAAAAAATTCCAAAATCAACACATTTTTACACTAGATTTTAAGCCTGATCATACCTGTACCGTCTGCTTACTGTTCCCAGTCTTACTGTCCCTTCCACGTTAAGTATTCTACTTCAGAATTTTCAGAAGTAGCTAAATTCCACCCTCATTGGTGTGGCTTATGCCCTGAGTAGTGGGCTCTATCTTTAGTTCATGCTGCTGGTCAGTTTGGAGGGGATTTCAAGGTTATCAGCTGCAGGAGTCAAAAAGGAATTCTGTAGTTGAGTAATCCAAGCTGATTTTACCCGCTCTTTCTTCATGTGATCCCCAGATCAGCTTCTCTGGATCATCTAGCAGAACAGCTTCAGGTTTTCTTTTGGGCAATTAACCTGCTTTTGACTGAAGTCTTGAGAAATGGGCGTTTGGTAGCAATATCACTTTTCCAATGGGCAAATCTTTGAAAAGGTTTTGTTTGCCCTTTGCTGAATGCCCAACCTTTTCCTGGCATGTGCTGTGGATTTTAGCTCCATGTAGCATTGAAATGGAACAAAGAAAAAGAACGAGCTTCATGTTCTGGACTTCCACCTTGTGCAGTTTGACACAGATATGGGTTATCTTCATGTATGTCATATATTCTCAGTAAGTATGATGGGAATTTTCTTCATCTGTCTTCTATCATCTCGTGTCCACTGAGGAAAGGAAAGAGTAGTAGGGAAGAGTTCATATATTAAATAAAGCAAATTTGCAAGTCTAGACACTGATCTCATCACTAATGTATGTCTTGTTATCGCCTTCTGTGGATTCAGGATCAGATCCCTCACGGAATACTTATTTTATAAAAATTCTTTTTGATTGAAGCATTTTAATAAATGGGAATTGGAACCCCTTTTGCTTTACCAGAGAGCGGTGCTATTCCCTCACCATGAGTTGAGGATCCCCAAACGCTGTAGTGAATGCATATAAACATATGTGATTCACTCCACTCAGAATTTAAATGAGGATAGCTGAGGGAAAACCGAGAAATGAGGTAGGCTGAAAGAATGCATTAGTCATATACAGCACTTTCCATGCATTAATAATCAGTAATAAGCAAATATTCATAATTTAAATCATTTTCTGGGGACTGGACAAGAAGTATGTATGTTCAGGGGTCAATAAAATATGCTCAATACTTGTTGGCTCCTAGACTTGTTTGTAGGACATGGCTCAGTCCCGTTTCTGTGAAGGACGGTAATTGATTCTCTGCCATAACTAAGGCTGATCTACATGGTAAATTCCTTCTCCCATGCTACATTTTTTATTGGTGTTTTGCACTCAAGTTATTGCAGTTTCTCAAAGGAAACACGGGGGAATGATTGAGCACCGAAATGAAAAGCTGTCTTTCAACAACCTTATGCAAAGACAATGGAGCAGATACTGTGACTGGAGACTTCTAACCCTATGGGTGGGAGGAATCACCCCCTCGCTGCTGAGCCCTTAAAACTTCCCCCCGAAGCCCCAAACTGAAGGGGATTCTCCCGCTCCAATGTGAAATGCAAGTCCCAACAGGTTTTGTGGACTAAAGAGCTGGGTCTGCTCACAGTTGTGTGCTGCATCTGAATTGCTCTACCACTCTCCTGGGGAAAGACCGTTCTCCTACAGCCCTCTGAGCACTCGCGGCCACCATCTGCTTCTGCCTTTCTTCTGCTGCTCCACTGTTCAAAGTCAGATTCCAAGCCCATGAACGCCTGAACACATTTAAACTTTTTAGTTATGTGGGAAAAGAATTCTGCCTTCTTGTGTGCTACTGTTGGATTTAGAGAAATAGGAAGTAAAAAAAATAATGGCAATTAATTGGTAAACAGGAGAAGTCCTCAATCCATTGATCAAATATAACATACAAAACATACTGTACTGTGAAATAGCATTTCAGCTTGAACCAATTTGAGAAGAAATGTGTCAGGGCAGTTCAACAAACTTCATTGAAACATTTCAATTACCAGAATGTCAACACTGTTTGTTTAGCTTGTACTGAAACCTTCCAGAATATCCATTATCCTAAAAAAAAAAAAAAAATATTTTGCTTGGGGAGGAATCAAGACAAAATGGATTGAAAATTCCAAAATTTGCACTAGTCTACTAACAAAGGAGGAGATTGATGTCAGTTAACTTTTATTTAGCTGAAGTCAATATGCAGTCTAAGGTAGTTATTTACTTTTTCTTGGCAGGCACCTGCATCTCAAATGAGATGCCTAACTTTTAGATGAGCAAAGTTGGGGGAATGAAACCTATCCACAGTGTCTGAAAAAAAACCCCTACCCGTACTGAAATCAGACTAGATGAGTAGTACAGGCACTGAGAAGTTTTGCTTGTCATGCTGGTTAGCGCCACAAACCATCCCGCTTTATGTACCCGCTGTTTGCAGATAAAGGTAGTATAGACATTTGTATGCTGGTAGCTATTTTCATATAGAACATATTTTCTTACGGTATTCCAGCACGCACCATTCTGCTCCCAGCTTTCTACAGCTATGCAGCTAGGTGAATAGCAATGGGATATTAATATTGCTATTATTTTATATTTTAAATCCAGTTTTTGAAGCCTGGATTTAGTGTATCTCCATTTTTATCCTTTCTACCACAAGGAACTTTGCATAGCTTTGATGATATGCTTTAACTCTTCTATCTTATCAGTGTATGTGTGCTTGTAAAGAAGTTCATTTTCTATTTTAGATTTTAAATAGAGCACTTGAAGTGTGGGCATCAGCAATTAGAGCAATTCCAGATATCTTAGATGCTATCTCTGTAAGTCAACATGAATACAAATTAAGCTTATCTCTTGATGAAATTCTAATTTTGCTTAGAGGACTAATGGAATTGATTCTACATCTGCTAAATTTGATTGATCACTTCAGTTCTGTTCCTTGCTAGCAAACAGATCGACAGAAATCAAAGACATGGATTTACCTGCCTGCTTTCTGTGCTTGGTCTGAACTTACATATTAGGATATGAACGCTCCTACAAAACTGGAGATTGCTGTGTAGAATTGCTTTGTGTTTTCATCTCTCGGGCCACACTACTACTACATATTCAGTGCTAAACCGACAAAACCCATCATTACACCCTTCCCAAGGGAATGCTGAGAGCTGCAAGGAGTGTTCTATGTTCTAGCTAAAAATATCTTATGCTCAGATTACAATGGTTTCGGTTTCTGTATGAAAGGTAGCAGAAAACAGGGTATTGCAAGGGGCTAGTAGAGGAAGCTATAATATGTTTCTCAAACATTAATTTGCTAACAGCAGTGGTATTTTTCTATTTTCTGCGTTGGTTGTAGGCATAAGTGTGCAAGCATTTGTCCATGCTTCCTTCTGGATAATGTCATTGAATCTAGAAGGAACATAGAACATGGCAGTACTGACTGAAGAGTTACTGCACACGAGCAGAATTGTTTTGTGACCCAGCAAAACTAATGATAATGGCATAAGCGCAGTTTTACAACCAAAAGGATGCCAGAAAATGCCTCAGGCTGACCTGAAGTACCTCCAGTCTTTCCTTCTTTGTGTTCTCCACTTTTCCAATTATTTCTGTCTTCTCCCCCAAGATGAGAGAGAAGGCAGGGGAGTGGAAAGCATATGACTGAAAGATGAGGAGCGAGATATAGGGAGAAGGAAGAATGAGCACAGATGAGGGGATGAAAAAGACAATATTTTATTTTTCTTCTTCACCGTATTTTGCTTTGGTTTTCCCCTTTCTTCTTTCTCTGTTCTCCTCCCATTTGAAGTTAATCCACTGCAGAATAATGAGAAGGCAGAAGGGGACCCCTGTTGCTACCTGACCCAGTGAAACACTGGCAGGCAGCAGACAGAATATTAGTGCAATGGAAGACATAAGAAAAGGCCTTTTCCTTTCTTTTCTTTCTCCTTAGAGAGTTTTATAATGGAACAAGCCAATAAACCTAATTTCATCATGTATTACTGACTACTTAATGCAATAGTGTTTAGCACATCAGATAGCATGAGCATCAAGTAGGCAAATGAACCATATGTTCTCACATATAAGAAAGAATGACAACCTGTGTGATGCTGGATTTATTACAATTTCCCTTCTATATGACACCTCTCTAATACAATTTTAAATTGTTCCTACTCAGCTCCTGGGAACCTTGTTAAAGTGAGCCTTTCTGAGGGGCTGTCCTACACGCTGAGCTGTCCCAAGCAATCTGTCACTCTTCCATGTCGTATGGAGTTGCAATAAACTAAACCCCAGGGATGTCAGTGTTGTGCCCTCTCTCCCTTTCAGTTCACGTTCTATCCCTGCTTCATGCACGTATTCTGATTGATGTTCAGGATTTGATCCAAAGCCTGCTAATCTCATTGGAGTTTTTCCATTGATTTCAGCAGGTTGCAAATCAAGGTTCCTAATTAGGAGTTTGCACAAAAATAATGCGAGAATGCAACCTTCTGTTCTTCTCTTCTAGTCCAAGTTGTACTGCCACGTACAGCATTACCATTGCACTGTTCTGGTGTGCATTGCCATGCTATACAAAAATACTAGTACTGGATGAAAAAACATGCTGCACAAACATCAAAGAAAAGATAGTTCCTGATCCCAAAAGTTTTCAACCTAAGAGTAACATTAGAGGTAACAGATAGGTCAGGATGTGTCGGGGAGGTAGTGCAAAAAGGAGCAATAAGATATTAGCGTAACAGGCACGTGGACTGTTGTCAGTCATGCTGTCGGTGTGATGAACAGAGAGACTTTCTAGGGAGGAGTTTCTGGGATCATTTCAATGTGAAGGGCTCTGTAAAAGAAAGTGTAGCAACAGCACCTTGAGACTGCAGCTAATGCTTGGCCAACATTTAGGGTCTGTAAGGAGGATGCTAACAGCTCTGGTTTAGCCCTTGGATTTTGTTACGAAGAAATGCTACTATGTCATTACTTCTTTTCTATGAGAACTAAAAATCTTTTCAAATTTGCAGTGAAAGGAGAAGTCTGCTTAGGGGACATGCATGTTTTACTCGTACTTTGTAAGGACTAAAATTTCTATTCTCTGTGATGTTTTGAGCAAGGACGTGCGTCTAAGGCTTTAGTGATCCACATACAGACCCTATCATTAGCCTGGTTTTCAGTGCCCCAGTGTTTCCTACAAACCAACGGGTAGCCCAGCTGGTGGGTGCAAGAAGCTAGAGGTGACGAGAGGTAGACACGGCAGCAAGAGCATGTGCAGCTGAAAGAAGATGGATCATGAGTATGGAAGCTGAAGTCACTGAAGATGAACATTGCTTTTCTCCAATGCTGTGTATCTGTTATGGGGGTGTGCACACATGAACTTGCTGTCCAGGGTTTCTGAAAGCAAGCTAGCACCACGCTGTGTACCTGGTGTCAGGCACTTGCTGTATACACAGAATACTTCAAAGTTAACAAGAGGTCTTCCTGCACTTTTATTTTTGAAATATGTTCTGACAAGCAGATAGGGAAGATTCCCGTAAGTGAATTAAACTCCCACACAGAGGGTAATTCAGGGCCTTTTGTACTGTTTAAATTCTAGTTAAGTCCCATATTAAGGTCTTAGTTTTACATCTGGAGTGAATTTGGTCACATGAATGGCTGTGTCTGAACTCCTAATAATGTGTGAATCGTAAAAATAATGATTAACGGTGGGATTAGATTGAATAGTAGTAGTGTGGGCATACCATCCTGTGTTGAAAGAACTTTTCTCTGATGTACCAGAGTTCTAAGGATTTCATAAAAAGAGCAGAACTTGTTGGCAAATAGAAAAAATTGCAACCTTTTTCTTCGGCAATTCAGTTCATTTTCTACCTGGATTTTCACCAAAGAATTTTGCAAAGTCTGGTTCCTGATCCTTTCCTTCTCAGTGTACTACTATGTGTTTTTCCTGCTGTGAATGTTCAGATTAATCAGCAATGGTTGCATAAATACAATGCTTCATTATGTCCTGTCCACAAGGTAGACTAATAACCAAGAAATCTTCCTTTTTGCCCGGACGTGCTAAGGTATGGCTCTTGGCTCAGTCCAGGATTATGCTACGTCTCTCCATGCACCACATCCACTGTTTGGATGCAGATTTGAAATAGGGTAAGGACAGACACAGGGAAGAGAGAAGAGCCAGAAATGGGCCATGTCTTGTAAAAGTGACACAAGACCAAGCTCTCTGTGTGGGAAAAGATCAGAAATGTGTGTGACTAAAGACGAACAGCTCACCAGCACCTTATAACTATCACAAGGATTTAGAAAGCTGGAGGGATTAAAACACGGCAAGCAACATTTTTAGGTGTTGCTTGTTTGTTTTGTTTCCTGACTAAACTAGTTGTTCGCTTGGCACGTCTTTCTTTCCCATACACATAGAGGTGCTGTTGCACAGTACTCCCCAGCTGCAAGTTTTGAGACAGATTACCATGATAGATCTAGACACATGTCTACAGACATGGCATTTTTGTCACTTTTTTCTTTGGTCATTGCCTAAGAGCATCTGCCTCGCTTTTAGTACTTGAGTATGTTAAGGACTGGGCAAAACAACTTTTACTATTTTATGTTAAAGAGAGTACCATCTCCTGATAATGCTGTATTTTGTCTGGAAGCTTTATGACGGAGTATAACTCAGTTCAGATGTCGGTACGTATTTACATAATATAAATATTTGTGGTCCCAAATTGCAGAGATTCTATGCAAAAATAATGCTCCTTTTTAGGACCAGGGGAATTTTAAGAGATAGCAAGGAACAGTGTTCTAGTGTCATTTTCTATCATTACTAATAGTGTTCTTTTCTAACATACTTTAATAAGACTGTTCAGCTAGATTGTGTAGTTTTGTTTTGATCCAAATAGTTAACACAGAGTTTAATGGCGTTCATTTATTTCCCGTTAATTGTCAGTCAACTCTGAAGCTCATTTATAACAACATGCAGATAAGGAAAATCTTCTTTTAAGCATAGTTTATTAAATGACATTACTATTATCATACAAATTACGCTCAGAATAGGATAAACAGGTACAAAGATCATTAACATATAACACAGACAGTCAGACCTCAGATGGGACTCGGTGGGACCTTTTCAAAAATACCAGAGCTGTCATCAGCAGGTACAATTCATTTGCTCAGTCAAACTTCACTCACATTTACATCTGCATAAATCACTAGTAATTCTGAAGTTACTCAGGAGCTGCGCTCCTTTTTGCCCCTTTCTTCCCCTTGTACTTTTTAATTTAGCCTCTCTCCTGCTTCTCAATCTTTGTAAAATTACAAAAGTCAGTTATTGTCTCAGTGGCTGCTACCATATCTGAAGAAGTTTATAAACAATATACCTTTTCATAACCTATGAAAGCAAGAGTGCTTTTGCTCTTGAGCAGTAAAGTGAGACTGAGAAGACATGATTTCAAACAGGATTTCTCAGATAATAAAAATTACTTTGCCTCTGATTTCATCAGATCCAGCATACTCCCTTTTTATCTGCACAGTGCTATGAAGATGACTTCAATAACATTATGAGGTGTCAGACACTTGATGTTAGAGGCAGACAAGAGAAGAATGAATCTTTACATTAAGTATCAGAGTTACTTTATTTTGAAAGGAATTATTTTATGCCCTTGAAGAGACAGCTACCCTACTGGCAGTGCTGAAATGTGCAGAGGTAGGCTTGATTCCCCCCAGTTTTACACCATGGCAGCTCCACAGGTTTTGATGGGGATTTCAAAGACATTTGCCGTATTGAATTAATGCAGTTCATATCCATGAATTAAAATTGCACCTCTCTAGAATAGATTGGCTGAACAATACAGCAGTGTACAAAAATTACCTCTGCTGCACTTTAAAATCTAATGAGTTGACACCTCTTTCTTTTCCCCTGTTTTATTTTTCTATCAGCCTTGTTAAATACATATTACTCTTTCTTGCTTTTAGGATCAAAGCAAATAGCCATCAACAATCTTTTGTTCACATGCGACAACACTTTCGGAGATGGTTTGTTTGGCCTGGTTAATTAAAAGCTGTACCTATCATCCCTGCTTGATTTCTCAAGTCCTTTACTTAAAAAGTATGTGTGACAATCTTAATGAGCTCTCATTTCTTCCCAGTCTCATGTCTTCTGCAGAAACATTGCAAACTCTTCTTTTTGAACATCACACAGAGATATGACTCCAGCAGGTCTTGGGTAGGCTCTTTGTTTTCTCTTTCTGCGTTTAATGTTTATCTTGTACACGAAGGGAGTCACTCAGAGAGGACAAGGACGTGGATCAATCGAACAGAACAAGGGGACATTGCTTTACACTATGCTTAAATAAATCGGGGAAATACTTCTCACAAACTGTTCCAGGACTAAAGGTCTACAGAGGCTCAGAGGACTTTGGATTAATTCCTGCAGACAGATTTCATCCTATTTCGGAAAGGACTATCTCTGTTTCCAAACCCTGGGTTACAGGTCACTCGGTGCTGGGAAAGGATGCTGGTACCCACTGCTGCATCCTTACCCTGCCCTTGCCCTCTGCCTTGGGTGTCCTGCTGCTGGAAAATTGGCTAGACGTGTCTCTGAACTGGGCTTGAAGAGCTGTCCTATGTTCCTGTGATCCACGTGAAGAGAACTGCATGCAGCATACCCATGTTTTTGCAGGCAAAGTTCCCAGGCTTGTTACATACAGAATGATATTTCTGAGTATTTCTTTGTATGGATTATATTACTGGATTTTCATCTCTTCTTCTCCTCCTAGCAAGCTTTGTTCTAATTGAGCTATTTACCCAGAGGTAGCACCTGTGTAATTCAGGCAGGAACATAGGTGTCAGCACTAGTCTGGTAAGAATTTAGGCATTTCGTAAATCAGAGAAGCCAGTTTAGAATTAGGCTTATGCTTAAGCAATCCCTTGTTGCAGCAGGGCTTTATGAACAGCTGTATCCCAAGCAGCTCATTTCATTCTTCCTTCTCCTCCTCCTTTGGCAGGGATGCATTTATCAAATCTGCTTCAGATCTTTTTTTTTCCCCTCAACAGGCACTCATTTACTTATTGAGAGAAGTCCAGTTTTCCTGGCAGACAAAATCTACTTCTTGCATTATATTGGACAAGTTAAACTTCTCTTGTCTTGTCACGGTACTTGGAATTACTTTGTCTTGTGATGCAAATGCTAAGAATTATTATCTGTAGCCTTCAGGCAGCCTACAATGTTGTGAAAAGTAAGGGTTTTCAGCAAGCTTTTCAGCAGGTGAGACATGCATTTCACAGCTGCTTTTTAAATCGTTTGTCAGAGCTTGATCCGAAGCCAGTTAAAGGAGATACTCCTGTTGCCTGCAGAATCACAGTTTCATTATTTGAAAGACAAATGGAAGAGGATAAAGTGCAGCCTCTCTGAACCCACCCTCGGCATAAAGTCGTGGCTTTGGGGAAGTTTATGGCAACTTTGATGTTCATGGCAACTGGGTCGGTATTTCACATTGCTTTTTTTTTCTTGTGTTTGAAATGCATCATCTTGATTTTTTGCTGTGCTCTGCTTTCTCATCCCTCTGCTGACACAGACCTCAGTACAGCTGGAAATTACTCACTTTTTTTTTTTTTTAATTCCCTTCCCTGCTAACTAATTACTCTGGAGTCCTTTGTGCTTTTACATAAATTCTGCCCGAGTATCTTATTTACTGCTAGCTCCCTAATTGTCTTTAGGTAGCGTGACCTCTGTTTCAGACACCTCAGAAGCTTTTATTAGCTCACGGTTTCTCTTTGCTAAGCTCTGTTTTGGTCCGTTAAAAGAGCCGTTCCATCCTCATCCAGCCCAGTTGCTGAAATACGGTTTCAGAACAGCATTTTTTTCAGATCAAACATTACTTCGTCAGCTCTTGAGTGGGTACAAACACCTCTTAGTGGATAAACCAGGAAGCTGGGAATTATTCAGATCTCAATTCCTAATGAAGAATACAGGGAAAAAACTCTGAGCTAGACATGACTAAACTTCAGTGAAAAAACCCTAGCCAGACATCCATAGAGAGACTGTGCATTCAGAGATCCTCCCCTTTATTATTCTGTATTTTTACAGGCTGTTTTTCCTGTGTATTTACCTACAGTGGAAGTTTTTGGGGCCTGGGATAGTTTTTTTTTTTTGCCTCATCCCTACTTCTGGATTCCACTTTTTACTTAGAGCTTTTAGTGCAACGGCAGTAAAAAGAACAGGGCATCAATGTTTGGCGGTGAGAAAGATGCTACAATGACTTGTTATAACTTGTTATTCAGGTATCAAATTTATGAAAATTTGCTGATTCACATTTGAATATCATTGGATACTGTCTGATGAAGCCACCATGTGTTAGCTAACCAGTCAGTTGAATCAACTGTTTTATCACCCGCAGCTTCTAATGAGGGTGTTTTCTTGTGGCTGGTGCAAACTGATCTGAAGAAATGCATCATTAATGCAAAGAAAATTGCAAAGGCAGAGTGAAATACTTACAAATGTTTCTTCTTATTTAAACCTGCCTTTTAAACACTGCCATCAGGTGTGTCCCCATACTGAGGGGGAGAGACAGCCTCAGTCTCTTGTTCTGATGCACAGTGTTGTGATGCCAGCAGAAAGGCTCAGTTCTTTTTTGCTTGTTCATCCTTCCTTCTCCTTAAAATGTCATTTAGTTGATACAACATTATACTGAAGAACATATTTTGTTGCTTCATATTTTGCTCCTCTCCAGTGTAAGAAGGATATTTGACGGATTATTAAACCCAAACTTATTTTCTCATTGTACTACAAATTGCACGAAACAACTGCTGCAGTACCTGGTCATTATTGCCAAGGTAACAATGATTTTTCATTCAAGCCCAAATCCTTTCCCCTCGCTGCTCCACACCCCCGTGAGAGAGTGCCCAGCACCACAGGGACAGCTCAGCTTTTTCCATTCCTAAATCCACCCCTGCGCAGGAGCAGATCTTTCGGCAGGGTAAACTCAGACAGGAGTGGGAGACATGAAACTGGGGGGATGTAAGCGAGAAGACCGCCAGAAATCCAAGTCTAGTGCTTCTCTCCATCAACTAAGAGGCTGGGAGCATGTAACGGGAAACAGAACAAGGTCTAATGTGTGTTACACATATAGCTACAGGCGTATAAATACCAGAGTGGAACGTAGCAAGACAGTATGATGTTTTTTGTGTGTTTAATGGCTATGATGTTACCGCCAGCTTCAACTTCTGCTCTTGTTATTGTTCTTTTCCTTTAATAATTCATTACGTCATCCAGTCTTATGTTGTTAGTAATAAATATTAAATACCCAAGCAGTGAGGCATGAATTAGATTATTTCTTTTTATAAAAGGATTTTTGGATTAGATGTAAATGTCAATTAAAAGAGGAATATAAAAAAAAAGCAGTGCTTCTGTGAGCGCTGGCATGAATGAAGCCTGGTTTTCTGTGGATTTGTGACTTGCAGCTGGATCTTGTCAGAAGTAGTAAAGTGTGGCATTTGATGCCTACTAAAGAGTGTGCTTGTGTAGTGGCCTCACTGGCAATAGGGGCTGTACAGAGAGACCCTGACCTCATTTTCGTAGAACTTTCAGGAACTTCATGTCTTTCAGCCCGCTGTACTTCTAAACTGAGAAAAAAATGGTTGAGAACTTTGACATCTAGCAGGTACATCAGGTGGGTAGAAGAACTGACACAAAATTAACAAAACATTATAGCATAATATTGGTTTCTGTCCAAAAGTTCATTGCTCACCCAATTCAGTTTTCATATTGAAATTCTCTGCCTTTGGTAGATATGTGTTCTGTATGTTTGCGAAGAACATCCCAAAATCCTGAAGAGCCATCCTTGTGCGTAACAGCAAAACGATGCCAGGCGTGCAGTGAAAGCTTACCTAAGGAAAACATATGCCAAACTCTGTACTGACTTACATCCTAAAGTATCTCATTGATGTAAGGAAGCATATGAATAAGCTTAGAAATTAATTTTGTCCATAAAACCCAAGAGTGGTCCCAAAATCACTATTAAATGCACTTTACCCAATACTCTGCAAACTGGTGTAAACAACATAGTGACTAATAAGGTGATTTGAGGGCCCTATGAGGCAGCGATGTATTTGATTTGGCTCCTTGGCTTGTGAGATGGCATTTCAGCATCTCAGCTAGTCTGCTAATATCTTTTAATAATCCCGACAAAATTGCACAGGCAGCTGGGCTCAGACACATTATTATTACATAGGAGCACTGGGATCTGAAAAAGAAGCCCCCCATGGTAAAATATAGCACAATTAGGTAACAAGTTGGGTCCTTGTTCTTTCTCCTGAGACTCCAAATTTTGCTGCAAGAAAGTCAGCTAGCTAGGTTAATGGTCAACTCCAGTATGTCAACAGAACATTCCTAATATAGAAATCAGTAATAAGAAGAGGTGAAAATTGGTCGATGCATATTCAGCTTGCTGTAGCAGAGAAAAAGTGCAAAGGAAGCATTTAAAAATTAAAAGTAACACTGTATTTCTATTACTGTTCCTGTAACAGAAGTATTTTTTGCTTCTTCTTTGTTTGTTTATTTTATTTTATTTTATTTTATTTCATTTCCCCAGGGTCAGCTTACTAGAGGATGGCAGCCTCAGGCTCCATAACATCACCAAATCAGATGCCGGGGTGTACACTTGTATAGCAACAAATCAGTTTGGAGTGGCGAGAAGTTCAGGGAACCTGGTTGTGAAAGGTACTTTAGTATTTTCATTTGTGATTTATGGATATTGGAAAGCATATGCTTTTTTTTCATTGGGATGCCCAAGTCTGTGCCAATCAGTGCTAGTATTGACAGGTTTTTACTTGCAGTTTAAAACTGGAACTGAGCTGTCCACTGCTTGCAGCAAAGAAAACCTCATGACCACACCATGCCGATGATCAATTTTTTTATCAAGGAGGTCTCTCAAGACATCCACAGAAACATCTAGTAACACTAGTAATGATATTTGCACTGCAGTACCATTTGGACATCGCAGGTGTGGCTGCACTGTTGCAGGCATTGGGCAGGCAGAGTTTGAAACGACGCCAAGGCAGTGTGGAGGTTCGGTGTGCCCGGTGAGTTTATTTGGCTCATTTACAATTTATATCACATCTGAGACTGTGGAAGAGATTTTAAACCTGGGGTTCCAGAAGGAAATAAGATCTTTGCATCCCAGCTGTTGCGCACTGCTTTAGTAAAGAACTCCTAAGCCAACCAGAGCCAAGCAAAAACTCTTCTTTGGCCCTTCACAAGACTTTGGATTCTGAATATTAAAAATGCCATCTTCCACAGCCCTCCCCCCCCAGGCTAACTGCTACATTAATAACAAAACAGGGGATCTGTTAGTGTATCTTCTACGCTTTCAGACTAATTTGTTTTCCTGGCTATTAATACAAAGACACCTCATTTCACAGGATATCCCTTTGTCTGAAAACATTTTATTTTTTTGTTTATGTTTTCTTACATCAGACTTTGGTTTAGTTAAAACATTTCAACCATTAACTACAGGTTACTGCACCTAAACAGATCTTTTTCTGAAGGGAGAATGAGGAACATCCTCCTCTCACATTACCATTATTTTGTTCTCCGTGACGTATATGAGATAAAATTTTGATTCTCTCCTCAAAAACACAGTGACTCACCTCTTTGAGAGTCATCACTATGAACTTGTCCCATCAGGATCATTATAAGAAGGTCAATCCTACATCTGCCAAGGCAAAATGACTGATGGGGTCTGATGAGATGTGCGGCAGTGCAACTACCCAGTTATGCATGAAGTTTCCCAAACTTTGTACGGATGTCAGGAAGCACTGGCCTGACTTCAGAGCACCTC
Organism: Opisthocomus hoazin; assembly: GCF_030867145.1. Taxonomy (NCBI): domain Eukaryota; kingdom Metazoa; phylum Chordata; class Aves; order Opisthocomiformes; family Opisthocomidae; genus Opisthocomus; species Opisthocomus hoazin. Next base: position 3,314,485 of record NC_134424.1, on the reverse strand, counting down.
TAGCTCTAATGCAAGTCATGCTTTCTTCTTCTATTTTTCCTTTCTTTCCCCCCTTTTTTTTGATCAAGGCACTAAGTGCAGGTAACTGTCTGCCAATCATACTTTGTAGCACTTGCATATAAAACAGAAATAACCTTTAGGACTGGAAAACCGGGTTTCTTCTTCCATTCTTTCCCCTCTCTATGTTTACTGTGTGCCCTCACTGCGAGGGACCGAACTTCCCCCAAGCTGCTGCTTTCTTTGCTCTCAGCTCTTCTCAGCTGGAGTGGAAGTGTACAAACTCATGGCTGAGAGGAGTGGGAGACACAGGGTTCACAGTCCTTGACTGGGAAGGACTTGGTCCTGGGTCTTCTGTGCTCTGGATGAGGACTGTAACCACGAGGCTCCAACCGTTAGTGTGAGAGGTGGAGAGCCCCCAGGTTGCTGTCACTTGGAGGAGTGTGCTGCTTGCCCAGGAAGGCGTGCACTCACAGAAAGGGACCTTCTGTGCAAGATCCCACTTGGGTGACAGTTCTGACTTGCTGCCAGCCAAAGCTGCAGCAGGCACAGAGGGCGGTTGGGCAAGTGGCTCTGTTTGGCTTCTCCTTTTGAGCTAGGCAATTTATTGAGCAGTCTGTGCTGCTTTTGGATGGGGGTCTAAATCCTCCCACTGAAAACAGTGACAACTCCAACAACTAATCCAGCTTTTCAGACCACCTCGGTGAGGCCAGGAGTTTTATTTGTAGATGTTGTGATGCTTTTGTGAGAGCTGTATAAATATCTTCCCTAATGGCCATCCTGTGATTATCAATTTAAACATGCAGAAAACCACCTTATGGGCTAGGAGACACATCCTATCTAATGGTCCCACCTGCTGCAGTTCTCCTTCCCCCCAGAGCTGCAGCTGTGTCTGCGCTGGGGCTGAGCTCCTGGTGTAACCGCATGCTCAGCTCCAGTCCCAACCCAGTGATGCTCTGCAGGGCCGTGTCTTCCCTGCAATATTTTTCACCCTTCTTTGAAACACAGTTAAATACATCGTGAAACACATTCAAGTATATTATGACCAAAGTAGTGGCTTCAAGTTTTTGCTGTGTTGATGGATGGTCTATCTCTATTAGTAAAAAGAAATTGTACAAAGTTATTGCTCAGTTGGACTAGTCCAGAGCTGGCAGACATGAAAAGAGATATGGTTTGCACAGATATTCCTACGAGCAGTAAGTGAAATGATTACGCTCTGTTTCCTCTGATTTTTGATCACTGACAGAAAAAAAAGAAGGAAAACGGAGGCAAACAGCAAGTGTTTTTTCTCTTTGCTTCTGCACAATCTTTTCAGTACAGACACCTTCTTACAGAAGTATTCATATTTATTGATTTTAGATGTGGACAACAAGTTTAAAAGTGGAACTTGTGAGACTATAGTAAGCATATGTATCAGTTTTGCAAAACAGCTAGCTATAATGATGTCTGTAGTTACAAGAACAGCACATTATTAAATGTAGTATGTAACTCTCCTTTTTTCTCAAAATTCTTGTTTTCAGTGACTTCAGCATGGTTACTGTAGCCTGCAGACACAATCTTCTCCCTAACCTACTGCAGCTGGCAAAAATCTTTTTCGTACTCATATTATGAAAGGCAATTAACATTGATGCAGTGCAGTGTGTAATCCGAGACGATGCTACAGCACAGCTAGCAATGAATAAACTAAGAAGTTTAGGGTTTAGCCACTCTGACTTCGTTAAGGTTATATTCCATTTCACATATCACATCCATACATCCTAATGGAGCAATATGGGAAAATCGCATTAAAACATGAAAAAAATGTTTTGTCTAGCATTTATGAAATTTATTAAAACACTGAGTAACAACATGGTATAAAAATGATCTTGTTTGCAGGGAACATTTGTTTTTGTTTCCCCTCTGGAGAAGTTTTGGCTGTTCAATTATAGGCCTCATTGCTTCAGCATTATTTTCAACTGAAATGTCAGAACTTGGAAAAGCATATCTAATGTGCAAATTAAGTTTATTGCTGCTCATTGAGTTGTTTATTCTTTGTGTGAGAAGTCTTTATTATACCTACAGCACTCACAACATCTTATCTGTTTTCTCCTCTGGAATGGGATTTGCCATATAATGCATGTCTGCAGTTGCTAAGCAAGATAGATAGATAATGTAGAACCAAGAGCTTTTAAGAAGCTTTTAAAAGTATTTGAGGTGGAAGTCTTAAAGACAACCGCATAAAAGAAGCAGAAAATATCACACAGATGAACCACTTTACATCAGTGGTATCACTGGATATGAGCAGGCTACAAGGGATACAACAGGATGATAATACTATAATAAAATGGATTTTTTTGCTGACACTACTGAAAATACACACCTCACACACAAACCCAGTACAATTCACAAAAGGACAGTTTTAAGTATTTATGTGGTGGAGGCAAATAGGCTCAGGCCAACTAGATAGTAGAATTCTTGTAATACTAACAGCGTATAGCTATTGGGATATGTTGTGTTACAAGCAGAAACCTTTATGTTCTGATATTCCAAAATACCAGTTCATTAGAGAGTTCCATGGAATGCATTTTTTCAAAATGTTTATCTTTTCCCTAAGGAGGCATTTCATAGCTTTTAACAGATAAATGATCTCTGGAACTTTTATTCCTATTAATAAGATTCTATAACAAGATTGCAGATATCTTATTTCTGATCTCTTTGAATGTGTGATCAAATAATGACACAAGAAATGAGATGACAAACCTAATGAGGCAACCATAATATTATTGGAACCTCCTGATGAAGAAAAGTTTCAAAAAATTCCCAGCCACTTTCACTGCAACCAGCTGGAGCTAATGACCCTTCCTGTACAATAGGCAACTGCCTTTGACGGAAGCTTAAAGATTTTAAAAAAAACAGGACATCATTTTCTATCTGTATTCTATGGGGTTTAGAATGTAACCATAGAATCTGATAACAAATTCTATGCAGTCCTGTTTGTGTCATTCTTACTTATTCTTACCTTGACCTTTCCATAGAAATAAATTGATTCTATTTATAGTATTTTATTTATTTATAGAGTCCTATAATTGTACACAGTGCGTTGCAGAAGAGTCAAAATGTAGCGATCCTGGTGACCAACCATCCAATACAGAGAAGCAGGAGCTAGGAAATGAGGCAGCATTAAGTCTTGTGGCAGTAGAGGTGATGCGGGTCTTGTGGAGGTTAGACATTCGAGAGAGAAATTTGAAGGACGAGCAGTACTTGACACAAGGAAAAATCAGTAGTGGTGTAAAGTTTGATTAATGCTGAATGAACTAAAGCAGAAAAAGTGAATTTCACCCCTGGTATAAGTGCTTGATTCGGAGTTTTAGCAGAATACTCAATTCGAAGGGTATCTTCAGGGTGTCATCAAAGCACTGCAAAACAGATACATCCAAGTCAGCTTTAAGCAAGACAGATAAAAGAACAGCAGCAGTTTATATCTGGGAGCAAGGAGCTCATGTCAGGCTTTGGGGACTACCCGAAAGGCCTGGGAAGGTGGACCCTGTAACCACCGTTTACTCATGTCGAGATATCGAGTGTACCAATGGAAGGCTGGGGAAACATGCTGTTGCCAATCTAATTGATTTACATTGTAAAAGAGCTTTTTTAGGGCCAATCCTCTCCATTGCCAGGGGCTGTTGCACTACACAGGAGGCAGGAGCTGTGGAGGGGACCCTCTGCAGGGATTTCAGAGGAGCCAGTTCCCACCTCCTTGTTCTCCTGGATAGGTCAGACCCAGGGGCTACAGGAGGTGAGAGACAGCCCAGGCTGACTTGCCAGACCCTTAAACACCCTCTTGTAAATCAGGCTCAACCTTTTGCATCATTTGTGAGTGAATATATGTGGAGACATCTCTCCTATACAGCTGAAGACAGAGCAGACCAAACCCAAGTGGAGTCTGGAAGAAAGCATACCATAAAAGTTCAGAGCACTGTAGAATTTCCACTTTGAGGTTGATCGTGGTGTTCTGGGGAAGACTTTCCTTCTTCAGTGACATGTTTCACCAGCTTTAAAAGCTCAGTGTGGAGATGCACTGCAGTTTATAGGTTCAAGGCAGGAAATAGAGGTTTACAGTATGGCTTTGAAGGAAGAGATGATGAGTTTGGAGGACCACAGCAGGCCAGCAGATCATGCGTCTATACCTGCTAGTGGCAAAAAGACGTTCCAGCTATCATGAAAACAGCTTTCCAACTTTTAACATATAGCACAGCATTGCTTCTTTTTTCTTCTAGTATCATATACAGCATTATTGCACATAATAGAATTTCTCTCCTTAAAGTGTTATTCATGCAGTTCTATTTCAGCTGTGAAAACAAGAAGTACAGGGGGAAAAGCAAGAAAGAAAACTTTATGGAGGTTCTCTGCAGTTCCCAGACACTTTTCAAAATTATTCTATAAAAGTTACCTGTACTTCGCAATGGAATTACTTCATTTGAGATTTATGGAGCCAAGTTCTTTGCCAGCGTGTGCTGACATCTGTGGAGCTGCGCCAACAAAGAATCTGGCCCTTGAATCATCTGGAATTTATTGCGTCTGACACATTGCTTCCAGGGAAAGGGAGAGATTTCTCTAACCTAATGATTGAGTATCTTTAAGACAGTCATCTGAGGCCTTCACATTTTTGCAGTCCTTGACTTCAGACAGACTGATGGAGCTGCCACAATGATAGTTTTACGTGGCTGTGAAGAGTAATCAGAGCACACAGAGGAATCTGAGAAAGCCTGTTCCAAGTCTGAGATCTAACCCACGACAAGAACCTCTGACGATCTCTTAATGACACCAGGAAAAAACACCTAATTTATCTATAAAAATAAAAATCAGATAAGTCCTTTCTTTGTTTTTCTTGGAAAACTTTACTTGATGCCCGCAGCAGGTATATCACTGAAGCTAGTGACACCCAGTTTTTTATTTTGAAAGGTGAGCAGAAAATGCAACATTCTGTCTTGTTTTTGCTTGACCTCTGCCATAAGAGTAGCTCATCCAGCACAGCTTAGATGCTGGGGAGAAGCCCTTGAAGTTTTAGCCCCTATCGCCTGTCTGTACCTGTGTATGAATCAGACACGGCAATGACGGTGACTGAATGAAAATGTGTTTGAAGGTAAGCGGTTGGGTGCCCTATCGTTTATCAACCCTTTGGAACGAAGGCCTTGGTAAAACCAAAATTCTGAATTTTCAAGTGCATTTTTACAGGGTTAAGCCAGGATGAATGCTGAACTAATGCAGCTTGTGCAAAGTTTCTTCTCCTCTCACATCATTTTCAGAATGTATTAATATTGTTGAATAGATTCTGCTCTCATGTTGTGCATCTGCCTCTAAATTCTCACCATTTTATAACACTTTCATGCACTAAAGCTTTGTTCAAGGGAATTGCTTACAACAACATGGTTGTTATCTCTAATCTATCTGCCAGACATCTCAACAAAACTGAAGCCATACAAACCTATTTCTTTCCTCTTCAGCGAGCTACTACTTGCATTAAGAAGAGCTGTAAGTTTGATTCTTAGTGTAAGGGGTTAAAAAAGATTACGTACATGGTTTTTCTGTCTGTGAAGATACCTTCTTTGAAGCTGTAACAGAAGAATCACTGTGCAGTAAACTAACGCTAACATTAATATAGATTGAGGATCTCAACTATAAAGTAAGCGGAGATGGAGAGCAATTTTGCTTTTGCTGCAGTATCCTGTAAGGAAAGATTTTCAAGTTTGAAGAACCCTGGGCATATTCTTTACAGTCTTAAGAATGAAATCTGCACTTTTTGAGCTGATATCTATTGACTCTGGGCTTTACAAAGTAACATATGACTAATTTAGCAGGTTGCCTCTGACATCTGCTCGCTCTCAGAGGCACACAGCGCGCTCATTGTATTGATACTGCAAAAGTAATAGGCTACACATGGGTAAGAGTGTTCTGAAATCATCATCATATTAGAGATAATTTTCTTTATTATGGAACATTTGGGCCAATTTTAAATCATTTCACAAATGGTACAAAACTAATTCAAGACCTACTATTTTTATAAGCATTTTAATAAAAAGATTTTTTTTTTTTGTCTCCACAGAAAGGACTGTAATTACTATTCCACCTTCTAATATGGATGTAACAGTTGGGGAAAGCATAGTCCTTCCATGCCAGGTGTCTCATGACCCCTCTGTTGATGTGGTGTTCATGTGGTCATTCAATGGCAATAGAATCGATTTTAATAAAGGAATACATCATTTTGAAAGAATTGGAAGAGTAAGTTTCTTAAACTCCTTAGTGCTTAATGAAAGTATTTGCCACAGTCTTTAGACGACGCAAATATTTATCATAATTCTTCCATCGTTATTTATATGCAGGGCAAATCACTGTTTCTTTACAAGGGCTGCAGCCATTTTTTTTTCTTTCTTATATTTCATAAAGGCGCTTGAGTTATTTGTGAAGCCATAATAAAAATGTCCATATGAAAGAAACTGATGATAGCTATGAATATTTTAATTTAAAAGCTGCATTTTTTTATTAATATTGAGCAATTTATAAAAATATCCAGTATGGAAAACATGTTGTGAGTGATTAGTTTGCTTTCTTTGTATCTCCAGGAATCTGTTGGGGATTTGATGATAAGAAATATTCAGCTACATCATTCTGGGAAGTATGTGTGCATGGTACAAACAACTTTAGACAGTCAATCTGCAACAGTAGATATCACTGTGAGAGGTATGTCTGTTACATGTAGACACACGTGTCTTCTGGAGGAATTAGAAATTCTTAACATCAGCTGTTAAGTGATCACTAGGATAACAATTCAACATTTCAACAGAGAAATCCTATGTATCTTGTACCCTTGGCCGCCACATTGGATAAAAGGTTCTAGGCAGCACAATCCTAACATGCAGCTGACCCAGGGAGATCTGTGCAACTCTGTCATGGCTTCTTTGGAAGGTCAACGTTTCTGGCCATGCAGCAGAAAGAGAAATGCGGTTATGGGAGCAGATCCTCTAAACCCTAACAGAAATCAGAAACCTGTATAGTGCATCATCTTGCATTCTTTCTAAACCTCAGTTTTGATTAAATACAACAAGAATTCTGAAAATGTTGGATAGTTCAGCAAAAGACACATTGGGCAATTTTCTTTGTCAGACAAAAAAAAAATCCCTTGTTTGCAGTTTTCATATTAGAAATATAAAGACATTCATTTTCCTGACTCAAAACCCCTCAGTAATTAGAAAAATGTAATACAGGCATGAAGTCATCATGTAGGGATTGTGTTGCTTTCATGAAATTGCAACTTCATGAAGAATTCCACTGACTTGAGAAATTAAGAGCTGCCCAACCCAACACAGCAATGAATCTTCTCTTCCTAATACCTTCATCTTAAAATGCTAATCATATTAGGCCCCCCAGGTCCACCAGAAGATGTTGAAGTTGAACATATTACTAGCACTACTGCTGTGTTATCCTGGAAGTCTGGAATAGATAATAATAGTCCAGTCCAGTTCTACAGTGTTCAGATGAGGACTCCTTTCTCAGTTGGATGGCAGGCAGTTACAACAGGTGAGCAATTTGAGAGTTGCCTTGTATTTTTTGCATATAACATTAATTACTCCAAAAATAAATTGTCACAACATGTTTGTTTCACCTTTAGTTCCTGAAGTCATTAATGGTAGGACTCACAAGGCGACCGTGGTTGACTTAAGCCCCTGGGTTGAGTATGAGTTTCGTGTGGTTGCCAGCAATAGTGTTGGAATTGGGGAGCCAAGCAGACCATCAGCTCTACTGAAAACTAAAGCAGCAGGTAAGTACCTAATTTTTGTCATTTTTTTCCACACAGACACATTGCCAGCTCCCAGGTGTGAGAATTTCACTGCAGCAGAGCCATTCACTCCTACAGGGTTACTTTCATATCTGTCTAGCATTTTAGTCTGTGACTGCTATGGCTTCATGACAACAGACCTGCACTACCAATGCAAGGGATTCTTGGGCAGAATTGAGGTACCGCACACGTTGCTCTCTGGGTTGGAGATAAAGCAATAAAGGCTGGAGCTGGCTCATGCTTCCTCTCTTTGATATGTCCCAAAATGTCCCAAAATCTATCTAATCCCCATGCCTGAACACAAGCTTTCATTCAGGCAATTGGGGAGCAAAATTTGTTTTCTTCCAATTATAACTGCATTTATACCCTGCTCAAGGACTTGCATAGAAAATGATAAAGGCAGCTCTCTGGCATATCCTAGCACGAGTGTATAATGCCTTTGCTGCAGAGGATGTTTGACATCTGAGCATCAGTAGGGACAGGATATTGGCTTTAAATGGAGACAATAAATTACAGCATCCAAAGCCCAATGAAATTAATAGCTTCCACTGAATCCAGGGCGGGATCCTTACTATCTGTCTAACCTTTACACATTTATCTTCTGAGACTTGGAACCTCATAGGAAGAAGACTCATTCTTGGATGACCGTCACTGTTGGTCCGTCGACCTACTCAGTTTGGTAGAATTTATTTGAAGAAAAATCCTTTGGTTAGTTCCATTTCTCCCAGCCTCCTGCTCATCAATCCTCTCCTCCTATAAAATCATTAATTACAGGATGGAAAGCAGTAAAATGGAAGCAGCTTTTACAATCCGCTTTCTCTTCTCTGTTTTTCTCGTTTGCAGAGATCTGAAGTTTAGCAAGATGCATTTCAAGGCAGAACTCAAAATATAGTATTGTACATTGTACAAGAGAAAATACATATATCCTTAGAAAGGAGGATCCATTCGTTTCTCAGAATACCTATAATGTTTGTCCAAAGTATTAATATTTGTCAAGATGTATTAAATCAGTTGATTTATATTTAATAAGTTCTTTTTCCTGTTGTTGAAGCAAAAATTTATACTGAGTACTGATGCCAGAAAAAAATATTTGATCTTTAGAATACCATTTTTGATAAATTTTGTCAGCTTTCCAAGTGCTGAGAGACATTAAATGAGTCTCATCAGCAGTCAGGACTGCTTGGCCAGTGTGGTACTAAAGAAGATTGTAGGCTGCTCCCGAGGAAAGCAAAGAGGAACAACAAGGGAAACTCATGGGTTGAGACAAAGACAGTTTAATAAGACAACAAAGGAAATATTAATACTCTAATCATAATAGTAATGAATATGCAAAGCAAACTATATACAATATGATTTTTCTCACCACCCGGTGACCAATTTGCAGTTAGTCCCCGAGCAGCAATCACAGAATGCCAGACTTGGAGATACTGTGAATTTTGCAAAGCTCCTGAAAAGGACTGAATTCCTGGCAAAGTTTGAACTCCTGGACAACAGAGGATTTGAACTGAAGGAAAAAAGAAAGAGCAGATTCCTCCTCCCCCCCCCGAGCCAACCCCCATTCATAAGCTGAGCATGACATCCATGGTATGGAATATTCCCATCAGCCAGCTTGGGCTGGCTGTCTGGCGGTGCTCCCTCCCAGCTTCTGCACACCTGCTCATTAGTGGAGTATGGGACACTGGAAAAAGTCCTCAGTTTCGTAGCAAAGACTATAAACATAGGTGTTATCAACATTCTTCTCCTACTAAATCTAAAACACAGCAGCTACTGAGAGGAAAATTAACCCCATCCCAGCCCAAACCAGGACAGTCTTCAGATGGTCTTTCTTGCTGTTTGTGGTATTCAAAACTAACTATAAAATCAGTAAAAGCTTTCATCTTTTAAAGCTTTTTTTTTTTATTAGAGGGATTCAGAAGGCTAGGGCTAGAAACAGAAAGAAAAAATAGAAATATTATTTATCATGTCAATAGCACAAGGAACATTTTTTCCTTACAGTGTATCACCATGTTAAGCTTAAAGAAGGAATAGAAAGACACACTTCAGGTTTTGGTTTCTTAACCCATTCACTAACGTAGATCATTCTGTCTCAAAACATTGCTGTGCAGTGGGAGAAGTAACAGCTTATCTTTATCAGAATAGGAAACTGAAAACAGTGTGACAGTGTGGACAGCAAAAGTCTTGCCATGAAAGGGTGAATTTGAATTTCGCTGTTATAATAGCTATTTTGCCAGCTGAAATCTGAGCATTAGTAGATTTGTGGATGCAAATGAGCCGCTGTTCATTTCGTTAAAATGGAGCTGAGAATTAATTGAGCCTCTCTTGGTGCACTCAGCTGTAAATTCTCGTCTTTTTCTCAACTATGACCCAGTTGAGGCTCTGATGAACAGTAGCACAAATTTTTTCCCCATGCAAACGTAGTAAGTACTGAACACATTGAACACATGAACTAATTGAGCATCAACTGGTTCATGAAACAGCGAAACATTAGGCTGGAAAGTCTGTTTTGTCATTTTTGCCTTTAATACAGTTCTTCCCATTCTGGGGTTATTTGCCTCAGATGTGCACAAAGACGTTGACTGTGAGTGACAATACTGAATACGTATGCTAAACTCCCCCAAAGAGCCTGTCTGTTTGCACTTGCACTCACTTTTAGGACTGCACAACAAAATTATCGTGACATTTCTACGTTTCTAGAGAGGATGAAATCGGATAAAGGTTTATATGTGGACTTCAATCTAGAAGTGATAGTGGGTTCACATATAATTCTGTGAACTTAAAGGGCTGTTGGCTTTATTGCTTTCGTTAGAGCTGGGCTAGCTCTGGGTGGGAGACTTGGGGAAGGACAGGCGGACGTGGCGAAACTTGTCAAAGTCTCTGAAAAATCTTCTGAGATAGAACTGTCCTGCCTGTTTCTGACCCTGTCCTCAGCCCTGTCTCAACACATCCAATTTTCAGACAGTGAGAACTGAACGAAGGGAAAGACGAAACAATCTTAAAATTTCTAAAAATTGTACCAAGGGTTTAGAGATGGTAAACAGTACAAATGCCTGCTTACAGGGGGTTTCTGTCTCAGTCATTTCCAGAGTTGTCCTCTTGTTCATACTTCTCCAGCACCTGAAAAGGAACACGATATCTTCCTTGCAAGTAGATCTATAGCGAACTATACAGTAAGAACAAGGCTGCTCTGTCTAAATTCCAGCCGTTACATCACAAACCAGTTCCCCAGAACTGCCAATATTTATAGGCTAATGAGGTGGGCGTATTTATGGAAATACAGAGCAAGAGGCAAGAAATTCTGGTATTTTCCTTGCCTCTCTACCAGGAGCCGTTTGAGTGATGAGAAATCCTTTCAGCGTGGGACACCAGCACATTGCTTGACCTTGACCCTGTACCTATGGTGCCATACACCTGGAGCAATGCTGGGGACATCAAGCTCTAATCAATGAACTTTTGGACACTTGCGGTGCTGGGAGAAGGAGAAAAGCAAATTAAGAGTGTTAAATTTCCTAAGAAAATCATACAGCCAATTAAAAAAATTAATATATTGCTCCAACAACATGTTTGCTGAACAAATGCATAATTAGTAAATCGGTAGTGTTGCAGCTACAGTCTGAATGGAACATCATTTTGCCAATTAGTTGATGAGGCATAATAATGTCAGATACTTGATGCTACTAGCTTCTTTAATTAATTTTGTGAACCAGGGTACTCATGTATCAAATACATCTGTGGCTTCAGCCTTATAAACTTGAAAACGTGTAAACATAATTTCAGTTCATTTAAAATGTACTGTTACATAATGTAGTCCCTCTTCTACATGTTGGAAGGCAGAATAGCTGCATGTGAGCTACGAAAAACTCTAATCCTCCAGCTGACAAGACCCCCAGCAGTAGCGGTGGGTAGTCGGAAGCACCAACATCTTTTCTTCTCCAGTTCCTGTCGTGGCACCAACGAACGTCGGCGGAGGAGGAGGGAGCCGTTCTGAGCTGGTCATCACATGGGAGGTAATTGCTAGCTCAATTAAAGTACAAATTCTAATAGGGAAGAGTCCATGGGTAAAATCACTGCTCTGCTAAAATCTGAAGGCTTCTGGTCCTTGGCTTTGGCTGAGCCTGGATTTCATCCTGCATCTGAAGAGAAAACAGCCTGTAAGATATACAGCAAGTTTTCTGTGTTACAGTGAACAATTTATAAAAATAAACAGTTTAAGAGGCATGTTATAAAGATGTTTAGAAGTCTGTATAACCCTCTTATCTCCATTGTACAGGAGGCGCTTAACACACTAATCTGCTTGGCCATTTTCTGCATTAACATTTTTCATACTTTTATTCACATGTTTTTCATTCTGGAACACTGTGCTGACAAGACATATCCTATTATGCGTTAAAGGAGATGAGCCCTTTAATTCTCCAGCACTCCAGCAAGACCAGAGAATATACATTTTGAGAACATTTAATACCATACTACAAGTTGCAATGGGTGAGCACAGGTCGTTTCAGAGAGCGGAAAGTAAGCATTGCGGGAAGGAGCCCTCTTTCTCCAGCCACCCAGCAGCCTTCTCATGGGCAGGCAAAATCTTGCAAAGCCCATGCAGTGATGGGGCAGGTGCTTGGTTGGGGCTCCAGCCCTTACGGAAAAACTCCCCAAAACACTGCTCCTACCTGCTTTTTTCATCACCGCTGAAAAACACGTATGAAGTTAATGTGCATTAAGAGCACTGGGGTACACTAAGAGGAGTGTGGCCAGTAGGTTGAGGGAGGTTCTCCTTCCCCTCTACTCTGCCCTAGTGAGGCCCCATCTAGAGTACTGTGTCCAGTTCTGGGCTCCCCACTTCAAGAAAGATGAGAAGCTACTGGAGAGAGTCCAGCGGAGGGCTACGAGGATGAGGAGGGGACTGGAGCATCTCTCCTAGGAGGAGAGGCTGAGAGAGCTGGGCTTGTTTAGCCTGAAGAAGAGAAGGCTGCGAGGGGACCTAATATATGCTTATAAATATCTTCAGGGTGGGTGTCAGGAAGATGGGGCCAAACTCTTTTCAGTGGCGCCCAGCGACAGGACAAGGGGCAACGGGCACAAACTGAAGCACAGGAAGTTCCAGCTGAACATGAAGAAGAACTTCTTCACTCTAAGGGTGACGGAGCACTGGAACAGGCTTCCCAGGGAGTTTGCAGAGTCTCCTTCTCTGGAGACATTCAGACCCCGCCTGGACAAGGTCCTGTGCAGCCTGCTCTAGGTGAGCCTGCTTCGACAGGGGAGTTGGACTGGATGACTCACAAAGGTCCCTTCCAACCCCGACCATTCTGTGATTCTGTAATGTGACTCACCTAATTAAATCTCTCCCTTGGTTTTGAGGGCATCTGGCTGAAGTAGGAGCTACCCCGTGCCACCAGCAGCACACAGCTTGGAGGCCAGGGGCCAGGCAGCCTTGCCATGTGTCTTGCTCTCAGGTGTGACAGTCTCAGAGACTGCACAAGCTGACCTCTCTTTAGTTCCGAATCTGAGATGGGGCCTTCCAAAACACGGTGCTCCCTTTGTAAGTCATGGAAAACATTTCTTCATAAAAAAAAAAAAGACTTCTAGTTCTGCTTAAGTGAGGAAAGCACTCTGCTCTCTCCCTTGGCTTCATTCTTTTTCCAAAGAAATAACCAACTTATGTGTACAGTTTGAAGGAAAGGAAAAGGAAATAAGTTAAACTAGAAATGACGCTATTCATCAGCTGAATGAGTTCCCTGTGTTCTCCTATATGCTAAAAACTGTGCCATTTAACCAGCCTTTTGTAGGAGGAAGGGAAGTGATAGGAAAAAAAAAATGAGGTCAAAGAAAAAAGTGCTTGCTGGATAGATAACATTTCCAATGCTTTCCCCTCTCCAGGCTCTAAACAGAGTGAAACTTCACTTTCACTGAACTACGTTTCCCTCCATACACATATTTCACTGTTTTGTTTCATCTTCTCCTCTACTGATCTACTTTTTGGCAGCAGCAGAACATGAAAATTGAGAGCAACCTAAGAGATCTCAACCAAATTATCCTGTCAGACTCCATAGTGTGTCCTGAAAAATAGTCAGAAGAAATACTAATTACGCCTAGCTAACAACACTGAGCACAACTCTCCAGCTTTCTGTGATGAACTCACTAAACATCTTGATTAAATCTGAGGTCACAGAAGCCTCAAAAACAAATTAAATGCTCTAGAAAGGATCTTGAACTCCTATAAATCCCCAGTGCACCATCATCCCTCGAGCTTAACTCTCTTGGGACTGTATAAGAGATAGAAGGGGGCATATTGGGGAATTAATCTTTGTAAAACACTTAAGGAAAGACACACTTGTTTTATACATTTGAATTAGAAAAAATTTATGAAGAAAAGAGTAAAATAAGTCCCCTGATATCTTCTGATGTACTTCCTGATTTTTTTTCTCCCATCTTCTCATGCTGTTAGTGCTCCTGGGAGTTTCTCTGCAGGAGAGGATCTTGGAGCCAGGAACGATCATAGGGGCTGTGGTCCTGCCCCTATGTTTTTCTCTCTCTTTTTGTACCTTTTTTTGTGGTTGCTTCTCTGTGCACCTTACTTCTGTGCAAGCATTTAAAATAAATGAAGTTTTGCTGAGAAACACTTCCTTCCTCCATTTACTATTGATCTTTTCTTGTTTCATAAACATTCTCTTGCTTCGGGAAGCCAATGCAGAAGTATTTTTATTCCAAGAAAACAAAAAAGTTCATGCTGGATACGGTGTTAATGTGATTGCCTGTTCAGTATGAGTCATTAATGCGTATCTTGACATGAGATTTTATTAATAGAAACATTAATTTTGTCATGTTGACTTGCAATAACATTTCTGTTCTAAACAAACTTAAATAAGAATATGTTCATGCACTCGAGACTTGCTTGTGCTAAAAAAATACATAAATACTGGACTCATACGCAGGCAATTATACAGCTGACGCACACTTCTGTGTATACATTTGCTCCTTTCCCAACTCTTTTTTTTTTTCTTTAAAAATCATTTATTTATAATTAACATCCCTATACCCCTTGGGGAAAAACATCAACTACAACCTGTGCTGAAAGAAATGCTTTTAATTTTGAAAACTTCATGCCTGAAAGAGAGTAACTTTAATGGAGCTGATCAGATATTTTGTTTCTAAATTGATTGCCTCAATAGATTTATTATTTTGATTTTTATTTCAATATTACATTGACTGATGGAGCAAACATTATTATCTTCTCTAAGGCACAGTCAACTAAATCAATACCACTAAAATATACTCAGAGAATGAAGATTCAATTAAAACAGTGTATACTTGCAAATGCTTATTGACTCTCTGCCTTGTCACTACAGCCAGTTTCAGAAGAACTACAAAATGGGGAAGGTTTTGGCTACATCGTTATGCTTCGTCCTCTTGGCTCAACAACCTGGACAAAAGCAGTGGTGGCTTCAGTGGAAGCAAGCAAATACGTTTATAGGAACGAAAGCATTACACCTCTCTCTCCTTTTGAAGTGAAAGTTGGTGTCTACAACAAGGAAGGAGAAGGGACCCTGAGCTCCATATCCATTGTCTACTCAGGAGAAGACGGTAACGCCTGTTGCTCTTATTAGTAGTGGTCATGTAGCACCAATAGATCCCAGATACGATCAGACAGATCTCCACAGGGAGATTAAGGATCCTGTCAAAGCTGCTCATTGAAGATTGACAAGTTACACAAGAAAGAAGATGGGAAATTGAAGTAAAAAAAGGCAAGGGGCAGATTTTCAGAATTGCTTTATGTGGACAGCATGCTTAGTTGTCCCCAAAGACCTCCCACTGAGAGGGCTAGGAAAATTGGGTGACACTCAGAAGTGTATCTCTCAGAGGGTCTAGCTTTTCAGAGCACCCATTGCTGCTGATCTCTGAAAATCTGTCCCAGCTCACGGGTACTGACCAATTTTGAAAAATTACTGTTTTGCTGATTTTCCACAATAAATGGGCAGCAAATCTAGGGATTTGCACCAGGATTTCTGAGTCTCTGCCTGCTGCTTCTCCCCAGAATCTCTTCCTCTTTTCTTGAATCTCCCTCAGCTGCTAACGTAACACTCTCTTGGTAACGTGAATGTTCCACCAGCTGTGTTTTCTCCCATGACCCAGAGCCGCAGATAGCACCAGCGGGGACTTCAGCACTCAGCGTTTCGGCGGCGGAGGTGGAGGTCTCCTGGAAGCCCATCGCATGGAACAGGCACATGGGCAGAGTGCTGGGCTATGAGGTGAGGTGGCTGGTGCTGGTGTCTGACACCTTACAGATGTCCCTTTCCCGGCCACATTTGTATTCTGGTTCCTCCTCCTTTGCTTCCAAGTCAACAGACAGTGGAGCTCTTGACCTGACTCTCATTAGCAACATTTCACCTGAGATAATCACAAGCATTTACAGACCAGGACTGCAGCTCTGTCCCAGACTTTTTGTGAAGTAAATTAAAAGCTCTAGATTAATCATTTGTGACGGCTACTATAAAAGGACTTGTGCTTGATTCCACAAAACAAAACTCAGCCTTCTCTTCTTAAACAGTTTTAACGGTGTGTGAGCACGATTAGGTACTTGATAGTTTGAGGGCGTGCACATGACCCATAGCATTGCTCACAGAAGAAACCAAGATAAATGCACCTTGTTGCTATCCAAAGCTTGTGCTGCAGTGTAATTGAAAGGCTTTTGGCTTCCCAGTCCTCTTAGAATGACTGAATCATTTAGGTTGGAAAAGACCTTTAAAATCATGGAGTCCAACCGTAAACCTAACACTGCCAAGTCCACTACTAAACCACGTTCCTAACAGCAACATCTACACGTCTTTTAAATACTTCCAGGGGTAACCTGTTCCAGCGCTTGATAACCCTTTCAGAGAAGAAATTTTTCCCAATACCCAACCTAAACCTGCCCTGGTGCAACGTGAGGCTTTTTGTAGTGAGTACTTGTGCATTTTCTAATAGTCGACTGGGTTTTTGCCCTGTGCACTGGGATGCATCGCTGGTGTCACGGCATCAAGTCCAGGGCTGGATCCAATGACAGGCATTTCAGAGTCTGAGCAGGGGGAGGTGCGAGGACGCACGGATGCTGCCAGACCCCAGCAGCACTCAGCCAGCTGTGTGGCTTCTGGCTTCGCTCTGGTCTCCAGCACCCAGCGGGAGCAGAAACCCTGTGTCGACTGCCTCTGACTTCCACAGGACAGACCAGAGGTGCCTCCAGCAGAGAAGGAGCGGGTCGATTTTTGTATTAATAGCTGAGATATACTTCAAAATAACCTCAGTATGGTTTCTGGACATTTTACTTGCACAGTGAAACAATTTTTTTTTAATTTCAGATAAGATTAACCAAGAGTAAACCAAGTCAGAACTTCAACTTCTGTCCTATCATTAGAAATGTATAAATGAAGGTTATAAGAGTCCTGTACAGTACACAAACCTTCCTAAATGAATTATTCACTAAAAAAAAACCCCACAGGTCTAAATAGCTGTCACTGAATTAAAACTAGAGGCAGAATACAAAATAATTACAAAACCTCTTAGATGACTGAGATAAATGTTTCTTTGAATCTTTTAAAGTTTTCTTCAAATGCGTTCAAACCATAAAACCAAACTAGCTTTTAAAATTTCTCACCTTATCAAAGGTTTCCTTATGGACATCTATAAAGTTAAGGTTTTAATTTACTTCCTTAATTGGTATTCAGTCTCTGAAATTTGATTTCTTCTCTATAAATATTCATGCTTAGTTTTATTTCCTGCTAGTTTTGAATACAAAAAATCCTATATTCCTTGAAATCTTCATTGTCAGCATGTCTGCTTCCCAGTCAAATCTTTAATTGATGGAAAACAATTAATTGCCCGTTCTTCGTTCTTGCTTTTCAGGTTCTATATTGGACTGATGATCCCAAAGACAGCACAGCTGGTAAAGTCAGAGTCAATGGGAACGTAACAGCCAAAAATATCACAGGACTAAAAGCTAACACAGTGTATTTTGCAACAGTTCGAGCTTACAACACGGCAGGGACAGGGCCTTCTAGCACCCCGGTAAATGTCACCACTAAAAAATCACGTGAGTATTCAATTTTGTACAACAAATGTTGCAAACTCCCAAGTGTAAGAGTGACATTTCAGCTTACGGTGACCTACCTCTGCTAAATGTTGCAATATCAAATAAAGCTGGATCCCAAATTTCTTGAGAAAATTAAGCAACAGATTCTGTGACTCAGAAACTTCTCTCTTTCTTCCCTGACAATATTTTTGTGGTCACCATCAAGTTTGCTCAGACTCTGGTATTTAAGACTTTAATATAATATTTATCTTGAGCTTCAGTTCTGTCTCAGTGGAAGCCAATATTCTCATCAACTTAAATCAGACCTGGGAACCTTATTTCATTTACCCTATTCTATTTCTATGTTAAAGAGATTCTGTACACCTACAAAATTAGATAACACCACTGTTTTGAGTTCATACAGTGTAGCAACCTTTAGAGAGGATTTCCTTTTGCATGGCAAGAGCACGCCACTTTCTTTCAGGAAAGTTCAAAAGAGATGCAGAGTCAATAAAGGAAAGGTGTTCCACAGGTCAAACAATAGATTTGGGTGTGGGAATATTTTTTTTCTTTTTAAAGAAAACTGTTGATGCTCCAAATACAGTGCTTTATTGACACCTCTAAATTGTCCACTGCAGAGAGTAGCATATGTGATACATTCATATAAATACTATTTGGTCACTGATTTTTTTTAATTTTCTGCACTGATAGAAGCAAAACCATGTGCTATTCTGCTTGTGTAAAGCGGCTTCATGAAACCAATGCTTTCAGGGGCCCATCCTCCAAGGTAACAAGGAATCACTGAGCACCACCCTACAAGGATTGAACCCATGAAGTAAATGTTCACGAAGAGCAAAGTAGTTATAAAGCAGGAAATCTTGGTAATCTGCTATGTACCTGAGTGCCCAAAATTCATTACTCTTTAAGCGTTCCATTTTTTATATACTTTGCTAGGACTATGTTTTACCAGCAAACAATTGACCAGCCCTTTTGCACAAAAAGGGAAATATTTCTCCTGTCTTTCGCCCGTTGTCCTCTTGTTTGTGTGCTGATCTATGCTGTTACTCAACGTGCGAGACTGGAACCAACTTGTAAAACCAGTTCCTGATAAAAGTTACTATTTAATGTAAATAACATAGACCAAAATAAAGCCAGAGAAGGTGTATCTTAAGGACTCAGACAGGACTCTTCTCACAGGCAATTTCTTAATGGAAAATAGACTAATCTCTCGAAATTATTTTCTATATTCGTGTGTGCAAACGTATGAAAGACAAGTTAAAGACATGGCAGTCAGTTGACAGGGCATATAAGGAATAAAATTGCTTTTGTTTTACATTGACTTCATCTTCTGTCAAATTCAGGATTGTGCTAATGGTTCATTTAAAAATTAAAGTCTAAATAACCCTTTTAATATTTAAAAACGTATATTAAAGTTTTAAGCTCTAGTCTCGGAAAGATGCAAGCACTTTCAATACAAGTAGAGCTAATATGTCAAGAGAATATAAACAATGTGCATCTACAGGAGGAGTTTTGCTTCAGGGTAATAGCTCTGTCTTCCTACTCATCATCCAGGATTCCTACGCTGTTCTGTGCGTGATATTATTATAGAGCCTAAGCAAAACTAAACTGGTCCTTCTGCCAAATAGGTGCAATTCTGATTGAAATGTGCTTATCTAAGATCAATTTAAGGTCTAAGCTGATAACCTGGTTGAATTTTAAACTACTTAGGAAAGTGGAAATGATGTTGGAATGGGAATGATTCCATGAACATACTGCTCCATTAGGAGCTATGGTGAAGCTCAGCTCTTCTGTTTCTTTACCTACATGTCATGGATTTCAGAAATCTCTTCGCTTTTTCTTTTTCTTTACAAAAATGTACATCAACAGATATAGATATTAGAAATACTTTACAAGGATGAACCTCAACTCAGTACAGCAACAAAACCAAAAACCTAAAGCATGAGAGTAACGTCATTAACTTAATAAACTTCAACATATACTTGGGACCTCTGCTATTCTTGACAATGTTGATACAAAAAATCTGTTGAGGAAATTATTTACTAATCTTAGATCTGAAGAACTATTTGCAGTGTTTTTGCTTGCAGATTTTAGTACAGATTTGGGGAGGTGCTACACTACCACCTATTCTGGTGCCTAGCTGTATGGCAAAACCAGAAAATTCTGTTTAGAAAATCATCCTGTGGTCATTTTTCAGCACAATGACTATGAATTAAGATGGTTTTAAGTTCTGTGCTAAAAAGCTTTGAATAAGGCAGTATTCACCCAGTTTTGAGAACTTTCAAGGCTTGTCAGAGTACACAGTCAATGAAGTATTTGACATCCTTTGCTTCTCGTATTTTGTTACCAAATTCCTTAAATAAAATATTTGCTGAAAGCAACAAAGAGGTTTCAAACAATATTTAAGCAAATTTGCTGTTTAAAGTGTGTGAATATATATAAATGCCTTCTAAAAGAAAATGAATCTTTTTCCAACACTGACAGTATGATTCATGGAAGGACATCTGCTTATACTCACCTGGGTGGCCCATTAACACCTCCTTTCCCTACTGGTGGGATGGATTAAACTTCTCCACCATCATGAAGCAGATAGATATAAAATAAAAGGTACCATCAATTTGTACTGTCTCCATGGGAAATGGAAGAAATTGTGGAATATTACCAAACTAACAGTACCTTCCAAGTTACATACATTAATCATCAATACATAGGAACTTTAGGGAGAAAAGAAGGATCCCAAAAGTTAAGCATTTTAAAGTAAGATGTGGGATACTCACAACACGTTTCTTCAAATCTCCCCTTCTTTTTCTAATTCTGTTGAAGTCCTTATTGCCTCTAACACCCGCAGCCCCATCCTCCCAGGCAGGATCCAGGAGGATACAGCATTGAGAAGGAGATAGTGTGTTATTCTAAATCTGAGATACAGTTCAAAGGCACAGTTTCAACTTCACATTTTTCACAAGGGATTTGATTTCAGTCACTTGTAGGCAAATTTTCAAAGTCCTGGCACGTCGGCATAAAAAGCCTTTGAAAAGCTACTCTCAGCCTATTGTGCTGAGAATTTATAAAATCCTACAATGTTTCCTGATGGATCACATGGAGACTTTAATGTGTAGCTCTTTGTAACCTGTCCTCATGGCTGATGAAGATCTTGTCTTCTGTATTTTGTTCTTAGTTTTAGCTTTTTCTGAAACCTGAACAACAAAACATTCTCTAGTACATTAAAATATGGATAGGAACAACATAGTACTTAAACAAAATCTATCAAATATAACTTGAACTGTCAGACACTGTCGGGCTTTTCCTAATTTTGAAAATGAACTCTCACAGTAAGTGGTTTCGTGCTATGAATAGATCTTTATTCTGACTAATATGAGAGCAATGATGGACTGGGAAAGATTTTTTACTCTTTTACATCTGAATCACCCATGCATTTGCTACTTCCATGTCAGCAGCTCATTCAATTACACAAAGCAAATTAATATTCCTTTGTATCTTATGATTATCATCATCTGCTTTTTTAAAGCACCAAGTCAACCCCCGGCAAACATCGCTTGGAAGCTGACAGATTCCAAAATCTGCTTGAATTGGGAACACGTAAAAACAATGGAGAATGAATCAGAGGTGCTAGGCTACAAAGTAAGTAATTTCTTTATCTCATTAACCAGGCATGTTGTTTATAATAGAGGTACAAACTGTGACTTCTTAAAAGGCGACTGTACATTATGTGGAAAACAGTGACTTTTCCGGAGTTAATGGGGTGGTTGGTTGACTTTTATACAAATGGTAGAACAGCTGTGTTCATTCTGAGTAAGACCGTTCTATCCCGACACAGCGATTTTCTGTCCCCAACACTGGATCATTCTTGTCCCCTTTCCCTTGTAAGCTTACTCACCTAAGATTCTTGCATTCAAATCTTTTATGGAAGGAGTTTCACACATATATAAGAAGTAGAGAACAGTCTCTTAAGCATTAAAGAAGGGCGTAAAACACTTTCAACAGTTCCATCTTCCCATTCTTTAATGTACCTTTGAAAAGAGACAGGAAGATACTCACGTAAAGATCAATGTGAATGAAGTAAAAAGCACTTCTGTAAATCTATTTTTAAGGAAAGGAAAATTTAGTTTAAAATTTCTTTGCAGTGGCTCTGAACCCAAAAGACTTCTGGAAAGACTTTTACTCCTGAAGGACTGTAAAAATGGAGGTGGAGAGTGCTTACATGAGGAAAGGTTCTCAGCATCAAGATCCTCGTGTTGGAGGCAGTTTAGTGTCCACACCAATCTGTTTACACCTAGGGAGGAAAAGGACACACAAAAAAACCCCACCTTGCAATCTTTCTTGAGATCATATTCTTTTCCATCTTAGTGAGTGTGTTTGAGTAGCTCCAAACACATGGCAAGAAGTTAAAACTAGTCTATTATGCTTTTTTCCTGCTTCTAGGCTACACGTGCTTATTACATTTTGATGTGGAAAGAGTGCTTTAAGTACTTGCTGTGGTATTTATTGCATGATCCCCGTTTCTTCTGCTGTTCTGCTTTTCAGTTGTTCTTCTTAGTACAAATATGTCAAAAGATTGTCAAGAGAAAGGAGTCAAACACTGTCATTGCTGCGCTGTCAAAGAAGAAAGGCTTCTTGGAGGCAAAAAGCTGTTCATAGTCCCTAGGATCCCTGTCTAGACTCCCCAAGCTGCTCTGCACCTTGGCACGATGATTCATTGGCAAAAAGGCCAAAGTGCAAGCACGCACTGGATCTGTCGTTAAGTTGTAGAAATGTGCTTCCTAAGTGGAAACCCAGATGCTACTCTCCAAATTTCTGTCCTTGAAGTTTTTGAAAACATAGCGACGTCTCTTGTTTTCTTTAGCAAGTGGTAATTTTACATGAAAGTCAACATGAATGTTTCTGTATGACTATAGATGCTCACCACAAACAGGTGAAACTTAAAAAAACTCTAAAACTTAGGTTCCTGAAGTGTCACATTAGCTCTGAACATAAAAAGTGCTACAGGCTGAAGTCTTGATTACAGGTGTGTCTAACTTCCACATCTATGGAGCAGCAGAAGTGTATTGGATAATGATTTCATAACCCTACGTTCAAGGTGAGCCTCAGTTCCAGCAGACAAAGGCTCTCCTGCAAAACACAGGGGAGTAAATACCTGCTGTGGCCTCCACAAAAATCTGCAGAATATATTTCTATGTTTTGAATTATGCTTAATACTCTGTGAGATTCTGGTAGTGCTCTGGAAAGTTTAAGACATGGTAGAACATCTCCTGAGCCAAAAAACATCCATTAGAACTGAAAGAAGATTAAATAACTCTTGTTTTCTAATCCCTTTTTACTTAGATTTTGTATAGACAAAACAGACATAGCAAAACACATATACTGGAGACAAACAACACTTCAGCTGAACTTCTGGTACCATTTGAAGAAGATTATCTCATAGAAATACGAACAGTCAGTGACGGTGGTGATGGCAGCAGCAGTGAGGAAATTAGGATTCCAAAAATATCCAGTACGTGAGATTTTTTTTTTTTCCTCAGAATATTACTGGGTAAAAAGAAATCTGCATGCCTCTAAGAAGTACAATGGATTAACAGACTTTCCATTACTGCAGGTGGCCTCTCTCCTGGTGCTTTTTAATTCTGGGTACACGTAGATTAGTCTCTGGTGCTCTCGCATTCATTAACGGAGAAAATATTTTGCACAACACCTAGAAGTGACCTTATTTTTAGTGAAGGTCTCCATCTGCCCTGGCCTGTGATGCTCAGGGGAGGATAGAGAAATAAGCTTTCTTATTAAAGTCAAAGCTGTGTCTCTCACATGTAATGCGGATCTTAATCTGCTCTGGAGCTGATGCTGCTGCTGCTGCAGCAGAGAACCTCAGCCCTGCTCCACGGCTGGAGTGGGGTGGCCCAGGGTCCAGCTTCTGCTCTCATAAATATCCTATTATTCACGCAAAAATGGAGCATAGTTTTACAAGAAACTAGCCAAAACCCTCCTGAAAACAGATATCCACAGGGAGGGTGGGAAGGTGATTTGAAACCATACTGCATGGAGATGCTGCTACAACTTAAAAAATAAATAAATGCGAATAACATGTGTGAATTATGATTCATTTTGAAAATAGAATGAAGATCACTGTTATGCTAGAAAGCATAGAAAAATATTTTTTGACACGTTTACTTTTGTCAGAAAATTATGTGTGCTTATATTTTCACAGGTTTAACGTCTGGAGGAATAAAATTGTCCCAAAGGGAGAACCATAGATTGACGTCAGGGATCCTGCTGTTGAGTTCTGCTCTTATATACCCTTTCCCTTGGTGATTAAAGCAATGATCAGCTATGGACTTCTAAAAATAAACCACTTGTAGATTTTATCTTAATACTTCACCATGTCCAACATTCCTGACAGAGAAAAAGAGTGGGGATGGGGGAGGGAGATAGAAGTGGTATACTATTAAGAAAATATTCAGTATCAATGTTACATTAATTTTTAAAAATAAGCTTTGAAATTGATGGATAAGTGTATACGCATTAATTAAATGGAGTGGTGCCAAACATAACTTGAGATTGTAAGGAGAGTGGTCTCAAATTTTTCACAAGCAGTAGTTCTTATTGAAACTCCAGTGTAATGGCGTGTCAAACATGAAAGACCCTTGCCAAACTGTTCTAATTGAGAGAAGAGACCTGCAATTGCTTGTGATGTGGATATTATTTATCTCACGTTCTTCAATGTCACCTGTAAAAAACTCCCACTTTCAATTAAATAAAAGCTATTTGTTTACTTTTTTGCACCTGTTTGTATTACAAGCAGCCTCATACAATCCATTATATGAAGTGTACTATACTATTTTCTTCGGGAAAGGGAAACTTAAATACAAAGAATCATATGTACCACCCCAAAGCCCGTTGAATTCAATACTGAGACTTTCAACGGCATCAGCAAGCCTTGAACCAGGTCTAAATGAGACAGTACCTTTTGTAATATGAGATACCTTCTACATTCTCAATACATTAAGAAGAAACTTTTCACACAAAGAGTATTCTGATCAACAGAACTAGCAGAGATGCTGAACACCTTTTTTGAAGGGAGATTGAAATATATCTGTCTTCAAGCATGTTCAGTTTCTCTCTCACCCGATATTGTTATTCTTTGTGGTAGCTTGAAAGTGTAGACTCATCTTTCAGCTGGGTTTGAAGGTAAATGAGAAGAACATTGATTTTCATCACCTTGAAATATAAATAAAAGCATCTAATTAAGCCCTTCAATCTATTGAGTTATTACAATGGCAAATTAAACACTAGAATGAGCATGGATTTCGAGTCAGTAGATACAGCTCAAAATGTGAAGTCACACTCAAGTCATCTGTAACAACATCTGATGAAACGTATTTTTTTTGTCTCGTATCATCACTGGGGGGTCATCTCTTCCTTCCCACTTTACTCTGAAGTATAGTTTCTTTTCATCACTGTCAAACATGTGTTTTGTCATCTTTGTAACCATTTCCACCTGCAAGTGAATCAAATATCCCCCAGGATTTTTTAAAACAAAAACATTCAAATGGGGATGCTGATGTGTAAGGACACAAAGGAGCAAAAGGATAGTGGTTCATCTCTGCATGATAATCCTTCAAACAGTGGATTAAATGCATTTCTTATCCATGGGTATGGGAGGTCAAATTGGCAGCAAGAGAGTCTAAAATGTGACTTCATACGGGAAGCTACCAAAACTTTGGTACCTGAGATTACTCACAGAGCCCATGCGCTAGACTTCCAGGGAGAAGTCCACACACACTGACGTAAAATAAAAGCATAAAAGATAAAAACATTGCAAGAGCACATGTTACAGAACAATGTCCAATTTTGATTTAAGGACTACAGAGGGTGGAAAGGACATGAAGTCCCTAGGACAAGGCGTTTCACTTGGAGTTGCACTCACTGTTAAACGTTTGCATCATGTCTTGACACTGTGAAAACCAGAAGAGCGTGTGTTTTGTGTTCTTATGGCTGTGCAGCTGCAGTCTCACTGAAGAAGTGACTGTAGAGACTTGGGTTTTTTCTTTACCTTGGATAAGCAAATATCACTCACACCTGGTGCTGTTTAATCATCCCCATACTGAATTCAACAGAACCTTTCCCAGAGCTGACCACTAGCTGGTGGAGTTCTGACAGAGCTTTTTGCATCATCCCTTCCCAGCAGGTCTCCAGCAGGAACTGCCCTCTGCCACGGCCACTCGCTTGCAGACCTTCTTGTGTCCATTAAGCAAAGAGGAAAATTTTTTATTTCAGTTAAACGGAATCTAAAATTCTTATATTTTATAACATAAATGCAATCCTTCTGATAAGTTTAAACAAAACAGCTCTTTTTATTCAAGTGAAGAGAGATTTTCTGCAGAGCAGTTAAATACAAGTGAAAAGAAGGCCTGATAGACGCTTAATTACAGGGAGGCTCCAGAAATATAATGCCACTTTTAGAAGCCTGTCCTCTGGGATTTCTACAGAGATGCTAATCACAGGAGTTATTAGGGAGAGGTTTAACACAGCTTTCGAAAGAAGAGAGCAGTTTAGAAAAAAGTGGAGAAAGTATTAAAAATCTTGATAATACCCTAATGAAGTAAATACATTCTTCTTTGCAGTGAAACTAAACAAGGACCAATTTCTTCAGGTTTGTTGTAATTTCTATGTGCATTACTGATGTTCTTTGCAAGGTGTTTTTCTCACTGTAGAAGACACTTTTCAAAATCAGGGTCTTCATGCCTCCAGTGTTTAACTTCATCATTTCTGCATTAGTACTGTTTTGTCATTCTCATGGGAGTAGCCCTTCTTAAAGCAAGCGACAACCTAAGAAGACCTCTAGCATGAGTAAGGCTATTCCCAACCTAGGAAGACCTCTAGCATGAGTAAGGCTATTCCCTTGCTGAACACCCTTAGAGCTGGAGCACAAGTGGATTGCCAAGAGACTGTTCTGCCTTGGGAGAAGAACTTTAAGCAGTCTTAAACAGAATACCTTTAAATACAGATAGAATGACAGCCCCCCCATCCTCCCTAAATCAATGTAACCCTCTAACCTATGCAGGTCCCTTTTCTTTTCTTTGGTTCCCCAATTCTTTTTTTGCGTTTTGCCACGATGAACTGGTGTCTGGGCTGCCCAAAGCAGTGAAAGTCCAGCTCTCTTTTTTACACGAAAATGTTATTAAAGTACCTGATGCTGAAATAGAAAGAGTTCAGATGACTGGCAGCTTTCATTAAAAGAAAAAAAGGGTCAAAAAATAGTTTTGTGGCTCACAGTTGCAAGCAAATGTTTGAAAATAGGAACAATATAAATCCCCTAAAACCAGAAGTTGAAAAGAAAATAATGGAAAAAATAAAACAAAAAACTCTACAGTGCTCCTGATTTTTAGCAACTAGGAAGCTGAATTAAAAACCACTTTTAACAGGCCCCAATGGAGGGAACCTTGGGCCCAGTCTCACCAGATTTTAGAGGCACCAGATCAGGTCTCAGACCAGCCTAAGTTTTCAAATAGCTAGAAGAGCAATACCTATTTTACTTTGAAAACCTAAGCAAAGTACCAAAAAATGAAAAAGAGTCACAGTCAGAGATTTTTATTTTAAATTTAGCACATCAAGAAAATATTCCTCCATGAAAAAAGCAATTTTGAGTCTATCCAAACGTTTCAGTTCACTCTAAACACAATGTTTCTTTGTGATTTAAGAGCATTTAAACTTTTTTTAATGCCTTCTCTTTTCTTTATAGGGCAATTTTTGAATACATATGCCAAGAAACTAAATAAAATAGCCCATGTGTGCTATTGTACCAGCCCCTAAATCAACATTATCCTGAAGTGCAGAAACACCCTGTGTTTTCTGCAGGTTGTTGGAATGTAGCCCTGGTGACAACTTGACACGGAGCTCTAAATCACACTTACGTATAAAAATGTTGTAAAAGCAGAAAAACATTTTATTAATGTCTGACTGTACTGCAGTTGCAGAGAATTTCCCCCAATGATTTGCAGAGCCTATGTGGAAGAGGGAATTAATCTGCTCAGAGAGGTTTTGGGACGCACTGGGCTGCCATGGGCTGGTGTCCGGGGATCCTGCCTCCCTCCCTACACCCCTCCACAGATTTTTGTCCTTTCAAGGAGCAAGTGTTCAACTGCTCTTTGCCTTTCCCTGGGCAAAAACTAGGGCAGAACTCGTCCTACTCTGAATAAACCAATGTGTTTGATCCCCTCCAGCACTGATATTTCCAAGGCACCGTCCCCCACAGTTTCCCTCAAAGTTCCAGAGAGTTGCTACATCTCAGTGCTCCTGAATATTAGGTTTCAAGTGCTTCTGTAGGCGTAGCCACAACATGGCCTTCGGGTGAACACGGATTGAGGTACGATAATACTAGCAGTGGGCTATTGAACTATTGCCACCAGGATGACGAGCTCTTCAAAGCACAGGTAGTGTGGGACCAGGCGTCACCTCACAGTCTGTGCATTATTTATGCCAAGGAGTGGTCCAGCCTCCCTCAGCCGTTGAGCTGGGACAATGTCTGTACGCTGCCTTCTGCTACTGAGTGTGAATCAAGGGAGGGCTGCCACTTACAGGGTTCTTACAGGTCAAGAGTGTAAAAGAATGGCAAATGATGCATTCAGAAATATCTGCCTATCTAAAAAATGAAACAAGGTTGCAGAGACTTACTCTATATGTACATATATATATAATGCCCCTAGTCATCTTCAGAGTATGTATAAGAATTTGGCATTTCTCTTGCTCTGACCATTATCTAACCCTAAAACTAGGCGGGGGGGGGGGGGGGGGGGGGCGGGGAACAACATCAGTGCTATTAAAATAGCTTGGATAAAGTCTTTCTTGGAGAAATTTACCAGGTAGAAAAGGTCAGTTGGAGATTTTGACAGCATGGTACAATAAAGGTCTCTAAATGGCTTCAATCATTTGGGCTTTTTTTAATACGAACTGCTTTTTATCACTTCCTAGCACTTAGTGCTTGAAGATATGCCTGATGTAGCAATTAAAATGTCATATTAATAATACTGTTATATACAATTTCTTAACTTATTCTATATATGCCAGTATATTTCTGTACAGAAAAACAACTACAAGTATTTCCTGTCTTCAGAGAATGAATTGGAGTAATTCTGAAACACAAAATGATACCAGAGGACTCCTTAGAATATGCAAGTTGTTTACAGGAGGCATTCAAATCTCTAGAATTTTTGCTCTTGAGTAAATACAGCTTTCTATGGACGGTGTGGGAGGTGGGCCAAGTTGATTAAGGCACTGGCTTGGACAGTGCCATGCAAGGCTCCAGTCTCTGCCCTGCCAGAAATGGCTGGTATGACCCTAACCTGCTCAGCGTGGCTCTGTCAAGTGTAATGCTAAAGCATGAAATCATTCAGCCCGTACCCACCTCCTGTGCACATCCCTTCTACATTCCTGCTTCTGCTACGTACAACTTCACGGTGATCATCACCTCTTAACGATTTCCTTTTCCACAACACGTTCAGACCCACAGTGAAAAGCCCAACACAATTTTTCACAAATTATATTCCTGTTTGTCTCCTTCTGCTTGTTTGCCACACAGGGCCGTGCAGCTGGAGCAGAGGGACAGCCACGCTGCTGCCGCAAGTCCAGTTTCCTTAGGCATAACCTGTTTTTTTTCCTTACAAGCAACACATCTGTGGGCTCTGCCAGTGGCCTTGCATGGGACTACTATTATGGCAAGATGTAAAATAAAAAATGAGACACTAAGGTGCAGGGTTTTATAAAAAAAAAGAGGTGCCTAGAAGAGCAAAACCTCATACAGCTGTTGGGGCTGTAAAATAACCAGATTGCAGCTCAGCCTTCTGTGTGCACCCCTCCTCATGCAGCCTGGCTGTTTCTCCTGAGATATCACGTGGTGCCAGAAATCCCCTGTTGCTGGTAGATTTGACTTTAGGAATATTTTCTGGGGCTCTCATTGAAGTACACTTTGTGTGAGAGAGTGTGTGAGCACTGCTGGCATGATTTAATTAGATTATTCTGCAGGCCTGCTATCCCAGAGATTTTAAAGAGAAACAGCACAAATCTTTCCCCGTGTCCCACTGCCCTTAGTAGATTTAAAGCCTGTGCAGTTTGAGTGGGTTTAGAATTTATTTGAAAGCCTTCTCATACTGGTACAATTTATCCACAGAGATCAGCAGTTTACATCGTATTGATTAATGTGGTTATTGATTTATTCCACGATTGTACTGGCTGGGTACATACAGTACTGGAAAGTGCTGTTTTCCAGGAGTGATTGACTTCTTTCTTTATTGACTACAATGAGCTGATAAAAATCATCCCCTGGCTGAGCTAGAAGTACTTTTTTGTATTCCTGCTTCTAGCAGAGAAAAGTAGGAGACAAACGCTGATGCAGAGTGGAGAAAAGAAGTTACAAGGCTTAGCCCTTACGATATTACCCTGGTTGGGTTAAATCCAGCCCACAAAGCTAGCGAGGCGACAAGCTGGAAGGCTGGGGTGGAGAAAAGACAAGCAGGCATTTGGATTTTGAAGAAGAGGATTAAACCGCTGTTCATTCTGCTAACTTCACCCGGTGCGTGCTTCCGAGCCTGCTGCTGTTTCCAACGCTGGTATCTCTGTCCCCATTATCCAGCAGGAGACTGGGAGCTTCGGCTGTGCTTCTATGGAGGAAGGGCATGAGGTCTCCCAAGGTCCCCCCGAAAGGTTGCTCTTTTCCCTGCTGTGTTAGGAAACGTGCTATCTCCAGCAAAGTTCAAGCACCTAAGGGTTGTTCCTAGCATCTCTGCTAGCTGGCTCTGGCATACGGACCTTGCTTCACAGTGTCATAAAGCGAATAAAACTGCCGTTTATCGTGACTGTTCTGCAGTTTTCCCAGACTGAGGTAAGCAGCATCCTGTGCCCCCAATCCATTTGACTGGTGATACCACATGGGCTGGCAGCCGCTGTCCCAGCGGAGCTGCTCTCTCAGGCCACCCTGGCTAAGGAAAGTCCACCTTTGAATGACTACTTGGGTCACCGCACCAGATCCACCCCACCACCCACACGAAGTATCATGGCTTCCTGCAAGTTCGTTATTTCATTAGGAGCCTGGAAAACTGAATTAACTTCAAAGAAGGCAGATATTCTCACGGGTAAATTCTCTCTGTTTTGAGGCTCTCTGTCATCCCAGGCTTCAAATTTATCCTGCAGAATTTCTAAAAAATTTAAAACCAAACAAACAAAGAAAGCAAACCCATACATCAAATACTGCAACTTTTTTTCCCCCTCCCCACTGAGGATTCAATGCTTCTTTTATGATGACAAATTTCAAACGGAATTAATGCTCCTGGAGAATCTTGCACAGCTCACAGGAGCCATAACAGGGGAGGGGGGGAAGGCTCACGAAAGGCCAGATGAAGAAATATGAAAATAAATGAGAGAAGAAAAAGTGAAAACTTTGTCTCAACCTCCACACTGAAAGACACAGCATGAGTTTTTTTTCAGTCAATCTCCCCCCACACCAGCCTCCAAGAAGTGCCAAACTTGGGTTTAACTGAGCCCTCAAAGCCAGAAACCAGTTCAAATAATAGTGTGCCAATATAGTTAAATTACAGCAAACATACAGAAACTTCAGCGGGACAGACCAAAGGTTAAAGCCCCAGGAAAAGAGCAAAAGAGTAAAATGGGCAGCTGCAGAAAAGTTCTGCTCTAGCTGGCATTTTTTCCTGCTTGTTTAAAAAAAAAAAAATACAATAAAATAGGAATGCAATGATAATCTCTGAGCATCCAGAAATTTGACAGTTCAATCATTATTTGATTTTACGAGCTTGTCCGAAGAAACACCATTTTACTGAGTGGGATTTCATAACAACGCTTTTGCTTACCCAAGGTCAGGAGAGGGGCAGAGGACCATCAGGGCTATTGTCCCATCAGCACCATGTTCCTCACCGCCACTTCTCTGGCTCAAAGGCTGCTATTAAAGAGGCCACTTTCCTGTACACGGCTGGAATTGAAGCTAAAATAAAATACATTCTTCACTTTCCCACACGATGACAATTGGCAGTATTCGTGGTAAAGCTGTTTGGAAAATGTTTCGTGAAAGAGTTTCCCATCAGAAAACGCTGTTTCTTCAGAGCAAAACATCAACAGGAACATGATTGTTGATGTGTTTGGGAGATATATTTTCCAGTGGCTAAGAATTAAACTGAGTATTTCTTTTCAATGTCTCTGATTCTATGACTGTTTTGCTTCATATAAACATTTTACTTGGCAGATGTGTTAAACTTGTAACGAGTGATGTATTCGGTTTACCACACCCTCTCCCACTCCAGTTTGTACAGATGTGCACAAGCACAGACTCATTGCTTTACGTTACACATTAGAAAACAACAGCATTTCTCCAGCATTACTGCAAGTAAAGCGGACTTTCTAATGTCTTCAAAAAGAATAGTTCAGAATAAATTTTTGAACAATTCCAGTTTTCATTCTCATTTACAGCGATAAGAAATTTCAGAATTGTCTAGAGGATGAAACATATTTACTCTTATTTCATGTAATCTGTTCTTCATGAGGTTTACAAGACTGTGTTGCTATATTTTTTTATTTTTATACATGTGTATTTTTTATGTATTTGTCTATACGCCTTATCTAGTGAAATATGTAAGGCAAAAATATTATGGATCGAGAAGTAACTTCTGTAGAGAATGTCTGTAAACACCTACACTGTTCCAGTTCGGAGATACTCTCTAACAGATAAATTCTCCCAGGCTACTGACTCACACAAAGATTTTGAAAATTTCCCCTAAAGTCTAAACCATAAAATAACCCTTTTGCTGCTGTTTAATATACACACAGCTCTCTCCCCACATCTATTAAAATTATCTGTTAGAAGAGAGATATTGTACTCTGTGCCTGTTCTGTTGGTTGGCAAAAGAAGTTTAGTCCATTAAGTAATGGATTTAATGCAGAAAATAGTTTGGTTTTATGAATTTAAGCTAGATTTCACCCTTTTCCTCAGAATCAATTTCCATCTCCAAAGAATTAATAGATAGCTCCGAAACCACTCTGGGCTGGGCTGCCCCAGTGGTACCCAGTGGAAGGTGTAGCGGTGGGGCAGAAGCATCTCCTGCAGCTACAAGCACAGAGGAGCTGAGTGCACTTAGCAAAAATAAAATTAAAAATAAAACTTGGTAAGTAAGAGAGCTTTTACATACACACACACACGCACACATGTATAAGGAGCAGAAAATAGAGCCGTGTAATGAAAAGAGTAATACATTTTTTACTTTCCCCTCTCACAGAGAAGGAAAATCATAAGAGTGATTCTGCAATAGTAGGCAGTGTATAGCAGCAGACGTCAGTATCTAGGACCTAGAATAATTTGTCTAATTTAGCTATGGCACTATGTTCATAAGTATGAGCTCCCAATCATTGCTCTGCATTAAGAGATCTGTGTTGCTTCCCCATTACTCACCCAGTCACTGGAAGATTTCTTCTATAAATACATCCAATATATCTAAATACATCTCTGGCTCTCTTGCTTATTAGTTGTTCTGAGGAAATAAAATGATAACACACCTTGTGCTTAAAAACTTTGTTTATGAAACACCTTCATAAAACCACTAAAAAGCACATATGAAATAAAATCATGGTCGTTGCTTACCATCATGCCAGCCCTACAAATTGATTTTTTTTTTTTTTAAATTAAAGACATCAACTATAGTACGGTCACTTTGTGGCAATTCACAACTTTAAGTAAAATAAGCCTGCCAGCACTTCTTGATTCATAAGGACTCCGGGCTATGATGGCACATACCTTGGCATTTAATAAAATTAAATAGCCCAGGCCAAACTGCGCCATTGGTTTTTAATCAGTGCAATATCCAGTGTTTAATAAGGCTTTCATCATCACTCATGGTGGCTAGGATGCTATCTGCTTATCTGTGAGCCTCTTCCAGCCCAGCAGATGACGGCAGAAAAACATGTGCCCTCTGAGGATGGGAAATCTCAGTTTGAGAAACACATCATATACTGCTTTATCAGAGATATTTGATTTTTAGGACATTTCTGGTGAGATCTAAGTACGCTAAAACACCCACATATTCTTCCACACAATGTCTTCATTAAAGCAATTTGCTGGTAACTAAAGAACTGCAAGAAGTTTGCAGAGACTCAGGTAGAATTGTGGATACCATCATGTTTTTAAAGAGCTGTGAAAAAAGGTAGGCCCCCATTGGGGCTGCAAAGAAATGGGATTTTAGTGCTTTCCACTTAGCTTTTTGTTTTGTTTTGTTTCTGGTTGGGAACAAAACCTAAAAATTTCTGATTTTTTAGCAAAGAGTGTTTTCATGTTTTAACATTTACTTCATGCTTTAGCATAATATCTTGCATTTAGATAATGCAAGGCAGACTTTTTAAACAAACCATAATTTTAAAAAGCAAAATGGGAACACTTCTTTGGTGGGATACTGAAATATGGGGATTTTTTTCCATCAGTAATTCATTTTCTTTTGCTTTATTCTTGTGATACAGCTCTATTTTTGCAGGCAACCGGCAGTGCCAAATCCTCCTAACCAGATTTTCCTAGATCTGTGTTCACTCAGCCAAAAGCGGCAGCAAAACGCGGTGGGGGTTGCCCTGCAGTTGTGCTTGGCCCCCGCCGGAGTTTGGGGCTCAGCCCCTCGGGGGGTCGGCAAGAGGCGGCCACCAACCCCGCTCCAAAACAACATTTGTTCCGTGAGCCGCACTTTGGCTGCTTACCCTGAGTTTTTGTTTCTACCCTCCACATGACAACAGTTGAGTGGAAATAAGTTTAAATTAGAGAATGAAATTACCAAAACACAGCTAGAAAAATATCCACAAATATCTCCTACATTTTTTTTTCTTCTGCAAAGATTAATGTACGAGAAGAAGTGATTAATTCAAGCTTTACTTCGCAGATGATCTCTCAGGCCTAACAGAGTACGTGCACAGTCAATATTTTGCAAATGTTTTGATTAATAAATCTTTATATAGCCCACTGTAGCTTAGTAGATTTAAATTGATGCTTATGCTATGCGGAAAGCATACTGATTTTCCCTGTGTGGTTTCCTGAATCAGGCTCGTTAGCCCAAAGTAAAAAAAATGAGATAAATGCTGATGAACACAAAACCTTTTACCTTTACCGCAGAAACGCCTTGAGGTATAAAAACATTTTTGAGGTGGCTGCTTTCTGGGCAGAAGACGTTGCTGCCACGGCCCCAGGCTGCTGCCGTCCCCTCCAGCCCAGGCTCACTGCTCCTGGTCACCCCTACGGGGCACCAGCTGCTCCCGGAGCAAACACACCAGCAGGTGACCAGCACCACCTCCATCCCCGCTCACCACATTTTCAAAATACAAACCAAGACCCAACAGCCCTCTGACATTGCCTTCTGTTCATCGTCTGGCTCGGGGAGGACAGCCCTTGAGCATCCAGAGGGATGGGACAGATTTCTATGCAAGCTTGCACATCAAAGATGCTCTTTAAGGCTGGAGAACAAGTTCGTTCTTGCTTTGCTATTTGCTTTGAATTTTGTTTAATGCCACAAGTACAGAATGATTCACCTCTGGTTTGTAAGGGCTTTCAAATAACCTTTGAGCACAAAGGGCCCGGTGGAGGCACAGATAAGCTAAGCTCACCATGGGGGCTTGGTGTGAGGAACCAGGCTGCCGACCCCATCTCTGCCACCAGGTTTGCACAGGGCCAACACCACCCCACCATATTCGGACACTTCTGTTGAATGCAGTTGTCAGAGCTGTGTTTAGATGAACACCATCACAGTCTGGTTATTGCAGGAAAATTCCTTTGCTAATAAATTGGCTCTGAGTGAGCCAAGGGACAGGGAAAGTCTCATGGGACGCCTCTGTTAGGAACAGGAACCAAGCAGTGTGTATCTTTGGCTGTACCCTATTGCTTAAGGAAAAAAAAAACCCGATAGAAAAAGCAGTGCTGGTTTCTGACAAACCACAGGATCAAACACTGGAAGCCTCTTTTTCTCACAGCTCCATTTGTACCTCTCACCGCCTCTCCGCTTTCTTTCTCGATCGTATTTTCAGTCCTGCCATGCACACCTCTGGGCTGCTTCTTGTCTCCTGGCTTGGCACTTCTGCAAACATATATACAGATTCATAGAAATTCTCAATCTATAATCGAAGAAACTTCTTCTCTGGGGCAGGTCAGTGCCAACGGTTCTTGAATGCCAGGGTGTTGTATTCAGCCAGCAGTGGGGTTTCATCGTTGATCCTTATTCTTTCCACTTTTTATGACTAAAAGAAGGGGTTAGCAGCTTCTTCCCTCTATCCAGGTGGAAGTTTGGATGTCCCATCCAGCGACTTTTCTAGGGTTATACAAATAAAACAGGCATCAGAATTCTACGTTTAATGCGTCCCAAAAGAATGAAGTACATTTAGGCTATAGTGATACTGCAAAAGGCGTCATTTTTTATAAAGATGTCACCAGAAAAACACTCAAGTGCCAGACAGAAAGCTCAGTATCATTTTTTTAATAGTAATGGAGTATATTAATGAGGAAAAGTTGGACCCCAGCTTTATAACTCTTCCAGCAGATATTATCATTATGTGCATTTCACATTATTACTAATTTTGTGTTCGGCATACCAGGACCATTAATTCAGATTTAGTCTGCAGCTGAATAAGCCAGATTGCTTAAGAAAATAAACGTCTCTATTACTTTTTATAGTGTTGAAATTAATTTACAGTTCCAGATTGTGCTAACTAAAATTGAGAATTAAAACTATATTTGCTACCTGAGATTTCCCAGAGATCAGCATTCACGAGGCTGTAATAATATTAACTACTTTAAATAATGCTTGTAATATTTCTAGGGTTGTAAAGCATCTTCCCTTAGCTCATTTTAATTTATTTAGCATCTATCTCTTTAAGCCTTCCTTTTAGCACATTCACACCACTGGAAAATTAGACTGAGATTACTGTATTAAGAGAAATGCTATTTACAGCAAAGGCCTGTAATACAAGATATATTTCCAGGGGCTTTGAAAGGCATGGAAATAAAAATGTTAATGATGTCTTTAAGGGCTCTCAGGTTGCCTTTGTGCTACAAGAAAAGTCAAAGTTGAGCAGAATTTCTGAAGCGGAACGGCATCAAGTCAACAGCAGAGTGTATAGAAACTTTATAGAAAAAGCAAAACACAATAAAAACACAAAAAAAGGCAACATTATTTCTGGATTAATCTCTGAGAATCACCAGAAGCACAGAAGAGAGAGATGGGGGAACTGGAGAGCCAGAATCTTTAAACGAAGCCAGTGAGCACCTTCATGTTTCTCTGGTAGTTGTTTCAGTCTCCTCTGAAAATCACTCCTCGCTTCGGCTGTCGGTGGGGTGGGATGTGCTGCCCTTCGTCGCCTCGACCCTACCCTCCTCTGCAGCTCCGTGCAACGAGCATCGGTGCCTTCTCTGAGTGCACCCAGTTATATCTGGGTAGATGCATCAAAAAATCACGGTTGCCAGCCAAAACAGGCAACAATTATAACATTTATATATGTGGGGCTTTTTGAGGCTTCAGTGGGTGCCCAAGCCCTCAAGCCTGCCTGTTTGAAATACACTTCTTTAAATGAATGAAAGGCTGAGCTCCTTATGGAACTGGGTGATAGAAGCAGCTGAAGCTTAAAGAAAACCATCAAATTTCGTAAGAAAATTGAGTGAGTTGGACACGGTGTCATTGTAGGATTAGGTTCTCAGTCGATAACATCTGTTCTAATATGTCCCTTGTAGAAAGAGAAAAATAGGATTTAAATTTAAATCCACAGATTGAACAAGAAACAGAGTAGATCTTTCATAGCTGGCGAGTTGCAAGACTATCTGAGAGGTTTGGGCAAATTCTTCCCTGGTTTTGATATTTACTGATTTAATGACGTATCTGCTTAATTGTACCTTTCTGTAGAAAGTTCAGAAATAAAAAAACATGCAGCAGGTGACTTCACCTTTTGCCGGATTCTTTACACTTTAGTTTTGATTTGAGTGGTATAGATGCAGTAATTGGAAGGGTATTTTACCAAAGGAGCTGCTGCAAAAAGCTCTCAAGTACTGTTAGGACTCTGAGTGATGGTAAATCATCTTGCAGATCGCCTGCAAGAACAGCTTTTTCAAAGAAGTTCATCGCTTGACCATCCTTCCATACATACATCATTTCCTTTGAGCACCACTAGAGAAGAAATCATGTAACCAAAGACTTCTACTTTGCTTACATTAATACTAATTTTTATTATCTCAGATTGGAGGGTTTTGTAGAAGGGATTTGAGGATGACAGCATCTCAAGCTGAGATTTCAACTGCCAAGTTCATACTCTGGAAACACAGAAATAGCATTGCCTCAAGTTTTCATCCGAAAAAAAAAAAAGAAAATATACTGTTCTTCATTCTGAAGACTAGAACTCAAATGCCTGAGTGTCATTTTATGAAAATTGCCCTTACATCTTGAGTGAGTCTCCAGTGTTCCACGGCTGTGCCTTTGCAATAATGGTTTAAAATGGAAACATTTATTTTTCCCCAGTTTTTAGTAGCTACAGAGCAAGCAGGGGGCTAATTACCAACACTGAGCTGCAAGGGTCAGATCGAGAGGAAAAAATGAAACTAAATGTTTCAGAAAATAGGTGAAGGATCCTGCTGTGGCAAATTTGGAAGATTTAGCCTAGTGGTGTGTTTTTTTTTTTTTCTCTTGTACTATATAAGATGTAGTAGAGTCAGTGCTCTTAGAGTATCGAGTTAGAACTAGTAACTGCATGTAAAAAGACAGAGTCGGAACTGGACAAAACAAGCCATTAAAGATTGCAGGGTTATTTTCCCATTAAAAAAGATACATATTTAAATTTAAATATAGATAAAATCAGCAGCTGAGAATACAGATACTTATTTGCAGCAGAAATACACTTCAGCTGTTCAGCAGCAGTGATGCACCTTCAATTCTATTGCTCTTTTCTTGCAGGTGGGATGTCTTTTTAAAAAAAGGTATCCAAAATAGGTCATTGAAAGAGGAAAGGACTGAGCTTAAAATTATTTTCTTCGTGAGTTATGCTTCTGTGTCATCCTAAGATCCTGGCAGGGAAGACTCTGTGGGACTTTTACATGTCTTTTGAAGATCGCCTCATTGTCACATTCTTGTCTGGTACAAAGGGCAAAATGAAAAAAAATGGCCCAAAACTTCAGGTTAGTCAGAATGAGCCCTTGGACTTGAAAACTATGGATAAAAAATTATTGAAAAGCACCGTGGGGATGGCTGAGCTGCCTTATGAGCCTAAGCTTGCATGTGCCACGTCCTGGTCTTCCTCCTTGCCACCACTGGCACTGCAGCCGGCGGAGAGGTGCCTCCTGTAGACATGAACAGAAGATCCTGAATTGCCCAATTAGATCTGTTTTTAGCAGAGTCTAGGGCAGTAGCAGAAGACCAGCACAGCCTTTGCAGGACATCTGAAGGCCTGGTTAGCTCCTTTGTGTTACTCAGCCTTGTAGGACCGCAAGACCAGATGGCACTTGGTTCCAGCTCTCAACTGGGAGCCCTCAGTCTGTCAAGGTGCACTGAAGACACTGGCACACAGAAAGGTTGCCAGAAATGTGTGGATATTGCTTTAGTTTCACCTTCTAGCAGAAAGCCTTAGGACCCTTCCAAACTCAAAAATTAAATAGTTAAGACCATGTAGTAGCCCCCTCCTTCCTCCTTACCAGCAATTTCTGCTTTGCCGTGGGTACCATAGCAAGATCAGTTTAATCAGATACCAGAAAGCAATGGGCAATTACCAAGCATAGCATTGGTGTCATAAATGAGATTAAACAAGCACTCACATCGACAAACTTAAAGCAAATGGAACAGTGGGGCAAATCAGTCCTCAGGGCACACTGGAATCTGGGTTATTTCTTGGTATTCCTTCCGTCTTTCCAGAAAACACTGAGTAAAAAGTCGCCTTCATTATGATTGTTTCGAATGTAGCATCTCACTGCAGTCATAGAAAGGCAGGCACTAAGAAGTTCTCAGAAGAAATAAAGAAGTTGAGAAAATCATTTTATTGCCTGACAGAAGGGGAGGCTGCCTTAATTTTGTTGTCACTGGGAGTCTAAATGTATAAGGACAGCTGCTGTGCTCAAGCAACAATGCAATCAGTTAATGCTTTCAGCAGGGAGACATTAGCCGCTTCTCCCTCCTGCCGGGCAGGGAGAAACAAAGTTTACCAAAAAAAGAGAGAAAGGAAACTTTTAGACATTTTTTCTTTCCTTTTTTTTTTTTCCTGTGCTCCTTTTAGCAGAGGGAGGACAAGGACCACACCAGAGCAGGGAATGCCTTCCAGGATGTTTTGGTGGTTGTGTTCTGATGCGCGTGTTGGACATGGCCCTTTTTTTGAAACAACTGCAGTAAAGCCACGTGATGACAACTATTAAATAGCATACAGTGAGGAACAGATAGATTGTCACCAAAGCTACTTCTGTTATCGACCAAAAAAGATCAAACAGTAAAATGTTGAATAAGAATATAATGAAGCCATGAAACCAGGAAGAATTTTGCCCTACATAGCGATGAAATTAGCATAAACAAAATGAAGACATTTGCTATTTTTACATTCCCAATTTGAAATGAAGATAAAGCAGAACAAACAAGAAACTAAAACTGCATGTAAAATCTGTGACATGTTTCTACCTTAGAGCTGTAATTATGAAGGCTTCTTCTAAAAGGACAACCTTCAGTACCTACATACGTTTTACCTTTAAAAAGTTTTGAGGTGATAAAAAGAATCAGAGGAGCCTTATCTTGCCATAATGGTCTATTTTCAGGCATTTCAAGAACTAGAGCAAGCAGCACAGGACAAGAGGAGAAAGGAAGAGGGGAAAGAAAAGAGAGAGAAGAGATGAAACCCATTCATGTTAGGCACAGCCATTAGTCCGTTTCAAAGTAGGGACATAGAGTTATGGAGTCATTTATGTTGGAAAAGACCTGTAATATCATCAAATACCGCTGTTAAACTACCACTACCAAGTCCATGGACCAGCTTAAGAGAGGGATGCCCTTGGATTTTGAGGACCTCAGTTATGTTTTCAGATATGCAACAGAATTTCCTGTGATGTTTCACAATTTCCTTAGAACTGGGTTTTCAGAAATGCAAGTTTCATACTGCCATCTACGTTGGCTGAGGCACTTTCAGCACCATAGGCCGAAGGTACTGTTGGGACTATCAGAGATTAAACTTTTTTGTACCACTTTCTTCCAACTCTTGCACCGGTTTCACTCCCCGATGGGCAGGAGAAACAACTGCTGACTATTGACTGCATGAGCAGTAAGAAAGGATTTGGATTCCATCTCCAAAACGTCTTCATTCCCTAAGGACAAGTGAAGAATTGGATAACATGGGAATTGGGAATGAGCGCGTGTGGGAGATGAGGAAAGAGGAGACCATCTTCCTCAAATCACTGAACTCTTTTTTTCCAGCTTTGCTTATGTAGGTGTTTTAATGATGATGCGCTCATTAATGAAAAAAATTTGAAAATAATAAACACGTGTGTAAAGGGTAATGAAGTTGAGAAACTAATTCAAAACATGGATGGAAACAAGACAGAAATGGAATTTGGTCAATAACTTGGACAAATTCTTGC
Organism: Opisthocomus hoazin; assembly: GCF_030867145.1. Lineage (NCBI taxonomy): Eukaryota > Metazoa > Chordata > Aves > Opisthocomiformes > Opisthocomidae > Opisthocomus > Opisthocomus hoazin. The sequence goes on along the minus strand of NC_134424.1, from coordinate 3,273,013 downwards.
ATAAAGAGAAGTCATGGCTTATCATGTAAATCCACACAAAAATATGTACTTAGTCAAATAAACTACAAAAATTAAAACTGTTAGTGACTTAATGTTTTTTTTCCTAAGAGACAGAAACATCTGGCAGTGACTGGATGTGTTATCCTCGATATGGAGTATTGGGGAAAGCAAATTAAATCCTCAAATTGCGTATATCGTTTGGAAAAGTATGCATCTTGAATGAACATTGCATAACTAAAAAGTATATTATTAGCATCCACTATAACACATCTGAATGTAAAAATCACAAGGACGAGGAGAGAAGTAGCACTTCTTATAGTTATGTGTGTACCTGTCTTCTAGAAGTACAAAATGGTCTCAGAGTGAAAGGTGTGAAACTCAAAAGGAACAATGGTGATGCTAGAATATTTTTAGATTTTGGCACATTAAAATATGTTTAAAAGGTTAGGATTTGAGAAGTACTTGTGATAAATACTTCGGTTCTTCCTCTGATCACTGTCGTTCAACACTTTCTCACATTCAGTAAGTAGCCTTTTTAATAATTTCATGGGGGAAGCCTGCCTGGGTCTTGTAGACAGACATGGCTTTTGTCCTTTGCTCAGATAAGGTGCCAAAAGATCTGAGGTCACTCCTAAACCCAATCTCACAAAAAACAACATAAAGAACAATGTTTTATAGTCATATTGACCAGGCAAAATTCAGATCTTCTAATTAGCAAGTCTGAAATATGGTAAGAACATTAAAAAAACCATACATTTCAATATAAAGGGGCAGCAACACTATCAGCTTAAAGGAAACAGAAGAATGTTGATTTTATAACTTCTCTCAGGCTTTCACTGGCTGAAATGAAAGAAGTTTTGTTAAGTTGCTGTAAGCTCCGATCTTGATCTTATTCATCATTATTAAATGTTGAAAGTTTAAATATTTCATATAGATGAGATGAAAAGATCGCAAGAGAAACTGAATAATCCTCACAGACTTTAGAAAGCATAGAGACCAAACCTATCCTAAAAGGAAATGAACACTAAAACTACATTGTTGATTAAATCCCTTATTTATAACACTTCTCTTAATTTCAAAGATTTATTGAAAAGGGATTTAAAGAAGATGAATTCATCTTAAGAAATGACAGACTAATCCTTTCTTTGGGACCAGTGATTATGTGAAGGTGTATTGAAAACAGCAGAGAGAATGCTCGTACTCCTGCTGGACAGATACTACAGTTCAATTTAGACATTAATCAGCAAAAGTGGATTAGCAAAGTCTGATGGTTTGACTTTTTCACAAGTGTTTTATTCAGTCTTGGGAGCAACATCTACAAAGAATACACTGAGGTTGTATAGCTCAGAGAAACCACGAGGGGATGGAGATGGAAAACAGATCTCAGTTCATTTGGAAAGTTTAAACACTGCCATAAAGTAATCTAATTAGTTGTATTCTTTGTTCTTCTTGGGACATCTTCAGAGCTGGCTGTTTTATTCTTCTGCTGCTTTGCTCCCTTCGCCCGCACAGAAAAGGCTCTCCTTTGCACTGGTGAGGCTCCGCAAAGCAGCCATGAGTGCACCAGGAAAGGTCACTACGCGGATCAAATGAAGTCAGACATAATGAGACTCATCTTTAAAGCCTCTTGTTAATTAAAAGACAAAAATCTGAGCCTGGTCATGTTTCCAGTAAAAACAAAGTTAGTTTTGCAGTCATTTCAATGGCAGCTAGATCAGGTTTCTGGTAATACTGATCAAACATCAAATGCAAGAGGGCAAGATGGTAAGTAGGAGAGTCAGAAAGACAGTAAGCAGTGAGGAGACTAAGCAAAAACATGCTCTTCAGATCTTGGTCTGCTGGTACCATTTGGTAAACTAATACAGGATGATGTCTGGAAAATTATCATTCTTAAATTGCTGTTATGATCACAATAATAAATTACTGTGTGTTTGTCAAACACAAAAGTGTTTCCTACCACAGTTGCCTTTCAATGACTTCAATCCAGAGAGGGTCTGGCTTGTCCCAGGCTGTAGACAGGAGGTATGGAGGAGCACAGATCTTATGTGCAGACTGGAGAAGATTAGAGAGGATAAAATGAGCTGTCAAATGCTCTCATTTAAGCATTCTGAAGAGGATTCTTAAGCCATTGAGCCCTAATACCTTGGGGAAAAAATGGAGCTAGACGAAGACACAAAAAACTTAAATTGAGATACTACCTTAAAACATAACTTGAATTTATAGGTAATATAATAACACAGATTATTTTTATGAAAATCAGAAAACTATGTCAAAACCAGAAAGAAAATTAACTATGACCAAGCAGAAAATACAGTCACTTACTGTGAACAGCAGATATTACATCCGAAGGAAAAATAATCTCCACACTTATCCTTTCTCCTGAATAAAGCTGACACACCATTTTGTCAGATAATCTGTCATCCCATGATGCAACTGTATTCTAAATTAGATAATATAATCACCTCACCCTGTTTTAAATTATTGCGTCATATTGTTGCGAACAGTTCAGGAGGTACCACAGATCAGGGAATTGTAAGTATGCCAATGGTAAATGAAAGGCTATTAATATATTTATTTTAATTAGTTAAAGCTTTTTCTTATTTTGTGAGTTCAATATAATAATTTAAGATTATGTTCTAAGCAGAAATGGCCAGAGACCTCTTGCAGACTGTTTGTAAAGTCTCTGGCTGTTGTTGCAGGTTAAGGTTTTCAGTGGATGAATAACAAACATTTTTCACTAAAGGTGAGCCTTTTTGCAGTATTTGTTTCTAAAGGGAGCACTGAAGAGAAGCAGCAGACTCCCAGACAAAGTATCAGTTTCAAAGGCCGAGTGATTCCTGGCAAAGGGCACTGCAGAATATTCTTTCCGACTTCTTCTGTTCCGGATACATTATTTGTACAATAAGAAAGCAAGTTGCAACAAGAAATTATCCTCCGATTCTAGAAAATCTCCAAGATGTTGTTAGGCACTTCCATCACCTTCAAAAAGACGACTACTAGTGAAAGAATACAGATGGTAATGTATCATTAAAACCAGCAAGAAAATGAACAAAAGGATGCTTTTCTACCGTTTTTCATAAATATTTCAGTCTTACTCAGGTTTCCCCAAGTGATTTTCTTCAAATGCCTTGCCTTGAATAGCATCTTTAATAGAGAGTTTATGAGGTTGAAGAGTTTTAACCATTATATTCTGCCTTTAACCTCTTCCTACAATTCCATTTGTGTTATCTACATCCAGGTCCAGTTCTGAAGTGAAGCAAAGGCAATACCCCATCAATTTCAGCAGGTGATAGAATGACTCTTCATTCCTTCGTAGCTGATTTAAATTTTTGGCAATTTCCATCTCAGTTCTTCTGTCTATACAAAACAACAAGACTTTTTCTTCTTTCAAATAAGAGCTAAACAATATACAAATGAGAAGATATGCCAGCTTCGGTTTTTCTCCTCTGAAGTTCTTTGAAATTATTTCCCTTGAACTTCCAAAAGCAGATAACTTTAAACAGCCCTCAGAACTCTATAGAGGCATCTGCAAAATGTTTTCTCTCAGGCAATCAAAGGCAGGAGACTTTTGTTTCTCAAATCCTATGATAAATAGAGAACTCTGACTTAAAAATATATATATATAAACATAGGAATCATGTTAAACTCTTGTCATGTTGTAGAAAGTCTCACTTGACTTACAGTTTGGAAAGACTTTCAGGGCATACTTCAAAGCTTGTTTATTTTCCCAGACTAGCCAGAAAACAAGGCTCCAAAGGGAGCTTTCACATACGGGAGAGCAGCCTTTTACAGATGTGGTTTGAACATTGCAGGCTACAAGCTTCTCAGAGGTTGATATGGTGCTGGCTGCTGACACTCACAGCCATGAAGTTAGGTTAATTGTTCCAAGGAAGTAAAAGGATCATCCACTGGTGAGTTAAGATATCAGTCAGCCTTAAAGCAGAAGCTAGATCTTGGTCTTGGATTAAAAGCATTTTGAGGATTCACGCTCTCCATTCGTGTTCACTGGCATTGCAATAGAGATGATCTCAAAATGCATTTAAATAAGGTTTTCTAGCAAAGAACTTGAGGGGGACTGTGTCACATCACATATGAGAAAACTAGCAGGTAGGAAAAAAAAATTTAGAAATCTTCAAACAGCACCAGTCAGACCCCTAAATGGGACACTTACAAGAACTGTGCTCCATCTTCATTGATAAATTCAAATTACTCGTAGATTTATGTTGATTTGTTTATCCCTTATCCTCAGTAAGAATTCTTGCCCTGCATTAAAAACTAAATGATTGCTACTTAAAGTTTAGCCTTATTAATTTGCATTGTATATGAGACAGTATATTAATTTTATGCTAATATGATACACATATTCTTCCCTGAACCATTAAAGGGGAGGTGGGGTTACACAGTGCAATAGTTTAAATAATTATGGCTGTCACTCACAATTATTCAAACTGTTCTGCTGATCAAAGTTCTTAAAATCTTGGGAATAAGACCCTCAAAGTTCCCCAGGAGCAGCTTGGAATATTGGAAGAAGCTAAAAGTAGAATGTTTTAGTTTTAAATGGTTTTGACAGGTTCACTTTATTTTCATACTTTCCAAAAAAGGTGCAGCATGGAACTAGAAATGACAGTATATTGCTTTCATTTCATTTCATCCTCCTATAAATACGATCTCATAAAATCGTACATTAGTATCCAGGAAACCTTTGTGAAATAATGATGCTTCCCCTGTGAGCACAAAGACCTCTGCGTAAATCAGAGAAAACTCCTGAGTTCCCAGAGAAAGAGATGCCCTGGAAAGGGACTAGCAAAGGAAACTTGTCAGATACTTTGACATAAGAAATCTGGACATACCTGACCATAAAGCTGCTCCAGCTGCCTTGGGCCCTGCGATGAAGATCTCCACTTGTGTGTTTCCAGGAGGGAGCCCAGCTTCGCATCCTCCGTGCAAGTCATTCAAGCCAGAGGAACATCTGAGAGAAGCAAGAGGCTCCAGCGTGTCTTCTCCTCGACCTGTGAGGCTCTTTGCAGAGATGCTGTCAGTTCATGACATTTGTGATGACAGATCTGTGATGGAAACAGGTCTCTATCAGCACAGGGGAAAGCAGGCCAACTGATTTCACACTGGGCACTGAACACCCGGGTAGCAAAGCTTCTCTGTCACTTCTAGGTTTGCCTGCATGTATTTTATGTATGTATATGCATAAATATATACATACATACATATATACATAAAAGATCAAGTGACCTAGAACTGAAGGATTCTGCAGCACACTAGTGGACTGAAGAGTATCTAGTTCACTCCTATTTTCACTCAAATTCAGCTAAAGAAATCAGTAGGTCTCGATATGAATACAATAGCGTCTACAGTATAGGTGGTATTATCTTTAAAACAGTGTGGCTCCTAGAACGATGTGACAGATCCTTTGAAATGCAAAGGTAAGGCCAAGTTATTAAAGCTCAAATTTTTGCTCACAGCATTTTTAGTCTGTGCTTGCCTTTGATTTCCAGCACTGAAGCAACAATACCACCATAACAATAGAGGTCACAGGAAAGAACAGGCAAAAATCAGGTCTTAAACTGTACACAGGTAGATACTCTGGTTCACAATTCATCAATCCAAAACGGTGACCTCTAGAGAGTGACAGACAGAGATATCTGCATCCTAATTCCTCCATCCCATTCACTGCAGGGAGGAGAGGTCTTTGTGATTACGATTACTTGTATGAATAAGACTCTTCCAGCTCAGCTCTTAGACTAAACTTCTTGCGTGTTAAAGGCAAGCTGCAGTATAGATTTCTGTAGTACTTTGCACCATTATGGTAATGCATGAATTCTAAAAAATAGCAAGAGACAGGGGATGGAAACGGGGCTGACGCCAGTGCAGATTTCCCAGGTCTGAAGCACTTCCAGTCGGTGCCTCCGCTTTCTCCTTAGACTGCTTTAATGAAGGTCAGGGTAGCCAAAAGCACCTTTAAGCCAAACTTTTAGTCTGAATCCATTCGGGGATAATGGGTTAGTGTAAAAGGAGAGAATATCCTGAAATGGATATGAGTAGATACACTTCCAGCTGATGGGCAAGGCTGAACAACAGTCTGCAAAACGCCACAGAGTATTGGTCTAGATGATGCAGACTTGCAATACCGCTAAAAGAGATCTCAGTGCCTTAAAAGACATATTGGAGCTTTGGAGGAGAATGAGGAAGTAATAAGGTATCTGGGTATAATATCACAGACTTCGTTACATTTTAACCAAGTCTCTGAACTCCACAGTGTACACCTTTTGCATGTCAGCTCTCTAAATTGCATCTAAATCTTTGTTCTGTGACATTTAGCATCACTCCGCTTTAGCAAAGGTTGTTGCTTTTTTTTCCCAATGCCTTTCTGACCTGTCTTTAAAGTCAGCACTCCCATCAGTCTCAGCTGACATACAGAAAATAGTGACATATTGACTTTTACAAGAGGTGACACAACGTGAATAGGTGAAAACTTGGCACTGGATTTTCCATATGAAAGGAAGTGTCAACAAAACAGAAGAAAGTCCCCACACTTCATCCAGTTAATGAATTGCCATTGTCCATGTACATGCATATATTCAGTGCTCTGTGGAATACAGCTCCTGAGAGAAGCAGATGAACTTTAAAACAAAATGAAAACTTTTAAACCAAAATTTCAACTTCTACAAACACAAGAGCTCATTTCTTAAAAATATGCAGGAATTAAGTCAGTTGATTTCAGTTGTGTGCTGCTTTGGAAGGGGAGAGTTGAGATGAAGAAACACAATAATTTGCATTTTGTTTAAGACTTCACATAACGTTTCTTCTTCGAGTTTCAGAAAGTTGTGAATTGTCCTTCTCCTCCCACCTTCTTAGGACCATAGGATAACTGAGGCTGGATGGGACCTCAGGAGGTCTTTACTTCAACCTTGGGCTCAAAGAAGGTCAGCTAAGAACTCAGATGATGTTACCCCACACTTCCCTGCGCAGCATTGTGTTCTCATGAGAAGGAGGTGGGTTTTGCCCTTATTGCCCGTTATCCATCTGTAGGACTCCCTTCACATCACTCAGTAGCACCCAGGACTAGTCCGTGCCCAGTGACAACCATATGTATGTTATTTCCTTTCAAGACTTATCATGCATAGAATTATTTATTATTGTATGGAAATGTTATAATGAAATAATGGTTGCCTCAATGCCCTAAAGCTGTAGGGTCATTTAAATGCAACTGTCAGATTAAATGAAAAGCTACATGCTGCTTATAAAACTGCAGGACTTGTTAGATTAACATTTCAGTCTTCTGAACTGAGTAAGTAGATGTGAGAAATGAATCCAATATAGAAAATTGGATGTTGAGAATAGCATAGTTGAGTATTTATGAAATGTCATTTCCCTCTTAGAAATATAGACACTTTGAGCTGAATGTTTACTTTCTTATCCCATTTCAGAGGACGGGTTTGACACCAAGTACAGCAGAACTGCTGCAGCTCAGTGGCCCGGAGGTAGTCAGAAAACAAAGCTTTGGGGCACTTCTGTACCATGCCACCATCCCACTGCAACAACAGAAATGGGTCAGAGAGCTGGGCTTAGACAAACAACACGATTTCTGTGACTAGGCTTGCAAACACTCCTCACATTTTTTTTCCCATCACTTACTAGAAGAAGGGTGACCAGCTGCTCGTGCAGTTCACTGGTGACAGTGATTGTGGTAGCACATCTGCATGGAAGATGCCAACAGGACAGAGGGAAAGTGAGGACACCTCACCTCTAAACCCAATTAGTTCTTTTTAGCTCTCCCTTCACAATGCTCTTTTATTTGCTCCTTTGTTTGCAGCACAGAGGATGAACAGGGATAGCATTTGGCCCCCAGAAGTTATCACTGAAACTAGATTTTGTCATTTATCTACCTTCCAATTTTAATGAATCACATTAGTTAGAACTGCAACAGAAAGGGGAAAAAGAAATCCTCAACATCAACTTGTCTATTATTCCTTTGATCAACCTGGCCCTGTAGGCTCATTGGCATGGATTTGTTTCCTAGTAGATCAATAGCAAAGTCACATAATCTGAAAAGCAAGTTCTTCCCTTTGTGCAGAGCAGAAGGCTGTAAGAGGTGAGGCGTGGGGAGGCAGGCTCTGATTTTGAGCACGTACCGCAGAGCAGAGCCAGCTCCGACAGCACCCATTCCACACATACAGCCTGGAACCACGGCTTCCAGGTGGTTCCAATACAGATTTAAAAACTAAAAGAATGTTAACTGTTTAATATTTGAAGATTTGTTTAATATTTTAGACAGTAAAATTCTTCCTGTTGCTAAAACCAATATTGAAGCAAGATGGAAACTACATGCCAGGATTTTCCATCAAAGAAACTGCAAAAAAAATGGTGGAAAAAAAATTAATGTAAGCTGTCTATCCAGCTATACTGTAGGCCATCAAGGGTAGCATGGACTATGTAGCCCAGCAAAGATGCTATGTGTCACTAAAGCTTTCCACCAAAGGCTTTACATCTTCCAGTTATCAGTGAGCGTTACCCTGAGAGCACAGTCAGCAATGGAGCAAGTTGCCTCCTGTTTGCTCCTCCTCACTCTCAGGCTGTTTAAATGTGTGTAGTGTCGAAAGTTCCCTGTGATACCAAGTAATGAGGTCAAAGTAATTCCTCTGGACCCTTCCAGTTAAATAATATCTTTGGACATTTTCATGAGAGAGGAATCCAGGTTAGTATCAAAGGGCCTGTGCTTCAACTGATTTGGGGCTTATCAAAGAGCACAGCTACATTCAGATAGGAACCAGCAACTGCAAAACACTTTTTACATTGCACATCAGCAACACAACACATTCTGTTCCTGCTAATTCTCTTCAATGTTATATCTTCTTTAAATTTTTAAAAGGCTCATACTGAATCTTCCTGACTTCTCTTCCAGATTTTTCTGCAATTTCATTTCCTGTTGGATACTGGTTTATGCTGCATGATCCCATCCCAAGGCTACAGCAGTACCTTGGCAGCCAACATGTACCTGTTGTGAATGCTTTCAAGAACCTGGCCTTTCCCAGTTACAAACCAGCCCAACTGAGCAGGGGCTACAGTATTTCACACCAGCACAAGACACAGCTCTTTGTGCTTTCCTCCCATTGCATTCTTCAGGCTTATTATAGACCTGGCATCAGAGTCCATTTCACTTCTCCATTCACAATCTACAGAAGAAACAAGTATGTACAGCTTGTTCTTTGCAAACTGTTCACATCCCTTGAATTCAGTTAGCTTCAAATCTATGGTAATGCTTTTAAACCTCTGGACTTATTAATTGATGAGAAAACTCAAAAAATTCATGAAAGAAAACCGATCTCAGCTTCTTTTCCGGTAGCTTGTGATAGCCAATTCAGTTGTCAATGTGTGTTTAAATGTACTGAGATTAATTCTGCCTCTGCAGTTAAATACAATTGCTGAATTCCACTTCTTGTGCTCCACACAGGATTACAGTTATCTCTGAACACCTCACTTTTAATTTTACATTTCTCTTGTGGACATTTTTTAACCATTTCACACATTGGGAAAGATACTGCATTTTGTGAAGGTTTAAAAACTCTTTGGTCACAGATATCCCATCATGAAAAGCAATTATATTTTCTGAAGTATTTAGTTCCCTTAGTTCCCAGTCTGGAACTACCCAGAAAACAAAACAAAAACCACAGTTCTGGAAGCTTTGAAGTATATCAGTCATTTAAAAGGAAGAACCAAAAGAGAAAGAAAAGAAAAGAGAAGAGAGGCATTGTCATGCTTCCTTTTTATTCTATGGGTTTTTGTTTGCTTGTGTCTTGATATTAACACTGGATAACAAATTTTTTATGCTACTTTGATTCATTTTTCCTCTTTAAGAGAGGAAGGGGAAAAAGATTCAAAACTTCAAAATTATTATTTAGTTCTCATTACTCTTCTAACAACCTGTTTGGCAAGACCTTGTGGTGCTTGTCAAACACAACACTGTCCTTCCAAACAGCATGCAAGGAGACAGGATGCCAAGTTTTTTCCAGCTTAGCATATCTTCCTCTCACGTGTCTTTTCTTGACAATATATACTTTGAACTACTCAGGTCTAGATCAGTGTCTGGATAGAGACAAAAAACAGAATCACCGTCCCTAACCTTGGGCATGTACATGAAGCTTCCCTAAGTCATGTAGAAGAGATCTGGGCACTCCTAGAGACAACTCAACCCCCAGGTGGCTTGGGTCACCCCAGGACTACCCAAATGTCCCTCTTCACCCATGGTTCCCACAGTGGGTGCGGTTCATAGTGTGCCACAACAAGAGCCTGTGACTCCTCTGCCATCCCTGAGCAGCCCGAAACCCTGGCAGGCATGCGTGGCACAAGAGCCAACGTGGAAGAAGTAGTTAGACTTCTATTTGACCAGTGGAGATCCACCAATTTTAATTCTGGAAAAGAAGTGTTCCTAGGTGTCAGAAGTTAGAAAAATGCTGGTAAACACTGAAAAAGGACTTCATAACAACCAGCTCGTAAGTTAGGTGTGGTGCTGTAGTTGGGTGCCTGAAGGTAGTGGTGCTAAGCCTAGTCCAAAAGCTTGAAAAGACTCACATGTCCACATCTTCACTTTCTCTGGTAATCCCAAGAAGTGATTGCTAGCCACAAGTCACAATTTAGCTTGCCATTAAAAAAGAAAAAAAGAAATTAAAAAAAAGTGTTGCTGTTTTCATTACATGAGCACAAAACCACCTTAAAATGCCTGGTTATCCTCTACCGTTACAGCTCAACAGAAACCCGACTGTTAACAATTTGCAACCTTCATTTCTGTATAAATGCAAAATGGGAACAGCAGTAAGTGGCTTCATGTTAATAAACAAATACACAAGACAAGATCAATTAGTCAAAATGATGTGACTCATTTGTCATTTACGCAGCTCTGCAGAGAAACTCATCCACGCAAGGATTCTGTTCATCATCTGAGGATTTGGCCTTGCTCTACTCGCAGCTCTTCAAAAGATCCATTTAAAATCAAACAACTCAACGATCTGTGCAACCGCTAAGCCCTGTTAGAAAGAATCAAGGGTAAGTTTGCTCTCTGTCTACTGGATGTATTTTCTTACATCTGAAATAGCTGCATTAGTCATCTTCACATTGTCCAGATCCCTGTGAGTGAAATACCAAATTGTCCTTCAGTGATTCTCCTCTTTCTGATCTCTCCAGGACCGTTAGAAGAAGAAAAGCATTGAAAATAAAAACCCTGAAGTGCAGGATGAACAACAATGGTTATTCAGGTGCCTAGCAAAAATGCATCCTGAACATTATGATCCAGTACAGTTTGGTCTAATTAATCTACATCAATCAGCAAAATCTCTTTGGATTGTCTTCCTAATACCTGCAAAAAAAAACCAGGTGCCACTATGTCTGAGCAACTGAAAAAAGCAGGGCAAGATGTTTGTTCATCTTAAAGCAACAAACCCAAGAGCCAGATTGTTTCAGCCTTTCTGTACCATGTATGTTCCCTTACAGGAGTGGATTCATGAACTGAAATCAGTGTGGCCATTTTCAAAGGTGCAAATGGGAGCCAAATTCTTTCTGAACTTTTCCTGTTCTTTAAAAAGAAAGACAGACAAGTTTTCTGGTCCCGTAACCGCCGTGCAGTTATCTGATTCATCTGATTCACCTCCAGACCAGCCCTGCGGTGTTATCCCACTGTACTTTTCTGTAGATTGAGCTTGTTCCTTTAGATCCTGTAACTTCATTTTTATACAAACACAGAACAGGAGCAGAATCAAGCTGTTTAGCTTAATAAACAGATATACAAGGCATAATTGGTTAGTCTAAATGATATGACTCACTTGTCATTAGCACAATCCTGCAGAGATGCTCATCCACACAAGGGTTTTGCTCATCATCTGAATATTTATTTAATCACACAAGCTCTGCTCAGCATCAAACCTGTGACCTCCAGGCAGTGCTTTAAATCAGGGACTTAAGGTTCTTCAACCAGCAGCATCCACACTGATTTTTGCCAAAAGATGAGGTTTAAATTTCCATGAATGAAGCAGGGAAAGAGCAAGAGCAGGATCAGGAGGCTGCTCTGGTGGGTGTACGAACTCTGAAATGAGAACAAATTCATTTGTCAATATGTGTGGCAGCACAGCCACAGATTTCACAAAGCATCTTGGCAAAACTATCCCAGTTGTCCTCCACATCTTGGTGATTTTAGGTGGAACAGCGAGGAGAAACCGCAGGTGTGTCAGTTTGATTTTTTATTATTATTATTCCTGAGGATTTAATCTGTTTTTTTCAGTTCTGCCAAGTTACAGAGTCCAGACACATCCATTTTCACTTTCTAGTCTGTCTCTCAGGACTAGAGGGAGAACAGAAATTTCATTTCCCAAAAGTGGAACTTTATACACAGGAAAATATGACACATTTTTCAGGAAATCTCTATGAATACCTTAAATCCTACAGAAAATCTTAAATGCACAGAATCCCCATGTCCATGGATTTCTGTTGCTCCAGGTTATCCCTCTGACATGTCATTAAAACGTGGAATCACAGCATAGCTTGCACAGGAGCCTCAGCTTTTAGCAAACAAGTCCCTCAAAGCCCGTAAGCTAAACGCCATTCACTGGAGGCTCACTGCTAACTGAGAGGGTGGAACGGCAAATGTGGTGCAGGTCAATGGAAAGGGAGCTTGCTTGGTAGCCAATTCCTCCAAATTTTCAGAGCTTTCCTGTAAAGCTGAGCAGATAACCATTATTTCGTGGGACCACAGGTCTGTTTCCATCATCTCACTGCAGGTGAGAATGGCTTGCCAATAGCGATGTGCAGGGTTTATTTTTATAAGGCTGCACACTGTGAAGCATGGTGTGCTAACTGGGGCGGAGTGGTGTGAAAGAGGCATTACTCACTGTTTGTAGGATATCTATTACCTTTTCTTATATGCATACAGATTAGCTATTTTTATTATACCAGCAGTGAGAAGACAAAGGCACGCAAATTGCAAGGTTAAGGTTTAAGATGAACCGTGATATTTCTTCCTCAATATACAACCCCACCAAGAAGTGACTGGACAATGCTGTAGGAACATGTTTTAAGATACCTTTAAGTATGGTGTCACCTATATTCCCCTATACTTACCTAGAGGACTCTTTACGTACCTTATTGCATTCACACCCTGAACTTGTTTAGTTCAAACCAAACATTGCTGTGCGAGGAGGTCAGCGGAGCCTTTGTCTGAAGCAGAGGTCTTTGGCCATGGCTGTGATGCAGAGATCTGTCAGCACGTCCATCTGCCTTCCTAGCACAGCGGTGTTGCAACCCTACAGCTAATGACCAGCAAAGCTGTCCTGGGTGTTGCTGGTTTTACCAGGCACTGATGCAAGAACTGCCACAAGAGTCTAAACCTCTCCTAGTCTGGGCATAGCGACGGTCGGCAGCTCCTGAAGATGAGGTTTCCAACAGTCATGGACAGACATGTGCTATCTCATACTAGGTAGGCGTGTTTAAATCTGCCCAGCAGATATCCCTTGGAAATAAAGTCACGGTCGTGTTACTGTAAACGATTTAAGAGAAAAATTTCATGCTGGTGATTACTGACAAAAGTAGGAGCAGAAAATAATTCTAGACTACAGCCTGACTAAGGGCATTATATAATAAGGGAAAGACATTTATATAGACCATCTTATTACTATTCCAAAACCAATAAAAAGAACATGATTGATAGAGAGAATTTAAAAGGCCAGAAAATGCTTTAGGAAGATGGAAAAATCAAGTGAAAAATCAATACACTAAAATGTCCTCTGTTCCACTTCCTTTACGCTCTCAAAACCACATGAACAAGGTTCTCTCATTTTGACATCTAGAGCAGAGACAACAGCAAACAAGGCAAGAACTACAATATTCTTTGGGACCCACCTTGAATTACAGCACTAATAAAAAAAAAAAATCATTTTTACTGTCTCCCTAGCAACACACTTGCCAACCCCATTGAGCCATTAATTGCATAATTGTTCAACCACCACAGCTTATTTTACTGGCTTTGAGACTATCAAAGGAAGAACAAGAAACCCTGCTAACAGCATCATATAGTATTAGTTTAATTAAACATAAGCGCAAGGAGAAAAACATAGCTGTTGGGATATGATATTTGTTATGATTATTCCCATTTCCCTTTTAGGACTTGATGTTTCTGGACTGGTATTCCAGGTACATGCACTTGTCAGACAAATTCCTGACCTTATGTAATAGTTATAACCTCTTCTGTGATAACACAGAGCCATTTTCTAGGGTCAGACTTTTTGTGAATAAAAAGAAATGATCAATCAGCAATTAGGACAGGATTATGCATTCTGATAATTCTATATAGTGGGTAACAACACCTAGGGGAAAATTAAAAAAAAATCATCAAACTCCATGGTACAAAGAAGATAATTAGGTTATTATCCATTATATTAACATTTTTGCTTCCTTTTAATACAATTGAATTTATTTAGCCAGGTTTGAAAAAGCTCTGCTGGCTGCAGGAAGTGATGGCTTTGTGATTAAGTCAATGGATGTCAAAAGGAAGCCCTTGGTCTTGTGAGAGGTCCACTTTGTGGCCCTGCACTAACCTCTGCAGGCTAGATCCCGTCAGCTGTGCCTGCCTCCCCGCTGCCATCGGGAGAAGCACAGGGAATCATCCGAAAGAACCCTCCTGCTGTCACTCTCCAGGTTCCTACTACAAAAAGCAGACAAGCAGAGGGGCTACAGTTTGGTGTTGCTCTGCCATAAAGCTATCTGAATCCTGTGTCTGGCTTTCTATCTCTTTGCAAATGATCATTTACAGGTAAACTTACTGTTTTATCCTTAGACCCGAAGGTATCTTAAGGGCAAGTAGTCTCTGCAGTCTGATGAACCTCCAGGCAATCCAGCCCTGTTGGCGTGGCAGGCTCTGAAACCCAGAGACTGCGGTGTACCACTTTTAGAGCCCAGCACTGCTCCTCCTCTAATGTACCCCATGCTGATAGACACATCTCTGCTCAGCTTCAGGGAACAATTTTTGGATTCATCATGTAGAAAGCCTATAAAAGGCTTGTCACCTGGCTTTACCTGGGAAAGCACCTTGTCATACTCCAGAGTAATAGGAAAACTAACCAGACCTCAAGAGTTTTCAGGGAAATGTCATACATACTGCAGTGCAAAGCACTTCTCTCAATTTAAAATTCTGTCATATATTCTCCCGTGGGACAGCAGTGGTCTAATTACTAGATAATTAAAACTGGTAACCTGTTGCACTTGCCTGAGAGAATCTAACTTGTTATTTCCCCTGTGGTTTGGTCCTCTTTGTAGAAGTGGGAAAAACAATGCTTCCTTCAACCCCTTTGTGGTGTGCTTGGGTTGCATGCACTTCATGCCATGCAATTTGTCATGCCTCGTGCTCGTACAGCACAGAGCAAAGGGTTGGGTCTCTGCTGGACCCTGCAGACACTGCGGTGAGTAATGGTGAGCTCATCCCTTGCAGATAAAAGGGGGGGCCACCCCCACCGCAGCCAAAGGGTTCTTTGCACCCTGCATCAGCAGGATAACACCACTGCATCCCCACAAACCCCCATCAGCTTGTGAATCACCCCTATGTTCACACAGCTGTCCATGGAGCCAGAGCTGTGAGCCTGAGCCCCAACCCAGCGGGGGTAGATGTGGCTTTGGTAAAGCGTAAAAAGGGATGAGGAACAACGGTCTGGTGTTACCAGAGTGAGTTTGCATTGATTGCTCCTCAGAGGGGAGCGTGGCTAGAGTGTTAATTTATAATTATCTTTTGAGAGCAGCCAGTGTGGTCATAAATCCCTTAACTGCATCTGAGAAACAGTGAGCACCTGGCCTTATTGGGGTTTCCCTGCAGGATCCGGACTCCATTCTTGCTAGCGGTGCTGAGGGGGATGCATCTTTTCACCTGTGTAACCCCAGCTTCTCCCCTGTCTTAGATATTCTGTCTTATAGGGAGCTAAGTTTTCCCAGGACAGGATTTATTTCCATCTCTGTTTGTATAGCACCTACCACAATAGAGCTGTGGTCGCTGCCGGGTTTATTACAGTATTGCAGCACCACCATAGAAGTAGGAATAGCACCGTGAATTAAAGGACCATCTGTCCAAGTGTAATTCATTCCCCTGCCCACTCGGTTCCACAGTCTGTCAAAATCATCCAGGTTGAAAAAGGAAACCAAAAACTTTACTATTAAAAGTGCTCAAATTAACTGGATTTTTTGACAGAATTGGGTTGAGGAATGACTACAGCTGCAGCGTGGAAGATCTGGAGGGGCAGAAACTTCTGCTGAAGCAGTAGTGATGGACACCAAGGAGGATGGAGAGCAAGGGTGATGGAGAGCAAGGGTGAGCTCTTCACTGGTTAAGCAGGGGCCACAACACACAGTCCCAGTACTGGAGCTGGGGAGGCCTCCAGCACCCCTGGGAGCTATGAAGAGAACATCACTTTGGTTAAGACCTAAGGCTGTGAAGTTTCTCTTCTCTTTCTCCAACTTCTCCGTCTTCATGTTGCTGCATAGCTGAGAAAAAGCATGCTTGGTCTTCCACAGCCCTGGATTTCAAACTGTACAAGCATTATTCTTACTGTGAGGCTTCAGTTTAAAAAAAGAGAATTTAAAAAACCCCCTCCCATCAGATATTTAAAGTGATAATAAATGTTAAAAAGAAAAAGCAATGAAACAGACAGATCCATCAACAGGGAGCCCAGATCAGACAGGTCTTTGAGCCAGCTCATAATTTCTGTTTTTGAGGACAAATATTCTGGACATTCAATACTTTTTATCATAATGAGTATTCTCTTCAGGATTTTTTCCTTGCAAGGGACATACAGCATTCTTTCAGCTTTCATTTTCAATTTTATTAAGAAATAATTTATTTTCCCCTTTCTATTCAGCAATGCCAATCAGGTTTTGCAGTGCACAGGTCAGTTCTGCTACCTTGCTCTCAGAATATACCCAGCAGTAGGATTTCCAGAAGTGCCTGAGCCCCACTGACAATTCCCAGTAGTAACATTTGATCTGTTTCAGGTGGACTGCAAACTCATTCGTAATCACAAAAACAAGAGACACCTGGAATGGTAGCTTATTCATCCTGAGCTATTTGAAACAATCCTCCAGTGGTTTTGAACAAACTGGAAACAGAAGAATCTGAGACATCCAAAGCTGCTTTTCATCTCCTGTGAGCCACACGACAGGATTAATCTGAAAAAAAGACATTTTCATAGGATTGAGTCTGGTTTAGTACAGGCTGTGGTGCTCTGTGAGGGTGGCTGCTGCTCCCCATTGCAACTCCTTCAGCTTCTGCTGCAGCGGGAAAGGTCCCCCCACCCCCTTCTCCATCCTGCCAGAGGCTGCTACTTCCACAGGCATAGAAGTTTGACTCTAACAATCATTACACACAGGTGTGTTGAAAGGCTTAGCTAGAAACAAAAAACCCACATTACATTTAATAGACAGACTCAGCCTAAAGGCACCTGGATGTTTGAGGAATTTGACTCTTTTCAAGGTTATCTACACCCACACACATTAAAGAGAGTATTATCCCTAATATCTATGTCTTAATAACAGAGCTGAGGAAAGGTTTTGGGTGGCATCGAGCAAGGCGATACACAGGAAGAAGAACATGGCATTTCCTCAGGCTGAAGCATCGGAGGACTTAGCCCTTCCTCTTCCCCCTCCCCATTTTCCTGGTTCCTCCTTCTCATGACAACACAAGAGCTGTGCTGTAAATTGGATCAGCAAACAATCCGCATTAAAAAAATATAACCTGAAGGTTGGTTGTACTTTGAGTTTCTTAATCCGGATAATTACATCTGCCTTGCTTACAGCACAGCCCCCAAAACAAGCACGATCTGCACCATGGAGACTGCAAGCTGCAACAGAAGAGTAGGCAGGGAAGGAGCCAACAGGAAAGGCTTAAAGCAGCTTTGCTAATGGGGAGAAGTGTTTGTGCAACTTCACCCTGAATTTTGAAGCTACATTAAAGCCCTGTGATCAGTGCAATTCTTAATTATTTGCACTTCAGTGCATTATGCATATAAACTCATCAGCACTTGAGACACTTCTGTCATCTGCTCACTTGTAAATTAGAGATTTTTGAAACTGAAGTGGTCTCACACTGAACCCAGTGACTTGTTAACAAGGGGAAGATTTAGGAAATCAGTTGCTATTGTGGTCTTGAATGTATCTGCAAGTTGGTTCAAGCTACCTTTAAGTTGCTCAATCCAGGTACCTCTTTCCCCATGGGGAGCTTTTCTTTATTTAAAAAAATATATATGCATCAACAAAAAATATTATTCCTTGGCAGTCCATGTTCTTTCATCGGTAAAATAAGCTCCAGCTTAAGGTTTCAGGAAAAAGTGGAATGATCCTGAAGCTCGGTTTTCATCCACACACACGGATTTTGACTGCCATACAGACTGCAAAGTACTCCTTCCCCACTGAATACTATCCCACAATAGCAACAGTTTACTAAACAATTTCTTGTAGTCCTGCTCTCCACCTTGCTATCTGATGTTACAGATGGTCTTGCCCCTTTTCCACTTAAAATCAGCCCAGGTTTGTCACCGAAATGAGCCTCTGGCCCCTCCTGCGAAGCCCCACGTGGCAGTGGAGGGATGGAGCCTGTTGAAGAGCGACTCCATCTCACAGGGAGAAGCACGGTCATGGACCACAGGAGAGCAGGCTCTTTGAGAATTTCTGTCAATAACAGTGTCTGAAATCTTACAAGGCTTCTGCCTCCTCTGTAATTTTTTGAGAGCCTTTCTTGAATATGTATACTGAGGGGGAGGTGAGCAAACCTCACTTTAAATCTGTGATCATAAAAGTCATTTTTTATCCCAATTCAGGCAATCTCTGCCAAGTAAAAGCTTTCCTATTAGCATACAGGAAGAGTCCTATTCAAGAAGCATCACTTAAATATAGCCAGGTAGAAAAGAAAATCTGTCTTAATGGTGATCTACCTGTATTGATCTGTTATATGACACACAGAGTAAGTTGCTTTGTATGAGGACAATTATTCGCAATTACAAATAAAAAATAAAAAAAAGCAAGGCCCATCTCTACTGTGTTTGCCTCTCTCATTTAACTTGTAATTGCTTTTATTGACAATTTCTTTTTACTTCCCTGGAGTAGCAAGGTTATTAAGCAAATCTGTCTTTTTTTTGTACAAAATGATAATTCAACTGATTAGAACAGTTTCATTGTCAATACACTTTTGTATGAGATTCTAATCCCTCACACCACACTGGGATGTTTTTTCATCTGAAGACATTTTAGACTGCGTAATGACAAATAGGGCCCTATTGGCTTTTTTCCTTTCTCAGATTTTGCAGTCATCTCTTTAGAAAATTACAGCTGTTGCCATTAAAAATGCAATACATCTCCCTGCAATAACTGCTGTCATAATATTAATTTTTCTAAGCAGGTATTATCAGTGTTACAGTATCACTTGCAAATGACACAAACACTTAGTGGCATATACAGATGGTTTAAGCTCTACCTCAAGCCCTGTACTTAGGGCTTTCCACCGTCTGCCTGGGTGCCCTCAGAGGCAGCTCTCCAGCAAGGTAACACTCCATGAAGGGTCTTGGGGCTTCTGATTTCTACTTACCCAACAGTCTTACACCAAAAAGGTTATAGCAGAGTGAGAAAGGAGGGAAAAAAAGACGTACAGAGGCATAATAATTTACCTAAGGCCATGCAACAGCGGAGGAGCAAGCAGTCCCAGCATGTTCCACACTGCACGACTGCCGTAACGATGGGCAGCCAGCAAGAAAAAGTGGTTTATGGCTCACCCTCCACCTTCTTAATTTTAGCATCCCTCAACAGCTGCCAACAGCTTCTCACCCCACCAAATGAGGTGGTTCCCCAAGATCCGATGTGCCAATCAATGTATGCAAGCCAGCATGATTAAATAGGGCAACTTTAATTCCCAAAGTCCTGCCTAGTCCGCAGGAGCAGGGTTCCCATCTGCTTGGATTCTGCTGGCACTGAGATTAGTACTCGTATCACCATGACTGAATCACTGCCAAAGTTTCATCCTGACACTCCCAGCAAGCAACCATGCCCGGCCAGCTCGGGGCTGCCTGGTCTTTGATGAACCACCACATTTAGAAGCAGTACCAGGAGAGCTTGACGGATCCCCCCAGAACAACCAACCAACCACCTGAAGGTTTTCTTCTGTGTATCACAGGTTGCTATAGTGTTCCCCAAACAGGGACTGAGCTGAACCCACTAGCCCTGTTTGGAAGCTTCAGTAGTTTGATGATGTCTTTCCAAATGCTGGAAAGCCTTTCAGGAGTTTACATTGCATTATCTTAGAAACAGTTTCTCCCCTGAAGCTTCAGAGGACACAGCTGGATTCTAGTTATGGCAGGTACAAAGCTCAGTTTCCTTCGTTTTTTCTGATTTACACAAGACAGTAAGAAAGCATCAGGTCTCTGATGGTCTTTTTAACACAGGCTAAAAAAAGAGAGGGCTTTCAAGCAATCCTGTTGTCACCTTGCAACAGAAAGTCCTATGTATTCTGAAGATACCTAAAGAGAAGCTGCTTCACACACAATTTTAACCTGCAATTGCCTTTTCTTATTTTGTGCTATACACACAACTAATATTCAAGCTGAGACTGAAAGAGTTCGGGGTAAGTTAGAGCAAAACCCTACCTGTACCGTGATAATGTCAGGCTCCCAAAGCAGGAGCCACTCTTCTCACTGTGCCTGTGAAGCAGCACCCCACATCCCACAGCACTCTTTGCTTCTGCTATCCCGCTGCATTTGACCATCAGCACCTGGAGCCCTGTGCAGACACTTTGTAAACACCTGCTCAGCAACCTGTCCTTTCTGCAGGTGGGAAGTGCTGCTTAGCTCTGCTACCCTTGATTTATTCAATTTTTTATTTCTTCATTTCTTAAGGAATAGCATGTTATTGCTCAATTTTCCTTTTTTTTCCTTCTCTATTTATAATCTAGTAAAAAAGAAAATCACTTCTGTTTTTTTCACAAAGTATTTAATGAAGGGAGGGGGTGAGCTCCTGTTCAGTCACTCCTGGAGTTCTAGCAGAGCTCCCAAACAGGAGAAAGGCTTATTAGGCACGCTAAATGAGTTTCATTTCAAATTGAAAACATTTTATGTCTTGTTGTTTTAATTCAAGTCATTACCTTATTATGGAGTACCTGAATCTAATTTAGCTACATTTTCCTGAACTTCTGAAGTATTTCAAAACACTCTTTCAAACTCCTTTTTCTTTATCTAAGTGTATCTCGTGTCCCATTTGCAATGGTCTGCTGTATTCATTAGATACTGGGAACCATCTGTTAAAAATTTGCCCAGAACAAATCCAGTTGGAGGAAGATAAGGAGGCATAACTGTGACTTTCTCTGAGCTAACAGCTAAAATTTTTGTGAAAGGGTTTGGATCAGAAGGACCTGAGATTTTCACCTTATTTTGAGAATACAGAAGCATTGATTAATTAGAATAAGAAGATATTTCTTCAGTCTCCAGTGAATATTTATAAATCACATATGAAACTGGAAGTAATTTATCACTGATGGTCTATGAAATTCAGCTGTATATCCATCTGGCCATGGTGCTTTAGTCGGTAATATTGCTTGCAGGGCTTTTTTTATTGCTTATCTCTCATGGGGGTTATCTAAGTATTGCCTCGATCATGTTAGCAGCACTGTTTCATCCAAAACTTCATAAATGGATCACTTCTGTTTCTGGAGTATGTAATTCAGAATGAGGAAAAAAAAAAACTTTATTCATTTGTTTCCTTTAACTTATTGTAAATACCCTCTTACAAACTCAAATCCACTGATTTTGTAATCCTTTATAGGAGCGAGTGGCTGTGGAGGGCTGCTGCTGAGGTGAGGGCTCTGCGACGTTCATCTGTGTTTTGTGCAGAGCCAGAAGAAAAGGACAGCAGAGTGGGGCTAACTGCAAAAAGGAGCCAGACAAATTTTGGGGCTAATATAACCTTGAGCTGCATTTCTTCTTAAGCTCAGATTTGAATGAAACTATTGATTTTAGATACATTGATTTTAGCACATTCAAGTGCGTTCAAGAATAGAGGTCATATTTAGTGTTGTCAATGAACACAGGTATGTGACCCAGAAATATTTAGGCCTGTATTTGAAAAAAAAGAAAGGCACCTAGTCAGAGAAGTCTGAAGTCCAGTTAGGGGTTGTACAGAGGTGGCAGTTTAGATACATATCATTTTTCAAAAAAGCATTGCTGTGAGGTGAAACAAGCCTGAAACCAATTAATATTAAGCAGAAGGGTACTGACAGTATGCAGTGCTGCAGTGGGCATGCAGCTTTGCTACAAGAAGTAGCACAATTTTACCCAATATTATTTTCCTCCTATTCTACTCAGGATAGGTATTGTAGAAAATGTAATAAAGGCAGAATTGCATAGTAATAGAGCATCTTGATAAGAGATGTCAATAGAAAAACACTGTTGAGGTAAGTGCTCAGATTGATTGAAGTGTGTGTCACACTCCCAGTGACAGACTCTTTTGGGTCTGTTCCTATGGTACCACCCGGCTCCAGGTGCCATATGGATCTGGGCTCAGTGATTCAGAGAGATCCAGTCATGCTTTTCGTCTGTACCTATCGGTTTCCACAGAAAACTTGCTTTGAAAAGTAGCTCAGGTAAAGATTTTTTCCCCTGTCTGCTGTTCATGGGAAGGAATTGTTCCCAGAGGTCCTAAATTGTGTTTGCTATTTTTCCTGCTTTTCGGTTAGATCATTCTGACAACTTCAGTTGCTGGTGTTTTATCCCAGTATGAGCCAGATACTATGATTATTCATTGGGGTTATAAAACACATTTTCCAGGACGAGCCTCTGACCCACAATTGTCAATGAGAACTTCCAATAAACCTCAGAAAAATTCATACCCTCAATTTCAAGGCAAGTTATTTGATTTTTTAATTTCTGGCAACTTTCAAATATTAGTATAATAATCACTCACTTCCCCCAAAAGAGGAAAACAAATCCCAGCCAAATCCTTTTTTTCCAAGTATTAATGCAGTGTAACTGTATTGAAGTCCCAGAACAATTGTGGGAGAAAATATCAGCAGAACTCAGGTCAGACTTGCTCCGTTCCAGGCTATTTGCTTCCAGCGCAGTGCTGTAGTATCAGATAAAAATAGATGTGCAATTTCTGTGTTCAAATTAAAAGAAATACAGGGATATGATGGAACCGTAAAATCTAGAGGCCAGATGTGTTATTGCATAGTAGTGACACTGATTTACACCCGTTTAGCAGATGAGTGAAGAGCTCAGGGATGAGCTTGCTGGTGAGTGAGGAAGCGGTGGGATTGCTGGTGGGAGTTGCTCTGTTCATACCCATAAGATGCTTGCTGATAAAGTGACATTACTTTAGTAAAAGTCACAGAACAGTAAATCCGAGAATTGGAGGTATTCACTTAGGACTCGGTCTTTCTTTTGGATGCACATGAGCACACAAATGCAGGAACTAATTTTGCAAGGGACGTTACACACTGAAGAAGCCTGAGATAGTTTCTTAATGTTGGTCTTCGACGGCTGCGAACAAATTCTGAATACATTCCTTTGAATTCCAGAGACCAGTTTTGTTTTGACTATATTCAAGTCCTTTAGTCATTCAATATTCAGAAATGTTTTCGTGAATAATTTTTTGCACATCTTTGAGGTGTGGGTGTTCTTCGGTGTTCTTCTTTCATGTATCTCTATTTCCACGTAAAGAAGTGTATTTCCTACCGTTTAGATATTTTTCTATAGCATCTGTCATTGGACACAAAGAGCAGCCCATATAACTCCAGTGACCAGTCCCACACTGTAAACAGTGAATATTCAATAACTGACGTGAATGGGCTGCAAACATCCATACGAAGCCCCAGCTCCTCATTGAACATCTGTTAGTAATGAATTCATTTGCAGCAATCCTGATCATATCACAGCAATCCTGATCATATCACAGCAACTCAGGAGCCGAAAAAGAGCTCTTTTACCTGGATAGTTTATTGGAAAAGAGTCAGTCCATGAGTTCTAATTACAAGCGTCTATGATTTACGTAACAGAAGGAAAAAAATGTTTGGGCTTTGAATGGATCCTGCAAGTGGGTTCAAGTACCATTACATCAAAAGATTTCTGTGAATCTGGAAATGGTATCCACTACTGTAATTTTACCATAGCTTTAAGGATTTCTAGTGATTTTTGCTTTAAAGATTGAACTGCTGATTTTTCATGTAAATCTCAGTTTTGAACTGAAAATAAAAAAAAGCTATTTTCCTATTCCTCCATATACAGAAAAGAAAAACTGCAACAGAAAGCAGGAGAAATCTAATCTAGAAAACTAGAAAGCAAATCAAAAGAATCGAGAATGTATTATTTTTTAAAACTGAGATTTATTAGCCAATCTCAAGACGTTATTATGCTGGATGGAGAGAAGTAGGATTACTATGTTTTGCAGTACTGTACAGGAAAGCTTGAAATCTACAGCTATGCAGAAATGGAAAAGCACACGGAGGAATAGCCACTTGAAATAATTTAGTGAAATAGTGAAGAACTTGATCACACAGGAGTTTCATGTTATCAGCAGTTCTGGGAATTGATTGGTTTTCCTGCAGAATACGAAAAAGAGCTGGGAAAGGCTTAAAGTGTGTGTTTGCTCTCTGTTTATTACGATTTACAGATGTCCCTCCACACCTCATGTGCTGTGCGGTTTGCTGGGTGAGGGTGAAAGCAGACACCACGGTGGCCATCGATTCCTGGGTCAGACGATGGATACGGACTGTGCTCCTTAGGCAGCACGTGGTACTTCTTGAAGTAAATCTGCTGCAACAGATCATGCAACAGGAGTTTCAGCTAACAGAGCTGTAAAGATATCCTTCAACACCAATATTTAGGGGAAATGGATTCTCCTGCAAAGGGCAGGTATGACGATGCACTGACAGATGTTATTTGGGCTCCTGGCAATCCCATTAAATTTATTAATTCGGCCATGGTATGATGTGAGCATCAAAATACACGCACTGCTGTAAATGCAAGTATCTATTCAAATCTGCTCTAGTCACATGTTCTAAAAAGAAAATGAAAAATGCAACTGGGTAGAAGCTGGTTTAGTTTGTCCAGGCTTTAGGAAATCTGAAACACTATCTCCAGAGCACCGCCTTTTCAGACAACGCTGTGTTAACTTAGAAGTACGACTAATGTCAAGACTAACGACGCTGTTGATCACTGAACTTGCATCCTTGGGCTATTGTATGTCTTACCAATATAATTTCAGTGTCCTAAATGATTGCTTTTGCATGTTTTAGGGACAGATTCACCTACTGTAAGCAGATTTACCTGTCTACAACGTTGAGAAAGGTAAAATGGTCTACCTCAGATTGACATGCCAGAGCCCAGTTCTCCAAGAAACAGATCAGATCAACGCTCTATAGGTGGGTTTGGTTTCCAAAAGGTGAGAGTATGGGCAATTGGAAAGAATGGTCCATCAAATCAAACTGTACTGCAAAGGACCCTCAGGTCAAGGAGTATCCAAAAAGCCACTGAACTGATTTATAGGAGAAGAACACAATGCTGTGTGCGACTCTTAAGTCCTCAGAGCAGATTTCTGCCTGACCCAAACATGGACATGTGGGATTACTACAACACAGCCACTGCAGAGATCAGAGGCATCAGCAAGGCTTTGGGCAGAGACACAGATGGATTAAAACTGGAATATTCCTTTTGATACAAAATAAAAAAAGGCATCCAGGAGAGCAATGCTGTCCAGCCAAGCAAGCTATCAGCAGGCCCCAAGGTGATGTGAAAGCTGCCAATGCGATTGCTGGAGGTGTCTGCGAGAGAAGCAGAGCTGCTGGAGCAGGAACTCAAGCCGAAGTCGAAGCCAAAGATGGGCATCTGGGTCAAGCAGGCACTGCCAAAAGGGGCTAATGGGGTCCGATAAGCAAAATTGCACCATGGCAAAGGAATACATGAAGGCTCTTCAATCTCCAGTGGCTAATTTAGTGATGAGAAAGGGAAGTATTTTTTCCCCTAAGGCTATCAATACCATTAACTAAAAAAGCTGTCCAGTTTTCTTTTGACTGCATTATGATTTTGGCAGCAAGTGTCCACTTTAAACCCAGAAATCACTGAACACTACAGCTTGATTTTCTTCCTGTCACTCTATCCAGGAGACCTGTTTTCCTCAGGGTAGATTCTAAGACATATGCCCTGGGGCTGTCAAGGAACCTGTTCGGAAACCTACTGCAACCTGGAGTAAGAGAAGAAGAATAATAATTGCACTTTGGGCTCCTTGCCAGGGCAGAGGTACTGGTGGGGATGTCCTTGCTGTCTTGGAGAAGGATGATAATGTGTAGAAATACTCTACCTCTGATTCCAGTTTTCCCAGGGGACCAAACCATTGAGCCCTTGAAGCAAGGCAGAAAATCCTGATAAAACTCCAAGCAGGCATCAGGGAACCTTTTTTTTCCACCCCTTGCCATGAGTGGCCCTTTTCTTCATCAACAATGAACAAGGCAAATGTGCGCCCCACACTTACAAGCAGTGTGATTTGCATGCCTCTTCTGGACAGATTTTATTTTATACCAATAACTGTTCATGCTAAAATGGAGTATTAAATTGCAAATGGAAGATTTAATTAAAATGTTCCTCTTCCTAAGATCAATAATCTAGGCAAAATAGTTTTACTTACTACTGATATATCTGGGCTTTCCCTCATTTCAAGTAAACTGTCAATTACAGTTTCTAACATATTGCTTCCAAAAAATGCCCCATAAGCAAATTGCACCTTCTGGCAGCCTTTGATTCATCTTACATGTTATACAGAATAACTTAACAGATGTATTAGGAGGCACAGTTTCATGTCTTAAGTTTTGAAAGGATGGAAGAAACTTTTTTTAAGCATTTAACTCATTTAGCAAAAGTCAAGTGGTGCAGAAAAAATGGTATTTTGATCTATGTAGAGTTTGATTCCAAACTCTCAAATCTCAGTAGAGCTTACTTTATAAAGTAACTTCTAATTTATATTCTGTGTTAATGTCAAGAAATTAAACCATAAATCTGGAAGCAATTCTACATAATAAGGTGGAAACAATGGAATAAAATCTGTCAAATAATTTAAGTCAAAATTCATGAGACTTGTGGTACCTGAACACTATTCTTTCTGCACAGAAAACTTCTAACATTATGGCATTTTATTTATTTAAATTTTAATAATACTACATCCTATGAGAGCTGGGTTTTTTTGGGTTTTTTTACATCTCAGAACTAGTACAAAATCTTCAAACTCATTTTCTAGTAGTTATAAGACTTAACTTGGAATGTTTAAATTTCTGTGGGATTGTGCAAGTCTGGGGCTGGCGTATGACAACTCTGGCACTTAATTCCCATGAGTAAGATTCGAACTTCATGAAAGTTCATGGTGAAACTCTGTCAATTTATATATACAAAGATTTCATCTAAAAAATCTGCCAAGAGATTTATTACTTTTTTCAATATTTGGAGTATTTCATCATGAAAAATAAGTATTACTTTATGCACGAGAGTATTTCTCATTCTGAGAGTAAAGAAAGGGGATAGAAATAATGTTTATCATACGTAACCGTTTCAGCCAGTGTTCCTGCAGTAATTACTCTTTGTATTTGCCTTTGAGAAGTGTGGAGGTAGGGCTTGGGTATCTGCTCAAGATAGGAGAACGTGTCGCTATTCTCATTGGAACTGTAAATACTTCAAGCATGAGCAGTGTTTGGGCTTCACTGCGTTTGAACTGGGCTTCATTCATTTGAAACTTACAACTCAGTTTTACACTGTGCCGCATTATGTGTGTTTATGCTTCAGGTTACAACTTGGAACCTATCATTCTTCGTGTAGTTTGCAAACCTGTGCTGTTTTTCAGATTTATGCACCTAACAAATCATAATTTTCAAAAGGTAGGAGGTATTCTGAGATGCTGAAGTTATTCAAAAGGCGTTAAAAAGATCCACAATCAAAATCTTTCCATTAACTACTACACTGATGCAGTTTGCTTCATTTGCTTCTTATAAACTCTGATGCATAAAAAAGAAAATAAAGGTGAATAGCACAACAGTCTACCATTGCAAGTCTCCACATTGTTACTTTAATGATGCACAATCTGTTAGCTATCTGAAGACTGTAAACAGACTAATATTTCGAGAAGTATGGGATAAATCACCCGTTTAGAAGCAGTGAAGAGAAAAAGATGAAGCTCCAAGTGAGTTGTGAAGCAGTGAATAAGGATGTATTACACCACAGGAAACCATCAATATTTGTTTATTATGTCAGTGTGAGAAATAAATCTGTTAGCTAATTTGTATTCTCTTCAGTTAATTCCACTGTTTCAGCCTGAGCTTTTGTGTTTCAGTTTGAGTGCTACACAGCTGCTTAATGGTGCTATCAAGTATTCTGAAGTCATGGTCTCCTGGAGACAGGGAGACACTGCAATGCATCATATCAATCCAGAGATTAGGAAATAGTACGTCTTTAGGTGTCACCCAACACTTTGTACCTCTTTCTCTTCCTATGGATGGTGTTCATCTGGTATAGTCAACATTCCTGACTCGTTATGGACAAACCTCTTTACAAGCCAGTCCCAAAATTAGTTATGCTGCAGTTAACAAAATGGCTTAATACATGTCTGAACGCCCTTGTTTGGACTGCTTCCTTTCATTAAGTTGTTGTCTTGACTTATGATGGTTAACCTTTTCAAAAGTGGCCACAGATGAAAGCTACACGAACTTACCTACAGACAAATCCCCACAAATCATTTGTCTGACTGAGATGCAGTTACTCAGCACCAGTAAAACTGAACCTTGTGGTGTGCGCACTCTAACACTGAGGCAAAGGTTTCTTGTTGTTCTTTTGTCCTTTTATTCTTTTATTTTTTCTTCTGCATCTTTTTTTATCCTCTGCAAGATTTCCATTTCCGTTTTTGAACTACTAAGCTGATCTGCATGAAAGCTTTTGGCTCACATTGTGTTGGCTGCTAGAAGTCAAAATCTGGATGACTATGTGCTTGTAATAAAAGAAGGGAAAGACAAAAGGTAGCACTCTGTTCTTTAGAAGATATATAGCTCTTACTGTTAAATAGGCTGGAAAGAAAAAGATGTTCCAAGTCTTCATGCACCCAACTTGAATTTGGTTTGGTTTGTATCTGGAAGTTGTCTTGGAGAACAGAGTTAATTTTTCTGCTGGTTGTTTGGGCCAGCTGACTATGTTATGAAAACTGGATCAGGAATCAGATAGCTCATTTAGTTTTCTGCTTTTCTCAAATTCTTCTGCCAACAAGTATTATCTGAATTGTTTGTTCATAAAATATTTTATAAAGACCTTTTTAAAAAACTCATTCAAAATCCTCTGTAAAGGGCTGCAAAGGTTATGAGGGTTTGCTTTCACTCCCACTACCATTTCTTCATTGATCATTTAATTTTTGCCATTTAATAAATGTCTGTATAAGTGCAAGACAAAAGCTGGGTTGATACTAATCAACTTGGACTGAAGGTATTTCAGCAAAGCAAGGAAAACAAATATCGGTGTGTCAGGAGATAAACACGGAAGCAGTATTAATCTACAGAAAAATATTTTCTAGGAGTACATGGAATAAATGGGAAAAAAAATGAAAATATGTTCCTGGGAAAATAAAAGGTTTTCGTTGTACTAGGCATCTACTAAATAGTGAATTTCTTGGTTAATGACATTCAGCTGTGGCTAAAGTCTTCCCAGTTCATATCCAAAATCCTCTCAGCTCCAAGATGCAAAACAGTCTTTTTTGAGTCCACATGCAGATAATTAAGTAGGATAAGGAGAAATGAAGAATTATGAGCAAATTTAATTTAATAGTGGACAGATATTTATACACTTCAGAAAAAATATAAAACGTATCATGAAACTGCTCCCTTCAAATGTAGTATTGGTGGACACGGAGCTTTGGTTTAAACTGTAGATGATGCCTGATTCAGAGAAGGCAGCAAAAAAGAAATAGTTATACATGGAGCTGGCTTCCCAGGAAGCCATCAAGTATAAAAACTAACCCAAATGAACAATTTGCAATGAACAATGTGTTATTTAGTACTTTTTTCTTTGAAACCTGTGTGTCAAAGAAGTGGGTTTTAAAATTCTTTCATTAATTCTAATTGTTCCGTGAATAGGTCTTACAAAAAAACAATACTGATATAGTCTGTGCATTGTAGACTATTCACTGCAAATATTTCTTTGCCTAATATTCATGCTTTACCATTTGAACTTACTGATTATACTGCCTTAATTTCATAAATTTTTCTGACTCCCTTGAAGAAGAATGTTTTAACATGATGAAATTTTGTTTCCTAATTAAAAGGACCATGGGATTTGTTTTTCATTAATATTTGTACAATTGTGGAATCAAACCCTTTAGAAGCCCAATACTTTCAAATCTAAGTTCACCTCTTAAAGAACTGTAAGTTTCCTTGAAAACCTCTCCCAACAAGGTCTGCATTCTAATTTAGTCTTGTTTTGGTGGACAATGCCCAACGTAGCTCTTCACACACAGCAAACCTCTCCTGTAGAGGACAGATTGCTACATGTATGGTTTTGGTCCAAAGCCTCTGTTTCCCAGTTGATCTACAGTACAAACACAGTGGCTTGTTCCTGCACTCCCATGTAGACCATCATCAGTAGCTCCCTCCAGGATCAAAACTGGCTGTGGTTAAAAGGGATTTCTTCCAGTTCTACTCCCTAATTACCACAAAGACCCAAACTGTGGGATCTAAAGTCATGTTTCAGAGTCTGGTTTGTTAGGTGCCTTACAAAGCCACAAACATTGCCACCAGCTTCTGCTTCCCTTGTTGCTCTTGTGTGGAGAACTCAGATTTAAAACAATTCGCAAACTGTTTTCAAAACTTTATGGTAATCCTCCATTTCAGAAAAGTGGAGTAAAGTGCTGAGCAAAAAACAGTACCTAAAGATGTCTGTCTGTTCCTCAGCATTCAGTATTGCTGAAGAGAGGGCATGAATGACCTCCTCATGAGACAGTGCAGCCGACACAGCACCGCACGGTCTGCATCACACACACTTTTCACAGAAAACTGACAACAGCTCCTCTCATCGTCTGGCCTTCTGCATTCCAAACAAAGACACTCCAAGGATTCTTCCTTCCCAATATTGCCCTGAGACCCTAAGGAACAGCGTGAGAACCACTCCCCAGGTTTCTTGGCCACTGTCTTTTTATTTCCATCTCAGCAGGGAAGAGAAGTGCTGTCACAAGGATTGCACACTCTTCAAAGAGATTTGTGTGGTGCTGAACTGAGCTTGTTCGTACCACTGGAGTTATACAACGCAACATGAACAGGCATCTCCACTCCTCTCATTTCCATGTTGCACTGAGTCAATATATTGAATCATAACAGCTAAAATGACAAAGACGTCTTTTTTTAATTGCATTTCATCATGAAAGAAAAAAAGAAACCAAAACCCACACTCAGCCCTTCAGAACTCAGAATATCCTTGACCTCTAGATGTCTTTCCAAATAATATCATTTCAAATTTCATTAATTGTTTTCAGATTATCAGGTGCATTATGCTCTCACTGGTTCATTTAAACCTTTGCACATTCCACAGAGTCATTTTAATGTCAGTTGATTTACCAGCTGTTAAATCTAAAATACAGAGAGGAAGACAAGGACAGCTGTGTTTGCTATACCTGCAAGATATAAGTATAAAAGCTATAGAGAAGTTAAGCAATAATTCAAAATTGTATTTAAACATACAAAAGCAGAATCTCAGGGTCTTATCCTCAACTCCTGAAAATCTCTGAAGTGCTTAGTAAGAAATACGAAGCAGAGGTAAACAAGAAGTGAACAATGAAACACAAGGCAAATAACACTGGGGTAAGAAGGAAACTACCATCATAACATAGCCTGCAAACAAAGGGATTAGAACACTGACATGACAATATGTGACTTTTATCAAATATCCTTCAGTGACATGTCTGTTGGGAAGAAAACCTTGTAAACTTAAAGCAAATAAATCAATTCCAATTTCAACTAGTTTGAATGAAAACACTCATATGACACCGTCTCATAATCTATTAACCATGTTCCACAGCTAACAAATGGTGAGGAAGAATACTCTTTATCCCCTATTTCCCTTGGGCCATATTAATGTTATCCTTTTAGGAAGGATAAGTACAAAGAAATAAATCCTGCTCCCTTTTCCACGAGTGCAGGACAGGCCATGGTAACAGAGCAGGCAGTTCTTCACAACCCCTGATACATCGACCAGGATATTCCCAACTCAAAATGAAATGGATGTCAATAGATATCTGTAGACCCAGCATACCCTTGAGATAAGCATTTGGTACCAGAGGCATGGATGGAAGGCTATCTGTAAACTTGGGAAAATAAAAGCTCAGGTAACAGTAACCAGCTATCTTGATTCTTTTTCAATATACATCATCAGGAAAACTTCACCTGGAGTACCTTAAAGGGATACTAACATTGTTTGCAAAAGAAAATTGTACAAAACTCTGTAGCTGCACTTCTGTAACACAGCAGTCTCTTTTTTTCTGATTTAATTGATGTAATCAAGCCATTAACTCCATATTTTGTTACCTCATGGGAAGTATCAATTTGATTTGACACCCACTGAAATGGAATGTAGAAGTCTTTTGTACTTGTGATGCGGAAACTGTCCTGGAAGACTCTAATTCAGGCATTTATTCATAGAAGTCCAGGTTCATAGCTATAGACACCCAAGCTAGAAAACAAGGTCATTAGGTTTTTAGCCTCTGCAGCAGAGTACCAATATAAAATCCTGCTGAGACAAATATATTATGGATCTGAGGAGCTGCTCTGTGGGTTCACTTACTGAGGCTAATCTGACTCCTGGCTGAAAGTAAACCTAGAGTAAAGAAAGATTTGGGAGGCAGGTGAGCAAATATCAAAGAACCATGTGCAGCAGTTCCATAATCTTTTAACATTGATCTTTGAGGCATACATGGTACAAAGAAGGCAGCTTCTAGCTAAAATTCAGTCTTAAAAGGTCAGTTTAAAAGAATCTATTGATGAGTTACTTCGGCCATTCTTTTCAAACTGGCAGAAAAAATGTACGCCTGCAGTCTACCTCACCAGGTAAATACTTTTTCTACCCTCAGCCATCTTTAATTAATATCAGCAAATCATTATTTCCTTTGCTGAGTGTGCACTGAAATTCATCCTGAATGTGATAATCATGACACACTTAATACTGTGAACAAAGAACTGCATTGGAGTTTGATGGGCAGTTAGGGGAGAGTTTAGAAAAACTGAAAGTAGTATATCACTGAGATAAGTGGTTTTGCGATTTCTCGTTAAGTAGGGACAATATATTTTGAAAGACTGGAAACCCAAACACCATTTCCTCATGCTTCAATATTGTGCATATCAAAAGCTTTATTTGTAGAGAACAGTTCTTATCTGATCTCACATAAAAATCACACTCGAAGAGCATTTAGCCACAGTATTTCAACAAGAACCTTTACACCTAAAATCTGCAAAACTGTTTTGTGCTCTGGTCTATTTTTAGGCATTGTATTAAATGTGTCTTTAAGTGCTGTTCAGTAACCACTGGGCCCTCAAAGCCATCTCATTGAGATGCCTTTTCAGAATCAACAGTAGAGAAAAAGTAATGTAAGCACAATATATTTGCCTGAGTATATATAATTATGTTTCCTTGTAGTTGCTTGATGTGGTGACTCTCACGATTTACCACTTAGCTAGAGAGTTAAGGCCAAACAATAAAGGCTTGTCTGCTTATAACTGATGTTCAGTTCTGTATGAATGCATCCATTCTCTTCCCATGTTTGTGTAACAAATGCCTTTCTCCTTTCCATAATAACAATGACAATTATGTCGATTTTAGTCTCATGATAAACTTGCACATAGGTGGTAACAGCTGGACTAAGTGAGTGTAACAGCTTCCTTCTTGCAGCTAGAAAGTTCCTGTCAGCACTTTTCAGCAGCATTGGTTTCTCTCTTGGAGTTGATGGTTGCAGGTTTGGTTGCAGTAGATACCTCTGGTGTTCACATCTGTAAAATGAAACATTTCTTACACGTGCACAGTGAGCAATTTTTCAAAAAATACTGACCATACCTCCAAGCTCAGTGAAGGTCAAACATTGCTGCCATTCAGTTTTGGGGAGATGGGTTTTGTTCTGGTTTTTTACAAGTCTGCAGAACAGGAAGATAAGAAAATAAACAGAATAATCTCTTGCCCAACTGCAAACTCTTTTTCATTGGTACGAATCGAGAACAACTCCAAAAGACATTTTCATTTTAACTGGTTTTCATCCGCCTTATTTCAACCACACCGAGTCCTGAACCTGTCTTGCTTTCTTTTACTTCCTGTGTTTTTTTCAGGGCAGAAACATTGTGAAGTCTCACTCTGAGTAGGTCACGTCACACGGAGACAAATATCTTGTCTTCCCTGCAGTGAAGCTGAGAATATCTTAAGCTTCTTTATTTTTTATGAAACAGAAGTTCAAAAGTTCATCTTACATAGATTTCAGCTATGGTGAGGAAGAAAGAGGAAAGTCCTCGAGAGATAAATAGTATAACAATAAGAAACTCAAAGACAGTCTTGTCTAAAGGATGACTTCTTTTAATTAGGCCAAGATTAAAGCTTTTCTTCTCTCTGTCTTTGGAGGTGTGGGTATGCAAGCCTTTTGAGTAATCTTCTTAAAAAGCTTATGGTGGAGGAGACAGATCTGAAGTCTGTACATGTTGTTGGGAAGAGAATATGGGAACTTTATTTCAGCCCAATTAGTTTCAGAATGTGTGGTGTAAAATTACATTCTGCATTGCTGATAGAGACTTAAAATAATTTCTAAGAAAATATTATTTAGAATGGATATAGAAGAAAACCTTTGCATTCAGTTTGCCTACACGCCAAAATCTTTATTCTTTCATACTAATTGACTTTCTGGTTGGGGTCACCTTTGAATCTGGGCATCTGTCATGAGCAGAAGCACTTGATCTTTTCCAAAGAACTTAGCGCTCTAATTGCAAGAAAAGGTGTGGGCTTCTATTGATTGTCTCAACAAGTTTATATTGTTAAGGTAAAAGTAGCTCCATCTAGTTTTGACCTCACCTGGATCCCATATTCAATTATCCTTCATTCACAGTGCTCCCCCGTGACACAAGCCTTGTGGCCCCTCTTCATTACTTTCCAACTTCCGTTCTTTGAACACTTTTCCTACCGCCAGCACTGACCACTTGAAACTGGAATAAAACACAATGATGGTGATCTGAAACAGCAAAAAAAGTGTTCTTTTTTCAGGAGGAAGTGTTTGCCCCTGTTCAATGAAAGGTCAGATTAGATGATGATAATAAGCTTTTCTGTCCCCAAAATCTCTAAATTAAGCCATGTGCTTACTGTTAGAACAGCATGCTGTGCTGCGAGACCTTGCATTTGAGAGCCCTTGCTTAAATAACAGATGAAACAAATTACCGCGTAGAACCAAAAGTCACTCATTTAGGCAGCCAAGGAGAACCCTCACTTAGTTTTTATGTCATTTATAGTCCTCTTTTTGGTTGTTGCACTTACGAAGAGCGCAATATATGGCAGATGATTATGTATAATTGAACCATTTCCTGTGCTGACCTTGTATTGTTGACAAATTCTGACACTGGCAGAGCAGATATTTCCTCTTACCCATACATGATTAATACTGCTGTTTCTGGTTTCATTTAAATCCTGTCTGCACAGTAGAACTGTGTGTGCTGAGTCATTTTACCTGGGCTGTTTAGCCTAGATTCATTCAGACTAAGTTCTAAAGCCCAAAATCTGGGACCTAACACATCTTATTGACTATAATCTCAATAGAAAATGTTATATGTTTTGGGTAGTTCAGTCTCTATGTGTCACATCCTCAGTTTTGAAAGAATATAGTGCACATACATGCATCATTAAATTAAAGTAATATTTTTGACATGCTATTAACTATAGAAGGTTGGTCAGCAAACTATCCTGCCCCATAAGCTTGAGCGCATAGCTAACAACTCCACACTTGAAGTAACAGGATTTGTGCACATATCAAAAGTGAATATTTTACCTTGGTTATGTTAACGAATACACAGCAAGAATGATGATATTTCTTCCATAAATGTCCCAGTAATTTGCCTAACTTTAAATGAGTAGGTCACAAGCAGTGCAATTTTTTTTTGCATACAATGATTTTATCTCAATCATTTCACATTCTGCAGCAGCTAAAGACCTAATAAGTCATTAACGTTCACTGGTTGCAATGCAGAAATATAGTCTGAACCATGTGCTGATCGTACAGATGCAGCAGACACGAATCCTCATTCTAAGCAATGAATTGAGTTGTAAACAATCCCAAGTTTAACAAAGAAACTACCCTGGCAATTGTATATTATAAAAAGAGGCAGAGAGTGATAATACAGTTCATTAGAAAGGATGGTTCTGTATTAGGAAAACACAAGTGGAGCTTTTATTCACTGTTTGTTTCTTTGTAGAACGGAGGTTCAATCTATTCGTCGTTACCCACTTGGCTATTTATTGTGTAATTCACATCAACTAATGCCTAATTCCTTTATTTTTCTCAAGAATGTCAAATTTCCTTTTTCCCCTGAAAACTTACAAGTGGGTCTGTAATCAGAAGGGACTGGTGAAACCAGTCTCAGTGATGAGCCATGTAATTCCAGTAAGTTGTTTTGGAGTCTTCTGTAATTATAGTAATTAGCTTCTCTGTTTTTCCTCTCAGCAGATATCATTATTTGGCATTTCTTGTTCTTCACATGTCTTCTGTTAGAACTTCTGTCCAAAGTAAATTGTGCCAGATTTCATCCTCAGTCACATCACAGTGGGTTTGTTCCATCATGATTTTAACAGAGTGATTCCACTATAGAGGAGAAAGGATCTAGTCCCTAGTCCTTTCCTGGCCAAATATGACAATATGTAAATATCTGAGGGCAGTGAAGCAAGTGAGAAAGAAAATTATAAAAACTAGAAGATTTAGGAATGAAGAATGTGCAGAAAATAGGAGGAAAAGAAAAGAAGGATCTGTCTGTAGGGAGAGAAGACTAGTTCTTCTCTTCTTTACCCAATTTAAAGGAATCTTCTGTGGGCATCATTTGTGCTGTAGATCTTTCTTATCTCACTATATTCAGCTTTTTTTGTCTAATATCTGCTCAGTAACAGACTGACTTTATTTGTCTTCATTCCCCTATATAGTCTCTATAATAATCCTTTGATATTATTTATCTTTGTTTGACTTACATTTCCTTAGAAGTTTTCCTCTGACATTGTTCATCTTCATTCCCCAAATACCCACTAAGCAGTAGTTGTCTGACATTGCTCAGCCTGGATCTCCTCACTCGCAGTCAGCAATAGTTGCCCGAAGCCATTCTTCTTCATTTGCCTACCAGGCAACCAGCCGCCTCGTAGCATCACTTATGTACATTAGAAACGATCATCTAACAGAATTCAATTTCTTTTCACTTCCCAGTACATCTAGCAGTAATCATCTGGCACCATTTGCTTCAGTCTTCAGGAGTACTCCAGGATTATTTGTCTTTATCCTGGATCCTTCAGCAGGCAATCACGTACAGCCCTGCCTCAGGCTGCCCTGCCATGCTGGGGACACTCCTGCTCTGGATGTGCCACCTTGGGTTGCCACCTCTCCTAAATTTTCTGTTGTGAAACCTGCAGGCCTGATTCTGTTAGATGGGCTCTTTGAAATGTGCATTATCCTTGTAAAAAAACCTACATGTGGAATAAAGAATCAGGCTCCTACAAAAGGAAATGACTTCAAATGTTAACCATCATTAACAAATCCCGCTATGGCACTACTGAGGGGCTTGCGATGAAGTATAAGACACATTGAGGAGACTTCGGATCTTTGTTAGGATTCTAACATAGCTTGAGCATAAGGAAAAAAAACATGGTTGTAGATCTTCCCAGTCTCAAAACAGATCTGACCAAACTCCATCATCAATGGCTGCAAAGGGCTGTGGCTATGAGATCTTCTGAGGGAAAGTTCTACCACGGAGCCAAGCAGCAGACCTTGGCCAAAAACTCATGGAGATGTGGGGAAACTATCCAGTTTTCTCTACTGTGTTATAAGTTTGTCTCTGGCTGTTTCTCCCCAGAGCTATTTCCACTCGCGGAGTATTTGCAAATTTTTCTTTAATATTTCATGTGAAGTTTTTTGTTAGATCTGGGGTGTCCTGGTTTTACAAAAGAAAGTAGGAAAAACTGTCTTTAACCAAGGTAGCCCATGCATGAAATTTTGATGTTTCTTCCCACATATCACAAGAAACATGAAATGTTTAATCTGTACAAAGGGTTTTTAAGGATAAGAAATACAGTCGTAAGAAATCGTGAATTGTCAGATTTGAAACTCAAGATAGGGATGAAGAATTATTTTCAAATAGTATTTTTCCTTTTAACACAAACATTTTGGAGAGGTGTTATAAACAGATGTTAATGAGATCCCACATCATCAGTTTTAAATATTCATTTTGTTGTTTTTGCAAATTTTCATTGCTGTTCTTGAACTCAGACTAACAATCAAATATTACCATATACAGATTTATAGATTAAAAACATGAATTGCTCTTGAAGTATAATTGAAATCGTCTGCGGTCTTAGCAGTAGTATGTACTGTAGGACCAAAACCACACATTTTTGTAACTCATAACACTAAAAAAGTACTAAAGTTTTTAATGGAGGAAAAAGAGCCCTTTAGAAAAACAGACGTTATTCTTTCTGCTTCATCCAGAAAAGAACAGTGTTTTCTGTCTGAGTCCCTGGTGGCTCTGTTTGGACTAACACGACTAAAACACCATTCATCTTTTCGAAAATTTTAAATTTTATGTCCTATTTTAGCCAAGAGCACAGTTTCACACATTGAACTCCTCTAAGTCAAAACCTGTTTTCCCTATTTTTCTTCTTCTTCTTGTAGACAAGCCTAACACATTGTTTCTAAATTAAACACAAGCTTGGGAAAAGAGCAGGTTTATTGAATGCTAACAAAAGGTGACTGTGAGTTGGAGAATGTGTAGAGACATGCCAACAGGTTCTGCAAAACCACGCAGGTCTTCTGTGAAACTTCTGATGTTACGGAGGTGACAAACCAGCCAGGGGCGACCCTGGACGAGGGAGAGGGAGCGCTTGGTTGGCCATAGTTTGTGGAGACCTACACTGCTGTGTTCGCTGCCTCTTCCCAGCTCAAGGATGCAGCTCCTGCTGCTGTAGCTTCGTAGTAGACAAATATGAGTGACAAACACGTGTGTCAGGGACAGGAAAGAAATTGTGGTGTTGATTAGATGGTGGGAAAAGCGCTACAGTGAAAGCTTGCAAATGGACGCTTGAATCTGTGCACATAACACTGTGTGCTTTTCACTTTAAGAGAGGTCAAGGTAATTTTTTTTCTTTTCTTTCTTTCTTTTTAATGAGCATAGTGATGCTTAAAAGGATGTAAGCTAAACTCGACTTCAAAGTCTATTAAATCTTTGAGAAAATACCAGGCTGAAATTATTTTGATATTCAAAGATGGAAATATCACAACAAAATTAATATAAAATAATAACAACTCCACCTGAAAACAGATCCTGAACCCAAATTTCATTAAGAAAATTGGGTCTTCAGGAGGATGCTGAAATACAAATCAAACTTTGGATCCAAGCTTCATAAATATTCTGCTTTTTACACGGCACAAAGTATGTTGCGTACATGTGGAACAGTTACTACAGATGCAGAGTAGTGTGCAGTTTTCTCCACTCTCTCACAAGCAGAATCATGTTTCAGTCTTCTCCGTACATTCCTTTGAAGAATTGTGCCTGTTAATTAGTCATATAGAAATACTATGAGTGCCACATGTGTCAAACACCATGTTAATCAAAATTTAAAGGTGGGATTTCAAATCTATTATTAGCCACAAATAATCAATGAAGATAGTAACACAGGTCACAAGACTGGGAAGCCCTTCACAGGACTGTTGCCTGTTAGCACCATCAATGAGATCACACAGTCCTGTTCATAAACATCTCAACAATCACAACTAGGGCTTTTTGTTGTTGCTGAGGTCATTACAAAAGGTCTTTGCATGTTTTTTGGCTACCAGACTGCTTTTTTCCCCTTCTGACTTCCTGAATTGTAAATAGCTTTAGAATTCAGCATCACTGGGATTGCTCCTGAAGGAACACCACTTCCACCAATGTGTTTTGGTCATGTTCTCTATTATGTTCTCTGTTATGTTCTCTGTTCTTGTTATTATGTTCTCTGTTATATCTGTTCTGTTCTGTGTTCTTGTGGTCTATGTATCCATCAAACCATGAAAAAATACACAAGCATGTACACATTTATCACCATTTGCCCTTCATAAGGATGAGTCCTCAGCTAGCACAAACTAGTAGAAATATATTAAATTTTTTTTCAAATAAGCTTATAAATGGGTAAATAAGTTACAAATGAGTAAATAAACAGTAAGTTTACATGTGTATTCATTGAGAGTCTGCTCAAATTAATCCACTTCCACTGGCATAAATAGAAGTTATTACTGGGCTACAATAGTAAAACAAAGCTAGGCACTTCAAGACCACCTCAGTTCAGTAAATACAGGCTGTTTGTCCCACCCTGTGGTTATAAACTTTTTATTTGGAGATATTTGTAAATGTTTATCCAGAAATCTACATGTCTAATTTGGCCAAGCTTTTTGCTTGTAAGGTGCTCTAACACAGTAAGTCTGCATTTATGGCAGCCAAGAAAGTGCTTTTCTGCAAGAATGTCCCCTTGAGAAGATTTTGGGTTTTATTGTCTGATATTGCACCACAATCACATGTATTCAAACATATTTTATGAAAGCTACCAAAAATTCCTATAACTTTTAATGTGCTGCGTAAATACAGTATGCACAGCGGTCTTTAATACATCAACTGCTTTTATTTTTACATAAAACCACCTATAGAAGGTCTGGACAGTTTTTGGGTTGTGCAGCTTGAGGTACAGGATGCACCGTGGCATCAGGGGTAGCGTCTGGGGGTACGGCTCTGAAAAAGCAGACAGTGCTAGCCAGATGTCCTGGTTTTGGTTAAAGCAGAACCGATTCTCTTAAAACCCTCCGAAGGAGCTGTGGAGCTAAAAGTAGACGGTGCCAGATGGAAAATGAGGGTGACTCCATGCCCCCCTCCGTCTGCTTCTAGTTGTCTCTAGGACAGCATGGCAAAACCGCCTGCGGCTGGCTGAATCTAAGAGGCAGATATTGGTTTAAAAATGTTTGTGATTCTTCTGTAGAGAACAAAACTACATGCCTGCAGGAAGTTTTGAAGGTAGAAATGTGATGTATTGATTACTCCTGTCTCAGGCTCATGCCAGGTATGGAGCACCAGGAGAGTGGAGCCCCAGGCGATTGTCCCATGCCTCCCATGCAGAGCCAGGGCTTGGTAAGGCTGCTGGTAGCTCGTCCCCTAGAAAAGTGCGTGCCACCAAGTGTAAGCTAATGGCTACTTGTCCACACAGGCATGAAAAGTCCTGAAGGATGGACTGTGTGGTCTGAATGCTCACAGGGAAGGACAGATCCATAGGGTTCAGGGCTATGTCATGCACTGAGTTCCCCCACACTGACTAGAAGTGGATGTTTGGCTTCACTTCTAGCAGCCCTTACAGAGCGGCAGCTTTTAGACATGAACGAAAAAGTTCCAAGAACCAGGGCCAGAACTACAGAAAAACAAAAAGGACCTTGATTAGCCCTAAAGGGCTGTATGTAAATAGCCACTCTGTGGCCAATGTCACCATGAAATCCTGCCATGTCTGTGCTCTGGTGTGAGCTTGACAGTCTGGGATGAATCTGCCAGTGCTGCTTCTGCTATGCAAGTTGTTTAGTAGCTTATGGCCACTTCCAAACCAAGGACTGTGGGCAGCCACATTCTTCCTAGCTTCCTGTTACTTAGATTTCCTCCTGTGTTGACTGTTTACCCATGCCATGGAAGAAACAAAAAAGGAGCTCAGGATTCATCAGTAAAAGCTGCCACCTTTTCATCTGCACTGTCATCCACGCATTTACATGCAAGAGATGGAACCTGAGTTCCAAAAAGTGGGTCCCCTTTACTTGCTCATGCTTGTGTATCCATCAAAGAGGCAAAGGCACAAAGCCCATTTTGGCCAGAGCGGGCACAAAGGAGCTCAGGTCAGTAAGAAGGCCAGCAGTGCTCTTGGATGACTCTATTGCATTTATCTATGTGCATTTCTTACCTGTTCCTGCTTCCCAGGGACTTTTCTGGCAAGTTTTATTTTATTTTCTTTCTCTTAAGAAAAATCCAGGGTAAGAGGTCACCCACTGGGATCTTTTGAACTGATCTTTCCCAAACTGAGTGCCTTTTCTGTGGTTCTCTATACCAAGAAAAATATTAGTACTGGAAATACTTGAAAGATAAATAAGACATAGAAGTTCTTGCTTTTTCCAATGGTCTGTTGTATTATGAGAAGTATTTAGTCCTTGTTCAAGGAGAATATCATTAACTGAAATTTTCTCTCTTAGTGCCTCCATCTGTGAATTTCAGCATGTAAAAACACTATTTAGCATTCAGAAGGCATGTTTCTATTGCTTACGGTCTGTTGACCTCCATTGGGTGCTGATTTAGTGGCTGGAAGACCATCTTCCTCTGGAAACCCTTACCTTTCCCTCCTGCCTCCCACTGCCCACTGCACTCATGGCTGATCATAGCTCCGTGTGGCATGAGAAATATCATGCCACGACTTCTGCAAAATCTTTAACAAATACGTAGTGACCCTGCAGGTAAGAGCATGTAGCAACTAGAGGTTTAAGGACCAGCTGAGCCACCTCTGTGCAGGTTCATGGACACTTCTCCAACGCATCTCCATGGAGGGGGCAGCTAAAGCCCTCAGCAGCTCACCCACATGCCAGCGAAACTGGCAGACGTCGTCATTCCCTGAGATTCTGCATCTTGCTTGGTGAGGGACCTGTTTTCACCCTGGAGCTCAGCATTCACTGTTCTGCTTTCTGTTGCATTTATTCTTTCTGCAGTTGATCAAATGTTCTCCTCTCAGCTAAGTATTTCTACACACGTCTAGAAATCTCTGCCGAAGGCTGGGATCTAATAATGGATGCCATGACTGCCAGCCATATCGTGGGACTTTCATGATTTTTCGTGTAGAACAGATTGAGAATTCGCCAACACTTTTTTTTTTAAATAGAAGTGTCAATTCATCAAAAACCTCTATAGGGGACAAAAAGATGGGGGAAAACTTCTCTGCTCTTGAAAAAATGGTTTTGCAGTTCTTGAAACATCCCACTCCACACTCTAAGGAAAATATTTCATTTTTCAATTTGAAATTGTCTTTCCTTTTGAAATTTGAAATGACCAGGTGAGTAAAGAAAACTTAAAATTAAAGATGACCATGTGCTTGACATGATCCAATTTTGTTTCAGGCCATTATTTAATAAGAATTTGGATTTTCCACAATCCAGTACAGAAAGGAAGAGTAATTAAATCACAGTTCTTTCCACCCACCTCTGAGTTCATATATGATAAATATCGATCACTGTGCTCATTTGATCTGGGCCCATAGGAGCCCGTAGGTATTCAAAATTTACGCCAAATCCCATAGCCTTTCAAATGCAACTAAAAACAGAACTCACTAGTATTTTTAAAGTTTAGAAGAACACACCATGTATGGCTAAATTATTAGTTCGCTACTATATTTGTTTCGATCTTGGAGAGTTCAACTTCCTAATTCCAAGTCTCTAGCCTTGTGTCACTCTGCTGAAGGCAGTCACTGCTTCTTCCCCCAGTTGAGAGGAAAGCACTGTGAAATGGCATCTGCTTAGAATTTTTCTGACTGTATGGTTTCACACTTCAGACACATACTCCCAGGATAAGCCTTCAGTAATGTCTTTATGAAAATCTGAACATTTGGTCCTTGCAACCCCCAGGGCAATTCATGCTTTTGAAGAATTTGCAAAACTTACTGAAGCTTGACCTTTCTCTTCTAAAATGATGTTGACTGTGTTTAATTCTGTAGACTTTGCACTACTTTTTTTTTTTCTATTTGATCTTCAAAAAACTTTTGGTGTCTTCCT
The DNA here is from genome assembly GCF_030867145.1 of Opisthocomus hoazin. NCBI lineage: Eukaryota > Metazoa > Chordata > Aves > Opisthocomiformes > Opisthocomidae > Opisthocomus > Opisthocomus hoazin. Next base: position 3,228,931 of record NC_134424.1, on the reverse strand, counting down.
CTATAAAATGATGCTAAGTTTCCTGATTTTTTTTTTTAGCTTGCACCTAGGACTTTTCTTAAATAATCCAGTCAGCTACCTTCCAGTCCTCAGGGAGTTATTTCTTCAATGAATTTATATATTTGAGCAACTACTTTTTATTCTCACTTAAAGTTTGAGTTTTACCTTTTAGATTATCCCTTTTTAAAGAAGCTCCTAGCCGGAACCTGAGCTTCAACAGCTTCACACGCTCTTCTGAGAAGCATCTTCCTGCATTGACTGTTCTTTGCTTTGCAGACATTGGTGAATGTCCATGTTCTTCATTCAGGACAGCAGATGCAATACACCACCGGACTCCGCTTGTGGTTTTGTATAGTTTTCTTTTAAAACACCCAGAGAGAAACAGTTTATTTAGCAGCTCTGACAAATGACTAGCAATAACGTGTATCTTCCAGGAGTGGGGAGAAAAGGTGCTTTAAGAGATGTTTAATTTCAAATCATGGCAATCTCTTGGTCCATCTTGTCCTAAAACTGCGTGGCTGATACAAGAAGTAACTCACCTCTTCATTCAGGTGGTCTAGAAACTGAGCCTTGGTTCCTTTCAGCATGGAATAAAGGCCCTTTTCTGGCATTTGTCTGACACTTTGTGTACCGAGACAGCTCTTGACTTCTCCCTGGAACAAACATCTTCTCGGGAATCATTCCATTTCATTTCATAAGTGTCACAATAATTGAAATCCTCCCTAGTCAGCGTTCAAGATCATTTTCAATCCTACACCTGCTTTCAGATCCTGTCCCAGAGGTCTGTCAAAGTTCCCACTATAAAATCACTTGTCTGTGCATATGCATTTGCTGCCATCTCTTCTTTCACCAAGCTGCCCACACCATGATAGCCTGCATATAAAATTGCTTTGCTTTCTTCTAACTCTGTCTAGACTATTTTGCTAGATTGGGGGACGTAGACATGATGGTCTCTTCATTGCTTTTGAGAAGATATTTTTATTAAGTTCTCATCTATTCTGCCTCTTGCACATCTTTCTAAATTTGCATTTTTTGATTGACAAGAGCAGGAATACTTTATAAATTATGCTGCTGGGCACCGGTATACCAATATCATATATTTTACTTTTTATTATTTTTCTCCCTATATACTTCTACTTTTCCATAGAGTTTCTAGAATGGAGGAAATGTATGCTCAAAGGTGCTGATTAACTGCTGCTCAGGGAGGAAAGAGAGAGGAGAGGAAAAGAGGAAAGAATAATTGAAAAATGAATTAAAAACCACTGTACCTTGCTTCGACTCACAATACCTTTGTTTTTCCTTTGTCCTTTGTTTCAACTTGTCCAGTTTCTATCTGAATCTTTCAAAGCAGGATCTAATGTTCATGCATTGTGCAGGACTGAGAACATCCAGGGTGGACAAAACCTATTTAGGTGAGGCTCAACACCACCTATGAAATCCAGGTGAATACTAATAATGATATATTTAATATGATTGGACAAATTCCTTGTATTCATTGACATTTCTTAGCCTCTCTGAAACATATTTACACTCACAAACCAGCCTCATCTGTTATCACGTACAGTCTGAAACATGATAAGACAGGGTGGACTGCTGAGGTAGCAGGTGACCTTTTGCACGTCTGTATTTTGTGGCTCCTTATTAGCTGAACTACTCGCTGCTGCTTTCCCTGCCAGACTGCTCAGTGAGCAGCAGGTTCCCAGTTCCCCTAGGCACAGAAACAAAATAATAAAAGCAGAAGTCCAGGGCAGTCTTCTCTGAGGATGTTCACTGATGTGAGAGATGAAGTGAAATGTCTGCAGGAGACTGTATCTGCAGGGAGGCCAACACAGCAGCGCAGCAGCAGGAGATGCAGATGGGGAGGAGATGAACGAGCGAGTCCTGTGCTGCAATGGCCAGTACCTGAACTAGGTTACTGCGAGCAGATGCAGCAGTCCCAGCACCACTTAGCAGTGTGGGTGCACTGGGTGTTCAGAAATAAACTGGAACTGAGCAAGTGGAGTTCCAACTGAACATCTTGCCATCTCTCATGGCAAGATCAATCCCGCTTCACTTTCCCTTACTGGTTCTGGTACTGGGCTACCCCTTCATTAAGGGAGTGTGTGTGAGCTCAGAAAACACTCCTATTATAACTATTATTTCTTAATGAGGGTATTTTTAGTTAGCTCCCTGAAACACTATGTCTTACGAACACAACCAGCAATGGTGCAGGGCCTCGCTGGAGGCTATGGGAGGGTAAGCGAGCACTGCCATCAGGGCATGCATGTGACCATGTCCTTGGACACCCTGCAAGTCACCTGTCCCTGAAGTTTCAGCCATGTGACTTCGACAGGACTAGAATAATGCCGTGAAACTGTGCTGCAGAATCTGATATTTTCATTTTAGACCAATTTATTTCCAGTATTTCATGAGGCAAAACCAACATTATAACTCAGTACAAGGCATATGCAACCCCACGCTGCTCTGACCACATCAGCCCTGGCTCCAAGAGGTGTGAGCTCTCCATTCCCATCCAACCTTGGTGAAAGCAGAGATTTTACATAACTCTTACACTGGAACTAATCATTTTGATGCAACAGAGTGACTGGCCATTTTCTGCTTTCTTTTCTCCACCACCTGCTTGCTGCTGAGTGCTGGGTGCTGCTGCGGCAAGCTCTCTACCTGGACGCGACAGCCCTTCCCAGAACAGCAATGGACTTTTGCACCCACCTCTAGCAGTAGGGTCCCTTGGCCATCATGCAGAGATGATGACAAAAGTGGGTCCTGGTCCCTGGATGGTGGCTGCAGCCACAGCTGTGATCCCAGACAGTGGGCGAGCTGCTCCTACTCAGCAGCTGCTCCACAGGAGGGAGCAGTTCCCATGAATTTCTCAGCAATTTCCATGAATTTCAAAAGCATTGAGTCTTTTCAGCCTCGAGCCGCAGCTGTTTCTGTTTGGATGCAGGAAGAGGGAGTCAGGAATTAAAAAGCATTTCATGGAGACTGAATTTGCCACTGATTTTTTTGTCTGTGTTCACTAATGTATTTGGATAATTGAGGAGAAGCCTAAGTGGTTCATAAACAGAGAAGAGACAAACACTCCTTTTCGCAGTGTAGTGTTACATAAAATTTGTCTGTTTTGTCTGATCCCAACGTTAAAGAAGATGTCTTCTTTATAAAACCAGAACCCACTGTTTTTCTTTTCTGCTTAAGCTTCCCTTTCTTTCTGAGCATCTCTTCTGAATTTTGCAGGCTTCATGAATTTAAGACATGACACTAATCCCTGATCTCTTTGCATGGATATGGGGAAATTACGCACTCTCAGCTCTCAGAACCCTGCAGAGAGCTTGGAGGAAAGTGGCAATATCGACAACTCTGTTCTTCTTTTGTTCTCCCCAAATTAAGTCTATTCCACACATTGTCTCTAACAACTGACTTACTCACAGACAGGCATGCATGTGCCATTCCCCAGCTGGACTCCGATACGCAGCATGAGGTTGAACATGTAAAGATTCAGGTCATTGTAACACAGATTTCAAAAATCAGTCTGGAATTTGTAAGCGATACATGGACCGTTTTCCCAAACCGTCACATCATGCCGTAGCTCAAATAGAACTTATTGGATTGATGAATGAGTTACTGGGTGCAGTTCTGCAATTTGTGTTGCTGACAAAGCCAGACTAGGTTACCAAAACGGCCCCTGGAGACCTCAAAGTCAGTCAGAGGAGAATTCTGCAGGATTTGAGAAGCCCTGATCATGGACTCCACACACTTTATTAGTATTCTGCACCCTTCTTCTCTTCGCTGAAAGGATGAAATTGGAAATTTCAGTGTCAGCAAAAAACCCAGAACATTTTCAGACTTCACCGTGGATAGGAGAGGCAGATGGAGAGCGCTGGGTTTAAGTGGCATCTCAGCAGTTCTTGCAGTGTTATTTCCTTTGTAAGGCATTGTGTCGCTCATGCTCCTCACATCCCTGTACCTGGCAGAAAGGAGGTTTCTGTGTCTAAATACTTGTTAACGCTGCATGCCATCTTTCTCTTTAATCATCATCTCTCATATCATGTTTCCTTTCCATCTGGTTGGGTGTCAGGTGTGGTACCGAATAGCCGCAGTACATTAATTTCCAACTGGTGGCTACTAGTGGTTGGCAAATTAGGTTACTTTGTGACTATTTATTAGCTGTGTTAATTGTTTGACAGATCGTTATTGACTACCAGCCCAGGGATGGCAGATGGCCAATAAAATACAAAATGTAACTCGCTGTCTTTTTGTGGCATCTTGATGGCTCTTAGATTTTTAAAAAACCTTTGCGTTGTGTAATGTGTTCTGTTGTCGGCTACATGAAAATGGGATAAATTACTGAAATTATGCAGGAAGGCCTGAGCTATGGCTGTAGGGAGGTATAAATAAAAATGTAAATAAATCTGCCTTGAATCTCCACTGCAATGTCTTTCTACAACTAGTGTCCAAAAACATTCAGAAACTGATGGATTTCTTTTCCCATGAAAATATTATCAAGGAGTGTAAGAAAATGTAATAAGGACCAAACCATATGCTGAGAAATTTGTTACAAAAGTTTTCTTTTTTTGGCTAAACAGAAGTTTTCTTGACTGTGAAATGCAATTTCTGTAAGAATTAAATTTTACACGGAGATGTTTGTGGATGCCAGCTTTCATTCATTTGCCTTGGCTGAAACCAAAATGGAACATTGCCTTGTGTCATCCTAAGCTAAACCAAGTAGAGTCTGAAGTGGGTGAAGCTTTCCTCCCCGCATTTAACCTGGGGCAGATCCATGATGAGATCAACCTTCTTGATCTGAGACATTCAGCAACCCCTGTCCTGCTGCTGTCCACCCCTGCACTTCAGAGGTGCCATCAGGTCTGATTTTTTTCAGTTGGCCAAGGAACCTGGAGTGGCACTTCACATTCCTACATTTTTTTCCTGTTTTTGCCATGGCTTAGCTTCCTAGCAGCTAGATTATGACTAAGCCTGGTAAATGTGTGGAAACTTGGTAATTCTCCACCCACGTCCTCCAACTCTCCTGCTCTGAGTCATTCTCTGCTGAGCTTTTGACATTTATTTTGAGTTTCTGTACTGTCACGTGGCTCCCATAACACCATGCGCTGCTGAGGCACCAAAACCATCAAGATACCACAGGACTGCACAAAGGACATCCCTTAGGTGAGAAAGGGGAGGCTTAGATTTCAGTCTGAAAAATAACAATTTCTGCACACTGATGCTCCTGTGCACTCAAAAGGCCTGATAGCTGGTTTGGGATAGGAACTTTGACAGCCTCTTGGTCTGAGTTTCTCCTTTAAAGCATGTGCATAGAGGTTGCCAAGAGCTGTCCAGAAAATCAGATTTATCCTCGCCGCTCACCAGGCAATTTAATGTGTGATTTGCTGCTGGTGTAAAACAGGAGAAAACCTCTGCTAGCCCATGTCCCACGTCAGGGAGGCGAGTCACACTCCGTGCCCTAAGTATGGGACCTTCTTTGCTACCCCCTTGCTGAGAACTGTGCTAAGAGTTGTGCTGGATTCCCAAAGGAATTGCAGTTATGAGGATCCATTGCCAGATGAGCAGTTCCTCAGCAGTGGAAAATTAGGTATATTCCCAGCAGAGCTTGCCTCTAAGAGGCTATGGCACATTCTTGGAAGAGACCTGCATACGTGGAGACCATGAGCCACCTGATCGATGAAATGATTACCCCAGCCATTATCCAGCAGCCAAGACGTATAGTGATGCAGTGATAATTGCTGTGCAAGTCTATCATTTGAAATGGATGAAGCGAGGTAAATGCCAAAGCATTTCAAATGATGGCTCCTCAGCAGACTTATAGGTAATCGCTGAAATAGTGGATCTTGCTTCTGAATGGCAGTGGTTCATTGTCCATCTGGTGAAATGTTTCCATCAAATTTAGCAAGAATACAACTGAGGTAGTATTTTCTGCTCTCTGTACACACTGACTTTTGAATTAAGTGGGCCTTGTATGCTGTGTCAATGGTCTCAATGGCATCTTTCCATTTTGGTTGTTTCTGTGGCTTCAATGCAATTGTGTTAGTTTTGGCCTGCATTTTCCTTCGTACTCTGTATTTCCTATTATGTATCAAGATATGTGGCAGACAGAGTTTTTTCCATAGACCTGATGCCCTGTATCACAGCCTTATATGCTCTTTAGTCAGGTTTTTACTATTGCTATTTTGATTTTTTTGCGCTTCTAAAAAGACAAGTACTTAACTCTGTCAGGGCTGTATAAAGACTGCTGAGTAGTGAGGGAAATTGTTGAAAATGTGAATGAAGAAAATTTAAACTAACAGCATTACTATGTGGAACTTACCCACCTTTTTTTTCTGAGATTTAAAATTCAAAGAGAGATGTTGGTATTAACATATACTGAACTATTGAGGAAGGAGGCTGCATAAGAAGGATGCTGTAGCATAAATGCATCATAGAGAATAATTTCATTCCTACATTTTACAGTTATTTTCATGACTGGCACAGTGTTGTTTTAAATGTGGTTTGATTAAATTCAGTCATAGGAGAAGTACCGTATTAAATCTTTCAGAAAGCACTTTGTATCACACTGAGTTGCATCAGTCACGCATTGCTATGACTGCAACAAAAGCCAAGACTGAAATTGTTTAATTTTAGATGGTGTATGTTTACACTCTATAATAAGATATCAAATGTTCTCTCTACAAACAGTTGTCTTAATCATAAAAAATCCTTTCAGATAGTATGTGAATCTCTGTGCTTTTCTTTTTCAGTCTAAGAAGAATATCTTGATAATACAAGGAGTGCACTTAGTCATTAATCAGTGACAGGGACAATTCGACCAATGCAATTAACTACACTTGTTCTATTAATAATCAAGCATGCCAAAAATGCTTCTGTACTCAGGTGTTAATCAAGACACCATGTAGCTCTGTGTAACTTCCCTTTACAGTGCGAAAGGAAATGCAGATTAATGGAGAATCAATGTGAGATATGGAAGTGTGACATGCACTCGTCGGTAAAATTCAGCTTTCTTGAGAAGACATGAAGAAGATGCAGCTGTACAAAAGGCAACTCAATTTAACAGACACCTTTGCAGGCTTGCTTGTTTAATCAATCCAGAAATAATTAATATCAGGAACTGGAACTGGAAAAAGAATCTGAGTTGCTGCCTGCTTGCTGCCTTCTGTTTAGTATATACCTACAGAAATGCATCTGGGTTACAAAGTATTATCTAACTCCTCCCAATACTTCGCTTTTATTTCTCTAGAAGACCTAGTGCTGGCAAGGGTCAGAAGCAAGGTTAAGTGTGTCCTGGGTGTTATGGTCTCTCTGGTGTTAATCGTTCACATGCTCAGGGTTTTGTACAGCCTGGCTGCTTGCTCCAGGATCTGTCTCGCGGAGCTTGGCGGGGCACGGGTGCAGTTTACGGAAGGCTCTGCAACACTCCCATCAGCAAATTGAACTCCCATAGACTAATGAGCTTGTGTCTGCTTCACTGAATGGGTTTTCCCTGATTTTTCATGAAAATGGCAGTTTTAATACCTGCTCAGAAGCCAGCCCTCTCACTCTCCTGGTGGCATATTCCAGGACAAGATGAGGGAGTAAGCCTAAGGCAGGAAATGGCTGAATTACTCCTACATTTCCCAGTAGCACATAAATTTTTTCTTCTATTTTCAGTTAAACTTCCCATATGCACTCTGCCAAGCTTCCGTTTGAGTGGTAAACACATAACAGCAGCGAGGAAGCTGACTCCTGAAGCTCTGCATGGGGTCTCACATGGTAAATGTCTTCATGCTTCTACAAAGAGGCGACAGAAGGGGACGAGGACTTTGCACGGTGCCTGTCAGGCTGGAAGCCAGACTGTTTTTGGCTTCTTTCAAAAGGATGGGGGACCTTCAATTGTTTCAGATCAGGTGTGATTTAATGGGTCATTTCAGGGTTTCATGGAGGCAAGTCTCTGACAAAGTAAATAACTCAATGCTATTAATCTATTAGTCTGAACTCTCCTCTTCTCACACCGCAAACTAAACCACTAATTTCAGTGCTAATTAACCTATCATTTAAAGCAACTATCAACAACAGCTATCTTCCACATAGACTGTTCAATGTCTACCTACCTATTTATCTCACTGCTTGTGCAGGATTGCAAAGAACACAGTGGGCACGCCATGGGCAACGCTGGCTGCAGCCCGCCCGGGGGTGACGGAGCTCCGGTGAGCCGCCTCGTCACGAGGAGCAAGGAGCTTCTTTTTCTGAGATGCCCATCACCCTGTTTCTTTGTGCTTTCATATTAATAAGAGAACTGATCCGTGTCTGTAGGCTCATGCAACACAAATACGCATTGGTTCAAACGTATTGGTTTCAAGGCTTTGTGCCATTTCAGAGTTAATTACTCAGGAGACCCATAGGGTACAGGAAGCTCATCTTCAGGCTTCTTTAGGGCTATAAAACAGCAGCTGTTTGCAGAGGTGTACTACATGACAGTGTGGCATAGAAAAAGCAACATTATTATACCATTAAAAGTTATAGAAGAGACTTGGCCGCGCTTCAATTATTAAGATTTTTCTTCTGCTAGCACTTGTGGGCTTACTCAACCAATGTTCCTGTCTCTGTCCCTGTAGTAGTTATTCACACAAGTTAATAGTTTAACAAGAAGGCCACAAGCTACAACATGATCTTTACAAAACTAACTCATTCTAAGTTGTATTTATCTTTAGCTGAAATGATTCAATGCCTAATTGTATTGTAACATTATATGTTAATTTCTGCTTTTTATATATTTTGTTTCATGTAAAATATTTTCTTTCTTCTGGCCTAACACTTTTACTATCATGGAACTAGTTATCCAGAGGAAGAGATTAATTCAGCCTTTTATATGAAATTTAACTAACTTTTATATTGGTAGACTATTTAGATAGCTAAAAAAAAAAAAGGTGTGTTTCCTACTTTATAGCCCATTACGCTCTAATGATTTCAGGGAAACATCAAATTAAAAAACTGACAAAAATATATATAGAACCTGGCAATCCCCTCTGGAGTTTTAGAGCTTACAATCACACAGAGCTTGCCAGAGAAGTTTTTATCTCCCCCAAATCGCTGACCCATTACAAAGCATCATGTAATTATGTAATTAGGTGATATGTCATCTGTATTAAAAATGCTTATGAAAATTTGCGTAACCTGTGAGCTGCATATGAACAGAGGCCCATTCTGAGCTGTGGGACTGAGGCTGCTTTAATGATCTATGTATTTGTTTTGTCAGTATCTCTTTATTCTCTCACTTTCAATGTCCATTGTCACCACAGCAGAGGAAAAAAATATGATCTGTGTAATAAAATGTAAATTTGCTCTGAGGCCAAGCCGTGGAGAAAGATTTCAGAGTTCTTGAATCTGTATTTAGACAGTTCTCTGGTCAAATAAAATAAAGTGATAGAAAGAAATTGATTCTGGGTTGCTTTCTTTCCATCACATTTCATTCTCACCCAGCAAATCTGTAGGACAGCACTCAGGCAATCCTGTGGCCATGGACATTGGCAGGTGGGTGGTCCTTGCAGCCATCCCTGTGGCCCAGACCTCGCAACCAGGAAGCCTAAAACAAGTTCACAACATCCAGTTAGCTGCAGCGCTGGAGAGAAGGTATGTAAAGGGAAAAAGGGTGATCGGTACAGTCACTGAGTGGCATGTGGGGAGCTCTTTATCCCCGGTAAACTGGAGCCCGTCCGTCCTATCATTAAGTCCTGTGTTGGGTGCAATGGCTGAAAACCTTCTGTGCATGGAGCTGTGGTTTCTCTTCCACGGCCGCTCACCCCTGCGCTGACACCTGCCCCCTTCCCTGCCCCGCCACCCACCCTCTGATCCACCAGTGGGGGGTTCCAATAACCTGTTTCCTACCTACTGTTTCAGCCAAGTCAGCTCATCGTGATCAAAATCAATTTTGGAAAGTCCATACAAGTATTTTGGCCAGGACATGAAGAGGCAATGACCTCTGGCCAGGGTGGCCATGAGCAGTGAGGGGCTCTGGAGACAGCAGCCTGCGTGGGCTAAATCCACCATCTTCTAGCAGGTGGTTTAGCAAAACTAGCAGAGTTTGCAGGCAAAAAGAAGCAAGACAGGCATATTTATAAATGTTGTATTTTTTTCCTTGGAGGCAACCTTTGGACTGCATTGATTTTCTTCTTATTTAATACTCAGGCAGCTTCCTACTTTTCTACACAGCAGTATCCCCTAGTTATTCCACTGCCCCTTCCCCACAGAGGCACATAACCAGAGATGCGGTAAACAGTACACAAACCTGCACCTGAGTTACAACAGCAAGCTCACCAGTTCTGCAAATTTTGCCTTCCTTCTATTTTTTTCTTGCTCAATAGGAAAATGAAAAGATTACTGTATTTATAATGTACTATTTTCTGTCATCCAGTATCAGAAAAAAAGTCATATAAAGAAGAGAACACTCTGCTGGGCAATATTGCTATGAAATATGGAGAGGGGGGGAGAGGAAGATACAATTCAAAGCAAGTGTCCTCCTTTTATCTGAACCCTGCTGTTCTTTTTAAAACGATGCAGTCAGTAATGTTACCTCTGCTGCTTTTAAAGCAGCCAGGAAAAGTAACATTGGCTCTTAAGGAAATCCAGTTTTTCTTTTCAATCATCTTTGTTCCCTTCTCAAAACAAGCCGGCGCACCAATGAACAGCGCTGAAGCTCCCAATCAGGTTAAAGGCAGGTGACCCCACAGCGAGGTGTATTGGCCCTTCAATTCTGTCTCATCAGAACTTGTTTCCCAGACACCAGGGATTTTCTTCTCTCGTAGGATGCCCTCTTGCAGATCTATATACAAAAAACTGGGGCCTTTCTTTGCTCCAAAATAGCTGCCTTTGAGTTCATATTAAGCGCAGAGTATTCTTAATTGTGCTAGCCTAACAGTGTCTGCCGGGCCTCTATAGCCACAGCTCAGAACTGGGGAAGTTTTTTATGATTGACATCAAGAAAAGAGTGGTCTGTGGCTTCTTTTCGGCCTCTGTGTGACCCAAGTGTCAGAACAACCACTTCCACTATTGAACGATGAATAATGAATGCTTTAAGGAATACTCACATCAGATAGTTACAAACGATACCCAAGCTGAAGCTGGCTTGTACGAAACATTCATTGAAGAACCAGGAGTAGCAAGTGAATTAATAAACCGAGCCAAAAAAAAAATCAAAAAACAAAACATCGTTTCATTTTTGGAGAGTTTTCAAACAATTAAGAGGGCAAAATCTTAGCAAGGAAATTGGTTGTTGCAGATTCTTGAGCCAAACTGCAAAGTACCTGTAGTAATGCTTCCCTACTACTTCTCAAGACCCTTTACAGAACTTGTATGGTCCTAGTACTGCAGCTCATCACAGCTACTCCTAACAAGGAATGAGTAGGATTTTCCCATTGTTACCAAGCAATGATTCCTCACTGCTTGTAAAAAACATCTCTTGGCTGTGTACAGTACAGATTTACACTTTTTTTTGCCAGTAGAAAGCTATTTAGCACAATAATTTTAATTGGTAGGAGAACGTCACCAGGTTTGATAACTCAGATTCACCTTTCTACCCAGGTGATCAGGAGTTAGTAACGCAAAACCACGGCCTTTCTCTTCGGACTTTCAGAGGATGGGGGGAGGGGAACACACCTTGACAAATTACTCAAAACAGAGTGTGTGGCTCACTTCACACCTGGCGGTTTGTTGCACCACACCGTGGGAGGTACTAGCACCTGAGCATCACATCACAGGGAAAGAGAAGGTAATCCTGGCTTTATGAAGAGCTATTCCACACCTCAACAGGTATCTGTTACACATTTTATCTAATTTTTAAATATTTTTGCCAACCCACCCAGATCCAGGACCTCTAACTTATGGAAGCATATTGAATATCCTGATGGGAAACACAAGACCTCTCTTTCACATCCAAAAAGAGTCTCCCATGGGGAATAAAGATCTTGTCTGCTTTTCTTTCATCTGTATCAGCTGATCTAATAAAAAATATTGTCTTTGCTGAACTTGCTCTACTTATATCCTTAGAGCATTACAGCTACTGATAGCACAGTGATTGCAACATGACACTAGTGAATAAATAGTCAGCTTACCAACGCTGCAGCTGGAGGCAAGTGGAGACTATGCAGGGCTTCGTGTGTGTCTACAACACCATTTCAGCTGGAGTCAGGAGTGTGCATCTGAGGCAGATCCCCTGATCATTTCTGCTCATCACCCAGCTCACATTGGGCATCTCTGTGCACGCAAGAAGGGTGCCTGTTGTTGATGCCCCCTCCCTGGAAGTGTTCAAGGTGAGGTTGGATGGGGCTTTGAGTAACCTGGTCTAGTGCAAGGTGTCCCTGTCCATGTCAGGGGGGTTGGAAAGAGATGATCTATAAGATTCCTTCCACCGCAAACCATTCCATGACTCTATGATTCTAAGGATCCCACCGGGCAGTGTCCAAAGGGACGATGCACGCCAGGAGCACAGCTCATGACAGCCCACTCCAGCCACAAAGAAGCATTCAGTCCATGAGCCCAGACCAGACTAGGTACGAAGACAAACCTCTAAAGCATATGCTGGTTCTTACCTCCAGATGTTTTGCTCTACAGTTGCAGCCTTGTGGGCCACAAGTAGGACCCAACCTACTGCGCTTAGCAGGGAGAGGCTCTTGGATGTCCAATACAAACCACCATCACAGCATTGCCAGGTGATTAGTGCAGCAGGGCATGGTCAGGGGTTATAGTTACATTTATTAAATGACCTTATACCTCCCTGTAGTAAGCACACCACACCTAAGTGAGGGTTGCAGCCACTACCATAGTGAGTAAGTATTTCACTCTTCTATCTTGTTTGTCTCTAAACAGCTCTCCCGCCCAGGCTGGCTCTCCCAGCCCCCAGGAACAGGCTGAACCTTTGTGAAGATAGCCACATTGCCACACCTTCAGGACTGAGGGAACTATGGGGTTTTCCTTGAGAGCACTGGCATTTATGAGTTGCAGAACAGGGGAGGGTAAGAAAAAGCACTCACTGAGAAGGATGATTAGTCTCCTACCCTTGAAGAAAATTGTTTTACTCAAGACCTTACACTTCAGTAGAGCTCTTTTTGTTCTGATTTTAAAGCTATAGATTAATCTCCCTGATTTAGGCAGAAAATAAGCCATTAGTCTAGCTAGCGCTAACAATGTCTCTAATGGAAGAATTTTCAAATATGCTCTCGTTTCCCACGTATTTCCACTTATCAAGGCTATAAAAGTTAGTTTGTGTATGGAATTGCAGAAGCACATTTAGACAAAAACATAAAGACAGATTTTATTTTCAGCATAAAGGATTTAGCTATGGTTCAGTTGTCAAAATTTTTCGACTGAAACTAATTTAAAAAAGGAAACTGTATTTTTGATTAATCAGAGATCTCCACAAAGAACATCTGCTTTCTGTAGAAAATGTTGACATGTCAAAGAAACAAATTTCATGAGCACATTCCAGCAAAACATAAACATATTTTAAGCTCATGAATTTCAGAATCCTTCCTTTCCACATCTTTTAGTTGAAATGAAATTCTCCAACAATTCTGCCTCTCTTTAAATTCATTAAAATGAATTAGCAATTTCCTGAACAGTATGGAGTCTCCTGAGACCAAGCCTATGGAGATCGTCACACAGTAAGGAGAAGCAGGACTGCTCCAAGCTGCTTGAAGAACCACAGCTCACCTGCACGCACCTGAGCCAAAATTTTTCCAGGCACACTAAACAAAATGTGAAGCAGTCAGTAAAATTGTGTAAAATCTGATTCATTGTCCCCTGGACCTGAGGATTCCCAGCTGAACAAGTGAAATATAAATCTTACATTGGAAAAACATCAGGTATTCCTCTACTTTTGTAATGGGAGCTAGTTAGCAGTTTTTAAAAAAATAGTATTAAAGATTCATTTTTTTACTTTCTCTGATACAAACTGTACATAATAGATGGTAGGAGTAATACTGCATTCCTTTGTAAGTCACGTGTTAGAGGCATACCATCTGAGTACTCCTTCTGCTTCTATTATAATTTATTTTGTTCATAGCTTTTGGTGAACCATGTGGGCTGAGACATTATGGCTTTTCAATAGCTCACTAAATATATTTAGACTGCTTAATTGAAGCTTAACCTTTATTTTGTTCAATAAATGTATTCTCCATCTAACAGCTCCAAACAAGAAAATAACTTTGTTGAGAATTTACATTTTGCCAGCATTGTTTCTCTTGAAAGATAGAGAAAACGAAGCCTCTGCAATAAATTGATGGAACAGGGAATCAACAGAGTAAAAAATAATTTTGATGATTTCTTCTTTGCTCTGCAATTATATTCAGTACACTTGACAATGAAATAAACAAATAGTACAAATGAAGCCATTAATTTCCTTCCTATCTACACAATTTTAATTAGAATCATTTAATTAGTCTTGGCTACAATTTCTCAAGAAGATTGCACAACACGTGTTTAAGCTACTCTCCTGCAAGAAGATATATTTATCATTGTTTAAGTACAACAAATAGCTACAACAGTACTATGTAGTCCATGATAAATGCTGTTGTCAAAAATAATTCTTTATGACCAAATTTATTTGAAAGCAAAGTTCTCTCCAGGTTCATTAGTTATTAAGCTTTTGCTATTTTAATTGTTATAACAAATACAATGACATATTTAATATATTCGCTAACTTTTTACGACATGTCATTTTTTGTAGCTGGCAATAAATGTCCCTGAGCCTTCAAATAATTTTCCTGGTTTGGTTTCCCAGAGCTTTTTGTCTAGAAAAACAGTCTTTTGAAGGTGCAACATGAAATCATAGAAAATTGGTCTGAAAAGGACTTTGGGTTCATCTTCAGAGGTCACCTAATTTATTCACTTTTCTCCACCTCCGCTGCTGATAGATTTTGTTGTGGAATCAGTTCTAAGCACCTCCAGTTATGAAGGTTTCAAAAGCTCCATATGCTCCTCCCATGGTTAACCAGTCTTACACTGAGAAAAATTTTCCTTGCATCTTACCTAAATCTTCCTTTCAGTTTAAGCTGCTTATTCCACAGGCTGTTGCTGGTACACATGGAGAAGACGTCGATCCTTCTCCTGATAAGAAGCCTTTAGTCTTCTCCAGCCTCTGCAGTCTGCTTTGTTTTTCAGCTCTTCTTTTCAAGGTGAGGCATGTCAGACTTTAAAAGTTCTTCAAAATGCAATAATTCTCAAATGGAAAGACCATTAGGATGGGAGATTATTACACCAGTAGAAATAATAAGCCATTAAATTATTCCAATATATCTAGCTGAACCATCGTCACAACCTGAGAAAATTTTAAAAGAACCAGTTTTTTCTAATGCCAGTTACATGTAGAACTGGAAAAATGGTCACAACAGATAATTTGTCAGATGAAATCTTGTCTTTCATTCTTCGCATGAACCGCCCAAAACCCTGGCTTTTTTTCTTGGCTGTATTTTCCACTTAATGTTATCTACTGAAAACTTGTAGTTAATAATTCCTGGCTTCTAACTCACTTACAGGTACCTTACCCAAGTCTCCACTATTCAGGCTTCCAACAGGCTAATTGGATACCTAAGTCAAAGAAAGTCAGATCCTACAAATAGGTTTGCTAAAGATGTGGGCCACTGCTGCCCAGAAAAAGCCATACAGCTCTAAGATGATGAGAGACTGCAGTTCCCGTCAGTGCTTGCTGATTTTAAGGATTATTTAACTGATGAGTGTAAATCCCCAACTTTGCTTTCTTAAAGCAGTATTTTGTTATAAAAAATGTGAAATACCTCTTCTTGGATGTGTTATTCGATATTTTCTTGTCCTGCCACATAGGTTTAATGTAATTATTCTAAGACAAATCTGATGCTGCACAGTGCAAAATGATCATATCAGATGGTCCAAATCTGGGTTCCGAGTGAGTCAGCAGATGATGGTCATAGGTCCCAAAGAGCCAGGAAAATTAGCATAGGGATGTGGGAAGAGAAAAATTTAGTATGTCTACATGAAAAATTCAAGTGAGAAGCAGCATTTTTCAAGAAGTCAGTAAGCTGATTTGTGATCAGGGGCAAAAAAAGTACCTGCTGTGGAAGTTATAAAATGAAATCAGATACTAAAAGTGAAAAAACAGTATATAAACATCAGAAGGTGGAAGGACTTTAGAAGTATAGGAAGTTGAAAGAAAAGCTAGAATTCTCAGGATAAGCCCACTCATAACAGTTGAGGAAAATAAGATGCAATTACAAATTTTTTTGTGCTAATGAAATCCAGGCAGTGTCCCGTGTTTATTACTTCACAGTAGTGGTGATAAGGCTGTTAATAAGGATGCAGAGCAAGGAGAACTGCTCCATAAACATTCGTGTCTCCTACTTTCAGAAGAAATATGAGGATGAAGTATTTAGGAGTCATCTAGTAACTAATGAGGATGTTAAACAATACATATAAACACAAATATTCTAAAACTGACAGCCCTGATATCTTTTACAAGGCGTGACCTTTGTAGCCTAAAGGTTATCTTGGCAGAACATTTGTTTTCGATACATCATAGAATACTAGACAAATTCTATCAGATTAGCAGAGTATTAATGTTGTGTCAGTACTCCAGATGTACAGTCAGGACAACCTTGGTACCTCTAAGTCACTTAGCCTGACCTCAGTCCTGGGCAAATAATGGAATGAAAGCTGACAAAAGATTCAAGTGGTAAAGAATCGAAGATGGGCCGATGATTGTCATTCCACATGATTTTAAGAAACAGGTCATGTCAAGCAAACAAACTTGATTTTGGTTCACTGAGAACATTACTAGCGTGCTTGCTGTGCAGCTCTTACATACTCTGACTTGTGTATGGTATTTGACTCAGCCCTGGGAATATTTTGATTAAACATGAGAATTATTCAATAGCAATAAAACACAGGTTAAATCTATTAAAAATGGGCAGGCTAATGGATCTGAAACATAGTCATCAGAGGGAAATCATAATTAAGTGCAGTGCTGGTATTCTGCTGGTATCTTCTTACAGCTATTAATCATTTTCAGTAATGATTGGCTTGTAAAAGTTTCAGATGACATGAAGACTGATGTGAAGGTAAATAATTATGAGAGCAAGGAAATAACACAGAGCATTCTGGACCCCTCACTAACCTCCTTCCTTCAACGCAAGAATATTTAATACAGTCAGATTCAAAGACATGTTTAGAAATCAAGAATGAGGCCATATATGCTAAATTTAGGTTGGTACCTTGGAAGTTATCCAGTGAAAATTATTTAGTTTTCCATACAGCAAAGGAACAAGAGCTCTGAGAGGATGCTCCAGCAAACAGGTTTGCATATTGCTGACAGACATCACCAGGAGTACAGAGGGGATGTCAATCCCTGCTGAGCTCTCACAACATATACCGGTGCTGGTGAAAAGAAATCGGATAAACCTCACAGAATCCTCAGGGGATGAAAATGTCTCCCCATGGGAAATCAAGGGTTTGATTTGTTTTGTTTCCTGTTAAAGTGGACTCTGTTAACAGGGGATCTCCTTGAAGCACCTACATCCCTTCATGGGAGGCTCAGGCAGAACCCACTAGGTCCTTTTCCCAGTCGCAGAGGTCAGTCCTGTGCCCAAAGATGATGCCTGAGGAGCCCTCACCCCCCAGGCAGCCCTGGCTAGGGAGAATTGTACTGGGTACTGAAAAGTTCCTTAATGGAAAAGACATGAGAATAACCAAGAAGTGGAAGCCAAAGCCAGATATATTAAAAGAGAGAAGACAAATATTTTTAAGAAGGAAATCTCTTTCTTTTTTGGGACAAGCTGGGAGGATTGTCCTTCACCATCTGCTGGTGCTTTCAGATGCCTTTTTTAAATTACTCTTTGACGAAAGAGCAATACAAACAACAGGGATTATTTTAGGGAAAAGTGGGGTGGATTAATAATAATAATGTTTAGAAGAGATAGCAGAGCCTTCTGAACTAAAAATATCTGTTTAGTCTGTGTTCTTACTGGTGTGCTATCTGTCCTAGCATTCTGTTGGACTTGGGTTTAAAAGTCCCAAAACCTGCAGTCTACCAACCTCTGTCTCACTTTGAGGATGTTTTCCCATGTTCTCATCTGCCATTCTAATTTTCCCCTTTTCATTGAAATTATGTATTTCAAATGATCATGTCTCCTTTCATTTCCCTACTCTGCAGCTATCCACATGCTTTTCCATCTTCCTCTATCTGCATGTAATTCCACCTTTTTCATGAATCGATGTATCTTAATGAATCTAGATTTTTTTTTTATGTTCTTTATAAAATCTTTCTTAATGATTTCTGTTTCTGGTGGTACAGTGACCAGAAAGATCATGTCCTAGATAAAATCATGCCAGAGAGAAATTCTTACCACTGTTGTGATGTTTCTGCATTTGAAGCCCTAAATTTTGGAGGCACTTTTCACTACAAAATCACGTCTGCATTTCCATATTATTGATCCACAGGATTTTTAGGTTGAAAATGTTAGGTAATAAAATCAGATTCAATGAGTTGCTGGTGAACATCATAAAATCCTTTGCAGCTTGACAGTTTTGTATCATTCTATGCAATCAATCACCTTTTAATCCACACTACAGAAGATAATGTTTCCATCCAGAACAACTACAGCAAATGCTCAAAAGATGGTTTTTCAAGAAAAAAAATCAAGTGTTTTGCTCACAGCAAAATACGTCTATTGCACTCTTTCATACACTAATCCTTTACCTGAAGTGCAAGTAATTCTAAAAACTAATGAAAAAAAAATCAAGCCCATCTAACAAGCTTCTATATTCTCATTTGTTTTATTCTCGTTGCTCAGATATGGCTAATAAGCTAGTTACGGCTTCATCCAATAATCTTGCAGGCTCTTCAGCATGCTAGTCCCTCAGATGTGAGCTTAAAACATTAGAGTAGCCTTGAATTCACTGCATGTAAGAACAATGTTAACGGCACACAAGATCTTAGTTTACATGTCTTCTCTGTGCTCTTGTTCATGTAATGAGTACCTCCTACTCACTGAAGCCAGCTGAAGAATTTTGCTGAAGCTACTCACACGAGTAAACATACATTTGAGTGAGTGCCTGCAGCACCTGCTTGAACTACTTAAAAAAAAAAAAAGGCTTTTGTGGAGAACAGTAGGAATTCAGTGTGAAATATGAACGCAAGTGGACTTCAGAATCTGTTCTTTATGTGAAAATACAAATATCAGTTGCAGAATGCACAGACTTTTTTCCCCTTAGCTACTGTAGCATCAAATAAGTTCTGCTATATGTCTTGATTTACCACTAAAGTAAAGTGTCAGATTTTAGGCAAATAAAAATGATTAAAATATGACAGCTGGCAAATTATGCTAACACCTGGTAACAAATCATTCTTGACAGTTCAATAGTACACTTCTTAAAGCACAGCTATTAATATTATAAACAGTGAAGTGCAAAAATTGTAGTACTTGACTAACATACTCAGTTTATCTTAATGTGGAAAAATGTCATACTTTTATTCCTTAGGATTGAAGAAAATTGGAGATGAATAACTGGAAATGCAAAAATATATTTAAGTAACATTAGTGTAGTGATTCAGAACTAGTAGAACATGAAATTTTAAATGCAGGATGAGATTCAGCCTATTCCTTGTGCTGTTAATTCAGTTAATGTTCCCATGTATTAGTGGAGATTTCCAAGTGCGTAAGTATTTAGGCAATATCTGATACTGATTTCATCAAACCCTGTGTGACCTGTTGTGAAGTCGCGGCACCTTGGATTCCTTTGAATAAATAAGAGTGACCCATTCAACTACAACTGTTTTTGGAAGATCACATTCCTTACTCTTATCCCGAGGGAGTCGATGCAGATGGGTCCATATTAATTAATACATCGAAGCACTTCGTATTTGAAACCCATTAATTGTCTCATTTAATTGGTCTAATAATGTCACAGGACTATACTTCTGTTTAAATGTACCTTCAAAGGACTTCAAATCATGGATTTCATGCTCAGTTGGCCAATTACTTTAACAAGAGAATTGTGATAATTTAAAGACTATGGAAACATGTCTACAGGCATAGAGGCACCCAGTACCGTCTCCTCCGGGCTGGCTTTTCTCCCGCCTGCCCTGCTGTCGCCTTTGCCTGCTGCAAGTCTCATTTCCAAGAACGTACAAGGCAGACGCATCATGCCAGCCAAAGATGCCAGTCTACAGTCAGCGGTGGTGTTACCAGGGCCAGTGAGGGAATGTGCACGGGGAGGCAGCAGAGCAACCCTGTGAACGAACACAAATCAGGGCTGGAAGCCCAAGTTGCATCTGTGTGAGGTTCACCCTACAGCTAGCAACGGGATGGAGGAAAGGGAAAGACCAACTCTGCTTTCTAATCATCTCCTCTCTCTCTAACCTACTTTCTGGGCTTTTAAGCTGAACTTTAGCTGAGCATAAAATTCAGCAGAGTCAACTCTGTCCCAAATTTTATGAAGGATAGATGAGGTACCATACACTCATCTATCCTATCCCTTGAAATATGAGGGAAATCTTCAGATTAATATTAGAATGTGAAAATATATGAGATAGAATCACATAATCTCTTTGTGTGATAAAGAAGGCTGATTAATATAACATTAAGTAATATGCTTTCCAAGACGTCTTCAGGCAGAAATTTCACAATTTCACAAATGAAATCTGTATTGTTTTTTACTTTTAATCTCGCCTCTCTGGTTTTATTTCACCAAGTTGCAGCGGAATAATTACTTCTGTATTATACATGTTGCTGTGCACAGTTCGAGGAACTAAAAATAAATTATGGCTTTACTGATACATTTTTTGACTGATACATTTTTTGACTTTGTCATAGATAATTTATGGAATAATTTTACACTTCTGCAACACCCAGCTCACAATTCACATTCCAATACATGAGGTGTCATTTGCAATTTGCGATGGATTCTTAATGAAATTCTTTGGATCTTACCTTCTAAATGTTTCATTTTATGCTTGGCCAGAAGAGTGAAAGTGTGTTCATATACATTTGTACATTGTAAATGGAAATAAAGCTATGATCTGGCTCATCTTTCTAATCTATTTATCCTCCCAACTCCCGCAGTGCTACAAGGGATATTATCATCTGCATTACATGGGTAGAGAAGTAAGAAACAAGAAGCTAATCTGACTTGTTCAAGGTCACAAAACGAATGTGTGGGAAGGAGGGAACTGAACCCACATCTTGCAGCTTTGAGGCTGACACCCTCATGGCTGTGCTGGGCTCCCTCCTCACTGGCTCATCCTGCCTCTCCTTCCAGTTTAAATTAACTGATGAACTCATTAACTAGGACATAAAATAATGTTGAAGTTTACTTAACTTCCGTATCAGTCACCTGGAGAGTCTGTCTTGGGAGCTGCCACGAAAAAATATGTTGCGATCACAACAGATAACGGCTGAACACACGGTCTCTTGAAGATGCTGCAGCCAGAACAGATACTGGGTTATTCAGATAAAGCAAAAAAGAGGCATTTTAATTACTAGCAGATTATTGTACTGTTTCAGTGCTGTGTCCCTTTCTCTTGGCTACTGCCCAAGAAGGATGTTGATAAATTGGAATGGGATCAGATATGTACCGCTGAACGATGAAAGGATTGGAAACATGCCCTCAAGTGCAGAGACAGGGAGCTAATTGAGCTGTTGTTTTTTTCTCTTAGTAAAGCAAAGATCAAGGGCTAAACTTAGAGTCTGAGAGCATCTATCTGGAGATGGGAATTTCTAAATAACGGACTGTCAGCTGAGTCAATGTGTAACTAGGTAAAATAGTTGGAAGTTCAAGTTAAACATGTTAAGATTTACAATTAATCTTTATGACAATGTTCAAGGGATTCTTGTAGCCTATCCATACCTAGAAATACAGACATTTCATATCTCAATAATGCCTTTGAAAAACAGAACATTTTTCATTCTAGAAGTCTTACTTTGTTTTGGCATGTGTAGTGTATAGAAGGAAACAAAGACAATAAATGTAAAAATTCAGCATGTCAAAATTATCAGTGCAAATTAGTGGATTGGAATTTGTTCAATGTAATTACAGAACAATGTAAATTTTTTCACCCCCACCTTGGGATGCAAAACCCAATTAATACAAAGCTGAACATATTTTACAGTTTTCCTACCATCTGCACTACAGGTGTCTCTTCCCGCAGACATCTAACTCAAACAGCTGTTCCTGGCATTTCTAGTAGAGTGTTCTCCAGGGCTTCTCCAGGGCTTCACCTCTGCTGAGAGCGTGGGGAGCTGTGGCCAGCGTAGCCTGTGGCTGCCCGCTGACAGTGGAGGGAACACTCATCTCAGCTCTCATTGACTTACGGCTCTCATTTGAACCACACAAACCCTCTTCTCCTTCCTTCCAGAGTTTGGTGGTGCTTGAATGATGTGGTGGATCTTGCTTAGGTTTGGGTAATTTAGGTCCCCCAGTCGTCATGCATAATGCCTTCCGCACCAAGCAGAGCTCAAAAGCACATTATTCAATAAAGAAGCTTTTATGATTAACTCTGTTTCCATGTTCGTCTGATTAAGCTTATATTTGTTGACCTTCAGGTCCAGGTTCAAAGCTCGGGTGGATTTTAGCTTCGAGTTAGAGAGTTTTTGATTGTAAAGAGCTGTTGAATCTACAAGAAGACTCCTCTGGGGGTTGATTTCTGTCAATTAGTTATCTGAAATATGATGATTTATGAATACCTGATATTGTGTTTCTGGATGGATATGTTTAGTAAACTGCAAACGAAAATAATGCAGCCTCCTCAGGATCAAATAGATGGAGAAAATAATGCTCACTTCAAGATGATCAAAAAGGTAGAGAAAATAATACTCGCTTCACGATCTGTACTGTGCATATGTATATTGCAGTGCACATCCTGCTTCCCAAAAAACTCGGGAGAAGATTAAATATGGATTTTTAATAGGTGCACGTTTACAGTCAAAACCACTTCTCTCTATAGAATGCTTGAACATGCAAACATAACAAGAAGGAAGATGTAGATTTCGATACTTGAGAAAAGAAGCCTTTCATAATATTTTACTTGCCTAAACTGCATGTGTTTTTATAGTAATTCATTTTATTCCCTCTGTTCTGAACATTCAAGCATTCTGGGGTGCTTTGTTTTATAAATTTATAGTGACAACTTTCAGTAAATTTTCTGAAGAAGACCATAAAATTGGACCCTTTGGATTGCTGTGTAAGTGGATCAATGTTCTATTTTCCAGTGTTATGATAATGAGTTAATTTTAAAGATGTATTGAGTGATTTGGCGTTAATCCTGGCACTAAAATTTACCTCATGTCTGGACAACAGTGCAGTTTGCTACCATGCTTAAGATAAAAAGTACAGAATTGTAGAGGGATTTCTTGGAGTGGAATTTAGCTCACCTACTTATGCTTAAAAATTTTGAGCTGGTTGTCTTGGCTCTAATCAGCTGAAAGCAATAGGTGCTGCTAGGACTATTGTGCCTCAGGACAGCAGGGAGGCAGGGGACAGGGAGGGTGCTCCAGATGGTCCATGGGGCTTGGGGAGGGCATCGCTCCAAAACCTCCCTCTTCTGCTCCTTCTCCACTTCTACTGGCAGATCCTCTGCTCACTCACCCTTGAGATCTGTGAAAGGAAATAAAAAATACTTCTAGAGTGTTTCAGTAAAGAAAATATTTGAAGAGAAGATAATGGAATGCTTAGCCAGTGCTGCTGGAGACCTCTGAGGAGCAGCAGCACCTCCTTCCTGCTGTGCGAGCAAGCTGGGGGACAGGACGGGAACGACCTCACTGGGGCTGCTGGCAACACATCCACTTCTCCTCACATCTCTAACCCACGGAGGGTTGCCTCTAAAGAACAGAAAGTTAAAGTGGGTAATTCGCTTCAGAAAGCTTCGCCTCTGCATCTAAACAACAGGGGAGAAATTCACATCTCCTCTCTACGCGGGAGCAGATCAACCAAGATTAGAAACAATTGCAGAAATACGGAACATAAAAGCATTTCCTTGTAATGGTTTTGTATTTCAGATAGTTTTGTTTCCAGGGCAGTTTGGCACAGAAATTGAGTGTGAGGTACAGTGATTTTCAGCAGGTAAAAGGAGAGTGAGCTCTAATTGTTGGCACTCCTGTCTAGGTTGACACTGCACAGTGCAGAAGTATGGCTGAAACTGGAGGAACAGTTTGTCACGAGCTTTCTCACCCAGGCTTGTACTAATTCATTTCACACAGTTTTCACGTCCTGAAATTGTCTCTTTTCACAACATTTTAAGGTGCATTTTCCTTTTCCTTTCCTTTTTTTTTTTTTTTTTTGCAAGAACAGTTTGCAATATACCTCCACGCACACTCGCTGAAGACAAAGCGATCACCCGTCGAAACAGGCTGTTACATAGTCAGGAGTAGCACATGAATATACATGCCACATTACCAGGAAAGGCCATGGATGTGCATCCTGGAGTAAACACTGGTGATGGCAAGCCAAGGAATGCAGAGGAGGGACCAGCCAGCTACATCATGTGAAGGCAAGATCTGTTGCATTCTGCTTTACCTAAGAGAAAAAAATGGCCACTTTCAAACAGCATACACGAGGAGGGAAAAAATAATTCAAAAAGTCACCCCTGAAAAGCTTTGAGGCATGCATGGTCCTTTCCTACCACATTGCAGCCAGCCCTAAAGCTCTGAAGCTGATGCTGCAGGGTCCCAAAGGGCAGGAAGGGGTGGTAGCAGGGTCTTGCCATTGCTGTCATCGTGAAGTTTTCCTCTCCCTGCCCTCCTTTTGAAGAGCCGTCTATCATTTCCGATACAGAGTCAGAGCAGCTGTGGCAAAGGAGAAACATTTCTGTCTGAGACAGAACAGGGCATTTTTCAATCACACAGCAAAAAGCCAGCTTCTTTCCCAGCACTACCTAGAGTATACCCAAGCACTCAGTTCCTTTCTCTGTATGTGCTGCTACCAAAGATCACACAGTAAAACGCATTAGGTTCCCAAACTCAATGCAGCCAAAGCGGGAAATCAGGTGAATTGCATTCTGACATATATATTTGACCCTTGCACGATTCATTTTTATCTTCTTACTCTTGGGAGGCCGAGTTGAAAATGAGTAAAAATATACAACGCAGCTTACATGGCACTGCAGTGTCCTCTCTTGAATACTGCGGCGAAGGTAATTTTGTCCTACGGAGGGAAAGGAAGGCCAGTAGATCGCAGTGACTGGTACCTGTCACTGACAACCAGATGAGTGTAACGCACTATAAACATTCATAGTCCTCTGGCTCTGTGAACAAAAACCCGGTACAGAGGACAGACTGGTTCATTAACCGTATTCTATATTGGCTGTATCATTTCCTGACAGCCTTGGTTTCCAATTACTAAGGCAATAGTAACATTATCAAAGCCATAAAAACTTTTTCCACATAATCTCAGAGAGAAAGGACAAAGGCGGGGTATCTGAGAGGAGAAGCTACATTTCTTTAGACTTCACGCTTCTTGTGTTTTGCTGTACCAATGACAACTGCAACACGCGAGTTCCTGATGGGGACCGAGCTTGGTGATGCTTCCAAAACGCTTCTGGGAGGATTGGTGGTCCTGGGATCCCGAAGTGCAGACCAGCACACTTGGATGCAGCTCTGGCTCTGCGTGGCTGTGGTTTGGTGGGTAACGAAAACTAGTTAAATAGACTACATGGGATTACTCCACATTTAAATTACATGTACTTTTAAATATCTTGTGAACCAGGCCTTAAACGCAGTCATTTGATTCCAAGCTATAAGTTGTAGGGCATATTTGCTTTCTTCCCTTCTTTTTATTTTGGGTTTTTCTTCCCGTTTTTTCTGAGATCGTCTAGAAGTAAGAATTATAGTTTACAGTATGGTTAAATCCACTTTCTCAGTTAGGGTCAAGAGAGGCAATAATTATAACCAAGGATCTATTCTAAGTTTCGGACAAGCTGTTTTAATGATTGTATTCACATGTTAATACCCAGATCTTTCAAGGTGTTGAGAAAATTATACTGACATTTTGTTAATTATCAGATATTAGAAAAAGAGTTTTCTGATGTAATTGGGTAATATTAACGTGTTTTACAATATATGCTGACATTTTCATGCAATAATGGTATATACTCTGGTGTGAGGATTATGGACACTTAAGAGATTTTTAGTGCTCTTAGATTGTGGAGGATATTTTTACACCACTTCCATTTGAACCACTTAAAAGTCAAGATATTGAAATGTCTGTTTGGATGCCCTGATTAGACCAGGACGGAGTTTGATTTCACATTGATATAAATCTGAGAAATCCCTCCTGGTGTCACCAGGAATAAAGCCACAGAAGACCAAAGGGAGAGCAGAATTAGACCATTCTTCTTCTTATCTGGTGAAATCCGAGCAAACCAGAGGCATATAGTTTTTCCAATGGCCTCAAAGGCAACCGGGATTTTAGCAGTCTTTAATGGAAAGGCATCTTTCACTACGTTTCCTTTACTACTCTCTTGCCCAAAGCATCACAAGGCAACACAATGGTTCTGACTTCTGCCAGGTTCTCCATCATCTGAAACAAACCTTTGTGATGATTTGAGTTCACACAGTATGATTTTGTCCTCAGATTTAGTTTTGCAACAGGCCTCCAATATTAACTGTGAAATCTATTTATTATTAACTAGGCATGAATTTTAAATAATGCTGTTGAATATCCCAATGCATGAAACCTGGATTTCTTTTCATTCCTGCAGCCAGGCTTGGCTGTTCATACTAATCTATTTAGCATTTTTGCATGTTTCTCATCCACCAGAGAAGAGGATATGATCAGCTCCCACTTCACATATTTATATGTATACAGATGGATAATTAAAAAGTAAAAACTATTCAGCACATTGCTTATTGTATTATTTATTATGATTATATTGTGATAACATTTTATTGTAACTATTCAATGCCAAAATATTTTCTTTAACCATAGGGTCTGGATTAGTACTTGCTGGATGTTACCATTTTCCTTTCCACGGTAGGAGTACTTTAAACCTCACACGTAACGCAGGCTTATCTCTGCCCTTCCTAGCAGCTTGGCTTTAGAGAGTACACAGGAACTCGATGCCAGTTTTAGGGGCAGCTGCCTACCCCGCAGGGGACCCCCGAACCCAAAGGTATGTCTTGGTGGCAGCTTGCAGACAGATGCAAGCTTGTCGTGCCGGCGCTTGGAGCCAGCCAAAAGCCGGGTGGCTGCGGTTAGCGTAGCAACAAGCCCTGCGGAAAGCCAAAGTGTATTCACCGAGGCACCGCTCCGCACGGCCATATGGCTCCTGGTCATCTTGGAGCCGGGGCAGAGCCGGCCAGCAGCCCCTTGGACAGGGTCCGCGCCTGCCAGCAGACCACCCTGCAGACCATTTTCAGGGAGGGCGGCAGCACTAAAGGACCCTGCTCTGCCAGGTGACAGTGCCAGCGGGGAATGACAAATCCATGCTGGAAACAAGGACGGACAGCACAGAAACGCCAGCTCTGAAAGCTTTGCTGTTTCGAGGTGGTGCTTCCAACGGTGTAAAACACCGCCTATGAGATCCGTGAGCTAAGCAAAACGCTGTCTAAAATTGCTGTGGCAATTGGAATGCTTCCAGATTGGAAGTCTGACACTGCATCAACGCTCTTTTTCTTTTTTCTCTTTTCTTCTCTTATTTTTCCCCCACAAAATAAGCGAGCGACATTTAAATAAATCTTAATAGCTTTTGTGGAAAAGCTGTTTGCGAAAGGTCATTGCGGAAAGTCCTCACTCAGATAGGCAGGCTGATGGAGTACGTCTTGTAAGCTTAAGCAGCAGTGTACCAAAACAGCCATAGGTGGAGCACAGAAGCTTGAGCATCATTTTGAAAAGTGAGATTATATAAAAAGATCATGATTGTCAAAGGAGCAGCAATGCAGGAACAAGAGCCAAGCAGAAGTTCTGCTCATCTTTACCCACAGTGAGTAGAACTTTTCTCGGTCACCAGCCCTGTGAAAACCAGGCATCTTCAGCGTGAGTAAGCTGGCAGGTTTGGCTCTGCTCATGTTAAGAATGACAAATATGGGATTATTGTTGCTGTTACCTGTTATTAACATTGGATCCACACAAATGGACCTCAAAGGGAGTCACAGATGCAGATCACCAGTGGGAAATGGAGCTGCTCCAAGTTACCCGCTGGGTTGGGGTGCAGCTGCAAACGGAGGACAGGTCTCTTCAGCTGCGGCTCAGCGCTGTGTGTGCCAGCCAAAAGCTACAATAGAAACAGACCATGAGCAAATCTATGTAAATCACGACTGGCATCCTTCAAAGTGCCGAAGTTGCTTGCTTTTTTTTTTTAATAACACTTTTTGCCAGAACATAAAGTAATGAATAATAATGAAAGCCCACAGCCCACCTCTACTCCCCCACAGGCAGCAGATGTAAGTGTAATGGAGAAGTTAATTAAGAAAACAACAACAGCAAAAAAAGGAAACCTCAACAAAACCCAACATTTCTTAATAGCTTCAGACCAAGTAGTAATCGCTAGATTGTCTTAAAACTGTAGATCCTTATGGAGATTTCAAAGTACTCTTTTTTGATCTGCAAAGTTTTAAGAGCTGCAGATAGGAGATAGCTGCCTCGTACCAAAGCTGGGTGTAGTCCACACACCACGTTTCAGCACGCTGATGGTGACAGCCATTCTTCTCTCTCAAATCGGACCTTTTTCAAAGACGCCTCACCCAACCTCTCTCAAGGAGGAAAGAGGAAAGCGTACCAAAAGGAACGCTTTCAAGTACCACTTTTGAGACTGCTGATTACATCTTGAAACCCTGCGGTGTGTGGTGGTAGAAGTCACACTGCAAGTGGATGGCCGAGCATTTCCATACCCAAAGTTATTTGCCTTTTTGTAATTTGAGTTGTTCTAATGAGTTTGGGCTTGCTAGGTGAGGCTGAAAGAAAATCAATATGACCCAGTCATCCTTCTCTATTTTTCTTTGAAGGGCTGGATCAAAACACAGTGGATATACTTTCATTTATTTAAGAGGATCAGGCACTTCAGCTCTGTTGTGTGTAGAAGGATGACAGGGCCTGTAATAAAAAGAGTGTTTTACAGAAAGTAAAACATAACTACTGAAGAAAAGTCAAAACATAATGGAATCGAAGGATCTCAGCCACCTGGCCAAGAAGGCAGAAATAGCTCATTCTGAGGTTTTCAGACTTACTGAATTCCAATAATTGAAGAAAAGTCTGGTGTATCTCAGATATTAATCTTGCAATAAAGTCATTTTAAATGTAGCTTTAAAAAAGATTTGGAGTGCAGTTTAATTCTGAATTGACATTTACTAAGTTTTCTTTTTATCAGCAAAATAGGAATGTGCTTCTGTGAGCCCAGAGCCCAACTGAGTTCGAGTCCTATCTGCAGAGCCCCACACAGAAACTGAGGAATCACAAATGCAGATGATTTCAAATCTATTTGCATATGAAGTGGTTCTGTTTTGTTTTGCTCTATCAGGAGTTGAAAAGGTTTACAATTGCATCCAGGTGGTATTTGGTATTAGGAATCATCTGCTAGGGAGCTGCCCCACCTACCTCTGCCCTTCAGTTACTTTTTACCAGAGGGGTGGATGGAGCTGCGGATACAGATGCTTTCCTCCCTCCAGCTGATGTGACCCTGTGGGAAGACCAAGTGGCCTCTGAGAGATGTGAGGTACAGGTGGTGCCGCTGGTGCCCTGGTGGGTATATTTTGTCTAAGGAAATCAATACTATTAGTATGCACTACAATTAAATATGTTACAAAGTAACTTCAAAGCCAAGCCTGGAGAGCTGCTTTGGAGCTGCAGAGAAGGTTCTCAGCCTGCTGTAAGGAGGACATCACCGTCCCTGCAGAGCCACAGTGAGGGGCTGAGACCTTCCAGGCTTGAGCAGTGGGTGACTTTTCCCTCCTTCACTGACCGGGGCAGCTGGTGACACAGCGTGGTGCCTCGCTCAGAGGTTTCACAGATTCAGGTCGTGCTGGGGGCAGGCAGGGCTCCTGCCAAAGAGGCCAGGGAAGGTGTCCTTTGGTACTGATTCTTCTGCGCGCTGATAGGAATGGGTGCTGCGGTCTATGACCAGGCTAGAAGAAACCTTTGTTGATTTTTTTGTACTG
Source organism: Opisthocomus hoazin (assembly GCF_030867145.1). Classification (NCBI taxonomy): domain Eukaryota; kingdom Metazoa; phylum Chordata; class Aves; order Opisthocomiformes; family Opisthocomidae; genus Opisthocomus; species Opisthocomus hoazin. The sequence goes on along the minus strand of NC_134424.1, from coordinate 3,198,842 downwards.
ATTAGTTGAATAGTGGATTAGTTTGAAACCAGAAATAGAAAGTTTAGTTTTGCCTATAAATATACATAAAACACGTCCTCTTCTGCAGGGAATCACCCTTGTGCAATAGCTTTAGAGGATTTTTTAAGACCTCCAAAATTCACAATTCAGGATTTTTTCCTTCATTTTGGTTTTCCAAATCTAACCACTTTGGAGAAGTTGTTCACTTCCCTCCTGGTCCTTTTCCTCCACATTGAGTAAAGGTACCAGCCAGTGGCTGTCAGGTCCAAATATCCGTCTGTCCCTGCGCAGCACTCCCCCTGCGCATCTCCCACCCTAGGTTGATCCAGAGCAAATCCAGGTGCTCATGCATTGGATTTGTAGCCAATCAGGGAAAGAATATAGCTGCTTTACCCAGCACCATTAAACACCGAGGGGCTGCCGCTGCAATGCTGCCCTGCAGACAAACACAAAGATCCCACTGGCCCCACAGAGGAGAACCGAAATGACCTTTCCCTGCAATGCATCTCTGCTGAAGCACATGGGCCATCCCCACCAGTAAGCACCACCCTGCAGTCCTGTCCTGGTGAAGTCCCATCAGTTGCATAGAGGATTCCTGTGCTGGTACCCAGCGTGCAACAAATCCAACCAATGCCTGAGATTATAGAAATATTATTGGAGCAAGACATGATGTCAAGCTTGGAGAAGGGTATTTGGATTTTGTAGGGGTACCTGGTACCAAAATCTTCATGCAGAATGGCATTTGATTTCTAGGTTTTGATCATTCTGCCTTACTCATCATTAGCATTTTCTTTTACTGCTAGTCCTTCTTACATATGTAGCTACCTAGTTAGTACACCTAAACACCTGAAATTATTACCCAATTTTCAGAATCTTTTTGTTTGATCTTTAATGTTTTATTTCTTTTTTCCCTGTGCACACTCTGACAAGTTTTTCTACTTAGCCCAGGAGAATTGTCACAGCACACTCACGCTTTTTATGCTTTCATCTTTTCTGTTAATCTGGTTTATCTACACTGCTCTTCTATTAGTCTTGTTATTTGTGTTTCACAGGCTGGATATTTACTTCAGGGATAAGTCATCCTTGTTGTTTTTTTTTTCTAGAAAACATACTACTGCTCTTGTATTGTATTATAAAAAAATCCTGTCAAAGATTGCAATACCAGAAGTGAGAGAAAGCAAATTCTTTCCATTTCATATAAAGCTTACATTTTAATTAGAAGATGTTTTCTTTTTGTGTTGTCAGAGAATAAAGTTTAAGACAATATTCTTCCATACTTCATGCTTTCAATAAATGATTTATACTGAGGTATATTCTAAGCTATACTGGCTGCTTACTGTACAAGGGCAAGGACTGTGCAGAAGGAGAACAGTATCCATAAATATTCTAAAAAGGTATATTTAAAGGAAACAAATAAAAAGGAAGCTATTACAAGCAAAACTTCAGAAACCAGATTGCAAAAGCTGTATAATAATTTTGATCAGTACCAGACTTGAAGTGGGTATCTGGGGCATGTTTACAACAGCATTTTCTCACTGTAGACTTCAGAGCTTTAGGAAATTTTTTTTTGTGAAAAATTGGATTGGGATACAAAAACCTGAGAAGTATAAACTTCCACAGCTGGTTTCCCTCATAGGTGCAAAATACACGGGCTGGGCTTCATTAGAGGAAGAGGGAAGCAGGTGGGCCCAATAACATATATCCTTCTTTGAATATTCTATCAAATGTTTTGAAAAGGCTTTTCAAAAAATAAACAGATATCTTGAACTTACTAACCTGATCTGTTAAAGTAGAATTATTTAAGCCCAAAGTTTATGCTTAGTATCAATGGAATCAATTCTAAAACAATTAGGAAAAAGTAATCAGCTGCAACAGAGTGATCTACGCTGTTTGTGGATTAACAATTCCCCTCCCTATTTAGATAAACAACATTTTTAAACAAATATTTTGACCCAGTTATTGCATACTGCTTATGCAACCTCTGATGTTGAACTAAAATATTTGTGTTTGATGTTTAGTGAATGAGGTAGCATTTCGTTTCCTTCACAAGATGTATTTGACTTGAGGAAAATTCTCTTATTTTTTATGCTGCTGTAAAAATTCAATATGGAATTGCTTGCCAGAGATGTTCTGAATACCACCTTGTATTTACATTAGTAATCAATGTATTTTTAAAAATTAACATCTGATTACAGTCCCTATAATTGCCAGCCTTGCTAGAACATCTTCACCACCACAGGGCACGGTGCACACTCTTTGTACTCGTTACTTTTTTTCCTCTGAGACAGTTCGTCTCCAAAGAATATGCAGATTTGCTGTCTTTTCACTTTGGTTTAGGCGTGTGCTGGTTTCTGGTTTAAATTTTGGCTTCAGTAGTTTGTGATAACCAGAAGCAATTAGAAGACAAATAAACCCATCAGAGTGAACAAAGGCCAGCTCTCTGTGTGCCTATCCAGCATTGAAGGTGATGGCTTTAAGTAGCTGATTCCAGAGGACAGGTGTCATTTGCCTTTGCTTTGCACTAGAAATTGAAGAATTATTAGAAATATCATTAAAAAGATAGATAGATAGATAGATAGATAGATAATCCAAAACTTTGAGTTCTTACCCAATTTTATTCTTGCAAAACGTCTGTTGATTTCCAAAATGTTTTGTCATAGGAGGGATTCCAGTGTTTTATAAAAAGAAGTGATCTGCTCCTTCCATAAGGAAAGACAGGCTATTCCTTAATATGGCTAAACTATGCCACAGAGACAGGAGCAGCAGCATATTAAAGTCTGGAAAGCTGTAATTTTATTTTAGCCAGCTCATATTTCACGAGAAGCCACTGGAATAGAATCATAGAATCATAGAATCATTAAGGTTGGAAAAGACCTCCAAGATCATCAAGTCCAACCACCAACCCATCACCACCATGCCTCCTAAACCATGTCTGGAGTGCAACATCTACATATTTTTTCAACACCTCCAGGGGTGGTGACTCCACCACTTCCCTGGGCAGCCTGTTCCAATGCAAGAGAGGGTGTTCTTCTGTTTTTAAACCTATGGGTCAATATAAAGGTCTTTCCACCTAAACTCTGGAAGGTCTTTTGTCAGATCCAGGAACAATTTGAAGCAATCCTTCAATACAAAAGGATGAGAAAATTGCAAGACACCTACCCTTAGCTGCATGCTGTCACTTTAGGAAGTCTTTCTCTGACCCGTGTGTAAAGACCATTCAGGAGAGTTTTGCTATGTGTTTACCCTACCATTCCTTGATAGCTCTTCTCTGTACATGGTCATCAGGTGCTTCTGCAAGCTGTGGGACCCTGCATTTCTGGTCCTTTTGCATCAGTTGCACGTGTTGCGCAGCACTGGAAAGCAGCAACATCATCTAAAATCACAGAGAAACATTAAATAACTGCTCTGTGTCCTGGGCACAAAGAGGGTACCTGCCACACACATATGACATGTAGTTAGGTCACCATTAAACAGAAGTATACTCTGTATACTCTACTGCAGGACGGAGTAGATAACGTGAAAACTTTGTCACTTTATTCGTGCCTGGTGCCAGTGTGGTGGACTAAGCTAACCCCTGACCTGCAGTGTAACAAACCCAGGCTTGTGCCGGTGTTGTAAACAGCAGACGTATGTTATCCCATACTCTGTCTGTTTGCTCATTCTCCCTGAAATGTAGGTGCACGCTGCATGGCTGATTAAAATGTTCTATAGTTTTGCCTGGGTAGAAGTTTTCATTTACATAGCAGCACATCACCCATATCACACTAAACAGACTGCTTATTTATGTTATGCAAGTGCATAATCCCTGAAACACAACAGAAAATGGAGTTTATCCCGGTCTTACATCCTCCTGCAACATTAAGAACGTACATAGCAAAATTTTATCTGTTTAGAGCATACCATGTTGCTCACTGATTTTCATCAAATCATTAATTCACGTGTAAATACAACTACATGTGATTTTTTGCAAGGGCAACATTAATTTTTATGGTAACTTGGCTTTCATTGATGCGCATTTGCTCCCTGACTTCTCTGAACATTTGGGCTCAGATTTAAGACATTAGCTTCTATCTTCAAATAACGACAAATATTAAGTGCCTAGTAAGTACTGTATCTTACCTTTGTTTTCTTGGGTCATCTTGTGGGTACAAACTCTGCACTTTCAAAAAGGAACCAGAGGAAATAAATCTTCCTATTGAGCAGAATCATCCTGCCGGTAATTAAATATCACTTCCTTTCTGTGCTACTAGATTGGCATGACTATATGACATGATGAATAGAAATTTTCTCAGCTAAAACCAAATACTCTGCAGTGAGGAGACGGTTTAAATACTGTAAATGCGATATATATACACTCAAACACCTGAGAGTCTGCAATGTCCGGTTGAAATCACCCCAGTCTAAAGTTCTGCAAGACCAATTTCAGGCTGAACAAAGTATACACTACCACTTTAATTCCTGATTTTGGACTCATTAAAAAGTAAAACCAGCACAGCTTTGCATACAGAAAGGTTATCAGAAATAAATTACGTAAGTTTCACACACTGCTAAAAAGCATGGGTCCTTTTCATAAGCTAAATCACATGTTCAGTTAGAGCTTCATTGCCTTTAGTAGCACGATGTGTAAACTGACCAAGCCCCACAAAGCAGATGGTTAAGACTCTGGACACAAATAAAATCAAGAACATGTTACACTCCTTTTTAAGTGGCAATTCTAGTGTACTGTAACTAAATGGTAAGGTACTGAATGCAATGTCATGAATAATATGGCAAATGCACTGCAGCGCAAATAAACTGTTACGAGTTACACTTCATTTTAATTAGCCACTCAGTTCATATTCTTCCACCCTTGGAATAGACCAAACAAATAAAAACATGGCATAGTGCTTTGTATAGGGTTCATGCAATGCTCAGTACACACTTTAGTTCCCATGTGTTTTTATAAGTGTAGAAATAATTCTTATATAAGTCTGGTATTTATATTGACTGTCACTTAGAAAAGAAAAATTTAATTTTGTTGCTCAATAGAAATAGCTGTCAGAATGAGGTAGGTCACTACCGCAGGGAACTTGCACAACTGAGAGCAAGAGATACATGTTCTATAACATCATCTACATGCCGCACACCAGGAATTGCTAGTAGAGAGTCTTGTTTGATGTTGTCACAATCTGATGACCGTAAAGCTAAGTGCCAAATTAACAATGTCAGCCTTTCTACTCCTTCACAGTTCGGAGGTCAGTATCACTTGCAGACTCTCCTTAAAAGTGAATTACGCTGCTCTTCCAGATGCCTGTTACTTCGAACTGACCAACGCTCCTGTGGCACCAACACCATATGTCACACCCATGGAGGTGCTCAGGTGATGGCATTACAATCTTCATTGCCTCATCTGCAGCCAAAGACAGCTTGAATTGGGCCAGAAGAAAAATTATTGGAGGCAATTACACAGGGAGTAAGCAGAAGCAACAGCTTTGAGCACAAAACTTACATTTGCAAACCAGTGTATCATGCTTTAAGCAATTCTGCCCCAGTAATTCAACCCAACCATAATTGCAGCCTGGGTCCTAGCTTATGTTCTCAAGGCATTGTATGCAACAGCACTGTAGATGCCTTTTGTGGTAAGTGGGACCCATCCTCTAGGCAGCGGATCGATATTACAGCTCATTCTACACAGTTTATTAGTTCTGCATTCAATGGTCACAGCTTTTGGTCTGATCTGGTCTTGAATGAAAGAATGAGAATGCGAGAGATGTGAAATAGGCTCCGTGTACCGTTACCAGATAATGCATTTTCAATCGGATTCATGCAGCTACAATATGGAATATATATCTAACATTCAGGGATTTTAAATGTCTATTGTTAACACATTACTTCAAAGCAAAGAACCATGAAGAACATGACAAGCCTTAGAATCAGCATTAAGTCTAATGGATGACTCTTAGCAAAGTGGATGGGAGATATTTGTAAGCAATGAGTTAATCAAATGATTGGAAGGAGCAACAACTGCTTGTTGTATTTCCACTGTAAAGCTAGGCTGCTGGGAAAAGCTTGTATTATGCAAACACCCATATATATAATTGTTACTTGTGTAGGTTTCTATGCATACATATATAATAAGGTATACACATACGTGTGTGTATGTATACAGATAAACATACCTGTGTGTATATATGTATATGTCTCAGACATTTCCAGTCCTTCAGGCAACAGCCTGCCATTGACCTTAAAGTGGCTATAATTATTTGCACTTTCAATTACCGCATTATACATCTTACTTTCGTCTCACTGGTAGAAATCCAGAGTTACACAGGTGATTTTGATTCCCCTCAGTTTTGTCAGAACTCACTGAACCTGTGGGCTGAGACCCCGGGAATCTATTTAAGGCAAGTGCAGTTGCTTTCTTGACTGTTTAGGTAAAAGAAGTGAGAGAAGGCTGTGCTTGACCTGGGAATCACTTAAACTATGTGGTAAGCAGAGAGTTTTATGGATGTTTTATATACCACAATTATTGGAGCCTGCGAGAGGGACTCTGTGCCAGATAATAGACTTGCTGCAGAGTGAAGACTTGAAGAAGGTGTTTAATGTCCAGATATAATATGGAAGAGGGAGGGAGTAGTGGATAAGATGTCGTGTTTGTCTTATTATCAGCTGCAGTTTTGAAAACCTGATGGCTTGGATAAAGAGGCTGCACTCAAGATCTCTGCTTTCTTCCTTTTTTTTCTAAAATCAAACCCACCAAGGTACAAACTGTGATTAATCCAACTATTTCAGGTTTCACTGTGGGCTATGGTTTTAAACTGTTGACATCAGGCAAGTTTTCGTGCGTTTGCCACTAAGAACAGAGATTTTTCCCATTGTATTTAAGCTTTCAAGATTCCTGAAAGCTATAGAGGAGACTTGATTTGAGGGATCAATACATATTTCATGCAGAGCAAATGCATTTTTCTATTTGCAAGGTCTGCATTATGTGCAGATGGTGTTATGGCATCTAAGTAGTGTTAATAAATTTCTGTATTCCTAATCTTCAAAAATTTCAATTCATTTGACCAGTGCGTTTTAAGTAGGATCAACATGCATTTTTTTTTAGTGTGCAGTCATTGATTGATTTCCCCGTGGCAATGTTAAATTGACTTAGTAATATAGAGTTCAAAATCCCCTGAAGTAAACATATAGTGTTATTTTTGACCCTAAGAATAGGGTGAAATAGTACAAATTATACTTGTGAGTGACCTCTTCCTTGAGCCTGAGGTGCAGAGACATAAACTCCAGAGACCAGGAAATGACTGTTTCTACTGCAACTAGTAGAAGGTCAACATATTTAATAAAGAGCCTGATATCCTTTTTTCCAGGATGCTATGTGTTTATTTTATACTGCTATTCAGCGACTTTGCCAAAATGAGGAAGATGAAATCTTTCTCAGCCTGTCTTATAAAAGACTTTTGTCACCCTTCTGAACCATACATGGTCAACACAGCAGCGGCTTTTTTATGGAAGGTGGAGGAAAACATCAATGCTACTGTAATCCCTAAAAGTCATCCAACACTGTTATTTACATCCTTGCAGACAAGGAGTATTGACACAGAAATGCTTGCCTGGTTATGCTTTCTTCTTGTAGGCTTTCATAGCCCAGGCCATGTCCCTTCTGTGAGATGGAGCAGTCATGGGCTCCTGTAGCACACTAGAAGGAGCCTTTTGTCATAACATCCATCACAAAACTCTCCCCTATTGTTAATAGTTTGAGCATCTTACGCTTCAAACCCTACTTTTAGTAAATTGCCTGCATTTACAGGCCTGCAGGACTGGAAATGCCCATCAACTTAGTATTTTCTACTATAAATATACTTATTGTTGCTTCTGTGAAGGTAGGAATGGGATGAAAGGTAAATATAGTGCGTGCTCGGGTCAATATGATGTCACTCTTCCCAGGGAAATCGGAAGTAGTGTGGAGTGTTGTGTTAATCTGAGCAGTTTCAAATTGGTTGCAAATTACATGCTATCTGGTCTGCCAATTACCTGTTAAAACTTAATGGTCTTAACCTGTTCTTAGCTCACTCGACTAGATGACAGCAATTCAAATTCTTCCCAAGGCTAATTAGGAAAGCGTGATCATTGACTTCTTACCTTTTACTTCATCTCTCTTGTCAACCTATCACATCTTCATCACGGGACTCCAGAGACTTCTAAAACTTGCTCATTTTCTGGTGTTAGTGAGATGTGCCCAACATGCGATCTCCCACCTGTAAACTCTTCCCCTTTGGAATCTACCTCCACAGTCTCTGGATTGCGCTTCGCCCAGCTTCCACATGTGCCAGAGTTATCACTGCTGTAACACTGAAACTGCTGGTGAATAGAAGTGGCATACTGTTCTGACCTTTAACCTACAATAACTGGTGGGATTTTTCAGCTGGTAGGAAGAGTAATCACCTACAGCTAATATCACTGCAATAAAACACAGATAATAAATTTCCAGGAGTACTGGAAAATAAGTATTCCACGTGATCTCTCTAATCTCTCAAATTTTGCACTGAACAAGCAGCAAGTTACAGTAACAGGAAAGATGTGTAGGATTTAGGAGTCCAAAGAGAAGTCAAGAATGATAGCTTCGTACGGTGTAGTGAAAACAACCAATAAGTCTGTCAAAGCAATGGGATTCCAGCAAATCAAAGAGGCAAGAATTAGAACAAGAGCATTTAGATCAGCTCTCAAAGGCAAAAAATAAACAACCTGCTCCCTTCTTGGTCAATCAGTTGTCCAAAATTCAAACTACTTAACTATCTTGATGTAAGATGCTTTAAATCACAATTAACTGTTTTCCTGAAATCTTCTGCTTTTGTACCTGTGCTCCCACCAGATATCAAGCACATCTTTATTTCCAAACTAGGGTTCAGTAACATTCTTCAGCAGTGAGAAAGATCCTGCTGTATTAATTGGTGTTGATTGCTGAAGCAGCTGTTAGTATTGCTGGAGGAAGGGGAGTGGTTTGAGAATTTTAACCTGTCAACATCATTTGAGAGGAATTAAATCAGAGAAACAAATTTAGTATTGTAACAGCTTTATGGACTTTTGGATAATGTGCTGCTTAACACTTGCAAGAAGCTTCTGCTGTACTTTAGTCCACATAGTTTTTTTCAGCTGATAAAGCCACAGCACAGCCCTTTATCACAGCAGGAAACTTCCCTCTCCCCTTAGATTTTGAGCAATAACAATTCTGTGGGGTAATAATTATTCCAGATGCACTGTACCATGTAAATGAATCTGTTGCTTTTGTAGTACTACTCCAAAAGCAATGCTGATGGTGTATGTTCAGAATGAGCAAATTAATTAGCCAAACTGTGAAATCAAATAAATCTCACAGCAGTGACCTCTGTGTTGCTGAATAAAGACAGACATTAAGTTGATGTGTAGTTGCTTCAGCTGAAGTAAAACCAGAACTTATAAGGGCTAAATGTTCTCATTATTCTGACTTAAAGCAGGCATTCAGGCTGGCAATATATTGCTGGCGATGAGAGATTGATATTTGATGTCCATTTAGCTTTTTGTCTGCATCTGCTGCAAATGTCACCAACCAGGATGTTTAAATGGAAAGCTGTATCAGCGATAAAATCAAAACCTATAGATTTCCCATTGATATCAGTTTGCTATATAACATCTCAGCCACACAAAAGCTCACCAGAGCTGGCATCTAATTTAACTTTGTGCAACACTCGGCCTCTCAGCTGCTGAACTTGGAAATACCCTTCAGCGCTGCTGCCTTTATCTCCTTCCCTCTCGGGGGGTGAGAGTTTCCAGAAGCTCTGAGGAGCATTCATGATTTTGGGTAACAGCTGTACTCGGTTCTCTCCCTTCTTTCTATACTAATTCAAAAAATAAAGCTTAACATTGCAGCTTTTTACATAGCAAAGAAAGGAAATTTGTGAGTACAGTATTGGGGCTGCACAGCAGCACATGCTCTGCAGGGTTGCAGATGTTATCAGCCATGGCGTTATCAATATATGCTGATAGCACTGGCGTTCGGCGGTGTTTTGCAAGAAAATGATTACAGATAGCTCAATCTTGTGAGTTTTTGTGCTGTCATCTCACATGGAATTATAGCAAGATGAAGTATTTTTCAACCAAAGTAAAAATAATACAGTCTTTAACTGCATTTGTTTAGAAAAAGGTCAGAGTGATACGTAGAAGAGTTCATATGGTTATTCTATCCAGAATTTGATTTTCAGCAGTCAATAAGTGTGTATGACTTACTGCTGGGGACATACGTGAGAAGGGATGGAGCTTTTACCTGACTGATGCATCGGTAGCACCTGGAGTCCCTCACTGGGAAACCTGTCGCAGGAGAGGAGGCTTTATGGGGTTCAGTACCAACGGTGGTCCAGCCAGCAAGTCCCGTTGGAAAACATTGCCTTGTAATTCTTTCAGTCTGCAAAGTCAGCTTGAAGTTAGTGGTGAGCTTTTTTTCCCCCCTGGTGGTCAAATCTTTCTGCATCCTAATGGTGACCGAAATCATTCACACTGGGGGGTTTCTACAGTGCAAATTGGAGTGTTGGTAATTCTTTCTCCAGCCATTAATATTTTGCTAGGCTGCAGGAATGATCCTAGATCCTCGAAGCCATTCTTAGATTTCTAACGGATAGTTTCAACGGAGAACAGGTGCCTCAGTAGAAATTCAGCAGTTAAAATCTTGGATAACCAAAACCATATTATGATTTTTAATGTATAGCCAACAAAATGAGCAAGAACGTTTCGTTCAGCTATGGATGTGTTGGTTCTGTGGGGTAAAATCATTAAAAATCACTGCACTGTCACTAGGGAAGAATATGTGTACGATGCTGATGCTTACATGATAGGCATGTACTGTATATGAATTGCAGTATTCCTGTCCGGAGTACTTTGTTCCTGATCAGAGGGATTAAAACTATTAAAAACCCAGTTCCCCCTGGACTGGTATCTGTATTGACAGTGAATGCACTTGTCTGTTAGTAAACGCTGTCTATCTACCTTGCAAAATACATGCTTGAATGAAAAGGATTTTTCTGTCTGAGGGGAGATGTGAAACCTCTATGTCTGGGTATCCATATGCAAGCAGGAGAGTGATTCCTAACATAAGTCTTGAAAGATAGTTGGTAACTATTGATGTATATATCTTTTACCAAGGAGGAAATTTTTTTTTTGATACTTTTCATTTTACAGCAGGTGATTAATAGTAAGACTTTAAATGTTATAAGAACTTTGAATCTTTCAAAAGCGAAGGCACCAGTACCTAGAGCTGCTATTTCCTGCCGTGCCCCAAATAGAAGGCTGGCATCAGGTGTGATTCAGTGTAGGACTTACACGAAATGCAGAGACAAAGACCAATAGTGAACCCTGCGGGAGACCGGTGCTTCATTCTCCATGTCCCATTAGGTTTGTAATATGAATAGTTTAAGCACTGAGGGCTTTTCTATTAAAGGAACAATATTCCTTTTTAAGGAACCTGTTGGTGATAATTTTCCTTCAGAGACTTAATTTGCACTGTGCTTTGTCTAGAAAATAGCGAACCAACTTTCTTGTGAACTTTTATTTAGTCCTCCTGAAGACACACCGTTCTCCAGCACCTCTGCCTCGGCTGCAGCCTTGGCCAGCCACAGGCTGGGGTTGGTTGTCCATGGGATGATAATGGTACAATGTTTTCTGTACAATATTTGTTTGATAAAGCAAATTTGTAGTGGTTTCCTGTAGCTGTTCACTTGAATTCTTGAATTCTCATTTCAAACCACTTCCCCAGTTCTTGGTTTCAAATCTACCCACAAGACACTCTTCACAGGATGACGTCTTTAGGACTTTCCTTTCAGCTAAAGCGTGCAGGAGGAAGTTATTACAACTAACAAATGGCATTTTAGTAAAGCACATCTGATCCAATTCTTCTTTTGACCATGCTGCTGTAGCTCCATTGAACAATTCCTGACTTACATCAGTACCCCTGAAAGGAAAACCAAGCTGGAAGGGTTCATCTGCAATGCAGATAGCAGTAGCAGAGTGGAATAACCTGCTTGGAAACTTGCATAGGAGGTTGTGATATGGAAAATATGTGGGGGAAAAATCCTCAAAAAATGAATTCAGCAAATAATTTCATTTCAGTTATACTAAAATTGCATCATTTTGAAGTGATTAAAATTTTATTTTGAGTATTATTTTGCTAAATCTTGGTCTTTCACAGTTTATGAATTATGTAATACTGTGCATACTAATACATTATTCAAACCAATATTTTAATATAAATGAACTGGAATAAATCAAAACAAAAGATTTTTATTTTATGCTAAAGATATATTTTGACATTGCTAAACCAAATAAGGAAATAATGCGTTTCTTGAAAACCTTTAAAACTCTCCTCTGCAACTGCTGCTAAGCTGCATATTTCCACCCAAACACAATACTTCAAAAAACTGTAGACCAATTGTAACTTTAATATTTCCTATTCGGAACTAAAATACACTTCAAGTGCCACTCTCAGATTAGATAAATATATTATTGTTTACAGTTATGATAACCTTAAGATCCTGAAAATGCCTTAAAAAAGCTAATTACATGCTTTTATTTGCTGTTAGTAAAAACAGAAGAATAACAACCCAACTCATTTCATCCCTACTGTGATTTCCTCTGGGCTAATTAAAGTGTACTCGACTGATATCTTAACTGCACAGCTATAGGCAATCAAAACATTTAAAGGGACCAGCGCCATGCTAGTGCAGTGCTCTCTGTATTGAGCTGTGCTGTTAAACAGGACTGAGGGTGCATTTACGGACACTGCGGAGTTGAGTGTCCCAAGGAGGTGTCCTGGAGAAAGTCTGTGCTGGACTGTCCTGCCAATAGTCACACTGGGGGCTCGTGCCACTCAGTGCTGACTGAGGGTAAGAATATGGATGGCCCTGCTCCAAACAACTGCAGGACTCTTGGCAAGGCCTCCTATTCCTCCTCCCACACCCTCTTGCTCAGCACTGCTAGCTCTAAACCCTCCTTGAAACCATCTCACGGGTGTAAACTCAACGGGGTCAGCCAGCACTGCTCTGCCTACACCAACGAGCCTAGGCAAACTTTCCCTTGGGTGGCTGTGGAGCCAGTAACAGAAACAGCTAATGCCACAGCTACTGGTAAACACATTGCCCAAGGGGACTGTTCATCTTCACAGGAGCTTGCAAACACCAGCTATTGCCAGTCCTCACTTTTGGAGAGTATGGGCTCCTCGCTTCCACACTCTTCCAAAAATAATGGGTCTTGTGCATTCTATAGCTATCAACATATCTGTAGTTTAGGAAAAAGCACTTGTATTCAAAGATCATAATAGGTTTTACAAACAAACATATACCACTAGCATAAGTAAGAAGTATGCTGAAGGAAAAAGAGGTGCCATCAAAGTCAAAAAGAGGGTGATTAAACAAAAAGATTGCCCTCTTATTCAACAATTCCCCCTCAATGCTTCTGTGCAAATGGACAGATTTTCATAAGTAATGGCTAGGTTAATGCTTTTTAATGTCTGGCTAATGCATTGTGGTGCTGATGAAAGAATGAGCTCTTAAGAAAAGCTGATTCTTTACAAGCAACTGCCATTGACTTTTTTGACATTGACATTTACATTTATAAGTGGCATGAATGGACTATTCTTCACCTTTAAATGCACGTGATATTTATTGTTCCTATTTCTAGGTGCTCCAGCTTGCTGATGAGTCTTTAATGCCAAGATTCAGTGTATATAAATTTTTACAGCTGTTAAGGAAGAGATATGCTAGAATGGAAATACTAAGTCTTCAGCCCTTCCCTATCATATACTATCATGCTCTGAGGCAATAAATAACAGTGATTCATTCAGAATATGTAAACCTCCCCATTAAAATACTCAGTAGGCTAAAGAGACCATCAGTGGTCTCCTGTGGTTTTTGTTTTCTTTAAATGTTAATATTTAGCTTATCTTATTTTCTATCTACCCTAAACAGCAGTGTTCTCTCCTGCTACTCCTGAGGTAGCAATGGGTATAAGTCTTACTTTTTAGGGCAGTCGGCTCACAGGGGATGCCTGAAGCCATTAGCAGAAACAGTTTTGTTTGCTTTTACAATATGAATACTAATTATGTCCTAAGTTCTGTTGCAGTTTTTCTTCAGAAATTAATCTTTCTCCTTCAATGTGGATTTGTTCTACTGTGATTTTCCTCAAGATCTTTGTCCTTTCCAATAATATTGTAGCATAGTGTATGAATTTCCAAGCAAAAGCTGCTTTTTTTTTTTTCTTCTTGCGGTTGCTTGTAATCCCATAGATTCATTATTTTTTCTTCTACATCTTTAAAATACATTTCATTGTTCTTGTTAGGCCAAACAAGAACTGAAAAGCCTTTTTTAAAAAACTTCTTTGTTTTTTTCAGGCTATGACCTGAAATTGCCGGAAAAAGAAAGTAATACCATTTTCTGAGTGAAGCTTTGCTATACTAATGAGATTTAAGTACGAGGTATACAATGTGATCCAGCATTTAAGTGTTTAACCTGAAACAGTTCCATTTTATCCATCATCCAAAGCATGGTCAATAGGTTTATTCAAGCATTAAGTGAAAATAATTCCTTCTGTCTTTACCAGAAACCCCAATCAGTGCCCAGTATGTTAATCAAGGTCTGACTGTAACATTACCACTCAGTAGAACGCAGAGCACCAGGGTTTTGTCGTAAAGTGCAATCTCTCCTGAAGGGTCCTTTTCCTTTTAAAGTCCTAATTGTAGAGGACTGTGGTTATTATTTCTTACACTGCATATAAGAACTCCTGTCCACTGAAGCTGATAGATGATAGGTCTTTATTAAACATCAATAGAAGTATCAGAGTTGGCCTCAAAGACACGACCCATTTTGTCTCTTGTGTTTTACAAGCTTGTACTTTGAATAACTCATAGAGTTTCTGCAGTCGTTTGCCTTGTCCTTGAACCTTCCATGTTCCATGCATCGGAAGAGAAAGAGACATGCTACTAATACGGAAAATTATCAGGCCAGTCTCCTTTTTGTTTTTGTTTTGTGTTGATAGCAAGAGCACCAAGCGTCCAAGGTAACTTGCCACTTTCCGAGGTAATGCAGCAATTGTTTAACAACGAAAAATACCGTAAGATATATAGCAAAAAATGACTGGGAGAGAAAAATCTGTCCTTGGCATGTGTGTGTCCTCTCACGTGCTCGCTCCATCTTGTTTAAACAAATGCTAGGAGCACAGTAAGAGTGCTGAACTGGAGTTATACATTTTCAAGGACAAGTACAATATTATTAGAGTAACAGACACGTGACTGACCCAGAAGAACTGAGGTTTTAAAATACTAGAAGGTAGAATTTGCCAGAAGACAGGGCAAAATAAGAGAAGTGATAACACTGATAAGGGATTATACAGGATCTGCAATGAGAAATTATCGTATTTTGGGAGACAAAGTGGAGTAATTTTGATTGGGTTCAGGGCAACCAAGATACTTGCAGCTTTTGTTTTTCTCTATTTCACTTTGATTTAAATTTCCCCTTATTAGAATTGATGGGGAGGGGACGGGGACATGAACAGAAAAAGTGGGATGTTTTCCCCTAAAAAGTATTACTCCAGGCATAGAATACAGGCTATGTAGTCCTGGATGCAGTCACGAGGCAGTTCAGAACGACACCTAAAATTTCACATCCCCAAATTCTGTGGCAGCTTAACCTATTTCTACCGCTAACATGTCTGCCAGAATAAAACAGAGCTTCCAAGTGGCCATTGAAAAAGCTTTTTCTGTTAGTGATTTCCCTTTTCACCAAAAGAACATCAGATGTCTGATTTGACCAGACACATATCTCTCTTGCGTGGCAGGACCATAGACATCCATGTTCCAAACAAATGTAATCATTCTGTAACAAAGTTGGAAATCTCGTGGTTTATGTTCTTTCTATACCTTCATCCAACTTCTGTCATTACCTCACCTGTGCAGACATCAGCAACTTTTGCTGTAAGAAAGCAGTTAGTCAGAAGCATCATGGTGTGTCACTCCTTCCAGTTGTGTTGCCATGCAAGAGAAACATTTTCAGAAGAAATGACACAGCTGGTAAGACAGGAAATGTTAATACAGCCACTGAAATGTTGACTGAAAGAGGACTTCTACAGTGTAATGATGGAGTACAGAGACTATTTAATTGCAAGTAAGGAAAAGGGAGACCCACCAAACCTAGGGACCAGCTTTGGCAAACAAAACATCTTTATAGAAAGACTGGGTTTGAAACTCTGCACAGAATTTAGTAGCATGAAAACCATCAGTATTTAAGTTTAGTTTATACAAAGTGTCAGCAAATAATATATCATGTTCAAGAAAATAACACCTGGAACAATTTTACCAGTGGTTTCCTAGGGACTGTGATACACAGCTGTATCTGCACACATATCAGGTGCACAGGGCTCTGGCAGGATTTGAGGACAACCTTTCTGCAGATGATAGTACTGCAGAATAGCCTATTTAAGTAAACAGATTAAAATTGACTAAAGAAAACCCATGAATAGCAGCCTGTGCAATTGCACTGATCTGCCCAGCTTCCTTTACAGCTCTTGACTGTTGAGAAGGAAAAGCCCATGAGCTGTAGTGCAACACCACTGCCATGATCTCCATAGCTATGCATCCTCTGTCTCATGTAGAGAAGGTTCACCTTCACGTAGAAAAGCCTGTTCAGCTTTCAGTACAGTTCTACTTTTGTAGCCACTCTCATCCTTGCTTGATACAGATAAGGGACTGCCATTTAGAAATTCCGGTGAATTTGCACCAAATAAAAACAGATTTGCTCCCATTGAGGTGCTAAAAGACTCATCTAGAGTCAATTAATTTCCTTATTAGAACAGGGGGAAAATGGGCTAGTGAGATCAAAATTAGACATTCTTTATTTGCAAATTAGTTATCTTGTTTTGTTCTCTGTGGCAGTGCTTTGTGCCTTTGTTGTCCAACTCAGGGTATAGGATTTCAAATACAGTCAAACCGTGTTCTTAAGAAAATTCCCTGTCATTACTGATTACTGCTGCACATTGCAATTGTCTTTGCAGCATTAGAGTCTTTGTTTTGTTGTGAAACCTTTAAAGTAAAACTCTCTATCACACCTGAATAACAAACACTGGTTTTAAAACAGAGTATGCATACTATATGAAGGGTAGTAAGAAAGAAAAATTAGTATAGGTCTGCAGGTAAATTAAAGTTTTACGTTGCCTTTGATACAAAATATTATTTTATTCAAATTCTGTGTGCACTTAAATGGCAATTAAATGTAAAAAAAAAAAATTAGTTTCAGTTCTTTCCCATGCTATTAGACAAAATTTTATTTCCTCAGTTTGTTTAAATATTATTTTACACAGCAAATATTTTATTTCAGTGGAGAGTCCCACTCCCAAAAGGAATCCTTTTCGGTTGATTACTTCATCAGGTTTACAGGATGTACTAGAATGTGACCTTCCCAGCTAAGCCTTTTCCCCCTGCAGATCCAGAACCATGTAACAGCTTCATCCAAGTTCTTTTATGGCCGTCACGAGAAATTTTGACCCTTTGAAATCAAAAGTTCCCACTGGGCTCAGCTGGTTCAGAACAGAGTAGCACTCAACTAATGAGTGGTTCAAATGAAATCAAATACTCAGGGAGTAACATACTTGAGTAAATTTGGAAAAAAATTACTTCAGATTGCACATAAAACACCTACCAGCCCTGTACTAAAGAGGATAATAGGCTACCAATAGTACTATTACAAACAAAGAGTATCTCCAGAAACTCTGGGTATTTGGAAGCACAACGCAGGGTTTTTTTCAGTAGACAAGCAAATTCAGATACTTTTTACAATGTCAGCTCAGTGAAGCTATTCATCTTCACCAATAAAAGGGATAATGAAGTCCTGGTACAGATCTATTGCTATTTTTGAGCTCCAGTATTAATGGAAAGAGATTGAAATACGTATTTACTGAAATCACTAAAAAAAGAATCTGTTGAAGAAAAAAAGTCAGTTTGTTCGCTGCTTCAACTTTTTTTAGGCTAAGCTATCAGCCACTCAAAGTGATTCCACATCAAGTTTAATTACAGGCTTCATTTTAGTTTGGAAAATATTGGTTCAGTTTAATCCAAATAGTTGGCTAGAAGGTGACCACTACTTTAGAGCAGCAGTACTTTTTTATTATGCTTTTGAAAGAAAAGATAGTCTCTTTAATGCTTTTGCAAGGTAATATTGAATTGAACATTCCCTTTGAGTTAAAACTACCTGGTTCCGAATTCATGTGTTCCATTCAGATAAAAGAGATTTTTTACAAGTAACATAATTGTTGGAATTAATGTTTCTACATAATCATAGAATCATAGAATGGTTTGGGTTGGAAGGGACCTTAAAGATCATCTGGTTGCAACCCTCCTGCCATCAGCAGGGACATCTTCCACCAGCCCAGGTTGCTCAGAGCTCCATCCAACCTGGCCTTGAGCCCTGCCAGGGAGGGGGCAGCCACAGCCTCTCTGGGCAACCTGGGCCAGTGCCTCACCACCCTCATGGGGAAGAATTTCTTCCTAATATCTAATCTAAATCTGCCCTGTTTTAGTTTAGAGCCATTCCCCCTTGTCCTATCACTACACATCCTTGTGAAAAGCCCCTCTCCATCCTTCCTGTCAGCCCCTTCAGGCACTGGCAGCTGCTCTAAGGTCACCCCAGAGCCTTCTCTTCTCCAGGCTGAACAGGCCCAACTCTCTTAGCTTGTCCTCGTAGCTTTCATGAAACTATAGTGTTGGGTGAAAATGTTTCACCTAAGATTCTGAAAAAATAAGAATATATGATCAATCTATATTATTAACAAGATAGTCATTAAAATGCATGTGTAAATAGAAATCTTTGCAGGGTAACCTGACATTCAGAGAGATGTAAGGTGAAATTCGTATCCTCCTTACTCTGTGGCAAAAATTTCATTGACCCAAAAGTGCAAACGCTTTGCCTCTTGGTATTCTCCTGAATCTGAGTTGAAACTATATTCAGTATCTTTAGAAGCAATTTATCTCTTCATTTATAAAAATAAAAGCATATACATGCATACAACAGTGAGTTTTCATAGTAGAACCTGTATTTTCAAAGCGGTTTTAAAGTCTCTGTTCAAATTCTCCAGCCAAGTAAAAATACAGCAAAAAAAAAAAACAACTTTAGAAAATCATTCCCTTAGGCCCATATCCAGCCAACTGCGCTGAGAATATCTTAGCTATAAACAAATCACAACAACAAAAATCTCTGAAGAACAGTTGCAGGGGTTTTCTTAATACCAGGATTTGGAAATTTTTGATCTGCTGCGAGAGTGCTTGGTCTCTGGGTGGGCCGTTGGATGGGTGCGAGTTGAATTACCAGGTGCTTACTGCAGGCAAATGAAGAGTGATGAAGCTGTCAGCCTGACCATGCAAAAATCTGTGAATTAATGCAGCTGCACTGGTTTTCACTGGGCTGTAGAAGAGGTGACAAAATACTTCCAACTCCAAGCGCAATCAACATCTGATTTCTGCATTTCCGTGCCTCGCAGGACGCTTTCCAGCACCTCGCACCTCCTGTGAACCCAAGCATATGGGCATCGATTTACACAGCTCGGTTAGCGACTCCTAACCATCCTGATCAAACGTTGTGATAGAAAAGGAAACTAAATCTGAGCCAAAGGATTACACCCGAGGCCCCACACCAAAATTTGATAATTTCCATCGGTTTTTCACGTCAGTGCACCGATAAGCCGCTTCAGCTAGCGCCAAACCCTGCGGATTAGGGAACATCCAGGTGAGGTTTATGACATGGAGAGGCTTCATATGTGAAGAATTAGGAAACAGATATAACCCGCGCAGATTATTTATATTTCAAAACATGTTTTGAGCAATCAAAGTGCAGTAAAATATACAGAGCAGACTCTCCTTCTTGTGAAACAGGAACTGCTGTGGTGGAGAGGGCTCTCTGCTAAGCCACACCCGGGCTGGGAGGGTGATAACAGGTTAATTCACACAGCCCTTACCATCAGACCTGCCCTCCTGGGTCTGTTTTTGTCTGATACAGGGAAAAACTAGCGCTCCATGGGCATGGGTGCTGGGTCCCAGCATCATGCCACAGAACGGCTCCGCTCTCATAGGTGAGGCTGGCAGGAGCTTTCCCTTCTGTGAAATGAAGGATTTCATTTATACTTCCTTTTTGCCTACAGGAGTATTTGATTTTAAATAGATCCCCGCTTCCCAAAGAATACACTAAATTAAGCCACTCTTAGAAAGGTATTTGAAGGTATCGGGAATTATGCCTTTATTGAAACTAAATATGAGTTACTTCTCCCTGTTGAACCCAAGATACAAGATGCTGTAACATTTCTAGGAGTTTATAATTATTATTATTTCCATTCCATATGGAACTTAATTGTAAATCTGCCAATGAATTTACTTTAGTGTTGAACTTGCCTGCCTGGATGAGTTTGGAATTTATTATTTCAATTTCATTCCCTACACTTTTTGTAGGAAATATTTTGTATTCTTTAGTGAAAGACCTCATACGGAATTTACAGCACTTGCTTCATCAATAAATTCAGAAAAATCAAATTATTGTTAGGCATAAAATCCCACATACTATATTATTAAAGTACATTTTGAGACAAGGCATCATCTTGTTTTATGAGACACAGTTCAATGCTACAGTGGTGTTAGAGCCTTGTATACAAGAGATTTGAAGTGATTCTTTCTTGGTTGAAAGATTGGTATGGAAAATAACTAATTTCTAGTGAAATTTTTTATTACTATTAATATTTCTTCTGTTTGTGTTATTTTCAGTGCTTCCATTTTTTTCTGGTTCTCTTTGCACTGACTATTTTTAATTAGGATCCAAATTTGAATGTATTACTCATACTGATGAGAAGTAACTGCCTTATGCAGCCTTGCTGTTTTGAGGAAGCTATTTTTGAAAAAAAGGACTGACCAGTGCCATTATGGGAATTACCCTTCCTGGCAAGGAGAGGGAGGCTGAGGGGGTTTGCTGTCTACAGGCTCCCCATTATGCAAAGCAGGTTCAGGCCATTGTGCGCTGGTGACATTTCTCATTAGGAAAATTGAAAGGATGAAAAAATTGTACTATATTGATGTCTACCATATTGCTCCATCACTTGCACCATCAACAATCACGCTGACTTAAGAACCTTCCCTGGAAACAAGAACAGAACAGGGCTAAATATTGTTCTGAAGCCACTCTGAAATAGATTACCAGAATCAAGGCATTTTATATAAAATTTTGTAAGCTCTGTATGATAAAATGAGCAGCAGGATGGAAATACAGGGTAGGCTAAACAAAAATCAAAGCAATGGATGATTTATAACTTGTGGCCTATCATATCCATCCTACATCCCACTAAGATAAATCTGTAGCTCAAAATGCAGCTGAATTCTAGGCACAGACTAAAAATTGCAAAAAGTAGAGGTTCCACAAAGGGCAATGGAAGGGTCTGCGTCCGTTCATTTAGCCATATGTTAATGAAGAGAACTATTGTGTTGGAGTGTGTATTCTCTAAAAGACCCGACAAAAGAACAGTGGCCTTCATGGCAGAATTGTCAATATTTAAGGCCAAAACCAAATCATTATAAATTTGAGGGTAAAAAGTACAAAAAAAAAGTTATGTTGTTTGGACCAGAAATGGATGATTTATTAATTTGAGCTCCTTCTAAAGTTTTCTAACATGAAGAATGTTATATCTATTCATGAAACTCGGCAAAAGGCTCGAGTCCAATATCAGTCTTAAGGAGATTAAATACTTAAGCATTATACTGTCCTCTAAATTAAGGAAGTTGTATAAGCTTAATTTCCAGAGGATTCTAAATGTGATTAAACTGGATATGCCATGATTAAATATCTTGCCGCTATCCATTTCTGGGTGGATTAACTCCGTTAAAATGAACTCTTCCATAATATTTATTTCTGATAACTCCCTGGGAGATTTTTTATTCTGTGTTTTAGACTCACCTGTATTTTAGCAGTTTTGCACAGAAAATAGGAAGTCTGACTGAAAGCACAGATATTACAGAACTCTACTGAAAGCGCATGGGTACTCCTCAGATTTGTGTGCTAGCACCAGCCCTCTCTGGCAACTGCATTAAATTATAGGGGAATCTGCTTTCCAAAGCCTGAAGCTGAGGCTTCTCACGTCCCACCTTTGGAAATTGCTACCACTGGATTATCCGCTGCCTCCATGACTCACCCAAGAGCTGTTCAAGAAAAACCTCAAAAAAGCATTCATACAATTTTCCACCAGTCACACCTCTCACAAAGCTGGTTTCTCTTCTTTCTGTGACACAGAAAATGTGCACACTTAGACATTGATATGTCTAAATGTGCAAAATAGTCTTTTTGTAAGAACTGAGAGGTAATTTCACCTTGCACTCGGATTTGCAAAGAGGTCCAGAAGGTTTCGTTGCGACCTTGCATATTTCCCTGCGCTCTACAAATGTTTTGAATCTTATTTTTGCTTGCAAACTACCAGACTGGGAAATATTAATGTCATGTAATTCATTGTCATGAGATTCTGAGGGATAACTGAGGGCTCCAGTTTCTGATATTCCTTAAACGAGTGCCTTGCATGACAGTTTTCACTGGCCACAATGAACATTTCAGGAGCATTATATGCTTCCAGAATGGCAACAGATCGCAGCATGGAAAATGTCCCCTTTTAATAAGATTTTTAGATGTTACCTCTTGTCTGAAAGAGGGACAAGGAGAAGTCCAGCTGTTGTGGTACCTGTTTGTGGAACCTTACTCCACTGCACTGTGATCCACTTCGCTCACGGCTGATCTGTGCATTAAATTTCACATGTGAGAAACATCGCTTGTTACACATTTTCCCCTGGCAGACCTTACTTCTTCTTATTTTCTCATTAGATATGGGATTTGCTGGATGTGAATGGAGGTCAAAGTGCATTGACCTACTGTTGGCAGCAGTTATGAGAAGTGTGTCCAGGATGATAGATGGAGACCTGGAATAAGCTACTCAAAAAATTACAAAAAATACACTTAAATCTGCATTGGGATAGAGTAGCATCCCCACTCAAAGTTGCACATGACCTTGATCAAATATATCTAATTTATTCTGTAAAATTAGCCCCCCCAAAATTCAAGAAGGCTCCTTCTGTACTTCCACACGGATCAATGAGGGTAGGGGGTATGCTTTCTCGTTTGCCTACTCTGTCCCACCACTTCTGAGTACAGACATATGCAGGAAACACCCATTTTTTTAACCTGCAAAGATATGAATGTATGCAATTTTTGATGTACTCATTATCCATTTACTACGAGGTGAACCACTCTGAGTTCATTAATGTAAGCCGGCTAAACTATTGCCGAGGTTGCTATTGATGCTTTAATGGCTTTTGTTGAGTTCATCCATTATTCTTATCCTTGGTGCTTTATAAACAGGAGTTGTTCCCTCTGTAATAGCTACCTCACATTCTTTCTGTCTCTGACCTTATGTCTATATGTATATATGTATGTATTTGGCTGGCTTGTTATCTCTGTTTTCAGCTGGCCTAATGGATAAATCATACACAGAAGAAAGGTTTTTAAGCCACTAGTTTTATTCCTCCATTTAAAGCCAGTTCAATTCAAATAAACATCAAATCTACCTGACTGCATCTGCTTGTCAGATAGGTCAATGTTGAAAATCTATAGCCTATATGTATAAACGCTCAGGAACGCAAAATCAGCAGTTTGGGCAACACCCTTTAAAAAAACTCCCCTGACACAGGAACTGTTCAGCAAAACCCTGGAAAATACAGAAAAAAAATATTCAAAGAAGGAGGTACTATTGCACTACATAATATCATTCATTCCCTCAAATCCTTTCTCACCAGGAGAAGATCGCTCACAGAAATGCCATCTCATTGGAGTGAAAGTAAATAATGCTCTCTTCTGCAAGTTTCTTACCCCAAATGCCAATGATCAGGTCAACATCAGAAAACTGCCCCAAGCGCCTGCTCGCAGTGAACGAAAGGTCTGTCAGCAACAAAGTTAGCACTATTCATGATCTGATTTTGGATGAAACGCTAGACCTAGCCTGAAGCACAAGGACCTAGTTTAATGTCACCACTTCAGCTCAGTCCAGTATTACAAGTTTCTCAGTACAGTACAAAACAAGCCCTCCAGAAAAGAAGCGGCAGCAGCAATCCGTCAGATATTTACTGAGCCTTTCCTTGACTCACTCGCACGCTGCCGTCCGCAGCACCTGTCCCCAGAGCCGTGGACGTGGGCTCTGCTGTACGCCCATGAAGAGGGCAGCCCACGAGGGCTTGTTTGCTGTGCAGGAAAAAGAGATTTTCTCAAGCTCACTGGCTTCCTTTACATACTGACCACCCACTGATGTCTAAAAGAAATACTGGTATCAGGCCAGAAAAATTAAACTGTGCTTATTCCTGTTTCTGTGTAGAAAAATGGCATTGCAAACTCACGTGGGCAAGATAATGGGCAAACCTGAGCACCTTATCGCTCAGACCTAGTGCTGAAGGTTCAGAAAGTGTGTACTCCAATATGTGCATTTCACGGTAATTCAGGTGAAGTTAGCAGCTTGAAAATGTTGGTTTTTTCATGGCATGTGCAGGGTCCTAAATAACCAAAAGAGAGATCAGGCTGATCTGAGTAAACATGATTTTTCAGCCCTTTTGTAAGACAGCTGTCAAATGGCAAAAGGATCTATTGGCAATATGGCTACTGTTGAGTTAGCGACAATATTCCTCTCTCCCTATAATTTTCCTTTTCACCTGCCAAACCTATCCATTTATATGCTTATATCCTGTTATTATATAAAATCAGGATGACAAATTGTATGTCTGCAGCCCTCTTTGTTCCCATTCTCCAGCCCAGTGAACATTCCCGGTGTACATCAGTTTTATGTGAATGTAAGATGTTTGGGGTTTGTGAAAAATGTTGCTCTGCATGATTCATTTTACTGCAGCTAATGCCAGGGAAAAAAAAACCTACACCACCTCTATTGAAAATAATAGCCTGCTTCTTGGACTTTGCACATACATTTCTTTTGTCTGGTTGTTCTTTTGTTTAAGCCGCTATCCAGGTGGAATAATCAGGTCTCTGCAAGCAGAAAGCTATCAACTATGGCATTATATATTACGGTTTCTAAGCATCAGTCACACATGTCAGGGTATGGGGTTCGTGTCTTTGCTTATTTTCAGGCTTCTAAAGCTGCTCCCATCAGCAAGTCCGGGAGCCAGGCGCAGCCTTTGCAGGGGCAGAGGGGGAGAGTGGGGGGCCCCAGCTTGGAGGCAGAGCGTGGCCCCTTCGATTCAACCCCCCTCGGTGACAACCAGACGCTGACACGATCAGCATGTACTCACACACAGGAGTAACTGTAAAAACCGGAGATGAAACCTTGGTTCCACTTGCATCAGGCATAAAACTCTCATTGACTCCGTTGGGGCTAGGATTTTATTCCTGATATGAATTTTCTCTGTCAGACAATTTAAAGATGCTTTTATGAGGGAAGGAATCTCACCATCTAAAATACCATGTTTGCAATTCTGGAAATCTCTGACATATGTTTTAAGAGTGTGTCATATTTCCTACTGGGAAACTTTATGATGCCCGTAGCATTGTGGGAAGATAGCTTCACGAAGGCTGCGATAAAGCAGCAGAGATAGTCAGTGATGGTGCTGGAGGTCATTTTAAAGTTACAACTTTTGCTTTTTTTAATCGGCTTCCTAAGCCTCACTGTGTTGTTTAAGTAAAAAAGAATTGTCGGTGTTTTTCTTTGGGCCTCTCTCATTCAGATGTAATACTATTTCGTGTACTACTGAGAGAAGCCATGCTTGTCTCTTTCATTTTTGTGAATTTCTTCTTTATTTTATTACTTCGGTAACACTCCAAGGGCCTGATCCAAAAGGGTTCCAAAGCAAGAGGTGGATCTCCCTCCGTTTCAGTGGAGCCTGGATCATTCACACAGAGAATGTATGCTCTTTTTTTCTAACAAGTGCCACAAATACTTCTGTGCTTCCGAATCTTTAAGTTTGTAATTGAAAACAAGCCGCTTTACATTGCCTTTGTTTCTTCTGTGAAGCAACCCTGTCATACCGCGAGTGTGCAGTTATCAGCAAAATGCCATGCAGTATTTTGTGGTAGCACAGTATATATCTTGTGTCACTGCTCTACGTGAGCTTAGCACAAAATATAACCCTATTAAAATTACAAGGCATTTATCACCTAGCTCAGTTCAAAGAACTCACAAGCTGCACAGAATGTAATTAAAACATGATGATTTAATAGGCAGGCTCCATCTATTGTTTACTCAGGAGGTTGGTATTCTGTTTAAATTTAGGTCCCAAATTTAATTTAGGCTTCCACCAACCTTGTCATAGAAATGAGAATCCCACAGAAAGAAACGAGTTGCGGATGGTGGGAGTGGGTCCTTTCCTTTTACATAGCTACAGAGCAGTTTGGGAGTTTGGAGAAGATGTTGTCTGCAAATCTTTCCTACAAAGCGCAGGAGAAAAGAAGCATGTTCAGTTCCGAGGGCTTTTGGTGATGCTCATAAACCAAAGGTGGGGAGACACAGGGACACTGCCTGCGGGGTGGCCCAAGGAGAGCAAGCCCCACATGGGCAGCCCGAGGAAAGGTTCCTGTTCCTCTCCCCTCACCTTACCGAGGCCCTGGAGCCCGCAGACAGAATTTTGTCAGCTTGAATCGTTTTGTTTTGCAATAATCATCTTTTCTGTTTTCAAATAATGAGTCGTTCCCTGGGGCAATGGTTTTTCAGGACTAAAGCTGGTTTTAATTTCTTTCCCGGGCTTGTGATACCCAGCTTACAAAAGGATACCACAAAAGGTCCTTAAAACCCACTCTGTAAGAGCAGCTTCTCACAAAAGTATAGCTAGTAAAGCAAAGGTGTTGCAGCACGGCAAGTCTCCAGAGAACAGAAAAGAGTCACTGCCATTCTGTACAGCATTGAATGTTCAACAGGACAGGGGACCTGCAAAAAAAGGGGGCTTCTCCTCAGCGCCGAGTGCTTTTTTGCACCTGTATACCCAGAGAGGCCTTCACCACTAAGGTTGGCATATTCCTGCCCACAATTGCCTTTCAATAATTTCATTTTATGATTCTGGGCTTCCGTGTTGCTGAGGGAGGAATCAGCGGCAGGAGCACACGTGGCATAGGCCTAAGGGTGTGCAGCTATTTGATCCAGAAATGGCCTCAAGTTGTGTCAGGGGAGGTTTAGAATGGGTATTAGGAAAAATTTCTTTACTGCAAGAGCGGTCCAGCATTGGAACAGACTGCCCAGGGAAGTGGTGAAGTCACCATGCCTGGAGGTGTTCAAAACACATGTAGGTATGGCTCTTCAGGACATGGTTTAGCAGGCATGGTGGTCTTAGGTTGTTGGTTGGACTTGATGATCTTCGAGGTCTTTTCCAACCTTAATGATCCTATTTATCAATTAAGTAACGCAGCCAGCACTGGGGAGTCGTACCTGCAGGACCACGCAGCAACGAAGGATTTGGGGCCAGTACCTTGGTAACACCCTCCTCTTTACAAGGCAGATATATCTTCCTTTCTACAGATGGATCTTGCCGTGACTCAAGGAAGATATTGTAGATGACTTCTATAAACATAAAAATGTAGAAATCTTGCCACGAAATGCATGATTTAATGTACATATAAGAAAAGGCACTGTGCCAATTTCTCAGTTTCTGTCACAGTTTTAATGAAAAGTGATTCTAGCATTTGAAAAATCTTAAAAGCTGTCCCAGCCAAATGCCATGTTTCTATATATTATCAGAGCTGTAAATCTAAGTTTTAGTAGGATATTACCTACATGGCTTGATAAAAGATAGTATTTAATGTTTTCTTATTATGAAATTAATTCTAATTTATTATAGCCATAGCTACATAATGAAATATTTTAGGGAAATTTCCTCTATATAGCAAAATGACCCATGGGAAAAATACGTTAAGTCAGTTTTGCTGCCCAAACCTATTACGTACTTGCTGGTAATGTAGCACAGTCCTAATTCACTGGATCCAGCAATCTGCTTGGATAGTCAGTACATGTGTTTTCTCATCAGAGAGCCCAGTTTTAACATCCATACCTTGACTCTCAGCAGAAAATTGACACTGAAATGCCTGCTGTGTTTTGCATATCAGTAACCCAGATTATTCAAATTCACAGCTCTAAAACCATGTGTGCCCATCTGGCTTTCGAGAATTGAGAATTCTGCCCTTGCCGAGGTCCAGGGTCCAGGGAAGGATTACAGTCCACCACACATGGGCTATGTCAACACCACACGGGTTTACAGAAGTTGACCAAATGCATTGTAAATCCATGGGTTTGGAAGCAAAATATTTACGTGTTTAATTGGACTGCATGGTACAGGGACAGGATTGCTGCTGGTGGTGTCAGTGATTGCCTGCGGTGCCCAGGCTATCTACAGATGTGCTATGGAGAGCTGTTGGTTGGTGTTGTGAAGATGGTTCAGCAGCCCACACCTCCAGTCCTCGCCACTCTGTCGTTTTAGACTATCTTGGAGTTAAGAGACTGTTTCTTCCTGTGGGTTCAAAAAGTACCAGTCCCATTTTTTACATTACCCTGAGCTGACCAACAGCTGGGGGCACGGCATGGTGTAACCCACGCCCAACAAGAAGCTGGCACTGGGCACCATCTCCTTCAGAGGGAGCCTGGAATGGTGGGATCTCCACCAGGGAGTTTCAACACCTGCAGGCTCAGGTCACTGAGTTTTATGTCGCCAGTGGGTTTTGCCACTGTCTATAGGGTTTAATTATGATTTTAGTGTAAGTTGGCCAGATGCCTGTTCCTTTGCCTTGGTGGGACCCTGCTCTGCTGAGAACTGCAGACTCTTTCTGCTGAATAGAGCCATAAATTATTTACATTACCTTCATATAGCAACTTATTGACTACAGCATTGTAAAGTACCCTATTAATGTTTTAAGCATTTCACTTTATTTTAATACAAGTAAATTATTTAGGAAATCTTAAAATGCTTTATGCTTTGACTAATGAGAAGGAAAAGCGTACACTGCATCTTGTTTTAATTGGATGTTTACCCCATCCTGTAGAAATCAGGCATTTATTATTTCATACTTAATTAACTATGCATACAATCCCTGATGGATATGCATTCAGTTTTTCCACTTGATCTAATCATTAAGAGCCATAAATGTGCAGATTATTTTTACTTGGAAATATGAAATAATTCTGATTCTCAGGTAACTTGGTTACCATATAAAGAGTCAGTTACTATATCGCTGATCATACTGATGCATTCAGTTTTCTAAATTAATGCAATGCACTATATTAAATTTGGGATAATGTGAATTGATTCAAGTGGTGCAAAACTCAGCCAGGCTGAAATGAGTGATGTCTCTGAGTCTCTCTTCTATCTTAGTTAGCACAGAAATATTCTGCAAGATTATTTCCAGTATGTCATAGTGCATTATAGTAACTTTTATGCAGTATTGCAGAGTTGTATAAGGAGTTACAGAATGCTTGCAGTATTTCAGCATTGGTTTGATTGCCTTTTGGATAAAGTGGTGGAGTATCCGCTTTTGTTCTAAACCATTCACTTACATCACAAATAACGTCCACAGAGGTGGGATAAAGGGCCTAGTAGTAAGCCAAATTATGCTTTATCCCCCACCTGCCCAGCAGAGTTTTTCTCAGGAGAAATAATCAGAACTGAATTTATGAAAAATAGCAGAGCAGAGTCTCTGAAAATGCAGTCCCTGCTTCACTCCGAGGACAAGACAGCCGAGCACTGCTCCTCAGCTTGCAGCGAAACTTGGTTTTGGCTCAATCTTGTTATTATTTCTCTTGTTAATGTTTTTATTTTGTGTCACAGATCTGAAACTTATTGATCAACAAAAATCTAAGCTAATGCCTGATCCTGAGGAATGACAATCTGGAATTCAGGAGTGTGTTTCAAGTGAGGCCTTTGACAGACAAGCCACGTAATATGCTATAATGTTTTACCAGGGAAAAAGAGAGTTGGATGATGACTACAGGAAAAAGAGAGCCATAAAAGACCAGGCAGCAGATTCTTCCTTATGTATATTTGATCAGCCAGCTGTTGTCTCAGAGATTCCTTACAGCAGTCATATTTTCTTCTAAAATAAAGAACTTTAGGCTTCAATTAGAGAAGCAGCAGATTAGAGAGAGCAAGTTTCCAGCCAAAGGAGATGTTGGAGGAGGAAATTAAAGCAAAGGAAACCTGCAGACAGCAAGGGAAGGTGGCAGTGATGGAGAAATTCTGAAGAAGCTGCAGCAAACTGTGAGAATGAGGACAACTTCCAGAGAAAACCCCATGTGCAGGAACACTTGAATAATAAAGATCACAGAACTACAGAATGACAGAATCACAGAATGGTACGGGTTGGAAGGGATCTCTGTGGGTCATCTAGTCCAACCCTCCTGCCCAAGCAGGGTCACCTACAGTAGGTTGTAGAGGACCTTGTATGTAGTTGTTGTGGCTTTTATGTTTTTCATTGTGAGTACTTTCTAACCACAGAAATACTGTGAAACAGTAAGAGCCCACGTCACATTTCTATTGACAGCCCTTCCTCAGAGAGCCCTCCTAAAGCTTCCCCTGGCAAAAGGGGGTCTGAACACACAACACCCTGCACAACACTAACAGGGGCAAAAGCAGCACTTGTAAAGCAAACGCAGGTCTGGTCTGATTTACCAGCCAGTAACAGCAGAGCATAAAGCATCGTCACATCAGACGATTGCTTGATGCCAGGTCCCGATTAGATGAAGTCGAGGTCAAGGAAGAAACAGGGCACTTGCCTGTTGCAGAAGCTCCACAATGCTGGGTTACAGTAATTGAAACAAATTAGTCTTTCCCAGCCTGTAATATCCTAGCAATTTTCTTAAAACCATCCACTTAAAAACTGTTTTCCAAATTGCCATACAGGATTCATAAAACAGTTATAAGACTGCAAACAACCCCGTCACACTGACGCGCTAATTACCCTGCAGGCTCCTGATCTTCTGGGTTGCCTTTGTGTTTCGGAATTAAGGTTTAGAAGCGAGTTCCTGCCTCCGTGTGCTGTAGGAAATGGCCCTTTGCATATGGACACTTTACTTGTGCGTAAATTTTAAATGCACAGTTTACTTCATTTGTCTGTAACTAATTCTGTCCTTGTGGTAGCTCAGTTTTAGAAATTTCCCAGATATTTCAAAAAAAAGTCTACATTTTCCTGGGAAAATACATTTCTTCTCATGAGCAGTTATGAAGTACACTATTAGTCTACACAGCACTGTTGCCAATAAGGACTCCTGCTGAGGTTTCAGCCTAGTCTAATGTAAGGAAATGCATGGAGCATTCAGCTCAAAAAGGAAGCACAAATATATCAGTGTTAGTATCTGTTCAGTCCACAGGTAAAGCTGAAAAAATCCTGCACTAAACACTGATGATACCAGATAAACCTGACTGCTCATTTCTTACTTCTCAGCAGGTAAAAAAGATGATTTCTTGATACCAGCCTTAAGAGATGTTGATATAAAAATATTTCCAGTTAGTATTCCTGCTTATTTTGCTCACACCACGTTTCAGCAAGTTTGATTCCTGTTGTGCTCCAGGACTCATTGCTTCCCTGTGTCTGTATGTTCCACAGGCAAATTAGTCTGAAAATGCATTAATTGTGCATGAAACCCTTTCTGCGTTCCTGGGTTGTCCCTCCATTCTCATGTTGTTTAAAAGGCGGCGAGACCTCCAGTTTTCAGTATCATTCGTAAATCATTTTTACTCACTTGTAAACCTGCTGCAGAATAAAGGATAACAACTCTCTTACACTGTATTAGCCCATTGCCGGCAGCTCCTCGAAACAGGTTTACATGCTATAGATACCACGGAAAATGTGCCAAGAGGAAAACTGCTGCCTCTTTACAGATGGAAAAAAAACAGCCATGATGAGTTGTAAAGAGCTCATGCTTGCCTGGTTTTGGTTTTTTCCCCAAAAAAATGCAGGTCTACTCTTTGAACTCGGTACAAGACTCAAGCTTCTTCTAATTAGCAAAGTAACTTTCAAGAGTGCAGTAGAAGCTGTGTGTGGCCAGTTTTCCCGATCTTACCCAGGCAATTCTTCTAAGAGCTTTCATATTTTTTTCAGAAATACAGAAAAATGGAGGCATAAAGAAAAGAACATATTAGCTATTTTTATCACTTAAGCCATTTTGGTCAAAACTGACTTTTTAGAGATGAAAACCCAGCAATCTAGATACAGATGGATAAGAAAAAGGCTATTTCTTATCCCACAGCAATTCTTTACGTCTTGAGATGTCAACAGCCTTATCATTCCCATTGGGGATGAAGTGGTGCTCTGAAATAAGAGGGAAAAAGAATTCCTCTAAAGAGTCACAGCCTTGTGGTTGAGATACTAAATCAAGATCACCAAAACTGTAGCAAATGCAGGTAGAGGAACCTCAAGAAGCCATTTATTTCATTTGACCCAGAAATAGGATTAACCACATCATACCTGTCCTTAGAAATTTCCAGTGATAGAGATCCCAGAGCTTTAGAATGGGAACAATTCTATTGCTTAATGGACTTTCCTGTTAAAGTGTCTTTTTTTTTTTCCCCTGGTGTTCATCCTGCATCTTTCTCCCAGTTATTTCTGTGGCAGAGTGGGGAATTAGTTGCCTTTAGTGAGATCTTCCAGTCATGCTATAACAAGCCTATTCTTCCCTCTTTACACCACAGTAATATCAGGTTTATTGTTAGAAAAATCATCTAATATTGACAACACTGGTAAAATCCTCCACTGGGGTCTTGGTTTTATTCCTGTTTAGCATTGGATGGAAATCTCGCAGGAAAGTCCTCACAGTGCTGCGGAATCAAAGTGGAGCAGATCTGGAAACCATCTGGGAACACAGCAGAGCAGGTCAGGATAAGGGCAGAATGAGTGGGTTCACCATGGGCACTATTACAGACCACTTCCATCCCTGAAATCTTCAGAAAGAGGTAGTTTAATGCGAGGAAATCAACTCAGTTCACTGAGAAGAGCCTGTCTGGGGAGAAGCAAGCGGGTGCTGTGGTGGTGCCCGTTTTGGGAGCTGTGTTTTCCCAACTACAGCAACAGCCAGAGAGAAAATGTTTGAGGTGCTCTTCTGCACGGCTGCCAACACAGGGCATGGCCCATTGAACCTCAGCCCTCTTCTCTCCAAGAAATTCGATTTTTGCCAGGTGGATTCAGACAGATTCTGACTTTTGTGACTCGATGTAGTGTTTTTTCTTTTAACTCTAGGCTCATTTAAACTAATCAAGATATAGGGATTTTTCTGGTTGATTTGTCACCCTCTGAAGCATATTCCTGTGGGTGCTCTGTATTCTTCCTCATTTTAAATATGTATTAAATCAATTGCTTCATTTAGATCTGAATTTGTATACATGTATATAGGCAAACAAAAAAAATGAAGGGGACATACATACAGGTATATATAGCTATACATACACAAAGGTTTAATGATTTATAATAGTGAAGGCACTCATTTCTGTTCATTATAATATAATCTTTAGGACCTATTTTTTACATCCAACCATATGGTGCCGTGACGGATGGCTGAGCTGTTTGCGTTGTTCACAGTTTACCGTATATGTACTGCAGATTTTGTGTTTTACATAAAAAGATATGTCTGGGTGGAGGTAGGGGAGAACTGCTAGCCGCTACCCTCCTGGATGCCATTTTGTGGCAGGGTACCTGCCAGAGGGACACCCACTGCTTCTGCCGGGACAGCCCAGGAAGGAAGGCAGCCTGGGAGCAATGGGCGAGCCGGAGGGAAAAATCCCTGGGTGTGCTGGCAGGAGGGAGCTGGCTCACACAGACGTGATGGAAGGAAGATGGCTTTTCCAGGGTCCAGGATGAACCCTCTGGGGCTGGTTCAACCTAGAAGCTATGAAACATGCTGGATGGCAAAGCAGGGCTTGCAGGAAATCACTGGGTGGGCTGGCAGGGAAGGGAATGATCCCGTCCTGGATTTTCTCCAGTTAAAGAATTCCTTGCTGCTCTTTGGAAAATAACCAGCGTTCTCTGTCTGTGCCAAAGACTCCCCTGTGCATTTATCGAGAGTCCCTCAGGATCTGTGTCCCCTCTCGAACATCTGATAAACGCCATCGCTCCGAGCTGCCCCGAGCCCCCCTTCTGTGTCCTCCGCAAATCACTGCAACGTGAGCGAGCCCAGAGCCCAGACCCTGATCACCCCGCTGCTGACCAGTTCTTGTACAATGAATTTGTGTGATCACATGCAAAGAAAAACCTAATCTAGCATCTACCAAACTACTGAGGGGTGATGAATGGGTGTTTGTCAGAGCCCTCTGCAGCTGGGAGGGAAAATACTGCCTGCTGTGTCATGCAAGCTGTTTGCTCCTCACTCCTCTCCCATTTTAAGATGGCTAATACCTGAAAGAACGTAAAAGGGACAATGTTTCGTCTTTGAAAAATGGACCAGCAAGAAATGTTCTCAGGCAGTATTTAGAGTGTAGGATTGTACAGCTTCTCCCTTCCCTCTCAGCTTCCCTGCCCAGGACTTGGCCATAGCACAGCCTGTTGCTCAAAGAGCTGAGCTGCGGGTATATAAAGGGTTTCTGTATAGAAATATATCAATACCTCTGAGAATTTGAAGTAATAAAGAGGTTTTTGTCTTTTTCTTCTAACACAGCTGCTAGTCTTCACACAAATATAAAGATTCTGTAATTGTGTCATAGTGTAAGACACCAGTTTACAGAGATAATTGAAAACTGCATATCTCTGCAAGAATAAGGTTTTCCCAGGCAGAAGAGCTCGTTACGTAGAATGCTTATCTCACCTAACACCGTATTTCTTTTTTAATGTGCAAAAGACACTGCCAGTTGTTAAACTATTCAAATTACTTCACCCTAAAGGCCGGTGAAGCCAGGACTTTGCAGCCGGTGCTCGTAGCCTGGATTCCTGACTCCCCAAATCTCCACTGACCCCACGAAGTGCTCCCAGCTCTGCGCTGCACGGACCGTGCACCATATCACGGTACAGCAGATAGCAGCGTGAGAAAGTGAAATGAAAGAACTTAGATAATTCTTTATCACCGTGCAATTTTATATTTAGGCATATTCCAAGGAGCGATGCAGGTCTGCTGTATCGCAGCTAAGGTGGGATAAACCGGCAGAAATCCCTGGTGTGGTTGTCCGGAGAACCAGGTAGCAGTATCGGAAAATTTTGCATGCAAAAATTCTCTGTGATACTGATCACTTTCCTTGCAGATCATGTCAGGGCCTGTTGCTGCAGGTTAGTGTTCAGGAAATAAATCGTAAGCGTATTACTTTTTAAAAGTCGCAGTGTGGTTAGGTGTATATTTTGTAGACATTTGTGCATGTATTTTATCATGCTTGGCTGAGTGGGTTTATTTGCTGCCTGCTTTGAAGGCAGAGCATCCCTCTCCGCTTCCCTTCCCAAACCCTCCCGCACTGCGGCAGCACCACGTCACCGAGATCCCGTTTGGATGGGGAGCAGAGTTGACCGTGGTAAACTCTGTGGGACCAGGATAATCTTCTCCTTCCCAGGAGGACTGCACTGCACTGTGCACCACAGGTTTGACTCCAGCTGGAGCAGCTTCAGCGACATGCAATAAGAATTTCAGTTCCATTTATTTCAATGTGTTTCCATTTATTTAAACTTATTTATTTCAATAAATGGAGGGTATACATTGGAATATCATAATTTATATTCTACATAATAATACAAGTCTCCATATACTAGTAATATAATGATATTTCTATATACTAACAATATAATAAAATATAATTTCTGTATAATAATAATATAAATTTACTAATAATGTTATAGCCTACACACATTTGGACTTTCATTTATCTGTCCATGTGTGAGGAGGGACCACAGCATTAGACTGTGTATGTCTGCGTGTCTCAGGCAGCAATGCATATCAGAGACAGGTCAAAACTAAAATACTCCATGTAAATGTTCAAACCACCATGGTGATATAAACTGTTGTTTTGGGAACGGCTGCATGGGCTCATCCTTTCCTTGAGTATCGCACAGGTGAGAGTGGACCTTATTGCTCTCTACAACCACCTGAAAGGAGGTTGTAGTGAGGCAGGTGTTGGTCTCTTCTCCCAGGTAACTAGTGATAGGACAAGAAGCAATGGCCTCAACTTGCATCAGGGGAGATTTAGATGAGATATTAGGAAAAATTTCTTCACTGAAAGAGTGGTCAGGCATTGGAACAGGCTTCCCAGGGCAGTGGTGGAGTCACCATCCCTGGAGGGGTTTAAAAAAACGCGTAGAAGGGGCACTTCGGGATATGGTTTAGTAGGCACGGTGGTGTTGGGTGGATGGTTGGACTTGATGATCTTAGAGGTCTTTTCCAACCTTAATGATTCTATGATTCTGTGATTGTAGGGGAAGCACGGTGGGAAAAGGAGGAAGGTCCTGACTGACCTGGCGAGATGAGACACATCTCCCCAAGACCCTTACAAACTGTGGATCTCAGTTTCTCGGTGAAGTTTCCTCCTTCCCATTTTCCTTCCTCTTGTTGCCTGTCACGAAGAGGTTTGCTGAGAGTGTCACCGCAGCTTGAATGGATGCCCACGATGGGTTACATCTGCACGTCACTGTGAGCAGCATACATGGCTGTCGTACCACACCTTCAGCTGAGAGCGGGCGTCAGGAACATTGAACTTATTGAAATAGCGTTTGTGCATCCTTTTTGAAAAAGAAAATGCCTTACAGCATGTTTTACACAGTGAGCAGAGCAGACCCACTCGGCAAGTGCAGACAGAGCTCCAGACGAAGGAAATGAGTGCTTTGTTTATGACAGATCTCTGTTTTTATTCCCAAGGTTCAGAAGTAAATTACTACAAAAATGCAGACAGAACCTGTAATATTTGCCTCAGCATTATTCATCCAGCGATTTGGGAGTCGCAGATCAGGCTGTGAAAGACAGCAGCTAAAATACGGTGCTGCTCTAGTCTCTGTTGCGCTGGTGTAAATCAAGAGTAACTTTCACTGAAGCCAATGGAGTGTAAAATTGGTGTAAGTGAGAATCAGTACTATCTCGCGTACCTATACGTCAGTGAAGCTATTTGTTTAAAGTGTTTATAGACACTGCTATCATAAATAGCTTATTTTCCTATACGTTAAATAGATCAAAGGTATCCAGAGTAATTTTCTAGCAAGACTAAAAAAAACATGTATATTTATTGCCACAGAACTTGCAGAAGTCACATTCTTGTTGAATCTGAATCCAAAAATAGTGATTGATTTTTTTCTTAGTTTAATAAAAGGAATCATAATGCTCTATGAAAACATGCATTCATTTTATTTGATTGACATCTTCAATTTTGGATATATATGTTCTAACTAATGGAATGAATATTGCAGTACATGAATCAATTATATTTGTTCAGTTGTCAGGTTTGTAAAGTGAGAACAGTTTAAATTGTATATGATCCAGCTGTCTATATATTATGTTGTCTTAATAGACGATACTACCATCAATATATTTGTTTTAATGAGGAGCTTATCAGCATACATAGCTCATATCTGATCCACTGTTATTTATTGAAGCAATAGAGTTTTATCCATGTACCTCAAAATATAATCTTCCTCACTTCAAGACCAGGAGAAGAATATGGCTGATGAAGAAAGATTTGCTGGTGTAATTAGCATCACTGTTAACATTACTGAAATCACTAGTTTACAGTCATTACTATTTGCACTACTGTAATTACTATTTATACTATTGTAACAGTATTTTGTCTTGGAGATTAGGCAGTATTCTCAAAATGCTCCAGCCTTAATGATGGTTTAACTTGTAAAATTACTTTCGTATGAACTTGACTTAAAACACACAAGCAATCATTTTGAGACTATCATTCAGCAAAGGAATAGGTCTTTGAGGAATCAGGGGTATGGAAAATACTGCAAACTTCCATTTGCTGTAATTATCCCATTTCTTGATCTTTCCTATAATTTAGCAATTTCATAATTATTATGTTTTTAGAAAGCATAGTCCACCAAAATAAGAAGTGGCTGCAAAACTCATTAGAAAAACATACTTTTAGAATTAATGATTCCTTATCAAAAGGGAAAGATACAGCAAATGGGATTCTGTAGGAGTACTATTCTATATTATTATTAATGACCTGGTTGATTGAATAGAAAACTTTGTTATCAAATTTGTGAATTTGGAAGAACTGGGCATACTTTGGAGGATAAAACTTGAATTTCAGATAAACTTGAGGAAAGGTCCTAAAAAAACCCAGAATGGAATAAAGTAGGGACAAGGATGACAGAAGACAGTGTAGTAGGATGTATAGGCAAGAAACACCAGATACATTAAAATAATTCTTCGACCTCATTGAGTATTGGTTTGGCTCTAACCAAACTTGAAGGTATAGTTTTAGAGACCCAGGTAAAGAGGTCAACAGGAATGACCTGGCAACTGGAAAAGATAACCAGCAAGTTTCAATAAATAGGGAATCTTCAACACCAGAAAAACCTCACCCACCTTAAAGGAGGTCTTCCAGTACATACTCGCCTGCAGAAAAGCTGAGTACAGCGTACCTCATGTCCTTGAAGAGTGTAGCAAAATGAAGTCATATTGCATCCTGAAATTTTATTTAGATATCAGGACAAAGCTTTTTTCAATAAATGGGTAGTAGAGCAATGGGATGGACAATCTGTGTAGGATCAGTGTAGGCTCCAGGTCTCCCACGTGGGAGGTCTTCAAGACCTTTTCAGAAATGGCCTTGGTGTAGATCATCTCATAGTTGGCAGTGCAACCTTCATTTTCTGTAATTCTATTATGACTTCTATGTATTTAATGTATTTCTATAATATGTTTTTTTGCAGCTTATCTTAACCATTTTTATTATGCAAATAGCCAAAATGGCAAAAGCGTTACAAATCAGTCCAGGAAACTTTTCCAAGCAGCTGGGTAAGTTCTGAGATTTGTTATTTTAGTTACTTCAGATCTGCAGAGGATTTAAAGGACTGAATTTGACGGAAATAGGATGACTATTTGTTTGTCTGACAGGTAAGTTCAGAAACAGCACAAGGAGTCATGAATAGGAAAACTAGCTTGACTGAGGTTGTTTTTTTCAGTATTTTAAAAAGTGACTGCATAGAAATTCTGATGGACCCTCTTTGATGCAGTCTGATCTGCTACCTGAGCTTTTATTCAGAGGTGGAAACATCTTGAGCATAAAATGCAACTGTCGCTGTCAGTTGGCTTATCTGGAATAATCTGACCTTTCTCCTTTCAAACTGGAAAGTATCTCTCTGCGTGTCAGACCCGATGCCTGTACAGATTGTCTGGTGTCTCAGCTCCCTAACATTGCTTGGACAACATGAAGCGCTGGAGCAGAGCTGCTTCGCTCAGCTGGGACCTCCAGAAAGGAATACAAAGGGGGTGTTCAGAGATCTCCTACTATAAAAGTAAAAAAATTTCTGCCAGCGTGCTGAATTCATACACATTTGAGTTGAAACCAGAAGATGTTTTTCCGTACTGCACCATAGTGCACCACGTAACAAGATTTGACAGAAATTCTTTCTTTTCTTCTCATTTTTAAGGAATCAGGGCATGCAGGCAGTGGGACTTACCTGGTCTTGGGGAATATCATCTGCAGCATCGTGTACTGTTGGAAATGAACTTCTGTGGAAGCACACATGCTTTGTTGGAGAAAATGCAGGAGTGTGCACTGCGGAGTGGGGAGCAGCCCAGAGCCCCCAGTGCTCCCAGTGCGTGGGCACAGCCACAGCTCTGCCATCGCAGATGAGCCTGTCTCTGATGGGTCTTTCCTTGCCTACTGGCTCAGCAATCCGGAAGCTAAAAGAGAGTAATTTAATGGAGTATTGCAGATGAAGCTGATTTATTGTCAACTACTGGGGAAAGAACGCAGTTTTGGATAATTAACAGGCAAACCAAAATAGGCGCTCACTTGATCACCTAAAACTTAATCAAGATATAGATCACATAACACATTACTCCTAAAATATTCAGCAACCAAAAAAAGAAATAATTAATTTCTTAGTCCTTAGGCTGGACCTACGTGTCAGCTTGCACTCACTCCCGTGTTGCAATTCCTTTGTACATACAAAAACGTCACTAAATCAATCAAGAACATTCAGTCAAGATTGTAACTGTTCTCAGCTGGTCTAGTAACAACTAAAACAAACAGGATAATTTCAAGAATATAAGCCTTCATGCCTCTGGGTACTGAACAACCTCTAATTAACAACGGTAAGGAAGGATTTTTCTACGTCAGCGTGTTATCTTGTAACTGTCTGCTGGAGACCCTGGCAGCACATTTTTCCAAAGTTTGTTGTGGCTTCCTTTGCAGAGAGAAGAGGACACTGGGGGAGATCAGCTGCTCACTAATTCCTGTGCTCTCAACCAAATCCGGAGCCATTTTTCCGACTGGGAGGAAACGGCTGCATTGCCAGTTAAGATACCCCTTGGTGAGATTCAGAACCACTCTAAGCGTTTCACCTACAACAGATGCTGGTAACAGGCAGGATGGGGATTGCAGCCCTGCCTCGATGGCGTTTGCTCAATTAATTTAATAACTTCCTATGTACAATGTCATATGTACTCTGTGTTCTCTTTCCACCTCTGAGCAGATGCATTCCAGCGAGCACAGAGCAGGAAGGTCCGTGGTGCTGTGCCATCATCAGCTTTCTTCCACTCTGCTGGAAATCTAAGAAAATGTGTTTTTCTCAGACATGGACTGGTGTCTGATCAGCCTCGTCTGTGGCCATGAATGTTAATTTACACCTGTGGGGGAATTAGATGACCGATTTCAAAGCTCTTCCTAGACCTCCAGGTGCCCAAGAGAACTGAAGAAGCCTTTGTGGAGGGGAAAATACGCAGGAATTATACTGGAAATTCATTTTTTGTGATATTGACACTTCTTCACATAGGCTTTGAGCGCTTGCAAACAGAAAAGGAACATGCATCCTTCTTCAGATTGAGGGATGTTTTACTAGCGTGGTGCTCTTGACAGTATTCTCAGGCTGCTAATTTGTTACTTGTAATGATAATTTGTCCACATGAGAACAGGCATACATCACACACACACGTATACTCTGTGCTCACTTTCATAAAATATTTATGAATCATTATTGGCATTAGGGATATCTGAAGCCAAAATTCGTAGGAGGTAATTTTGTAGAAAATGAAATTATGGCATATTTATCCATCCAGTAAGCTGCCCTGAGCATGTGTCTCCAGCAGAATTAGCGAGTTATTTATTTATGAGCTGGTCTCCTATTCTCTTCCTTAAAGAGAAATCGTGGAACAGGTTGAACAAGATATTTGTTTACAAATTGGCCAGAGAGCATTGTTCTCGGTTTGATTTGCAATGACTAACGAGCAACATAATTTTTAATCATAGGTTTTCAAGCCTGACATGCTGACAAGCACATCCTGCATGTGCTACATTCGGCATGCCATAATGCAGGCAGCTGCATATGCTAACGAGAGAACAAAAGCAGTGTGAAAAAGATCAATGTGTCAGGAGAGAATAAGACTTTTCTGGCAAGGAAGCTGCGATATAAACATTTTTCATTTTAGGACTTTCTAGGACATCTTTTTCTGCACACAGAAAAGCCGAATCCTCAGCTCGGGATGCGGAGGAAAGGGGAGGAAAGACATCAGTTTGTCTGCGCTAATGAATCAAAGGCTGGCTGTCACCGGGGACAAATAGAGCATGAGATCTCAGGGTCGGAAGTTCTGGAGGGCGGCTCCTAAGACACCCCGGACCGTACATCAGGGAAGGCTGCAAGCAAATTGACGTTGACAAAGCTTTTAAAATTTGTCTGCCCGCTCAGCAGCAGTTCAGCAGGACAGACGCTCACTCGTTCTGCCATCTTCTGCGGAAAGGACCACGTTCGCAGCCCAGCGTCATCCTGCTCCTCTGGCTCCTTGTGCCAAACCATCCCAGGGGCGACCCAGGGACTCCGTTCCTCCCGCAGTCCTGACTGAGGGTGGGTCTGATTTTTGCAGCATCCCTAAACACCATGACCTCAAGGAGCTTTGCAGCCTCGTGTTTCCCTCCTCAAAACTTGGAAAGAGTAAAAATTACTTTCTTCATCTCCCAAGTCCAAAGGAGGCTTTTAAAAGATGAAAAACGGGAGAGGACAGGGCAGGGCAAGGATTGTCCTGGATATCAAAACACATCCTCAGCAGGCACAAGTGCCAAACTGGGCAGTAGCTCTGCCTCTCCTTTGCATGTATCTCATCCCGTCTCCCCTGCCTGGCTGCGCAGAAGCTCAGAGGTCCCCTCTGCATATGTCCCATGTGATACCTAAAGCCTTATTATTCCCTGAATAACTCTATACATATGTACACTATTACTCCTTGATAAACTCTTGTTTGAGTGATCATAAAGGTGAGTTTCTTTCAAACTCGGTTGTTAACACAGCCCTTTCAAACAAGTTATTTTGGCCTGAAAATGGTTTTCATCTTCTTCTTCCTAGCAACAAAGAGCCTCTTTAAAGTGGAGATGACTCTGATAACACTGGAGATATTAACACATGTTGTTGATGCAACCCTTTAACACTTCCAGGAATTCAATTTTAATTAATTACTTTATACTGAGAAGGGAGAAAGTGAGAAATGGATCACCTGCTTTTATGGGGAAGAAGAGCAAAGTTCAAGACTACTTGAAAGACTTAGTGAGAGGGAAAACAGGACTGCTGTATTTTCTGCTTCTGATTTAGGGCTGAAAGATACTTTGCATTAGATTATGAACTTGCTTTGCATTTTAATCTACACAAATCCCATCAGCAAGTGCCAAGTGCTACCAGAAACACCCTTCTGTGCTGCCACTTTTCTGACCATATATTGCAGGAAAGACTGGATGCAATGTGAGCAAACAAAGAATATGAAATAATGACAGAGAATTTAGCCAGGAGCTGTTATAGGACAAAATAAAAGGTGTACCAGCTAAGCTATGTGTTTGTAAAGAGACTGGGCTTCCGCATTTGAGAAGTGCTTGGGTGGCTTTAATGGAGAAGGATTCTAATGATTTTCGACATGTGTTAATGGTGCGTGTCACATTCTTTATATTTTCCTAATGACATGTCTAATTTCTGATGGCATGTGTCACATTGTATATATTTGTTAAATATAGG
This sequence comes from Opisthocomus hoazin, assembly GCF_030867145.1. Taxonomy (NCBI): domain Eukaryota; kingdom Metazoa; phylum Chordata; class Aves; order Opisthocomiformes; family Opisthocomidae; genus Opisthocomus; species Opisthocomus hoazin. The sequence goes on along the minus strand of NC_134424.1, from coordinate 3,155,703 downwards.
TCACGAGCTAAAAATATGCACAATATTAGCAAAATATATATGATAACAATTCCATATATCTCCCTCACTGTAGCAACCTCAACTGATCGTAAATCCGATTGTAGAGGGTTTTCAAGAGCTCAGTGGCAAAATATTTTTTAAAGCCCTGTCTTAAAAGATGGTGGAAAAAAGTTAGGCTTTGGCAGAGTTGTTATTGATGAGAAAAAGGAATTCTTTCTCACCAGAGGTTATTCTTCGAGATGGTGCCCCTTCCTACTGTAAGAAACCTGAAAAATGCTGATAGGGTAGTGTGGTAGTCATTGATTTATATGGTTTGGCAAAAGCTAGAAACAGCAGCTCTGGGGAGGAAGGGTAACGGAAGAGACACATTTCAGGCTATTGCTGAAAAACGGCTGCTCAGCACTACGGCTGTGACCTTCTGGCACTCGCAGTGTACCGTTGATATTATTCTTCTTCAGGGAGGAGCACAGGTGAGAAGCAACTGTTCTCCAGGTCCCACGACTCACATAAAAGCTTGTGATATGAAAGCTGGAGCCCCTGGAGAGGCGACAGGTGACCGTCCCTGTGGCTGTTGTTCTCTTACTAATTAATTACTGTTTTCTGGCCAGTGGATAATGGTCACGTGTCTAGAAGTGTGTCTTACACGCAGTGTCTAGTCCAGACATTTCCAACATTCAGATTTCATGCTTTAGCTCAATAGTCTGATCTCACAGGACATTTTCTTGATCTTGATGAGATTTTTCCTTTGCAAAAAAATTATGTAAGGAATAAATGGGTCTTAGACAGTCACCAGACAGAAGTAAGCTAGGTTATGGGGAGGACAGTGGCCGTGTATCTTCAAATATGACAGTAACCTATTGCCTTCTTAGAGAAAGACTGTAGCTACTCTTTTTTGCCAACTAAAGAAAGAAAACAAGGTTGCTATGCTTTTCCTATGTTTGAATGTTAATCTTGTTTTTCACAACACTTTTTACTATAGTTAAATAAAACTGTAAGAACTGTTATAATACCTCCCTTCTCCAGCACTTGCTAGACCAAACTGTAACACTGGCGTGAGCTGAATGATACTGTTAATGTGTGTATGATGTAAATGGGAGTAAGGCTTGCTTTCGCTAGCTAAGAAGAAACAGGTACCCTAATGGACTAACAAGTATTACTGACAAATGAATATGAGCAATAGATAAAGTAAGCTCTAAAAGCCTTGAGGACTGAGATATATAGAGAGATATAGATATCGATATATGTACACATGTCCTGTTCAGCCAAGCTTTGAATGCAGCAAACACAGTAAGAGATTGAATGGAAAATCATTTCATACTAGTTTGAGCTTACCTAATCCCGCTTTAATTTGATGGTCAACAAAGTTAAATGAAATGGTGGAATTGCCTCAGTTACATACATCTGAGCTTTCCAAGGGCTTCTACACTTCCGCTTTGATTCCACAAGAAATGACGCATCAGGGGAAAAAAGGAACATCACCTTAGCCGAGAAACTTCCTCAACTTGGTAACTTTACTTCAAAAACATTTGTAAGCCATAAATCCTTGAAATAACAGGCCACCCTCATATCTCATATACTTCTGCCTGTGGATGCACTGCTACTTCAGCTTTGGCAGACATCTCCTGTTTTCTTCCTTCTGATAATTTTTATGCGTAGCGTGGGGATTAGGCTACACTCTCCCATCCTCCTTCTTACCGGAGATGCTCCAGCTTTCTCTCCCTCCTCCCACACCCTCTGCCAGCCTCTCACGTTTGCCCCAGTTGTGAACCTGCCGTGGAAAAAGCATTCTTCCATGAGTGTGTGCCAGCCTTTGAGAGAGAATTTTGATGACTGAGGATTGCCACAACAAAGGCAATTAGAAGTCTGCTGCATATGCATTAAATAGACTATATAATCCGAAAATGAAGATGTTACTAAGCACAGCCCATGAGGATGCTGAGCTAGAGGAAGCATGACAACAGATAATTTCAAATCCAGCCAAGCTTGAAAGAGGTGTGCTTTCCTCCCTCCATGAAGTTAAGAAAGAGCTATAAAACCCCCTAACTTGAACAAGCACCACTCACTTTTTCTGTGTCCTATCCTTAGTTTTACACCATTTCATTCCTCTTTGGGAGATAACAATTATTAAGCAGCTAAAAAAAGAATCTTAAAATAAAACATAATATCTACATCATGAGGAAACAGTAACTGTCCACTTCAGTCCTATTTCTGCAGCAGATAACATCACAGTGCCGCCACGGTAAGAAAAGCAATACATCACTGACAAGAAATCAGAGTCACTTCTTCTAAATTACTTCACTGATACTATGAAATTCTATTGTAATTGAAGATATTGACAGCTTTTCCTATTAAAGGCACGATGATTTAAAGAGCAAAATACCGAAGACACTGTTTTTAAATATTTTCTTGGCTTTCATAGGACTCAGATGACTCACATTTCATGTCTATTGCATAATGTTATCCATGATACAAAAAACTGATACTAAAAACCAGATTTTCTTTTGGGTGAAATTACCCCCTACCCTGTAACAACCTCCTCTGGTTGTGAGGCTTACAGGAACATTAGTACTTTCTACATATATATCAGTTTTTGTTGTCTTCAACCTGAAGGCTTTGCTGAAGTCCAGCCAGGGCTGATATTCAGGACCAGAGTGGGCAAAGAAAGCTTTGGCATCCATAGGTCTTAACACTCAGTATGCTTACAGAAGAACTGAGAGGTACCATTGATATTACTGATATTAATATCGGCAAAATTTCATTTTTAAAATAATAAATTCGAGCCATGCAAAAGACTTTCTGTTATGAGAAAGGCCTACGCTGTATCCTGGGGAGCTGAAATACTCCCTATAATAGATTCATATGGCTGAGATTCCCTGCTGAATTCTAGAGAATTATTTTTAAAACCTGAGAGGGAGAGGGTTGGAAACGACAAAGGAAACCGTAGTTTCTACATCTGGCTTTTATTTCCACCTTCTTCTCTTCTTGCTTCACCAAAACACTGAATGTGTGGGACTTTTAACATCAAGGTGGAGTTGCTTGTTTACCCCTACGTTCGTGCTAGCTACAGCCTAACTTCTGAAGGACATTTTCATAACAGTTATATCAAAAGCCCATGAAGTTGTATTTTGCCCAGATTAGAAATATGTCATGTTCTTCACTTACCCTTCTGTAGAAAAGACCATTTATTCATCCTTCACTGAAAAATGGGATGTGCAGCGTTCAGCAGAGTGAGCACTGAAAACCTGATGTAGTTTGTGAGTAAATGAGGTTTCAATGCCTCTTTTAAATACCTCAGGAATGTTACTAATATCCCGATGTGATGAACACTTAAAAGACAGATAGGTTAGCTGTCACATTTAGTATTCTAAGCATATTGCAATGCCTACAATTCTCCTTGTGAAGTCAAACAAAGTGTCTGCGAATGTAAAGGAAGTGGTTAGCTGAAAGATTGAATATAGCTGGGAAAAGAAATCATTGTGAATTAGGCTAACGAATGAAAGAAATCGTCCAGTGACTGGGACCACTTGTACTTGGGACTCTGACAAAGAGCAAGAACTCTGGAATTTGCTTCAAATTCCTCTGCAATATTTTGGGCATGCTAGATGTACATTTTGCTTCACTTCCCACAAATCATATTTTGCTGGTAAAGGAGAAAGATGGAAGAAGAGACTCCCTTGTTGTTGTTGCTACGGGTTTCATTAGCATAAAGAGAGAGCTGCTGAAGCCAGAATGGGGTCACCGGACCGATGCAAGAGGAGCACAGCGCACAGCACCATGGTGTTAAACCTGCATGGGGAAGAGCACGGTACTGGTCTCGATTTGTCCCTGGCTGGTGTCCCTCCGCAGAGCACTTGGGCCATCAGTCCTGTCCTGCCACGTTCCTCCCACCCCGACACCATCACATACGGCAGAGCCCAATGGGCACCCCGTGACAGCTCGCCTCCATGTCCTGCGAGACCATCCTAACCCACGTGTTACAGCAGCAGGCTCCTGGAGGGACAATTCAGCTGATTGCTGAATAAGATGGCACTGTGTCTGCTGTGCGCTCTGAAATTAAAGCTTTCTACAGGCTTAAGTGGTGAGGGGTCCTGGGTTTGTCTCAGCTCCCCAGCAGCATGTATGCAGGAGGTAAGGACAGCAGCGGCCACCCCATAGCTGCTATCATGGATGGCTACAGCGTGTAATTCCTTCCCTTACAATGACCAATCTCATTACTAAGACACTCTGAGCATCAGCAGACAGCAACACCAAATATCCAGAACCGCAGCTGGGTGAGGTGGGAATCCCAAGTACTGGTACTGAAATCAGCCCATTTGCACTACCATAAAATAGACATTCAATTTTACAGCAATTAGGCATCAGCTGACAACTTTCTTTTTCCTGAAACTCTTGTGCAGTTTTTATGTCAGATATTCTTTGACTTATGTCGATAAGGTAGAAACAGAGAGCACTGCTTTCAGAGAAAAAAAAATACACAACAGCAAATAAGATACAAAAGAACTATGCAGACTTTAAAAAGCCTGGAAAACCTGAGTTTTTATTTTACTATAGAGCTATCAACACAAACAAAAAATAAATTCATTTTAAAGTTCAGATATTGAACTCAGGAAGAAAATCAAAAGTGCTTTCCCTGCTGTTCTTTTCAATATTCACTTCATGTTTTATTTGGAAGGTAGATTCATCTCCACTCTAAAACGTACTTCATTTTTAAGTATTGCTATTTCCAAAGGAACAAAGAATATTTCTTATCAGTGTCTTCCGGCTGGACTTCCTAATGCATTTGATTTCCAGCTATTAACCTAGGAGCCCAATATTCACAATCACTTTGTGGTTTTTAAGACCCTACCGGTTTAGAAGTGTATGGACGTTCTTATAAAGATTATTACTTTATTTTGTACTTAACAATGTCTGCCCATATCCTCTTGGCTCATGGCTAAAAGATGACTGGAAGATCAGCAAGTCAAACCCCTGCACATCTCCATGTTCCTCTTGCCCTGCTCTTTGTTGTCAGTGAACCCCTCAGAACATGGCGTTTCAACAGGAGCTCACACCCTTTCAAGGCAGAGTTGTCACACTATCATCCTCTGCTCATCAGAAACATTCACACGGAGTTATTAAAGCATTCTATGAAAATAACTGCAGGAATCATCTCAAACCTTTCTGAAAACTGATTTAGAAGCAAACCCTTCTTCCAGATTCTCTTCAATTCATTAGCTGCGTCCTGTTCTCACACCTAAAAACTGCTGAAATTCACGATCCTGTTGCAGGGATGCTGGTGGAAGCGGGATCAGAGCCGACCCGAACACCTTCAGGGGGGGAATGTTGGGCCGTAACAAGAGCTGGGTTTCAGGAGCGTAACACACAGAGATGCCAGCACACAGCCCCAGCTCCCCCTGCTCTCCACAGCATCCCCTCAGTGCTGCTGTTAGCTTCAGTTAAGACTAGAATATTTCGAGTAAAAGTCAGTAAAGACTGCTTCTCTATCACAAGGTAATTTACATCTCATTCCAAATTATTTGCAAAGTTTATAATAAGCTTTCAAATCACATTGCAATCTTCTTTCAGCTGGTAAATCATCAGTTTGACAGAATGGCATTCCTTTGATTTTTTATCAAAATATGGATCAAATTTGCAGGATTCATTTACTCTTTAAAATCATAAGTGCTTGGCTAACAATGTTCATTGAAAATGGTATGGTTTATTCTTGCTACATATTTTTATGAGACATTTGCAGATGATCCACTTAACATGGATGGGAAACGTGTGTTTAGAAAAAGAATCTTCAAATACCAACCTGAAGCTTGTTTGTCTGATTCAAGTTATATGTGACATCAAATATCTTCCCAAGAACATGGTCCTTTTGCAGCGAAGCGTTGCACATGTACTTAGCTTTAATCGTACTTCTAAAGCTCTCTGATTTCAATGGGATTTAAGTGTATGCTTGAAGGTAAGCCTGTGACTAAATGGTTTCTTGTACTGAGCTACTAACCCACATGCGTGAGTAAGGAGATCTCAAAAGAATAATATGTTTTTTCCATGATCCAAGTAAATGAAGAAAAAAAAATATACTTCAAGATACATTTGATTCAGCCAAACAGTACCCACAATAAAACACTGTGCACAGTAGCAGTCCTAGAAAGTGTGAATATCCTTGTCGTAAGCAGACCGATATTATATCGGGAAATAATTTTCTGCTGTAGCAGTTTGCCCTTCGCAGCTGCCAAGATGCCGCTGTCTGGTCAGAAAAGTATTTCCACACCGTGCTCCTGCAGGCTGGATTCAGCCATCAGCTTGGTGCTGGTATTATTCCCGTAAAATACCTTCCTCCAAAGCATTATGTTCCAGCGTTATGATTTATTGCTCACTTTTCTACCAGTAAAAACAAAAGGAGGAAATACCATCCTATTAATTGCTCTCTTTTGCTCCTAAACTCAGATATCCATGGACTAAAGAATCTGTGTGCCATAGAAGGTTATTTGTCTATTAACACAAACACACACGCAAACCAAATACACATATTTGTGCTTTAAGGGAGTCTCTGTGTCTCTATTATTTGATACACGTGTTTGGATTAAATTTTGGATCATTTCCAAAAAAAATCTTAATAATTATTTAGTAAATTTTAGATTCAAGACAAATCTTAAATTTGGATGTCAAGTACCCTCAGGCTTAATTTAGAGTGCACATATCGAAACTGGTGCAATTCCAGTGAGCTGATTAGTTTTATAGATTTGAATTCTCGTGGCATGATACCAGAAATAACACAAAGTTTCACACCTAACAGCATTTCTGGCTAGATGTAGTCAATCAAATCATCATTTTCATTTAAAACTGGTATAAATGGTATAAAACTCTACATTTTCTAGTTCCAAATCCCTACCTCTGTGCATTTGTGCCTTTTATGCATACCTCGCATGAACTCCCTATGCACAATCATGTGAAGATTAAGTTAAAATCAATGAGAAAAATATGTGAAACATCTGGAAGCATTCATATTTCCACAAAAATACTTTATCTGCACAGCCCATTATGTGGAAACCACAGGAACAGTAATTTACCTCTACAGCTATAAAGTCTGAACGGTTATAAAATCTTACCAAATAAAAGTGCATTGTCTTGTCTATGGAAATTCTGTAAGCAGTCCATAATTATTTATGATAATCTACTGTTATTACCATTTACAATAGAAAAATAAAGAACATTCTGAGTTAATTACATTATGTCTAATTTACTGTTGCTAAATACAGACTGGCCTGCAATGAATGCTGAACTGTAGGGAGTGGAGATCCAGAAGGAGGGATTATCTCAGCACATCTGATTTTTGCTGTTCTTGGCAACGGACTTCACCAGGACAGGAACCCTGGGTGACTGCACACACGTTGTCCTTGCCATCACAGTCAGAAGTTGCACTGGGTTTGCTGACAAAACAAACTCCTTTCCGCCCGTCCCGCTGAAGCCTGCCCTGGGTTCCTCTCTCTGTGCACAGACCGGCCTCCACCACAGGATTTGGTCCTTCAGGGGTTTCGTGGCTCTTGGGGGGACCCCCGAGCCCCCGCAGCCAGGTGCATCCTCCCTACAGATGTATGCAAGCTTCCAGGGGCCCAGATTTTGAGCTTCGGTTCTCAATTTATGTCGGTGATTCATGCCGATGTTTTAAATGTACTGGCCACTTCTCTGAGATACTATTCAGGGGAACTTTAGGAGGATCTTAGGAGGTCCAACACTGAAAACTACTGTCAGGGGGCTTTCTTCCCCGCTCCTGCTCTCCTGCGGAGCATCCAGCTCTGGGGCAAAACCACTTGTTTCGCTTCGCCATTGGGAAGCAGAGCCCTGCCATGCGGCTCACTCCTGGAGGCTCCCTTATCTCTTATCGCTTTTATTTGAGTGTCACCTTCCAGGGACAGTGGCAGGTGACGGGCTAGCCAGGCCATCAGCTGCACGGGCACAGAACAGCAGCTGTGCCCTAAAATCTTGCACCTAGACATAAGCACCCAAGACAACAGATACATATGGACTGGAAGCAAAGGAAAGCGTACAGGCAAATTGGTGGGCAGCACAGCACGTTAGATGCCTGATCAGGAGTCTGCTTCTCTCTGATTTACTTCAGGGCAGCCCACAACACAGAGCGTACGTCCTTGGTGGCACTAAATGAAGCGCTGTAACACTCAGCACAACTCTCATTTCAACCTGCCTTCCCCAGGTTTTTCTGAGAAAGTGTTTTGTCCTCCTCTGGTGCCTTTCTTTTATATTTTTATTTATATTTATTTATATTTATAATATATTTAATATTTATATTTATTTACTTTTTCAATGCATGTTGTTTCTCATAGCTATCAAGGATGCAGTAATTTCATTCACATTCACTTTTCCTAACAGTATAGGAGTATGAGCAGCACAAGCAAGTTGGAAACTCCAGTTTGTTTATGTTTGATTCCTATTAGGAGCTGCATTCGAAGCGAACCCAAAATTTGTTCCCCAGAATTTCCAGGTGGAAATAAATCTTCTGCTTTCACCTGCGTGTACAGAAAAATCCTCCCAAATCCACCCGGCCGGCTCCCCTGCGCAGCCTGTGCCTGGTTACGAGCGGCTTCCCCTGCGCCAGCTGCGCTGCTGAAAATCTTCTCAGCGTGCTGCCGTAAGATTAGCGGACACTTTACCCAGCCTGTGAACTCCAGATAAATCCCAGAACAGCAGCAGGAAGAAAGCAACATAAGCTCAAGCAGAAGGTCTCCGTTTATTGGAAATCCGCATACTGTGTGCTTGAGCGGCTCCAGGGTAACAGGCTGCTGTACCTGCCTCTCTGTATATGCACAACAGGAAAAGCAGACGCTGCCCTGACCTCTGTCCGTGGCATTTGTCTTGCTTTACTGATCTGTAGTTATCTGTGACCCAATTATATTGCTACATTGATTATTCCTATTTAATTCAATCACTTCTGTGCGGTTTCTAGTTGTGTGTTGTATCTGGAAAAAAGCTAGACATGGGGAATACGTATTCTGTCATTTTTCACAGTGTCCTGTTCATATATTTCGATTATAGAAAGCTGAAATTTCTGCTTTTAGCCACTATACTGGTTATAACCTGCTTGGCCTTGTCACCCAGCTGAGACCTGCTGCCAGTGTGGCTGGTCTCCACAGCCAGCCCCAGGGCAGACCAGGGTAAAGCTGAGATCTACTTAACAGCACTGAAAACTGAACAGAAACTGGGCACACTCTGTGCTGAGGTCAGAGGTGAGAGCTGTGTTGGTGAACCCTTCACCAGAAAGAAAACCAGCCTGACTTGGATGAGGGTGTTTTGCTGTGAAGGTTTCCAAGGGTAATGGAAGGTCTCCTGTATTCCCAGGGTTTTTCATTGTTGTGTTGCCAGGAGAAGTGATACCCAAGAAGAGGAAAAAGCTGCAGCACTGAATCTCCTCCAGTACTGGTGTCTGCCAGGCCCTGGGGGCGACCACCCAGCAGGGTCCAGGCGTGAGATGCACCCCGAGCAGCCCCAGAGTATTGACATCACTGTCCCTAAACATCCTCAGATACCCCTGGGTGGTTTCAGAGCAATACTGACACAGGCAGTGACAAGCTAAAGCCCCAAGGGACCTCCCAGCAAAGAAAGACCAACCGCTTCTGTCTTCTCTGTCTCTTGGAAAGACATGTCGTCTCGCAGGGAGCAAGAGGCCCTGAGGGACAGGGGTGGAGAAGGCCACCATAAGGGATGGCAAGGAGGTGTAGATGGAAAACATCTGACTTCAGCAACAGCTTTCAGTGATCTGCAAAAATTAGGCAGAACCTAAAAACTCCGGCTTTGAGGTACTTTGCAAACCTTTCCCATAACAAGGTAATTTCTCCAGGTCTATGCTGTAGTCAATGTAGGCTTAGCTCAACAAATTTACTGCACATCAGATGCTTCGTGCAGGTAAAAGGGTAACTTAGCCTCCTCCCTGCCTTGATTGTAGGTTGTGTGGAAATGCAGAGTTGAGCCCAATGTTTTAAAAATGTTTAAATGTAAAAAGAAAGAAATTCATAAAGAAGGGAATGTATTTTATTTGCTTATTTGTAGACTTTTACTTACAAAATCTATTTTAAGGCATGACAAAATTTGAGGTTTACAGATATTGGTGGACCACTCCTTAAAGAAAAACTCTTCAGTAATAGATATGGAAGTTAATTAAGGTTTTCATGTTTTCACTAAAACTCTGCATTTCTTTCTCACCATTTTTTGCTAAAGATGAAACAGCAGACATAAGAAATAGAAGTGCATAAGCAAGGAAGATTGCTTTGTGAAAGGACTAGTTCTAGCCAGTGATGGAGGATTTATCAAAGCTTGGGACTCTGGGAGTATATAGCTGCAGATATGTATCCTGAGTAGGCAAAAGAGAAATCATTAACTTTACAGCATTGGATGAAGTGCATACCAAAAATGGAAAGATACAAGGGAGACTCTTCTTTCAGCCTGCCAGGCGAGACTTTCCGTGTGCTTCGAGTACACATCTGCAGGACAGTACAGCATGGCTAAACTCAACTTTTTGAATTTGTCCTGACTCTTTCATTAGGGAAATAGTCTTCAGTCAGCACTGGCTCTGGTTTGACCTCTTTCTGCTTTGGACAGACTATTATTTACTTTCCCTTCTAGAGACACATGACTCTCCCAGCATTCCCTCTTTTTCAGCCATCCTGCAGAGATGTACACAAGAAGTCGTGCACTGAAGAACTATGATTATCAGAGAGCGCAAGATCAAATCCAGTTAAATTCCATTATTTTTTCCTCCTTTTAAATTTTACTAAGGCTTAGTAAACAATCCTGTGTTTTGCTTGCTCTTCCACAAGCTCTTTCCTGCAGATTCCTCTATTTCCTACATTATTTAGGGCACATATAAAATGTGCATAGGCCACACATTAAATGTTGCTTTTTGGAATTGCCTAGCACCCAGACACCAGACTCTAATAAAGCACCTATTAGATAGACATATGCTGAAATCGAGTCAGCTATTTCACTACTGTTTCTTGTTTCTGCTACCAATTGGTTAGGATGATTAAAAACTGATCTTTCTGTATTAATGGAGATAGAGCGATCCTAAGAAAACAAGTGCTGTGGAAAATCTCCCTGAAGCATGTATTCAGCTCCCTTAACTGCTGAGTAAAGCAGAGCCAGAGGAATCCTCATTGGTTAAAAAGATGGCCAGCATCGCTGTTATTATTCCTTACAACAATGATATCAGATAATTTCTTGATCTCCTTTCACAGATTCCCACGAGATTCAGCTGACCTTTGAAAATGTGCCAAGTTCAGAACCACACTCATTGAAAATAACAATTCCACTCGGATGGACCAGACAGTATTTTTTTCATCCAACAACTGTGAAGAATTTTTTTTATATCATTCATCCCTGACTAGTGCCAGAGACGAGCAAATGTGCGTAAGCCCCTGTGCCAGCCATCTGTTGAGTAAAGCTTGGTGCCAGCTGCTTATCATGGGCTGCAGGTAAGAAGAAGGCTGTAGAAAAGTCAGCGGGAAGTTTATGCCCATTTAAAGAGTTTAGGCAGGATTCATAAAGAAAACCATATTCCGTAATGTGGTTTGGGGCATAGTGTTTGCCAACGTACTGTCGCTTCTTTTTTAGCTGTGTTTAGTCTGCCAGGAAAACTGCATTTCATGTCTTCATTTGGATATTTTTGTAATACAGATGACTCAAACCTTGCTCTCTTTATGTCTTTGAATGAAAGTCTTTTGCAAGACATTAAAATACGCTCCCTGAGACTTTTCTTTCATGGGAACTCCCTTAACATCCATGTAAGTCAAATGGCTGCCTTTCCTTTGACTTTCGTGTTGAATCAGGTCTTGAGTAGGTCTTCCATAACCCTGGATGGCACTTAGACCGTTGCAGCCCATCTGCCAGACAACCCTGCAGTATTCAAGTAGTAGTAACTCCATCAACTTTGATTTATTCCACACTACTTCTCAAAATAACTCTTTTTTTACTATTATTTTTAAGCCAGGCTAGGAGTGAATGGAAGAGCAAGGGAGTAGTGTTTGTAGGTTCAGTTTGGGATATGTGGTTTTTATTTTCAGGACAAACAGGTATATAGAGCTAGGAAAGAGCGTCCCCTCTTCTACAGCCTGGGCTAATCTCTTTGGGGATATATCTCTACTATAGGTACAAGAAATGCTCCTGCTGAAGCATTCAGCTGTATTTTCAAGAACTTTGAGCCACAGAGGAATGCTTTCTCCATGCTTTATTACTTTCTTCCTTCTGATCCTGATACAGCTACAACCCTGAAAACAGATAACGTCTTAACATTGCCAACTATCAGGAAAAGTTCTCAGCAAAAGCCCTGTAGATAAGATATCTGAACTCTGTCCCTGGCCAGAATTTATTTGATTTCGTGATCAGTAAGACATAAATCCCCTGGGACATTCAGCTGATGTTCATGCTCATTTCCCATATTTTGAAGGCTAAGATCGACTCTCAGTCATGAGCTTGCTGATTTTAAACCTCTTTCCAGAAGCCCAATCCATCAAAGGCACCCATTCATGGCATACCTGAATTACTGAAGTTCGAGCCTATAGTTTTAGTAGACCTTTACAATATTCCTGGTGTCCTGGCCAAGTGTCCACAACCTCTGTCCTGCTGTACTGCTTGTACGGCCGTGTGTAGTGTGCTCTGTCCATCTCCTAAATACTAAAATTGCACTGTTTAGCACCCACCACTTCCACCACTGTGAGCATGAACACACACATTCTTTAGCAATACAAGAACAGAGATATTTTTTTTTAAGTATTTACACATAGCTTTATAATTATCTTCTTTAGAAACACTTCATATTTTGTCTTTTAGCAAATTCAATTTTTCTTAGCTGTTCCCCATGGCAATCGTATTCTGGTTGTAAAGAGGACTGTTACTTAGGAAGATGAATCATATCTTCTATGAAGATACTGGCTACCACATCTATCAGGATTTCCTATTTTAAAATGAAAACAAAATGCTTTAAACAACCAGTTGCAGCAACCTGCATGCTTTTTACTGGGTCAGAGTCCTTTCCTTTCCTAAAAATTGCTTTGCATAAATGATATACTATTGACAAGAGACCTGTGCACATTTGAAAATTAAATGCTATAAAATTGAAGTAATAAAAATAACACATCAATCATATTAAGATGTTAATTACTAGATCTTGATATTTTCAGCCTTACATTTTGATGGCATAAAAATGGTAAAAGGAACAGATAATAAATGATATATAATACAATGCCAGAAATGTTGATTCAAAGGGATTTATATTTTTGTCATGTTTAAAAACTTTGGGAATCATCCATCTATTACAAGCTTTATAGTAAGTGTGACTCTATTTATTTCAAGGAAACAAGTCCATAGATGTCAAAAACTGTCTCCTTATTCTTGACATTCACTAGTCTCTTCCAAAAGACACACATTAATGTAGGTCTGTCCTATTCATATCTGTTATCTGGGCTTTTTTTTCCTCTTTTGTTTTATCAGCTTTTATAGGGTTATTTTAGAGACCTGATTTTACAAGACAACAGATGTAAAAGATACACATCTGCTGTGCTTTTACCTAACATATAATTAGGCCAGCAAGGGTCTAGGTCTTACAACAAAGCCTTAAAAATGATAACTTGGCTCCCGGTATGTGACTGAGAGATTTAAATCTTCTCTCGAGGGAGAGTGGAAACTACCAGTCCAGATATTTGAAGATGAACAGCATGAAAATACACCAACTTCACTCCGGTAAGGTACAAGAATGGTGTTGTTATTAATTTTAAAACCTGCAAGGGGACTCCTATAAAGATAAATTCAGGACAAAAGAGGCCAGCTATCTAACTTTTACAGGTCAGGAAATCTCTCTTCAGGAGGCAACGCGAGGATTATAGATGTATCTGAAAAAAAAGAGCTGAAGACTCAGAAGTTTTGGAAACATCTTTTTTTTTTTTTTTGCTTTTGCTATTATTTTTTCCCTGTTGCTTTCCCGTATAAATTTTTAGCTGGCAAGCCCAGATTCTTTTGAAAAACAACCTAGTTTTCCTGCCAGTTCTGAAACTTTCTCGTCTGTCGGAGTCCTCCCTCCCAGGCAGGAGGGGAGGGAAGGCAACTCCGACAGCGACTGTCCCACTCCACAGCAGATAGAGTGGAGACTAAAGTGGGATGTGTCCTCAGCCACCACATGTTGCCAGTATCCATTCCTGTGACAGCATTGCCACTGAGAAGGAAGTTATTTGTGCCAGCAAGAAGCAATATATTGCATGCAGTTTACCTGTGAAGAGAGCAAGAATCAAATCTGGCTGTTGGGTACTGGCCTGCACTGGTGTAATATAGCAGGTTCCTACCCCACTTGTTCCTAGGGTTACAAATTCCACTCAGGTTAAGCCAAAACGCTGCATTAACTTCAAAACACATCAATAAATATTCCCTGCTGTTCTGCCAGAAGTCAGGGGGGGTTTCTGAGTTCAGTCTATTACTCATAATGCTTCAATGAAATTCGCTAACAACGTATATTCTGCTATTGAAATAGGTCACTCCATTGGAGCTACAAGTTCAGTCATTTTCAAAGTCATATTTGATATAGCTGGCTACTAGGTGCTGTTGCTTGACAATTTTTGTTCTCCAATTAAACAGTAGAACTATCTTCAGCCACATCTCAAGGAAAGCCTTCAAATGTAAAAGCTGACCAGTAGCTGTCTAGGCAGAGCATGATTCAGAAATCACACATTCAGAATCTCTTTTGGACTTGCTGGTGGTTTTCATTGACACAGCAGGTTTATGAACTTCGTGTCATGCCATGGTTTTCGTCACGGTGGTGACAACATTTTCTTTTTGACGTGACTTGTCGTATTTGTCCCAGTCAAATTTCAGGTAGCAAGTAATTAATTCAGTTCCAATATCTGACAAACACAATAGATGTGTTTCAGAAGGAATTCCGTTTATTGCAATAAAGTAAGTGTTTTTGTTCTTTACTGGAAAATATCCTGAAGTCTGACATAACCCTTCAAGATCAAAGGCTACTTGGCCACTAGAGTTGTCCTATGCAGGATTCATGTGTACATATGTTACAACCATTATTATTCAGCTATTCCAAGGCGGTATTTTCACACAGTATTGGAGTACCTTCTCAAACTCTCTCTCTTGCCTTCTTTCAGACCAAAGCACAAGTGCCCACCGTGGTGGGTACCAGTTGGAGGAAAGTCACCTCCATTTTCCTCTGCAGTATGCACTCTGAAGAACTTCCATAGTATGTAATTCAAGTAGAAGAACCGTGACTAGCAAGACTTTTAGCTGTCAGGAGACCTTTCCTCTGTTGTTTCCCGTATATCTCACTAAAACTTCCATTTTAACTGGCTGGGGCAGAATCTAGTCTATACATTACATATGTACAATCAGTGTTCTTTAGCAATGCTTTTATAATTGACAAAAATATTCCTAGATATTTGTAAGCTCATGCTACTTCTGATGGCACAAAGGAGGACATTCGGACATTCTCCTCCCTTAAGTTTTCTATGTAGTAGTTCAACTATACAATGAACATCAACAACGCCCCTGCTAAATTTATCTATGTATTTCACATATTGCTATATCAAAATCAACTTTTCTAATAATCATCTGAGTTTGAACAGTCTCTGTAAACCTAAGCTCGAGGCTCAGCTTTTATCTGTTCTTCAGAGATCTCTGGCTTGACTCTTGAACTCCTGTTCACTTCTGTTCAGACAAGGGGCAATATTTCTACTGACTACCATGGGAACAGAATTGGGTCATTAATGTGTATTTGACATAGAAAAGCAGACTAATTGAAGTCAAAATGGTTTCAGAGGTCTAGTTAGGTTGATTTTAATGAGGATTTTTGAAGCTGTCATACTTCTCATGATTTTTTTCTTTTGGGAATTTTTCCCTTAACAGTGATGTGAGTTCTACAGTGTTCAGCCAGTCTTTTGTGTTTTCTCGATACCACAGAATCTGTGCACCTCACAAATTCTAAAAATAAACACAAATGAAAGTCAAACCCTTGCTTTTTCCTTTCTTTAATCACACCTCTCCATGACTAGGGAGTGCACTTTGCCCAATTGAGTTTTCTTTCACTCAAAACTTCATGAAAAGCAAACATTAATGGAGACGCAATCTCCATTGCAGAGTGAACTTACTTTGAAATGCAAGTGACTATATGTAGAATTTTTTTCAGATCCATTTGGCAGTAGAAATGCAGCTTTTATATGGCAGAAATGGCAACTATTCAATAAGTGAAATTACAGCAGCCAAATTATGTTCTGATAACTGCCAAATTAACTTGTGTCGCTGTTTCAAAGGGGTGTTTACCCCTGGGAAGAGGGCTGAGCCAGGTATGGGCATCCTAGACCACCTTTCATTTAGCAGTATATATTAGTTTGATTAAAGTTAATAAAGCAAGAACAGATTTAGCAAATGGAACTAATGTTCAGAGATAATTTCAGTTGGAATAAATGAACAAGAGATGTGGAGAAGTAATTACAGGAATTTGCTAAAGACCTCTAGGGTGAAATGCACATGACCACAGCACACTGTATGAAGAAGCCGAATGAGAAACAAAACACAGTTAAATAGAATACTTCAATTATCCAGAAGTAAATTGGGAACAGCCTGTGGTAATACTGCCAGCATGTTTATAACAACGCAGAGCTAATGCACCATTGTTACCAGTTGGTAAGCAGGCTGCAAGGGGTTGGAGAAAAATATGTGAGCTAAGTGTTATTAGGGTGTCTGCCATTCTGCTGTTCACGTTGCTCAGTGCCTCGCAGCTGGAGCAGCTCCTCTGGTTGACCAAGGTGTCACCCCATGCCAACACTCCTCAAGTCAAGAGTGGACTGAAGAGGACTTGCCGCACCTTAGATGCTCTCACTTAATTTTGTTCTGTAGTTCTAGAGTCATTTTTAGAAAGCAAAATAATAATAAACAGAAAGGTTTTAAATTATAAAGCATTTGTTAGCATTTTACTCCTCTTCGGCTGATCTGCATTACAGCACAGTGGTACTTGTTTACTCTGATGAACTCTGACTTTGAAAGACTCTGACAGGACTTAGCTGCACTCTTTTAATCTAAGAGTATAACCTGTAATCAATAAGAAAGGCTTTTAAAATCATCAATAATTTATTCAAAATTATTCAGTTTTTCAGCCTTCCAGGAACACTGTTTGTGATTCAATGTAATTTCAGCATAAATAACATGTTAATTTTGTCCTTCTCCAACCATAATGTTGTTGCTGCTATAGGAATTAATACTGAAAAGCTACAATTCATTCTGGTGTATAAAATATTAAAATCCTGGTAGATGCTATGTAGTTGTCATCATGCTTCTGCCAGTTTGAAGCTAAGTGATTTCTGTAGCAGATAGAGATGGCATAAAGCAGGTCTCAGCACAGCAGTGCAGATAGCCTGAAGGAAGGGTCTCTGCATATTTTGCAGATCCTGTGCTGTGGAAAATGCCACTCTCATCTGGAAAGTGATTGTGTGAAAGTGTGGACACAGAGTTTTATGTGCACTGTCTTACAGTGATTCCTGTACAGATGTGTTCAATTTATAATTCAAGGTTGTTTGCTCAGCAGCCAGGCTTAGCAAATTCATTCTAAGATCTGAGATTCAAGCTGAGTTCCCTCATTCCTTCCTACTTTTTTTCCATCCTTCTTCCCATCCTGATTTCAGTCTTTCATTTCTCTTCTTGATCTAGACTAGCAAAGGTACATCTGTGTTTTTATGACTTTAAGAAAACTGTATGTTTCCAACTACACTCAGAGATGAGAAGTCTAGAGTTGATGTGCTTAATTTACAAAGCAGAATCAAATTGCACCCATTCTCCTCAGAATATCCGTATCCTCTCTGAAAAGCAGCATAACCAGGAAGCACTGCAAATTTCCTGTGTGTAGGAAACTTCTGTAGGTCCAGCATTGTTTTAGGCAGATTTATTTGTCTGGCTGACTTTTTGTAATAGATGTGTAAGCAGATATAATGGGGCTACTTTTGTAGCAGGCATAAAAAAAAATGTTCTGTACTTTGTAGAAACTTGATAAAAAAGTGTAAGGGAATAACATTACGAGCTAATTGGAAAACTGCAGTGTGAACACACACATGGAAGGTGACATCCTCAACAGAGGTGGTGAGGTACGGGCACTAAAAGCACAAAATTGTTTAACTTGCTTGCGTGGACATTGATATGATAAATGCCTTGGTGGTAAGAGGGCTGTATGCCTGAACAAGAAGAAAAGCTTCTTACGGCTGGTGGTTTCCAGCCCTAGCACTGGCCTCATTTGATGCCATTTTACCTTAAGATTGCATTTTCACCCTATCCCTCAGCTAAGCTTAGAAACATATAAATGGGACACAGCATGCCAGGGAAACACAACTTGTGTTAGTGCCCTTTGGGTTTGGTGACGCTGAACCTCACCATGTTCAATGGAGCTGTGCACTCCTAAGCAAGAACTGAAATAGCATTTACTTTTATGATAGAAATAAGACTCCTCTGCCCACCCTGCCAGGCATTTAAGAGAATGACCTTCAGTTTAATTCTTATTTTGCGGTTAATGATGGTTAAACAGGTGTCAGAAACCTTTTTATGCTGCTTGCTAGGCTTGGGCTCAATGAACACCTGCAAAGCCCTACCTGTGTAAGCAGCTTACATGGAGATACTCCCTGCAGAGTCACAGCTCATTTTGTGCCACTAATTCATATGAAAGACAGAGGTCAGGAGCCTTTAAGGTTCAATACGTAAAATAATAAGCAAAAAGGAGCACAGAAAAGAGTACCTGCAAATTTTCATTTTTCAGTGGCAATAATGAGAATATTGTTACCCGTAAAACGTAACTTTTTGTTTTTTATATCACCACTGTCTTCTTGTTTTGCTTTAACCTGAGAAACTTCCCGTCAGGTTCTCTGCATTATTCTTTTTCTTGTGTGGATCACACAATTAAGTGATAAAGCCACGATTTTGACATCTGTCTGATTTCCATGACAACAGATTATGAAACCAGGTGTAGTGAGCATGTAGGACAAAAACTAAGAAAAACGATGAAGCTAAATGAAGGTTCAATCAATACGAAGAACAGCCACTAAGGGGGGGAAGGAAGCACATAACAAAGGTATTTCCTTTATGGGATGAATGTGTTTTTCTATTTGCTCTGCGCTATCCAAATACTACAGGATATAATAACCTGTACTGATTAGGGAAAGGCAATATTAGTAGATTTTAGAAAGGAAAGAGCACTTGTCTAGCTTGTGGCCCTCATTAAGCAAGCCATGGGTCCTTCCCTGCAGGAAACAGAACTCACCCTTCCCACCCAGCCAACACTCGCTCTCCAGGTTGCAACACCAGAGCACCTCCACCAGCATGCCCAAATGTCACCCACCAAATACTGTTCCTTCTTTCTCTTCTTCTCATGAAAAACATGACCTACATGGAAAGATGGAAGGAATGAAGGGACATACAAGTTTCAAGTGCCTAAACGGTCACTTGAGGGAAGAGATTAGGCTGTTTTCCGTGCCTGCTGTGAATTGGACTAAGAGGTAATGAATCCAGATTGCAGTAAGAGATACTTAAGTTTTTAAGAAAAAAATCTCCATAATAGTTCAGAAAGGTGATTACTGGAAAAAAAAATACTAAGGGAAGCTGCAGGCTGTCTCCACAAGAGACAAGAACAGGTCTCAAGGCTGGTTCAGGGAGAGCTGGTTGTCTCTGGGGGTGGGAAAGGGGTGGTACTGTCTTTCTAAATCTTTCTGAGCCCTATTTTCTACTGTATTCAGACCATGAACATTGAAAACTCCTTAATTCTTTAGCCTAAGTAATTTCAGCTTCAGTAGTCTGCTTGTACCACCTGCTGAAGTTCATAAACTATGTCATAAAAGGCTAAGCTGGACATCTTGAAGTTCAGCCAAAAAAGGCAAGCGAAGAAAATAACTGCAATCCACAGTATTTTGAAAAGAAGAAGCATAAATAAGTTTTAAAGCCATTAGCACACAGAGAAAGAAATCATGGGAGAGACCTGACTGATGGAGCAGAGAACTGGTATTTAGACTCTGTGATAGTATTTCCAAAGGCAGGCAGTGAATAATAATGTGAAGACTGATACTGCCTGATTTGCAAGAGCTATCTTATCATAGAATCATAGATTGGAAAAGACCTCTAAGATCATCAAGTCTAACCATCCACCCAAAACCACCATGCCTACTAAACCATGTCCCGAAGTGCCCCATCTACACTGTTTTTGGACGCCTCCAGGGATAGTGACTCCACCACTTCCCTGGGCAGCCTCTTCCAATGCCTGACCACTCTTTCAGTGAAGAAATTTTTCCTAATGTGCAGTAGAAACCTCCCCTGACACAGCTTGAGGCCATTGCCTCTCATCCTATCGCTAGTTACTTGGGAGAAGAGACCAACACCTGCCTCACTACAACCTCCTTTCAGGTAGTTGTAGATAGCAATAAGGTCCCCCCCCCAGCCTCCTCTTCTCCAGACTAAACAGCATCAGTTCCTTCAGTCCCTCCTCATAAGATTTGTTCTCCAGACCCCTCACCAGCCTTGTTGCCCTTCTCTGGACAAACTCCAGTAACTCAATGTCCTTCTTGTAGTGAGGGGCCCAAAACTGAACACAGTACTCAAGGTGCCGCCTCACCAGTGTCGAATACAGGGGCACGATCACTGCCCTACTCCTCTGGCCACACTATTCCTGGTACAAGCCAGGATGCCGTTGGCCTTCTTGGCCACCTGGGCACACTGCTGGCTCATGTTCAGCCGGCTGTCAACCAGCACCCGAAGATCCTTTTCCACTGGGCAGCTCTCCAGCCACTCCTCCCTAAGCCTGCACTGTTGCATGGGGTTGTTGTGACCGAAGTGCAGGACCCAGCATTTGGCCTTGTTGAAACTCATACAGTTGGCCTCGGCCCATCAATCCAGTCTGTCCAGATCCCTCTGCAGAGCCTTCCTACGCTCAAGCCAGACTGACACTCCTGCCCAACTTGATGTCATCTGCAAACTTACTGAGGGAGCACTCAATCTTCTCATCCAGATCATTGATAAAGATGTTCAAAAAGATTGGACGCAAAACTGAGCCCAGGGAACACCACTCGTGACCGGCCACCAGCTGGATTTAACTCCATTCGCCACCACTCTCTGCGCTCGGCCATTCAGCCAGTTCTTTATCCAGCGAAGAGTGCACCCACCCAAACCATGGGCAGCTAGTTTCTCCAGGAGGATGCTGTGGGGAACAGTGTCAAAGGCGTTACTAAAGTCCAGGTAGACAACATCCACAGCCTTTCCCTCATCCACTAGACGGGTGACCTGATCATAGAAGAAAAGCAGGTTGGTCAAGCAGGACCTGCCTTTCATGAACCCATGCTGGCTGGGCCTGATCCCCTGGTTGTCCTTCACATGCCAAGTGAGCACACTCAAGATGAACTGCTCCATAATCTTGCCTGGCACCAAGGTCAGGCTGACAGGCCTGAGGTTCATGGGTTCCTCCTTCCGGCCCTTCTTGTAGATGGGTGTTACATTGGCCATCCTGCAGTCGTCTGGGTCCTCCCCTGCTATCCAGGACAGTTTATGTCCATTTTAGTGAAGTAATTCTAAATACACCCTAATTTCCTTCAGGAATTTTCTGTCCACAGGTGAGGAGGTCACTTAGGGGGACTGGAAAGAAGCTCTGGCAAGTATAACTCATCAGCTTGACTTGCAGTGAGAACTGCTCTGAGCTCGTGGCTGGGAGAGCGGTCAGGAAGAAATACATGTGAATTTTGAAACATTTGTCAATAGTGTTAGAAGTTCAGTTTGGCACAGGCAGGGACATAATAATGCTAGAGTTATTTTTGAGCCTTTGTACATTGCAATATAAATCTTACACTGTCTCAATTTGTGTTCATTTTATGTGTGAAACATTAATAGATTTTTAATATACTGGCACTAGACAAAATGAACTTCAGCAACCTCAGAAAGAAAAATTGACATTGCACAATACACAAGGAAATATACTTATGGCATTTTACATGGCTCTAATAAGTCGTGTAAGAGGTCAGTATAGGTGAAACACAGGTTGCATGGCCTTGAAGATCTGTTAGCTGTAGTAAATAATTATTGTTGGTCTAGAAACCAAAAAGTGTAGGTACACGTGCAGCTTGCAGCAACTGAAACATTAAGCATGCTTACAGAGCATGTGAAAATCAGCCTACTTTGATTAGATTAGTTCTATATCTAGAATTTAATCTAGATTAATTCAAAATTTATGTATTATATTCTATATTATGTTATTATTATACCCGAATGAGCAGTTACAACCGCCGTCTGAGTCCTTTGTTTATTTTAATGGCCTTAAATCACTCGCAGTATTGGAAATGCTGAATGACCTACCTGGAACCTCTTGTAAACATTGCCCATAGACCTCTCTCAGTAAATTGAATGGTGTGGACTTTTCCTGTATAGGGACAGCTTTGCTCATGTACTGCTAAAATCTATAGCATGTACTGAAACAAATTAGAGAAGGTAAAAAGCTGAATACTGAAGCACTGGATTTAGGCAGTTTCCATTAACAGGGCTTTCCATCTTGTGCAGGTAATACAAAACGGATCCAGTGCAATCAGTTAGCCATGTTCTAGATACAGTCTCGTACTGGATAAATAAAAAAGGTTTTCTCTATGCCTTTTCTTCTATAATTGCCATCAGTGTGCTCATAAATATTTTTCACTTTTTGGCTGCAAGCTCTACATTCTTATTTTATATGTTTGCCCAATAGCTAGTGCAATCCACTCTTCATCTTGAGCATTAATACTGAACTATTAAAATGCTGAGATTCTCTTCTCTGACTGCTGTCAGTGAGTTGCTCCTGCGTGCACCAGAGGAAGAACCAGTCTTCCACAGGAGCATATCCATTCAACAGGGTTAGCAGTGAGCTTCAACGTTATTTTGGATAGCTGGTGTTTTTCATGCAAACTGCATCACAGACGTTATGTGGAGTTATAAAGTTAATATAAAAAGCAGATGGAGAGAAATTAAAAGAGATAGTCAAGGGAGAAGAGATGAGATATAAAAATAGATGGAACTGGTGAAGCATGGAAGTTGCAGAAAAGCTGTTCCAGATGCCAGGAGCTACTCCAGCAAGGAGTCTCCTCCCGGCAATGCAGAGCAGAATGCTAGTACCCTGAGTAGTTTCAGGGACAAAGGGAAGAATACACACAAAGCCTTTAATATTTGCCTCCAAAAATAAGCAAATACTATTTTGATTTCCTCATTTCTTGCAAATTATACAATGAACTTAAAAGAAGCAAATATATTCACCCTCAATACCAGCAGACAAAATTTCACTTCTTACTTATTAATATCCTGTCTAGAAAGTATAGAAAGATATTTGTCATTTTAAGACAGCGAGCAAGATCAAAAGAGTCTATGTCCTTATGTTATGGCATACATAAGTTACTTTGCATCCACAGAAACTCTTTAAGTACTGTTTGCGTAATTTATTAAAGGTCTTACCACCTACCCAAATTAATCTCATAACCCACTTATTATTTGGCCAATTCTGGGATTCAAATAGTCTGCATGTCATAGTTTCTGTTTTAGACCATGCTGACTAGGAGATCCTCCTGTATGAAATTCTCTCACTGCACTACTTCTGGACAGAGACTCTGTGCTTTCATACAAATATTAATTAAATCATACTTTTTTCTTTTTGATACTATGTTGTCCGAGCCAAAGCCACCTCAAGGGGCAAATCCATAAATCCACAGGGAACAAAGTTTGAAATAATATATACAGAGATATGTATACACACATTTTCGATCTTCCTTTCTAATGTAAGTAGATAATAAGGGTAGAGTAGGAAAATGTGTAATTTTGTTACAACCTCATTGACCACACTGATGAATGTAACTTTATTAGAAGGAGCAGATGTTGTCTTAAACCCTCAAGGTAGGTCTGATAAGGAGCATTGCCTTTCTGAAGATGCTGGAATATATTATCTAATATTTCGATCTCACTATTACGTACAACTCTACAATACAGCGTTTCTGTTGTTCATGCAATGAGTCATCAGCCTTCGCAGTCTTGCTTGTTCTCTTAGGACTGTCTTTGTCACAACGTAAATCAAGTCAATCTTACCTGGTTTACAAATATTTCGACACATACAATCTGTGTATTGTCTTTCATTCAAGTGCTTGCAACCTTTGACATAACGCACGGCGATCATGTGTTCAGATATCCTGACTTGAATGGTTAATTTCTAGACTGAAATGTGTTACTTTCTATGGGAGCCAAATTGTTTCCCGGAAGACTTTTTAGACTGGAGTCTCTATAGCAGTCTCCCCATCAATACAAAGCTTAGACAAAGTAAGAATATAGCAATTAGATGACATTTGTGGCCATTACCATCAAAGAACAGTATATTAATGATGTTATACAGCACTATTTCCCAGTATTTCCTTAGAAACCCTTGTTGGGTCTACCCATAAATGTCTCATAAAAGCTATAAATATTCAAGAAAGGAAGTCAGTTACATATAAAGACCTCTAATAGGCACTATGAATGAATTCTGAACCATATAATAGCCAGGCACCTGTGAAAAATGGCAAGAGGATGTGATCTATACATTATATATGAGGCACTTTGCTACAGCTGCAAAGATTTCTAGTTATTCAGCGAAGCTAGAAAATTAAAACAAGAACATATAACAAAAATGTCATTTGAATTAAGTCTTGTATGGTGTTGCTTCTTACTCAGCGATCGTTATAATAATTAGTTGTGCACAAAATAGATTTAGAAAAGCTCATAAATTCAAGTAATATGCAAATTCAGATTTCTTGTATTTATTTAATTTTCTGCTAGTTATTTGAAATGTTCTTGTGATCAAAGTAAATTAATTATTCTAAGGAAAAGCAACAGGCAGAGTTGGACACTGAGAAGTCACTGAGATATATTTCAATTATGTTTTGTTTATTTTCAATATGCAGCTTAAAAAATCATGGCAGTACTAATACTTTAAAATATTACTGAACTCTTAGGTTTTTTCTCTCCTTCCTCCCTTCATTCCTTTTCTTTTAATCAGTAGCAGAAGTGAAACTTGCTTCGGTTCCTTGGCTCACATTGACATCAATAAAAATTTGTCACAGGCATGGAGGAAAGCAATTCGTAGCTGCAAAACGCGTTGGGAAGGGTCTGTTGTTTCAGGTGCAGCTGCCTGACACAGCCTGCAGATTTACAGGAGACTCGTTCCAAGGGCCTGAACCCGCGCTGCCTTTCCGAGGCTAATGGACCGACAGTAAATTACTTCGACTGAAAACCTTGCATCTTCACTCGTGACTGTCCTCGGCGTGAGATTTGCAAGTGATGAACCGCCTGGTGCAAGTTCTTTGCCCAGACACTGTAATTCACTGCACAGGGGTTCTGCGCTTCGGGAATGGTGTTAAACAAACACGGGGATGATGTCTCCTGTCAGGCCGGCATTGGTATGGCGTGCTGCTCTCTGACACACCAGGGAGGAGGTGTCCTACCTGCCCAGCTCAGGTGGGTGAAGGCATCTGAGCCAGCCTGTGCATGAACCCAGAGTGATCCCACCACCGCGCTGTTGGGCAGGTATGGAAGCACTGTGCATCACTGTAAAACACGCTTGGAAGGAAAAAAAAGAGACTGTATTTTCCTTTTTTTAACTAAAAAAAGTTTCTCTCTTCTCTCATAGTTCTGCCTTAGATGGATTGAGAAAACTGCTGGTGGCTGGAAAAAGCAGTTATGAGAACGTCTGTTCTCAACTCCTCAGTAGGATTCCATTGCTGAGAATAAGATTTCAAAATAAAATCAGAGAAGCACCAGATTTCTTGTTTCTCTGATCGTTTCTGTTAAAGCCTGACATGACATCTCTTTAAGATACTTCAGTCACTCAAGTTACATGGTACACTTGAGAAACTTGAGATGTCTTTATGTTTGTACCAGTAGCCAGACAAAAGAGAAGTTCCTCCACCACGCAGCAGTTTTATAGCTGTGTGATAATCAACCCCTTCTTCACCCTGTGTGACAGATGCCTGTCTTTTTGGAAAACATCATTCCTGTGCTTTCTGTTGAAGGTATTCTTGTGCAACTCTTCCTACACCTGAGTGTTGATTGAGTGGGAGCAAAGCTACATCTGACCCTGAGCACCCCCAGAATTCAGTTTAGCTTCAACAAACTGAAGTCCAGCACCTTCTCTGGAGCCTTGCACTTTCCGAAAATTGCTGGGATGGTCTTATTAACTTGTGTTTACAGCCTTTCTCACCTGGTGGTTTGTAGTTCTCAGAGAAGAGATGGATATCACATTTACATGCTTTGAAGGTTTAAGAAAATAATGTACCCGCACTTGGAAATATATGTCACAACTAGAGGTCATAAACATAACTTTGTTTGAATACTATTTAATGAATGACTTCTTGGAAAATAAAAAATTAATGAAGGCATTCACTGGTGACAAATGCTGTTATGATCTTTAGGCACTGAAGTTGAAAAACCTACATAACAGGATATGAACACAGCATTGTTAAAAATGTTCTTCAAACTATTTGTATTGTAGGAACTAATAACTGTAAGTAAAAGTCCTTGAGATTTTGGTTGTTAAGATACTTTCCAAAATACCCAGTTATTTTTCACCTTTTGGGACTGAAACATTTTCTTTCATTAATGCACCAATCTGTGAGCCTGCATGATCACGTTACCCACAGAAACCACCTCGGATCAGGGAAAAAGTTTTCACTTTCAATGAACCTGAATAATTTTCACAGTTCTGCTTTCCTATGTGTGTCAGTAACCGGGAGTGGTCCCTTAGCTATTCTTGTTCTCTTTTTCTCCATAGATTGTTCATCTGTCTTCCTCCAAATCTAAGCAGAAAAATCTGCAGTAAAACCTGTTGCCGCTAGACATTTTTTCAACCACAGAAGCATAGCATTACCCCAGGGGTGATCCCCTCTGGTGAAAAAAAAAAAAAATACACAAAAAATGAATGTCTATCCCTACAGTTCTGCAGCAGAAAGAATTTCCATCTCCTTTTCTATATCTGTAACTGCAGCAAAAAGGGGCAAAAAAATTCCTTTCTCATGATAGTGGGAAGAAAATACAATCACTATAGTACTCATGAAAGTCCTGTGCCTCATGAATTCATCCCAAGGTGAACTACTCTGCATTGGCAGTGCTGGGAAAACCCACTGTGCGTTTCCTGGGGTGACACCTGGGGTTGGGTCCCCCCTTAAGGCGTCAGCAGCATTCCAAGGACCAGGATAGAGCCTTGGCTGCTGTAAATCAGCCTAAATACATCGACTCTGATTCACTGCTTTGATTTACTGCGGTGGAGAATCTGGGTCTGTACGTTAAAGACTGGCCACGGGAAGGTATGTCAAGGCTGTGGAGATATACTCTCCACAATTTGGATCAAAGTAATGAGCACTCGAGGAGGAATATAAAGAGAACTGAGTTCATTTTAAAATTTATGGGAGCCCTTTATCATTCAAACTCCAATGGAACTGATTGCCTTGAAGATTATAACGCTCATACAGAAGCCAGCCATGGACTGGCTTTTAATCGTTCTCAAAATGGATTTAAAAATACAGTTTAGGAGCTACGACATCAAAAATAAAAAGCTTCATAAGTTCATTCTTAAGAATTTTTGCCTTTGGTGTAAGGAAGACATTTTCTGTGTTGAAAAATCTACAGTTCTAGATCTTGGCACCAATCTTTAGGGAAGGGATTATTCTATATATGTGGTTGTACATCACCTAGTGAAGGGAAGTCCAAGGCTATAATTAGGCATCTCTCAGTGTCATCATGTTAGGTATCTTTGGATAATTGTTGCTACCCACACAGTTATCCATATGTTTTACAGCTAAGTATGATTAATTCTCCTCTTCTTCAATACAGTAAGTATTTTATGCAGAAAATACATCTTTATGAACAGGAAAATCCCAGTGTAACAGGAAAATAAAGCTCCTAATCTTGCCATTCTCCTGGGTAAAATTCAGTCCAGTAAATGGCATCGATGTCTTAGTTTCCATGAGTTGTTTCTAGTGACAGGAGGTCCCCCAGATAAGGCAGGCTGCTCAAAATCTACCATCTGTCCAGAAAACAGAGCTTTCTAAAGTTTTAAACAGGCATTGTTTTTTATGTGTGTCTTTTTCCTCTTGCATTAACACCTCTTGAAGAGGGGAGAACATCCCCTAATCATTGTGTGCACTGCTCAGGGACTGCATTCCCAGCCTTGCAAAGAACTGGCGCAACCCTTTCAAAAATGTCTGAGAATGATGAATCGTGGAAGCGGTGAAAAAAATACCAGCTTTCTTTAAAGAGTTGAACACCAAGCAACATGTAATTTATTTTATTAAGCTGTAGAAAGCTGTAGTTTCTTCTCAGTAATGTGCAAAATGCTTGCTTAAATCCCCAGCCTCTTGTTTGTTAGGTGGCAATCCTGTCCGCTCTCTGACCAGCCTACATCCCCACCTGCCCCAAGCTCACACGAGGCTTACCAGCAGGGAAAACAGCTGAAAATTGCAGTTATTAGTCACTATTCTCCTCTTCTCGTGAGTCATTAACATCAATTACTAACCACTGCGTTGTCAATTAAGACTATCACTTGCTGCTATTCACTGCTAATGTGCTAATTGTCATCAATTTACTGCTTCAATTATGTGGTCATATACTTGCCTCGAGGTATACTGATTTGATATAAGGATCTTGAGGAGAAACATACTCTCTGCGTGATTTTAATGCATGTAAAGAAACTCAGAGTGAGTCTGAACACGTTGGATGTACTTGCAGTATGCTCCTAGTGAAAAATTATTCCAACAGACAGATGACGGTAAGGTAGAAAAGAAGTGTTTAAGCTGAGTATTTTATAGGATTCCTGTTTATTCTTTACCCTTCCACTGAAACTATAATGGTGTTTCACCTGAAATAGATTCATAGATCTTGTTCACTCTGTAATCATGTATATATTTTTGCCTAATTATATCTGATTGCTTACTGCATGTTGTACTTTCTAATGAGCATTGAATTATTAATCCACTGCCTAGCCTGGCCCCTCATACAAAAGGGAAAGACGTCTGGTGTCATTGAAGCACAGCCTTTTGTGTTCCCTTCAAGAAGCAGAAGAAAACTTTAGGATTCATCAGGGTGTCAAATTCTTACTACACACATAACCGAGTTCTTTTTGACAGGTTTTAAATAACATGTTTTTGGTGTGCTTTATCTGACACTAAGCTGCCCTGAAAATATTAGAGCAAGTCTGCTAGCGAGAATAAAATCAGACAATCTCATAAAAAAAAAAAAAATCTGTTTCTCTCCCAACCTTATTTTTCAATCCTTAGGCAAACAACCTTGTAGACTGCATGAAATAGTTTAATTTTTTCCTGTGTAGTTGCTCAGCGATACAAGGAAACAAAGCAGAGACATGCTTATCTATAGCAAGGGTCCAGTGAAAATGATGCATTATTTTCTCATCAAAGGGATACTGATAGTTCAGCTAAGCCTTACTATAATATCCTGATGGGCACCTGATTTCCAAGGGCAATATTTATTGGGGGCCGGAGGGGGGAATCATCACCCAAATCCTTTCAGCAACCGACTGATTCTCACCAACCCTCTGTTTTGCAGGTGGAGGCCGTGCAGTAAATGCTTCCCATCACCAGCTCTGCTGCTGCCCGTTGAGTGGTCAGGTAGGGTGGGTGCCGGGGGATCTGGGAGGGAGGGGGGAGACACCACGTGCAGGTCTGATCTGTGATGTTCTAGCTGGAACACTTTTTAGGATGTTTGCCATGGATACAAGTGTCTTTAAGCTGAGGTTGGTGCTTATCCTGCTTTTCATGGAGTGGGCTTTGGAAAGAGTGATGGCAATTTGTTGTTAAGTAACGGTTCTCGTTAGCGGTGTGAAATCTGTTGTCCTATCTCCTTGTTACTAGCAGTTGGTCTGGTGCAACCTGTTATTGCTGTATGTATTTAATTTCTGCATGTGCAGAAAGTTTTGGTGCATTTCTCTGGCTGTTAACTTGTGTTTTAGCGATGCAGTCTGCATGTCCAACCTTTATGTCACCTGGTATTTTAATATATGGGGGGGGTTTTGGTTTTGAATTTTTTAAGCTTTTATCGTCTCTCTAAACCTCTTCTCCAGACGCTCTGCTTGCAAGGGACAATGTAAATGGCTGTTTTAGTAGCTGGCATCTTTGCTTTCTCTTGACTTGTTCCAATTTAATGCTAAAGTTGTTTCTTATCTGTAAAGGTATACCAGCTTTGGATGAAAAGGGATGATACCGGTACAATAAATGAAGATGTCCGTTGGTTTGTTTAGGGGCATTTTAGATCAGCTAGAGGAAAATTTGGAGAAGAGAGGCCAGTTTCAAATGTTTTAGAACTGTTGGCTGAAACATTGCTTTGGCTGTGTCACACATGGGCTTCACTGGAACTGAGTAGTGTAAATGCTGGTCTGTTTTTTCCAGATCTAGATTTATTTCTTTTTGCTTGTCTGTTCTCTTATATCTGTTCTGGGACAAAAATTTCTGGAAAATAATAACCCAATAGAGGCTACAGATTCTGTACATTGTAATTGTTGCTTGTTGAAATTAGTTTAATATAAGAATTGTATTTTTCCCCTTCAAATATGCTTTCTGTGTAAACATACTTGAAATGTGATTCTGTATTTGGGGATGCAGTAGTAGATGCGGTGTCGCGAAGGGCAGCAATCCCTTACGCACATGCGCCTTCCTCTGCCTGCGCAACCCAGCCGGACTGTGCTAAGGAAGCCGCTGACTCCAGAGTGTGCTCTGGTATCAACATGGTGTGGTCTTGTTGCAAGTTGGGACATCAGCGCAGGCCTTGACCCCCTCTGAACATACAATATCTACATGTAGCCTAGCAAGCCAAACCAGATCAGCTTTGTATAGCCAAACTGAACTTTCTAGAACTTTAAAAAGCATTAGAAGACACAGTTTGTTGATGTGTAAACTTCTCCCAGACTCCCTAAACTGGCTAGTTAAAATATCATTGCTACAGTCTACGCTCTCATTTTCTGGGACCACTGGGTTTACAACCAGCAACCTCATATTTTATTTTGGGCCTCAAAGACGGAAGGGATCAGTAGACATGGACTGACCATGAATGTCTCCAGCCCTGCAGAGTTTACATCTGACAACTATTTTTCCTTCACAAGCATTCCTCTTTGATCTCATCTCTAAAGCAAAACCTGAAAACGACAAGGCATCTGTTTCCAGAACCTTCGCTCTACAGTAGCCCTGTGAGCGCTTTAGCAGTGAATACCTGCTCGTTCACATTGCAATTTAAAGCTATTTAAAACATCTACATAAACTGGGAACCACACCCTTCAGAGCTTCCTGTGTGTGTATACAACTGGGGACTTCCGAGAACCTGCTTTAAAAAAAATATAACCTGACACCCATAAGAAGGACAGGAGAGAAGCATACTGTTTGTGAAGACTTAGTCAAAATCTCTTCCATGTTAACTGTTGGGAGTGGTGAGGGAAGTGGAACCACAACAGCTGTGGAGATGTTCCTTGATAGTGACAGTGCTGGTATCTGGTCTCAGTTACGGCATCTGCATGCTACTGAGATACAAAACGGTTGCTAGCAATAGAGGCTTGGCTGGGCTTAGTACTCCCTGTGCCAGGGGATGAGGCAGAGATGTTAAAAAAAAAAAAAAAAAAAAAAAAGGCATTTGCAGAGCCTTGGTGTATGTATGCAGGGGGATTGCAGCTAGGCGAGGCAGATGGGTGTGTTTTAATGTGACAGGTCTGGAGAATAATGGTCTTCTCCTGACCTTGCTCTCCCAACTGTAAACTCCTACTCCAGATGTAAAAGGCTGCAGTTAAAATTAAAGATCTTTTCCTTTCCATCCTGCTTGTTGCAGGTCGCCACTTGAATCCCAATTAACATGTTGATTTATTTTAACTGTAACTGTAAAAGTAGTGATCATCCTTTATTAATGGTGGGGAAGGGGAGAAATAAACAGCCCATAAATTACGTTAGGATCAGATGCTCAGATGGAAACTGTTGGGTAGATCTCTAAGGACCAAGACGAAAGAGAGGGAAAGTCTGATATTCTGTCTAGGAACTTGAAGTTGTTGTTTACTTAAGAAACATAAATAACAAGAAATTGCCAAAGTTGGGGTTTGGGTTTGGTTTGGGTTGTTTTGGGTTTTTTTTTTTTTTTTTGGGGGGGGGGGGGGGGAGGAGTTCAAAACTTTTCTTCCTCAAACAATTTCCTGTAGTCCTAAAAATTATTTGAAAGATTTGAATACATATTCTTTTCCTTTTGAAAAATTCTATGCAGTTTTATTATTTAGGTAGGTAATACCACAAACACAGATGGCATTTCCCCTTCCCTTGTCTCCTCCCAATCTGTTCTCTTTTCTGGGTTAATACCTTCTCCCACTCTGCTCTTCTATTTCAATATAGTGTTTAAAAATAAAATGGCAGATCTCTTTGCTTTTCCTCTCCATGTCTTCACATCTATATTTTGACTTTGTTACCTTTGGCTTACCTCGTCTGCCTACATAGAAAGCTTTTTTTGTTTTGTTTGTCAGATTTTCTGTATAACTTTTCCTAGAACTTGGAGAAAGCACTTGTTAAAGAGTAACTTTCCTGCCTTTCAACCCAATTCACTTTTTCTTGACAAGTTTTGTTCTTTATAATTTTATAACTGTGACTTACAAACAGAATACAAGTGAGGAGTCAAGGGGAAGAAGAAACGGGGGTGGCAGAAAACGAAAGTATGTGTTTTAGTTTCAGTTTCTGCCTGCAATCATGACACTAGGTCCATTTTTTCTCTGTTACAGTTAAAGGTATTGAATTTGGAGATTCATGCATGAACTAAAAATTGACAGGAAAAAAAAATCAGTTTAGTGAAATCCAAAGAAAGTTCTTACAATGAAATTGTGTGGGGAGTGGGGTGTCAGATTGATCCGTAACAGAACTTTTTCCCTTAAAAAATGTTGTAGAACCACAGTATTTTCTTAAAGAAAAACCAAAACAACCACAGCACCAAAAAACCCACAAAAATTTCAAGAAGAAAATATTGTTCACAATGTAAAAGTTAAAACATAGCATTTTGAAAACAGAAGTGAAACTCTTGTCGTCTTCAAAACATCATGCTTCATTTTGGAAGTACTCCAGAAGAAATCGTTTACGACTTTCAAATGAACCTGTTTTGTTTTTTTTGCTCTAACAGCATTCTTTTAGCCAGAATCTGTTTTGAATACTGTCAGTTTCCTCAAGAATGGTCGATTTGATTGATTTACCACGAAGAGAATAATATTTAAAAAAAAATCCAATTGCAGTTGTGGTGTTTCCCTGTCCCACTAACACAAAAAGGGTTCATGCCAGCCCATCCCATCATTTGCAAACTTTTTGTCACGTTCTGTCACAGCAGGGATCAATATTTGCCACGGTGCCAAGGCGGCAGTTCCATATGCTGCCTCTGCTACCAGCGCCTTGCACGGAGGGTACGGCAAAAATAACGCTGCGGCTCTACCGCTGCTGTCCCTCAGGGGAGGTTAGGGCCATGGAGCTCTGCAAATGGACGTGGGCTCCTGGTAAGGCACAAGCGGTCACGTTTCTGTTGGTAGAAAAGGCAGCCAGCAGCTTCACCATGGGTAGCTTGGGGCCATGATGACTTGCCTTTTGTTTTAGTGGGAGTTGGGTAGGTGTTTGGGTGTTTAACACCACTCCAACAGTTTTGCAGGCTGCTTAATCCACAAAAAGCTTGTAATTATCTGAGTGTTTCCCTCTGGACTTCTTAGCATGTGTTGGTGTCTGGCTCTCTCGTCATAGCATATGCTATCCATTTTCCAAATCTATTACAAACCAATAAAAGATAACTTCTGCAGAGTCAGGTTGCATGACTACCCTTTCACGTGCCATGTGGTCTTTGTTTATCGTGTCCTCCATTAAGTTACATGAGTAAAAATGCCATAGCAACACAGTGCTACAGTTACAGATAACGAAGCGATGTACTGATTGCCAGAGAACATATACTAATTAAAGATAGCTCACCAGTTTCATCCCTTGCTGCATTACGAGCAGAAAGGGAAAAGGCAGCAGGTGCAAAGGTGGTGCAAGTTAGTCAGTCACTTGACAAAATGTGTGGAGAAAACCTGTTGTGTGCTGCTTGTTTGACACTGGTGCTAGGTGAGTTGATTACAAAATTGTTCTTTCTGAGAACCCAAAATCAATCACAAAAGTTTCCCTTGACCTAATGAATCTTTTAGACCTTTGTTTCTAAAAAATGTGCCATTGTGACCAGTAAAGAATTTATATCGACACACTGGTTGAGACAATGTGTTTTCTGAAGGCCAGATCTGGTGGCTATGGGTGTTGGTTTGATTGATATCCATTGACTTTAATATTGAATTTCCAGCTGCAGCTACTTTCTTGTATTAAAGCCACTTTGGAATCTGCATTGTTTCTATTCTCTTAAAAGCAGTTTAGGTTTTTTTCCTGACAACAGATGAAGTTCAGACAGTCATTTTGTCACAGTAAAAAGATTATTTTATTTCTTAGACCACTTGTATGACCTCGTGCTTTTCACTTGTAGATAATTAGTCCAGAAAGTGTATAACTATAAAATGCCTTTTTTTTTTTTTTTCCCCCCTCTATGCGCCTGTGCTTCACAGTAACACAGTGTGGACAGGCTCGGCTTCCCAGGCAGTAGGAGAGGTGACCAGACACATCCAGCCATGATGAGTTCCTGGGAAGGGCTCTCCTCTTGTGGCCTCTCGTGGTATTCTGCTTCTCCCTCAAGCATCAGGATTTTCCTAGGAGCTGAGGACTTGATCTGAATAGGAGCTTTCATGAAAACGAGCTGAAAACAGTGGTTGCTGTGGTTCTGAACACAGCCCATCACTTTTTATTACAACTTTAGCACACCGTGATACCTCTGTTGCTCATATCTTACTTTTCCTTAAAGAAGATGCCAGACATGCACAAATTGTCAAAGCCAACAGCTGATTACTCCACCTCAAAACATGTTGTAAAGCAGTTTGTCTTGGGAGCCATTCTCCTGAGGAATGAGGTTTAGCTCTTCCCAGGCAGAGGAAAGAAGTGATCACGGTTCTCTCAAACTGGAAGGCAGAATCTCACCAAGTCATCATTTTCCCCCATAATTTTGTGGTTCCAACCCTTAGCTTTCCCATTCTTTTTACTTGTGAATAGTTTTTCACCTTATATTGTGTAGCATCCCATTCTTATATGGTTTTCACCATAATTACTTACTAGTTGGACAACATACTGCTTACCACAAAGCACTCAGTCAGTGGCCTGGTGCTCTCTGACCTCTTGAAATCCCTTCAAGAGAGATTATTCTGCAGTAGTAATCTGGCAAACAGAGACAAGCCCGCTTGCTGCCTCTACAAAACAGGAAAGTGTATTGTCTCTGATGTATTAAAATGATTTGACACCATCATTTAAGCAACTGGATATGCAGCTATGGAAGAATACATGCAGACAGAAAATTAAATTGTATAGATCATGATCATCTCAGGGTTGATTAAATGGAACGAGAGTGCATTTCCTCTTTCATAAGGAAAGAGGCTTAACATTAAAAAAACCTAATCTTTTCTAAGATAAAGTTCATTAACACAATGATTATTCATTTGGCTTTTATAATGATACTGCTGCTTAATCACCAGAACATTGCTTCCTGTGCTCTAGGAGAACCAGCAGGAAACATTTGAAGAGACAGAGCTGGTGCTAATGCAGCAGCAGACAGAATGGCAATCTCAGTGCTTTTCATTTTCAAAGTGGCATCGTATTCCTGCTCAGGTTTCTAAAAACCTACCCGTCAAACAGCATGAGCTTTAAAACCAACATTAAATTTATACAGCAATGAAGCCTCAGGTTTCCTGTTTCTACACAGTTAACATCTAAGTTTCCTCCTGGGTCCATTTCCATTATTTATTATATTATTTGCCTAGAGTAGCACCCTAGAGGAGCATTGTAATCAGGAACTGAGGCTGTGTTGGGAGAAATACAGTATAGTCACTCCAGAGTTGGTATGGCCTCTTGAGTTTATAATCCTAATAAACAAGGCAAACAGTAATAGAGATAAACAAATGTTGGAGGTAGTTGTCTGGTTAATGACTTCCTTTCACTGCAGTTTTGATTCCCCACTTCATGCTCCTGCACAGTTTCAACCAAGTCTCCTACGCTCAGCTGCCTGGGTCAATTTGAAGCTCCAATGTCAATCCAATGTTCCCTTCCTCCACCTGCTGAACGTGTTTATTTGAGCTTTCACTTAACCTTCACTTCTCATATACATCCTTTGTTGTTATCTTCCTTCATCTTTCTCTCCTGAAGCTTCTGTTGCTGCTGATGGACCAGCTCACACAGGTCCATGCCTGGCCTCTGGCATCAGGGTCAGGTTGGTCTCCTGCTGCCACTTCAGATGCCGTTGACCAATCTTGCTTTGTTTCCTCTCCCTGGCAATATTAGAAGGTAGGGCTTGGAGTAATTGCACCCTTTTTCTTTTTTTTTGTTAGAGTGTTTTTCCTCTAAGAAACAGAGGGGGGAAAGGGAGTAGTTGGGAGATGTCTACAAAGAAAGAGGAAGGAATTTGGAAAGCAAGTGTGGGGGATTTTAGGAGCTGATGATGTTGTCAGCATAGGGCAGGACAGGATCTGCCTGCAGACATACCAGAGCCCTTTCTCCTTGATGAAAGTGAATGCACCAGAAGTCAGCAAAGGCTTCCATTCACCAGCAGAAGAGTTCACAGAAATACTGTGTTCTTTAGGCTGCTGTTCACAAGCATTTGTTTGCTTATTTTTACCTTTCAAGAAAGCAAAAAGTCTTACAATGAGCATGATTCTTGCTCACAGAAAATGTCCATTAGGATGGAGAGAACTGGAATACACACCTGAGTAACTCTATCTGCACACATGCTTATAAGGTTGAAATCAAAGCATCGCAGTCTGAGCCCACATGAGCTTACCAAAGACGTGTGCTAACTCTCACTGCACAGCCTCGCTGTAGCCTGGTACGATCCGAGCAGGGAGATGGGATGCCTTCTGCCGCTTCTCCCATGAAACTTTTTTGGCAAGCAACATCTCACACTGCTAGCTTGTGCCCCCAGTTAGTACAAAAACTTTATACTGGATTCTTCATTCTCTGCACTGTGCTAACACGTGAAGTGACTGATAAAATTACAGCAAATCACAGAATGGTAGGGGTTGGAAGGGACCTCTGTGGGTCATCTAGTCCAACCCCCAAATCAGTCTTGTTTGCTTCTGCTTCCTTCAAGACTTAATATGCACAAGAAGGGGCAATTAGGAAGTGGTTTGTTTTGCCTAAGATCTTCTAAAGGAATTTACATTCTGTTTGTGCTATCCTCTCTTAATTATAGGCTCTGTCCCTCCGTGTTCTTGCTCCCTGGGGATAATTTTATGGCTGTACTCAGCAGGGACAGTAAGTACCTTTGTTTCTTGTACCTGCTCACTGCAACAGTGAGAAAGCTGGACTAAAACAATTAAGGAAAGTGTAACAACACTCTTTTGCTCTAATTGGAGCTGTCATAATCCAAATTAGCTGATCAAAATATTCTCACAAGAGATCTGGTATTGAAGTCCACAGAAATGGTTAAACGGTTTAATCTGAGAGCAGAACTTTTGTTTACCAGTATGTGTTGCCACACAAATGCATGGACTCACCTCGGAGGATCATACTTAACACCTGCACTTAGGAGGCCTAGGAGAGTTCTGGGTCTGCTTTGGACCCTTTCCATAAGCTCGGCCAAGTCTTCTGAAGGATTGGTAACAATTCTCAGGTGCTTTATAGATGTAATTAAATGTTTAGTTCTTCCTTCTCCTGCTGCTCTTGGGTTTATGAGATGGGCTCTGAGGCTGTTAACCCACTCCAGCTGTGGAGGAAGGCTTTGAGCTGGGCATTGACTTCAAAGGTCCTTTCTGAGGTCCCTCAGCGATGGGTGTACTGAGCTGTCTGAGAGGTCTGGTCAGAGTGAGCAGATGTTATCTGTGGCTGTAACAGGGTGTTGAGGTTGTGAAGACCTGTTAGATGTTCTCGTTCAGCTGCACTTTGACAGAACTCACATGTGAGTGTGAATTGAGCTTTCTTGGCACTTAAGGCTGACGTCCAGTACTCTTGAAGATGTCAGCAAGCAAACCTTTCTGGAGGCTGCCAAGGCACTCGGAATTTGGTCAGCCCCAGATTAAGCAGCAGTTTAGCAAAAGCTCAGTGAATGATATTTTGGATAAATCTCCTAAAAGAAGAGTTGAGCAAAATTTGATACTCTAGAATGGAATAGTGTTTCCCTGCACTCAGAACACTATAAGAATAAATACATTCAAGACTAAGGAGATGCTATTCAGGATCATTAGAAGCATCTTACCTCTACTTCAATGCATTGCATCATTCCAAAGGTTTGGGTAGAATTTTTTTTCCAAATCTGTGCCTTGTTCTTTTCTTTTCCCTCTCAAACCCTTTAGTATCCACCTTCTGTAACACTCAAAGGAAAATGACAGCACTTTCTTTAAATGAAGATAGAAATGTGTGAACAGCTGTCTTATTCTTCTCCCTCTACAGTCACACGCATAAGAAAATGAGAAAGATTTACTACAGGTCATTGCTTCTGCATTTAATTATGTATTTATTTAGTTGAATTTACAAAAGTGTAAGAATCACCAATCATATGCTCTGGGCGCTTCTAGCTATTAATTGAAAACTCAATATGCCATACAATTAAGGCAAACAAAGCAAGACTGAAAAGCTTCTCAGTAAATAAGCGAACCACGATGCCTGTTTACAGCCACTGAAGAAGTCACCAAAACCATGTGTTGGCACATGAGATGAGCTGCGAGTGCAGGATGAAGGCATGTGCTCTGCTGCCAAGACCTGCTTCCCTTGGGGCAGGATTGCCCGGCTCTTCCAGTAGAGTGGACCAGGCAGGAGAGAGCCAGGGAGCAGCAAAACATGAATGTTCTTCAAATCGAAACAATCCGCTATCAACTTCAATGAGGATTTTGCTCGCAGGCAACTTTCTTTCCCAAGACATCTCTTACATAGTTCTTACAGCATAAATCGCCCCTCATTCTTCAGTTTTAAAGAAAATAAATGATGCTTTCAGCCCAGTCCTTTTCATTCTCTCTGACTGATATCAGAAAAGCAATGGTGCTGGTTATGTCTATGTAGATACAGTCTTGCAGTGCAGATGTGTTATTTAAATTACAATGCTGGGAATACATTTGTGTCAGTAGCTTTCCATCTCCTCTACCAAGCATTAAAGTTCCGATCGGAAGAAAGTACTGTTCCATGAGCATCACTGTATTTTCCTCTTTTCACAAGTCAGTTTGCTACATCTGAAGAGCTTACTCATGCATTCCCATCCAGCTCATTTTTATTACAGCTATGTGTTTGTTATAGATAAGCTCCAAGGATGCAGCTGAAATCTGGGCTCTTTCCAGCTCCCATGTATTTTCCCAGGTTTTAATCGTTATATAACACAGTGTTATGACACAAGCTCCCTCTTGCTGAAATAAAATTGCCAAACTCAGTTTATCGAATTTTTCAAGGGTATAAAGTTCAGATAAGAAAAGTTGAGATAGTAATCAAAAATGTCAGTGAGAATTATTTAAGTTTCTGAAAGCATAAAAGGTTTTTTCCTTATTTTTCTTTCCTTTTCTTTTTCTTACAGTATCCTGATTTCCCAAATACTTAATATTTGGGGAAATCTCTTCTTCATGGACTGCTCTTCTTTTCCGTCCCTTCTAACAGAAAACCTGCCAGTAGCATTGCATTGTCTCTGCGGAGAAAATCCAGTGGTCGCTCCTCAGTCACTGGAAATAGGCACCTGCTAACTGAAGTAATTAACAGCAGAGTGGGAATCTGATGAGCTTATTGCAGAAGGCAGCCCTTGTTTGGCCCAGAAGCTGCTACCTAATGAGTGACATTAGAGAAGACAAGGTCAGATTTATTTCTCAAAGGCACACAGCCGAAGGGGAGACGATAAAATCATAGCAAGGGAAATTTTCATTAAATACTGGGGGGGAGGGGGAATATTCACACTGAGGATAGTCAGACACTGGAATGCGTTGCCCAGAGAGGCTGTGGAAACTGTAATTGAAGATGATCAGAATTCAGACCACTTGGTCGTGGCCAAATTAGAGCCACTTTCAGTATTGGTCTTTCTCTGAGTGCTGGGGTTGGACCAGATGACCTCCAGATGTCCCTTTCAATCCAAATTGCTCTGCAGTTGTAACATCTTCTTGGTTTCTCTCCATGTCAGGCAAATGTTTAGCACCCAGAGAAGACAGTCTCAGTAATTTCAACCCTTTTTTTATCCCTCCCTGCACTTTTTCCATCTGCACAGTCATTATTCCAGATGCATCATGTCTTGCTGTCATGGGAGATAGTCATTGTAATAATTTTCAGAAAAAATCAGCATAATTCTGGATGCTTAATACTCTACCCCCCAAAAAAAAAGACAGAAGGTGGGAAAGCTGTTCTTCTGTCCTAGGATTTTCACTGCTAGTCTTGCCAAGTCTCACCAATGTGCAATTCAACATTCATCAAACACTAACATTTACCATTCCTTTTTTTAAAAAAAATCAATTTAATAAAACGTGGATGCCATGATATCTGTCAAAGATAGTATGAGGGATTATGGGATTTTATGAATAGGTTACTGGTAGTAACTCAGTGACTCCTTCCTCAGTATTTCCCTCTCGCTAATTAACTTGGCTTATCCCTTATACCACTCTATGGGATGGTGTGACTGATGGTGTCGGATGAAGTTGAAAGAAATACTCAAACGTTAAGAAGGGCTGAAGAAAAGATGATTTGTGGCAACATACTCCAAGGCTATAACTGATCTCATGTTAAGTGTTACAGGCAAATATCTCACATAGTAAATATCCTGTGTTTTGGAAATCATCATTTCTCTGGATATGATAATAGACTTCCTGCAAATTCCGCAGGATCAGAGGCATTGATCACATTTACTTGGCCTGCAGCAGTCAACCAGGTAACAGAAAAAAGGGGAAAGCCTGCAGACATTGTCAGGACATCGCGCACAGATGCGACTTCTCCTCCCTTTCAGTAAGCAGTTAGAACATAAACGCTACAGTTAGTTATACAATTAATTTTCACCCGAAGTAGCAAAGGAGTGGTTGTTCATATGACTTATAAATGTCTCATCTTTACTGGAATACTACTGTCTCCTTGCACACAACTCATTATCTGAAAAGGATAGATGTTGCGTGTTTGACATTTTCAAGCAAAAAATAAAGACTTTTAATCCAGATGATGCGGACAACATTGCTGCTGCTGCCATTTATAGATTCAGAGATGAGTAGTACATCCAGCAGTGATGAGTGATGGCTAAAATGGCAGATTGTGTGACAGACTTCAAAGCAGAGAGGAATTCTCTGAATGTGATTCCCTTGATATTTTAGCACTTACAAGTCTGACTTTTATAAGTGTAATATGGCTGAGTGAAAGGCCAAGAAATGTATACATCAATATTTTTGTTGTTACGCTCATTTTAACCAGGACAGCACTAAACTTTGGCTCTCTTCCTCCCTTCCCATCTTCTGCTATCTTTTCATTCCTTTTCCTCCTTCTCGTTTTCTTTTTTCAGTCTAAGAGGAGGAATAAAAGGCAGGTGAAAGGCAGGAAAGGGAGAATTGTCCCAGAATATCTAGAATCTTGTTGGCGTGGTACAGATACAAGGTATCTGTACTTCAGACCTTTACCAGGTCATAACAGAAATTCAGTCAATAGTACCATACGTTAGTGCACACCAGTCACACTGTAGGAAATTTTGGATCTTACATTTGAGACGTCCTGACATGTTTTCTCCATTGCTTCTTTCATTTATGAGTCACCAAAGGAGTAGTTTCTAATTACAGAGTTAGAATGGACAAAATAGGTCTTTCTCCTCTTCATACTTCACGGTACCCACACGGCAGTTCACATGGTGTAGTTCCAGGTAGTCCTGCAAGGAGTAGGGTGTTGGAGTCAACGATCCTTATCGGTCCCTTCCAACTCAAGATATTCCATAACTCTCTGATTCTGATTCCTATCACCACCACTGCACTCTGCAGTCACGATGGTTGACATTCAGCTGCAGAGCAAAACTCAAAGCGTACCTGAGATTATTCCTAGCTGTTCTGCTAATCACGAATTTTTCAGTGGTAAATTGACTGAAAAAATAGGTAAAACTATTTTGATAATTAGAAGTTAATAAAACCTTGAAGCTGCTTACCCAAGAGTCAGTAACCATAGATATACACTAAGTAGTTTAAATACATAGCACTGTTAATTACTAATGCAAATTCATAAAGAAAAAACTGATGGTACAGTTATATAGAGAGAATACATGTTATCTCTTTTCTGCAGATAATTTTTATTTCCAGAAATCTATTAAGAAAGACCATTATTCAGCTGTGTAAATTCATTAAAAGTCCTTTTGTATATAGAGTTGAGAGTTGAAAAACAATTATGCAAAGAGTTTCTGGACTGGCCAGGAAGACTAGTCAGAGCCTTCATAAAACACAGGGTGAGGTTTTTGAAGAATCACCAGAAAAATTGTATTGAAGCCCTCCTGAGCCCTGGGGCACAAGCTAAAGCAGACACCAGATGCATGCAGAGCTCCTTGAAAATAATGTTGGTGGAGCCTCACAGCAGGGCAGAGGGGAGCTCTGAGCTCTTGCCGTGGCGTGCCAGCACTGAGAAGAACCGACCTGTACAAATGTGTATGGGGGCAGTTGGGGGGGAATGTTGGTGAAAGGAAGAGTTAGCAATGGCTTTTACTGTATTGCTTCCCCAGGCGTCCCTGCGACTTGGGTGTAGGGGCCAGGATTCACAATATCTTGGTGGTGAAGGATCTGAGGCAAACATTTAC
Source organism: Opisthocomus hoazin (assembly GCF_030867145.1). Taxonomy (NCBI): domain Eukaryota; kingdom Metazoa; phylum Chordata; class Aves; order Opisthocomiformes; family Opisthocomidae; genus Opisthocomus; species Opisthocomus hoazin. Next base: position 3,112,845 of record NC_134424.1, on the reverse strand, counting down.
TCTGTCATGAAAAGTGGAACTGGCATCTCTGCAGATATGAGTATAAATTCATGTAACTCTTAAATTCTCACCTAAACGTTCTATGAGATTTCAGACAGGACCAGGGTAATACTACAAATCTAGCTGCTGGCTTTCTGCGCTTCAATGCATTTCATTGAGTTTACACACAGCAAAAACTGAAATGTTTGGAGAGAATGATAGAAGTAAAGTGAACTTCAAGGCATGAATATTTGGTATTCTAATATTCATTAAAATGCAGTAATCATGTGACTATATCAATTCTAGCACATTAGCTTGCTTCAATCTTTAAATTCTAGATAAATTTTTATACTGATTAATTAAAACAAAAGAAACTACACTTGAAATGTCTTCTTTATTCTTAATCCTTTTCCCCCATTACCTGAGTGCTTCTCTTTCAAGCAGGGGAATATCATTTATAGTGAATCAGACACCTTCTGAATGGGGTGATCTGTGGAGAAATGAGACTGTGCAACAAAAAAAAAAAAGGAAAATGTTGTGTGTCTCTTTCATCTTCAGAATGGTGACCTTAATAAGTGAGCTCCTGAAAAGAAACACCTGCATCCTGAAATTAAGCATTCAAGGCATCACTGTGATAATCCAGTTCACCTACGCTAGGAAGTGTAAAGCAAAAAGCATCTTGTGAATAATATTTAATACCACTGTTGTAGGGCCTTGGTGTTGAGGGTTGGATTTCTTTTGTCCATGTGCAGTGTTATGGGTTAGTTCTACACGAAGTTGTCTTTGGACCAGAAGAATCCAAACAGAAGCTTATACTGTAGTCAGGATTTCCCAGGGATATCACTGCAAACTGGACTGGGTGTTGTGCAAAACAAATAAAAATATTTTAGCCAAAATTTTTATAATTTTTTATATGTATATATATATAAAAATGTCTGAGGAGAAGGACTCATTCAGGATAATTAATTCATAAATTAAGATCTGAGATTTTTGGTCTGAGTTTTACCGTGAGTAAAATGGGGATAACAATGTGTCTGTGTTAATTGTAAAGAGCATTTAGGTCTGCCATTGAGGAGTGCCATGGAATTGTAAGGTGGTTTTTATTATTTTATAGAAATCTGGGCTGTTACTGAAGTGCAGCCACCAAAGGGGTGGAAATAGAGTGGGAAGCCATTTTATGCCTACAGTCCTACCTGACACTACCTTTCAGATAAGTGCAAGCCATTCAAAGCGAACTACTCATTTTCCCATGTTCAAACTCAAGGGAAAAAGATTATAAAGAAATTGTTAGATCCATGGAAAGCATGTATATCAAAGGCTACATGTAATGGAACATGCAGCACTTAAGTATAATTTTTTGTTTGTCACAACCTGCTGGACAAATAGATGCTTTTAGTTCACCTCATTGTTGCAAATATTAATAGGATGGCATAGATAAAATATCCTTCTTGGTCTTGGTAGTAAAGCATTTCTGCAAGGTATTTCCACATTTTATATTTTTATTACCACTTCAAAAATTACAGCAATGGCTCAATGAAGAATCTCCAAAATAGATACATGACCTGTGCTGTAATATTAATATGAAATTCAGTAAACTAGTTTCCCTTTCAAAAATACTGTGGATATCTTTTTTAATATAGGTGAAGGGATACCTGATGAATTTTTACATCTGTGCAGCTGAACCAGCTTTGTGAGCTTTAGTGAAAGCGGATTACTTTACTATCCATGTGTACGGTTCCTGGGTTGGTCTGCAATTATGGTATTTTGATAATAGCCTATTTCCAATTCATTTACTCTTTGTTTCTGACTGAGACACCATAGAAATGTTACTGTTCACACTGGTATTTAGGACTTACTTTGAAGAAATAATAACAGGTCTGTTTGTCAGCTTACGGAAACCAACTTAAGGAAATCAGGCTACATCTGAACTGCTTTTTTTTCTGGGTTTTTTTTGTTGTTTTTTTTTTTAACTCAAAGCATATACTCTGTAGTCATTCAAGTGGAAAAGCATGAAATAATCATTTGAAGTGAACAGTTTTAGGAGTGACCCATCAAAAAGACGGAGACAAGGGCCTACTTGGATTATAACTCATTTTGCCTTGCACTTTAACACAGTGAGAGTTGTATTTAAGTCAGCTCATAACAATTTGAAAGTAGGGAGAGAAAATCTCATTTAAGCATTATTAATTCACCTGGAATTTGCACTATTTGCCAGTATTGACATTTTCTCCATTTATATTTCAGTTTAGAGATTAAACATGAGAACACCCAAATATATACAATTGAGAAGACAAAGATATAGATGATGGGATAATATCCATCAGAAAAGGGGCACAGGGTAGTGGTGGGAGCATCAGCTAGCTTATTCCCTCTTTGTTCGCACATGTCAATACATTCCCTTTCTAACAGCACAACAAAGAAAAGTATCAGTAACCTTAAATTACTTTTGCGGTCTTTACAGAGCATCTTGCTAAAAGCAAAATAAATGGAATCCGCCGGGCAGCCAAAAGGAAAAGACTGTCTCAACGTATTTTGTTCTGCTCAAGACAAAACACACTAATCCAAACTCAACCCGCTCCATCGTTGTTTCTATTGTCTGGCAGAAAGCTTAGAGCCACATGAAGAGTCAGCAGCTGGGCAGCTACTGGTGAAATGAGAGCACGTTGGGTATTTGGGAAGAAATCAGTTGTGTAGCCTGTGCAAAACAGAAATCTGATCTTAGCGGCACGAGATCTTCACTCTAATGTAGCCCAAGACTTTGAAGTCAATGGACTTGCTCTCAACTTATGCTGGGTATTCATGGGAAAAAACCTGCTCCAAACACCGAGGAACGAGAGTTGAGTGAGGCCTAGCTGGTTTATAGCAACACAACTTGATAGCAACAGTGGAGGCTGGCAAGCACTGCCTTTTTCTTTCCAGTGAAGAATGATGCTGTCTTCTTGCTTTGTCAGCTCTGTTGAGAGCACTGCAGTAATAGTCAGACTTGCATTAATGGTCCCGTGTTAAACTATTTAAAATAAATAAATAAATAAATACCAGCTGATCAGCTCGTGTTTATGAATGGATGAAACTGATTCCCAATCATTTTCATAGGTCTGTCATCTATGTGCCTCACTGGCTTTAAGTGAAGTGGTTGATTCAGCTCATGTGCTGCAATGTTCACAAGCCCCTATCTTCTTTAATCAATTACTATAAAGCTGTATTTTTCATCTAGTTATGAGGATACAATTTTTTTAAGTTTAATAAGTATATTATACCCTTCCAGAACTTTTAACTTCTGTATAAATAACATATAGTACTGCAGAAAAGCTAATTTTCCTTTCCTTTCCACTGTCCTATTGCTTTTGAGGCAACTAAACTTGAGTTTCTGGAAGTCAGTGAGTGACAGGTTGTCGTTTCATAGATTTTTAAACTAAATTACACTGGTGATGGTCAAAGAGCCAAGTCCTTGAACGATGCGCTTATCCCGACTAAGTAGGTTTCTAATATATTTTCTGCAGAGATGTTTTGTTCCTGCCACTGTTGGCCAGTTTGTAATGTTATTGTTATTAAAATCAATATTTTCAACCTTTTAACATTTGTAGACCCTCAAGGATTTTCCAAGTGAGGTATAAACCACTTTCATAACAAGTTTAACCTACTGGAAATACATTTGCTTTTTTGAGTGGCCTCTCGCATTAGCCACAGCTCAAAAACCACTGTGTGGACCCCTCAGCAGGTCATTTCAGGCAAGTGCTGTGCTACAGAAGAGCAGCAGGCGTACTTGTTTTGTAAAAGACCTTTCAAATTTTACTGCTTCACACTTATATATGACCAACTGAGAACTAAAGTAGGAAAATATACCGTGATTTATACAACTGCATGAAGTGCAGGCAGCAAGGTTCAGTAAAGGCAGATGTGTCATTGAGCTGCTCAAGCTTACAAAAGCAAATAATTGATTAATAGTAATTAGAAAAAAATGCCTAGAGCTTCCATGTCTGCTTTTCTTTTCATTCTCCTGCCTCTAATTCCATCTGCACATGACTATGTTTTATTTCTCCTTGTGCTGAAGAAACCAGCTAATTCTTTCTAGATTCTTACAACATCTTACTATCTTAATTTCTTACTATCCACACTAAAGCTGTCGGTCACAGAGGAGGCAGTGTCGTGTGACTGTGGTATTCCCAGCAGCATGCACATACAAAGTGTGGAAGCCTACAAACTGAGATAAAGATGGGATAAATGCACACAGTGGTAAGCAAGCATGGCACTACGAGCTTCATTACCAGCACAGGGCCAGGATGGAGACAACCCATCAGCTCTTTGCTCCATTACTGGGTGGTCAGTCTGCGTCTGGGTAGAAGTGACAAACTGACTTGCCCTGCCTGCCAGTGAGTTTGGAGCAAACATGCAGTGCGATTCAGGTTTATACAAGCAGGGTGGTGGCTGATGGTAACAACAAGACTTTTTTGTTGTTATTTTCTTAGAAGACCATCAACTAGGCTCAGTTGTAGGACCTGTGAGATTTATGTATGGCAACCATAACAAGAAGTCCAAACAATCACTAGCGTAACACATCAGCAGTCAAAACTGCAAAGACCATGTTTGCTGTAACCTCACACAGACCCTCATCAAAAAATTCAGCTGAGAGCCAGTGACAAAAATGATATTTTAAAATCAAAAGGCAAAGTGACCTTCTCATTGTTTCCGATTCTTTACCTAAGGGCGAAAGGGCGAAACCCATAACTAAATGGTATTAGAGTTGTGGATGAAAGCTCGTGACACTCAGCTGACAGATCAGGAAAGTACAATTTACTTTACAAAATCAAAATTTTGTTGAGAGCTAATGTACAATGATAAGGACTAGCCCATACAACTGAAAGCAGTGCAGTAAAACGGTCCAGCCAGAGCTCAATGAAATAAAGATGAGCCGAGCTGCAGCTGCTCGTTTTTGCTAGAGGCTTGTGGGCTTCAGAAATGGATCTCATCAAGTGAACAATCAACTTTCTTCTGCATGAATTTTAGATTAAATTTAATCAATTAATAGTTTCTTCTTTTTTTTTTTTTTTTTCGCCAAGGAGTAATTCAGTGGAGTTTTACATGGACTTCCCAAGCTATCTTTTTAACCCTGTAGAAATAGAGAAAGGAAGTAGTTGTGGGCTTCTTCTAATTGTTAAATAACACTTTCAAAAGCACAAAAATGACTGCATATGAGGTATTCCATCTCTTCCAAAGGAAGCATGTAACTTCTTACCCTAAGGCTCAATATAGTTGGACTGGCCAGTTCTGAGAGCAGCTGGAGAAGAAGATTGCATAGCTACAGTATCTGCTTTTTGCTTGCAATCAGTAACCAAAGCTGGTAGCTGAGTATCTTTAACTTTTCATTTAAAGTGCAGATGAAACTATTCCTGCAACCGTAGGCACATCTCATCTTCCTTCTCTTATCTGAACAATACATTTCAGCGCTGTCTCCTGGTTTTACAACTCTTTCTTTGAACTCCATTATGAGAAGGACAGAAAGTGCTGTCTATGCAGGGATAATTGCTCCTCAGGATGGAGAAACCTGCGTGCTGCCGAGCCATTTCCAGCAGGGATGAGGAGGACATTTGATTTCTTCTCTCTCTTCCTTAGCGTGTGAGATGCCCTGTGATAATGTTTGATTCCTTCCCAGAGCCTCCTTTGTCTGTGACTTCCTAGCTGGTGGCCTTCTCTGGCCCACCATGAGGGACAGCCATCCCCATGGCCTTCCTGATCTCTTCCTGAGCCCGTGTCCATCAAATCTGGATCCTCAACAAAGCGAGAGCATGATTTCCATCTAGAAAAATGTTCATTGTAAGGCTAGATTGGAAAGGTTGGAGTTCAGAGATGAAATCGGAGCAGGGCCAAACCCTTTTGCTCCGGATGAGCTTCTGGACTCTCTCTCCCACACCATGAAACATAAGGTCAGTCTTCAGAATCGGGTGTCTGATGTGACTGTGGTAACGTTACAATGCGCTAGCTTCCCAGTTTGGCTTTGACTATCGTTTCTACCTGCATAACCGAGGTATTTCTTTTTTTAGAGCATTTAATGAGATTTATTTTTTTCTAAACTGAAGCTATTTATGCTCCAGTTGTATACTTCTTGGCACGCGTATTTCTTGGCATGGCATTGCATCAAAATACCACAGAGGTTCAGGAAAAAAATTAGTAATATTTCAACCTGCTTTCACTTCAAAGATATGTGAAGCTTCCTACTTCCCTTTGATTGAATAACTCTGATTTGGGTACAAGATGAATTTAGCCCTCACCATGAGGATTATGTAAAAAGCTCTTTTACAGTGGGTTTTCAGTTTTGGAAGGAAATACAGAGGCTATGTCTGTGATAACTGTAAAGAGGTCCATGCAGAAAGCTAGATGTTTTCAGTTCAGTTGCCCTAAATTTTTCACATTCTCCTTGCAGTACTTTAGGTGCATACATGGAAGGCATTTTTCCCACTGGAGTTTTGGTACCAATGTGATAAGAATGCGAGGACTGATCATAGACACTTTCCCTATAATTTATTTATAATCACCTAATTAAGTTATTATGAAGTCATCTTAATGGCAGTGTGGATGCAATTAATTTTCTTAGCCTTTCCTTCATAACCAGGATCTCTGACACACGGTTTCCCTGCTAAACCTGCTCTTCGTCAAAAGACATCATATTTTCCACAAGATATTCTGTGATGACCAATTCAAAAACTTACCCTAGGTAAATCTGCAACTGTAACAAAGATTCTTTTTTTTTTTTTTCAGTTTATGTTCAATTCCTCTGGCAATACATTCAAGCAATCTGCTGTATTTCTTTGCTGCTTCCCTATTCTGTGTGGCAAGGCAAAGAAATTGCCTAATCTTTTGTTTTCTCTTTCCTTTCTCGTGTACTTCTTACCTGTTCTAAATTTCCCTTCAAGATTTTTTCTCCCAAGACCTTTTTTCTTCAGTTATTGCCACTTGGTCCAGTAGTCAAAAAGTACAGTGAAGCCTCTGACCGAAGGCCGGCACCTCTGTTGCCAGCAAAAAGATGTCTCGGGTACGACAGAAACCATGCAGACTGTACACAACAGCGTCCATTTTGCTCTTCTGGACTTACTCACTCACATGGCAAAACACCATCCAGCTGCTAAAGATGATCAAAAAGAAAATTCTAAGTTCTTAAGAAAAGAAGCAACGGGAGAGTTGACATGTTGCTACGTATTTTAGTGCCTCTTTTATTCTGAGTAGGATTTCTCTGTTGTTGTCAAGGAAGACTTTCAGGTTTTAGAGCTAATATTCCAGGGGTTTCGCCTTTCCACTACATTATATTTATGTAAAAGGAAAGATTTCCCTCTGGATTTTTCAGATCTTCTCCATTCATGTACTCTTTTACATCATTCCCTTCTAAACAAATGTGACTTCTGCTTTAATAACTTGCCCCAGCTGGGGTCAGATTAAGTCATTCGTCAGCTTACATTCTGTTTGGCAAAACCACCACGCTTCTTAAAATATTTGTTTAAAACTACAGTGAGAGAAGGTTCATAATCCTCAGACCTGAGTTGTGAAATATTAATAACAGAAATCATTTTGTAAGAGGTGAAAGCTTTTTTTTAGCTCGACACGGTCTCACAAGAACATCAGAAGTTATAAAGAAATTTGGATGCTCCTAAACTGAGAAAAATCAGCAGCCAGCAGGGACTTCTTGTCTTGCAAAACATTCACTATTCATCCACTTACAAGAAAATAGAGTAATAACAAGTCTCTTGCAAATAAAGTCTTCAAACCTTTAAACCTTTAAAGCACAAAAGACATGAAGCCATTTCCTTTTCCCCTTTTGGAAATTCTATCTCTGTTGGTAAGCTACAGTAAAATGCCCCAGATTGACTATCAAAATACCATGCACCCATATTATTAAATTTCATGTAATGCCAGTCTGTGTGTATACAGTTTATTTTCCCAACAAACTCTTTTTTATTTTGTCCTTATTCTTGAGTTAATGTCATAAATAGATTTTTACCTCTGCACATCTTATGGATGCTAAAGCCCTAAAGGTGATGGGGACATAACACTTGACTGAAAAAGTATGATTGTGCTTAGAATTAATCTTGAGAAATCACTGTTTTCATTGAAAAGATACAAATATTTAATGGAAAATACACTTCTTACAAATATTTAACACTGTAAAATGCTGGAAATCAGATGTTGGTTAGACAGTAAATTTCTAAAGCCTTTTTCAGTACAAATGTGTTTGCACTGGGTGTCTACAAAATATATTTGTTGGTAATATAATTTTTCTGAACAGTTTTACGGTTTACAAGAAGGCGGTTTAGAATTGCACATAGGAATGTTGAGGTCCTCTGTGCAGTGGAATTACTCCCTGCACTCAGGTAAGACACTTTTGCTTCACGGCCTTATCCTGGATACTCAGCGCTTACCCAAGTATTGCATCTAGAGTCCTGCTGACTCCAAAGCCACCAGCATGATCCTGGTGCAGCTGTGAGCTGGCTGAAATGTTCACACCTTCTGGTGAAGGTTTGAGGGTTCTCCACCGGTCTCAGCTGCAAGTGTCTACGCAGGTCAAAAATTTTAACCCCATATTTGCCTGGTCTGCTGGGCTCCCAGAGCATAAGCTAAAAAACCCCTCTGGCATGCTGCCAGCTACCCAGAGGCTGGCACCATCCTGCTGGTTCACCTGGGTGGTGACAGACCATCATTTGGGGAGATAAGATCAAAAAGGCAGTTGTGTTTTCAGCGGAGAGGAAAGAAACGGCAAGGCTGCCCTACGATTCAGTTTGCCGGTCTGCAGACTGATTGCCTTAATGGCATTCTCATTAAAAGTTCTTGCTGTGAAACACTGTTTTCTTTCCCATTTGGAATTCTCTGCATTAATAATTAGTAGCTACTTTTGGAAGCTATTTATGGAAAGTATTGCTCTTGTGTCACTTCATGTTAGACAAAACAGAAAGCCAGCACTCTACAGACGCAGGCACAGAGCAGATCTGTTCAACATTCTGCTAAGAAATATGAGAGATCTTTTACAGACAACAGAAACTTGGAAAACCCCGCTCCTCCTCCCCAGACTGCCATACTGTTCTAGCAGCAAAGTGAGCGAAGCTGGCTGCACCTACACACGGGAAGGTAAATCTCCTCCCAAGGACTGCCTGGCATGTGGGGAAAGCTCTCCATCCCCTCCCTATTCTGAAATCCTGCAGAAGGCTTCATTTTGCAGTGATGTCAGTCTTCCCTCTTTAAGTGCGTACATGCACGCTCAAATTAAAAACATGGCATTTAGGTCATTAAACCCACACCAGGCAAAGCACACTGAAAGCAAAAAGCCACTGAGGCGAGTCCCTGGGAAGGGAAGGAAGGAGTGGCAGAGCATGCGGGGCTGGCAGCAGCCTGGGTCGGGGCTGCCAGGCAATGGGGATGGGAAAGTTTAATTTTTAGGTAGTGGGAGCAAAACGCTGAATCACTTGGGGAAACAGGGACTGCAGAAGAAATAAGGGCTGCACAAAGAGCTGCATCAAGCAGGGCTAGCAAGGAGAGGACGGGCACACAGGCCCCTGTGTGTCATTGCCAAGCAATCTGAGAAGGACTCCAGCATTAACAAAATGGTTATTTTTTCCTCCTCTCTGCACTATATAAAAAAAGATAGCTGCAATGCAATCTGTTGTTTGAGTAGGGAAGGTGTTGGCGATGGGCAGGGCAGCGTGCTCTCAGGAATCGCTGCTGGTCGAAGCAGGGATCACCAAGCAGGGCTGGTGACGGGGCAGGGTCTCGGCTCCTGCGCCTCACACAGCACCTTCACCGCATCCTCCTCTGTGGGAACAGGGTGAAATCTGGCATCTTAACAGCCTTCCAAAAGGCCAACATTTGTCCCTCAGAAAATAAGGCATTAATCCTAACTCCTGTCTTCCAGACACAACATCATATATACGCGGTGTTGAGTAAGGCTTGCAAACACAAATGTAACCAAAAGCCCCAGTGAAGCTGATGCGCTCTACACCTCTGCTACCTCTCCCACCCCTCTGCAAGCCTGTCCTGGTTATTCTTCTTTTCTTTTTCCCCAGGAAACAAATGCTTTTAATTCAGCCCTGTAAGAGGCAACGATGATTCCAGGGCAGCAACCTCTGTGCCTCCTCATAGACAGAGTCACACAGAACAAAGAGAAGAAAGAGTTTGATAATAATAAGCAATTATAATTATAATTAGCACATATTTAGTGCTTTACATTTTCAAAGCACTGTACAAATATTAACTAATGAATATTTGGTAAGCAAACAGATTTCAAGCTTCTAGAAGATTATTATAAACTATGAGGAAAATATTTTACAGTATCCGCCTGACTTTTTCTCACTCCTACATTTACAAGGCTTTGCTACACCTGTAACTTAATCATAGCAAGCTATTTCGTATTTTTTACTCCTATAGTATTTAAGCACTGATGCCTTTAATTAGAACTTAAGGATTTGGGGTGTGTAGAAATAAGCTCTTTAAAGCATGTTTAAAAGCAAATATTGTGTGGGCAGTGTGGGCAAACATTCGTCTTGTGTAGGCAAATATTTTGCCCCTACATTTTCTTCTTGTTTTAGTACGCTGGAATATGACCTGCCTCAGGTCTGGACTCTGAGACTTAATGAATGCACTGATCCTCCCTATCCATGTGCTTGTTCCCATGCAGAATAACCCAGTTTCACCCATATCTAAATAGTATGCATGAAGTTGATCGAAGTCTCTCCAATCTATTCCACATTTGGCAACTCTGGGGATTCCCACTGGACGTGAATGCTCAGCAGCCATTAAGGACAGGAGGTTTGGTTGGAGACATCGTGCCCTGGTTGATCTTCTGTACTTCCTGCTGGGAAGCTGCGAAAAGCGGAATGGGCATACTCAGAGCAGGATATTTGCAGTTATTTTGCTATAGATTAAGTTGCATGCATCATTTTAGGCAATAGAAACCCAGCTAATACCATCACAGATACCACCTTGTAGTAAACATATAGCTGAAACTGGAGAGGTGGTGTAATTGCTGGTATGAGCTGCTGTCTCCTCCAGGAGCTGAGGTTAACTTTGCTGCTTTGTGGGAATCCTACCAGCTAAAAAACCCCAGAAGAATGTACCTTTCCTTCTCAGCCATCACAGTGATACACCAAATATTGGGTCAGATATTTTTCTTTTATCATGGATGGAATTGTTTGTACTTTGTAGTATTGGTAATGAGAGAAAAGCAGATGCATAGACACAGTGACTGCGCCCGAACCTTTCAGAAGACCTAATAACTCTTTGAAGTTCAGCCACCCAAGTGCTCGCTAAGCCAAAACCTTCAGATTTAAAAATTCTGATGTACATAGTCAAGCTCTTCTAATGAGCATTTCTTGATGGCTGTAATTGGTCTCTTCTTTCCTTGTTTTTGTCCTTGACTTTGAAGTTTTGATTCATTACCTTGTGCAAATTCTCCTCCACACCATGACAAACAATTTCATACCAATGATTCCTCTGGTTCATTTGTATCCAAGTCGCCTTTTTCAAGCTAGCACATCCCTATCTCTTCGTAATCAATTTTCTACTTTCTAAATATCCACAGTTTTGGCACCTGTATAGTAAGCTTTCTTCACATGAAGTGATTAAAGTCTTCAGCTTGCTCTCTTTCTTCCTTCACCTTGTCTGCTTCAGTTTGTGCTTTGAGCAGTAGCTGGGCAGTATATATATATATCTTGCTTCTTAAATTCCCCAGATTATGTGTGATCTCTATATTAGTTTCTCTCCCAATTGCTTCTGCTTCGCTATTCCTTGCACAATACGCACCAAGCATCTGCTTCTGCCATTGCTACTGAAAGCAGAAGTGATTTCTCCTGCCAATTTTCCACTTCCCAAAAAGAAACTGCTCTTTCAAGGCTTGATCTTGTTGTATGCTTTAAAGTCAGTCAGAATATAGGATAAGCGACATGTTACTGAACTGGGGATAAAACAAGAAACACAGATAGAGCAGCCAAAATATTTAATAAAAAGCTCTAATGTGCCCTCTGCTTGACGTGCCAAGAGAAATACCACGTTTCTTGAAGTGACACTGAGCTCTGCCACGAGGAAATCTGGACCCCAAGCACTCAGGCCAGACAAAAGAGTGTTGAACGTGGAGCCAGGCATAGGGACAGATCTGTTTTTTCTGACATTTTTAAATACTTATTTCTGGCTGACCAGAAGTTTAGCTGTTTCTAATCACCAGTGCACAGAAAAGTAATTTTCCCACAAATTTTTCATAGGAAACCTGTCCTATGTTGCAGGGATGTTTTGATATTTTGGAAAGTTCACTTCAATTTCTTGTATCTCTGCTTCCCAAATCAGAGTTCAACATCTATTTAGAGTGTAAAGGTTTCAGGCCAGGACAGCCTTTCACTTATCAAGGGGAAAAATAAAGAACACATTGTTATCAGATAGCATAAATAACAATGTGTAAAGACAAAGCACATGTAGGATGGAAATTTATTTTCTCTCTGGCTAGACTTTACATATAAGGCTTTCCTAACAGGAAAGTAAGTTTATTCAGTGGCTGGCATAGTGAATACCCAGTTGGATGTAAAGGTTTTCAGGCTCTACATTGATACAAATAATCTGTCATAAACAGCTGCTGCACTTAAGTTTAGATAGGGATAGAGGTGAACACAGTGAAAAATGTAACTAAGCAAAAATCAAAGTGAAAAATCAAACTAAATGGTGTTTGGGGTTTTTATTGTTTTAACGTATTGACTAATACTTTCCATCACTGTCACTTCTCCTCTACTGTTCAGAATGTCATTAAAGTCCATATAATGCAAAAAGGTAATCTAAAATTAAGGAAGGGGTGATCTTTACTGTATTTCCAGTTAAGTAGAAGTATAAAGCATCGTAAGTGCTTAATCAAAATCAAGTTTTCTGCCTTACTTTTGGAGGTCCATGTAGTCTTGATGGACTTTGCAAGTCCCTAGCTCCTGCGAACGCAACATCTACATCCTTGCTATCCCCCCCACCACAACTGGCGACGCGTGATGACAGTTTGCTGCACTGTCCCTTAGACAAGGCAACAAAAGAATATGAGCTTAAAGGTTTAGGAGGGAAAATACAGGTAGAAAGAGTCATACATGGGAAACAGATTTCCTTCGTTCTGTGAAGAGCCAGGTTCAGCCTTTAGCCTTTAAAAATCTTACAAAAAGGCAAACCTGATTCTTCTACCTGCTGAAAAGGTACTAAACTGTTTCGATGGTAGGTATCATCAGGCTGCTTCTCAGCAGGGAGCTCTGATTCATCAGCATCAGGGTTTCCCCAAAGCTCTCTGCCTACATCTTCTACTTAGCTTGGCAGGGACATTGTTAGAGAATAAAAGGCTTCTTCCTCGTGTCAAAGGGCTGGCATTCATCAGAATGATAATACTTTTTACCTAGAGCACCTTTTAGATGAGGTTCATGAAGCCTGTAAAGAAGATGATGATAAAGAGAAAAATGTTGCAGGATTTCTTATTATATTTTTGGCACTAAAACTGATACTACATGAAATGAAAGATTTTTCTTTTACAAGTTTCCTTTGGCTTTTACTTTATAAATATTTCTTGGTTAAGCCAGTGAACTGGTTTTCTCATAAAGCATAATCCAAAGCCTGTTAAGGTCAACAGAATGCTTCTTATTAATTTCAGCAGGCTTTGGATCGAGCTCCAAGCACAAGACTGCTCACTGAATCAAAGAGAATCTTTTTGTATTGCCAAAGCAAGACTCACTCCTTGCAGAATCAAGCACATCATGATGAGGGTAGTCTAAAATCCAGTAAATCTTCTGGGAATCTTTCCACTGATAGTTATGGGCTTGGGATCAAGTATGTTGTATCCAGCCTGCAAAATCAAGGGTGTTTTCTGACCAGTGCTGGGCACTGCATACGTTCACCTTCAGGGAAAACAGAACACTTGCGATGTCCTAAAAAGGGGACCTGCTAACCCTCGAGCTGGGCTTATTTATTGTAGCAAGAACTGGGAGTCAAGCAGTTCAGCCACAGCTTGTTACATCCCTACAAATTCCCTCTAGAGCCCCAAACCGAGCACGAGCCGCCTTCACCTTTGATATGCAGGGCTTTTTCGTTGAGGCACGGAGCGTTTAGGTGGCTGCTGTGTTACTACATGGTCATTTCTCAGATTTTCTCCCCTAATTGCTCCTCTGCTTTATAACCTGATGATACTGCCTTCCTCAGTTTCTCCATCCATGCGCTAGCTCCTGCCTCCTGCTCCAGTACAGCCATCCGCCCAAATCCTGCTTCACGCCTTGACTCAGCCGCAGCGACAGCTCAGAAAGGTCCTTCCGAAACTCAAGGCAGGCTTGTCACGCTCTCACTGGAGTTGTTGTTGGGTTTTAGGGTATATTTAGGTTAAAATATGGAACTAAACTAAGCTGTAGTTTCAGAGAATAAAATGAATTTTAAAGGTCTATTTGTCTCTTGTCAAGGAAGAAATCCACTCTCGTTAACTTCAGAAGTATCAGAAAAAGGTGAAGCAGCAGCAAGTTCTCCATGGTCCACTGACAGAGCAGCCTATTAAGTAACTTTACATCCCAAAACATGTCTTAATAGCCAATTTGACTATAAAAGCTAAGTTATCTGAATGACAATAAATGATCAATAACTCCATCGCTTCATTTAATTAAATTTTTATTTTCATTTTCTAAACTGCCATTCAAAAAAATATTTCAGCACAAAAATAGCTATTTGATTAATTCAGAATTTTTCTGATAGCTTCTATTTCCACCAGAAAAAAGCTTCTGTTTTGGGAGGGTTTTTAATGAATAATATGAAGATAATAAGAAAGCATACTCACACTCCCCAGTAAAAGTGAATTCTTATGATTTCACTTTTTTAAAAGGTTACCCAACACCTCTTTTCAAATCGGGAGTTTTATTTGGTGTTGATGTTTTAGTGAATCTTTTATCATTATGTTGACTTTTATTTTCTGCTTCAGACATCAGATTCTAAACCCAGCTGGGTTTTATATAAAAAGTAGCAAAACACCAGGTTCTGGTGATAATTCTGTTGGACTCATGGCTGAATCTCAGTACCGATCTTAGATTTTACAGTGAATTATTGCTTTCATTCTTCTGTGGTTTTCCAGACAGACTTTAAATCCAAATGACATTGTGGGACACAGATTGATATTCATTACCAACATCCATCAGAAGTCCATTCTAACCATGTCCTAGGAGCAGAATTAACATAAAATTAAAGAAATACAATTTAATCATTATCAAACTTGATACTACCTACAAACAGGTAAGAACAAGCCTACCATCAGTTTCAGATTATAGATCTCTGGTCCAGTTTTAAACTGACAATTATTCTGAAAACTCCTTCTAAACACCCTTCTGTACAGAAATACTATCCCTTCAATCATCCAAGTGAAAACCAATTATTTAATATTTGAGCTATGGAGCAACAATATCTGTGTGACAATTAAGGTAAAAACTGAAACCTTGAGCAAAAATAGGTTTTGGTGTGTATCTGTCTGAAATACTGGTAATTCCCAAGGTTTTTTTTAAAAAAAAGAAAAGCATGGCAAACAAAATCTTAGAGAAAGGGTGCATTTGATCAAAAAAAAACAGCGCGTCATTCATTTATAGCACTTCTTGTAATATTCCTTCATCCCCTTCTTCCTTGCTTAGATTTAAAAAAAAAATCTTCTGAGCATTGTAATTGTGGTGTTACCTGTGTCACTTGAATATTTATTTAGTTATCTTACAAAAACAGAAAGTGTTTGTTGTCTCATACTTTCTTTGAAAACATTGAAAAGAACTCATGGCAATTTGTTCTACGCTTCTCATGATTGATTGATTGCAAATATTAGGACAGGGACATTCCTGACCACCAAGTTGATATCAGGTGAAATAAGGGTCAAGATGGTTTGAGTGATGAAGAGTACTACAGCCTGACAAAAATGTACCAACCTACCCGACAGAGTTTTGAGCAACTCTCCGAGTCAGTAATGCCATCAATAAGAGCAGCTGAAGGGTAAACTAACCACACCTCTGTCAGAGACTGCGTCTCTGCTTATATTGAGTGGATGTCATGCAGGAAATTATTTAAATATATGTAAATAAGGTGTACTTAAAGAATGAAATTAACTACAGCCAAGCTGAAGAAATTATTGAGCAATTATTTCTCTCCAGTTTCTCCTTCCTTAGGAGAAGGAGGGTTACCTCTGGTTTGCTCTCTGTATCACTAGATGCCTGCACTTGAAAGAGGTGCATTGTCAGTGCTGACACTATTTCAGACGCTGTTGCACAGGTCCTACTGACCTGGTACGTGGCTCTCCTTTTGTCTTCTTCCACTGTCTGGAAAAAAACAGCAGAGATGGTATAAACAATTTTGGATTTGGCAGTGCTGGTTGATATACACAGCAAGATACAGCAGTGCATAGACTAAACTGTTGACCTGTTCTGCAGAGTGATGTTGAATTTTTCAAAAAGGAGCAGAGAGGGGCTGGTGGCCAAGTTTCACTGGAGGTCGTAGGTTGCCAAGGCCAGGAGATGCAGGGTGGGAGGTGGCTGCAGCTGCCCAAAGCACGAGCATCTGGGGTCACCTGTCTGAGAGCTTGCTGGAAGATACAAGATACAATGGTCTGGTCAGGTGTATCCTGGGGTAATTTAAGGAAAAGAACTGGAAAGCTGCTCATTGGGCTCAATCATTCACACTTTTTAGTGGCAAACATGCAGACATTATTCCAGAAAGGTCTAGTCACAAAGAAATGAGAGGTTTATAGGAAAACTTTAAGAAAGCTGGAAAAACGCAACTTACGGAAGAGATGAGTCCTTGTATTATTCTTCATTGGGAAAGGTGCCCATCTGTCAGCATGAGATGAAAGCTGGTGGAAAATCTCTGCCACTTGCTTAGTACCAAACTGGATAGGGTATGGGGGGCTGGGCTTAGTCCTCTCTGTTAACTGAGAACGGCAACCAGAAGAATTATTAGGTGCTGTGAGTGACTTATCACCCACCACAGCTCCCAGATAAACTAACCTGTTTGCAGTCCAACAGAGTCCGATGCTTTGCATCAGCTTGTACCTCCTTGCATGGCCAAGATAATGAGATCTTGGACCTTCTAAATGAACTGAGATTTCAATGAAAGTTTAAAGGGCAGCAAAATGCTTTCATGGGGAAATGCCTTATTTGCATTTTCTAAGTTCACCTTTTAACCTTGGGATATCTGCTGTCTGCAGGTTTAAGCCACAAAACAAAACAGGAGGTCACTGAATGCCAAAGCATACAGAATGGTCAATTATCTGACAGTGAATCACACTTCTGCTGTATGTGCAAGCACTTGAATCGTACTTCCCTGGACTTACTTTAAGTATAACTCTACATAAAGCAGGTAGTTTTGTTTTTAAGCCCCATCCCCACTGGAACTGGGATCCAATACTTACTCACTCTATTTTAAATGGCACAACCTTCAAGTGACAATATTATGAAAACTGATTTAAATGTCTACTAGACTGAATTTCCTTAAACATAGAGTTGTTTGCTTTTAATTAGCTATCTCTGCTTACCCATATTTGCAAAGGCACAGAGTACGGTGTCTGCTAAGGTTTTGAAAAATGGCATGAAAAGAAAGAGACACAATTGCTCTCACTAAAGATGGATCTCCACCGCAGCTGGCTCTCCAGGGCACAGCCCCAGCTCCTGCCCGTGAGCTCCCCATGCTCACCCGGACCCTCCCTCGGCGTGGGGAACGGCTCTGCTCACTGCACGTTCTCAGTATGCAGCTTTTGAGGGAACAGATGCTTCTTAGCAGAAGTAGTATGTCCTACACCTTGTGTGCATCCTCCCCACAGATAGAATAATTGCTTCAAAGTGGACGGTGGACAATAATAAAGAACACTAAAGGGACCAGAATATTGCGTGTGCAGTACACTCTTCCTTAAAAAACAGCTGGGGACTACAGGGGTTGGTGACTGTAAAACTAGTCTGTAGCTTATGCCACAAACCTTGTCCTCCAGAGGGGAAAAGCCTGTTATAGCCTTATCTAGACAATCTTCTTGATATTTCTTGGCTTCCTACAGCACGGCATGGTAAAGCCTTGCAAAACTTGACTAAGATTGCTAAGAGATCAGCAGTGAGAGTGGACTTCACTTCTCAATGAGGTAGATATCTGCATTTCCCCGGCTTCTAAATAACTCAGGCAAACCAAATTATCTGCTCTGTCATATGTAGCATCTCACAGTCTCCATGGGGAGACAGTCACACAGACAGTGCACAAGAATACTTTAACATACATTTTTTTAGTCATTTTCTTTAATACAACTTAGAACCAAAAGTCTTCCTTACTTCACTCACTCCACTTGGTCACGGAGGTTCCTCCTGCGGTTTTGTTCTTCTGACTTTCCTACTTCTCCCAAACCAGTCTGACAGTGGGCAGCAACTGGAAATCACAAAATAAAGTGAAATGCAGTGTTGCTGTTTGGGGAAGCAAGCATAAAAGCTTTACAAAAGCGGCAGCCTGATGCCTCAGTGAATGAACACTGGCATTTGGCACTTCGTAATAGGTTAGGAGCCTCAAAATTTATTGTAAACTTAATGCAGTTTTACAGCGTATCTTCAAAACATTTACACAGACAGTAAAAGATGATGGATATTTTCAGAGCATTCCTCTTCCCCGGCAGTTTCCCCTACAGTAACACTGCGCAAGCAGCAGTGATTTGAAATATATTATTGATGTATCTTTGAAGATCTATTATATGATACCTCATGTTTATTGCTATTATACAACTGGCTTCTAAGTGTCCTCTTCTATACGAGGCAGAGCTGAGAAGATAGGATCGGGATTATTACTATTTGTATTGCAGTGACAGAGGCAGTAACCCAGCAGGGCACCATTGATTTAGATACCACACAAAGACACAGAATGACAGAGTAGCTGCTCTTTATATTTTACATTTGGAATAAACCAGGAAAACAAGACCAGAAAGAAAGAGATACAGTACATAAACTATCAACGGAGAATGCAGTGCACAAGAGATGGATGTGTGCCTGCACCGGTGCGGTTAATGAGATCCATACTTTGCTTTTAATGGTGGTCCCTCAATTGACTCCTTCATGATGGAAAGTTGCAGACATGAATGGAGAGTTAGATAATCAGATGCCAATACAGAAATCGTGATTGGGAAGGTGGGCAGACTTATGGGGAGGTCAACTCTTTTATGACTACTGGATATTGAATGTTTTGCCATACCATGTCTCTAATCTCTTTTCATACACAATGTGTTTTATGGATTATGTGGCTCAGACGTCGCTTTCTTTGCATGCACACTCCAGTCTTATTTGTTCTCACTAATGCTGCTAACACCTCCAAAGCTAAGAACCGGATCAAACTTACAGTGAAAAGCGCAATAGATTTTCTGTTAGCACTGATTTAAACAGAGGTCTGGGATGTTTCTGCAGCCAAGATGAACCGTGAGTACAGCATTACCTTAGCAGGGAACATCCCACTGGACAACGTTTGGTAGTAAAAGGCAACAACAGAGAGTAAATGCAGCAGTATCTTATCACCAGAAAATGAGTTGGCAAGAGTAGTAGGCAGGAGAACTGGAATGTTTGAAGACAGCAGCCAGAGCAGAGGCCATTGGCATTGGGTCAGATAAACACTATATTTTTTCTTTAACCAGGAAACTGCAGCAAGGAAACTCCACAGGAGAGTATCAGGGGTTTTGTAAAGCAAATAGATACAGCAATGCCTTATATGAACTGTTCTGATTTTCTTCATCATTCAGAAGAGTTCTGCATGCCCCGAAAACCTAACTCTGCTTTCCAGCTCTCCGCAATTTGTTCAGTAATCCTCAATTCAGGTTACTTTCAGCACGTCTTGCAGGTCCAATAGTAACTTGCAGCACCACGAAGTGTTAGAGAAAGAAATGTTCACTCCAGCAGTTAAGCAGCAGCCCAATCTATAAGAAGCCGAATGCTGTAAATTAGACTAACTCCTAAAATAATCAAAGCAGTTCTGTGTCTTGTCTTCGCCTGCAGCACTGCAAATATGTGTTTAGCATAGGACACACTCACCTCTCACAGGGAGTTATCTCCAGCGTGGAAATATATATATTATCCTTTTATATTGGGAATATATGTTATGTTTACGTGCAGAACTAAAATTTCTGGTTTTCCGATACTCTGTGCAGTGTAGTCCACGTTAAGGCTTCTCGGAGCTCTTTCTCAGGCTTTCCTCATAATGCACCTGTTCTACTCGCTTTATGTTTCTGAATTTTTTAGCACTTCAAAGCATGGCCTTTACAAATCACAGACATTCCAACATGCAGCTGCAGCCATTAGGTTCCCAGGCAGAGATTCACCATACCTGTATGCAGCCTGGGTGTGAAGCAGGAAAGTACAGGTCTTATGATGCTCTGTGCTACGATCAAAAAGCCCTTCATTATGTGATTCCTTCTTTTACTGCATTCTGTAAATTTCTTTATGTCTTTAGATCCAATAACCAACACCTGCAGTCTTTAAGGATTTTTATTCTATTTACTTCTTTAATAGGTGACATTTTAAATTTTGTTCTAAGGGTGGCTAATTCTATTTTCAGAACTGTCGAGTCGCGTGGCTGAATGCCCCTGGGACTGATAGCTGCACAACACACAGTGCTACGCCAGTGCACAATAGCTGCTCATCTACACAATATTTTAGTAGCGTGGCAGTAGCTGTTGATAACAACGCGTTGGTGTCACAGTTTTGGCCAGCACTTTTCAGGATCCTGGTGAATTTCTAGTTATTACAGAAAATTAGTTTTCAGACAGATCAATCGCCTTGGAGCTTTGGGGTACAGGTAATCACTTGGAATCTAACTCAGGAAGGGCCTCAACTATGTGCATGATAAATACATATATGCTGGAGATTATTACTGCAAGGTGATATACTAAAATTATCTCCATCCAAGGAGTTAAAATTCCTTATGGTTATACGCATTTTCAGGGTGGAATCTATAAGCTTGCAACCACTTGTGTGCAAATATGTTTGTGCGCATGTAATTCTTTCCTAGATTAGATCTGATTTTCAGCATGTCTTTATTATTCATGTAGTATTTTTAGCTTTCTTGGTGTGATAGTAATAGGAATCCATGTGAAGTATGATGTCAAAAATGAAATGATGCCTTAGCCACCATCTAAGTTAATAATTTTTTTCTAATTGCTTAGAATTTTTGAAAAATATTTAATGTTCACTGGTAGAGCAGATGGAGCTGTGAGCTGTGAACACTTTTCTACATTATAATATACTTTGGTTCTGGCTGATGGTATTGCTTTGTTTCTTCGTTTTCTCATTAAACAATTCTCAGGCTGAAAAAATAGGAACTTCAATTTTTTTCAAGAATTTCAAGCTCAGAGGCAGGGTAAGCAGTATTCAGGGACAAGCGCAGAGAAATACTGGATTTTCAGATGCCAGGCTATTTCAGTGAATGTCTTTTTCTGCTCAGTAGTTAGCAAAAATCAAACATTCAATTAGTGTGAAAGTGCATAAAATAATATATTATGCCTCTAACCATGTGGAGGAGTTGCTGGCTGCCACTCTTAACTTAGCACTACTCTTCTAATCAATACAGAAATTAATAAAGGGATTAGTATAGCAACTGACTTGCCATGCTGCAAAAGGGAGCTGTGATAGAAAATTAAGTAACATCTGCTGCATTTTCATCAGATAAATTATAATGTGATAAAAACAAGCAAACAGTAGGATCCCATTTTGGTTAATAGAAAAATACAGTGGAAAGAAGGAATGGGATGATTCGATCACCGTTTGTGTCCAGGAGACGAGCTTCCTCTGCAGACTTCACCAGTTGTCACTGGTTGACATTTCTGGGAAGCTCCTGGTTTACTCTTCAACGCAATTTCTTGCAACGCTGTCTCTAAGGAGTAACAGCTTACATGACAACGGTTTTGAAATCTAAATTTGTTTAACAAGTAGATTTTCCATTTGGTACCACTTT
This sequence comes from Opisthocomus hoazin, assembly GCF_030867145.1. NCBI lineage: Eukaryota > Metazoa > Chordata > Aves > Opisthocomiformes > Opisthocomidae > Opisthocomus > Opisthocomus hoazin. The sequence goes on along the minus strand of NC_134424.1, from coordinate 3,090,924 downwards.
TTCTTTTCTTGTTGATGAGTATAGAAAATTTTGCTAATTTTATATTAAACCTGAAAATTTTACCAAGAAAAATGAATGAAATTCACCTAATGTGATTTTTATTTCAAATAACAAGTCCATCACAAGTGACTGTGATTACCATGGTGTGATAACTTGGCCAATTTGTAGCCTTTTTTGCAACCTGGTAATACCTATAGTCTATAGTATCTAATGGGACTCTAAATGATTGGATAAATGAAATTTAAATGAAAAATATATATGGAATGCCAGAAAATATTCCAGAATACTGTTTATTATAAGTCACTGATCCAAGGTAGCAAACTTTATGTGTGTATAAAAAATACCTAAATAGATACGGACTTCTGTCACCTCTTCCCACAGGAACCTTCTGTAGAGACATGAGACAAGCTTTAATGAATAGAGCTCTGCATCTACCAATGAGATGGATTTCTTCATCCCATTATATGGATTTCAGAAACAAATTTTTAAAGACAAAATTGCGTGAGGCTTAGTTTTAGGGATAAAAGCATTGATTACCTACCAGATGGGTTCTGTTTTATTTTTATATTGAGAAGAAAACCTGTAGATAAATTTGTTTTTGTTTCTCCCAGTAGAAATTTTTGACTATTTAATTAAAGGCCTCATTGCCCCATCATTAAATTCAAAGAAGCATATCTAATGCAAGCACTTAAATGTAATGTCACTTATTAGTCTTTAATGAAGAGAAACTTATTCTTTCTCTAAAGAACAGCTGTAGAAATAGTGCCCATGTCACCCACAAAATTATATATTATGAAGAGTATTAATGTGTATTTAATGACTGTAGAAATATTCTTTTATAAAAAGGACTGTATTCTTTCTTGTTCGGCTTCACTCGTAAAGGAGGTTAATTAAAGCCAGAGCATCACAAATTCTGTAACACTACGGGTCATTCATCTGTACCAAAGTGTAACACAATTCTGCAAAATCTCATTGACAGCGAGAATATAAAACTCACTGCTCCACTACCCGGTACAGATCAGTGGTCTCTCTTGTAACTCAGCTCTAGCTTTCAGGATCCAACAGCCACAAAATCTGCCATTAAACACAAGATTTATCTAATCCTTTCCATATTATGCTTTGTAAATACATACAGAGAAAGTATTTCTGATATTTTGGAGGGGGAAAAAAAAGGATCAGTAGGAAGTCCAAGCAACTAAATCTGAGATTTTTCTATGGAAATGCCACAAAAGAGTGATTAACTGCTGTATGTCATCATCAGGTCAAAAACTGAAAGTTCACAGCACTACTAAGCTTCATCCATACTGCTAGGTTAGGTATTTGATGTTTAGTCAGTTTAGCACCTTTTTTTTTCTTAAATTTATAAAGTATTCAAAATAAAAGGCCAGAGCAGTATCACAGTAAATCTCCCAGGGTGGAGAGATTATCAGCAGTGGGAAATGATCAGCATCTCTCAGTTAGCACCTGGAATATCAGAATAGGACGACCAGAAGTGAAACAGAGGGGATGTTTCAGTGTTCCCCCCCCAGTAACAAAACCAAATGTACCGACATGAGAATTTGTCACTCTTTCCTGTAAGCGAGGGTAATGCTGTTATCTTAATTATGAAGACTACACAGAGATGTGGGTGTAAGGTGGAGGGACAGAATTTCATTCCAAGTATACATAGTTTCTATCAAATGCACACTTTTTATTAATCGGATTTACCTCATGTAGTCCTTCTTTTACAAACTATGTGTATTTGGTACCCATAGTACCGATATCACCTGGTGCAGTCATTTTGTCTCTTTTTCTTGCTTTCCAGCTAAAATCTACTAAGAACTTTAACATATAGCAGATAATACCCTGCAACTTCTCCATTTCCTATTAAGCCCTGCTCTTACTCGCAACCATAAGTCACCTAAAAATTGAGAACAGCCAAAACAGATTCATTTTGTTGCCATGCGTCATTCAAGCAGCTTCCAAAAGCACCGATGCACTCCTCTGTACTGAGCGTTCGAGTCTGATTTTAGTCTCACAAAAATGAAGAGTTACTCCACTGCAATGTGTAGATTGCCCCCGGTGAGCAGGGAATGAAGATGAGCATCAAATCCTGGCAGTAAAAATCTGCCCACTCATGGCTCTTTTGAGAACTGCTCCCTGCAGTTCCCGATTCCCTTTAATTACATGACCTTCTCATACTCCTCTGTGCTTCTCCATATATGAATTTATTCCATTCTGGATAACGGTTTCCCTTGGGAAGCGTAAATGGAGACGTGTAAGTTGTAACAAAAGGTGAATGAAAACTGCTGAGGATATTCTTTCCCCATTCCACAGCCCTCTGTAGCTTATACAATTCTCCGTGCCTCTCCCTCTCTCTCACTTTTCTATAGGCAAAGGGGAGAGGATGGTACCTTATTGGCTCGGGAATCAGATAAGGGGGGGGGGATTCCCCCAGAAAATGAAGTAGAAAAAAAAAAAGGACTTTTTGTTTGCCAAGTGCAGTTCACTGTACTGGTTCTTTTTCTCACCAAGGGGTCCTGTATCATCTCCCAGCAGCTGTGCAACTGTTGGACACTGCAGAGAGGCTGTGCCTGGAGGGGACCTCCAGGTCCGTGGCCCAGCACCCCAGATTGCTCGGAAAGGTCAGGGCCCATGAGGACCCGCTGCCGAGGCAGCCCCGGGCTGGCCGATGGGTGGGCTGCCGACTCCAGGGCAGAGTCGAGGGGAAACCCCCGGGAAATGCAGCCACTTGACTTTCTGGTAAAGTATGATCATGCATTCAAAGCAGTTTTATGCTCAGTGTGCCTTGTGAAGAGCTTTGAGATTTATGAATGAAAAGTGTTAATCAAAGCTGAGTAATACATCTCTTACTACAGAGATCAACTTAGACAATATGGAAATGAGATGGGAGAGTAGAAAATGTGACAGCTGAGTAGATAAGTATGGACTTGTGTTTTCATTTACAAAGGCCTCCAGTATATAAATGCTAATTATTTACTGCATTATAGGGTTCTGAATTCCAGAGAGATTTCACCAATTTCATGGATTAGACAAGTGTCTATGGACAGACAACCTCTAAACACACTGTCTCCAACATTTTCAAAGGCGGCTACGCATCCCGCAGCTGTCCCTTCCACTTCAGGTGCCAGATTGCATCAGTCAGGGTATTCCCATCACATGTTGGGTGCAAGCGCACTCACCAGCACGCCTGACTTGACAAGCCATATTTTTTTATTACAGAGGAGTAAATCTGTTTCCTCTTCCAAAATCACCAGCAAAAATCAGGACTTGAATCAACTCTCATTTTACTTACCTCTATAAAAGCTTGTCTGAAGTAGACTTGCAGACAACCAGTAAAGCCTGAAGTATCTACTAAACCTGCTGTACCCTACTCAAGAGGTACATCAAGGTGTTTCCAGCTTTTTGTATTTCATTCCTATTTGCTCCTTCTTTACCTGCAGATTTTCTTAAAGCAGTCACTGCCAGGCAAGAAAGCCCCTGGGGCAATAACTTTCGGGACTGGGTAGAGCAGAGGTGTGCGTAACTTCCTCCTCCTCCCCTGGATCAAGCTGTGATCCTTCTCTCCCCACCATCACCCTGCTAAGGCACACCCTGCTTACCCACAGGTACGATGTGCAGGGCACTTCGAGGTTACATTTATGCTTTACATAAAGAGGAGTAGTCTTCCCTCCCCGTGACAGAAGCATTGCAGCTCTCTGTCAGTGGAAGACCCTCTTTTCCCTCTTTTCTGGAGGGTTCAGCTCCCGCTCCCGAGGACAGCGTATTACCCCACCATGCCTGAGCTCCTTATCGTTCTCCATTAACACCACAGCTCTTTTGTGTTGAGGGACCAGGGGAGAAAACAGGAAAAATTTTCTGTCACTGAAAGAATAGCTATGAAAATAATATCTTTGGCTGTCCATACATGTGGAAAAAAAAAAAGTGACCAAATCTATGAAGGAGTTGGAGAGAGGATGGGGGAGAAACGTGTGCTACTGGGCAGGCTGGGAAGGGGGTCTCAGCAAAGGGCTGCATCTGGCAGTTAGAGGCACCTGCCAAGGTGTCTGATGGTGATTTTCTGCAAGAGAGGTAAGGAAGAGCAGACCACGGAGCAATAATCTGTACCAAGCTTTGTTGTTCTAAGTAAATTTAACTCTGTGGAAGGCAGCTGTTACTAACGCACCTGTTATCCCAGTCCCTGACCGCCATCATTCACCAAATTTTCCCCATCTTTGTTCACGAAATTCAATATTATTTATATCTCTGTGTCTCTTCTGTATCTTAAGTGAACAATGAAAACAGAAAGTTGCCAGACTGAATAAGAGGTATTGCAATAAATGGTTTTCCTTGCAAAAAAACATTGCACAAAGCAGTCTCCTAGGATTTCCATCTTGGTTAGGCAGCTAGGAAGGATAAAGAGGAGTGGATTTAAATGTTTATTAGATTGTTGAATGCTTAACTAAAAGGAAGTTGTAATAGACCTGGTGCAAGAGCAACTGTTCACATAGGAGTGAAGGAAATTCACATTTTTCTCTATATTACGATACAATTCGTGCAGCTGCCTCGATACTGCAGAACTTGTGCTTAGGTCTTACTCATCAGTCATCTCTCCCCCTAGAAATGCCCATATGAAGTGATGACATAATTGATTATTATGAATCCAGTTGTTCACTACTCATTTGACAACCATTCTGAAAATACTCATAATGACTTGTTCAGCTGAGATCCAAAACACTTATTCTGGGATCAGTGCATGCGAGGAGGTGTTGGGGGGCTGCTGGAAATCAGCCTCCATCCGCTGGCTCCGACCCAGAGGGCCGCGCACCCTGCAGAGTACTCCCTAAGATGCTGTGGGAAGATTCTCAGCTGTTGAACTAACTCCATTGATCAGCTTTTTCTTTTCATGGTTTTCAGTTTTGTGGGTTTCTCGTTCTGCAAAATTATACAGAGCTTTTCAAGATCTGCATATAAAAAGCTCACCGGGTCTGTCTTCCTTAAGGAGTGTGACTGGGGCTTATTTTTTCTATTCTGCTACATCTCTCTTGCTCTAAAAACTCTTCCCCTCATTTCTCACTTTTATCTCACCCTTACTCTTCTTTGCTTTACTTACCTTTAAAAATCATTTGGTATAAAGCCTTTCTGCCAGTCCCCACTCTGGCATTTTCCCGCTCGTGCTTGATCCCTCAATAACTTTTCCCCGCCTGGACAAGGTCCTCTACAGCCTACTGTAGGTGACCCTGCTTCGGCAGGGGGTTGGACTGGATGACCCACAGAGGTCCCTTCCAACCCCTACCATTCTGTGATTCTGTGATTCTGTGATTTTCATGTTGTGAGAGTTTACTTTGCTTGTTTGTCGGCTTTTAATTGTGGATACAGAAGGAGTAATAATTGGGTACTGCCTCTAACTATCCATTGCTAAGTTCATAAGTATGGCTGCTTTACTGATGTCCTGGAGTGTATTTGCGTTTGGCATTCTCAATGCTGTAAAATGCAAACCTGGTTAATAGGGAAATTGTGTCTTGCATTGTAGAGATGCTAATAGAAGTGGCATCAGTTGCCATGAGATATTCTAATTTATGACTATCTTTAAAGAACATACTTGCCAATTAGTGTCTTTATTAGAATACTTTCTTTTATCATTTGAAAATACGGCTTTTAATTGGGACCAGCTCTGCCTACGGGAGAAACATTTGTTAATAAATAAATGAATAAACTAAACCTCTCCATCAGTACCCATGGAGGGAACCAGCTTATATCACATAGACACCCTTATAGATCATATTACTTACTATTCCTAAACTTGTTCAATTATTGAGAATGACGATTTCATCTAAAATTATATTGTCTTGCTGGGAAAAATATAGACAGGATATTGGAATTTGCTTGTTTATTAACAAACGTAGCTCATTAGGCATAATTAAGATAGAAGAAACAGGAGCATTAAACTTTCATACCACACCGCCAGCCCAATAGCTCTAGTAAAGGCAAAAGCACCATAGGTGTTCTACCAGTACATTGACCAGGTTAATGTAATTAAGTTGCCAATTTTATTAGAATCTGAAGATAAGATGAGGAGTGCAACGTAGTAAAGAATCTGTTTTCAAAAATGGAAGTTAATAGGACTGAAACTCCTATTATTCAGCCAAGGGACAGATATGAAACAGAATCTGGTGAAGGCAGGTGTCGTGAGGACATCACATTGCCTGTGCTTGTCATGACTCTGCCATTGTGCTTCCTTCCCCAACGGATGGCGAGAAGTTAGAGCAAAGCTAGTTACCGCATGGGACGACCTCCCCCAGACCGGGCGCACGTTCCCAACAGCCACTCCATGCTCACTCTTTCTACCATGGAGGACCTGATCCCACTGGGGTCGGTGGCATTGCACTCTGCAGCCCACAACCTCCCAGACAAGAGCCTGTCTTGCAGAAACACGCTGCTGTCCACGCAGGAGTAAAGCAACAGAAAAGAAGCCAAAGCACATCTGACCGATCCTCATAGGACCCAGGCCCATGCCAGGTGTCTGGTGCAGTAAATAACCAACCACAGGTCCCCAGAAGTATGAGGTATGGTCCTTTGAAAAATAGGTAAGGTGGCAGAAAACTGTTTTCTTCAGCGTAGCATCTGTGCGATCTCCCTTCGACATTTAACCACAAATACATGTTTTCCTGACACACAAAGTATATCTGTTTAAAAATAAATAAATAAAAGCAGATAAATGAGGTTACCAGTGAAGTCATCGAATCAGCAGTGCTATATTCAGAGAACATAGCATTGTGCCTCACAAATTATCTCCCAATCCCACCTGCTCTCAGATCTTTATAGCCTGGCTATCTGCTCTGCTATGATTGCTCGATAGAAAATAAACAGATGGGGCTGAGCAAAATCCAAACGAATAAATGGGGTAGAAACTGCCTCAAGCCTTTTGAACAGCATCAGGGCAGCTTTTCTCTTTTCAAGGATTTTTCTTCCCCCATTTGAAAAATAAACCTGCTGGAACACAAGACGTGATTTGGTTTAATTTTCAACTACATGAAAACACACACACACAAATGTGTTTTAGATGCTTTTGGGCAGAGAGAAACTCTGCTTTCTTTCACGGGCTTTGCTGCTGGTTTTAATCTGGTAATTGCCTGACCAGTATTGCTACTTGAAACTTATATGAAAATGTGTGAAACTTTCAAACAGCAGAGAATATATGGATTCCTTTGCTATGCTGTAGGACTCCAGCAGCAGTAATTTCAGTAATCAGGCTGCTTCTCAAATAAAGGCCAGTTCCATGGATACATGACGAAGATAAATTAGGCCTTGGATAAGCTTCTATTTTCCTGCATGTGCTTGCCCTTTCTGTGCTCACATCCATGTACGGAAAGCCTGAGTAAACATCTTTTCTTTGTCTCCTCGCACCCCGCGATACATCTGCGTGCTCTCTCAGGCAGGAGTGCTCTTCACTCCTCCCCAGCACTGGGTATACTACATCAGAGGTGACCTGACATTTGTCCTTTAGAAATTATTCTTTTCTTGTCGATCTTTTTTCACTTGTAGATCAGTTTACAGAGTGAAATGAGGAAAAAAAGCAGAGCAAAAACGATGATTTTCCAGTGAATGTAATCCAGATTTTAGACCAAAAAACAGGATGTGAAACAAGCAAGCAAGATCAAGAAAAGAATGCTCTGGATTTTTTTTTTAGCCTTTTCAGTTATTTTAGATCATTTATTTAAAGCTTATTCTAATAATTTCTTGCCAATGTCAAGTAAGAGACTACAGAAAAATTAAGCACTTATGGTATCATTCTGTGGCTATTTCAAAACAGCCCCATCTTTGCTGGAGATATGCAGCTTATCAACAGGAATTTGAGGAGAGAAACTGCATATTATTACTTTGGCGGGCTCGGGTGTCAGCAGAGCCCACGCCATTGACTTTAGGCTTGTCAATGCCATACCTGAGCCTGGGCAACGAGACATGGTTGCCATCGCATGAAGCGTGGAAGTTGCCCCAGGATCAGCTCTCCTCTCCACGAGGGCCACAAGGAGAGGCTAGCAGAGAGCTGGGCAATGAACTCAAGTTTCACCCACTGGAGTCTGACTTTAATCTGGCTGCTCACGGGTCGGCAGCCATAACATCATGAAAACCACAGAGATCTTGACTGTTGCGGGGGATGAGTCAGAGTAGAAGTCGTTTTGCTGGTCACTGTGCTTGTCTTGTGTACAAAGGGCGTGCTCCGTCCTAAGGACAAAAAACCCTGCTCAAATGGTTACTGGAAGGAGTTTTGCCGGTGAGGAAAAAATTGTTTTGTCTGAGATAGGTGTTTCCACAGAGGCCTGGTGCCATCGTAGCAACGCATGGGGAGAGCTGAAGGTCAGACCGGAAATTCAGTGCCTCGGTGCTCCGTTTGGGAGGACATCTTTGGGCTCTGGTGGGTAAAAGTAAGGAGTGGTTGGCTTGCTAGCCAAAATGTGCCCAGAAAGAAATCCATTTTAATATTGAGAACATCTCTCAAGGTTTCCCTCATGAGAAGAGTTAAAGAAAAGAAACAGCAGGAAGACATCGGGAGAGAGGTTGAGATTCAGTCAGCGGCCCTGGCATCTCAGGAGGCATAATGAAGATTTCTGCTGGCACCAGCTGGCCCCACATTTAGGAGTATGTTTTTGCATCAAGTTCTGATTTGTCAAACTTTTGCACAGAGACACTCCACGAACTAGCTCAGCTGGTGGCAAAGCTCTCGCTGCGGCCACGATGGAAGTGGCAACCCAACCCGACACAGGCAAAGCATTCATTTTTTTCTGTGTGAGACTTCAGAGGAGCTGTAATACAGTCCTGGGGCTGCGTGGAAGTCGTGCTCACATAGAGATGTTTGGCTACATCTGCTCTGTGATGCTGCTCACAAGCTAAGTCTGACACAACTGAAACACCATCATGCAAAAACCCCTCCAAACCTCTAATGCTCGTCGCCGAGGGACGAATTGTCATCATAAACCGCCATCCTGCACTGTGAAAGTTTAAGTCAGAAATCACGGGGATGCTCACCTGGAGGTTTAGCTGAATATTCGGCGGCAGCCAGAGCTGGTGACAAAATCCAGACCCAGGTCTGCTTGGAGAGGCTTTTCCAGGGAACACAGTGAAGCGTGCACCGGCCGGCGAGCTCACCCATGCTACGGCAGCACACGCAGGCTCCTCTCTGTCCTCACTACTGCTACTTTCCTTTTCGTTTCACACATTTCTGTCCCTCATGAAGAACAAAATACTGGAGCGTAACATTGCATACAGCAAGGCACTAACTACCCCTGTAAGAAAAGTCTTATCGTTACATATTCTGTAATTAATTTGTGTTGACAGGAGCAAGCCTGGTGGCTCCCAGCAGCTCACCACACTGGGAACTGGTCTACCTCGCTCCTCTGTGCTCTTGTTGAAAACCTAAGTCTACGCTGTCAGGATGCTTGCTTGCATCTGCTGAAGTTAAACTGGATGCGTGGACGCAGAGAGGGCAGAGCTGGGGGGCTGCAGGTGAGGAAGGTCACATCTCCCTGCTCTCCCACCAACAAATTGCCAGCTCCTTGCTGGGCAGAGGGAAACACCATTCTGGTGCTCGGAGAGTCCGCGGTCCCTCTTGCCTGTCCCGAAGATTTTGGTAGCTGAGGCAGCTGAATTTTTAAGTTCAATTTGTTTCAATTTTCATGCGCATTTTTTTTTCCCCCACACTAAATATCATTTAGCACAAACCGCTAAAAGCCTTGGCACAACAACTCTTGGACTTTGTTTTTCAAAATTTGTTTCCTGTGTATGTCGGTGGTCCTTGTTCCTTTATATTTTCCATAAAACATCCAATCTCGGTGAAAGCAAGCAATATTTCACGAGGATGTCTGACCACTGTGTATGACAAGAAATATAGCACAGGTGAACACAGTGCCTGTAGTGTGCTGCGTAAGGGTCTCAATTTAACAAGCCATAGTTCCCAAAGTCCCGTGAATTTCAAAATATGCCAAGTATTGACTGTTATTATCTGAAAAGCTTTTTTTTTTTCTTCTCTTTTTTAACCCCGTGACTTTATGGAATGAGTTTATACAAAATAGACCCCAAGAAAATGAGTAAAAGCTAAAAGTGACAAATGATGCTGATCCCTTTCAACTTTAGTGTTTGAATCAGAAGCTGCCACACAGCTCTGTTGAGGGTCTGGGTGTTTTTTCGATGGGAAACGTGTTTTGATTCAGGAATTATTTCTAGGGTTCATTAACATGTAAATTGCTCCACAAGGAAATCTAAAGGAGATTGAGTCCAAAGATATGTACATATTCGAATGTAATTGGGGTTCAAGCCCTACATCTCTATTCCTGCCTGAGCAGTTCGAGCAGACAGAGGGGAAGGGTTTTCCATCCGTCTCCCTGAAATCCAGCAAAAATTCTCATCACATGATTTGCCTCCGAAAACAGTCCTGAGGCATGAAGTTCAGTAAATAATTATAAATCAGCAGAGTTAGGGGATTCAGAGAGCAGGGGAAGCGTGGGCACCTGGAGCCGGTGTGCACACCTGGGCATGGAGCCTTCCTCATTGCCTGAGCAATTCTCTGTGCTCTGCTGGGTGCAGCTGCGTGTACGGCCGCGCTTTGCACTAACCTGCTTAAGATCCGCTCACTGGTGCAAACAGAAAATGCTGTCTGCTTAGAAAATATTACGTCTCCTATTACTTTTGATAGATCTCCTGTGGAATTCTTTTCCAGTTAAATATAAATCACATATGGAAGAATGAAATCTGTTCTTGTAAACACGGCGTATGCGCAAGGAGTAAATCACGCAGATGCGATCGCCGCGATTGTCCTAATGTTTCTCCTACGTGAAGCAGAGAGAAGAGGGATAAATCATCCTCTGGCTACGGCTGCACCCGTGTGATGTCACGGTGCGTGTCACTGGCAGCTGACAGCTCGGAGGAAAGCAGCTATGGGGAATATTTAACAAAAAGTTCAGTGGTTGTCTGGGGAGGTCCCACCACACTGTGTTAACACGCACAAACATGCCAGGCCAAGGCAGCTGCAGGAATATCCCTGAAGACCAGGCTCAACGTGTGAAAATCAAGATGCGCTTTGGATGTGCTCACACCCAAGTGTCTACTGCAGCTGAGGGAACAGTTTCTGACACTCATTCTTGCACTCTCTGCCCACCACCACAGCACAGGCCAGCGTGCTGCCCGGGGCCGGGACCCTGAGCTCTCGCCCCTCTCCATCGCTGCTCATGGAGCCCCTTGCCCTGGAGCTGGGGTGCAGGGAGCCCTCATAGCCCCCCTTTACACAGCAGCAGCAGAGAGTGGAGGCTTCGGGAACCAGGGATCGGTCCTTGCCTCCCCTACCATCTGCCAGCCTAATCTGTGCAAATTATTTAAGCTACCTGCGTTCAATTCCCCATCTGTAAACTGGGCATAATCACTCCTTGCCTGTGCGAATAGGAACAAAATAGTCTATTCCTCATTGGGGTGTATTTGGGCACATTCACGCCAGTAGAAATGACTAGCTTGAAAATGTATCCCCTCCCAAAATGCTTAGCCGGCTTCTGGGTGTGCAAACTGAGGCAGTGCTGATGCTCAGGACCTCACCTGCTGCCTGCAGCCTGTACGCAGCACACGCTGTTCTTGCTTGACGGAAATCTGCTTCCAGATTGCTGTTGCAAAGTGATACATCCTTTGTTTAGCAGTTTCCCAATGATTTTCAGCTATTTCCAGTCTTTGTGTTTCCATAATTTACTGTTATTAACATATGATGAATCCAGTGTTGTAAGTCTAAATCCATGCAGACCAAATATTAGGTGCTTCATTCTGTACAGCACTGGTTTTCAGTGCTGTCACTTGTATAATGTGAAAAGTATTTGAGTAATTGTAAAACATACATTACTATAATGACAGGCCCTGCTTATAGCCAGGATACTTTTGAGGAACAGATTTTAATAATCACTTTCCTTTTTATGCAGTGCTTTCCCCAGAAATATTTTATTAGTCTAATTAGGGCAGGCAGTGAAAAGATCAGCTTCAATTTATTTTAGAAATATGAAAGATCAGTAGAGGACATGACTGTTGTTTGAACTCCCCCATCACCCGAGCTTTCCAAATGAGCACAATCTTCCTCCCCAGAAGCGCACGTATGGGCAAGTCAACTCTTCCGTAGGAGGCTGAGGGACAGCGGAGTTGTGCTGGGAGAAGAACTGGCCCTCTTGTGCCGGGCTGACCCTGGCTGGAGGCTGGGTGCCCACCAAAGCTTCTCCATCACCCCCCTCCTCAGATGGACAGGGGAGAGAAAATATAACGAAAGGCTCCTGCGTTGAGATAAGTACAGGGAGCGGTCACTCACCAGTTACCGTCATGGGCAAAACAGAGTGAACTTGGGGAAATTAGTTTAATTTATTGCCTATCAAATCAGAGTAGGACAATGAGAAATAAAACACCTTCCCCATCCTTTCCTTCTTCTTGGGCTCAACTTCACTCCCAGTTTTCTCGCCCGTTGCTGATGGGCTTTGCCTTGGCCAGCAGCAGGTCTGTCTTGGAGCCGCTGGCACTGGCTCCATTGGACATGGGCGAAGCTTCCAGCAGCTTCTCACAGGAGCCAATCCTGTAGCCCCCAACTACCGAAACCTGGCCATGCCAGTCCAACACACCTCTAAGAGCATATATCTAGCGTTAAAATACAAGACAGTATTGTAACACTTCCTTTATCATCTTGAGGGTGGGGCAATAAGCTGTACAAGTGAAATGGTGACAGGCTGCTGGTAGGCACTGTAGCTGGTACTCTGACGAAACTACTGCAGAGTGGCTGTCCACGTGATGTTACAGACCTTCCTGTTCAACCAAGGTCACCCAGACCTTTGGTTATTTGCTGACTAAGTGCTGGTCAAGCAAATTAAACGAGTTTGGAGCAGATCTCCCAGATGCACCCCATTTATCTTGAAGTTCTGCACTTTCCCACCCTGAGTTTTGCAGTTCTGGTCACCTCCTCAAGAAGTGTGAATTCCCACCGAAGCAGGTGCAGAGGAAGGCTGCTTGGGTGGTGTGGGCACTGGGTGATGGACCCTGCAGGAGGAAACTATGAGAGCAAAGAGTGGTTGGATAACTTAGCAGAGGTGGATTCACAGATGGGAGGGGGTATGGCTGCCTTCTCTAGACACCCCAGAGAGTAGATGTCGTTAAGCCAGAGTATTATAAGAGTGCATAAAAACATGAGTCTGGATTTGTAAGCAATGAAATCAGGCTGGAAATCAGAAGGCACCTAAGTAAGAATAATGTTCTGGTACAATCTTTCAATCAGAAGAGGAGGCAAGATGAGATCCAATTGGTATCTAGATGTGGATGGATGCATTGAGGAAAACAACGGCATGACGTGCTTACAGTGGCAGTCTGAGCCAGCCGAGCTGCAGGAGGTGCAGGTTCTAAGGCTCGGCCATGCACCCTTTTCCCCAAGAGCCCAAGAGCAAGCACAGGAAGGGAAAGCCAAACCCACACGGGTATGAACCAGTCTCTCTATTTTTCAGAAAGTTCTCACTAATTTTGTTACTAGTTGCCCATAGGCACATTAAAAAATATATAACTTGATGGGAAGGATATTCTTAAAGTAAACTCTCTCTCAAAAGACCAGCCTAGAGTGTCATTCTTTATTGAACTACCTGTACTATGAAATCCTGTGCCTATGACAATGCATGCAACATTTTCAGCCCTCAGGGCTACATGAGGAGAACATCCAAATTAAAAAAGGATAATGAAGTCTGAAATAGTAAAAGTGCTAGCACTTACTTTTTAATGGCAGCTAATTTAGTGGCATTGTCTGGACTATAGTCTTAGGCTGTAACTCAACTGACTTCAGCAGAATGATGCTGGTAGCTAGCTGTTGTGTCAGCCCTCAAGAGCTACATATTGTCATTATTTTATTAATCACCACCCATAAACCATACTCACGTAGAATTTAATTACTGGAGCCATTTGTTTTCTTTACTTGTGTTTGGGGGGCAAGGCTGTTGAGGATGATGAGAATTATTTGTTACTTGTAGCATATGTTCTTCTGTTAAAACCTGAATTGGGCAAATTTCATGAGAGTATTGTTACGGTATTAATGTCTATCAAGTTTCTACTCAGACTGAATCAAATTGCCATTGTGTGGATCTCCTAGTTTTATAAAGAAGCCTGATAAAATTCACTAATTTGATAGAATTTATTAAGGAGACAGTAAATTATTAAGGAGACAGTAAAGACAGGAGCAAAAAATTCAGCATAAAATCTAAGGGAGAATCAAAACAAAAGCTTAGTTTACAAGTCTTTGATATGTTGACAGTTCCCATAGCTCAAGGTAACCTTTCTCCGTAACACTCCGGGATTTCCCTTTGTTACTGTCTTTTTTAGTAGAAGACCAGCATTATGCTGCCAGTCTGTTTTTCTGGTGAGCAAAACCACAAAGAGCAGAAGAAACAAAGCCATATAACGAGCCAAGGAAAGGCAAGCAGTAATAAGCAGATCCCCCACACCAAGATGAAGACCCGAAAAAGTGGTGACCGTGGCTCTGAAGTCCTCCCTGGACGCTGGGGTGGAAGTGGCATAGCAGGCCCCCACTCTGCTAGGCACGAGGCCCATCTCTGGTCAGATTTTTCTGTAGTAGTTTTAAACGGAAAAGGAGAACACACCAAACTCGGACACAGTGTCAGAAACAATTACACAGATCCCGTTGTCATACACTTGCTGAAGTGCTGCATGTTCAGTTCTGGAAGCAATATGAGCACTGCATAAGCATTTGATATAAATATCATTATTCAGTAAGGGTTTCGGAGACAGGTCATGGATAGGAAGATATCTGTTGACTGTTGTTTCCAAACTGTTGTACTATCTGGTTGTGTAAACGATTACTGTGGAGATATTTCATCTGCTGTTTTGTTATTTTAGTCTTTGTATTTCAGTCACTTGACCTTAACACTGAATTAATATTTTAAGCTCAAAAATGTACATGTTAATAGATTCTGGATGCACCAAAGAAGTTGGAAGGCCTACAGGATTTAATCTTATGGTCGCCCATATCTCAAGCTAAATAACAAACAGTACCCACCAAGAGAAGGTTCAAGGACTAGTACCCGGCTTGGAACAACGCCGTGTGTCCTCTGTTGACGTGGTGATTCATGTACCAGCTTTCTCGACCCCTTGCACTCTACAGAGTGCCTATGATTGTTCTGATTTTTAGCGGTTTTATTTGTACAGCCAAAACTATGCACATATTTTTAGGTCACATTTGTAAGATAGATTGAGGAACTTGTAAATGCTGTAAGTATAATAAACAGTTCTCAACCCAGACAAGAAGTCTCGACACATTTCACTTTTGACAAAGATATATTGGTTTCTTTGATTTTAGTAAACGGGGGGGGGGGTTGTTCCAGTGCAAAGCAAAACCAGATCTTGAAAGGTTTGCCAAAACAGAAGCGTTGCTAGCTGAACAGTAAAATAGATCTCCTTTTGCCTGCCCTGGCTTTGTAAGGCTTGGACGCACATACACAGCTACAGACTGGTGGAGAGGTCAGCTTGGAAAGCTATTCTTACTTTACCTTTGAGTTCTGATTTTGTGGTGTCTACGGGTTGCTTTTTTTAATAAGGTCAAAAAGACCAATAGATGTCAACAAGCAAAACAGCAGCAGCTGAAATGAAAAATATTCTCTCCCAAGTTTTGAGCTATGACTTTTTTACAAGAGGAATCTGTACGCCAATGCCAATCCAGCTAAACTGCATTTTGGAAGTTGTTCCTAGAGCATCTTCGTGTACTGGCACACTTCATCACAGGTGCAAATAATCCAAAACTCAATAGTCTCACTTGCAGTAATAGGAAAATTTGCTGTGTTCACCGACCCACAGAATTTTTTGTTTCTTGCCAATGGTGTGACAGTGGAAAGTGGGTTCAATGAGCTGAAGTACAGAAGTTGGAAAGCTATTGGTTCAGGACCCTGAAAGGTGTCTTAGAAAGTGTAAAATAAACAAAAACTAATTCCCAAAGGAATACAGCCATCCTGTTTAGATTATATCTTTTTGCTTTACTCCTGTATCCTCTGTTCAAACCATAAAGCAGAGCAAACATATGTTGAGAGATGCTGCCTATTTAGAAAGTAAACACTAACAACAAGCAGAAAACAAAAGATAAATGAAGAACATGTTTTGCACACTAATCAAGTTGTCTTAACTCAGAAAGCAGCGAATACATGATGGTGCTAGGTTTTTAAAAGTACAACAGAGGCTTCAATTTTTCCACCTATTTGAAATGTCTTTGTATGACCATTGCTCTGGACACATGTCAGGAGGAGACATAGTCACGGCTTTTAATGTTCTTACCTAAACTGGAAAATGAGACTCCCATCAACAGAGATAAGAGTTCCTCCATCAGAGAGGCATTAGCATAGGTTTCCAGAAATTCTAGTTTAAACTTCAAAGAAGTCCTTGATTAACAAAGTGAAAGGTGTCCATGCATATTGTTGATGATACTGTAAACCAGCCTATAGACTCAGAGAAGCTTCTGCAAAACACTCATTCGCGAAGGTCACCCAAGGCTCAGCTGATGTGTCAGGAAGGTTAGAGATGAAAAGTTTTCTTCATCTGTTTTCCTCACTCCAATTACAAATATCAGCAGTGCTGGAATTCACCTTTGGCTGCAAGGGACATTGCTCGCTTCCCACTACCCAGCCAGTATGTCACGAAGGTTCGCATACAGTGTGTGTCATCAAAAATAAAAACCCCTGAAATATAGAAATGGCTAAGGTGCTTATTTCAGCAAGATATCCTTCTGCATATACAGTTTTCGATAAAAATATTACAGGTAGTAGTTTAAATTCCGCTGCCATTTAGAGTGTGCATTGGGCAAAATGACAGAAAAGATTTGAGCTGTTATGATCTGATTGTGCATATCAGACTATAAAAGTTGGTAGATACGGAAGAGTGACATAGTGTTCTCATTTTATTTTGCTCTAGATGAGATGGCTTCACTTTCCCTTGTGGGAGGTTATTGTTGAGGCACAACAGCAGAGATTCAAGGCTGGGTGAAATAAGACTTTTCAGAGGATTACTCTTCCTTACGTACTCCTAGGGAATACACGGGGGAAGTATGAACGGAGATGACCCAGATCAGCCTCGCTGACCTCCCCTCTATTAGCAGACAGACAGGGAGCAGCTTTTGGCACACCAGCTCTGCAGAGGCGTAGATGCAAGGACTAAACCCCAGCCTTGCTGCTGCCACCACCTTCCACCTCTCGTGGTCTTGGCAGAGAGCGGGAGACCACGGCAGCTGGTGAGGCACCCTCCTTTCCCACAGCCCCTGTCCTGCACTGCTGGGAGAGCCCCACTCCTCCAGGGAGTGGGTTCTGCCATCGCCATCGTGTCTGGGCTGCATCTCCCCCTCTGCTGATTTACTTTTGCAAGGCAATACTGTGCCAGATGAGAAATGCTCGCTCTCTACCTGCTTTGCCCGCAGTGCAGTGGATTATAATCCACTGCGGGCACCTGGAGGTGAAATCCCAGCGCAGCGCACTGGTTAAGCCTGGGACAGCCCTCCTAGCCCTGCTTGAGCAGGAGCATCTCCCAGCAAGTACCAGCAAGCAAAAATATGCGCTTCCAAGACTGTAAAATCTCCACAGGCTCAAAATGTGGAGGTGGACGTGAAAATGTACAATATGTTGTTAGCAAGCAGCGTTACTTTTTTCCCAGCCCCTCCTGCCCCGCTCTGCTTTCTAAATCCATGCTGCTTAAAAAGATCAGGGTGAGAGCATATGTCTGCACGCACGCACGTAGCTGCCCTGTCTTAACTAGAGCATAGCTGATGGTTGACTGGGACTGTACTAATTGACTTCTCTTCCAGAAAGGAAGTTGCTTCCACATAGAAAATATCTGTTTTATTTTACTCCTTCTACTATTTACCACCCTTAAATTTTCAGTGGTGTACCTAGTGTTTCCTAACCAAGCAGAAATAGAGCATTTCTTCTCTGAGGAGCTGGTACTGTTTAGTTGTTACCTAAAACATATTAGACAAGTAGCCTGTCGATGACAGGGTAAGGACCTAAGGCTCAAACGAGATATCTTTGTGTTTTAAAGCAAAAAGAATTGTTCTAATAAACTACCATTCTCAAATACTGCGCCTACGTATTGCTGTGTAATGATACCTTGCTTTAAGATTTCTGTTGATGAGACAAAGAGGTCTTTGGTGTTTAGGGATATGAAGTAGTTTTATAGCGGTCTTAGAGGGTACTGTCCAAAGGGACACTATCACCTACCCTCATGGCCCCTCTTTTCTGAGGGGAAATAACAGTATTTATGATCCAAACAATTCTAAGGAAAACAAAACTAACAAAAAAGTGAAAAAAATTTCTGCCAGGAGTCCTCTTTGAGATATTTCACTTTATCAGCTTTACAGCCTAAAGCTCAAAGTAGGGCAAAACCAGTACATGGTCCTTCATTGGCTTTTTGACTGGAAATAAACTATTTTCATAGGACGTTTTTTACTCATTTGAGGTCTCTGTCTCTCTCCACATCAAACCGAGCCTCTGTGATGTGCTCACAGCACAGGCGCACTATCAAAGTGCTCATGCAAGTGGTTGCTGGGAATGAGTGTAAACAGGCTTTGACACAGATTTCCAACAGATTAACATGCAGGAATAAAAAAGGAGGGGAGAGAGGGAGGAAGGAAAGTCAGGCTGATATGATAGCCTTAACTGAGCCATAATTGCCTGTAAAATCAAAAGGGAGTTGGCTCTAAATAAGAATGTTACTAATATTGCCAAAGCATTAAGCAAATATCCAGCTACTTGGCTTGTCTGTAGCCTCCGTGAATGTGCTGAGATCTGCACATGCTACACGTAACGCGAGTCAGATGAGTGTTGCATGGGGTAGATCTTCCGAGACTTTTAGAAAGCTCAGGAGGATGGGATTGTGCAACAGAAGAAAAATTATCCCCGTGTCAAATAGCACTGAATTAACATTCAAGTGTAGTTTCTACCTCTACTTGATTCTTTTACTTGATGGAAGCAAATTCATCGTTACTCAATTTACCCCCACTAAGACCACGGAGTAGCAAGCGATAATTTTTAAAGAGAACCATGACTGCAGCTGTGAGCTAGCTAGGCAGCACAGCGCCTGTGTGCAAGACAAAGTCAAGCATGTTGGGATTACCCGAACACGTGCAGAGGACTTGTGTTGGCAAACGGGTCCGTAATCGAATCCGTCCACCTCACGCTGCTGACTGCATGGCACGAGGCACGCCAAGCCGGTCTGCAGCCACAGCTAGGCTCCCGTCAGGAAAGGACGGCAACCTGCAAATGCCTGGTAAAGAACAACGACCGTAAGAAAGCAGCTAATTGCCGAACATTTTTCAGATCTAAAAATAATCTAGAAACCAAGGCAGCAGAGAGACAAACCACATACGGCTGAACAGAGCGCACAGCAAAGTAACTTGTGGCAGGCATCAAACGTTTCCACAGAGTTAAGTCAGCTGGATCACTCCGCAGGACAGAAAAGACTACGATCCTTTGTTCTTACAGGCTTCTTTTGCTCTTTCTTTCTCTTTATTAATCATCTGTAATTTAAAATAAAGGCAAGCAAGCAGGTAGCCCAAAAGCGGTAAAGGACAGGCATTCTTCACCCTTATTGCCTTTGGGACATCACACAGGGATCAATTTTAACTGTCATGTTGAGTCAGATGTCAGGATGTGCATGTCTGAGAAGGGAAAGCTCCTTTCTGATAAGGATGGTGTGGATCAGCTCTTTTGTGCCATCTTTTGTCTTCTGCAGAGGTTATGCCGAAAGTGGAGAAAACAGATAGTGCTCTGCTTTGCAAGTTCTAACTGGAGTAAAACCTGCAGAGGGACCTTTCTAGTGGGACTGTTTAAGCACTGAGTCCCACAAGCACCAAGTCCCTGAATCAGAGAATTTATGACCAGTGCCTTGGTAACATCCTTTTTCCTTGCTGGGCTGAGTGGGCCCTGGAAAGAGCAGCACAAGTCCTGGAACCCCCCCAGCAAGTTCAGCCCTCGTGGGGAATGCTTCGCAGAAAGCTCGTGACATCCTGGGTTTGGCATCCCCTGTGCACTACTCAAACGATCAGCTGAGCAGGCACGTAAGCATTTTGAGGACGGTTTTGACAGATAATGACTCTGATGGAAAAGCCATCGGGTTAGCACTCAGGAAGGCTGACTCCTTGGGGAAGAAGAAGTGTTCACAGCGGACAGATGGGCAAATCAACACCAGTCCCCGTTTTACGACTAAACAGCCAACCTTTGATGAGATGTTTCCCCAGAGATCCCTTTGCTGGCTCATCGCATCCTTGCATCAGCTCCCCTCCAACTCGGCTCTCAGACAACTGTGCTGATACCTCCAGGAAAAGCATGATTCCCACCAGCCCTTCAGCGCGGCTCCTGGATCGTGTGGTCGGGCTGTCTTTCTCCACACAGAGATGAAGGTCTGTTGTCAGCCTCTGAGGTGGAGCACAAAGGATCAGTGATGCTGACTTCTGACAGGGAAGGAGAAAGGAAAAAGTATTTCCTTGAATACCTCAATACAGTGGCTTGATGATTGTACACTTTCCTCTCTTTGAATGTCTGAGCTTAGGTCCACAATGGCATCTGCCTCCATCAGTCATCAAATATAGGTCTCTTCTCTCACCTCAGCAGGAATTCACCTGTAGGGACGACTGATTTACTGTTTACTTCAGAAAAACTTGGGCTGCCTACAAGAACCATCAATCAAAGCATTGTCATTTTGGAGTTTCCTCATACCACCCCCCATGGGAGCAGCTCCCTATTGTCAAATCTAGCAGAATACTTCCATTCTCTGCCTTAACAGCTCAGGTACGCAACACGGCTTCTTTCTATCCTGATAGACCTGATGAAAGCCTGTTCTTATTTTCCGCGAGCATTTTTACGGGGAAAACCCCCATATGGTTAACAGAGTACAGTGCAGGTATTTAAAGAGGCAGCTTCTGAGTGCCGTGCTTTCTCCTCTTGACATGAAGATGAACTTCCTCTGGCAGCTGACTCATTGCCCTGGGCTATCGCTCTAATTTCTTTGACTTCTGATGAGCAGATGCTCTAAATCTGTCAATAGGAAGCACAAAAGGAACTTATTAATGGCCTGACTACTATGTTTTTCATGGGTAGTGCTATCAATCTTATCTTCTACATGTGCATTATTGCTAGCAATTGTTTACATACGCTGTAGCTCCCACTCAGTGCTCAACACCACCTGACTTCACGCTGCCGCCTCGTATACAGTGGTCTTTACGTTTCATAGATCACATTTATACAGCCTGAGTGAGTTTGAGGCTCACTTTTTTTGTGAGGTACCAAGCTGTAAGGTACTTTTCTGTTTTCCGTAGCATATTGGTGTGCCTTGAATTATTCACTCAATTTCTGAGAAGCAGCATTAAGAATGTAATCTTGTGTTCATAAATCCATTGGAAGACTCTTAATAATGTAAGCCTTAGTGGAACATCCCAGCATTGCAAAGCAAGGAGTAAGCATTTCCTTAGGGTTTCAAATGGTTGACTCGCCTTTCCTTTGACAGAGCGAAATAGAGGTTCGAGGAAGAACTTCTTCCCTCTGAGGGTGACGGAGCCCTGGCCCAGGCTGCCCAGGGAGGCTGTGGAGTCTCCTTCTCTGGAGATATTCAAGACCTGCCTGGCCGCGGTGCTGTGCAGCCTGCTCTGGGTGACCCTGCTTCGGCAGGGGGTTGGACTAAATGACCCACAGAGGTCCCTGCCAACCCCGAACATTCTGTGATTCTGTGAAATCCATTCTTTAGGGAAAAAAAAACAACAAAACACTTAGCTTTTGAAAGATTTCAACCACCCTTCTCTTCTGTCTCCTTGTAATGAATGATCAGCTGCTCTGTCACTGCAGGAAGACCCATAAAACTTGCAAAATACACAAAAGCCAAATTTAGGACCATTTACCTTCACCAGTTAACACTAGTGCACTCCCTGATCCTGCTGCTGAGGTTTTGCTTCTACGGGATTCTTTCTCCTGAAGACAGAGCCATCCTGGAAGCCCTCATTTCAGTAGCAAAACACCACCTTATGAACACTCAGCTCAGGTGAAATCAACCACACCAAAAATTTACATTCATCTCCAGAAATGAGAATTCTTGGAAATGCTTGCACTACCTCCTACAGAAATGGTGGCAAGGGCATCTTTGTGGCTGAAGCTGTCATAGCCCATGCAAGTGTGATGATCCAGAGCTCCCAGGGCATGACTGAGGCTGTGCATAGGTTCGGTGATCTCTCCGCACAGGTCTGGGTTTTGAACTGAAGATCTAAGATCTCATTTAAAATGTCTGGATTATTCTTCCTTGTCACTTCCAGCGAAGAGCAGGAACAAGTGGGATCAGCGTCTTCTGGGGAAGAAATGGCATCTCTGAGTGTGGGCATCTGGGGCAGCAGGGAAGTTGTTAGGAGAGGAGACCGTGAGAGGTGGCAGCAGCATCTGTGACTCCAAACAGGGTCTTGTTCCTCAGACCTTGAGGTAGGAACAGGGAGATTCAGCTGCTGGTGGTTTCTCTGTACAGGACAACACACTTCATGTCTTTGGATCTCTGTTTTTTTCACACCAACTTTTACATGTTACTTCTACTTATATAGTAAACTTCTTGTGGGGCAGCACAGGAGTTGATTTTGATGAGATCTGTGATTACTGCACTACTTGCTTTTGCAACTACTCACGAAATAAATTTCAACATTTCTACCCACCACCAGGCAACTGCAGCAGCAGATGCTAACACTATGCTCCGGTTTGGGTTTATACAGCAGCTCCACAACTGTTCCTTCTAATGTAGTCGCAAAAGTGATTATAATTTATCACAAGTATTTGCAGTGGCATTTGCAAGTTTGGGAGATATGGGTATGTGGATTAGTAAAATGAAACGGAATATCATTTAGTACCCATTGAATGTCTCACGGACTTGATGGTACAGCATTTTGAACCCTCCACAACATTTGTACACTGATTTGGATTTTTTCTGGCTTCATCGTATATGCAAAATATCTCCTGTGTTTACTTAAATATCATAAACACATTTAGGGCAAAGCTGTTTGGTTTTGTTTTCTCCCACTGGATGTATCCAATTCAGGATATTATTTTCAGATAATGACTTAAATGGGAATATGCGTGTTCACATACTGCTAACGCGACTTCCATAATAATATGATCACTTCTAGGAAATTATGTATGCAGAATCAGTGTGTTGGTAACTGCTGTACAAAGCTAAAATTCAAAAGTGACAGTTAATAACTTATCTGTCGAATGTACCCAACTGTCCTCGGTAAAAAATAATTGTTTCAATTAAAAAAAAGAGTCAGCTTTGTTTTTATTCTTCTAACAGCTATGAAAGTACTTGTCTTTATTATTGGCAGGCTACTACTCTTCAAAAAAATCTGTACCCTGTCGTTACTGGAATAAAGTTTATCTGTTATTCATAGGCTGCAGAGAGACACTTTCCCTTACTCTTTTTTTCCACTCTCTGCTGTTTTTAATGGCCTCTATAGAAATCTTTCAAATAAAAATTTGTATTAGTTTCTTTTTCCTTGGCACAAATATATTTTTCCCTGTATTTCTGCGCTGAAATTAATACAGTTCTATTTTTGTCCTTTCTTATCTGTACATTAACAATAGACTATGTCTTGCTCAGAATTGTCTCCGCGGCTCCCATTCTCGGGAAAGTCTTAAAGGCCTTCCTGTTCTTGTTACTGAGAATAGTGGTTCACTTTTTGAAGGGGTCTGAGTTAGCCACCTACTACTTCAATCCTGTATCTCTAAATCAGTGAAAACTCCACGGGTGGCGTGTGTGAAGGCCACATCAGGCCCAAGATGCTGCTCTGAAAGGGGAGGCTCTGCTGGTGAAAGGAGGCAGGTCTGTGCATGTTTGTGGGAGATACGCCTCAAAAGCTGCAGTGCCAATACAAAAATATTCATTATAGTGTCTGCATTTGGTAGTATTAATACAACCTGTACGTTGCAAAAAAGTTTCCTCTTGGCAGTTTTTCAGAAGAGTTGCTACACCCCTTGGTGTAATTATGATGCTGATGGCAATCAGATTCATGAGTGGGATGTTCATCGACACAGAAGTACCGAACGTCATGCTTTAGGATGTCCACCTGCTCTGCATCCCAGAGGAAGGATGTGTTTCTCGCTCCTTTCGCTGGAAGAAGTCATGACACCCATGATCTGAGGCAGGTCCTGTGCGGCCTGCTGTAGGTGACCCTGCTTCGGCAGAAGGGTTGGACTAGATGACCCACAGAGGTCCCTTCCAACCCCTGCTATTCTGTGATTCTGTGATAAGATGAACCACATTTGATTTGATAATTCTTGTCCTATGACATTAACTCCTAAGTGCCTTGAGTTGACTTTTCTCTGGATCCTTGGAATTTTATCTGGCTTGGAGACCCTGTCTCTGCAGGCTTCCCTGGGAAGAAAAGCCGTCGCTTTTCCCCAGATGACACAGCTGGACTCACGGAGGATTGTGCAGAGGTATTTTGGAATCAGTGGGGCTTCGCATGGCTAGAGGGCTTCATTCATGAAGCTTACAGTGCAGATTCACTCCACGAAAGCCAAACCCCAAAGTTTTCAGTGGAACATTTGCAACAGTTAATGCACAAGAGTGCCTGTAAGTCTCAGCTGCCTTTGGAAGAAGAATCACAGCATCATCATTGATGAGGCAATTGGCTGATGCTCCTTCTTTCATCCAGTCTTTAATTTTGACCCACAACAGTCGACGTGCGTCGTATTCTTCAGCAAGACCCCAGCTGTGCACAGATGGTGCACAAAATTATTGTTATCAAAAGTCCAAACTAACCGCTCCGAAGAAGTGTTTGAGCTATCAGTGCCAACAGCCATCTTTGTTAGGACTTTGAAAGGGAGCGGGGAGGGCATTATGCTGCATGTTTATCAGGTGATGGATGATTAATAGGTCTTAGCATACAATGAATGTGTATCTATCTCTTCTTCACATGCTAATCACATGGCATTTATAAATGTCAGCACCTTATCGTGGCAACACACTCTGAATTTTGTGTGGTTTTAAAGGTATTTATTTTTAACATTTTTAATACGCGTATTATTAAGGTTGCATCATTTGAAACTTCCCTGTTGCAATGATTTATAAGTACAGTGGGTTTTTCTTTTACTTTCTGAAGTAATTAGATTAATTAGATTATTGCATTTTAAATCTAGTAAAAAAATTTGCTGTAGATAATGTTTATATTAACATGACAAAAATAATTTATAATTATTCAACTGAGAAGCTTCAGGGTTTTGTTATTCTGCTTTTTTAATGTTAAACTTTTTACTTTGTAAGCTAGGGCCTTAATTTAGAGTTATAAGTGATAGATTTACCATTTGAGAACTGCATCATTTTCATTCAAAAATCCTGACTTTCACGATTTGGTCATAAAAATGAGCTTTATTATCAAATGTGGTTAGGAAGTGTGAGCCTTGAGGGGTTTTTATAGACGAGCAGGGAGAGTTTGGGTACAGCAAGTCCCATGAAAAACACAGAAAGATTCTGGACTCAGCTGCTACTTCAGCCCAGTTTTTTAAGCTGCAACAGACTTTCTTTTCCAGATACAATTTTTAGGTCCGTTCGTGTGCTCCTTGATTCAGGCAGAATTGCTGTTGTCTTCCAGAGACTTTACGGATCTAAAGAATTTGGCATTAAGCTACAGAAATTCAGACTCCTTTAGAAACCTGCACCTTGAAAGCTGTATTTTGTCCTTGGACAGTGAGGTTGTTGAAGCTAACATCTGAAGACAACAACACGAAGTATGTAGGTTTAGATCTTTGGTTCCCAACCTTTGTGCTAGCGATAAATATCCACGATTTCAAAATCCTTCACTGAAATTGGCACTAGCTGGCATCTTTGGCAGGGGCCTCACCAGAGTGGCCAAAGATTGAACCAGTTTGGAGCAAAAGTAGCCTTGCAGCTTCAAGTAATGGTTTTTGAAACAAGTCCTGGGTTTTGCTGGCAAAACACCGCGGTTTTGCTTCAGCTTCTTCCTTGCTCCCTAATCATAGAACCATAGGCTGGAAAAGACCTCTAAGATCATCAAGTCCAATCATCCGCCCAACAACACCATGCCTACTAAATGAGACATCAGCCTCCAAGGCCATCCATCCACCACCTTTCCACAGCACTAAAATCACTTCAACTTTGTCTAAAAGATTTATTCTCCTACATATCAGCATCTGTGTTGTCACTTATCTGTGGACTTGTGAATATTTACAGGTCACATCATAAAATAATTCTCAACCAGTTGCTGATTACTCTTTTCTCATTTTATCTCCTTAAAAGTTATGTATTTGATCCATTGTCCTAAATGAAACTCGTACGACGTCAGGCCGGTGGTGGTTAAAAAGAAAGGCAAATCTCTACAAAACTCCTTGTAAGCTGTATCACTCACTGTATCACTCGGATATAAGCAGCCCTGGGCTTGCACAGCCCCTCAAAGGACTTTGCAAATAGCCATCACCTTGTAAAGACGGCCTTGGTATTTTAATTAAAGGTCAAACTAAACTACAGTGTAAACCTTGGAGATGTTTTGTAGCAGTCATTTAAAGCAGAGTTGCTTAACGAAGTCTTATTGTCTTAGTAAAACAATGCCCAAACTCTAAGATTTACACAAACTGCAGCCGAAACAAAGCAGCCTCTGCCGAGTTCAGGCTGCGAGTTCGGCATCCATCAATCACAGCCCGGCCCTATGTCTGGTTTACCCCTGTAAACGGTTGTGGAAGCGAGGCAGGGCTACGCACGGCTTCACGTGTTCCTCTTGTGTCGACAGCGGGTAGCAGGTGGGATGTACGTCAGCCCGGGGCCTTGGACCCCTCCGTAATGCAGTCACAGGGCAGGACATCATCAATGACCTGGATGAAGAGTTAGAGCGTACCCTCAGCAAGTTTGCTGATGACACCAAACTGGGAGGAGTGGTAGATACACCGGCAGGCTGTGCTGCCATCCAGCGAGACCTGGACAGGCTGGAGAGTTGGGCAGGGAGGAACCTGATGAAGTTCAGCAAGGGCAAGTGCAGGGTCCTGTACCTAGGGAGGAACAACCCCAGGCATCAGTACAGGCTGGGGCGGACCTGCTGGAGAGCAGCTCTGCGGAGAGGGACTGGGAGTGCTGGGGGATGACAGGTTAACCATGAGCCAGCAGTGTGCCCTGGGTGCCAAGAAGGCCAGTGGGATCCTGGGATGCATTAAGAAGAGTGTGGTCAGCAGGTCGAGGGAGGTTCTCCTTCCCCTCTACTCTGCCCCAGTGAGGCCCCATCTGGAGTACTGTGTCCAGTTCTGGGCTCCCCAGTTCAAGAAAGATGAGGAGCTACTGGAGAGAGTCCAGTGGACGGCTACAAGGATGGTGAGGGGACTGGAGCATCTCTCCTACGAGGAAAGGCAGAGGGAGCTGGGCTTGTTCAGCCTGAAGAAGAGAAGGCTGAGAGGGGACCTTATAAATGCTTATAAATATCTGCAGGGTGGGTGTCAGGAGGATGGGGCCAGACTCTTTCCAGTGGTGCACAGCGACAGGACAAGGGGCAACGGGCACAAACTGAAGCAGAGGAAGTTCCGTCTGAACATGAGGAAGAACTTCTTCCCTCTGAGGGTGATGGAGCCCTGGCCCAGGCTGCCCAGGGAGGCTGTGGAGTCTCCTTCTCTGGAGATATTCCAGCCCTGCCTGGACGCGGTGCTGTGCAGCCTGCTCTGGGTGACCCTGCTTGGGCAGGGGGTTGGACTGGGTGACCCACAGAGGTCCCTTCCAACCCCTGTCATGCTGGGATCCTGTGACATTACAAATGCATTGGGAGGGGGTGCCAGTGTTGTCTCCTGCTTGACTTTGTTTGCATGCTTGTGCAACAGCCTTCACAGTAATTAAAAATAGTTTGGTGTTATGTAATTAATAATACGGTACTAAACATTGTAGTGATGCTCTGGCGTGAATATCCCAGTTGTCAATCATGGGTACAGTTGCGCAGCTGTAAGGCTGTATTCAAAGTGTCAGCTTTATTATTACAAGTGATCTTAAAAACCTGCAAGGCAGTCTTTCTTGCCAGAGTTATGAAGTATTTTAGACTATTTGCTAAAAAGAACATGTCTGAATTTTAAACTGGAGTCTTTGATTTCTGACTCTTCTACCTTTGGCCTTATTCGTGAATTCGCTTGGGAAAAAAAAGCAGGTGACCTGATTTGCTCGTTCATTCGGCGGCGCGTTGGAACAGATGCAGAGAGGGTGACACAACCAAAAGGCTCTTCAGGGAAGCCATCTGTCTGCGCTCACCGCTGCCATGGGCTTACCTTTCAGATCTTGTTTGCTTTTGGTTGCCACCCAGCTGAGGGTGGATGATGTTTTTCCCTGGCGCTCGTGAGGATGTTGCATGCTCAGGTGGGTTATGATGATGTATTCTATGCGTGTGGCTTTTGAAAAATTCGGAAGTATTTTCAGCGTTGATTTCCCCCAAGAGTTATTACACCCCACGCAGATTGGCAGTGCCGTGCCACAGTGCCAGGATTTATGAGGTGACCTTGGAGACACAGACACTCCCAAATTGAAAGCACTTGGAGCTCAACTTGAAATATATTTATTTTGGATTACTGAGCAGTCTCTACTATTGTATAAATCAGCATCAGATTGCACAAATAATATATAACATTTATCTAACGTTTCGTAACATGAGGGGATTCTCTCACACGTGGCTCAAGCACAGCTCTCCTGCCTCCTCCAGACTCCTTTTCATGGCTGGGTCCCACTTCAAACCTTCACTGGGACTCAGCAAAGGCAGCACCAGCCCCTCCTGCCCTCTCCATGAGCAGCGGACCATGAGGTGGGCCATGCTCCATCATTTGGGAGCCCAGCATCGCTCAGGCCCCGTGGGCAGCTGCGCAGAACCGGGCCAGCTAAAGCTGCTCCGTCCCCTCGGACCCACGCGGCCGAGCCCCGCGCTGGGGCTGAGCCTGGGGTCCCAGCGTGTCGCGGGGACAGCCGCCCGCCCGAGCTGCTCCGGGTGCTTCCCAAAAGCCTTTTGGAGCTGGGAGCTGCGCTAGTAAAAAGGTGCTGATAGATGGCAATGAAACATCCGAGCGAAGGCGCGTCGAGCGCAAACCTGTGAGCAGCAATAAACGCGAATCCAACCTGCACTAATGTTAATTGTCATTCGGTTTATATCGATGCGCAGTTTATTAAACCATAAAGCAAGGCAGCAAGCACAGAGAGCAACTCTGGAGATAATTAAACATAATAAGGGTTTCACTTAATCCCTCGAAACCCAGGGGAGGCACAGTTAAGACTGAATACCCTCTTTGCACTGCAAGGCAATTTTTGCGCAGCCGTTTAAGAGCGCTTCCCGGTACGAGATTCCAGGACAGAGGGAAAGGTAGGTCCCACCTTCGCCACCAAATGCATTTGCTCTTCTTTTCTTCGTGCCTTTAAATCACTCTGCTTAAAAAGCCTGAACTCTGACCTTCAGAGCAGTTCGTGGCTGACAATTTGCCTTGCGGTAGCGAGCAGAGACCCTCACCAGGGACCCCGAGAGAGGTCCCAGCACAGGACAGTGGTGGCGAAGGACGATGGAGAGCAAGCAGGGATGGTGCCCGTGTGCGCTCTCCCACCGCCCCGCACCTGATGCTCGCTTCTTGGACGAGGGTGGTCGGCAAGGTGGTGGAAGGAGAAGGGTGCAAAGCTCTGAGCAGGCGGAGGAGGGAGGGAGGCAGCTTTTGAAGAGTGAGGACAATCATGGCAAATCTGAGATTAATGCCGGAGGCCAACGCAGAGAGGGGAGGGGAGGAAAAAAAAACTAAAATATGCCCTGAGCTGTGAGTTGGGACTCTCGGGTCTCTCGTTAGTGGGACCGGGACTGGTCGAGGACGGGAGAAACGCAAGGAGTGGGACACGCTCGGGGTCCCCCCGCAGCGGAGGGGCTGCCCCGGGCTGCGCGGGTGCGGACGGGTCCTCGGGCTGGAAGGAAAGCGAACAAGGAGCAGGGCAGGGGGGACGTTATCCCCGAGGTGCGGGGCTGCAAGCCCCGCAGGAGCACACTGAGAGCTTGTGGAGGGGGGGGATGCCTGGTGGAGGGGGTCCCTCCCGCTGCGCGCCCCCTGCGCGGCCGCGCTGCGGGGCAGGAGGAGGAAGAGGAGGAGGAGGAGGAGGAGGGCCGAGGGCGTCCGCGCTGTCGCGGCCCCTCCGCCCGCCCACCCCGCGCACGGCGCAGGTTTGGGAGGTGGGGTCTGCGCGGCGCCCGCCCGCCCGCCCGCCCGGCTCAATGCTGCGGCCGCGGGGCTGCTGCGGGAGCCGCGCAACCTCGGCGCTGCCGCGGACGGCGGGCGGGCGGGCGGGCAGCGGCCGCGGAGCCCGGCATGTGCGTGTGTGTCCCCCCCACCGCCCCCCCCACACCCGCCCAGGTAAGCCGCGGCGCGGCTCCGCACCGGGAGGAGGGAGGCAGGTCTGAAAAGAAAAAAAAAAATTAAAAAATAAAAAAAGGGAATAAATAAGGAAAGCGGTTGCGGCGGGGGGGGTGGGGGAGTGGAAGGAGAGCGCAGGTGGGTGCGGAGCGCCCGCGGCTCCCCAGGAAGGGGGTTGCGGGGGGTCGAAGCGGGTGCGCAGCCGGGGCGCGGTTCCCGCCTGGGCTCCCCGCGATGCGGGATGCGGAGCGGGATGCGGGGCCAAGCCCTCCCGGCCGGGCGGAGCGGAGCGGGGCGGCTGTGCCGGGCTCGGGCAGAGCTCCCCCGGAGCGGGGGGCCGGCGCGGGGAGAGGGCAGCGCGGTGGAGGGCGCGGGGCTGGGTGTCCGTGGCTCCGTCCGTGGGTCCGTCTGCCGGCGGGGGGGCTGCTCCCTCCCGCGTAACTTTTTGCCTGATGCAGCCGGGTTTCCCTGCCCGCGTTGGGGCTGCTCCCGCTTCCCCCGGCCGCCGTCGCTGCCCCGCTGCCAGCAGCCCAAGGCAGCGGGCTGGGTTATTTATCCATCCCAGACGGGAACGATTTGCTCTCTAAACTACGAATTAAACGACACTGCTTGCATAACAAGTGGAAATAGTTTGTATCTTACATACTAATTATCCGTCACCTTTTAGACTAAGCAAAAGCGGGGTTTTTTTGTGTGTTTCTGTGGGTTTATTTTTTTGCGAGGAGGGTTCGGTACAGCAGCCTGATGTCTTGCAGCAGCGTGTTCATTTCCCCTCGCTGGCTTAGCGTGGGCAAAGGATTAAGAGGCAGCATGTTGATGAGGCACCCTGGGGTGCGGGGAAGGAGGGGAGCGTTTGCTGGTGGAGAGAAGTCAGCTTTGGCGTTGGCGCTTGCACACCCTCCTGTTTGCGCGGTTTGAGCTCAGGAGCTGCATCCCAGCTCATCCGTCGGCTAGGTGAGAGCAGAGGCTGGTGTCGGGCTCCTCGGACCCTCCCCGACCCTCCCTTACCTGGCCCGTCCCCGCGGCATCCCGGCTGCCGGAGCCCCGTCCCGGGAGCGCGGTGCGGTGCCCCAGCCCACGCTCCCGCACCCCGAGGCTCCCCGCGCCGCTCCCCTGGGGCGCGACGGCCGGTGCCGAGCGTGGGGAGCGCGGCGATGGGGCCCTGCGCTGGGGACCAGCCCGGTGGGTCCTCCACAAGCCTTTTCTGCCGCTTTCCTGGCCAGGACGCTTCGTTTTCTTCTCTCTGGACCCGAGGAGCT
Organism: Opisthocomus hoazin; assembly: GCF_030867145.1. Lineage (NCBI taxonomy): Eukaryota > Metazoa > Chordata > Aves > Opisthocomiformes > Opisthocomidae > Opisthocomus > Opisthocomus hoazin. The sequence continues at coordinate 3,059,285 of NC_134424.1, read as the reverse complement.
TGCGGTTTTACCCTCTGTTTGCAAGTCCCTGGAAACTGCTTAACCGGCTCTTGAATAATCCTTCAAAGTCACCTCCCCTCTTTAATCTAATACCAAAAGGACTTACTTTATGTGGCTAATCCCTCTTTTACTCGCTGTACGGCCTCATGCAGGGGTCCACACGCCGCTAATTTCCCCAAAGCAGCCTGCTTCAGACAATGGCTTCCGCCGGCGTGCAGCATCCTCTCCCTCCTGCGCCGAACCCTGGGCAGAGCCGAATACGCCTGACGAGGTTTTGCTCGATTTCAGGAGGCGTCTCGTCAGATCCCGCCGAGGGAACTAACCCTTTGCACCAAAACCTTGGGTCTGCGTGTGTCTGTGAGTGCCGGTCTGCTGCCCCAGGTGCCCGTGTCTTAGCCAGCCCGCAGGCGGCACTGGGATGGTGGGGAGGACTGGAGCGAAGCAGGCTGTGCCTGTGGCTGGTTGGAGTTGAATGGTCCTGGCAAAACTCCGGCCGCTGGGAAGTTTTCCTGTCCTTATCTCCTGCAGTGGGGTTAAGCTCACTGCTAGCCTATGTTCCCAGAATTTTTTCTCTAGTGTTCCCAGAATTTTTAGCTTGTTCTGTTCGGCGTGATGGCAAAATAGATGTTTTGGAGGTGAATGACAGCGGCAGAAAAGCTTACCTTTGCAAGAAGCCTCACTTCTCCCTTACCATGTTTACTGTTTACATGCTGAAATGACACTGCCTTCAAACCCTGACTTCACATGCGTTGGCAGTGGTGTCCAGAGCTCCTCAGCCTCTTGCCTGCGGTCACCGTGGATGTCGGACGAGGGGCAAGTGTGCCTTTAGTGTCCTGGGGATGGTGGGAGGGGATGAGTGGCCGCGTGTCCCCTTCTCCGGGCCACGGGGACAGCTTCGGCCGTGGTGTGGCACAAGCCCTCGTGGATGGGTGGTCTCTGAGACCACGGCCATCCTCCCCTGGGGAGGCCTCAGTTGTAGTTCCAGCGTTAATCCCTCCGTTGCTTCTTTCCCCAGCGCAGATTTTTAACCGTCAGCTGAGGAGTGTTTGTTGTAGAGGGGAAACCTGCAGTGCTGCAAGCCAGCGAGCAGCTGGTGAGAGGGCCCACCTCAGTTCCCAAACTTGCACCTCCTCATGCGTGAAAGTTTCTTGTTGATATGCAGGTCTTTATGTTTATTGGGATTGACACTGATTTCAAACACAAGCTTATGTTGCCCCGTCAGGGACCGCTAAGAAAACAGGTGTAGTAGTTAAGCTCCTGTGCAATTTCTACCACAGATGCAAAACTCCAGAGTAATTTTATAGACATTCTGGTGCTGCGTAACTTGTTTGTCTTAGTTTGGGGACTTGGCTTTGTGTGACAGTTCTGTGTAGTCAGTGTGATTAAATAAAAAATAAAAATCAGAGGCAAAGACAAGGCAGAGTGGAAGGAAAGACGTTAAACATAACATAGCTGGATCGTGCTTTTATTTTCTCTCCTCATCTTTCTGAATTTTATTTGGTGAAGCACGATGGAGGTATCAACTCCCCGGGGCTGGTCTGTGTCGGGGGCACGGGTGGGCATGACCCCGGCGCTGTGCAGGCAGCTCCCGGGCTGCGGGCGATGCGGGAGAAGATGCCATCGCTTAAAAATACTCTGCTGCGTTTGAAAGTTCGTAAATCATCGCAGGTCTATTTTTAGCTGTGTTAGATTAGAGCAAGTCTGGGGTTTCTTCCCACACCTCCCGTCTGTGGCCTGAAATGACCTGGTACCGTCCCTGCAGAAGCCGTTCGCACGCTCCTCTTGGTTTTGCTGGTGACCCGTTGCTCAGCCCCGCCGTGACGCAGAGGATGGGGCTCGGTGTGGAGAGGGTTTGGTGCAACAGGTGGGAGTTCCCCTCCTCCTGCAGAAACGGGGAGCCTGCGGCTCGGCGCGGGAGCGACGCGCAGCCCCCGACGGGAAGGTGGTCACAAACCCCGAAAAGTAACATGAATCACACAAAATCCACAAATGTCAGCTCCCAAGCTCTCATCTAGGCGTGCTGCCGAGATTTAAACTTGCACGCATCTCTGCTGTTGTCTGCTGCAGTGGTTACTCAAATATAAATATGAATATCATGACAATAGTGATTCATTCTTTTTATTATTAGCAAAGCAAATATGTAGTGATGACAACCAACTGATTTACTGTTTCATGCGAGTACAGAACTGTTCCCTGTCCCCTACCGTCATCCGCCAAAAAAGGCGATGTTAAAACAAAAACTCTTGCGTCAAATCTGCTTGCAGTCTTAGCATAAATGAGGTTCCCATTTCGTTACGAACCAAGACAACAGTGTTTCCTACACTAAACAGTGGTTTCCAGTACTGCGTGTGTTGTACTTGGGAAATAACTTCATTCTTGGCTTTTCCCTAGATACAGGCAATCACTTTCTATCTTAATCTGCAGGATAAAAATCTGTTTCAGCGTGACACCAAGAAAGAGAAAGACTTGTTGAGGTTTTGTTTTTTTTTTTTTTAATTGCTGGGTTAAATCACTGAAAGTCAGACCTTCAGGACAAACAGGGTCAAAGCATTTTGAAAACAATTAATCTAGTGAGTGTCATGTGCATCATTCAAATTTAGGAAGCTAGAGCGTAAGGAGCACATTTTCACTCTTCAGTGTAAATTGGGATTTTTGCTGAGGTACTCAGTTACAGCGTAGATGTATCAGGGTGTGGACTTCAGTAAGGTGAGTGATAACTTACTGCATTATTCCATGTTTTGGGGAGTCAAGAAAGTAATCTACAACCATTACATATTTAAGATTGCCTGCACAGGGATATTTTTTTTTTAAATTGTATTAAATAGCTCAAGGTTTCAAAAATGTGGCTCTGCGACATTTGTTTCTTCTAGTAATCCTTCCATAAGATCCCATTTGATCAGCAGCTGATGTTCTACTACTTGAAGGTTTGCTGGAGATGTCTCAGATATGACCAAACATCTTTATGAATGAATAAAAGTTTCAATATATCCAACACCAAGCTCTCCTAAGATGCGTCGTGCTAAAGTTTGAAAGTACCATGATGGTACTTCACTTGGTGGACACAATTGTTATTAACCATCTCACGTGGGCTTTCCCCATTCTTGTTTGCAGAGCAAGATGTAGTTGATAGACCAAGTGTTAGGGTTAGCTTTCTCTGTGTTTTTTTTAACCCAGGAGGGAAATACCACAGCACTCCCTGCTGCGATGGCACGTCTGCCTTTGCAGTCCTTGCTCACAAGTAGCACAGTCCAAAGGACTCCTCCATCAATGTCCCTGCATCTCAGGAGCAGTTTAATTTCTGACCTGGTCACCACTTGCATCTCCTGGGATCTCCTGAATTAACGTACTTCTGAGGTGGCTGGTGGGGGGAGAATGGAGGGCTGCACCCAGCCAAGGGGACGCGGCCAGAGCTGCCGAGACTTGATGCCGTGGAGGGTTGTGTAGGAGACCAGGGAGATCTTGGGCCAAAGATGTCTTTACTGGAAGAGTTTCCAACAGCTGTTGGCGCTTGGTAGCTGTTCAGGAGACAAGTTAGTCCTGAGCTGCTTCTGACTCCAGGTTGATTCACTTTTCTAGAAGTTCTATCAGTGTAAGATCTTTGTTGGCCTTGGATAAAATCTGTGTTTATAATATATTTATATAAACACTTAGCCAATGAAGAGACGTGGTATTTAGACCCACTCTACATAAGGTTTAGCAGATCATTTTAGTCAATTAGACCAAGAAAGGGAACAAATAGCATACTTTGTGTTTGTAATGGAAGAAACCTGTATTACAAATGGTAATTTAATCTGAATAGTACTGAATAGGTATAACCTACCGGTGTTTTCTTAACCAAAGTTTAAGTGCATGGTTTATTAAACTCTTTTTATGCAGACAGCAGGGTATTATTTGGGAAGACTTACAAACAACATATTTCCATCCCTATGCTTCCAGTAGTAGGAGTGTGAAAACCCAACCGGCCGTCTGTGAAAGTCCACAGGATTGCTGAGGTTATTCGGTGCGCGCTGCTTTCCCCGCACCCGGGCTGTATGTTAATGGTTCCGATCTCCCATTTTCACATCTTTCTAGCTGTACCTGTAAAATCTTGAGCTGAGATCTTTCTCCAGTTTGATCCATAGCCAGGGTTTGGGCGGTCTCCCCCTTCCTGGGCTCTGTTAATGAGCAATCAGTAGAAAAACTGAATTCTGCTGAAACCCCTTCGCTGTGCTTACTCCCACATTTTCCATGCCCATCTTTTGACTGAGCCGTGGTCTGTTCTTCTCAGGCTCTTGGTAGTCTCACCCCACTCGCTACCTGTGAGCTAGCGGCTGACCTCAGGGGTTGGATGAAGCCCATAAGCTGCTGTCGGGCAGGTTTCCCTTCCTTGGACTGATGGTCCTAGGCTCATATCTGAGCCAGATTCTTCTGGTAACTTAGCTGTAGGGTTGTACCAGGTTTAAGTCAATAATCTTTTATAGGACAGGTTGTACATTAGCAAAGAACACGTTTTGGTGAGTCAATGTCATACTAAACATCCCTGCTAACTGCCAGAGTGCTGTGCTGCTGTCAGGGGCATCTTAGCCCACCCATGGAAACCGTGGCTTCTGACACCATCAAGAGTGTGAACTGTTTGCTGGGGCGATGTGCTGGATCTTCTCCCCTTGGACCTTTAGTGGGACCTCCATGTTTTAATACAGCAAACGCAGGAGGAACCTGTAGCTGGTGGGCTATCACTGGTGCATAAATTCATTTCACGCGATTCTTTTTCTGTGGTGTTATTTGTTAGCGCTGTACTTCGTGTTAATGGTGTGACCTACGAGAGGCATTTGAAAGGCATGTTCAGCGCCGAGCGGAGGAGGGTTCTTCACCTCCCGCACAGAGCGCTGAATAGCTTTCATCAAATAAGATTTTTTTTTTTATCACTACTACCCTGCTCTTGTGAAATGGAGGCAAAAGCTCTCTATCCTCTTGTCATGAATGAATGGATGAATCTTCTTGGTCTTTGTCTCCCAGTCTTGTGGAAAAAAAAAAAAAAAAGCTTCTGAACAGCACTCAACTCCTCGCTTTTTTAAAAGAGTTACTTAGCATAAGAGCAGAACATTTGCCTAAGAGGGTTTTAGTCCAAGAATGACTTTTCATATTTAATTGATCTGTATTGTTCAATTAGGGAGATGTATAATGCCCTCTGTTGTGCATATATAGCTGGAAGTAGAAATGAATGAAATATGCAGTACAGCAGAAGAGTAGCTTCAAACAGAATCAGCTCGTAGCAAGGGACAAAACAGGATTCCAGTCCAGGCCTTGACGTGCATGTGTAAATGTGAGTGCCGTAAATACATCAGATCGTTAACTTCCACATGCAAATTATTTTGAATTACAATATTTGTTCTTACTCTGGCCAGAATTCAGTAACCTTTTTGTTCCAAACCATATTTTTAACAATTCCTACTCCTGAATAAATATTCAAATATATTCCAGTGTGTTACGCTTTCTGGATACAGCTCGTTTGGACTTCAGAGCCCCCCTGGTTTCCCCAGTGCAGGCGTGCTGTGAGCAGAGCGTGCAGCAGCGCGACACGCACAGCCACCAGTGACACCGATCCCACAGGGTGGCAGCACCAAGCCCGCAGCACCCGCGCATCACCGGAGCCGCTGCATCCCGCGGCGCATCCCGCAGCACATCCCGCAGTGCATCCCGCGGCGCATCCCGCAGTGCATCCCGCGGCGCATCCCGCAGCGCATCCCGCAGCGCATCCCGCGGCGCATCCCGCGGCGCATCCCGCAGCGCATCCCGCAGCGCATCCCGCAGTGCATCCTGCAGCACATCCCTCCCGGTCGGGAGAGCCCGCAGCCAGCCCCGGCGCTTTGGGAGCGCACCCCTCTATGCCGGCCTGGGAAAGAGCCAGTGCCAGTTTGCAGGCTTGTCAGTGCAGATTGACCCCACTCACAGTTTCTCCAGTATGAGTTTCTCAGGATTCCTGATTCATAGAATCATAGAATCATAGAAGGCTTTGGGTCGGAAGGGACCTCTAGAGGTCATCTAGTCCAACCCCCCCGCAGCGAGCAGGGACACCGCTAACTAGATCAGGGTGCTCAGAGCCCTGTCCAACCTGGTCTTGAATGTTTCCAGGGATGGGGCCTCCACCACCTCTCTGGGCAACCCGTTCCAGTGTTTCACCACCCTCATTGTAAAGAATTTCTTCCTTATATCCAGCCTAAACCTACCCTGTTTTAGTTTAAAACCATTACCCCTGGTCCTGTCACTGTTGTCTCTGCTGAAAAGATTGTCCCCATCTGATTCTGAGGAGTCTGTACAAAAATGCATCATTTTCCGCCTTGACGTGTTTCTTCAGTGTTGTGATTCTCCGTTGACCCACAAAGCCATTCTACTTCTCAGTTTACCTCTCATTTTTCCCCACCGCTTTTATATACTCGTGGTTACCCAGCTTTATGGTTGGACTTGATGATCTTAGAGGTCTTTTCCAACCTTACTGATTCCATGCTTCTGTACTTACACAGCCTGGTGCAGCGGGTGCTCTTACATTTTGCCTGACCAGTAAGGTTTTTTTGTGGCTTGCTCAGCGTCACCCACTCTGTGCTCCTCCCCAGCTCCTTTGGTTTCAGCATGAGAGTTCACCCAACAAGATCAACACAAGAGATCAAGAGGATTCCTCTGCTGGATCCAATGCGGCCAGACTTGCTGATAAAAGCATCGATTATTCATGAAGAATTATTTTAATCTTTGCAGAAATGGGTGCCCATGAGCCGTGAGCGCACAGTTTGTGCGGAGAAGCTGTCCCGAAAGGCGCGTGGCAGAAGGGATAGTCTGTGTGCAGTTCTCCTACTTGATGACCTGCAGGAAGGCTTTTTGGAGATGGACATGTGTCTGTTAAGGGTAGCTCAGCCTTGGTCTGGTCCAGGAATCCACGTGGCAGAAGAGATCTGTTGGCTGCTTTGCCAGCTCCATTTTCGGTGGGCATCAAGCTGGTGTCTTCTGGCGGGTAGGGATGAGGTCTGTGGGCAGGAAAGACGGGCAGGGCAGACGGGAGGCACTGAGCATCCTTCCCTCCCTGATCTCTGCTGCCACAACAGGGTTTTGCTATTGTTTGCCACCGCTTCCCACAATGAATATTAAATGAACACATCACACATGGTTTTACCAACGAGGCAGAGACGGGAAAAGCAGATACGGAGCAATAAGGTTGAGTCCTTCCCAGGGAGCACGAGTAACGCGCTGGTTCGAGTCAGAGAATACACGGGTGAATTTAGTGCTTGATGGGTCTCTTCTAACTGCAGACGTGGGCAAGAAACACTGGTCAAATGCACCTGAAAATGATGAGCGCAGGACATGGATTGACTCAATATTTTCTCTAGTCAAGTGGAAAAAAAGGAAGCCTAGCATGAGAAAGCTGGAAAGGTCAAACTAATTTGTACTTGTGTGATAATGGGTGATACTTCTATTGTTTATGAAGCTTGCAGAATCTTTCCGGTGTTAACCACTATGATATATCTGATGGTGATTTCTGAGAAATTAAAAATGAAGTAGCAATTGTTCCACCCTGTTCATGCGTTAATCTGTTTTGGTTTAGGATTCCTTTGAAAAGCTACATACTCTTCACAAATTAGTTGAGATGAAATTTGTTCAGTTCTCTTGACTTCAATGTGCTGTGGCTGAAGGAAGGAGATCTTTTTTAAACAAAAAAAGGTTAATAGTGAGATTGAGAAGAGTAAGACCAAAAACCTGCCTGTGGCTTGCTGCTTAAGCATTCTGAGTGTGTTCCCCTGTTTGTTTGTTTTGCTGCAGTCTTTTCTGTTTATTTACTAGGATAAGTGGAGATTTTATATGCATGTACGGCTACTGCTATTATAATAGGAATAACTGGTGAGCTCCTAATGCCCCGAACTGCCTTCTGCTGCCTCAGTTATTCAGGCAGGTTTGGAGCTTCTTTTAGTAGCCGCTGGAAGTTGTGTGAATTTTCCTGGGATTCTGGTTTCCTGGGAGCGAAAACACTACCAAGCTGCATAATTTTCCCTGAAGCAATAGGGGACTATGTCAGGAGTCCCTCCTGCCTGGTGTACAGCAAAAGGTGTAGGCTCTGGAGGAATGCGTTTGCGAGGCTTATCGCCGAGACATTTAATATCTAGAATGATTTAGTATATCAAATTCTAGAGTTTGGGGCTGAATGTAGCCACATTCGTCATTGTTGCAGGACCTTGACAGTGAACAAAAGGTGTTGCAGGGAACCATAACTCACGCAGCAAATTAATGGGTTCCCGGCTTCGCTTGCTCAGCTAAATGCAGGCGGGGAACGGTGTGGTCTCACCGGCCGAGGGCTTTCTGCAACAAGTGTGCAGGGTTAGGAGCTGGCGTGTCCTTCATCCCTGGAACCGGTATTAAAAGCGTAGCCCTCCTGCCAGCTGGCTGTGACTGGTGTGTTTTGCTCTTGAAGGTACTTCACTGTGAATGACTTCAAAGGAGGGGGGGGAAGCTTGTTAGCTGTTGCAGGAGCATGATGCAATTCTGTTAACAGAGATTTGTTTTTAGAGTGTATCCATAGGACAAAAAAGATTTGACTGAGAAGGTTTCATCTGCTCTAAATTTTATCATGTCACACTGCAACAGAAAACTTCAAGCTGTGAGCACGGTATGTCCAGTAACGCTCACAGACCGCATGCCATCGCTGGTGATCTTTGCCCCTGGAAAGGTATGTGCGCTGCGAGGGGGTACTTGAGCAGCTTCAGGTGATGGGTTCTTCCAGTCTGGTCTGGGCTGGCAGAGAGGCCATGCAGGCTGTTTTAAACCAGGAATCTCTCCAGGATCCTCAGCAACTGTCACGTTTTAGACTATTGGCCATAGGAGGGCTGCAGCTCCCCATCTTCCTGGCCCTGATTTTGCTCTTACCCTTTTTTTCCTGTTCCACCCCCTTACCAGCAGATGAACCCAGTTCCTGAAAAGGTTCCTGTCTGCTTTTCGTTGCCAGATTACTGGGCGTGCTGAAAGGCAAGGGCATAGCTGAAGAATATGGGATGAGGAGAGGTGATGCTCTAAACTGGCTGTTCAGCTGGTGTTGTGTTGTTTGGGCAGGGTGGGGTCAGCCTGTTGGCAATGACCCGCAGCTCCTGAAACCTGGGTGTGAACTGGAGTTGTTTAGCACTTCATCGTGGAGAGCTGATGGTACGTTTGGTTTCGTAATGGGCTCAATCACCCTCAAGGGCTTAGAAGTTAAACATGCAGCAATGCCTGAGAAAGCAAATTTGAAGCTGCAGCTGAGCCGCACCAAGAGAGCTTCGGAAAATGTGCAGAATTGGGTAGCGGCTAAATACTGCCGCTGCATGTTTTTGGTCACATCAGGCAGTTTTATGAGCTCTGAACTTGCACTTCTGAAGTTCCGGAAGACTCTGTCTTGTTTGGCAGGTTAGTCAGCTGCCCAGAGCAGCTTTGCAGCGCACTGAGCAGTTCAGTACACCCACATTTGCTCCATGGAGGGGAAACCCACCAGAAACCAGGTCACCTGCTCTCACCACAGGTTTGTGTGTGAGCTGGAGGTGCTCTTCTCCAGAAAGCAAAGCTTCGTGGCTAATATGGTCTTTTAAAAAGCAAAGCGCACTCTAGAAGGTGCATGTTTGAAACTGTCTGATTTAAGGCACTGAAATGGTGGTGTCCCAACACGCTTTGAGTGGGTGGGGATTATGGCATTGCACGGAGCTGCACGCATGACATGGGTCAAGAGGGTTTACTTGCTGCTCCTCTGTTACCTTCAGATTGGGGTGGGTTGGTTTGTTGGCGAGGGACGTTGGGTTTGGGGTTTTTTGGTTTGGTTTCAGTCTTGATTCTTTCATTTGAAGAGCAAGTTCCAAGGTCAGCCAGTGATTTTTCCAGTGTGTAAGTATGAAGTCCGACTGTACCGCATGATTGTACTCTCTCTTCTATTTTTCTGCTTCGATCTTCTGGACCACTGAAGTTAGAAACTGGACAGCATGTGGCAAGAGATGCCGATAATAGCTCAGTAATACCTGCTTCTGGTTTGTTCAATCCTGCGTAAGCGGAAGCTTGCGGTGGAGCTGAATAGCACACCGTTGGCCAACCTGGGGTGGTATGAATAGAGTCCTCACAGTGGAGAAAATGATACATCAGAGCTCTTGTGCAAACATTATATGGAGGAGCCCACTCTGCAGTAGCTAGTGTAAATGGACAGAAGTGCAATGTTTGTGTTGCTGTTTGTTTAATTACTTTAGATCTGCTTCTCTGTATACACAGCCGTGCCGCCGAGGCCCTGCCTCTGTGTGACCGGTCTGTGCTGAGCAGGAGCGAGGGAGATGGAAGGTGCTTAAGGAAGCTGGAAGGTGCTTAAGGAAGCTGCAGGCTTTGTTGCCTCCTTGCTTTGGGAGAGGAAAGGCATAGGAGTTACAGCGGAGATGGAAAAATGGAGAAGGGCATGGGGCATGGCAAGAAACCTGCAAAAGGCCATGAAGAAAATTCCTCCTTTCAATTCTTTTCTCCTCTACTCAGACTCTGCTGTCATTTACTGCTTCGGTGGCTCCATTCACGCCATGGCTCATGCAGTGCTGCTCATGCAGTTAGCAGTAAGAAGACGTCCCATAGAAGACTGAATTATGGATGCTTCACCTCTGTCAGCACAATCCAAGGAAGACTTGCTGAAAAACATGTTTGTGGGTGGGTCTGCTGCCACAGAGGCTCTGTTGCCCTGGGGCAGGAGGAGCTGGCAGCGGTTAGCAGGACCATCGTGCTCCTCCATCCTGGGGAGCATCCTCCTGGCTGCGGAGGAGGTGCGGGGGGAGGAGGTCCCCCCTTCTGCCCGAAGAAGACATCTAGCGCAGGTGTTCCTGGTTTGGTCGGGGAGCAAGATCCTGCAAATCCTCTTATAAAAGCATTTAACCTGGCACCGGAGCGGTTTCCAGATCCAGACCAGCCCCAGGACCAAACCCTCCGCTGTTACACTCATGTCTTTTTCCTTTATTTTAACATGTCAGGAAATTCTGAGATTTGTGGTGAACAGTTTTGTGGCGCAGCTAATGCTTCCAGTCATTCCCGGTGTATCCAGAGACAGCAAGGCTACCCCTGATAGCCTGCTTCCTCTGATGGCACACACTGTATCTCAGAACCATTTTATTATTATGATTATTATTGTGTTTTAGAACCATTACCTAAAATATGGAATCGCTGCCCCTTGAAAAGTGGATTATCCTTTCCTGGATAGCTAATTTTATTTCACTCAAGAAAATTTGATTCATATTTCTGAAACATTGCCACTAAACAGCTTTCTAAGCAGAGTTGCACTGCAAGAGCAAATTAGATTTGTGTAGGGAGAAGGAAAATATTGTTGTTGCAAGTGTCCAAAGGGGTTGAAATGAAAATAATCTTATAGATCAAACTTAAATTGAGTTCAGATATTACAGAGATAACACAGTTCTGTACCTGGAAAATCCCATCTGTCAAACATAAACTTCAGGGTCACATTTTTCTAGCTTCTGTCTCTGGCAGACCTGGGATGTCAGCCCCATACGTTACCGTGGCACAGATCTTGCAAAGTACATGGGTCTGCATCAGTCTGCTCAGTTAAATAAAAAAAAAAAAAAAAAAAAAAAGAAGCAGGAGAAGGTGGAGGAATGCTCTTCAAGGATTTCCAAAATCCTTCACAAATTGCAGGAGTCTGAAATGGCAGATACTGTCCGTCTCAGTGGCTTTTGAATAAGACTCCAAAAATTTAGGCCAGACTATAGCTAAGCCCAGCGTCTTCTGGAGAAAACAGAAGTTCTGTGGTTTGATGTAGAAGCAGTTTGTATCGAACTTGAGAACTTATTTGACCCTTATTACTGTCATCTCTGAATGGACTTAAAATTTCAGATCTTTAATTGTCCTTGTGGAATTCTCCTCAGCTGGTTGTGTGCTCTTTTAGTAGAGGTGAACAACAGAGATACAATGATATTTAGGCACTTCAGTTTCTAGTAAGCTCTACTGAAATTCATTGAATTTTAGGCTACTGAGCTATTAAAAATAATAAGTTTATGGCAAAGGAGAGATTTTGACACTGACTTATTTTCTTATCCCCCATGGACTGCGTCATAACTCTGTCTTATGCTTAAAACAGATTTAATTATTTTTGCACCTGTGTTTTTGCGTTGGGTCAGTCCTCCCCAGCTGCATGGGGTTCGGCGTCTCTCTGAATGCTTGCTTGAAAATTACCAGTACCTGGGACTGAAAGTATATTTTTGAACATGTAATCAGATCTGTTTTAGCTGTGTAAAACATTATGAGTAGACCTAAGCATTTGCATAGAAATACTTGACAATATCTATACTAACATAATGTCATCCATTAGTAGTGTGTAAAATATAAAGTATCATGCAATATTTAAATCCAACTGCAGTGAGTCCTCCATAACTATACCGACAGTACCTAAATTTAGTAACTAATTAAATACCGTGGAACAGAAGAACGCATTTCTCCGTTGCAATCCCCTTCTTGTAAGGACAAAGATCATGTGTGTTGTCTATACTTCTATTTTTGTGTAACATGGTATATTTATATATATATTAAATATGTACCTGTGTTTTCTGAGTTTCTACATCTGTATTTCAGCATCTCTGCTGGAAAGGACCCGGGGACCCTGGAAAGGACCCGGGGACCCTGGGTGTTGCAGGCTGGACGCGAGCCGGTGCTGAGGCTCAGCCACCCTTGGGCCTGGCTCGTGGCCACGCGGTTGCGGGGGGCCGTCACCCCTCCCTCGGCGCTCGTTAGCCCACGCCGGGACCCCGCTGTCTGGCTCTGGCCCCGCTCTGAGATGGCTGCTGGTGGAGGTGGCTGGGCTCGGGGGGCCCCCGGGGTGGCGGGGACCGTGCCCTGAGCAGCCGGGTCTGGATGCGACTGCTCGGAGCATCCTTCGTCCGTGCCCGGGAGGACTCTGCTCTTTCGGCTGGAAAAGCCAATTCTGGCTTTTTCTTTTCCAGCCACTTCACTGACTGAGCCTCTGGCTGTGGAAGGCTCCGGCTCTAAGGCTGTGATGAAGTTGAGGGTGCACCCAAGCCCTTACAGGATCAGGGCCCAACACTTTAAATAATTGATGGGCTGCTTTATTTCTTCAGCCTTTCTAAAGTAAACTGAGTTTCAGATGAACACGAGCTGACTTAGAAGTTTAACTGGGGGGAAAAAAAAAAAAAAGCCTTTTGAATTGCACTGATTTCCCCCAGGATTAACTTGGGACCAGAAAAAATAACTTGTTTAGCTTCATCCTGCTTTCCCTCTCTCCAGCCAAACACCTTTTTTTTTTTCTGTTCAGGCTTTTTGGGTGCTCTGGTAGGAAAAAAAGAATCCTTTTAAATTAAACATATAATCTGAAAAAGGGAGGGGAGGAAAGTTGTCATTAGTATTTGTGAACTAAGTGCGCCAACCATCCCAAGGGTATTTTGATTCTGCAGACTGTCTGTGTAATTTTTGTAAATATTTATAAATTAATAATACAACTCGAATATATGCCTTTCCCATAACACCTGTCAGTGTGTGAGAGACAATGCAAAAAGTAAGAGAATTGAAAGTTACTGACCCAAATATTGGGTAAGTTGAGAAGAAAAGGGAAATGGAGGCCAGAAAAGAGCAGAAGCAGACAGTGAGCATCCACGTTCTGATTGCTAAATGGTACCGTGCTCTTCCAGACTGGAAGGATGTCGTTTGTACGGGCAGGATATGGACGAAAGTCAAATTAGTTTGTTGAAAAACAAGCAGGAAATGCATGTCTGTTTTGGATGGCTCCTCATATTCCCCTTTTGCGAATTGCTAAATGTATTAGCTGAAAATAGGAGTGTGCTGGAAACAGCAGAGTTACGCTGGGCTTCGGGGAGAGGCAGTTGCGTTAGAAAAAAACGATGCATGGTAGTCCAGAGAAGCGTTGCTTTTTGGAAACTTCCCTTCGAGCAATTTCTTTCTCCAGTGGAAAATGTCAATGAAATAGGACACTCCTGAGAATTAATTTGTAAAAGTGTTTATTTTTACTAATGGTAAAGCATACCAAATTGTTAATAATTCTAAAAGCTACATTGGACAAAGTGGTTGTTAGCAGAACATATGCTTTGATCCAAAATGCTTTTTTTTTCCTCCCTCATTTTTTTAAATCCTTTTACTCTTTTGGCCACATCACATGTCTAAACACTTTCTTATCCCTTTCTGAATCTGTTTAGAAATCATAAAACTGCCTTTAAGGTGACCTTGACGGCGTTAGGAAGGAGTCAAGTGATGGTGTGTTGGTAGCACGAGTGGGCTGGTCTGCTGATCTGGGAGGGCATTTCCAGCCCCCAGACGCGATGGCAGGTTGGCACAGACACCCGTTATCATCGGTCACGCTTGAGTTTCGTAAAGTCTGAAATGCCTTCCACATGTTAACAACACTGCTAACACAAACAGAAAAGCGCTGTAAAGTTTTTTTAAGACCAATACTCATAGCTGAAAATTAAGTCCTGCTGTTGTCAACTCATTCATTATCCTCTTCATGAAGGAAGAGGAGATTCAGCCTTCTGCCGTGAAGGTTCCCTCGTCCATTCATCTCCTGAGCCACTGTCACTCATCCCCTTCATTTCTGAGCCGTACCATTTTGTATTCCAGATACTGGATTTGATCCATCCATCAGCTGTCAGTAACTTGTCAGAGACCCGGGACACTTCCAGATGTATTTTCTGTGCAGGTCCTGCCAGAAGAGAGGAATATTGTGCAGAGAAGGCTGGATAAATCACAGACTTGATCCATTTTTGCTGTACTTCAGATTAGCCTTTTTCACCGCTTTCCCCCAAAACAGAACCTGAGAGTTTGTAATGGGTAATTTTCGATTTATGAGGAGTTTGGGGGTTTATTTCTATGGCTATACAAACACTCCTAGTTCAAACTGTTTTGGCAAAACACATAAGGGAAAATCCTGCCCTCCACTACACAAAGAAAAAGGAGGGTAAAACTTTGCCCATTGTGTTTCTTCAGCTGAACTCGATGATAATGCTTAGAGAGAGGTTTCCATGGTGAACATCGAAAAATCAAATTTGAAAACTGATTTCTTTTGTGTATTTGTTCTATTGTTTTTAATGGTCACTGTTCTGCATGTTTAACAGGCATTATCCCCACCTTCTAGCCAGTGAATACATTTACATATTTTAAATCAACATTAGCAGGGAAGAATCTGTGATTTGCCCAGGGCTGCTTATGATTTTTTATGTTTTGATGCCGAAATGCTCAGGATATCCTCCAGTGGGATCTGTCAGAGAGGCCTCTTCTAGCATACAGCTTTGCTTATTTGGTGATTTCTGTATTGATTCCTTACATCACCTGCCTCTTTCTTCGGTTATATTTCATTTCTGTTCCTTCTTCTATTGTAGGAGTACAAAGTGAAAACCTGGTAGCAGTTACTTGCTTTACTCATTTTTTTCCCTGTTGGTGTCTCATATAGTATATTCCTTTTCTCTAGGTTTTTTCTTGAATGGAAAGAATCTGCCTTGGAAGCAGTAAACTTTTAATACGGATTTTTCAGAGCCGTACCTTTAGCCTAACCAATGCATCCAGGATGCAGACAGATTTCCAGCATTGCCTTCTGCATCTTCCCATTGGGAAGCCGCTCTCGCTGCACTCTGGTCCTGCACACGTCCCGTGAATGTGACATGGGGACACTTGTGCATGGCCACGGCCGGGGAGCCCTGAGCCCTGGTACCGCAGTCCTGATCCCCAGGACCTCTGCGTACCTAAAGCACTGGTGAGGGGCCTGCCGGGTTCCATCAGTTCACAGTTTGGCATCTTATTGTTATTCTCATTCCCTCAGGAGAGAAAATGTCACGGTGTCACCCTGAGAGCCCGTGACTCCTCGGTGCGTTGCGCCCGGTCGTGGGAGGCTGCAGCCCCCTCTCCTGCCTGCTCTCCCCCCCTCTCCTGCCTGCTCTCTCCCCCCTCTCCTGCCTGCTCTCCCCCCTCTCCTGCCTGCTCTCCCCCCCTCTCCTGCCTCCTCTCCCCCCCTCTCCTGCCTCCTCTCCCCCCCCCCGCTGCCTGCTCTCCCCCCCCACCTGCTCTCCCCCCCCACCTGCTCTCCCCCCCCACCTGCTCTCCCCCCCTCCTGCCTGCTCTCTCCCCCCCTCCTGCCTGCTCTCTCCCCCCCTCCTGCCTGCTCTCTCCCCCCCTCCTGCCTGCCCTCCCCCCCTCCTGCCTGCCCTCCCCCCCCGCCCGCTCTCTCCCCCTTCTCCTGCCACTCTCCCCCCCTCCTGCCTGCTCTCTCCCCCCCTCCTGCCTGCCCTCCCCCCTCCCCTGCCTGCTCTCCCCCCCTCCCCTGCCTGCTCTCTCCCCCCCTCGCTGCCTGCTCTCCCCCCCCCTCCTGCCTGCTCTCCCCCCCTCCTGCCTGCTCTCCCCCCCCCTCCTGCCAGCTCTCCCCTCCTCCTCCTGCCTGCTCTCCCCCCTCTCTTGCCTGCTCTCCCCCCCTCTCCTGCCTCCTCTCCCCCCCTCCTGCCTGCTCTCCCCCCCCTCCTGCCTGCTCTCCCCCCCCTCCTGCCTGCTCTCCTCCCCCCGCCTGCTCTCCCCCCCCTCCTGCCTGCTCTCTCCCCCTCCTGCCTGCTCTCCCCCCTCCTCCTGCCTGCTCTCCCCCCCCCCGCCTGCTCTCTCCCCCCCTCCTGCCTGCCCTCCCCCCCTCCTGCCCGCTCTCTCCCCCTTCTCCTGCCACTCTCCCCCCCTCCTGCCTGCTCTCCCCCCCTCCTGCCTGCTCTCCCCCCCTCCCCTGCCTGCTCTCAGCTCTTGTTCTCGCTGGAATCGCGCCAGTTGTTGCTTTTCGCATTGTTTCATTTTAGTCGTGTGCTGAAATTCCGCTCTTGTTCCATCTCAAGTAATTAATTAGCCCA
Organism: Opisthocomus hoazin; assembly: GCF_030867145.1. Lineage (NCBI taxonomy): Eukaryota > Metazoa > Chordata > Aves > Opisthocomiformes > Opisthocomidae > Opisthocomus > Opisthocomus hoazin. The sequence continues at coordinate 3,042,435 of NC_134424.1, read as the reverse complement.
ATTTCAATTTGAAATTTAACTCGAGCTCACTAAAAACTTGCCATCCCTGCCAAAGTGCTGACATGTGTTTTACCAGATATTCGTTACAAAAGTCTTTCAAACTAATTCCCAGACAAAAGTCAAGTACGGTGCACAAAACGCTCCGAACGCTGGTGAGTGGCCCGGAGTGCGGAGTCGCGCATGAAGAACGGAGAACGTGTTCTGGAGGGAAAAAGGGGATGCAAGATTATGGTGCGTTTTCCTTCAACCCCTTTGCCAGGCTCTTGGTTTTGGCCTTACTCTGGGAGGTCCCCAGCAACGTGTAGGTGAGGATGCTGTGTGGTGTCAGTGAATACCTGAGCTCCTGGATGACCTCAGACCTTCTTGAGCTGATGCCTCTGGGGGAATGTTACTGGCTTTGGTAGATGCGGTTCACAGAATCACAGAACGTTCAGGGTTGGAAGGGACCTCTGTGGTCACCCAGCCCAACCCCCTGCCCAAGCAGGGTCACCCAGAGCAGGCTGCACAGGACCTTGTCCAGGCGGGTCTGGAATATCTCCAGAGAAGGAGACTCCACAGCCCCTCTGGGCAGCTTGGGCCAGGGCTCCGTCACCCTCAGAGGGAAGAAGTTCTTCCTCATGTTCAGCTGGAACTTCCTCTGCTTCAGTTTGTGCCCGTTGCCTCTTGTCCTGTTGACCGAAGACAAGTACGAAGCTTTTATCCAGCCTACACAGCAACTTTCTGTTGCCAAATAAGAAAAAATGTAAAAAATAAGAGAGTAAATTATATCTGTTTACAACCTGTAAGTGCAATCTCAAGGTGGTACCATGGATGGTGTGCTCAGGCCCAGTTGTGCCACGGCAGGGTGGGATGGCTGCCACTCTCGTTAGGGGCTGTCCCTTTAAATGAGTGTCGCTGCTGCCTGACAGCATTTAAAACATTACCTTGTTAAATATTGCCTGTTTAATATACATTTCTGTGTGATTTGACAAATGGGTTTCTTCAGTTTAATGCGGAAGAGAAGCTAAATGAGTCAGTAAATGTTAATGTGTCCATGTTCTTCCTAGATAACTAGTTGGCCTTGGGACAGTATCAATAAGTGGCATTTATGTGATACTATGACTGTGTTAATTATGTGTAGACAAAATAATGAGTAAGCAAAGGTCAAGGACAAACGCAATTTCCCCAGAAATACGCACCAAAGAGCTTCTCATATTTAGGTCATTACCATTATTGAATATTCAGTGTCATTTAAATTATGTGCAATTTTTTTTTCATTGCTTATATTTTTAGTCCAGAAGATACTGAACAACTTCAAGGGCTGCGCAAATGTTTTGTAACAAAACTCAGCAAAACTTCAGCAGTAGCTGGACTATATTTTCTGCATACCTTGGTTAACTGCCAGGTGGAATTTGGGATTGATTTCTCGTTTGAGATGTAACCTTGTGATGGTTTTTTTCTAAATTTGAAATGAAGGAAATGAAAATGTGGCCATGCTGGCTATTAAACTGCTGAACCTTGAAACTCAATGCAAATCAAAACAAAATGCTCTTGGGACCGTAAATACCCAACTTTGCCCTAGCTCACTGGGCTGCTCATTGCCAGCGCACTTCTGAAAAGCAATGCTGGTAGCATGCTGGAGACTTCAGTCTTTGCCTTTTACTAGCAAGCCCTGAGTATAAATGCCTCTTTGGCAGAGACCCTTCCGAAATCCAGTGGTTTTTGTGACATGAGGCAAGAGGAAAACCTAGCTGATCAATACAGCCATTAATTAGAAGGAAAAGTTCGGTCATGATTTTTACTTCTAAACTTTTACATATTGACATCTGGCCAAACAGTTAAGAAGTCAATAAGGATCTAAAAGTTACTGTACTTTTAGGTTGCTTACTGAGAAATAGCAATTAAACCTGCTCTGTCTCCCAGGACCTCCTCTCACGGGTGTCTGGCAGCATCTCACTACCGAACAAGATGCTGTTCATATATGAAATATTCATGTTATGACATCAAAACATGTTGCATATTATTTCAGTGCGGCAGGCTGAAATTAGATTCACATTTTATTTTGCTTATAAATGCCTGTCAGAGTTACTAAATCAGTTTGTCTTTGCTGTCTTGAAATAGTGTCAGTTTGAATTTCCTTCATGCTGCATATTGTCTGGGGCAAAGACACATTACTGCTGTATTCAAGATGGAGCGCCTCGTATTCTTTAAAAAAAGGTGAAAAAGCCTAACAATTAAGATTTTTTTTAAAAAACTTGGAGGAGGGGTGGCATCTTGGGCCCCTTTTCAAGTGATAGAGAAACCACCAAAAGCCAATGCATCGTGATCTTTGCTTCCCCCTCCGTGCAAGCGTCGTGCACATGGTGCAGCGTCTATTATTTAATGGTTGTCGGGTATATAACCAGGCATTCTGGAGTCGAGCGCTGATGGAAGTAGACTACTGGGATTGTATGAGCTCCTCAATACAGCTGAGGAAGGAGCAGATGATTCCAGCTGCTGCAGTTGCTCTGCAAGCGTTCAGCTCAGGCTGTGGATGCTTGGTCCATGGGGCACGGGCATCTGCATCCTTCAGACTGGGCCAGTGGGTCCGAGAGGAAACCAGGGCAGAGACTTGGTCTGTCCCTGCCCGTGAGCTGTCTGTCACGCTGGTGGCATGGCACAAACCCCGCCGAGCAGCAGCTCCTGCAGACCACTCGCTGACATGCGAGAGCAGCTGACAAGGCTGTGACCTGGGCCGTTAAATCGGTAGGCAGGGGAATTAATTCACTGTTAGCTGCTTTGGCACAGTAATACTGCATTCATGCATAAACAATCTCATCTTAGTTATCCTGTTGCTAAAAAAAACAGCTTCTGTCCCCAGTCTACCAGACATTTGCATTAGAAATATCCTGTTGGAGAAGCTACACATGCTTGAAAACCTCTCTTATTTTCTTCCCTCCCTCTCTGCTGTGTCCCTGTCACCCAGCCCGCGCTCCCGGGCAGGTGCCTGGGCATGGCCGCTGCTCCGGCTCGAGGGTCTGCGCTTGTAGGCAACACAGTTCTTCTCAGAAGCCACTTTCAGTATTTTTTTAATTTTTTAATTTAAAGCCAGCTTTTTAAAGTTTAAATTTCCTCCTTTTCTGCTCTGCTACTAGCCTAAGTGTACTGCTGAAGTTTTTAATGCAAAAGTGCCACTGTCTTGCCATTTTCCCTGGATTTCCCTTGGTCTTTTAACATAATTCTTTTTAATTACTGCCAGTAGATTTTGTAAATTGAGGGTATGTAGTTTGTTGACATTGCTGTTTTCATTCATTGAATATAATTATAATGTAATTCATAATATATAATAATATATAGAATCAAAATGGTTTGGGTTGGAAGGGACCTTTGAAAGCCACCCAGTCCACCCCCCCTGCAGTGAGCACGGACATCTCCAACTGGATCAGGCTGCTCAGAGCCCCGTCCAACCTGGCCTTCAATGTTTCCAGGGATGGGGCATCTCCCACTGCTCTGGGCAACCTGCGCCAGGGTTTCACCACCCTCATGGTAAAAAATGTATAATAATAAAATTCATTTTGTTGGATATAATCCAAACAAGCATAGCAACTGGTGTATAAAGACTTTGGGTTGCTTTTGGGAATAGCTCCTGGGATCTCCAGGAGGTCTGGAGCAAGGCATAGACGCCGGGGGATGTACAGACCCAGCGCAGCCCCTGCCAGGGTGTTTGTTAGGTGCTGCACCGGGTCCTGCACGCTCCGCTCTCACAACTTGTCTCCTGCTATAGACTGTGATATCTTTTCAAGATCCCTGAAGTGCCTGTGTGCCTCCTTGGTGTGCTCCCAGTTGTTTTCAAGGACCTGCTTTTAAGATAAAATCACATCTGCAAAGCTCCAGCCTCGACAAAACCCCTGTACTGCTCTTTTCAAAAAGTGAGACTCTCGTGATGAGCTTCTGCATTTTCCGTTAGGAGAGGCTTTCTAAAAAGATTTTTTTGAATGATTTCCTGATAGCTGGCAATCTCCTGAATCATTTCTTATACAGAAATTGTTCTTGAAGGTGTTTTGTTCCGGTAACGAGTGCCACCCAGCTCGGTTTGGCTCGGTTTCCAGCCTGTACCTTGGAAAGCGGTGGTGTCTGTAGGACTGGCCTGAGGGGCCGGTGTGGTATTTCTTGCTCTGAAGTAGTGGGCAGGTCACCTCATCTTTTCTGTGCCTCTGTGTTTTCCTGCCTGGCTTTGTGTTTTTTTGTCTGTTCCTTTGGGGTTCGATAGTCTTTGAGCTGGAACAATGTGGCTGAGCTGAGCTCTGTTTTAATCCAATGATAAATAGTTAATTTTGGAGGTTTAGGTTGACAGCAAGCCACCTTGGAGTGTCAGACTGTGAGACTTTGGTTTCCTTCTATAATCAGATAAGGAAAAGATATTTCCTGTAAATCCTCCCCTCGTGTTCAAGTCATACCATTAGAGCATTAAGTCAGATACCTGACACCCAATTCCAGAGTAATTCTTGAGGAAAAAGCACATTATATTTTTTTAATGGGCTTCCCAGGACTTATTTTGTTTCTTCCCGATGAGTAGGAATTTTAGCATGTTCATCTGAATTCTGACCTTCAAATACACAAAGGCTTTTTTTAGAGCAAGAATATGGTTTTAAAATTATGTACCGTCCACGTGAATGTCTTCCTCTCTTCCCTTAAAATCCCCTTAGAGTGCAAGAATAGAACTGTTATAAATGTTCCTAAAATTCATCTGTGTGTTTGTTATGGACTACTTGCATCTTATAGAAATACTATTCATGTTCAGCCCGACCAGCACCGACCTTTGCTTTCCAAATGGCTTTATTTGGATTGTGTGCTGCCTACAATATAGTCGCTTCTCTTTATCTCTTTTTCTTGTGATTGCCAAGTAACATCAAGCAGATTGGAGAAACTTCTCGTAATGTACTGTGTGGCTTGCTATAACAGTCTCTCCCAAGCACCTTGGTTGAATAAATATCCATTGAATAACTGGAGAATGCATTCATATTCTTTTTATTTTGATTTATGTTCTATCTTCCTATCTGTGCATCTTCAAGAGTAATTGCCAGTTTTCACCTCCTACAGAGAAAGTATAATAGAGCTGAAGAATAAGTAAAATGTGCTCTGTTTCTCCCCCGTTCTTTTCTAAGGGAACCTTTATATTCCTACCCATGCCTACACTAATAATTTGCAAACTGAAAATCATAACCCCGTTCTCAGCTGGACTTGCTGTAAAAAGCTGCTCGCATGCTTTCCGTGTCTCCTTTCCTCGTGGCGCTTGCCAGCTGGAGCCCTGCGCATGTGGCCCATTCCCCTCTCTGAAAGAAATCCGTCCGACCCCGACGTAGTCAAGGTATCCCCAGTGAATACGAAGGTTGGAGCCAGTATGTTCCCGGTTACAGCAGCAGATTCCCGTGCGCTGCTGGTCTGATAGCAGCCAGGCTAGATGTCGTGCATTTTAATGACCCTGCCGGCGCAGCATCTCTCCGAGGATTACCGCGCCGTCTCCCCGTGATGGGTGGCAAGTTCCTGTCTGTCATCTGCTGCGGGATGCTGTTAGGGGTGACTGCAGTGTGAAATAGCTCTCTGCGTGTCGGTAAAATACCGCGTTAGGTTTGAAGACCCTCTTGAAGCGCCGGCTGGCATTGCTCTGCAGGGACCTTTTCTTAGTCTGAACAATGAGAAGGTCAGTTGGGTGCAGCACGATTTTCCCATCAATTAGTTCAGTCATACTTCTGACAAGCCATGTATAATCACACGTGTTTAACCTGAAGGTTACATGGCCGAGCGAGCTGTGTGACCTACAGATCATAGAGCTGAGAATTTCTTATTTTGTAAGCAAAAAATGTAATAGAGATTTCCAGTTCGTACCTAGCTGCTAACCAACCGCAGAAGTAAAGCATTTGTAATCTGGACCACCGTGCCTGGGTCTCCTACCTCACCCCTCAAGGAAATGAAACCAGAAGCACACCTTGCCTGTGAGCCTTTCCTTTCCATACTAAGCCAAAAACAAGCTCCAGGTGAGCTGATGTGCTGCTCACAGCAGGTTGCTTCTCAGCTTTCTCCTTTCCTGTGGTCGTGAGCGTTGGAAGATCTCACTGCATGCTGACAGGTACCTCGCTCACTGCAGATGGGTGTGGAGGGCAAGACACGCGAGCCCCCCCTCTCCCTCTGCTATTCTGCAGACTTCTGCCTTTGATCCTAGTTCAGTTCTCATCTGTAGTGCTGAGATACATCAGGCCTTGCTTGGGTTGGAGGGATGTGGTATAAAAGCGTGGCACGGGAAAAGTGTTCACACGCTAGAAAGTATTTTCAAAGCTGTTGGAGCATTTGATTTGGATTTATAAATTGCTAGAAAAAAGAGTTACGTGGTTGTCATTTGAAAATAACAACTTTTATCATAACAAAATGGCACGTTATGTGAGCCTGCAATAATTCTGCATCTTCGTGACTACCAGCAGGGAAAAAGTAGTCGGAAAATTACAATTCTACTTGAAATTCAGTATCTCTGAACACCCGAAAAATCCTAAAGATCTCATTTATGGATGCATTCAGTGCTACTTAAGCAAGAAATTCCTCCAGATTGTCCAGTGTTTATGCACTTTCCATTGGATCTATTCCCGTTTCAAATCTGTGAAGCTGACATATGTCATGGCGGGGTGCAAAAACCTCATTCAGAGGGAATTGAGACCTAAGTTTCTAATAATCCTTCTGGCACCATTTTTATCTTTATTGAGGAAATAATAAAAATTCAGCCATTTAGACTACTGAACTGCCCTCTTTTTGCAGAGTGCAGTTGTAGTTTTAATCAGTACATGCCTTAACAACCCTAGGAGGAATTCTTTATTTCTGTTGGCACAGCATGGTGTACTTTCTCCTTCCACTTGAAATAACGTTTCTCGTTATTTGCAGGATGAAGTTTGAAAAGTTTAATTATACAACGAAAAAGAAAGGGTCATAAACCAGAAGGCAAAAAATCTAGGCTCTTGCAGATTGATGTTGAAAGCTGCTTTAAACGGCTGAGGTTGGCCGTGATGTTCTGAGTGCTCACACCAAAGAACAGGTTACTGTTCTCTTGCTGCACTGTATTGCCACATAAATGCCTAATTTGACACTGATTAAGTGTTAGTTAAATTATCAGCCAGAGGTCTGACTTTTAGGTCAGGTGCTTTTCAGCAAAACTGTCCCATCAATTGAACTGCATCTCAGAATCCTGGGACTCGTTACAGCAGGGATAAAATCAGGACTTGATTCAAGATTGCTGACCACACCGAGACTACCAGCCAATTCACGTCATCCCAAATCCGCAAAACAGACACGGAATAAGTAATGAAACTTATGCTCAACGCGGGCTCTAATACAAGAAGAAATAAACATCATTACAAGGTCAGCGTAGCTAAATTGGTATCTTCGCTGTATTATAAGAAAGTAATGAGAAACACCTTCAGCCTCAAACAGAAGTCAATAGAAAATCAACAACCGGCGACCGCAGGCATCCTTCTCCTAGCAGGAACCAGGGGCAACAGGCAGATGCTCTGGAATAACGCAGACAAACACACAGGCACGCGCAGCCTTTAAGAAAAGGACAAACACATCCCAGTAAGCAGCAAAACCACCCGCTGCTGTTATTTTATGAATAGATGGTAGATTTGCCTTCTGCGTGTTGGCGAAATAATGAAGAAGTCCCAGGATTTTGAAGGCGTAAAATTGCAGACAATTTATGTTTATAGCTGTAGACGGCCACACAAGTGAAACTAAATTGAGTGCCGGATGGAGCTAAGAGGGGAGGGAATCAGAAATGCAGGTGAAAGATAAGGTTGTGGAAATTTCTCTCTCCAAAGCTAATCAGAACTAAGTACCCTGTTGCCAGCAGCAGGGAGAATGTTTCAGATAACAGATAGTGGTGGAAATTATGTAGGATAATTATGCTGGAAATAACAGCAAAGGGTGCATGTGCCGACTCAGGAAATTGTCACCTACTTCTTCCCTCTGTCATCCCAGCGTGGGGTACCTGCTGCCCAACTGGAGGGGAAAAAGCTCAGCCGTGGGCTGAGGGCAACACCTAACATCTAAGGTGGTATTCAAAATGTAAGCGCTCTAATTTGCAATTGTAAATCTCCTGTTATCAATTAATTTGCATTGTACAAGTAACCATCTGATTATCTTTGTGCATTGCTGTATTTACACTGCAATTTAATTGTAAGTAATTAGCATGTAATTGTGAGTAGTTATTTATACCTTGTAAAGAAAGCGATGTATTTATATGTAGTTAAAATAATTGCAGTTGGGAGCAAATCTTTTGACTTTTCTTCCTTTTCAACATGTCTAGCAGTTTCTATGGCCAAATTCGCTGTTGTCTAGACAAAGTTGGGTCTCGTTGGCTGGGTTGTCTTAGCTTTCTGCAAGCTGAGGCATGCGGAATTGCGTTTTGCTTCTGGCCTGTATTCGTTTTCCATTTTAAAATATTTTCTCTGTCTCCTAACACAAACCTGCCCCTCCTCCTTAAAAAGAGAATTTTTAATTGGAGAGAGTGCTGGGTCTCTCGAGTGGAAATCCCAGCACAGCCCATGAGGAAGTGGCGAGGCAGTGACCTCTGTTCTTGGCATGGATGAGTGCTTTCCATGTAGCAGCTCTAACAAAAAATATTACCCTATTACAGTAATACTACTGAGGGTATGCTTTATGAATGCCATCAAGGGCAATGGTGGCTTTCATGTCCAGTACTAGTAACGGTAATTTTATTCCCCTTGCTGCTGTCCTCACTCCCTCAGTCCTGCGTCACCTGGCTTCGAGTCACTCTGATGCCAGACTTCGGTCACAGCCCGTTTGCTGCCGGCCCGTCTCCAGCACTTGTCCTTGTGAAAGAGATCTAGCGTTTTCCGAGCAGTGCCACAACAGAGGATCTCTGACATCCAGCTAGGGGCTTTTGTCCCCTCTGACATGTAGCAGAAAGGATACCTTGGGTTTATCACAGCTCTGGGAAAACTCTTTGCTTCATTACATGTGCTGCAAGCTGTCTTCTGGGAAGGGTTTTGATGGAGCAGGGCGATGCCCCATGCTGCTGCTTGCTCAAGGGCAGTTCATTAGCATTTGTGTTTCTCTAATTTGAAGATCTGGGAGAATATTTTGGATTCACAAAACAGCTTTGAGTGGCACGAAGGACGGTGTTATCTCGTGGGATAGTCCTTGTCTCCTCTTGGGCTGCAGCTGCTGGATGCCTTGGTAATGAAGGGTTTTTCTTTGCTTTGCTGGTTAGACCCTGAGTTTAGTAAAGGATTTTATGTCTGCTCAAGGGAGAGTATCTTTTAACTTCTCATTGCTTGCTTCTGCATTTAACAAAATAGCTCCCAGCCATCCCACTGTCAGATTCATATTGTCTGGAAATGTTATGCCGTAGCAATCATCTCGTTACTGGGACTGATGGAGAAGCTCCGAGAGGTGCCACGTTTCAACTTCAGTTGTCTGCCTCATTTAGTGTTTCCCCATCCCAACATTTTCGCACAGGTCCAGTGGAAGGAGTGATGCGTGTTAATGACAACGCACCATGGGCAGAGCAGGTTTGCCCATGGCCCTACCGTCCCGTGCCCATCTGGGCACAGCTGGGAGGGTGGAAGCCCACCCGAAGCTGGGCAGGAGGAGATGGAGCTCTGTGGGAGCTGCCGAGACGAGGTGGCAGGCGGGGAGCATCGGGCTCTGCCTGGGGGGAGGAGAAGGGGCTCCCCAGGACGTAACCCCAGGGAGCAGGCACAGGGCTCTCGGGGGATGTGCTGCAGGTCAGGCTGCCCTGTTCACGGAAGGCTTTTTGCTGTCAAAAGGCTTTTGGGAACTGTAGAAGATGGTGGGGTGAGACGTTTGCTTGAAGGTAGTATCTGTCTTTCTGAGGATTAAACACAGGATTGAGTAAATTGCTCAAAAAGCAGGGCTAGGCTCTGAGTTTATTTATGTCCCTGTGGAGTTCCGTTTCTCAGAACTTTATTTTCTTTACCCTGGTACCTCCCACGCAGCTCCCTTGGTAAAGCTAATGATATTATGTAGTTAATACTTTGGCTTCCAGAAGATGTGAGCACGTACCTGGAGTTAATTACTGACCTGCGGCTTAGCGTCCTGCAGACAAGCCATCTTCATTTATATATAAGAACCATAAGTCCTGATACAAGAATTAGCAAACGTAAGGTGCTGAGAGGTCTCCAGGTGTATTGGGAGTAGTAGTTACTATTATGTCAGTTGGAGAAGCCTTGTAGCTAATGAGGCTCCTGTGAAACATTTTGCATGCTCTTGACCTCTGGAAGGTGGTCTCTAATATCTGCTGGTTTTCTCATGGATGCAAATAAGGATTAATAGGATTAATTTGTGTTTGGAAACATCTAGGAGTTGGCTCTCACTGGCTCATTTGGGTCTACTTTAACAGTGTACTTGATATTTATTTGCATGATTGGGTTGCAAGCCATGCACAGCGTATAGTGGTCAATTAAGGTCTAAAGCTGGTCAAAGCCGTAGAGGATATATAGATATATATCCTGCTCAAACTATAGAAGAGCACTATGAGATGCGCATTTTCCATTGTTGAGCTGTAGCAGCATATAGAGAGGATTTACTCTATGCAACCAAGCTTTACATGTTTGTCACTGGAGCTTTTGCGTTGGTGCGTTGGGTTGTTCTTGGCTCTTCCTTCCATTGCATTTGCCTGTTCCTTCTCTTCTATTTCATATATTTATACTTCCATGGTTTTGGTAGGTCTGTGAAAGGAATACTGAAGAGAAACAGGAACAGCTTATCTAGTAAATAAGCTGCTAGATTGTTTTCTCTCCCCCCGCCCCCATCCGTCTCTCTTAAATAACAACTTCTTTAGGTACTTGGCCAATTCCCTTGCTCAAAGCTCTGGGGAGGAACAGACAGGAGATGTTGCCCAAAAGAAACCCCTGACACCCCTCACTCCCACTTTTGAGATAGCCCAATGCTAATCATAAGCTGCTTAGCCTTTGAGGATGAAGTAATATCCTTCATGTTGTACAGATATTACAAAGTTCGCGCTATCAGCGTTCGTATACAAATATGTAAATAGCAATGTGTGGCTTCTGTAGGGGGGGAATTGGTTTTGTTTGTCAAGATGCATGTAAAATGGCTAGAAAGCCAGGTGAAACTCAGGTGGTCTTGTAGCATAGAATTGCAAGCAGCGTTCGTGTGGCTTAGTCCCTGAGCAGGTTTACCCCATGGAAATACTAGTTAAGGCATAGGTTTCAGTGTATTAGTGAGTTTATGACCTGTATAAAAATGTCAAGTCTAACAGCTGCCTGCTAAATTATTCAGCGTATTGATAGAACCATGACTTTGAGGATGGAGATATTGAGCTTAACTCTTTCAAGAGGAGCGGGGAGGGGAAGTGAATCAGCTGCGCTTGATTCCGGCGGGATGGTAGCCACATCCCTGGTGTTCCGTGCCACCGTAGAGCAGCAGATTCAAGTAGAATTGAAAGTGGGAGATAGGATTGATTTTGACACTAATGTGAATTTTAAGTGCGCTTTTAGTAGAACTGGCTAGAAAACCAGAAACCCATAAAAATGGGCTTACTTGCCGAATACTTGAGCTTTTTATTTTTTAAAAAAGGAAAAGACTATAGCAAACTTATTTTTTCAGGAAAAACAAATATACTTGATGAAATCAAAACTTCTAGAAAAAGTCTCTACTCCTTAAGATATTTGTAGAAAAATTTTGAGCTGCCTTGCTTTAATTTCTCTCCAGCGCTTGCTAGCCAGTGTTGTTGCAGTAAGAACAGAGGCTTCAGACAGAAAGCCAGAGTCTGATTGCTGGAGATGTAGCAAAACTGTTTTGTTCCTTGTTTTTTTACCTCTAAGCTGCACTTGACCCAAGGCTTTAGTTAAATAGATTATATAAAAGGTAACTGTAATGCATGCAGAAAGGAACAAAACTTCGGTTTTGTTAAAACTTGAATTTCTGGAAATTTGAAGTGTGTGAGTGCTTGTCTGGACAGAGCTAAATTTCTCAGCATCTTTCATGTGGGATATATGTGTGTATATATATATATAAAAAAAGATACGCAATGTATTTATACCTTCTTGTGAGATGTGCAAAACCTATTTTATACCATCTTACAGAGGCCGTATTATTTTTATGAAGAAGCATATTTACTTAAATGCATACGTAGCTACTGTTATACTTTCTGTCTGTACCTTCAACGTTAACATTTTAGACGCTGTGAACATCTTTTCTGATTTTCGCATTTTTCCACATTATGGGAAATTTGGTACTCTTCTTTTGGCTTTCAAAACATATTTTCACGTCACCAATCGTGGCCTGGCAGCCACAACAAATCTGTTTTACTACTAATAAACGTTCAGTGGAACAATGTAATTAACCAACTGGCTATTTTGCCGCGGAGGCTGCAGTGAAGGAAGCGGAGCTGCCGGGAGGGGATCACATCCTGCTCCAGACTGTTCAGGCTTCCCAAGCGCGTGCTGCCGGGAGCCGGGCTGGCCGGGCGGCATCCTGGAGCGTGGGATGCTACCGGCTGCGGACCTCCCGCGCTGCCTCCTGCACCGCTGCGGTGCTGGGCTGCGGGGTGGAAGCTGGAAAAAGGCACTGTAAATGATAAGGGTTCAGTTCCCTATTGATGAGGTGGAAAATGAGTGTGCAGTTTTAGAAAATAACCACCGAAAGCTTCTGGTTTTTGTCTCTTCTGAGATGTGCTCATCCGTCTCTGTGTCTCGGCCAGGTGTGAACCAACACCAGCCCTGCTGCAGCGTTGTTTCCACTTGTCTGTAGAGCAGCTCAGCTGCCTCCTATTTCTTGGTGAGAAAGAAGCTGCAAGTTTGTACCTTTTTTTTCCCCCATCCACAACAGAAGTTCTTTTGAAGCGCGGTTGTTTGTCCTTAGAACCAAACATCCTTTTCTTTTTACAGTTTCCTTTTTTTTTTTTTATATTCTGGCTGCGTAGCCCTCACCGACAGCACTGTAATGCAGCTCTCCTGCAGCCCGTGCCAATCTCCCAAATATCACAGAATCATAGAAAGTTTTGGGTCGGAAGGGACCCCCAGAGGTCATCTAGTCCCACCCCCCCCGCAGCGAGCAGGGACACCGTTAACTAGATCAGGGTGCTCAGAGCCCTGTCCAACCTGGTCTGGAATGTTTCCAGGGATGGGGCCTCCACCACCTCTCTGGGCAACCCGTTCCAGTGTTTCACCACCCTCATTGTAAAGAATTTCTTCCTTATATCCAGCCTAAGTATCAGTGGGATCGAAATGCACTCTAGCGATGTTTTGCTGTGCTCGGGATCAGGTGTGCTTCCCTAGGTGTTCTGCCTGCACCGCTGAAAACACGGCGTGGTTGGCTGAGCCTTTTATCCCGCTTCGTGGGATTCACTGTTGCCGAGTTCCAGTTTTGACCTTCACGAACAGGATTTTGTCTGCTCGTGTGGGGTGATTTGTGATCCTCGAGCGGGTCCGCCTGTGGCTTCCAGCCCTACTCCGTGCCTTTGATCTTCTTCCTCTACCCCGTGGGCTGCGTCAGCTGAAGAGATCGTCACCCCATCAAAACGAAGCTGCTGGGAGTATTAGCCTTTGAAAAGCACGGCGCTGGGAATGCGCGCTTTTTACTGAAGTATGGCCTGAGCTCCTGCTTGAGTTCTCGTGTCAGGTGCCGGAGGATCAAGGCAGGAGTACCTGTTACTGAGAACAGAAAAGAACTGAGCAGCCAAGCGTTGAAAAATACTGGGCTTTATATTCACTGTCCTTCTTTAAAGTGCTGCTCTTACCAAAACGATCAAAGAACTTTTCAGCCTTCTTTGTGTCTGCACCAGCTTTAGCACCCATGGAAGGAGACGTTGTGCTTGGCTGATGCTACGTGGACCACAGACTGCGTGAGACCTGGCCTGCTTTATGATAACACAAATTATCTCCATGTAAAAACACAGCCTGAAGGCCTGACTCTTCTCCACGAAGTCAACAATGACACAACTTAGTGCTGACATACTGATTTTTGTAAGCTAAATTCATGAATACTTTTAGATTACCCAGGGTGTAGGCGTAAGGACCGAGAGCCGCATGGGGTTTTTTCCTGCATCCTGTACATCTATTGATGTAGTCAGACTAATTGTGTGATGAAGGTGAATAGGATTAATAACGTAGAGGACATCATGGCAAAACTGATGAATCTGAAATAGGGGGAAATTGTTGAATTGATATGTTTGCAGCAGTGGAATACAATGAAGGGGAGTAAATTATACATATATTAAAAAAAAAAAGGAAAGGATTTTGGCAAATCCTATGCTTATGATATTTCCTTTTCTTTTTCTCTAATTTTCCCTGAAAATAATGCCTCTTATTCATGATGCTGCTGCAATAATTGAACCACTGGAAGGAGAGGAGGAAAAAAGCTACCCATATAAATTACTACTTGAGACTTGTTCTGTTTTGACAGATGTCAAGGCTGGGTAGCTTAGCTTGTTCTGCTGTTTGTATGAAAAGGGCTTGGTATCGCTAGGACGCAGACTAATAGCTTTCTGTGCTGCTGAATGTGGATAGATTACATTGCAACAGATTTATTTTTTTTTCTTTTTTTTTCCTAGTCATAACCTAGTGACTCTGAGCGAATAAACTGATAAAATATTCCCTAGGTCTTTTGCAGGTAGTTGCTGCAGGAGTGGGAAGGTAAAGGGGAAGAGGCAGCCTGCCTGCTGGCAGGAGGAATACTCGTGGCCTATTAGTGTTTCTGTTTAGATTTAGGAAAACTAGTTACAAAATTAGCTGAAATCTAGAGGAAGCAATTTGCCAGTGTACATTAAGCTCCTGTGATTTTACAGTTAGCATTTAGGGTGTGTGCGGGTTGTGTGCCTTCACTTAAATCTCTTCCTTCAAAGTATTTCAATCTTACTCTTCAGGACCTGCCTATTTTAATACCTTTTTATTAAAAAAACCATATGTAAATTGTGCATTAAACAGATGACACTACACTAAATCACTGGACTTTCTGGACTTTTGTCTCTGTGTGCTGCTCTCAGCTGTCATGGATGGGGGACAGGC
This sequence comes from Opisthocomus hoazin, assembly GCF_030867145.1. Taxonomy (NCBI): domain Eukaryota; kingdom Metazoa; phylum Chordata; class Aves; order Opisthocomiformes; family Opisthocomidae; genus Opisthocomus; species Opisthocomus hoazin. The sequence continues at coordinate 3,027,427 of NC_134424.1, read as the reverse complement.
TGATATCGGCCCCTTGCGTGGCACGTGCTCCTTCGGTTTATTTCAAATAACAAGTTTTCGCTCCGTTACTTCCATCAGCCTTTCTGGTTTTGTTCCTGCTCTTCAGTTTTTAGTTTTTACTCACCTTTATTTGCGGTCTGCTGTTATTAAATACGGAGATTTTTTGGATGTATCCATTAGCTTCATCCGTAAACTGAAAGCTTAGAAGGAACTTCTCCTGGAAAACTAAATGTTGGCGTTTCATCACCAGTTATTCATTATTGTCGGGTATTTTATGAATCCTTTGGAAGAAACCCCTGACTGAGATACAATTTCATACCATGGGTTTCTGATTAGTGATGGAATTGCCCTGAACAAGAAATCCTGAAGGCTGTTTCCTGGGAAGCGAGCGTTGTTGTACCCCAGTCGCTAACGACATTCTTCTGCGCTTGGGAAGTTTTTGTGAGGCTTTTGCTGTTGTTGTGGATACTATGATTTTTATTACACTTTCTTGCTTTCCTTGCTGTGTCCTGCTTAGAGCAGACTGAATAAGGTAAAACTTTTTTTTTTTTATAGTTCTCCGCTGAATATGAATACTACAAGCTATTGGCAGTTCATGTATCAGTTTCCTATTCTCAAAATACTGTATATAAACACCTTTTTTAGCTGGCTGTTAAGGTCAAGGTGGCTTTTGTGGGTATTGCTTCTGGCTTTCCCTGGTGGCATCCAGGACTTGCTAAATTGATTGTCTTGAAGACTGATTATACAACAGTTCAGTTTAGTTACAATTCCGCATTTTTAAAAGCAAGGTTTTTCTCAAGGCTGTAGAAGTAGAGGCATTTCCTTGGATGTCCATTGCCGTTCCACCGAGTGCTGCTCTTGGAGTGAGATGCTTGCTCTCCTGGCTTCATCCTGGGCTGTGAGTGAGCCTCCAAGACCAGGAGCAGCGTGATGATGTGCTTCTGCTGATTTTCAGAGCATTAATAAATGGAACTACAACAGCTCATAAGCTGTTGAAACTTCAGGTCCACTCCTTCATTCCCCAAGACTTCAGAGAGCAATGGGTTAAAAAAAAAACTTAAAAAAAAACTTAAAAAAAAAAGCACTGCTTTTTATCGTGAGGCACCCTTGAGATGAGCAGGCTCACCCTGTCTCATCCAATGTTGCAGGGTGGAGATTTTTTTGTTTGGTGGTGTCACTGTCGTGCCTTCACAGAATCACAGAATCACAGAATGGTCGGGGTTGGAAGGGACCTCTGTGGGTCATCCAGTCCAACCCCCTGCCGAAGCAGGGTCACCCAGAGCAGGCTGCACAGGACCTTGTCCAGGTGGGTCTTGAATATCTGCAGAGAGGGAGACTCCACAGCCTCCCTGGGCAGCCTGGACCAGGGCTCCGTCACCCTCAGAGTGAAGAAGTTCTTCCTCATGTTCAGATGGAACCTCCTCTGCTTCAGTTTGTGCCCATTGCCCCTTGTCCTGTCACTGGGCACCACTGGAAAGAGTCTGGCCCCGTCCTCCTGACACCCACCCTGCAGATATTTATAAACATTTATAAGGTCCCCTCTCAGCCTTCTCTTCTCCAGGCTAAAACAGCCCAGCTCCCTCAGCCTTTCCTCGTGGGAGAGATGCTCCAGTCCCCTCATCATCCTCGTAGCCCTCCACTGGACTCTCTCCAGTAGCTCCTCATCTTTCTTGAACTGGGGAGCCCAGCACTGGACACAGCACTGTAGATGAGGCCTCACTAGGGCAGTGTAGAGGCGAAGGAGACCCTCCCTCGACCTGCTGGCCACACTCCTCCGAATGCACCCCAGGATCCTCTGTTCATCTAATGTTGATCTGTGATAGTTTAATAAAGTAACATAAATATTTCATACCATTGCTTTTTTATATAAAAGAATGGGGGTAGGCACTGGGAGGTGTATATTTTGTGGTCGGTGTAGACATGTTTGACTTCAAAACCCTCTGCAGACTTCATCTGTCTGCGCTGTGTGACTTGCGTAACTTAGCAATTTTTACAAGAAGCCAGCTTAGAAAGCAGGAGACCTTATTTTTTAGAGAACATGGTGTTGAGGGAGTATGTGGGCGATCTGAAATGTCTTCTGGTTTGCAAGGACAAGGAACAAATTAAGAAGAAGAAAAACAAACAATTTAGTGGTGATGGAGCTGTAGCCCTAGCAAGACTAGACTGTGGGCGTACATCCATTTTAGCTTGTTGCAGAAGTTTGTTCCTCAATACATAAGGTCATAAAAATCTCACAGTGCTGAGGACTGGAAGAGAATCTTGCTAAAAGTTTAAAATGTTTTACTAGCAGTAAATATTGAAGGCCTTCATTAACAGCAATCAGGGGCCTAGCTTGCAAATAAGCACTAAATTGTCACCTCAGATAAAAACTGAATGGTAAAACATGCAAAATTAACCATCAAGGTTGCAAGTTGTGTAGACGCTAATTAGTCAGTACCTGATTTTTTTTTTTTTTATCACTGACCTTTCTTGTTTGGTATTTTGTAATTGGCTACAAATGATTAGAGATATTTCTGATCACTTATAATTTTCACTTCTGGCACTTCAATCCCAGTAAGAAAAGATTTAATATAACAGAGTGATAGGAACAAGAAATGAAGGGGAACTAATGGTCCCCTCCCTTCCCTGGCAGATATAGCCTGCTAGCTTCTGCTTGCTCTTTGACGCAAAGAATCACTGGGATGTGACATTGAACAGCAGCCTTCGCGTCATGCCCTTCAGCTGAGGCAGGCTTTTGGCCAAGTAGGAACTGGAAAAGGAAGTGCAGAAATACAGAAGTATTAGAAGTTCCCATGTGTTTCTGTGAAGCTGCGGTGGACTCTTTTCGGGGTCACCAGCAAGCAGAGTGGCTCACGGGCTGGTGGTGGTTTGGAGAGCTCATGCAACCTCTGCTTCCTGGGGAGAAGGAGTTAAACTCTGGTCTTGTACAGCATTAGAGCTACTACAGAGGCTCTTGACATCTCGTTAAAAATTAAGAAGATAATAAACCTGTAGCTTACAGTGATGGTGAATAAAATGAGGTTATTTTCTTAGTGAGGAGCTGCTACAACCCATCCCCTTCTGTTGCTTGGAAAACAAGCTGTAGTGGACTGCAAAGATGTCGTTATATCTTGGTAATGAAAACACACGTGCAAAACACCTGACTGTTTCTGAAGTGGATTTTGGCTTTGTGTCATCAAAGCCTGACAAGTTCATTTAAAATAACCTTTGGTAAGTGGCTGGGTTGATGCACTATATGCAAATGAGCAAAGGATCTCTTAATCAGCAGTTTGGAGAGAGGAGAGTATCACTCCCAGACAATGCAAACCAATTTAATGCATTTCATTACTTTGCGTTTAAAGTACAAAGGTGATGAACACCTCATCCTCTTGGAATGCAGTCTCCTGTAGTCATTCTGGGCTTTTTACTGATACGTGGACTCTTCACCTGTATCTCTATGGGAAAATAGCTTTGAAAGAACACCTTTTTTAAACAGGTGCCCCCTCTCCACGTACAGTCAGTAAGCAGTTGTTCTGAGCCTATTCTGATGGAGGGGGGAAGCCCATTTTAAGTAATAGAAGGCAATTTTAAAGGTTATGTAGCTTACAGGTTCAATTCATGAACCAGCTGGTGAGCCACTTTGAGATTTCTTTGACAATCTCTCCAAAGAATTCTGGTGTCTAAAGATTATTTTATTATCAATATGCAGTCATGCAGGTCAATGTTCTTTTCATTTGCGAAGCAAATGGCATCAAACAAATGGCATTGTAAAGCCTAGAAATCCAATATGAATGTGTACTGCTCATCCCCACTTGATGAGACCAAGGTATTATGCTACCTCGAAATAACACTTTGAAATATTTAATTTTCACTTTTTTGTTATAATAAACCGCATGGGATCTCTATTTTGACAGTGTTTTACTTTGAAGTTAAACCTATCAAACCCTGAGAGAGCTATGATGGTGATTAGGCTTTCTGAGTTTTTCCTCCATGAGATAGATTACACTTGCAAAACGCTTTTGGCTGACTCACTAAACAATGTTTAAATGCACAGGAAACGCTTCTGTGACAAATGCGTACTGCATTTATATTTCAGCTTCAGAAAACTGTGTCTTTTCCGTTTAGCTCCCATAATCAGTCTGTTGTGTTAATAACAATGTTTGAATTCACGAGCAGGAGGCAAGCCAAGGATTCAGATGCTGCTGAGGAAGGGCTGCACCGCGGCTCCGCTGCAGCTGGGAGATGATGCCGAATCGAGCGTGGGCTGCTGTTGTGCAAGATGTGTGCCTCGGCGAGGAAATGACGGGGCTGACGCTTCGTACCATCTTTGCTGGACCGCTTGCTGGTCATCTGTTGATCTAGGTAGTAAAGCTGGGTGATGCTTCAGAGTTAGTGCCCTCTCTCTTTGTTTATGAGAGTACGGTAGAGGTGGGTGGGCGGGCATGGGCTTCGCTCTGAGAAATGCCCTCCAGGAGCCAGAACACGGACGGCAATAGGAGCAGTTGCAGGGAGTGTCTTTCCTCACGGAGGCTGCTAGGACTGCTGGGATTGAAAATAAGCAAGAGCAGGTTCAGATGCACTTGATTATTTAATAACCTATATTAATAAATTAGCCCATAGGTTAGCAGGCTTGTGGTTCTCACATTCCTTTAGCTTGTTGTTAAGCGAAGAATGTTGCGGTGATAGAAAGTGAAAGGTTTGGAGGATATCAAGTTCGCATTAGAAAACAGAAGCAGGGAAAGCTCCTAAACAGTTTGTAGGGGTGTTCACATAAAGACAAATCTGCCAGTCTGAGGGCTTCTGGACTGCCCAATTTGAGACTGGAGTGAAGCAGAGAGAGGCAAAGCCTCGTAGTTTCCTTGCTTTAAAGACAGTGAGTTTGGAAGATAGGACAAGACTAGTCTATGGCTTGGCAGGCAATGCAAACAGTGCCAGAGCAGGCTGGTTCAATAAACCTAAGCCCAGAATAGAGCTAGGGACAGTAAGAAGCTGAAAAAACATCTGCAAAGGAGTTGTTGCGTGTTTGAAGTGACCGAGGGAAAATTTGGGGTTGGGGATTCGGGGCCTGATGCATCGATAACGTTCCTGCCATCGACCAGGCTTGATTTCCTCCCCTAGAGAAACACCATCACCCGTACTCTGCAGTCGTGCCTCACACAAGTACTGTGGGGAAAGACGCATTAGGAGTGTTGGTATTTGCATATTATGCTAAAAAGCTTCCAGGTGGGAAATGCACCTCAGCTTTCTGTGGGATCGCTTCTTTCAGCTCAGTCTGCATTAGTGTGTCAATATAAACTCGGAGTGTATTGTATGGATTTCTGCTGGCAGCAGACGAGAGATCCGCACCTCTTCAGGCTCTCATCAGTGCTGCCGGTTGCCAGCTCCCAAGGAACTGCCTCCACCTGAAAAGCAGACTTTTTCATGCAATTATACAGTATTTCTGTGAATTGAAGTGGTGCCACTCAATTTTTTTTTCCTATCCTTAAGTGGGTTTTTTTTTCCTTGAAGTATGCGCTATTCCTTTACATGAAATGAGGGCTGTGCAAAACTGAATTTCTTTTTAGGTTTCTTGGAGGTTACAGCTTTGAGAACAACTGGAGTGGCGACTGGGGAGCCACATTAAAAGAATGTTGTTGCCTTTTCCTTTGGAGACAACTTCATATCCGTGTTCTGAAGTTTTTCTTTTCAAAGCCTTCTGTTGACAAGGGATGCAGAAAATTCTGAAGCTGCTAAATTCAGATTTTAGTGTGCTGTCACCTAGGGGAGAACACACTGGCTGCTTCCCTCGGTACCTGTTCCAGTCTGTTCTTCATTTGGGGTGAAGGTGTGTGTTGGCCTGGAAGCTGTGGCCAAAGGCTCCAGGCTGGGGGAGGTATTTTATGATTTAGTAAAATTGCTTGGGCACTGCTGGATGTTTGGGGGTAATGTAATTTAAACACTTTAGGTTTTCAAGCCTGGAAATCCAGGTTCAGTGCGGCTTATGAGGATAATGTACAATTACTTTTATCACTCTCTGCAACAACGTGACTATAAAGAGCAATGTTCAGCCTTTTACAATTATTATGGGATGGAACACTGTACTGAAAGTAAAACATTCCGAGTTTGCCTATTCCCTGGTTTTCAAGTCAATACCTCTCTGCCAATGCAAAATGTTTTAAAAAATTGTCCACAGAAGTGTTTCTGCTGTTGGAAGCTGATATTTCTGAAGGATTTGAGTAGGTACATGCTACTGGTGTGAGCTGTGACGTAGACAGAAGTCATAATGTATAGTTTTTTTAACCAGTCACCTGTTCCTTCTGCCCCAAAATTATTCAGTATCCAAAGCACTCGATGGGCGCGCGGGAGATGGGATATCCCGCTGGAGTGAATGCCCAAACCATGTGAGCAGCTCCAGCAGAAGACAGCAGTAATAGGCTTCGCAGCAAAGGGATTGTGGGGGAAGAGAAAAATGAAGATTTGATCCAGGCTCCCACGAGTGCCAAAAAAACCCACCGTAGCTCAATCATGCACACAAGCATGACAAGGATTTAAAAAAACACCCCAAACCCAAACCAAATGCAGTTCTGAAGGTTGCGTGACAGGTGTTTTGAGAGAAACCTCTCTTCTGCTTTGGCATGCTGCCCTGTGTGCCCACGTAAGTTCAGGGATGCTGCAGAAAGGGGTAGGCAAGTAGAGAGAAGATCAGAATTTTCAAAGTGAAAAAGTGATCATTTTTTCATCTTTGTTTTCAGCAGCAAGGGATGGATTCGTAGGTGTCTAAAAATATGTAGCAATGTTGGTGTTAGAGCGTTTCTTAACTTGTGCAAGTTGTTCTCCTAAACTTTCTGTGACTGAAGTGAGAAGTTGAACAGTTACAGTAAATAAAGTAATATTTTGATTGGTGTGAAACCCTTCATTTCTTCTTGATGTCTAATTAGCGTAGCTCTGAATGTCAAATATTTATGCGCTCTACGCAGCGCTGTGCTCACTTCGGTGGGGCTCCATCTGGCTCTGCCTTCCCTGAAGCCTGTTCCTCTGTGAAGGAGCTTGCCCGTGCCTAGCACTGGTGCTGGATCCCACCTGCTGCCCATCAGGTCGTTTGGACTGGGAGGGAGCTCCTCCTTCCAGCAAATCTGGGTGGTAAAACCACAGATGAGTCAGGCTGTTGACTCCTTTCACTTCGTGAGGGTAACTGTGAAGCCCCGGCTGAGGAATGTCACACCAAGTCCTTACTAAAAGCTGCTGTCTGCTTGCAAGGGGCACAGATTCGATAAATGAAGCCATAATATGCCTGTAGACTAGCAGCAATGTAATTCCCTAGCACAAGATCTCCCACAGCAAAAATGGTAAGAGAACATGGCGTCAAAGCCTTTTGAATTGTTGGGGACTTCGGCAGCAACAGTAGTAGAGACTTGAACAGGAGCAGGGGAGGTCCTCTGGATGTGACTTCTTCATCTCGAGTTCTAACGCAACCTACAACCATTCGGTCAGAAAATGGATGATCAACACTTACCTTTAGGCCAAATGTCAGACTTTTTTTGTGCCTCTCCTATTGGGGATGTGTTGATAGTGAAAAAAAATCTTATATTTCTTTGTATATTTGCTGCATTGTGGTGCTCACCCAATGCTAGCTTTGTAAACGTATCTTCTGCATCTACCATCTGTATTCTGTGTGTCCCATAGCCAGCTACTGAACACGTGAAGCCATGTGATTAAAAACATGTATTGATCAGGTTTCCTGTTGTTTCTCTGCTTGCCAAAATTTGATTAATTAGTAGTTTGGATGATCTAATGGTTTTACTAGAACTGCTTGGGAAACATCTGTGCTTCAGCCCTTTCTTTGGTGTTCAGGTTGGTTTATTGTCAACTGAGAGTTGCACTGATTTAGCAGCGATGAGGGAAGGCTGGGTATTTGTGCTGGCTTTGGGGAACCAAGAGCATTTGAGCAGTGGGGGAAGATGGGGATTTGCTGTGAGAGGCTTTAGCAGCTGAAAGTGTTTATCAGCCCTGAGTGAAGTCATCAGAGTTGAAAAAATAAGGGTCAAGTAGCCCCAGCTGGATGAGCAGAGCTCCAGTGTAATGTGCTGAGTCTGCAGTGAGCTGGTGGATGGTGTGTGGTGGCTGGGGGCTCTTGGAGACTGCGATTGTGGTGGAGCAGGGGGAAACGGATCAAGCAGTGGAAAAATTCTAGAAAGTATCTGCCCAGTTTACTGCTCTTATCTTGTGGTGCTTTGGAAATGGCAAACTAAAAATAACTGAAGACAGCCTTTTTCTTTGCAAATTAAGTTAATGTGGATAAAAATTAATTTAATGACTTAAAATATCAGTATAGCTGACTTTCTGTATGAATTTCTACTTTCAGTTACTGGAAATTTGACTGAAGTCTACATATCATGTACTGAAGAAGGTAACAATTCTTTAATACTAATTTTGGTTTGTTGGTGATGTTCATTTCTTTTCTTTCCTAATGTCATTGCATTGAGTATAAAATTTTTCTTTGCATTGTTTGTGCCTTAGACTAAAGAATCTGCTCCTTAGATTCTCAGTACATTGACAGTGGGTTTTGTTTATGTTTTTTGAGAAGAATATCAGAGGTCTCCATTTAAGTTCTTAGGGTGTATATTTTCCATTTAGGTAATTCTATATAGAAGGCTTATAGCAAACATGGAGCAGGTTGCCTTCAGCAACCTGTTTTTGTAGATGTACTGTTGTTTGAAAGAATGTATGTAACTTAAAGAATCTTTTACAAAAGGTTATTGATATGTTTTTATCAGTGGTGTTTTTGTCTGGTTTGGCTCTTATTTTTCTTGTCAAGAGATTTTAAAAATTGGTGTTTAGTCATTGAACGATTGACTCTGCAGTTGACTTAGCCAAACGAGGCATGTCTGAAACTCAGATTTTCTTAATAGTGTCTCAGCTTGAATGTCCAAAGAAATCAGTATTGTTAGCAGAGAGGTGGGTTTTGTCCTATATATCCTGAAATTATTTTGTGGGTTTCTTTTCTGGAGCAATGTCAAGTATGAAACATAGATGTAAGTGTGAAATAATTTGCTCATTGGAGTGTCCTGCTCTGGCCCAGTCAAGAACACAAGGCAGTGCCTTTCTGGCTGTGCTTTCCTCTGCATCCCTGCTACGTTGCTTTTGTCCTGTCCCAAAAGTGCTCTGCCAAGCCTGGCTGCCATGTAGGCAATCTGCACAGATAAATTGCTATCAAAGAACAACGTGCTTTTGAGTGTGAATTATGTTCTTTCCAAAGGAGAACAAAATCTTTTATGTTTTAAAAAATAAATGTGGTCTTCCTTTTCGTCTTAGACTTTATTGCCCTGTCTATTCAGAGAGGTTACAGGTGCCTTCTGATCAAAATGCTTCATTTCTTAATTCTTCTTTTCCTTGGAGTAATTCAGAAGTTTCTCTGCAGTCCTGGGTGGTGTTTACAATGAAAACTGAATTACTGCTGCAGATTAAGTAAACTATTCTTATTCAGCTTGGGCCTTCTTGAATTTGCAAAGCTATCTTTGTGTGCGGTTTTCAAAGACAGTATGATAGATTTTGTGATATATCACTTTCTAGTGGTCTGAAAGGAAAAGCTTATTTCTTAATATAAAAGATTACTTTGAATAATGGACTCCTCATCCCTTTGGACAGTACTCCTAAATTAGCCTCAAAGTCCTTTCTCAGGTGAAATCTCGTTTTCAGGTTCCCCATAGTAAAAAGGAGATACTGATGCCCGTTTCATTTGGAAAGTGTTTTCTCAATCTGCTGATGAAAAGTACTTCTGAAGAGTTAGGCAACCTTGATTAATTGAGCCTGAATAAGAAGTGCAGGATCAAATCTCAGGATATTATTTTTAGGCTGCAGACTTGTGTTCTGCATTCCAAATCCTTAAATGCCAGTTTGATAGCGAGCGTGAAGGACTGGAGGAGACAGCTATCTGCATGCTAGTGGCTCGCAAATGCTGACACCATTGTAGGCAGAAGAATGGAAATTACTCTGTGTTTACAGAACAACGTAACTATTTGGTAAACACTTCTCATTAGCAAGAATGGGATCGGAATTTGTGTTAAATGCCTCAATTCTGTGATACAACTGGTGTGGCTTTTGTAGTGAAGTGGTGTTTAAAAGGAGATAAGTGCTGATGAGTACTTAGCCAGTAGGAGTGCTTAAGAGGTCATTGATGCGAGGTGTAATGTTTAGGTCTGGTGACAAGACCACAGGCCAGTTGTGGTGGGTGGGAAGGGGAGGTCAGAACAGCAATCTGATCTAAGCCTCCCAGATGTCCTGAGCAGAGAACTTGTACAAACTGTGTGTGTCTAAAATCCACCCCTCGCTGATGGGACTCTCCAGCATCCCTTGAGATCCAGCAATGGGCACAAATGGAAGCAGAGGAAGCTCCAGCTGAACACGAGGAAGAACTTCTTCCCTCTGAGGGTGACGGAGCCCTGGCCCAGGCTGCCCAGGGAGGCTGTGGAGTCTCCTTCTCTGGAGATATTCCAGCCCCGCCTGGACGCGGTGCTGTGCAGCCTGCTCTGGGTGACCCTACTTGGGCAGGGGGTTGGGCTGGGTGACCACAGAGGTCCCTTCCAACCCCCACCATTCTGTGATTCTGTGATCCAACGTTGTGCCCTCAAAGAATTGAGCGCAGCACGCTCTTTAGGACAGTGAGGGCTCATGCCTGTGGTTATGCTTGACAAAAGTACATTGATGGGGGACTGCAAATTCGGGTTTTACACATGTTTCAGCCAGAAGGGATGGAAGGATTTTCTAACCCACACTCTTCAGCAGCATGCGGTCCTTGCTGAGCCATCAGCAAGGCGTGGAGGAAGCCAGGTTTGTGGTTTTGCTTCCAGTCTGTTTGGTGAACTGAAACTGGCTTCTGTTTTCCTGTGTGACTCGGTAAGTACGGATTTGAAAGGAAACATTTGTGCATTGTTACAGTATAATTATAAAATTCTACGTTATTACCTGTCAAGCTAATTAAAACAGCTACAGGCTAACAGTCATCTTAGAAAGCTTGTAGCGTCTGTGCGTTGTATTGAACAACCAGGCTTACAGTGTCATTTTAATTAGAAATATTACCAGCAGCCACAGTGTACAGTTGCACTGGAGAAATGTCCTTGCCTGCATAAGAATACTGAATGTGCTGGGTAATAGCTCTAGGAAAGGAAATTATAAAGAATATGCTTTCTGTCTTATAGTCTGAATAGCAGTTAATTATGGCATGATTTGAAAGTGGAAGGGAGGGTCTTTCTTCCTCCACTGGCATCCAGCACCAGAGTGGTAGCTTCCCATTTGCTTGGCGTGTGAATGTTTGTGTCTTGTGGCTGTTGGCTGCTTGAAGCTGGAGAACTGCCCCTCATTCCAGGTGGAAACGTGCTCGGCTGGAAGTGCTGTGGGTCAGTGTGTCAGAGGATTGCTTGGATATAGGCTTACTGCACGTAGTTTTTGGATTGCTCCTTCAGAGATGGGAGTTGTTTGTGATTTCCAGGCATCCCTCTGCTTATCAAGATCCATAGCAAATAACTGTCCTGTTTCCTAGAGTCCTTACTGCCACATGTGTGTGTCACCGTCTCCTCTTGCTCCTTCCCTACTTCTCTGATCTGCTATGTCCATTCCTCCTTTAGTCATCTCCTGGTTTCCTCCCATCCTGGTTGCTTGCTCCCTCTCTGCATCCTCTGTGCCAGCCCTCTCCTTAGACGCTTCCCTTTCTTGTTTCTCATGCCACGAGTTCTCCCCTCTGTGGGGAAAGCCTGAACAATTAAAACTGAATCAATTGTTCTAAAGTAATGTGAAAAACTGAATTAGCAAAATTGCCATTTTATGGTGGATTTAGTGGTGTCTTTTTTAGAAGATGAGCCCTCCTTGAAGTTGCACCTCGGAGATAGTTCACCAATTTTACAGCAGAATGAAATGACAAGTTTTTGATACGTATAACTTGGATTATAATTAATTATTGCAGAGGCAGCACTTTGCTTGAGCTTTTCCCTTTTCCTTATGTTACAATAATATTTAGGATGGACTACTCAATGACTTTTCTTCCTAAGAACATGATGAGTGCAAAAGCACCAATCAGATACTTGAACAAAACTTACAATAAAGTTATGTTAAAAGTCATGGGCACCTCCCTTGCAAGCGGGTTTTGGATGACGAGCTGTTCCCTAAAAAGATGTCCCTCATTTCAGTGAGAGCTTTCTTCTGCAGTTGTGCAGAACTTATTGTCTTTCAGAATATGTGTGAAGATAACGTGTTGTCTGTGTTCCCTGAGCGGTTTTGTGGGGCTGAAAATAACACTAACGAATTTCTGGTAAGGCAGCAATGCCCTTATTTATGAAATCTTATGCAAGGAATATGTCTGCATGAAGCAAATCTGCCCTCCTGCACTTCTTTGATACTGTAAAGAGATTATCGTGGCCTTACAAGAAGGTTAAGATGTCATGGAGTTTAATATACTCTGAAAATAGTCCAGTTAAAGTCACTGTTGCTTGTGATTGATGATGCACGTTATGATGGCAATTCTAAATCTTGTGTTTGTGTGTGCAAATTGCTATTTTCCAGCCTTTTCAAGGTTGCTAACTTTATCTTATGGTGCAGCCCATATTTAAGGATTTCATGTTGCATTAGCCTTTGATTAAGGGGAAAGTAATTCTGAAGATAAAATGCCACTAAAAGTGGTTCTGTGGACTAGCTTGGAATAATTGATCAATCGTTCTTCATGACTGAGAGCATATTTTGGACATGAGGGTCACCCTTTGAGGATTAATTTTCTAAGATAAACAGCTAATGGCTGTTGGATGATTATGGTCAAAAGCAATTACTCTGGTATTTTTAAACTGTTCATTACTACAGTAGAGAGCCACTAAATCGAGTAAGTTTTAAGCCATTGCTGAAGTAGCCAGGTCAAGATGCATCAGCCTTGGTTCAAAGGCGTTATTGAACGATGGTGTTGCTGATGCTTCCCCACTGCCTGCTCTGGCAGAGGCAGGTCCTGGCAGTCACTTTGGCCTAATTTGCCTTTTTTTTTTTTTTTCCCCCCTGTTAACTGAACTTTCTGCACCCTTTAGGTTTGCACCTACAATATCCAGTTGGCAGTTTTATTGGAGTCCCCTGTAAATAGAAAAGTAAACATGTATTTTCCAGATACCGTGCATAACGTTTCGCAGCTGGCTTCTGTTTGTAGGCGAGTGTCACCGTCTGCTGCTTATCCTCTGGGCTTCGGGTTTCCTTTCTTCTCTCTCCTTTTTTTAACGTCTGCAACACTGTCGTCAGGTGAGCTTGTAAAGGTAGAGAGGAACAGAATACTGTGAGGACGACTCCTGAACTGCTAAAAGATTGAGCCTTCTCGCAGATGTATAAGTAGTAGAGTCTGAAAGCAAAAGAAGTATGTCTGAGATAAACTACTTCTATTTAATAAAAAAGGGACAGCCTTAAACAACAAAGATATAGGTAGCTGCTGTCAGAAGCACTACTTAAAAGGAATGAGAAACTGTCTTATAGGGGGATTAGTGTACTGAGAAATAAACTGCTGAATCACTGGAAGCAAGCAAGCAATGCAGAGTCTAGAGGCTCTGCAAAAAATAAAATGGCTGCTGTAATTCAATTAAAATCACAGTAGGATTTGCTGTTTGAGATGGTACATCCGTCATCTGGTATCTCTCGTGCTGGCTGGTGCCTCAAGGGATACTTAAGTGAGTGCAGAGCTCCTGAAAAATGCTGGAGTGACAGTTCTGGAATGACATGATTCTCTGTTTACTCGTACGGATGCATTTTCCCCAACACACCTATGGAGTTTGGGCTGCTGCTGGGTCTTCGTGCATTTGATGCTTTTTAGTAGATTGTTAATCTGAATCGAGAGTCGTAGTTTATCCTACAAACTGGAAGAGGAACACTGTATGCTTTCTTGCAGATAAAGAATGAATTGTTAACAAGATAATGTTGAGGATGACTAAATTCAATGAGATTTATCGTATATAGTATCTTACAAGTATTGTGGATATAGACTGGACTTTTAAAATCAAAAGCAACGTTTTACCCCTTTCAAAATTTGTATTTAGGAAGCAATTTAAGCTAGAACAGTAGCTCTCTTTGCTAGAAGACATGGGCTTAAAAGGCCCCCTGCAGGACCTGTGCCAATTTGAGTTGTTTGAAAAACCGTATCATCCTCCTTGGGACTGAAGAACTATAAATTTGTTTGCTAACCTTAACTTGATAAGGAAATTTCAGACCCTCCATGTCTCTGTACTCAATGTTTCATAGTTCACCAGGGCAAAAAACATCAGTAATCTACAAAGCCATTTTCAGAGGGAGAATTTCTTCAGCTTAAGCATCTTGATCAGAATCCGGCATAAAAATGAACATGAAAGAGCCACCTCGGATGTGGAAGATCTAGAAGTCTGAATACAACCATGAAAATGCCCTGTGTGATGTTACAAAGTTAAAAGCAGAATCCTTCTTGGGTTGAAGCAATGGCTTATAAATATTGAAAGTCATTCTCTTGGGCTTTAATATGAAGGAGGTAGCGGAGGAGCCTACCTGAAGGTACACAGCACAAAGGAACAGAAGGTTGAGAAGGTAAACCACAGCTGTAGCAAACCTTCCTTCCCAAACTAGCACGAGGACAACACATGCAACAGGCGTTAAATAGGTTTGTGGAAAGGCAGTCTGACCTCTTTCTCCTTAACCTGGCTTTCCCAGCCTGTGGGGTCGGACTGGAGAGAAGGCTTGGAATGAACGCTGGCTGCTCGCAGGGTTGGAGGGCGGGCGGTGAAAGCAGCTCTGCTCTCTGCTGTGCAGATGTGTCGGGGCAGTGTCTTCCTAGTGTGGAGTTTGCAGTTCTGGGCAGCTGGGCTTGGTCTCGATGTGCTTAGGTATTGCTTAGGGTGAGTCAGCAAGATGCATAAATTATTTTAATACTTTTATTTTTGTGTTTGACTACTTTAGCTTTCAGTGCAACTGGCTGGTGAGCTGACTAGATGCTTTCTTCCAAGCAAAAGTTTAAAAGAAGTAAGTTTATTTCAACAAGTTCTCATTAAAAGCTTGCTGAAAGCTTCCTTTACCTCCCGTCAGCTTGTTGGCAGGCTGTTGGTGAGGGTTGTCCTCCAGAATCCACCTGTGCAAAGGGAGGACAGTGGGACTTGTGCGATGCTCAGCGTGAGAGCCCTGGGTCTGGGAGCCTGAGCCCCCCAGCCTGGGCGGTGGGGTCACCTCTGGTGGCTTGGGCTGGGGACCTGCAGGGATGGGGAGCTGCAAAGCAGATGTCTTTAAGATTTTTCTTTTAATTATTTAAAGATGTGCTCGTGATGTTTGAGGGGCTGAGTGGCAAGAGAACCAGAATAGCTTCCACTCTTTTCGCTAGTGATATCCATGGTACAAATCGGAAAAGGTCTGAAACACCCATAAAAGGAGGCTTGTCCTCAAGTGAAGAAGAAGAAATTGGGTCTGAGATGAGCATCAGTTTTAGTCAGGTTAAATTGCACCAACTTTATTTGTTTTTCAGTAAGCAAAAAAAGTAAGCAATTCTTGCTACAGGTGGGACAAGAGGTATGGCAATGGTTTTGACCGTTACTAAAATGGCTTCTTTGCCATCAAGTCTTTAGTTAATCATTTGAAAGGCCTTGAATAAGCCCTTAGCAATTTTCAATAGCATCAATTAACATTTAGGAAATTAATTTCAGACTACCAGAATATTAAACGTTTACTTTAGAAATGTAAATGAGGTGTACCAACTTTGCATCTCGCATGCCCCTTAACCCAAATATTCATTAGGCAAAAAAATGCTCAAGCCAGCAAACATGAAGATGTATTTGGGTGCTGAAATGATGAAATACAGAATGATTGCTGCCAGCTTTTGATGCTGCACTAGTGTATTCGGGTTCTCTGCTCAGATTCGTGGAGCTGGACCAATTTGAAACTGAAAGAAGCGATACCTCTGGCTAGAAATTGGGAAATCCAAAACTAAACCCATGTCTGGATGAAACCCCAGAGTCTATCTGTATCTCCTGGTTCCCTGTGGCACACTTTATGCTTTTCCTCCCTTTTTTTTTTAAAAAAAAACACATTTGATTCCAAAGAAATAAACTACTTACAATTAAGGTGCTTCAGGAAATCTATAATTAGTTAAAATTAATCTTTGCAGATTGAAATATTTAGTCTAATCTTTACTAGAACCTAATTCTGTCACACTTTTATTTTCAGTACAAAATATTATAAATATGATTCTGGAAAAGGTGCTACAGTATGACTTACTCTTCTTGAGAAATGTTTGCCAGGTCTGTCTGTGGTTTACCTCTAGTGGTCTTAGGTGCATGTTTGCATCCCTTGCCCCAACAAAAGTGCTTTGGTGAACTGATGTGGTGTTTCAAAGGATCAATCTGCCGACTGAAGGAATGAGAAATATTCCTGAGAGTGAATTTTGAAGTCTGATTTGAATTTTGATTTTTAGTTTTATTTAGGAGCGCAGTTGAAGTTAGTTGATTTATTGAGAAGGAAAATAAGATCTTTTTGTTTTGCTTCGTGTATTCAACCTGATCATTGTATCTGTTTATACCATTCTAGGAACAACATCTCTGCCTGCTTACTTGGAAACGTGTCTTTTGTTTCAATTTCTCACAGTCCTTTTTTAAAAATGGTAACACTTGTTCTATAGCACATTGCAAGTCTTGTTTGCATAGAACAGTTGAGTTTGGAAGGGATCTGTACAGATGTAGTGCAACTGCCCTGCTTGAAGTTTTCTAGTAAAATGTTGTTATTTCAGTACTTATTGAGTGGCAGCTGTCCTCGATACACCATGTGGCATAAAGAAGGAATCAGAACAGGGCTCATTTTTACTGGTCTCCGGTATGTAATTCCTTCTGGTCTTTTTTCATCACTTTAGCTCCCTTGCCACTTTTAAATCTTTAAGAAGTTACCACTTTAGTCTCACAGCCACTATTTTCATTCCTCTTCGCGTAAAACAACTCCTTCCCATCAGTTCTTTCCTGTAGCACTCTTACTGTCAGGACCGTGTTCTCCTTTGTGTTCTGACTCATTACCAGTTACGAGCATGCAGTAACGTACGTTAGCTGTTGCTTGCTGTAGTATTCTTATTTCTATAGCTTAACTGCCCAGTGTTAGAATTTCCTGAACATGGAGTCATACAGCTAGTAAACTGTATTTCATGCATTACTAAAGTTGGTGGGAATTTGGATCAGTTTTGTGGTGCCCTACTTCAAAGTAGTTCAAAGATCTTATTTCCTCCTTTTCCTCTTAATCTTCATTCCTCTCGCTCCACAAGAATTATCACAATTCTTCTGTATCACCTGCTTTGATACGTGAGATGTTATCTTCAGCATCGTCCTTGAAGTCTTTTTTTTCTTGCACAGGAAGCAGAAGGAAAAAACTGTTTTCCTGCTGAACAGATGCGTCCTGATTTTCTTTGTTTAGGTTTTGCCACAGTCTGTTCTCCTGGAATTAAAACACCTCTTCAGAGTCTGGTAATCAGAGCTACCTCACTTTTCTCCCTTGTAAAATGTCGCTATACCATCTTTTACTTCATGACTTTTTTCGAAAGGTACGCAGTGCTGTAGCTGTAGTAGGCTGCGTGTTAAGTTACACCACTTGGATGCGAAATTTACCCATCACCATTGACATTCTCATATCAGTAATTATTTTTTGATAGTGCTACAAGACCATATTGCTCCTAATTTCTTTTTATACATCAACATCTTAAACTTTTCGATCTTCAGCATTCAAGCATCCTACACGGCTTGCATGTTCTTGGGACGAGCTCCCATCTGTTCCGACTCGGCACAACCTTGCTCTGAGATCAGTCGATGCGCTCCTTGTTCCCACCAACGCGTATGAAAACCCACCCTAGTTTCTCTATTATTGTTTTTGCTTTATCATTGCTGTCTGTTGTACTTTAGCTGGCTATAAAATGGTATACAGTAAAGTCTTGCTTACCAATTTGTAGTGGGGGTTACATTGATTATCTTGGCTAGGCTTCTTTCTAAACTGGAAGGACATAGGAAGGGAATGACCGACCCACCAAGCAGGTAGAAGCCCCTTACTTTCTGGCACTCAGCAATACATGGGGGGTGGTTTTCAGCATCTGTTAGAGACTTCCATGTTGTGCACTAATTACAGTTGCCATTTAATTAAGCTACACCCAAGTTGGGGATGGATGTGGTTATATGCAGGCCCTGAAGTCTCTGTTGCTCCTGGAGAAGATTCCAGACTACAAGTGTGACGTTGTGCCATAGCCACAAGCCCTGCTGCTATAATGCACGTGTGGAGTGGGTGGGTGTTACCTTATTAGCACTCATCTGCTAGTTTTCAGAATTAATAGCATTAGTGTGAACTTCATGTTCCTAAGCAGGTGTAAGTGGTCTTTTTATGAAGACCTCTGGCCATATTTGTCTTTTCCAAAAGAATCGTGGACCTTGGCTTGCTCTTTCAGCTGCAGAGAGAGTCTGCAGCAGCTCGAAGTCATTATGCAGCGTTACAAATAACTTCAGACAGGAGATGTGCTGCTTCTCTCTCCAGTGGAGTGCTGCTCAGATGTGGAAGCTGCTTTGGTTTTCAGACGGAACTGTAGATCTGGGGTAGGGCTGGGCATCCCCGTTTTGTACTGTCGCTTTGTTGCTGTCAGAACTCGTCACGTACATTTGCCACCCCATACACATGGCACACGTGCTAAGGAGCTTTGTGGCTGTTTGGACAGTGAATCTCCCAAAGAGGTGCTGTCATCTTTGCTGGATTTCCATTCCTTTGTCTGTAGCGCTTCCTGCAACTCGCTGTAAGTCACAAACCGCGTTGTCTGTGCTTGTTATGCGTGCCTGGCTCTGGTCAGTGACCTGCAGCTTTGACACTCCTGTAGGGTTTTGGGTTTGCTTTTTCTCTCTTTGAGACATTTTCCTACCCCTTATACCCTGTGTTTACCATCTGCACTTCAGAGATACATTGCAAGTATTTTTATAACCCCCATACTGATTTTCAACACGGTTAATTGTACCAAGGTCACTTTCTGTAGTAATACACAAAGTTGTTGCAGTCTTTTTGTTCTTCTGCTACAGGCTGTAGCAGAAAAATCATCATTTTCCAGATGACTTTCATTTTCCTTCCTAAGCCATTTTCGTGTAATTCTGCATTCTGATGCTCTCTCTATACTAAAGCTCTTTATGCTGTGGTGTATTTTTAACTAATGATGTGTCACCGTACCAGCTTGGATTTTCTTGTATCTATTCTGTAAACAACTAAAGTTCCTTTTAAGGGGGAGGAGGAGGAGAAGAAACGATGCCAAAGAGTTACAAGTCGTGTTTGTCTTCATGCAAGCAAAAGAGATCAGACTGGCCTAGGACCAAATTAATTAAATGTTCCATTTAGTGGAAGATGTCAGTTAGGAATAGATAACACTTTCCATGTGAAGTGCTTCACTGGTAGAGAATAACGTCTCTGTGTGAGCAGGCGGCTGCTGAATGTTACACAAAATGTCAAAGCAGTAGGAAAAGTTTCAGGGCTGAGACTTTGCTGGTGAACGTTATCTCCTGGCAGGTTTTCCAGCTCCAACTTTTCCATTAAAAGGGGCAGCGTCAGCAGAGTGCTTTGGGATTATGGGAGCTAGAAGGACCAAAGCATCATGGAGTGAAAGGGAAACCCCGAGCAGTTATTCTTGCTAGTGGATTGCAGTGGCAGGAGAATGTGCAGGTTTAGAGGACAACAGTGGTAGCTCTTACATTTATATTTAATGAACTGGTACTTGTGACATACAATGAGGAGAGAAGAGTAAACCTTCTGGGATCATATTTGAGACAGGAGTTAGGAAAAGGACCTGGTCAAAGTAAAGCAGTACATTGACAAGTAGATTTTTTTTTTTCTTAGCATGGCGTGTGGAGGGAGGAGGAGACTGGAATGCTTTCCTATTTGTAATTATCTGCAGTAATTGAATATAGTTGTGGTTTCTGAAACTTTAGATATACATCTAAAGTCAGTTACCTGGAATATGTGTTCTTCGGTTGCAGAAATGTAATTTCACGTACTGTAGGTTGGGTAACTTTAATAGCCATTTACTGATGTAATACTGCCCTCTGCTTAACGAATGCCAAACTTCATTGCATCGTTGTACACTTAAAAGAAAACATACACGAGTGAAAAATATGTGTGTTTTTATCCAGGATTTTGGATCATGCACAGGTCTGGAAGGCTGGATCCCTGGTACTTGTGGGATGCAAAGTGTGAGCATTGACAGGATCAGGGGGATCCTGTTACCCATCTGGTGTTGTGGGATTCTCCTTATGGCTATAAAAATAACATTTTTTGTTATTTTGCTCTAAAATGTGTATGTAATAATTTTAGTTTATTGTAAGAGTCTTAACTAGAGGTTGTTAGGCAAAAGAATGAAGCTAATTTATGTATACATGAAGGTCAAAATGGCTCATTTTGATTAATCCGCGAAATACCAAAAAGATGAAAAAAATATTTGGTTGTCATCTGAGGTAACTTGGTGCACTTGATTCTGCCACTGTACATGTGGGATAGGAATATCTTGAATTACCCTTTTCAGAGAGGATGTAGAGAAGCAGTCCACCATTTCACCTGCGCTTTTTTTTTTTCTTTTTTCTGGGATCAGCTTGTGGTCCACATCATAGACATAAATTGTTTGACACTGATCTTCTAGGTTAACTACATGGCATTGGTTTTTGTTCCATAAATATTTCTGTTTAGTTTTAACTGTGCAAACCTGGGTCTGCTTCTCGTACTCTGGCCGAAGTTTTGGCCAGCAGGATGTGGTGCCTTGTGCATTCCGTGATGCCTCCTGCACCCGGCGCAGCCAAAACGTGAAGTAACAAAATACATGGGAGATACCTGAAGTAGGTTACGAACGCAGATAGAGGTGTTCGTACAGAATCAACACAGCACACGGACGTCTGACGGGATTTCTGGCTCCCAACTCGAGTGACAAATATCAGAGGCACAGATGTGATCACCACTTGTCTTGTGGGTTTTTTCTCCCGGTTCACCATGTCACTTCTTTTGATGGAGCCTCAGCTTGCAAGCGCTCAGGCGTGTCTCGGCCTTAACCAAGGAATGAAGCTGGCTGGGCTGGAGGAGATTAAAATATTAACAAGAGTATAATCAAGATATAGAGTTCCTGACAGCTATCTGCTGCTCACTTAGGTGTAACCCCATGCCAGCGGAGTGGAAAGGGGCTGCTCGTGGAGGAGGAGGTTAAGCTTGCAGAGCCCTCCCTGTGTGCTCCTGTCCCACGGGTCTTGGAGAACCTCCCTGAGCCGCTGTGCAGCACGCAGACGTGCTGTGCATTCAGCTGATGTAAATCCATGTCACTCCATTAGCTGTGCTGGAGTGACGCTCATCTGTCCAAACTGATCATCTGCCCCGCGTTCTGCCAGTGGTGCTAGCGGAGAAAAAAAAAAAAGCCAATTTCAGAATTCCCTTCTCAAAGTCTGGGGTTAGTAACATAAAGTGACAGAGTTAAAACTCTGCATTTTATATAAATATTAGATGTGATACGTTCTGCTTTGTTAAGAAAATCTGTTTGGCGTTCTGTTACCGACAAACTAATTGGGTCCGTAGTGAGTGCATAAATTAGAGTTGCCTTATGCAGCACCATTAATTTATGCACATCGGGGTTTGAAAATGTTCTAGGCATCTTTAGAGGAGAGGTGGAGTTTTGGCGAGTTAAAAAATGGCAGAACAACTAAAGGATGTATGTGCATCTGAATCTTCTTCCCAAAGCATACGCGTGCGACTGTGCAATAGGTAAAATACCAGGCAATATCAGAGATGTAAGATAAAGAGTGTTTAAAGCTCCCTGCTGTTCTCCATTTATCAGACCTGACCAGATAATTCACAACTTGTAATTATTGGGCTAATTTAGCATGATTTCCTTAGAACAGAATGTGTGATGATTAATATCTTATCTTATATTTTCAAAATGAATCAGTGAACGTTTGTCTCCACAAAGATGCGGAGGAAAGCACTGAGACATGAAAAGGTGTGGGCAAGTGTGATGTCATAACTCTTTTTTTCTCATGATAATATTTGGAGAAATGGTCCCTGAATTACACAGCAGCATTTTGTCCTCGCTGAAATTAGCTGAGTGTCCAATGCTCCAGGAATCCTGAAACATGAGAAGAAATGGAAGGTCAATGGCTCGTTACTGCGACAAGCCAGGATGAGAAACCCAGGTCCATGCTTTCAGGAGGAAGAAAAAGCAGAGATGCTGCAAAGTGAATGGCTTTCCCCAAAAAGCACGGGAAAGTAACGCAGAGAAGCGCGCTTCGCATCCCGCAGCGTGACTGGGACTGTGCGCATGGGACCCGTCCCAATTTCCCTGCAACCTAAATGCACCAAAGGCGCATCAAATAGGGTATGAGTATCAAAAGTTCACCTCTGATACTGCAAGCTTACTACGTTACTACTACAGAACTACTGGAGAGAGTCCAGTGGAGGGCTACGAGGATGATGAGGGGACTGGAGCATCTCTCCTAGGAGGAGAGGCTGAGGGAGCTGGGCTTGTTCAGCTTGGAGAAGAGAAGGCTGAGAGGGGACCTTAGAAATGCTTACAAATATCTGCAGGGTGGGTGTCAGGAGGACGGGGCCAGACTCTTTCCAGTGGTGCCCAGCGACAGGACAAGGGGCAATGGGCACAAACTGAAGCAGAGGAAGCTCCAGCTGAACATGAGGAAGAACTTCTTCCCTCTGAGGGTGACGGAGCCCTGGCCCAGGCTGCCCAGGGAGGCTGTGGAGTCTCCTTCTCTGGAGATATTCCAGACCCACCTGGACGCGGTGCTGTGCAGCCTGCTCTGGGTGACCCTGCTTCGGCAGGGGGATTGGATGAGATGACCCACAGAGGTTCCTTCCAACCCCTAACATTCTGTGATTCTGTTATTTTAGCAAAGTATACGGACCAATTGGTGTCTCTCGCAGAGAAAGCTGGTGTTTTCTAGACCTCAGATCCACTAGGAAATGCAGAAGGCCTTGGAGATTAGCTTGTGGGAGCAACGGTGTGCAAGGTGGGGCTTTAGTGGTGTCATAATAGATTCACATTAGATATTAGGAAAAAACCTTAGCAAGAGGAAAAGTATTGGAACCAAGTTTGAAATACGGATCTCTGTCTTTGGATGGAGCACGGGGTGGATAGTCACTGTCGGGAATGCCTCTGTTACAGGCATGTGTAACAAAGATTTAAGGTCCCTTAAGGTTCTGCCTTCTTACGGCCCCTGCAGTACTTCATGGGAGCCAGACCGTGTCCTGAAGGAACGGCATCCCTCTGGCAGCAGGCTGCGTGGGGAAGTCGGCTGAGAAGTGCTTACGGCTTGACTGGGCTTCGATCAGAAATGCTTGGGAGTACAGAAATGATAACATGGAATTTAAGTGCACTGTGTGTATGCGGAGGACTGTGTTAAGGGAGTCTGGGGCCAAAGGATAGTCTCTTTATTTCCATTTAAGTGGTATGAAAGGTCACCTTTGGATTTGTGTTTTAATTTTTCTTCTCTTGAGAGGGGTCTGGTGCCTTTAAAGCAGGCTACAGTCCCTTCCTGGGAGCTGGATATCTCTTCTCAGCTCTGCATACTGTCTCATATGCATATAAGTTAATAGATAAAAATACATAAACATAGCCAAACTGGAAACCCATGCTTTGCAGTCTCAGGAGAGAGGTCAAGACTACATTGCAGTGGCAGCAAGTGCTGTAGCCTGGCAGCAGTAAGTGATCCAGCCCAGTAAAACTCTAATTTCTTGAAGCCCCTCTGGGTCACAGCAGCAAGGAGGAGTGAAATAATTTGATATTGGACATTCCGCTGCAGTGTGGTAATAGAGGCTGTAATGCCTTTGGAGCAGAAGGTCTCAGGGTCACCCACTTGTCGGATGAGTTACCAGCTCAACTTCATAGAAAGAGTCCCAGCTAGCGTGATTCTCCTGACAGCGTTTTTGAAGGGAGACAACAGCACTAATGTTTACCTAAACGTAGCTTTATCAGGTAGAAATTTTCTGAGAATCGGGAGCTTGGTCCAAGCAAGATGCAAAGACTGCCAAGTTTGCAGTCTCGGTGGGATTTAGCTAAGGCTGTGCCAGCTCTTCAGCACAGCGATGCGCGAAGCGCTTTTCCTGCCCAGAAGCGACGTTAGAGAAGTATTTGGAGCCTCAACGCTGAGTTTCGGTGTTTGCCTCCAGGGCAAGCTTTTCACTAGACTGAAGTTTTGAGGATCTGAACTGGGGAGTTAAGTACTTCCATCATCTATGGAGCACCGTCCTTTCAAAAAGGAGAAGTCTTAGATTTACAAAGATGTTTTCGATATATCATAATCATAGTGTGGGTCTAAAATATACCCTTTAATTACAAGAAAGGAGCTTGAGAGGGATGAAATAAATACACCTATAAAACGAGTAAGTGCTCACAAGGTTTTCCTTTAATCAATAGTGATGTCGGCAGTGATTGCAAAAAAACCTTCAGTACACCATTTTAATCAGAGCTGTTTTTCCTGGCACGGGGGCGGAAAATATACTGATTAATTAATTTCTATTCCTGGAATGAGACAGCCTCCCAGCAGAGCTAATCTGAACAGCCTGGTGACATGGCAATATGCAGTAAAAATGTAAGTGGTCCCTGAGTTCATGTCGTCGGACCCAAGGCGAAACCCACAGCCGGCGCTGGAGCTGATTAATGAGCAGGTCTAGTCCGAAAGAGCGAGTGGCCAAACTTCAGTACTGAGGGAATCTGGTGGTGCTTTTGATGCATTGGGTTTATTGAACATTTTTTGCCTGGCTGCGAGCTATTTTATTACTTTTTATGTAAGTAGTTTTTATGTTAGGGCTATTTTAGGGCAAAAATCTTTTCTTTTTGATTTGCATGTCAGACTGGCTCCCGCAGTCTGTCCAGGCTCAGCAGCAGGATGCTGGTTTGTGGTGCCTGTGGGGATGCAGACCGTCCCAGGTGAGACGGGAGAGGTAACCGGCTTCCTTCTAGGAGGTATTGATGTGCTGGTTGCATATAATTAGGAATGTTAACAAGGGCATTATAGTGCTAATTATTATGCCTGATTATGGAAAAAATAGAAAACTTCACGGCCTCTTCCTGCTAGACAGAACTTGCAAGCTTTCCAGAGACTAAATACATTAAATTAATCTACTGTGCTTGCTTAAATTTAAAAATATACTAGGAATATTTTCTGTTTCAGGGAAAAAAAAATGAGAAACGAGAGTATGCAAGCTTTCTAGTGAAGCAACCTATTTAAATAAGTAAAACTAAACTAAAAGTAATTACAGAAATGTTGTTTGCAGTGATCCAGTTAAGACAGCCCAGCAAGCAGCTGTAGGAGAACAGGGTATCAACTGCAGCGTGGGGAAGACAGAGGAAACGGGGAGAGGAGACAAATATTTTACGTTTTACATTGGATTTGGTGGCAAAATTGGTTTATTATGAAATTCTTGGGTAAAGAAGGGTGGACTTGGAAAGACTCTGACTTTTGAGAAAAGGAAGCTGTCTGGGAAGGGGAGAGGGGCTTCCCCACAAAGACAAGTCATGCACGAGAGCAGAGATTGATGGCTGAAATTGGGAAACTCTGCAGTGGAGGGAAGGAAGGAGGGGAGGGACTTGGCTCTGTGTCTTACTACTCTTTTTATGGATGTTTTTCTCGTGGAAACTGAACGGATTGTTCTGGTACCATGCAAATAGTACTTCGGGGTGGGGGGGAGCTTAGGAAAAGAATGCTAGTAGAAAAAAATTCTGCTTATTCCAGTTCTAATATACTTGAATGATACCAGGCCAAGGCGAAAAGAACAGTACATGTAATGACAGCCTCTTCTGTTGCGTTCTGTGGTGATGATGTCAAAGGCAAGAAAAATATGAATATAAATCTTAAAGTGTTGATTTGATGGAGTTAGGAGGGAACATCTCCATGGGCACATTCTTGTTGAAAGATCGGTTACTGCCTGTTTTGAGATCCTCAGTATGAGGGTACCCGAGATGTAGCATGATCCTTCTTGTTCCTAATGCAGATGAATTTTTCTGTGCTAGCTGAGAAGACTGTCAATTGTGGGTTTTTTATAAATATAATCTGTGGCTTTATTACCATAAGCAGATCTCACCTGCAGATACGTGCCGCATTGGCAAAGCTGTGACTGCACCGTACCACAGCTGCAGTGCCCACAGGGCTGGCACACGAGAGGTTTGGTTCAAAAAGCAGGGTCCTCTCCTTGATGTACCAATTCCCCACCGAGCAGAGCTGATAACCACCCCGTGTCGCTTGCGATGTCCCACGGAGCAGCTCCTCCAGCCCTTTGTCCAGCTTGGACTGAGAGGTGGCCAGTTCCGGAGTGTGTCAGGGCTGGAAACGCTTACTCAGCAGTTCGGGGAGGGCAGTGGTACCCACAGAGCATCCCCCACACGTCCAGATTGGAATCTGTGTTGTGTTAAAATATTTTAGGAATCTCTGGAGTCTGATCCTGATTCTTTGCGCTGCTCTAACTCCACAGGAGTAAATGGCTTACATGGAGTCATACTGGTAAAGTGCACAGGCCTAAAAGCTTTGGTGGGCGTTTGTGTGCAAACATGATCGGCTTGTAAAATCATCCTAAAACAGTTCAGTGGTTTGTTGCAACCGATAAAATTAATTGCAGTGTGCAACTGGTTTGTATGCTGAGAATTTTAGGTGGCCAAATATGAATGCATGCGGCCGTGTTTTGGGAAATGCTTTTATTGGGAAGTTGCAATTTGTTTTTAGTTCATTAAAACCAGTAGATGGATGTTATGATCCATTGAGAATGACATGAACTGTTAAGAACTTACAGTATGGGATTTGGCTGTTACAAACTAACTCCACTTCCCTGTATTGCTGCTCTGTATGTGACAGAGTTCACATCTTTATCATCCTGTGAGTGAAGGACAAGGACTCCGAAATTCTTTTTCTCCAAGTTTCTTTGCCCGAGGGGGCAAGAATTCAGACCCAACTGTGCTGTTTCAAGGAGCTGGATCATTCACTTGGTGGGAACTTTGAATGGTATCATTTAAGCATGAGCAATCTGAACTCTGAGAAGTAACGCTGAACAGTTAAGGAAGCTACTTTGGATGCAGCTTTACCCATTTGCACCCCTTTCAGCGCTGTCACAGCCGCTTGTTTCTAAGAAATCAGGGCTGTATATTACAGAGCATTACAGAGAAATCATACAGTCAAGAATATCTTCTGCACCAACCATCTCCAAAGTTGAGCACTCCAATCAGTTGACTCAAATATTCATTATGAAAGCAAACCCCTGCTGATTGTAATGAGAATTTTGTCTGCATAAAGCTTTTGTGACTGGGTCTCGAGTGGTACTTAGACTTCTTAAGAGTGTTTCAGAATCTTTGCTCTAAGATAATCTTGCCTAAAAATAATGCAGATTGTTCCGAGAGCCTCATTCAGAAATGGTGGTATTTTTCCACTGGGTCAAATGGACTTTGGTTCAAGACATGAAACTTTGTTTTCTAAGGGGTTTTTTTAAGTTTAATATGTTTTTTGTTTGCATGCAGCTGTACTGCACATCAGATGTACGAATGGTCTTTGAATCATGCAGAGTTAATTAGGATAGCCGTGTTTTGATTGAATTAATTAGATGATGTAAAATTCACCCCTGTTGTTGAAAGTCATTCAAAAAAAGTGCAGTTTGTGGAATGCTTAGTTGGTCCTCACTCGGTCTAGAGGTAAAATCTTACACAGAGAAAAGCAGACTGCAGTGAACACTTTATTGCTTGACTCTTAGAAGTGCTGTCACTTAAAAGGCCCAGAAGTTGCCAAGAAAAGTTGGTGGAATCTCCAGTCTCTTTTTTTTTTTTTTTTTTGGTATCAAAAACGCTTTGAATAAACCTTACTTTTTTTGACAGATGCATAAATCTTCTGGAGTGAATCTACCCTTCTTTTGCTAGTCATCACTAAAGCAATGTATTCCTCAAGGGAGGGGTGAACACCCAGAGAGAAAAAATACAAAATGCTAATGATAGAATTTATAATTAAAGCTAATTGGTGATTGGGATTACAGATGGAGGAAACCAGGGAAGCTAAAAATGTGGCATTTTGTATAGCTCAAAACCCCAGCCATGTTTAAGGGCTGGTAAAGGGCAGGAGTGACCTTTGGGGCTCTCGCCCACACAGCTCTGCGGCACAGCGGTGGCAAGCGTTACAAACAGAAAATAAAAAGGTTCTGCTGTTTGTGATAGGAAGCGTGGTAGTGGTGATAATCATCCGTAATGGCAATCCCTCTCTCAGCTTGGAAAGGGAAAACTTGACACTGCAGAGATGCACTAAGTTTTGCAAGGTTTTTAAATGAAGTGGAGCTTTCTGCAGTCCTGAACAGATGTTTACGTAATAATAAAATGGATTTTGCAGAACGCTTTTACCATCAAATTGAGTAGGAGAAGCAACTCTGTATCATGGAGCTGCATGAGTAGGAGAAGCAACTCTATCATGGAGCTGCACGATTTTAAGATTAAATGGAATGCAAAATCACAAAGTACCTTTTATTAACCTGATGAAACTCCAGTAAGACAGCAAACTTCTGGTTTTTAAGTTATAAGGTGCTGCTTATCCCGATGAATGGGCCATCAATCCTGTAGGATTGACATTTGCTGGATTTAAGTGGTGGAATTTGCAGTAGGCTTTGCTTTTATCATAACTGGTTTGTGAATGGTGACAGACCTTAATTAGCTTGACACAAATTCATTAAAGAACTGTGCCACAGTACAAAAGATCAGTGAGTGAGAACCTGAAATATTGAGCTCAGATAGCAAAGGGTGTTGCTAATAACCAGTTGTGAGAGAGTTTTCTCCGAAGGAAAGACTGCGCAAGTAGGGTACAGGCACTTGCTTTGGCAGACTGTTGGCTAAACATAAGCAAAAACACATAATAAAGCTGAATTAATGAACTCTAGGTGTTTATTGGCTTTACAAGGCTATAGAATCATTTGGAACATGAGACTTGAGTACCTAATTGCAAAACTCCAGGTTTGAGTAGCTGATATCTTTTTTCCTTTGGACAATTCAGCTTCTGCAGTGTTTGGTTAAATCTTCATGCAATAATAATGTGTTCCTTAAAATTGCTCAGAATGGGTGAAAACAAGTCACTTCAGGATGGTTCCAAACCCCAGCCAAGTTGATGAAAAGGCAATGGGATTTGTAACAAATGTCCTTGTTTAGGTACTTAACAGGAGGATAGATTGTGAAGTGTTATTCATAATGCAACAACAGTAAAAGTGTGAAGTATGGAGGCAAGTGTATTTTTCTATATTTTTTTTACCATTGGCAGTATAACACAGTTGTAAGTCTTGACCTGAACTGTTTTCAAACTTTTTGATAGGATTTTTTTATCAGTTCTTTTAGTCATTACAGATTTGTCATTTTAAAAAAGTGTTCAAAAGTCACTGTAATCCTTTGTTTTACGGAAAAACTACAATCTAATATTTTTCAGTATTTATTTAATTCTCTAGCAATCTTACAAATTAAACAAATGTGGTTTCATATTGATTGAACACCATTAAATCCCCTGGAATAATAGTCAAGATTTCTTCAATATTGGAAAATCCTTACTGCAACTTTTTGCTCATTAAAAAAATTCTTATACACAAGATGTTTTTTATCTACTGAGAAGTGATGCTGGGCTCCACAGGACTGTGAATGTTTCCCTTGACTGATAATTTTGGGCTGCGTTAATGGACTAGAGTCTTTGCTGAAAGAAGCAAAATTTCCAGCAGGCCTGGTTTTACTGTTTGCTTTGGCTTTAATGTTAAAATAGGACATTTTTAGCCATTTTGAGTTCTACTTGGGCTTCGGAGAGCTCGAAGTCGGCTAGAATTTGTGGCATTAAGGGAATGAAATGTTTCTTTGCTAATGTCTTTTAAGACTAATGCCTGGAAATGTCTGTAATTCCCTGATACATTTGAAGGGAAATGCAAGGTATTTTAAAAAAAGGGGGTGGGGGCAAAGCACGGTCACTTCTATAATGCAGAAGTGTCAATTTAAAAATGGCAGCTTCTGGAACAAGAATGTATTACCCAGAATTTCTGTAACTTACTGTATCGGTGAGCGCTCAGGAAGTGTTTGTATGAAAAAAGATGACCCGTACATAAAAGCTTTTTGGGACCCATGATGCTTTTACGTTATATTAAATACCTTTTAGAAAGGAGAAGTGCATTTGAAATGTTTGTCCTTCCATTGCTTAAAAGGCTCAGCGTGCACCCATAAGTTAGCAGGGTGTTTTATGTTATTTGTATATAGGCATCCCTGTTCTCTGTTCTTTTCCTGAGAGTGCATCTATTTGCGTTCATAAATCACTCCTACGGTTGTGTGCCAAACAATGAAAAACTTCGTCCAGTGCTTCAGGAGTTAGAAAAGACTCTTTTTAGTCAATTATATTAGAAGTTGCTTTATGTTTTTGTTTTTATTAGTTACAGAAATGCGTTTCAAAAGGTTTTAAAATAAAATATTAATATATTTTCTTTTAAACCTGTAGTCCTCTAGTCTGGTGCATCCAAATGTTCATTAAAAATAATTTGGATATAAATGGTATTGTACCAGAATTCAGCTCAGAGCACTAATTACATATAAAAGCTTTCGTTACGCTAAATGTTCAAGTACTTGTTAAAAACAGACCATTCCCAATCATCATCATTAGCATGGATATTATTAAAGAACATTAAAGTTTATTTCAAGGAAGTACTGACTCAGGGTGAGCCAGATATCTGAAAACAGAAATGAAAAGGCTGAACTTACATCCTTGGCTGAAGAGAAGGAGAAAACCAAAGTCTAAATGTCTGGCAGAACTTTTTCAGGAGGGTTTCTCTACCGAGTTAAAAAAATGGGACAATAAGGACACCGTCCTTTTCTGGGATGAGTGTAGTAGGTGTAGGCTTGTAGTTTTTCTCAACGTACTTGGAATACGTAGAGTCTTCCGGTGCAGTGTGGTCTGAATAGCGCAGAATGTTTGTAATCTGGTGCGTTTGCCTTCGTTTCCATTTGAGAGGTGACAAAAAGAAATAATGTAGGTTTGGGGGGGTGTGTACACCATCCGAAGTGGTGCATTGGGCTTGCGCAGCCGTAAGGAGCCACACAGCAATTCCAGTTTGATGCCAGGTTTGCAAGAAATCCGTAGTCACTTGCTGTAAATAGTCTACAGGAATGTGGAAGCAGAGACTACTGCAACTCCCATCAGCGCTCCCGCTTTCGTTCTAGCACCCTCAAGTGTTGTTTTTTGTTTCGAATTTAAGAAAATAACTTTAAAGACCCCTTCCCAAAAAAGCAGGAATCTATTGCTGCTCCAGACTAGGCAAATCTTCATCCTGTATTTAGGTGTTTACGGCCCCTCTTTGTTTCAGTGAAGAGCAGCGTTGTATTCCTGAAAGAATTCGCTACAAAGGATGTTTTGAGGAGCCTTTATGCTTTCATCTGGGTGAATAAAAGTTCATAGTTAAGGTAACATAGATCCTGTGAAGCTGAGCATGAACTCTGGAAATAGTGGAAGTAAGCAGATGCATTTTTACAGTGCTGTAAAGTAAAATCTTTGTAAATATGCACTAATTACCTCCCTGACAGGGAACAAAACCAAAATCTGTATCAATTTAGGACGCTAGGCTTTCTGTAAGCTGTTTTTATGAATAATCCAGTTTATGTATTTATTAACCTATAAATACATTTTTATAAATCTCGATGACGTTTAGGTATTTTATTAACCACAATAAATGCCAGAGAAAATTGAATTAAGAAAGCTTGTAATGTGCTTTACTACCAGTTTTAAAATTTTGCTGAGCTGTAAATGGCTCTGCTTTTATATCAAGAATAAATCTGTTTGAAGACTAGGGGAGTAATTTTTTTCCTTTGTTGCCAGAGGCCCTGACCTTTTTGTTGACGGCTGTTTTTTAACAGCTTCACCTATGTCTTATTCTTTCTGATTCTGTAGAAATTTGATGATCTGCCTTGAGCAGTAGTCATAGTCCCAGAAAGAGAAGGGAAGCTGCTTAGGGGATGGTACAAAATACTTTCCAGTACTGCAAGATGGAGAGCTTGGAGGATGCTGGAACAAAGCTGTAACCAGCCTGATTCTACAAACACCTTTCAAAATGCATACACGAGCTTTCCCTTCTATTTTTCCTATTGTTGCAATAACAACCTCAAAACAGGTGCTAGATTCCCCTAAAATATGGGGGGGGGGGGATCAGATTCCAAAAGGTGAGGTTCTTCCAGATGAGAACTTTCCCCTCCATTTACAGAATAAAATGCGTAACTTGAACAATTTGCAGTGGATGCACCAAACCAGATTTTTTCTGGGTTAAGTTTTTATGGTTTCTTCTTTGGTTTCTGAAGATGCTTATATAAAAGTTCACCCTTTACTGTTGATCATCCTTTCTTATGCCTTTGTGCAACAGTGAGCTTGCACTCATTGTGTACACGTCCTACGTGCCTTTGGCTGCTAGTGACCATGTTCCCTTCCTCTGTGAGTGTGTATTTTTCCGTGTATGAATGTGAGAAAGCAAGAGCTGGACTTAACACACTGAGGCTTTTCTTGTGAACTCATTTTTTCCTCAGTTAATGAAGTACAATGACCTCATTATTTCAGAATGCCACTTCTTCATTTTTATGGTATCTAATCCAGTGCCTGGGTTGAAGTTAAAATCAGGGAAGCATCTTTCTGGGTAAAGACATTGATTTAACTAATTCTGGATTAATATTTTAATTCCATGATCGTTCCTTGGGGCTGGCTACATGGGCAAAACTCCTTCTTCCTCTGTGTTAGGCTGATAAAGTTGAGGAGCTCTGTGTACCTGAGAGCAGAAACTTAGCTGCATGGTATAAACGAACTCCTGCTCGTTGGAAATGAGAGCCGCAGGATGTGTCAGGCCCCGGGTACCACGGAAACACCAGATTAGCTTCAAGCATCTTCTCAAAAGGCCCAAGACTGAAATGGAGTGTTTAAATGAATTCATGATGTGTGGCCCAAAATGTGGAGAGCAAAAACACTTTAAGGGGTTATTGGTGTAAAATCCGTTCCTGTTGGTGTGTTAGAAAATCGAACCAGAGCCCAGAGCAGAACAGGTCTCTGTAGCGAATGGGGCAGTACGAGGAGCCGCGGCTCCATCGATATAAACCGGGAAAACTCCATTGATCTAAAAATATTCGTGAGAGTATAAACTGCAGGCAATTAAGCAGGCAGAAGGGTGTGAGAGTTGAGGTCTCAGAAAAATATCTCCATCTTTATCTTTTGTTTTTTATTTTGTCTCTGGAGTGCATGATCACGGAACGAGCATGTCCTTTGTTTATGTTGGCTGTGAGGCCTCCTTTGAGGAGCCACTGACCACCTCTTTCGTTTATCAAAGCTTTCTTATCCATCACAGGCGTAGCCATGGATCAGAGAGAAACAATGCGCTGAACAGCAGTATCGGAGGCAGGGAGCAGCTTCCCTCCTGGAAGAGGAAGGTGTCTGAGGTTCCACCAGGATATTTTGTTGTTGATTGGGAATAGTGGATATAGTTCAACTTGCATGAAATAGTTAAACTATCTGCTATTTAATTGAAATGGAAGATGGGACGAGGGGTGGAAATAGCTTCTTACTGCTTCAGATTACAGCATAATTTAAA
Organism: Opisthocomus hoazin; assembly: GCF_030867145.1. NCBI lineage: Eukaryota > Metazoa > Chordata > Aves > Opisthocomiformes > Opisthocomidae > Opisthocomus > Opisthocomus hoazin. The sequence goes on along the minus strand of NC_134424.1, from coordinate 2,993,881 downwards.
TCTTGCATGGGTGGCCCTAGCAATTAGGAAAAATGAGATGGTGAAGCCAGGCACATTGTATGATCTGACCCATAAAATGATGCGTCATATGACATCTTGGTGTATCCTGCATAAAATCTGTAGCAGGGTACTACTTGAGAGGGTTTGCAGTTTCCAATAAAGACCGCCTTTAGAAACGGCCAAAGCTCTCAATATGGGCACCTCTCCCTAAAGAATAAGGTAAATGTAAATATCCCGCTTAAAACAGTAAATGTAAATACCCTAATTGCCATGTAAAGTCTTTGTGTAGCTGCCAGAAATACATGGGTAAGGTTACTTTATGGTTATTACAGCGGAGGGGCTGGTACCGGCAGGGGAGTGGGGCCGGGGCTGGCCCATGTTTCAATGAGGGACTCCAAGGAGCACAGGGGCTGCTGCGGGGTTGGGTGTTGGGTGATGCCCTGCCGTCGCTCCCGGTAGCGTTCTGCAGCAGGAGGGCTCGAGTGTGCTCGGTATCTCGCGTTGATATCTTCTAAAAACAAACATTCAGATGTTTCCCATTGCATAGTTTTCTGTTACACTGGAATCTGCTATAACTTCAGGAGTTTTAGTAGGGGCGGAAGAGACTCGTGTTACTTATATATGGATATAGAAGGGTGAAAACAGAAAATACATCTTTGGGATGATCTGGAAGGCGTGATGAAGTGATATTTCTGCTTAGTTGCACTGTGTATAGGTAGTAGTAATGTAGTAGTAAATACATATTTACAATATAAATAAATAAAGTAGTAATGAGACTGGAGATTGTGTGTCTTCCTGAGCGGTGGTAGGGTCAAGTTACAGAAACAAGCAGTAAAATCTTCCCCCTGCATCTCAGGGCTGTAACTCATCTGGAGACATGTCAGAATCCAGGGGGAAAAATGACCATCAAAGCTCTGTGCAGCCCATTTCTTATGGGCACGTCAGCTACAGGTCAGTCCTAGGACTGTTTCGTTTGGCCGAAGAACCTGGATTGTATTCATAAAGATGTAAGCATTAAGGAATGACAGGAAAACGACACTGGTGTGTTTCTGTGTGGTTTATTTCTGAAACATTTCTGGGTGGAGAGGGGGTTGGCTGGAGACAGACACATCTGTCATCTTGGTTTCTGGTGAGCACACGTGAATTTCTTAGCCTAAAATATGTTTTATCTTGTCTTATTTTATGTTTCTTCTTGGAAGTGTTAGAGACATGATGAGCTTCTTTTTTTAAAAAAGCTCTTATGCTTCTCAGTAGGCTAGTTCAGCAAAGAAAGAACCTTCATTTCTGGCATAACGTAAAATGTCTATCATTCAGTATTACTGTGAGTAATGCCCTCTGTGATTCAAAATGCTTTTATGTGGGCATTTATCTCAAAGAAAGAGCCGACGTTGACCAACCGCTTACTGCATTGCCCCAGAAACCAAACACCAACTGAATTTTCTTGTTGTACTCTCATTTATATTGTTTTATTTATAATGTCTAGCAAGACCTACCTTTTCTCTTTCTCCTGACACGGGCATTGGTAGTGCTTACTGGTGTCACTTTGTTGAACAGCAGCGTATTTTCAGAGCATTTACGTATTCCAGTACTTAATCAAAGGGAGAATAAAGCAGAGCCAGTGTGAATAACATTTTCTTTCTGTATGTATATGCTAGTCTTGAAATGAGGATGCTCTGGAGATTTTTAAATAGACTTTTTGACTCTGACCCAAATACCTGGAGAGTATTAGGAGAAATCCCTAACTTGGATCAAAACCACGCAGGAGTGAAGTCCTCTAAATGCTGCTGCAGGCCAGCATTTGACACCATGATATTTTCAATACAAGATGTACAGAGCTTAAGGGGAAAAAAAAATATTCTCAACTTGAAGGTCAAAACAACTGAAATGGAAGTACTTTGAGTCTGATAATCTGTGATGGTATTTTATGGACTGTAGCTTTGTATCCCTGGGTCGCTGTTTTCTGTCATTGATCACTGTTATCCCAAATCATGTCCCTGCTATGAGATGTCCTGCTCGTCTGGGCTACCTGCCACTGGAAAGTGGACTGCGAGGAGGAATTGGGTAGCGTGCCCGTGTCCCTGGTGAGGGCAGAGATCGCAGCGTACCTGTGCGCAGGAGCCCATGGCACCTCATGCTACTATGCAGAGACCAGCTGAGTTCATAAAGTACTTCAGCTTTAGCTTCCATCATGTACTTACAGTATGTAAGTTTTGGTTTTAATCCAAAATACTTTAGTTAGAAATAATTGCTTTCCTGGTGTTTTTTTGTAATATTCATCATGCTCTTATTCTATCTTCTTCCTTGCTCTACCAGGCTAATTATTTATGTTTTGAAACAGAAAATTTGTACGAAGATGAGTACAAGTGTACAGCTGTTACTTTAGTCCTGAAATCCGTAGAACATTTATTGAGCTGCAACCTAATTAGCAGTGCTGTTGGTGCGAGAGCTGGGCCCAGTGCAAACTGGCTGATCTTCCATTTCGTGTGTTTGTCTGCTAGCACCATAGCTGAAAGCAGCAGGAAATGATGATGAATACAGATTGCAACATTCACTTAAGCTTTTCAGAGATTGACTAGTACATAGGCGTTTTGAATACTTTCCAGCTGACTTTACTTGATTTAACATACATGCAAATACACTTAATATTCCTCTTTGTAAGCCACTTTGGTTGTGGATAACAAACTAGAAATAAGGTGGTATCAGGCTGAGCTGGTAATAGTCATAAAGATGTCATCTAGTTGTGACTGTCTTCTAAAGGACTTCTTAAAACATGATCCAAACAACTGGAGCTGCTGAACCATCTCCCTGCCCATGGGATTGGGGACTTGGTGGTGCTGTGACCATGGCAGCGTGGCCAGCTTCTGATGTAAGGGTTTGCACAAAGGGGATGCACAACAGATGTGGGGAGAATTGAAGACAGGAGAAGATACTGAATTTTAAGAGTGAAAACAAGAAGCAGCTTCCCTTACAACAACATTGAAGTCTGACTGGAACTGATGAAAGCAAGGGATTTCTCCCAACTTTCACACTGTTCTCAATACACCCTGTTGTAGCTTGAAGGAGTTACAAGCTGCCTGAGGACAGAGCTACAGAGGGTTTTGTTAATAATGAATTGTCTGTTTTGATTTGAACTACTCTTGCTCTTGTCATCTAAAATCAGCTGCTTCATATTATTTTCAGTATTTGATTTGTACTGACTAGTGTGCTCTATTTAATGTATAATTCAAGTATTTTAACATTCCAGTAGTTGCTGTGCATTTTTAACACGGTAGTTAACCTCTTGGTGCTGTTTTGCTTAATGACCTGGTCAATTGCCTCTTATTTACAATGAAGGATTCTGATTAGTTGTTAATAATCTGAAAAATCCTGGCAAAACAGAGAACCTTGAGAAGTCATTTGTTGGTTGGTGTTTGTATTTCAGTTTGGAATTCAGATCCTTTTGCACGGGCATAGAGCTCATCGAGCAGGACAGAAGGCAGTGCGGGGAGGAGAACGTCTGATCTGGAGATGACGTTGGCTGCTAGCTTGGGTGGCTGAAGTGTAGGTGGTTTCGCTCCTGTCTGCAGTCTAGTAAAAGTCAAGTAAAGGGCGTATCACCAAGGGATTTGGAGCATCCATTTTCCCTAAAGATGCTGTGGGTTGACGCTTTAGTATTTTGCTTTCCCAATGAAGGACCGTAGTCCACCTGGAAATCCATGAGTCACTAAGACTACGCTTGGGCTCAGTTTGAAGTTGCAGAAATGCAGATGGTTCATTAAAATACCCCATTTTTCCTCTGTTTAGAAACTGCCAGAGAGTAGCTGTGCTGCCCAGCCAGGCTTGTCAGATGGCTCTAGAGCTGGGCTCATCCCACCCATCTCTGAAGGAGATCAAAACTTTCTCTTGCCTGTCTCTGTCGGAGCGCCCAAGAGACCACCATTTTATTTACTGCTTTTTTTTTACATAAAGTAGGGGCTGAAGAGATCGTACTCACTGGTAGATTTAACGGGAATATAGCCTAAAAAGGTTTATTTCAAGCTTCATCCCAATGGCTAAATGATAAGCTATTAAAAACCCTCCCTTGTTTAATGTAACCTTCAGTATAATGCAGGATGAAGTGACCCTGTCAGGCGGTGCCCTGGTGTAGGGTGTCAACTGGTATTTGTTTCATAAGCAGTGTTGTAAAATGCCTTCATCTTTTCACATCTTGCCTGTCCCGTAAGGCTAACGCATCTGACCTCTGGAGTAGTGCTGGCCCGTTCTGCTGAGCACGTAATGCTTTGAGAAGATGGCACGAGTGTAAAATATTTTGAGATATCAATTTGCCCAGCTAATGAATGCAGAGCAAGATAAATAACGCACGTATGCAGATGTCACTGGCGCTTAGGCATGTGCATGTCAGCGTTGATAAAGTGGTGAACTTCCAGTGTTTCGACTCGATTAGCGCTCGTCTCTTCAGCGAAGCAGTGTGGGGGGGGTTCATTTAACACCGCAGCATCAATTGCTGTTAGGACCAGATATTTTTTTTATTTCTTCCTGCTTGAAGCAGGTCAGTCTTGAGAATTCAGCAAAACAAAAGTGCACGTGGCCAGAAACATTCAATACACGTGTTTCTTCTCTGTGTGGCTCTTCTACTCGACAGCCTCTCCAGATGAGAAGGTGGGAGGGTTACACGAGCTGCAGTGATGGTTTGTGCCTATGGAGGGGGTGAAGGAAGAGTTGCCTGCTTCCCCCCCACCCCACCCCATGGACTCTTATTGCATCTGAACACAAAAGTGCTTCTTAACATGATATTCAGGAACATCATTTTCTTCTCTTGGGCAGCCATAGTTCACAGTTGCTTTGGCAGTTACATTCTATTTAATCTGTCAATTTTTCTCACATGGTGTAGCTGCTGTGAAAGAAATTGGAGCCGTTAGACTGTGTGCTTTGATACAGTTTGTGAAATGCAAGGTGGGAGACGGTAAACCAAACACAGCATGCCAGTAATTTCTTTAAAATTGCTGATGTTCCAGCACTGCGATTCCCTATCCTAGGGAGCTGTCATCGTGCCTCACGGAAGAGGATTGTGTTGTGTAAATGCTTCATTTTCATTTGTTTCGACGTTTTGGCGGTGGCTGTTAAAATACGCTCCGCAGTGCTCGGAAGCTTTTCCCCCAGTTTCTCGTTTCTGATGACCCTCTGCTCTCTGCCTGGTCTGATGTGGCTGGGATCGTGCAAGTCAAACTCCTGCGTGCGAAGGCTGCGTGCGTAGCTTCCCGTCAAGCTGATCTCTGAAATCACAGAATCACGGAATGTTCGGGGCTGGAAGGGCCCTCTGTGGGTCACCCAGCCCAACCCCCTGCCCAAGCAGGGTCACCCAGAGCAGGCTGCACAGCACCGCGTCCAGGCGGGGCTGGAATATCTCCAGAGAAGGAGACTCCACAGCCTCCCTGGGCAGCCTGGGCCAGGGCTCCGTCACCCTCAGAGGGAAGAAGTTCTTCCTCATCTTCAGCTGGAGCTTCCTCTGCTTCAGTTTGTGCCCGTTGCCCCTTGTCCTGTCACTGGGCACCACTGGAAAGAGTTTGGCCACGTCTTCCTGACACCCACAAATACTCTTTGTGTTTAGATCTAGCCCTGACAGTATTTATGAGTAACAGCAAATGCTCTGTGGCAAGAAACTGCCTCGTTCCATGGTCCTGAAGGGATTTCATAACATGGGTTAGCAGTGAGGATTCCTGATTTATGGCGGTAATATTGGTGGCCAGGCAGCAGCGGGCATTAGCTACCACTGTCCGTGGAGGTAAAGGGCTTGCATGCAAAGCTGTCTCTAAAGTCATTGTAAACTCCTCCATTACTGTTAAAAACCCCAAACAAACAACAAAAACACCCCATCAACAACAAAACAAACAAATAAAAACAAAATAAACAAAAAGAAATAAACCACTGCCTAAAAGCCCCAAACAAACCGAAAACCCGAATAAACAGAAGTAAACCACCAAAACCTCACAACCTTCAGTCTCTTTAATTGTGAAATACAATGTATTGGATGTGGTTGCCTCTGTTCACATTGTGCGTCTCAAAAACAGAGGAAACGAGAGAAGTTTTTATTAGAATTTAGCAATACACTGAATCAAAATGCCATGAAAAGCCAGGGTATCCCCAAGTGCAAAATCTGTCAGCTAGGAAATGTTACACCGCTTTCTTAGAAACTGTTCCCAAAATGGACTTGCGTGGGTGCAGCTATGCTTCTTTGAACAAAATATGTTTCCCTTATAATTTTCGTAATTGGTAGAGTGTAGCATCTCTTCCAGCTCTTGGACCTGGCATCCCAGCAGCTGAAACTGTGAGAAGTGGGACACTGAGGTACGTGGGATTTTCAGCGCTGTTTGGCTGAACACGTGCTTGAAGACGGTCATGTGTAATAATTCAGTTTTCTTCTACGATTCCCATTTGCTTCTTCAACATTTCAAAAGAACAGGGTGAAAATTTCACACATTTGTCACTTTAATTTATGAGGAAACTGCGTACACAGAGGATCACTTAAAAGGCATTCTTTATTTCTAGTGGAAGCTTTTGTAATAAGAAATTGTGGATTTAAACTTTATTCTTCTAAGCTGAAGTATCCTTGTTTAGGGGAAGGAGAGCATAAAAGCTTCATCCAAATCTTTTCTTTTATATGGTTTTGCAACCTTCTCGGATAGTTTTGGTGGAGCCTTCTCTTAATATAAGAGTCTGTATTCCAGATATATTCCCAAGATTGTTTTTAGTCTTATGCTAGTAATCGCATCAGACTTTCTATAGGGTTATTCAGGTATGGAGTGAAATGTATTGATGGAAGTGTTACAAATAAGTCAGAATATTCACTAGCTTTTTAGTATAAAGTCCTGAGCCTCCCACTTTGTGAACGTGGTCTTCAGCCTTGGTTGGAAGCTGACCATTTCTCCTGGAGCCATCATGATGTAGAAGCCCTGTAGGGAATTTATTAGTTGATCTGTCTCTCTTTCCTGTTCTGTCCACACTAATGGGTGGAATATCTCTTAGCATATTATTTATGCCTTGGTCCCTTTCTACAAAAAATTTGGTGAATCAAAAATCATTCCCCTATGGAAGTGCGAAGTGATTTAGCAGAGAAGGGTGATGGCCACATGGGTTTTCAGATGGTGTTTCAGTACACTTGCATATTTTGAAAAAAATTCAGTGATGGAATATATATTATATTTTACATTATAGGAAATACTTGGTTGCCTTTAAAATTAAAGAATCAACATGCTTTATTTTAATTCAGCATTATCATTTTTCTAACACTTCCAAATCCAAATAACAGTGACTTTTGCAGCAACTCTGTGAAAACAAGGCAACTTGAACAAGCCAGCAGGAAGCAGTAAATTCTGTGTATTTATTCCGTGTACGTTTCACAGAACTGGTGCCAAATTCAGCATCTCTGGTGGAGCCTGATGCAATTTCCCTGAAGTTAATGGAATTACCCCAGGTCCGAGGCCGACTGCTGGTCTCTCTCCATGACCTCTTGCTCATCTTTGCTCTGAAACTTCTGTGGTGCGCTTTTCAGATGACTCTTTGGGTGCCAGTAAACCGGCGTCTATCTAGGGATTTTAGTTCTTGCTGCTGACCTTCACAATGTGCTTCTATCGATATTGCTAAGTTTAATGGTACGTTAATTTTATGCAAATTCTATTTTTAATTGACTGTATTATTATGTGCTAGTATACCGTACTCCTTCTGTAACACCTACTGACATAAATTACACTGAAGCAATTATCAGTATGAATTCAGCTCTGCGCGTACCACTGTGTTTTCAAATTATCAGTGCTACTGCTCAGAACAAATGCGCAAATCTGTGGTTAATTGGTCCTTTTTGTGGGATGTTCTGAGCATGTTTTCATCAAAAAAGCACTAAACATTCCTACTGACTAGATAAGAACATTATCTACCTACTTGTTCTGCATGAATTAGAGTTTTTCCCCTGTTAAAAGTATTATACATACACAAAGAAATGTCAAAATAACTCTGAAGGATTTGCAAAGCCAAAAAAATTGTTGGAAATTTTGCCTGTGTGACTATTTCAGTTACAGTGTATTTTTTGTAAAATAATACAGTCTGTAATTACATATTTTCTATAGACTTGTCATTTTGGATTTTTCTCCTGTGCAGGCTCTGGTTGTCTTTAGCGGGCTCCTGCAAGGGTCACCTCAGAGCCTTTCTCTCCCGGCTGTGTTTTGAAGTCTCTAAACCCTTGCATTTCTTTATTCTGCTGCTGTCACATTTCAGCACACTTCATTTGCACCTGTTTTAAAGAATGGGGAGGGGGGACATCGCTGCTCTGCGGGTCCGGAGCTGCGACACGGCCGCGCCGAGCGTGGGAGCCTGGGGTTGAGGAGCAGGGAGATGATTACCGGGCAAGGCAGCGCTCGCAAGGAGTTTGAGCGCTTGTCAAAAAAAGCAGGCGTGCACCAGGAGAAATCGGTCTTTCCATTTTGATTTCATGAGTGCACATCAAATTCTGATTATTCCTGTTTAGGGTCTGTTGTTGAAGAAGCCTGCTGTGAAACTAAACCCGTGAGCACTGGCTTGGCCCCAAATCTGGATACGAAGGGGAAAAACAAGCGCAGAAGCATATAAAGCCTGTCTGAATCGGGCTGCTTGTGATGTCTCATTACACTGATGAGTTACTCAGCGTAACTAAGGAGATGTGAAGGGCTGCAGCTCCTGTCCAGTGTTCGCTTTAAGCATTTCCCTCAGAATCCAGGAGGGTTTTCCCATGGGTGGTCATGGGAGGATGGTGCAAGGCTGGCTCCAGGGATCACTGTGCCCCGATGACTTGGCCAAATGGCTTGAGATTTATAAGGTTCTCTCTTGGACGCGTATCACTGGTACTTCGATGTGTCTTCACCTGGCACAGCATGGAGAATAATGGATTAAAATGAGTTGTGGTATGAGCTGCAGCTGTGGAGAGTGAAGTTGAAAGGTCCCAATATGGAAATTTCATGGTCCCAATGTGACACGTAATCCTCCTGCTCTCATATGTATTAGATTGTTGTCGTGTACTGATTCATCCCAGCTGCTGTGGGTTTGTCTTCAGAAGAGCTCAATGTAAATGCTCTGTTCCTTATAGCGGTTTATGCCGCTTGTGCCAGTGTCCCCAGTTTCTCACGGGCTCCAACACAGAGTGCTGCTGGTCACACCCTCGCATCAGGGGAGCTTGTCGTGCATTGCAGCTTCCCAGGCAATATTACTTTCTTGACAAAGTATTTAACAGCCACTGGGATTTCCCTCTGTTTGAATAGGAAATAATGAAGATGAGCCCCAGCTCTTGGGAGAAAGTCCCTTTTGGCATTTTGACTATGACTTTCTGCCAAGTTCTGAGTAGCTGAGTGTGCCTGGGTAGATGTAATTCCCTGATTTTTGGACACTGGTAGAAAGAGTGGTTTTTAGTGTTTTTTTCTTTCTTTGTTTGTTTTGGCTTTTTGGGTTTGTTTTGTTTTGTTTTGTGTTCTTTTTTATTTTAAGGCTGGTCTAGTTAGATTTAAGCTGCTGTAGTGCCACATCTTCTCAGTGTATTTTCCATGGGAGAAAATCCAGGTGCGTGTTGTGCCACGAGCAGTATTTACGGCTCCACTGCTTTTTGCAAAAGCTTTTTTGAAGTTGGTGTCGCTCTCTGTACCTCGCCATTGTCTGGGGATAATGTTCATTACTTAATCTTGTGCTAATGCCTGGAATCTTTCAGAAACAAATTGTGGCTTATAATCTGTTATGAGAATTTTAGATTAATATGGCTTGCAAATAGGAACTTTCATTCCTAGAACATAAGCTGAAGCTGTCTGTGGAACTGGAAAAGTAATTAACTTCAATAATCTTTGTATATTTCTTTTCATGAAAACAAATCTGCTGCTGCAGTCTGTCATCCAGCTTTCAGAGAGCAGTGCTTCTGGTAGCTCTGACAGTTGTGATGGTGTTGCCAGTGTCTGAATTTGCTCAGACAAAGGTATCCGACAGATCGCTGTCGGCGTACTGTACACTTGGTGCTGCCTGGGAGCCCTGCCGAATGTTGAAGGTATCTCTCTGAAGAACTACATGATTCAAAACAGTTTCATTTTTTTGTTTGTGTTTTTTTTTTTTTTTAAGGTGAAAACCACTGGCCACGTGAGGCTCACTTGACCCTGCCAATATGGCACTCGGTTTGTGGCTGATCAGAAGGCGTATTCTGATAACCATTCTTTCTCTGACCACTTCTCGTATCTGCTGCCTTGCAGATTCAGGGAGTGGAGTCCATAAAGGTCGATATCTTCCAATATATTTTCCTGTTTCTTTTGTTAGTAGTTTTACTTCAGGGATTATCTACTGCTGTGAGAAAATGGAAAGAAAATCACAGTGGCTGTAGTTGAAGCCATAAACCCCCAGTTAGAAAGGTGTTCCAGTGGTTGGACCCTAACACTGGCTCTGAGAAGAGGCAGGTTGTCTGCTGGTGTTGGGGCTGAGCGAGCAGGCATTAAAAGTTGTATTTTTGAGACAAGGTAATAGTTTTAGTCAATGGTGAAGTTATTAAAGTAAAGGAATTGCCAGAAAAAGGAAGGGGGGGCGGGGAGTAAGCTCAGTGTAGAATCTACTTGGGGTCTTTGGTTAACTACAGTACACTTGAATAAACTTTAGAAAACACATGGATGGTCTGTGTGTGTTTTTAGTGAGGTCTATCAAAGTACAGAATTTCTCATTGACACTACATTTCATTTGATAGTATGGCTGTACCTGCATAAGTCTATTGCTTTGGGAAGTATTGTATGTTAAGTTCTTCTTTATCCCCTTTTTATAAAGGATAGAAGCAATAGCATGAGGCTACAGGAATAAAGAAACTGGTACTGGTGAAATGACATTTTATTTGTAGTTCCCTAATAATGGCCTTATGAAGAGATACAGATACACTTCTGGTATAATACATGTAATAAAAGCTCAAAAAAAAGATTTGTATTTATGGAGTTGCGGAAAATTTGACTACAGTGTTGAGGAGATACTTCCCTTTCCTTTTGGAGACCCAGCATTGTCCACTTAATTAGTTTTGTGATTCACTAAAAAGTATATGCAAATGCATGTATGGACTTCTGTGCTTGTATCTTCCTGTTGGAGACAACCCACTTGATGCATATTCAGACAGCCCTGATAAAGTGCTGAAAGTCCCAGGATGTTCTCAGAAGAAAAAAAAAATTAAAAAATCCACGATTAATATATTAACTGAAATTAATTCAGCACAGAAGGAGTTGTTACACATCTTGGGGCCTGCTCACTCCGATACAGCTGTGACATTGCTTCCCAGATGGCACAATTATCTTTCTAAAATATTGTGGAAAACTTTCATTTGTCATTTGGATTAGTGCAGTGAGCTTTCCGTAAACACAGGCAGAGAGATCTGCCTGTCTGTGTCCTTCATGGCGGTAATTAGCAGTAATTCACTTGGAATCAGAAAAACATTTTGCAGGAGTAGGGAACAAGCCAACTTCTTTCCACTTCCACTTCTGAAATCGCTGTCCCGCATGGGGGTGTATCAAATCGTTGACACATAACCAGAGCTTTATATGATTTGGTTTTTCTGAAGAGTATTTCATGTTCTTCTGGTTGGGCTGCCAAGGTTCTCATATGGTGGGCATGTTTTCAACATGGACAAGAATGTAATATTTACAATGATGTCTTGAATATGATATGTAGGAAGATAAAAATTGGGCTGCTTATTCATTCTTCTGTCAGAACGGAAGGTATAGCAGACCATGTACCTTCTGTGTAAAAAGCATCAGGCCCATTTTGTACATCATATATGGATTTATAGAAATGATTTGGCTAATCATGATGTAAATGATGTCCCAATTGTAAAACATAATGCTGTTTACATTTTTGGGGGGGAGGAAAAAAAAAGTGCTGGGGGTAAACCTCTAGGATTAGGAAAATTTAAAAAATTTGAGAGTTTAATTAGGTTTGTTTACCAAATCTCTTTTGGTTTTGTTTTTAGGACTTAATCTGTGCAAGCCTAAATTTGAGTAAGAAAAGTAATCTATAATAATGGAGTATTGAATGATCAATAGAATGATAATCTGGCTGGTGGTCCTTATGAACAATATGAGTTTTACCAAAATTTATTTGCTACTTCAGAAAAAAAATTAAGCTAGATCTTTGTTACATGAGAGGGCAGGTAGATATCTGTGGAATTATCACGTTCCTCGTTTACAATCTCTCCGTATCGTGTAAAGTGACGCCTTAATTAATCAGCAGTTGTGTGACACAAAGGTTGGGGAGAAAATAGGATGGGGATTGACAAATTCTTATCAGAGGTATTCTGCACTGCTGGTGAACAAAACCTGGTTTGCTTTTCATTATTCCCCTCCTTTAGCAAAAAAACTGCTTCCCTGCAGCAGCAAAGGGGGTGTCTTTTAGGCTGGTGGGTTAACTATTGGAAAAACTAAGTACAAATGAAATAAAGCATTTCTAACTAAAAATAAAACCACTTTAGTTGTACCAGTTGAGTACACTGGGGCTCTAGGAAGGGAATAACCCTCAGAGAAGAGGGAGAGGGCATTTCTCTGCAGGTGAGTTCGTGTCTTTGGTGCACAGAGAGGTAGGAGTCCAAGTGCTTTCAAGTACTTAGGAGAGAAGATTATGATGCAAAAACCTCTTGTCCAGATATGTACACTTGACGTTTCACTGAGTGAAATAGAGTTGGTAGAACAGAATAGTACTGACTGTGTGGAAACTATCCAGTCCTTAAATTTGATTTTGATTCTGGCAAGAAACTGAAGGTGGTGAATTAGGTCATCTTTCTGCTTTTGTCTATACGTGGTGAGCCTTGTATCAGGTGGGGAAAGAGAAGTCCTGCCTGAACAGTGCAAGCTGTGCTTAAATGTCTGTGACTGGGAATTTTTTTGTCCATGTTCTTAATTTAAAAGATGAAGTCAACACAACAAAAACTCCCCTTGCTCCATCCCTGAACATACATTTTGGTTTTCATTAGGAAAAATACACTGAAGTGTATCAAAGAACAGCGGAGGTTGGCAGGGACCTCCAGAGGCCAGCTATAGTCCAACCCTGCATCGAGCTGGGGCAACCAGAGCAGGTTGGCAAGCGCTGTGTCCAGCTGGGTTTTGAGCATCTCCAAAGATGGAGAAGCCACAACTTCCCTGGGCAACCTGTTTCAGTCACCCTCAGAGGAATCAAGTGTCTTATTATGTTGAAGTGTACCAATGAGAAGAGTCTGGCTCTGTCTTTACATCCCCCCACCCAATAAGACCTCCCCTGAGCCTGCCCTTCTCCAGGCCCAGCAGCCTCAGCTCTCTGAGCCTCTGCTCCTGTCGGAGATGCTCCAAGCCCCCAGCCATCTTCATGGCCCTTTGCTGGACTTGCCTCAGCATGTCCCTGTCTCTTCTGGTACTCGGAAGCCTGGAACTGGGTATTTTCTGTTAGGGTCAATCAATAGTAAAAACCATGCTCATGTAGATTAAAGCATCTGCAGGAATGGCCATTCTGGAACAGATGACCTTCATTCTCTATCAGAAAGTGTCGGGGGGGGGGAGGGGGGAGGTTGTCCCAAAACAGACTGATTTTATTTTTGGAGCAAAGGGTGCGTTGGCAGGAGTTGGGTTTTCTTTTGGAACTGAGGCTGCATTGGCAGGAGAGGAAAACCTTTCCACACACAGGCTGCTTATTTATAACCTTATTGTAAGAGGGTTGAGAGAGATTACACACTTCCAAAGGCCTCTGGGGCGAATACGGTGATAGAATTTGTGAGGACTTTTTTTTTTCCTTATCCACAAGGCCATCCTATATTCCTATAATAATTTGTGTGTGTGGAATTTTTTTTTTTGATGGTCATGTACAACTTCATTCTCCCTGGAAATCATTGCATCTCAATCAATTGATGGAGCTCGTGGGATGAGGTTAAATGCTGTGCAAACTCATTTCTATGTGTCCTGTGTGGTTTTAGCTCACGATAACCACGGGGGTCAACTAGGCAACCGGGTGGTCACCTCAGGAGCTCGTGCCATGAAACGAGCCGCTCCGCTGCAACTGCTGCGCATCGCTCTCAGCTGCCAGCTCCATGTTCAGGAACAATAAATACAGGTTTTCATCCCAGTAATGAGTTTTCTGCAGCAGTGTGAAAACTCCAGGGTTTCTTGTTATCAGAAGATAATCATATTCTGGCAGCGGTGCTTATCATGCCTGGTAAATGTCCCAAGGATGTGATTATCTCTTGATATCTCTCTAGCCTGTTAAGCTTTGTTGTTTACTTACAGTGGAGCAGGCATTTGTAGTCTCTGAGGCTGATTTTATTCATTGTGGTAATGATAGGAATAAGGTGACCATGTGCTTGCTGGTATCAGACAGCCGGATTAAAGCCCAAAATGTATTAAACTAGGTACTGAAGAAAAGTGAGTGTATTTAAATGATCTCTCCTTCCTCTGGTATTTCAGTAACTTCCAGTGCACAGACAGCATTAAGCAGGCAAAGGTAATAGGAATTCTAGAAACAAACACAGGCTTTTTTTATCCAAACCACCTTTCCTTCCTATAGAAAAGTTAGCTTGACACCTATGTGACACCACGGGACTTTCTGAAGCTGCCTGGATGTATGCTTTGTTACTCTGTTAGTTGGTATTTCTTTTGTATGGAGCTAAATTTGATTAAATATTTCATATTTCACATAAGATGCGTAAGATATCTCCCCTTCCCTGGGGAGAACTTGGTTGAAGCCAGGAAGAGATGGTACCCTAAAAACCAGAAAATACTGAAGCTATTTACTCTGTATTGGCAGAGGTAGAGTAGGAGCTGCAACCATGAAGGTTTTAAAGTGAATTACACACATCTTTTAGAAGAAAAAAACCTGCAGAATATAAACAGCAGTGATGTGGTCAGGTTGATGACCATGGGCTGCTCATCACCCGAGAAGGCTGTACTGAAATAAAACCTTGCCCCACTTTTGTGCTGACCTGAAAGAGTCCCCAAGGGGTTGTGGCTGAGGTGGGTCTTGGGCTGGAGCTGAGGAACCGGTGTCCTGGAGCCCCATTTACTGCCCATTGTGGGGACCAGTCCCCAGCCCCACTGCTGCAATGTGGCATGGGCACGTGGTGCTTGGAGAAACACGAGGGCGCAGTGGTTACCGGTGTGAAAATCTGGGGCATTTTGGAGATATGGTGGAAAGCCAAAGTTATTTTTGGAGAAAAAGATAGGAAAATTCTGAAAAGAACAAAATGCAATGTATGTACATATATATATATATATATAAAAATGTACAGAATGTAGCACTGATGTGTTGATGCAGTAAATGACGAATACTTTAATAAACTTAAATACACTGGTGCCACAGACTGATGCGTGCCATGCTAACGTACAGTTTATTTTTTGGGGGGTTGTGTGTTACGGGGGTTATAGTTCAGGAAGTTTAGATATACGATATTCCTGTGACATTCGTCTGTTCTGTGCACTGTGTATCTATATATAGCACGTGGAGGCAAGGAAAAGCTTCACCTACGGTATGTATGAGATGTATCTGAACAATACCGACTTCTGAAATGATGAAATTTCAATCACGGTACTTACCAGGTGGAGAACTCCCTTTGAAGGAGAGAAGTGCAGCGGTAATTTCATTTTACTTGTTACTCTAAAAATAACTTTCTTATTCCATAAGAAGCATTCTGTGCATGATTTAAAAATTTCCCCCTAAGTATCATCTTTCAAATGTCATCTTTTTTTTCTTCTTTTAACGTGAGGTTTGATGTCCAGATCTCCAGAATTAAAGGTAGCCCCAGCTTTTGTCATACTATCTGGGAAACAGAGGTTATTTTTTTTTTTTTTTTGGTTAATCAGACCTTTTTGTTAATGCAGCGCATTACCTGCTGAGTCGTAGATCTGTGATACGCAACTGGCCCTCCAGTCTTAGTTGAAGGTCATCCCGCAAGTGAGAAATGTTGTACATGTAACCTGCCCAGTTATCGGATAGGAAAATGTCACCTGCTTCTCGGGGACCTTCCCGCAGGGATGGGGACGTGCTGCTTCGGAGACCCTGTGCCCCCGATAACGTTACCCTGCTTTGTAGAGCTATGGTGGAGAGCAGGAGGTAGAAAATAGGCTTACAGGGCAAACATATCCATGTGGCATATGAAAGGAAACTCCTGTGCTGGCGCTGGGAGGTGCGGAAGCGAAGCACAACCAGACAGATGGAACGGTCCGATACGAAAAAAAGGGAATTTTAGCTTGAAGATCCTGTGAGAGACCGTACCAAGTAGGACGTCTTAATGACAAAACCAGTGAATATCTGTCTGATTAGTGCCTGAAAGACCAAATTCACCAGGCTTTGTCATTGATAAAGAAAGATTATACATTAGCTAATTAACTGGAGTAGCCGATGGATGATCTTTGGAGAGAATGCTTCCTGAGTGCCAGTTCAAACCCATTTTTCTTTAGATAAAAGATACACCTTAGACAGTGAGATTAGATTCTGCACACATACAAAACAGGGTGAAAGAGCACTATTAAATCTACCTAGGTATTCAGTGGAAAAAAAAACCAAAATCGATAGGAAGAGGTGCCTCTTCTTTGGGAGAAAGTGGTTCTTATTACCAAAGCTGCCATGGATCAGAAGCTGGCTGCTGCAGGGAGGGCAGATGAAGAAGATGCTATCCTGTCAGATGAGACCTTGTGCTTTTAAGCTTCAATTCCATTATTGATTACAACATCTCTGTAATAAATCAGGTACAAGCTTGCGTTTAATTTTCAAAGAGTGCAAATTCCGTTTGTTCTACAACTTCTGAGTGACATAAAACTTTTAATGAATGTTAAAAAGATTGTTTCTCAGATAATAACCAGTCATTCGTAATTGTCCAAGGAATTCACTTGTATTTAGAACATAACATGTTCTGGATGAACGGAAATTTCTCAGCTGTCAACATATTGTGATTTTTTTTGTTGTGATTCCTTTTTATCTTTTCCTGACATGTAGAAAAAACAATTCAAAGTTTTATAAAGTAGTTATTTGTCATAATGGATGGATACCTTACCCTAGTGTTGTTTTATAGAGTGTAGTGATTTACAGAACAGTCAGCCTGGATTTCCAAACTGTCCAGCAAGAAGAGTTATCTACTCGCATTTGATAGAAGAAAAAAATGCCTGATTTTCTTCATACCCCAACGTGTAATTTAATTATCCCTCTGTGCAGTTTGATTGACCCTATATTAGTAATACTGAATTCATCCTTTCAGATATCAAGTGATCAAAAGTAATGCTTTCCCCTGTCCTTTTCCGTGTGTCTACATAGAGCTCTGGGAGGAAACAAAAATTTATTTCGTAGTGAATTCTGGAACACGCAGATCCCCTGTTCCTGCGTGATGGGTAGCCTGGTGTTTGGATCCAGGGTGCTCAGCTGCAGCGTACGGAGGGAGCAGAGACTATTTCCAGCTGTGGGAAACGCGATCACAGCTGTGGAGGATGCGCAGGGCTGCCCCGGAGCTCCCAGCCACCCTCGCCGTTGCTCAGAGCCGCTCCGTCGTTAAATGAGAAGAGCGCGCACCGCAAACGAAGCTCGGTATTTAAACTAGCTGGAGTGAGATGTGCATAAACACCCCAAGGGAGCTATAATTACTCTTCCAATTATCGCTTACCCTGAGAATGACTTGTTACCTTTCACAACTGCAAAAAATATATTTGAAGTTTTCATTGGTACTTTTCTTTATCAGGTTTCTGCTCTCTTTGCTAGACCAGCAGGGATCACAAGGGTCTTCAGAAATAGCTCGTAATATATAAACGATGGAGCTGGAGCATTAGATTCCTCTTCCTTGTACAGCTGTTTAGCTCATGCGAAGCCAAATGTCCATCTGATTTAATTAAATGCTGTCTTTGCCCCTGTAGTGATTGCTTCAACTGGATGTTGTTTGCCACTTAAAAAGTATCATATTTGGAAAGTGTCTGATGATGTGAGAGCAGAGCCTTTTTAATGAATCCCACTTAAGATGGTGAATCAGTTTGGGCTAGGCATGATTAAGTTTGTGATCAAGAGCTTGACTAAGAATTTTGTAGTTGATTTGATTAAGAATATTGGATGATAATTAATACATAACTCCTGTCTTTTACGTGTCTGAAAAATCAAAATAGCTGAGAGCACTACTAGAAAACAGCAGGATTGCCAGCTTTCTGGAAGCATTTAGCTGTAGCAATTTTACCAATTTGTAAATTGCTTGTGGGCAGTAACAAGAAAGGTGTCTTCCATTTAAGTCCATCTCTGTGTTAATTATCACAGGGACCAAAATCCCATGAGGAGGCTCAAACGTCCCCAGGATTCAATTTATTTTTTTGAATAAATATTATAATGTAACGTTTCAAAGGTCTTATCTCTCCTTAATGTCTAGGACTAAAGGAGCAAAAGTTTGGTGTTGCAGTGTTATCTCTTGTCATTTCCAGTCTGCACTTGTGGACACATCTGCAGTGTAATTAAACTTCAGCTGGTTCAGAGCCTTCATTTAATTTAGAGAGAGAAAGGACCTTGCTCAGTATCCATCAGTATGGGTGAAAACATCCTTTTGAGTTCAGAGGATTTGGATAAGGCATCTTTTGGTTTTTATTTTCATCTGATCTTTTTAATAGAAACATCTCTCACTGCTAATAATGTAATGTATTATTTTTACTGCGGCAGACAAACAATGATGGGATGACAGCTGCAGTAATACTGGACAGACAGACTTCAAGTGACTGTTTGCCTCAAAAAGTACAGACTTAAAATAACATAAATGAGGAGTTATTGGGAAAAAAACAATCAGACTTCTGTTTAAGAGAAGTTCTGGCAGTCCAAAATCTTATTTTTTCAGCTAAATGAAACCAAACCTAAAATTACTCTTAAATGAGATTCTCTGTGCTGCTGCAGAACCTTTGTATTTTTTCATCTAGATAAATTAAAAATGCAAAGCTTTATTATGTGTTGCACTAAAGAGGAATGAAAACAGTATTTTATGCAAATGAAATGTTGACATAATTGAAAGAAAATAAGTACAGACATTAATTTTACTCTGTTTTAATTTCATAGAGATCACACTTATCAAAAACTTACATTTGGAAACACTGGAAACCTCTTCTATCAAATTAAAAATGAACAGCTTTTACATACCACTAAGTAACTTGATTTGGCTCCAACACAAGAGTTCATATCTCAATAGAGAAGAAACTATATTTTTAAAATCAGAAGCTTGTAGAGCAGTTGGGTTTTTAAGGAGAGGGGAATTAATCTGCAGGGGTCTTCTACTGTACCCTATGAGCACAAGTGAACTGGCGGTGCCAGGTGGCTCAGTCCCTGTCTGAGCAACAAATCTGCAGTTTGCTGAGCTGAGTTGGACGAAATGATCTCAAATCTTATCTAAAATAACACCAAAATAATGCAACGGAATCGTGTGTGTTGGTCCCCCGAAAGCCAGAGCATTGTCCGAGGGCTCGTGCTGTGGGAGGACGCTGGTGGTCTGCTGGGGAACACCGTAGTCCTCACCCGGTGCAGTCAGTACGCACACACTTAAAATATGATTTGCAAGTGAGAGCTCAAAACTGCTCTCGTGTGGGGTTGGATTTTTTTGTTTGTGGTCACATAATAATCTGTTTTTCCTGGACTTCCCGGAGCATTTACCTGCTCAGAGACTCTCCAGGTGTGAGGAAAGCTCTGTTCGATGTGGCATGCCTCACTTTTGGGCTGAATGTTGTGAGAAGGGGTAAGGAGTGCTCAGAGAGCTCACCCTCTTTCTGAGGAGCGTTACGAAGACAGAGGAGCCCAAACCTGGCACCTTCGTATCCATCAGGGAGATGAGAAGAGAGATGAGCTGTGATGGGTGAAAACCAATTGGCGTCGTTGCTGTTGCGTGGGTCAGCGCGATGGAGTTGCTCCTGGTGCAGCGTTTGGGAGGGACGGTCTTGCTCTTACCTTGCACATAGTTTCCACGTACCCTGACCGCAGCCTCCGCGGGGACTTGCATGGGTTGTGGCACTGCCTTCTCCCTGCTGCTTGTTTGCTAGGTGTTACAAGAGTGTGCGAGTTGATGTGGCATTTTGAATATATAAACCATTCTCGAGACAAATCCAAAGATAAGTTTCCTGAGATAACTCTGGGCTTGACGTTGGCTTCTGGCAGCGTAGGCATCTTTAGCATAACTCATGTTTTAGTCCGAGACAAGGTAAAGTTAAAAGTGCTGCTGGGTTTTCTACTTGTGAGATTAAGTCCCTAGGAGACCTTTGATATTGCAGATGAAATCTCTCTTTTATCTTCAATCTTTGGGTCTCAAATTTTGTTTGTTTTTTTTTTTTTTTCCCCCCCTCTTCACAGAATCACAGACTGGTAGGGGTTGGAAGGGACCTCTGTGGGTCATCTAGTCCAACCCCTCTCTTAATGGTGAAGACTGTACAGCCACAGTGTAAAATGGATAAAAATGTCAGAACAGTGTTTGTACATCACAAGGGCGATGTGCGAGCTGATGAGACGCATGATCCTTGCCCTTAGTTTGGCATATTTGTGTATAACCAGTTCACGTTTTAAAGAAGGTAAGGACTGAAACAAATTGTGCAGTTTGATCAAGTGTAAGTTCAAATTTCCGAGGAGTTCAGTATATTCATGATTATTGGAAACATGAAACATTGGAAGTACAAGACTTGAGCTTTATGTAGCCTAATCAACAGATGTATATTCCCCCTCCCCTTCTTTTCCTTTCTCCCTTTAGAATTATGAATTAGTTTTCCCCTTCAGCAGATTGTTTTTTCTTTATTTCTCCTACTTAGATACTGTAAAAAGTAATTAAGATAATCTTATCAAAGGAACATGAAACAGAAATTTAACTGATTAAATTTCAGACCAATTAGTCATACAGAAGCCTTTGTGTAGACCTTCGGTGGATTCTGCACCGCTTGTACTTTCCATTTCCGATTTTAGAATGGCATGAAGTTAGGAAATTGCATTTGATGGAGCTGGTAATTAACTTTGGTAATTAAAATACCACCTTCATAGCAGATAACCAGTCAGCTTCAGGTCAATGACAATTTTTAATATGACACCTTTAATCCTACGGAAGATTGAAATGTAAGAAATTACATGCGTGATTTTTAGGGGGAGGGTTGGTGAGTCTCTTCGTGGTGAAATATCATACAGCTTCACTAAGATGGTGGAACAGAGGAAAGGGGAACTTGAATTTCTGTCCAGGACTTAATATGAAACAGATATAGGATGTTGTATTTTAGTTTATCAGACTGTCTCACTCTGTATATGGATCACGTGGTTTTCTTAGTGCTTTTAACACTAGTATTTCGTACTTTGGTTACTAAAGATTCATTTTCGGTGTGGGAAATGGTCTTTACGCAGTGTACACACTGAGTGTCTGCTGTGCATTCTAACAATAAGTCTGTCTTGAAGTCAATCCATTCCTTCAGTCAGAAGTATTAAATTTTCTACATGATGTACAAATATGTGATTTATGTGATGTAGTTAATATGCAGATTATTATTTGCTCTGTGTGAAAAAGACTAAATGTGGTATTTACCTGTTTCACCAAGGTGGACATATTCTTGAGATTTTAAGGACAAAAAGCAGCTGGCAAATGTCAGCTCCACTTCTAGAGATCTTAACTAGATGGAAGAGTAGAAAAAGAAAAGCTTTTCCATTGTCAGAAGGGATGCCCTTTGGTTGTAAATTGAGTTGATGCTTTGCCTTGTGAAAGTAGAACTTTGTTTAAAAAAATGCAATCAAATGTATTATTGTATTTACATATATCTCATTTAGACATGGACTTGAGGAATGCTATTTTATTGGGGTTTTAATTGCAAATACAGAAGCCACCTGATGCTGTCTTCCATACATAGATCAAACCAAACCCAGAAGCAAAAAGTTCCTGTTCCAATACCATCAAATATTACAGACTGAAACAAACAGTTGTCATTGATATGGGACAGTACATGGGAAAGTGGTAGGAAAAAATCCAAGTGAAACAAAAATGGCAAAAAGATATGAAACATATTTCAACACTAGAATGTAGGGGCTTTATTTTGTCAGCAAGCACAAAGAAATGGTGGGGGAGGAATGAAGGATCTGCTGAACAGTAATATCAGAATAGATCTGTAGTTATTCAGAAGTCAAACTAAAACTTTTTGTATAAAAAATGCAATTAAATATTTTTCACAGATGTCATTATTTTCTACAGATGTCATTGCTCACTCTCTAACTTTAGAGTCTCCTTTGAAATAAAAGGAAGATTAGTAACGAGATGAAAGTTGACTAAAAAGGAATCAGACCTTAAAAGGAGATTAGTAATTACAGCTATCTTCAAATAAGATGGAAACAAGCCTTGAGGAAGTAGAAGATTATCAGTGTTTGTAGCAACTGAGCCCAAGGTATATTTACAATCTATTAAAAGCCCTGAAAGCCAAGGATCAGAAGAGCAGGTGGTAGGATGCAGCTAGTGAATAATCCTCTTAACCTCATCAATACTCAACCAGGGCAAAAATGAGAGTGGGGGGAAAAAAGCTTCTATTGCTGATGGCAACGAAACAAAAAGGAGATCAAAGCCACCAGCGCAGCGCTGCTGAAAGTTAACCGTGCCCAGTGCTAACGACTTTGTTACAGAATTTTGCTGTGTGATTCTCTGAAATCTCTTGATCAGTACAGAATAATAAATGAGTGGATTATTAAATATTTGAAGGAACAAAATATTTAGACCGTGGTTCAAAGCGTTTTTATCAGCACAAAATCATCAGAGGCTTGATGTTCAGAGTATGGTGTGTCATCCAGAGACCAGCTGAGCCTAATTCTATCACTGCTCCATGCATGTGATGGACACCTAGGAGAAATACAGCTTGGGAAGAAACTGGATTTAGTCTTGTGAAACATGACGTCGCCATCAGAATGAGCCTTTGGAGCAGCTGAGAAGGAGCAGCTGGATGAGGCACAGCATCCTGGTGGTCTTTGCTACGCTACACTACAGCTCACGCTGTGTGTCCTGGCCGGACGCACCGTTGGCTTTCTCCGCAGGCAGGAGACCCTCATCCCAGTTCTATATCATGCACTGTAGGTTCGGGCCAGCCAGGTAAATACATATTTTTAGTTTATCTTTAGCACATATAGGAAGCTACTGGTATGTACAATTTTCTTTCCTCCAAGCCCATAATATTTTTCTTATTTTTACCAACAAAGTAATTCAGCTCAGAAAAAAATAATAATCTTTCTTCTGACTTCATTGGAGGAGGAGGCGTCTCAATGATACGTATTCCCATCTGCTTTTTAGCTCTCTTCAAAAGCTTATGGCCTGCTTAAATGGGACATTTGAATCTAAGAAACTCTACTGAATTTATTTTTTTTAACCTTGGCTTCCTGCTGTGAGGAGCCCTCTCTGGATGTGGGGTTATCTACCCCCAGGTTTCTGGGGAAAGAAGCTTCTGTTGGAAGCGCTGCCTGGTCCGGCAAAAGGAGCCATGCTTCGAAGGCAGCTACTTGATCTATGTTCAGAACTGTTTTTTTCCCCCCCTTGATGATGCCCCAGAGGAGTACCTGGCCATCTCTGGAGCGGGTGTACTCCTAAAATGGGAAAAGCCTGGCATAACGGGCTCCTAATTGACCTTTTTTAATTTTAAAGTTCATTTTTTGGACGAAAGGCATAAGATTGCCCGGACAGTGCCTGAAGAGAAGAGGAAAGGTGCTTTCATACCACTTATTTCCCAAGTTTCTGCTCTGCACAGAAGTTATCTGTTATAAATAATAGCAAAAGAAACTGCAGTTAGTGCCATAATGAATAAGGGACTTGACTAGTGCTTATTACCCAGACGAGGCTCCAGGTAAATGATACAGCCCAAGACAAGTAGAAAAGTTAGCCTGAATACAACTCATTGTGACAAAATCAAGAGGTTTTAGAAAATTATTAAACCTTTCTGAAAGTGGAAGTTCAGGTCTGTCACTGTGAATATTAATGTCACCTATAAAAGAGGTTTTTGTTCGTGAAGTCCAAAATCATACAATCAGCAGAAATTCAAAATTAATCTTTATTGTATGATAAAGGACCAAGATGAGATAAAAGAAAAAAATGTATCTGAAGGGAAAAGTCAACTAGGGAAATAACACTATCATATAAAAAATTCGAACATCTGTGCTCCTTTCTGAAATTTGCTGTGTGGGAAGTAAGGTTTTACTTACCAGGCTTGGTTTTTTTCATTTGATGAATGGGAAATCCAGGGAATCCTTCACAAGATGGTTTTCCCCTTTGTCCTTCTATGTGGCCGTAATCCACATGTAGCGAGTTAATGACACTGAAAAACCGTGTGGTGTGATTTTTGGAGTATCACATAGACAAATTGTATCAAATAATGAAGGTATTCTGGGGTGATGTCCATAAGTGAAACTGGAGGGCCCAGAGCCCAGATAAAGTGTTGGGTAACATGAGGAGCCTAACAACGTGGTTCCTGTGGCTTGGTGCTCTCTTCTAGCTCTCAACTGTCAACAGGCCACTTCAGGAGTTTGCTGGTTGCCTTTGCAATCCATGTTGGGGTCTTTTTCCTTCCTTTCTAGGTCCAAAATTACCAGCTTGCTTCTAATTTTTGTGGTTTCATGACTGAGGTTCATCATGGCTTCCTGGTCTGCCGGTCCCTCTTCTGGTCGGTAACTTCACATGTCCTAGACGAGTTACAGCCTCCTGAGCAGTGAGCAGCAATGCCCCTGACCTCATAGCTTTGCTCATCCAGAGCTGTTCAACAGGATAGGAAGATGATCAGAACGATTAGCGACAATAAATGACAGCAGCCACTTGCTGTTGAGGTAACACAGCTGATGGTGGAAAGATCCTGATGATCATCATCTTCTGGAAGCAGCAAATGTACTTGCCCCTGCTTCTGTGTTTGAGATTTCAAGTTCAGTAACACCATAACGTATTAATTGTTTCTAGCACTGCGTGATCAACGCGTTGCAGCCTGTCCTGACAAGTCGGAGAGCGAAGTTGAGCAGCAGACTAGAGTCTGATGCTGCGTGCAGAAGCAATCTGTTCTGTACCATTTAATTTGGTAATAAACAGTAATTTACAGAGAGGCTTTGTTGTCTTAATAGGAATACTAATGAAATCTAGTCTCTTCTGTCTGAATTTGGGAAGGTCACTGGTGATAGTTTTACTCTTTCTGCTGTGGAGTCAAGAGTCTACTATGTGGTGTTGGTGGGGATAAGAGGATGCTCCTAAACATAGTGTGGACTCGTTATTAGCCCAGTCTGAAATTAAAGTTAACGCAGCTTTTGTATGTCATATATTGCTTGCTAAGCTCTCTAGGAAGCTTGTGGACCAAAAGTACTGCATCGATGTGAAATGTTTTGAATAATCTTGCCATGCAGTTAGCTTCTGTGAATCTTAGCTGTAAACTTCATGGCAATGAAGAACAGAGTCTGGTCTCATTTGGTTTCTTTTTCTCTCCTTGTTTGCTCTGGCTGAAAATCCAGTGTGAATATTTTGGTGCAACTGAAGCAAAACTTAATTATAAGAAACCTCCTTTCGGACCATAATGTTTTTGTATTTGAACTTCAGCAACTGATTTTCCCCCCTCCCCCCCATATATGACAACTTGATCATTTTTTTTAAATTTAAACTCTAATTTGCTTCCCTAACCATTTGCGCTTAGGGCTCTTCCAAAATGTGATGGGGTGTTTTGAGGTCTTCAGGAGCAAATGGAGAAGCCTTAGAAATACCTACTTAACGCATCACCTGTACAGATGAAAACATTTCCCAGAACACTGAAAGCAAGATATTTTTCTTGTATTCGTGGCTTGTAAAAATGTTTTAGTGGGTATGGTACAGAAAATATGAAACAGCTCAAATTCCATAGTGTTGTAGTGATGTTCCTCGAGCAAAAACCACTGTCATATTGCAAATAACTTAGAATAAAATAATTTTACCTTCCTACACCTTACTGTAAAACACAGGTAAGTATCTGAGTACTCCCATGTGGCTGCAGAGAACTTTCTACGTGCTCTAAGAAAATCACGCATGTAAGTGAAATAGCCTGAAACAGCGTATTCTGTTTGAAATGTTTGCTGGACTGGCGCTATGGAGGGGCCAGGAGAAGGATGCGAGTGAAGCAGCTGGGTTGTTTCCAGCTGGATTCGTTCAGCAGCAGGTCCCTGCGGTTGTGCTGGTAGAAACCTCGGGGAGAGCCTGCTTAACGAAAAAGAGCAGCGTAATTATTTCTGGCAATGGGAGCGTGGAAGAACAAAGAGTTAACGAGCTGGGGTATGAGAAGCTGGTCAATGGGTTGTCCCCTAGGCCAGCGAGGTGCCACCCTGCAGAGGAGAACAAAGAGCACTCTTTATTCTCCTTGGACAATTCTCTGTCTGGGATTTTTTAAATGAGGAATAGGTGCAGGAATTATTATTTACTGGCACAGTAATAATCCAGCAGGATATGTGGTTAATGAACTACATCGCTCCATGCTTCTTGTGTAGCTGATGGCTTGTGGATTCATCTCATGTTGCAAAGCCCACGTGTGTTATTTGAATGAGTTACACGGCCGTTAGAGAGGTAATGTTCAGCCAGCCTTTACTCTCTGTTTAGAAAAGTCTCTTGAGCAAACAAATAATTGAGATGTACGCATCTCTAATGTATAGGGCAAAGCAGATGTATACAGCGTTGTGTTGTGTAAGTTGCAAGAGAAGCAAAAAGAGTTTTCTTAGTGCAACTCTGTTTTCCAGTAAACGAGAATCACAGCTCCTCCAGCCAGATCTCCACGGGGTGGATGGGAACCCAGCCTGCTGGGGAACTGCGGACATCTGTATGCCATGCCTTCTCTGGAATTCTGTTCGGATCTCTTAAATCTAACATTACAGGATTAATCTTTTTTTTGTGAAAGAAGGATTTAAGGAGAAACGTGTAACAAGTTGCACAAGGATTGTAGATTTTTCTTTCTAGCACTTGAACCCTGTGCTTTGTAATAGGTGTGTTGCAGAAGCGTGCCTAGACCTATGTTAAATAACGCAGTATGAACTTGGGCATAGGAGAAATCTTCTTTATTCCATGTTAGCCCACAGAGATTTTTGTCAGCAGTGGGTCTCTGGCACGTTACTAGACAGAGGTGAAGTCTCAGATAATTTGGCACAAGCATATCCAGCAGTCTGGAACATAATGAAAACCCAGTGCTTGGCTGGAGAAGGCAGGTGCAAATGCTTTACAAAGAAGTACGAAATTCATTTTGCTAATAAGTGAACCAAACCCATAGCCACTTTAAACTAGAGGTCTAGACCCAGATTCTGCACCCTGTGCTGTGATGCTTTTTGTAGTTTACAGGAAACAACCCCTGGATGGTCTGTAGCTATTTTCAGTATTGTGGCTGGATTTTGAATGGATTCATCTCACCTACATTCTGATGCAGATGGCCAAATCCCCTGGGAATATAACTCTCCATTTTGTTGGTTGTTTTGTTAGCCACTCGGCTCCTAAATATGTTGAGATAGCAGGGAGACAGCAGCTATCGCTGTGTATGGATGGCACTGTGGTCAGGGAGAGCGGTAGCTGAAGGAGATGGACTCCAGCCTGTGCCACCCGGATGAGCCCATGGGTATCCCTGGAAATCCTGAGGGCAGATCTTTGCCATAAGTGTAGCATCTGTGTCTCGCTCTGGATGGTTTATCTTCTACAAGAGGCATCGTTGGTAATGTGGAGTCAGGGGCAGCAAGCTTAAAATGAATGGTGAGCTTTCCAGCGTCTCTGCTTTTCATCTTGCTCTCTTGCCGGAGGGTTTTCTGCCAGTGTTCGGTGTTTTTCTCAGCTGCTGAAGCTGAAGGGAGCTCTTAATTATAAACCCTGCTCTTGGAGCGTTGTGAAGTTGTAGGGCGAGTGATTCGCAGCAGCCTAATGCAGTCAAGTTGGTGGCCTCTCCTTCAGCATCATGCATATTAGTTGAAGTTGATAGTATTTAAAATTAATTAAGTGTACAAAAATTTATAAGCAATTGTTTCACCAAAACCAGCATTTCTTCGTATTTATTGGTCCCCATTTGCAAAATAAGGCTTGCTGAAAACTCGAGACGCTCGTGCATATTTTAAAGTGCCACAGCGAATCTGTTAATGTGATTGTTAGTGCTTTCTGAAATAATCCCTATGTGAAAATGGGCGCCGGAGAATCAGTGACTCAATGTAAGAATGATCACATGGATTTCCTCGCATTTTTCTAAAGCCCCGGAGATCTTATACCTCTTAAATCTCAGACCAGTTGCCAGAAAAACAGAGCACTGTGTGTGGAAGGCAAAAAAAAAAACCAACTAGTCAGAATGCAGTTAGGTGGCCTTGCAGTGAAAATGCTGGGGTCTTGGACTGTGGTAGTCCTGGATTGTGGGACCTGGCAGCTGAAGTGCCCACCATGGCAGGTATGTCATGCAGAGCGGGGACAGGTGAGTTCCAGATGATTTAGGACACGGTGAGCCCAGCATAGATTTCATGCAACTGTCCGTAAGAGAAATAGCCCAGCAGTTTTTCATTAGATTTTACACAGGTTTCAGCCCATAGACTTGATTAAAAGCCTTATGAAAAAAGAAATGCAATAATAGACAGCGTGCTGTGAGTGAATGTTTCGCTTAATTGCTGTTTATTAATATGAAAAGAATACTGTGGTAATAACAGAAGTCTTATACTTCTGTTAGCTGCAGCGAGAAGTCAGAGAAGTTGTGTGGGAGAGACTTGTGCAGCATCTGGAGCTAAACGCGTCACTCTCTCTTTTTATTTAGTGCAGGGCAGATCTTAGGAGTTCCTGAGTATCTTCATCACTTTGGGGCTGATGAGAGCTGAGGGCTGTCATCACCTCGCAGGACCAAGTCCGGCGTATCTACGCATGGAGTGTGTGCCTGCTCTTTTATAGCGTATTAGCGAAAATCTTTTACAGACCTAAATACCATGGGTCAGGAGCACCACAGATGCTGTGATCTTAAGGTATTTTTCAATATAGTCAGTTTTAATGACATTTGGAAGAGCTAACTGGTCTGAGGATAAGTATGATAGGGTGACACGTGGCAAAGCAGATACGGGTTTACCTCCGACAGCTTGTCTTCATGTTTGACCTGAGCAGAGTAGAAGGGAACCTGCCTCGCGAGAATATTTGGTTCTGGCTTTTTGCATAGTTATTTCATCTGGG
Organism: Opisthocomus hoazin; assembly: GCF_030867145.1. Classification (NCBI taxonomy): domain Eukaryota; kingdom Metazoa; phylum Chordata; class Aves; order Opisthocomiformes; family Opisthocomidae; genus Opisthocomus; species Opisthocomus hoazin. The sequence goes on along the minus strand of NC_134424.1, from coordinate 2,964,780 downwards.
GATGACATTTTCTTAACAGAGTGCTTATCCCTGCTGAAAATTAGTAATCCTTTTAGGTCATTGAAGCAATGGTGTGGGGAATAAACCTTAGTGTGTCTATCAATAACTCTACGTGTATGCAGGGGCTCTGCACCATTCCTTACCTGAAGGTTTGATCATAGAATCATAGAAAGGTTTGGGTTGGAAGGGACCCCCAGAGGTCATCTAGTCCAACCCCCCGCAGCGAGCAGGGACACTGCTAACTCGATCAGGGTGCTCAGAGCCCTGTCCAACCTGGTCTGGAATGTTTCCAGGGATGGGGCCTCCACCACCTCTCTGGGCAACCTGTTCCTGTGTTTCACCACCCTCATTGTAAAGAATTTCTTCCTTATATCTAGCCTAAACCTACCCTGTTTTAGTTTAAAACCATTACCCCTGGTCCTGTCACTGCTGTCTCCACTAAAAAGATTGTCCCCGTCTTTCCTATCGGCTCCCTTTAAGTACTGAAAGGCTGCAATCAGGTCTCCCCGCAGCCTTCTCTTCTCCAGGCTGAACAAGCCCAACTCTCTCAGCCTGTCCTCACAGCAGAGGTGCTCCAGCCCTCGGATCATTTTTGTAGCCCTCCTTTGGACCCGCTCCAACAGTTCTATGTCCATGCCAGAGCAGGAGTAAATTAAATGGGTTTGAAGGCAAGCAGCACTGTCAGTGTTTCTATTGCTGTTCACCCCTTGTACAATAAGAGATTGAAGTTACGAGGAAGTTCTCATTGTGTATCTTTAGTGGCATTATTATCATTGTCTAATTATGAGCTCATTGCAATGGAGTAATGGAAGTCAGAAACTGGCTCTCTGTGGCTGCTGGGCAGGTGCTGCCTTGGAAGGCGTAATTGCACCCGAGTCTCTGCTGCGTAGGCGCCGTGTCGGGGTTGTGCTATACGTGTCTGTCTTTCCTTCGACCGTTTCTCATAGACGTGTGTTGGTAAGTTGTCCAAGAAAATTTGGTGGGAAACTCTTCCAGGCTGTTTCCTGGGCTCTAATCCTGGGATGCTCCTGCCTCGGGGGCTCTGGGGAGAGCTGGAACGGGGATCACAAGGACTTCGGCTCAGGACCAGAAAGCTGCCACAAATGCAGGGCTTCCACCCTCCCCGCTCGCAGGGACTCTTAGCTGAGCGGGATTTTCATGTTTCGTTAAACCTACAATTTATTTTATTTTCTGCTGGAAAAGCGTAGAAGTAAAATTTAGCAAGATTGCTTTTTGTTGAAAATATGCAGGCGAAAGTATTGTGGTTGAAAAAGGGAAATCCTGAAGAAAAAAGAAGTCTGGAGGTTTTCAGTTTCTCACTGGTAACCTGTAAACACATATGAAAATTGTGTATATGTATGCATTTACAAAATTGTCCTTTTTCCCCCGAAATCTTTGTTCATTATATAAAGCTGTAAAAACCTGATGGAAAAGCTACATGACAGAAAATAACCAATTCTCAATATCACTTAATGTTGCCGTAACACCCACATGCTGAAGGAGCTATATGAACACCTAGGAAATCACAATCTGTCTTGAAAACCTTACAAGTGAAAGGAGATTTTCAAAGATGTAAAAGGCAGAATTGTACCTGGCTCTTGCTGAAAATCGCTGAGCACCTCAGTCTGCTGAGCAGTGTTGAAAATCCCACCCAAAGCCCCACTCGGTTCACATGAAACAGTAGGAACGTGCAGTAGAGGATCCGACAGCACCTTTCTACCAACTGTTTTTTTTGTAAGTCACTAATCTTTCTTCTTAAAGATTATATGTGATACTGAAAATATATTAGTGGGTGGGTCACAGACCAGAGGACTCATAAAAAAAGAAAAAAGCCTGCAGACGGCTAGTTTCCATCTCCTCCCTGCCTGAATTAAGAAAGATGTTTTTCTCCCCACTGCTCCTCTATCTCCCTCCTTTCCATTTTCTGCATTATGTTTCCTCCTCCAGACTGTGGCGGTGGAGCTGAATGCTGATGAGACCGCCGGCAGTCTGTCCCCAGACAGAACTTTTTAAGGTCATTTCTCCTGGTTCTCGATTGCTTGACCTGCTCATTTCTCCTCACCAGCTATGGTAGGCTACCCAATTATGCACTGTTATTTTTATGATACTTGCTTGTCCTTCCCAGCCTTAATCTTCCTTTATTGCCAGGAACACTCACAGTCTCTGCAGTCTAGTTAGAGCTAAAGTTCATAAGAGAGATGTTTTCAATTGACAGTTTCAAACGAGCAAGCGGGACCGTGCATGGTGCTGAGGTGGAACAGGCTTTCCGTGGACGCAGGTGACGGCGAGCCGCGGCGGCGGGTGCAGCGGTGGTCGTCAGCTCTGCTGGCACGGCGGAGGGCGAGGACGCGCGTTACCTGTGAAGGGAAGGCTGCACCTAGCTACGCGTAGCAGGCAGCCTGGGCAGGATCGTGTTGGTTTTAGAATGGTGTAGTTGTGTATACGAGTAATATTATTAAGGATCTGACTAGTTTTCGTAGACCTGGGTAGAATATACATCCATCTCTGTTCTCCATTTCAGGGCAAGTCTGGTTTTGTTACTGTATTTCTGAAGGGTGGGTGTCAGGAGGATGGGGCCAAGCTCTTTTCAGTGGTGTCCAGTGACAGGACAAGGGGCAATGGGCACAAACTGAAGCAGAGGAAGCTCCAGCTGAACATGAGGAAGAACTTCTTCCCTCTGAGGGTGACGGAGCCCTGGCCCAGGCTGCCCAGGGAGGCTGTGGAGTCTCCTTCTTTGGAGATATTCAAGACCCGCCTGGACAAGGTCCTCTACAACCTACTGTAGGTGACCCTGCTTCAGCAGGAGGGTTGGACTAGATGACCCACAGAGGTCCCTTCCAGCCCCTACCATTCTGTGATTCTGTGATTTGTGGGTTTTATTCCAAATTCTACAGCCTTTCTGTACACTATCACTTGCTGAGTAAGATCGTCTATTATTTATTATTATGCTGGTCGCAAGGTTTGTGCAGTGGTCACTCAGAAGAAGAGGTGGAGAGGGAGAGAGAGATGAGAAGTCTGAGCATTGAAACAAGAGCTCTGTTATCCCTGATGAGTGAGGTCCTCATAGAATCATAGAAAGTTTTGGGTCGGAAGGGACCCCTAGAGTTCTTCTAGTCCAACTCCCATACTCTGAAACAGCATCATAAACTGGCGAAATAAATTCCCTTCCTTGTATCAAATTCACTTCCTCATTCTAGCAAGGATAAACTCAGCATCAATAAAAGAAAATTGCTCCGAGACAGAATCGGCAAGTTACCTGTGTGGATGTGCGAGTCTTCCCTATGGGATGTTTCACGAATCCACACGCGCTAACTGTGAGGAGTAATCTATACAGACTGTCTGCATGGGAAGGGACATGCCGCAGTCCGTGTGCTCATACGGAAAAGTAGGATTCTTCTTAAGACCGTTCACGATGTAATGGTTTTAAACTAAAACAGGGTAGGTTTAGGCTGGATATAAGGAAGAAATTCTTTACAATGAGGGTGGTGAAACACTGGAACGGGTTGCCCAGAGAGGTGGTGGAGGCCCCATCCCTGGAAACATTCCAGACCAGGTTGGACAGGGCTCTGAGCAACCTGATCTAGTTAGCGGTGTCCCTGCTCGCTGCGGGGGGGTTGGACTAGATGACCTCTGGGGGTCCCTTCCGACCCAAAACTTTCTATGATTCTATGATCCGTGGGCAGATAACATAAACTGTACCTCTTCGCATGCAGCGATGCCACTTCATCCTCAACCCTACCCACCCACTGGCTCGTCTCCCGCGTAACGCCTTGCTGTAGCTGCTGCTGTATTTCGCAGCCGTACCGATGCGTACGCGAGGTCCCCGTCATCCCCAGGCCAGCGGGCAGTCAGCAGGGGCCAAGCTTGCCCCAGTTCCGTGGCAAGGCAGATGGAGTTGGCCCCAGCTCTGCGTTCCAAAGCTTTCAGAGTTGTCTGAGCAAACAGGAATGTGAACGAATCGTACTTGAAGTATTTACATTTCTCAACTGCCTGAGAAGCTTTTTAAAGGTCAATCTAATTAAGACAGAGTTTGTTTGTACCAATATAAAGTAGTTACTATTATTGGAAATTCATTCCGATGCAATATATGGCATTTTACTTACAGTTTAAATTTTAGTTTTGTGTGCTTAATTTAGAAAGAGCAGAAATGATCTTTTGGTTCCATAATGTCGTAGTTAAAATGACATTTTAATCAATAATGAATTTTTTCGCTGCAATTAAAGAAAGATTCATTCTTCTTGATGCAAAATAATTAATCAAAGTTTTTGCATACGAAGGATTCTTTTGTATTGGAAATAAAATTGCCTAGACTTATAACAGCCACATTATTTAGTGCGTCTGCTTTTGATTGCCATCCTATGGGAACAAAAGCCTTTTTTCTATAATTTAAGGATGCATTTAAATTCAGTTTGAAAGACTGAATTTCATGATGTGTTGCCCTTCAAGGCTGTAAAACTTGAGATCTATTTGTGCATCTCCATAAGAATATCAGTGAGAAGTAAATTGTTTTGCTTTCTGTTTCTTTTCATATTGGAATAGTTCTGCCTGCTGCCCCTGTGTCTCCTGGAGAGCAGCCCGCTGCCCCACACTGCGCCCAGCGGAGGGAAGCGTAGACCTTACAGTCCTTACTGTCCCAAACTTGATCACCTTTACAAGATACCGAGGGGAGGGGACGGAGAGGGTGTAATTAGTATTGTTCCACTTCCTTTTCAATGGCTGTCTTGTTCTCTGCAAGCCTGGAGCCAAGACCAAAGCGTTCCTGTTGAGTGAACCAGAAGCTCCAGGAACGGTGCCTGGCCCTTCCAAGCAGGAGGACTTCTCTCTGAATCAGAACTCGCACTGCTGGCAGCAGGGCTTTCTCTTGTCTTCGTTTTTCTTTCTAGCAACCTTTAACACTCTTTTCCTGATGTGAAACTATAGAAACTTTATGTTGATAACTGAATTCTGTGAAGTTGCCAAATGAGATGACACATTGTAAAATGGAAGAAAAAACTCTTTTGGGTGACTGAGTTCCTTGGACATATTTAATGCTTGGTTTTGCTCCGGATGTTCATCTAGCTTGTAGTTCTGTTAAAGAGGAGCAGTTTGTCCTATTAAGCCAGAATTTTTCTCTCGCAGTACATTGCCAGTCTCCTCTGCCAGCCTGTTCGTGGGTCATGCAACATTAATCCCAAAACATCTGAAGAACTGTGCGGTAATAAGCTCGCATTCAGTATCTTTCAGAGAACGTCTCTAAATGTAATGAGAGTAAGACCTACAAAAAGAAAGATATTAAATAAACATCCACATATCAGTAGCAGAGATGAAAACAAGTTACGAGGATCAAGAACAATGTAGTCTTGAAGTCTGGAATAAAACAGAAACTAAGGGCTGTATCCTTTCCTCTGTTCCTTATTGGCATCTGACTGCAGAAGACTGGAAGGGCTTGGAACCTGGTTGAAGCAGAGCAGTACAGAGAGAGAGGTTGGTTTTTTTTTTGTCCTTTTTTTTTTTAGGAGAGTGTAATTTTGTCAATCATAAAAGAAGTGAAGATGTTCTTGCTTAAATATGCATGGGAAAATGTAATGTTTTAGCAGCATCATAAAAAATAATTACTGTATCAAAGTCAGGCATAATTATCACAGGTGTGAAGAGAAATACACAGCATCATGTTGTCTCAGACAGAAGTATTTCAAGTATTTACAATTAAAAAAAAGCTCCAGCCCTCTCAAGTCTTTTCCCTGTTGCAGCGAGGCTGCGCACAGCGTTGTTGCCAGGGCTGCTGCTTTTCCGGGCTTGCTGCTCTCAGCCTGGTGAGATGTCTCGCTCTGCCCTTGTCCGGCACAGCCGCTGCCCGCCTTCTGCGTTCCATCCCTGGGCGATGCAGATCGAGGACCAGCGCGTCAGTGAATTAACTAAAATAGCAAAAGTACCCCTGTAATGCTTGAATTCCAGATACACTCTATCCAGTGGTTTTACACGAAGCAGATAAAGATTTCCTGCTGATAGCCCTGCTATCTGATAGGCACCGAACAGAGCGGGTACCTCGCCGTCGGCGCGGCGGGGACATCGATACCAGGCTGTGCCGTGATGCAGAGGACGTTCATGGGATGCTGAGCAGGGCCCGCTCATCTCGGCCGTGGTCTGCCTTTCACCTCTGTGTTGTGGTGGCCTTCGCTGCACGGTTCTCCTCCTTGGGTGGGTGCTGTGGGTCTGGGAAAGGTTGGGCTGGTGGCCTTGCTGCTGATGGTTTCATAAGAGAAAGCAGGATTAGGGTTGTGTTAGCGTGCGTGTGAATGGCATCAGACAAAAGCATCTGTTCATGTGGAAAACTAGGTTTGGGGGGTGGGTGAGATTAAAACTTCATCTAATGAGTGAATAGTATGTCAGTAGGTGTTAAGAAGACCCCTCCTTTTTAACACACACTGCCCATCTTGTGAGGACTCTGTCACAGCTGGGCTTGTTTCTCATCTCATTTACATTATAAGCTCTTGGTCAAGGACTCTCTGCTGTGGTTCTGGCGGTGCTGTGGGCAGTTGGGTCTCTGGTCTTGGGTGGGCTCGTCAGTCACTCCGAATCCACCTCCTGAAGCCAGCTACCGTCACGTGCAGCTCGGAGGGACGAGGGCTGGAGCCATGGCTCTTTGCAGAATGAGCTGCAGCTTGGCTGCAGTCTGGCTGCTGTGAATGGAGCATAATCAGATACATAAAATAGGCCATAAATAATCATCATGAAACCTCACCATGTATTTTCTTTGTTAGTTTCTGCAGCTTCTGAAAGAAAATAAGTGCTGTGTAGATTGCAGTACAAGAGTAAAACAGCTATTGAAAGGCTCTGTGTAGTTGCTGACTTGTTTGTTGCTAATTTGCTCCTGCTCGATACGCACAGACACGACGGAGGTGTGTGCGAGGAAAGCGGATTTCTGTGCGTCTGCTGTCCTGGGGGATTGTTAGAAGGTACCAGAGTGGGAATAGCCCTAATATTTGCATTTACGTCCACAACAGCGTTGGTTTTGTCTTCCACCTGCTGCTAAAAAGCTTTATCCCATTTCAGATAGACTCTTGCCATCTCATGTAACCTGCAGTGTCTTTACCTGGCGCTCCGGTTCCCCAGTCTCGTGCAGCCAAGGGGGAGATGCGGGGAGCAGAGCAGGGCGCGCTCTGTAACGGCTCGGGGAAACTCTACAAAATATTATTTACAAAAAAAATTATTTACAAAATATGATGTTAAATACCTAACTAAACTTCACAAGAACATGGGTTGAAGATCCTTGCTCCTGGAAAGAGTGTCAGAAGACACGCAGTATTTTTTGGCCGTATTTTGGTTTTCGAAAGATAGGCAAAAAGGAAAGAATTCTTCTTGTAGCAGGGGCTCCGGTTTCCAAAACACAGTAGCGAGGAGGATGACAGGAATTGCTTTTGAGTTGTTCTGGCAATAATTACTGGTAGATTGAATTATAACTAGGTCAATCTCTTAAACATTTCACTTTAAATAAAAAAAAAAAATCCACTTTTCTATTTGGATATGTTTTAGCTCTGTGGCATGGCATTTATGTGGAAAATGATACAAGGTAAGACATGGAGTGCTGTTGAGAGGAAACACTGTAAATTATAAATAGATTAAAGATTCATCTGACAGAGGAAATTTTCAGAACACATTTTAAACTGGATGTGGCTCTTTGCCAGTCTGCCTGATGCTCTCTTAGCGATATTCGGGTCAGCAGATGGGTAGTTCTACCTGGATTTTTAGGTTAATACTGGTGATGTTACTGTAGTCTACTTTGTAGACTTGTACCAAAGAAAAGATTGGAAGTTATCAGCAATTTTAAACAGCTGTTACCCATGCAAAAATCTGAACTTGGGAAGAAAAGGTAAAACAGTACAGCTATAACTCTGACCCTGTAACTTTAGCAGACGGGCCCCTTGCACATCCTTAGCCTAAAATAGGTAAATTTTATTTGACCTTGAGATTTTCTTCGTTTATTCTTTTACTGTCAAATTTAGCTTGCGCATTGGTGGAAAGTTATGAATGGCCACTTACATGGTCTGAGCATCCTTTGGCATTTCCAGCACCATGAATGTGTTTAATTGAAAGCGTATTTCGTTAGAAGACAGCACCCTCGATTCCCTGCACCCCCCATATGTGCCTGCCTGGTCCTGTAAGGTCTCGGTCCTTCAGCTTTGTGGTGGGAACTGATTTTCCCAGCGTTAGGAGTACACGTGTGTGTGAGGATACCAGAGGCGGTGGTAATTTATTGCTGTTGTGCGCTTGTATAAACTCGGTGTGTGTCGAGGTTAATGGGCCGTATGGGTTTCCGTCTGCATTCTCCCAGTGTTTTCTGCATGATGAGGGTTTCATAGCTGGAAAGCTGTGGCAGCAGTTTCAAACTGAGAGGAAAGACAAAAAACATGTTGAATTGGTTTTGGGAATGCTAGCTGCGTTTTAAAATGGAAGACTATGATTATTTTTGTGTTCTCCACTTTTGACTTTGCTTTCACCTTTTAACTGAAAACGAATATTATTGCCCTTGTTTACTGTGCTGATTTATTTAGCCAATACAAAAGACAATTCTATTGTTAGTGGAGGATTTTCAATAATGTAAGGAAGCTTAAATAATCACTCTTATTAAATACTCAGGAATTTGTCAGAACTCTTCCATAAACTACAAAGCTCTCTTTCCAGAAGTTTCTAATAGCAGTTTAAGTTGCCGTTGTAATGGTGCTGTAATTGATGGCCATACCTTTAAGCAAACTAATTTATTTCAGGTGATTAACTTGCGCACATCCTAAATGTACATATACAATGTACTTTTTCATGCTGAGAGACAAACTCATCTCTGCTGCTGGCTTTAGGGCTTGGGGTAAATGTAAATATATAGATAGGTAATAGCAGAGATATTCAGAGGTGCTTCAGCACGGCATAGGGTGCTGTCGGCCACTGCCGGGCTGCTCGAGTGCTTCTCGGAAGCTCCCTGGGGCCCTGGATGGCTTTGGGAAATGTGGTCTTAGCTAGATGGAGCTGCTGTCTGGCCTGGAAATCTCAGCTTTAGAAGTCTAAATCCTCAGAGCGTGTACTTCTGGGTGAACAGTGGGTTAAGAAATTCTGCACAGTACAAGTTGCAGGGTTGTTTGTATGGGCTGATCAAACTGAATGCTTATCAGAGCCTCTTAAAACAGACATCTGCATCTTTCATCACAGCAAGTGGAGCTAAGTACGGCTGCAAAGCTTCTAATTATTGGTACGTGTGAACTGGGGAGCAGGGCTGCCCTCTGCACACGCCAGGTACAGCTCGCGTTGAGGAGTGGCTGTTCTTAAACCCGCCGGAAAAAAACCAAGGCATAAACAAAATTGTTAGTGAAAAGAAGTAGCCTTTGATAGAATTCTGCATCTAAATTCACCTTGAATTGGATTCTTTGAGGATAAGGTCACTATTTCTCATAAGAGGTTTTTCTGTGATGTTTCTGCTTTACAAAAAGATGTAATACCTCTCCGAGGTAGCTCCTGCCATTTTTCTCTATTAGCCACGATGGCTCTCCAATTATACTGCACTTTGAGCCGTTCCAGGAGACAAAAACAAGGTTTCAGATTCCTCAGGAGTTAACATAGATGGAACGGCTTTTAAAACTGAATTGTGGTAAATTAACGCTAACCCGCCACCTCTCCGTAGCTGCTTTCCAGCATGATCGGATCGGTCATTATTGGCCAAACACTGTGTCAGGATTTAATTTAAAAGCTTGGTTCAAGTTCGGGAAAGTGCCCCAGGGTGCTGAAGATTGCCGTGCACTGAACATCACTGACTCCTGTTAGGCTTAGTCACAAATCAAATTATTTTAGATCAAAATAAAAGATTTAATAAATAACTTTGAATGAACTGCTCAGCAATGAGTTTGTTTTTTGGGTTTTTTTAATATACAGAAGCATTCCTCTGTACATCTACTTTTTCTTCTATTCATTCCCAGTTCCAGCCTCTGGTGCTCGGGGAGCTTTTACGTCTATTTTGCTGCTAAATCATAGAATAATGTAGGGTGGAGGGAATGTGGAGGTCATCTACTCCAGCCTTCTGTTCCAAGCAGGTCCAGTTAGGTCACATTACTTGGAACTTCTCCATTCGAGGTTTGAGCATCCTTAAGGACTCCACAACCTTGACGGACAACCCGTTGCCGTATTTTACACCCATTGGTGGGGAGGGGGAGGTATTCTCCAGTACCAGTGTAAAAACATTAACCAGTCTGTCAGCAGTCATTAGCCAGCCTTGAAGAAGATGCAGAGTTACTCACAATAGCGTTCTCGTGCTCTCATCTTTAGTGTAAAATTCAGTAAATTAGTGCTAGAGTTAACACATCCAGCAACTCTTTCTGGGAGGCACTTACAGTTGTTTTCCAAAAGGCTGGTGAAGAGTTTGTTTTGGGGCACCTTGGATCAGTTTGTTTTCCCCCAGAACAATCTGTAGCAATACCTTTTAGCAGCTTCTGCCGCTGTTCGTATTTAAGCATATTTGCGGCTGTAAATACTTCCGTGCAGCGTGGACAGACGTGGCGGGCAGCTGCAAAAATCTGTATTTGCTGCTTAAGTAGCTTCGTATCATTATATATTTGAACTCAAAATAAGTAAGATATAAATAGATAGTGGTAATGCAAAACTGCTAGGTTATTGTATACGATACAGAATTACCAGTTTTCAAAGTGACTTTGGCTCTTAGGAAGCTAAACCTCCATTTAAGACCTAATTAATTCAACAGTTATGAAAATTTTGCCCTTACACATTTTCCCAAAAACCAAAGCAAGATGTTTGTTTCTTCTTGGCACCATTTTTTTTTTTCCTTAAAACAATTAAACAGTCTCGCTGCTTTAATTAGGTTTTCTGAGATTTTAGTTTGCGATAGGCAAACGGAAGGCTGAGCGAACAGCCAGGAATTCAGCAGCCCCTATGAATATGAACAATGAGACATCTTAGAAATTACAAGTTTTCTTGTAGCTCTGCCAAATGTAGGACTTCAGTCGACTCCCTTACGCAGGGGGGCTTCCAAGAAATGTTTCTGTTTAAGAGGTATGATTGTTTAAGTATATTTTGCAGCTCTAAAACGTGTGCTAATCGGAAACTTTAATGGCTGTTACCTGGTCTCAGATTCTTGATGAAAAGTGGGTGTTTCTTGCAGGCTTTCAGTTGCTCGGCCATAATGAAGGAAGCAGTTTGAGCTTTTGAAGAGCTTGTGTGTCCTAACAGGAGCAGGTGTCTTTGGATGACTACTGGGTTTTTTTGTTAGTTGTGTTTTTGCCCTTGGTCTGTGTCCTTATCCTCTAGAACACTTCTAGGCACTTTTGGAAATGTCGGCTAGGGTATGCTTGGTAGATTGAGAAAGAGATGATTTTATGAATAATCTCTTTTTTCTGGAAGGAATAAAATAACAAAATTGATTCCTTTACTGATCGTTGTCTTTGGGTGGATCTTGTTCTGTGCATGGATCAATAAAAATGTGTCTCTAACAACAGCAGGATAGATACAGGGGGCAGAAAAATTAGTCCATTCATCAAGGACGACATGAGAGGAGGACTATTGTGAAGAAGTTACAAATATTAACGTGTTGTGTTGCACTCCCGTGACACTAGAAGTCCCATTAGTGACAAATATTTCCAGTGTTAAATATCTATAATTTTAGTAGCTGCAAAAGCTATTTTATTGTATAAAATTAATACATGCTCAGAAATTTTGTACACATGCTTGTCTCAAAAGAAGCATTTTTATATCCTGTTCCATCTATCCTGAGTATGAAATAGCAATTTAATTTTAAACCTGAAGTGTTAAGTTTTAATTTTTTCCTTTGCTCTGTCTCCTACTTAGTCATACATAAATCAGAGGAATATGAAAGAACTAGTAAAAATGGCTGTATCCTTCTAGAGCTGTAATTTGGCTCCATGAATTATTAATTATTAGACCAGTATAGCAACAGCTTTTTCAGAAGTCAGTATAAATGTAAAAGGCTCACCTTATCAGCCGGGATCTGAGCAGTGGCAGTAATGTAATTCTTACCATTTAGCACTTTGTGGTACGTTGAAAAGGAATAGGATATTAGACCATTTAAACTTTCTGAAATATAACACAAAGTAAGGAAGTGCTTTTTTTTTTTTTTTTCCGTTTTGCCTCTGAAATAATTTCAAAGAAATGAATACACGTGGATTTCTCGGGGGTTTGGACTGGTGGAGATGTTGAGGCTGTTCCATTTGTGAAGCATCACTGTGAAGCAGACCAGCAGCTCAAAGCGCACGCTTGAAAGGGAAAGGCTTTACCTTCTTGTATTGGTTAGAAGAAAAGAAGAAATCCATGGAGGCTTGAAATTAAGCTAAAATGGATGAAAGATAGCATTTACCAAGTATAAAGGCATCTGTTCTTGTAAGTAAAATTTTCTTTCCCAAATAATGTAGCTCTCTAGTTTAATACTGCAGTACTGCAGAATTCTGGTGTTCATTTTCTTGAAGCCATACTGATAACGGTACTAGGGGACCCTCGTGTTGTCCTCTGATTTAGGTGGTCTGGCCAAAAAAGGGGCTATTTTCATTTCTTGCCTTGCATATCATTGGTGTTTAAGAACCACCTTTAGGACTGCACCAAAACTTTGTCCTTCTCAGATATGATCCGCCTTTGGCAGTTTCGAAGTTGAGTGCAGTAGCTGATTAATTGAATCGTATCTTGCAAAATTTAAGTGCATGTAATGGAAAATTGAAATACTTCAGCTCTTACTTTTCTAATTCTGAAACTTCGTTTTAACATTTTTAGTATTTTAGCAATACTGTTCTCCATAAGTTATTAAAGTAAGAAGTCTCTCTTGCAATTTATCATCATCTATTTTTAAAAATATGATTTACCTTATAAACAAATTAGGAGAGGGTATTAAGAAACGGATTGGGTCTCTCTCGGTATTGAGGTTTTTAATAACCATTATATTACAAAATTTATGTAAAGCAATATTTCAGGGAGAAATCCTAATGGCATTCTGATGTGAATTTTACCTGAGATTTGTTTCGCAGGGCTGTGAAATCATCTAGTTGCCGTGGCTCGTTTCTGATTTACAGCCGGCGTTTTGCTCCCATCCGTTGACGCAGACAGTCCGGGCAGGGTTAGTCAAGAGCAGTTCAGCAGTGCCAAAGAGTGCATGCGACACGGGTTGCAGAAAAGTAACTAGCCTACACAAATTCAGATGAAGTATGGAAGTTCCTACCCGGTTCTTATTTTAACGGCGAAGGTGAAGAATTTGGTATTTTTTGCAAAGTAAAGCTGGAAATCTTCCTTTAATTTTCATACTCCTTTTCGTTGTAGATTTCACCTGAATTTTGGCTATGATATGTATGCAAACCACAAATTTCCATTGGGAAGTTATTAATAACCATATGTCTTAGATGTTTCTATTAAGGTAAATACACTTATGTATCGGCAGATATAAAAACTTGGTCTAGGGAAGCGTTCGTTGGGACGAGGCTTGCGTGGGGAGCTGATCTATCACAGCTTTCCAATCCCCATTTCCTATTTGGGGTCGTTAGAGTAGTTTTGGAGCTATTTCTTAAAGCTGGCGGGCAGGTCTGGAGCAGGGGCTGCGGTGGGCATCGCTCCGCTTCACAGAACCACAGAATCCCAGCATGTTAGGGGTTGGAAGGGACCTCTATGGGTCATCTAGTCCAACCCCCCTGCCGAGGCAGGGTCACCCAGAGCAGGCTGCAGAGGACCTTGTCCAGGTGGGTCTTGAATATCTCCAGAGAAGGAGACTCCACAACCTCCCTGGGCAGCCTGGGCCAGGGCTCCATCACCCTCAGAGGGAAGAAGTTCTTCCTCATGTTCAGCTGGAACTTCCTCTGCTTCAGTTTGTGCCTGTTGCCCCTTGTCCTGTCACTGGGCACCACTGAAAAGAGCTTGGCCCCATCCTCCTGACCCCCACCCTGCAGATATTTATAAGCATTTATAAGGTCCCCTCTCAGCCTTCTCTTCTCCAGGCTGAACAAGCCCAGCTCCCTCAGCCTTTCCTCATAGGAGAGATGCTCCAGTCCCCTCACCATCCTTGTAGCCCTCCGCTGGACTCTCTCCAGTAGCTCCTCATCTTTCTTGAGCTGGGGAGCCCAGAACTGGACACAGTACTCCAGATGGGGCCTCACTAGGGCAGTGTAGAGGGGAAGGAGAACCTCCCTTGACCTGCTGTCCACTCCCGCTTGCGGGGAGCCAGGGGTAACCCTGGCTTGTGGCCGTGTGTGGATGCCGTTCCTCTGCGCCGTGGGTAGGATCTTACTTGGGGGTAGAGGAGGAGGAGAAGCAGCAGAGTTTGTTTCGTTTGCTCTGGGATATAGGTTTTCCTTCGTTATTAACTGCATGATCATGCTCTGATGGTGCTTAACACATGGAAGTAATCATGGCACTTTCTTCATCTCTGGCCAGCGGAGAGGAGCACATTAATTAAACAGTCCTTCCAGACGAGCTGCGCTTGTGTGCAGCACAGTACCCAAGCTCACGTGTCGAAGACCGTTAAGCGTTATTTTTCCAATGAATTCAAACTATTTTCATCATGTCCATTTTGACTCTGCTAGCGTAGGTTTGTTGTAAACGGGGTGAGCACGGGGAGCCAGAGAGGAGGAGCTGGTGTCCACAGCAGAGGCCGCAGCAGAGGTGGCTTGTGGGCTGGAGTTGCAGTGGCCCGGATCAGGGGGGCTTTGGGAGCAGCAACCCCCATGGCCAGGGAGCTCGCCAGAACTGGCGTCTCTCATGCGAGAAATTGGAAAAGTCCTTTGGTGGGGAAGAAGAAAAGTAAGGAGGAGGTTAAAGATATGTTTCTTAATCTTGGAAGCTATAGCGCACGCAGAAAATGGTATGGCAAAACCAACCAGAGAGGTCGTTAAAGGTTGTTAAATTGCAGTGGATGCCTGCTCAGGGCTGCGTGCGGCTCGGTGGGAGCGTGCACCGGCACGTGTGTCGGCAAGCCCTTTGTGAAGCCTCAGCTCGCCGCAGACTGATCTGCCGATACATAACCCTGACGTTTATAGGCTTTAAAATGGGTGGAAACAAATCTGGATGGGTTTTGTTCTCATCAGTGCTTTTAGGGGTGCGATTTTCTCCCCCCTGGAAAAGCTGTGAATATAGGACATGTTCAGATACCTCTCGCATCCCGTGGCAGCTGCTGGGCTGTAACGCCATGGAGAAGAGAGCTGGTGGCTGGTGAGCTGTGCTGTGCATGGCTTGGAGATGCCATTGCGTGGCTTTTCTAGGGTCAGACACGCATGGGTACCAGGGTGGTGGGTGGCCACTTGCTGTCTCTGTTAGAATTATAGAATCATTGAGGTTGAAAAAGGCCTCTACGATCATTAAGTCCAACCATCAACCCATCACCACCATGCCTGCTAAACCATGTCCTGAAGTGCCACATCTGCATGTTTTCTGAACCCCTCCAGGGATGGTGACTCCACCAGTTCCCTGGGCAGTCTGGTCCAATGCCTGACCACTCTTTCAGTAAAGAAATTTTTCCTAATGTCCAATCTGAGCCTCCCCTGATGCAACTTGAGGCCATTATTATCAGACTTGTTGCTTTATCATTCCCAAAATAATTCCCCTCGAGAACTGTAAGGGGATGGAAAAGGCTAACATGACTTAACAGCCTTCCACACATACGTTGGTGGTCCAGCTCTGAGGTTATGTCTACTCCATGCTTGAAGGTGCCATCATATGGTAGGTTGCCGTACCCATGGATGTATTAGCAGAGCTGGCTTGATGTCTACCAAAGCCAAGTCACTGCGACAGCATCTTTGCCACAGGCTGAGAGCTGCCAGGGCCCTGGTACGGGCGCGTGTTGCACAGACAGCTCTGCTGCCGTGCCTAGTGCATTCACGTAGCCTAGCTAGGCTGTGATGGCAGTTCTGCCTGAGATGGACATGTCCTAAAAGCCTTCTTGCAGATCCTTGAAGCTTGGCCTTGGTTATCCCTTAGAGCTGCTGGCCACAGCTTGCTGGAAAAAATGATACAAGGCCAGATCTCGGGGGTTGCCCTGAACGTCTGAGGGTCCACAGAAGCACCCGCTCCCTGCACATGGAGCAGAGGAGCTCAACAGCAATGATGCAAAGACTCATTTAATCAGCGTTCATTGTAATTGAGTAAAGGGTGGCAATTGTTTGTGTTTGTGTTTTAGCTTTATCAGATCTACTGTTTGGCTGAGTAATGTTTTTACAACTTTCATGAAAATTCTGGCATCTGAAACGTTTTGTAAGTGAGTCTGGGAGCCTGGCGTGGAGGAGGCAAGGAGGGGGAGTGGGTGCTGCTCACCCAAGGATGAGCTCTCCTCGTGGGGAGGGTCTCCTCCTAGGGAATGCTTTGCTAAAGCTGCGTGGGAGTCACGCGCAGGCATGAGGTTTAAGCGGCTCGGCGAGGTTTGCGTGGCTTCAGCGCGAAACATAATGCCCATACAATGCCTTGGGGCGTTATAAAATGGCCTTGTTTTTCCCAGAGGGGGATCGGGGTATGGCTTCGTGTTCAGTGGGAGCTCCTAAGAAGCATCCCTAGAAGATCCCGATGCTGGGAGCTCGGCGCCGCGCTTTCCCTCACTGTTTTCTGAGCAGCTCCACAGGGTTCCTCAGCGTACCCGTGCCCCGTGGGTGACTGCAGCCCCTGCCCGCGTCCTGGTGGCTTCCCCGCATTCGGAGAAAACCAGCCTGCCTGCAAACATGGGTTTAGGTGACTGAAACAGAATTAATTTTCACAAGGCAAATCATCACGCGCTGAAATGCATCTCCAGGTGAAGACGTTACAAGTAATTGTGCTTGGATGGCTTTTGAATCTCATAAATGAAACCTATTAGCAAAGTCTTACTCGGGTTTCTGCGGTTTTGCATGGAGAAAGTTTTATTCTGCCTTTGCAGTACCAGTAAGAAGTATATGCTTTAGGTGGCGGGAAACGTGACAAAATGCTTGTTGCTGGGAATGAAAGTACATCAGAAAATATATGGCTGTTATCCAGCTGCAGGTTTCTCCATTTAAATGCAAACAAAACAGGAAAATGAAATGCAATTTTTAGTTTAATCAACTTTCATGAGTCTTCTGGGAAGCCCGGAAGTATCTGAAAGGAGCCTCTGGGACCTGTTGGGTTTAAATATGAATTTTGAAGTCCGCTCGGAAATAGACAGTACGCTGTGTTTGGTTTAAAAATTAAGCTTTGCAAGTGACATCTGTGCCTAAGGGGAAGCTAGCTGGCAAGGGGCAAGGCTAGTCAAATTAACTGTCCAGTGGAGGTGAATTAACCCTTTCTTTTGCTAAAAAACGTGTCGAACAGAACAATTCCTTGCCTGATGCATTCTAAAAATAGCAAGTTAAAATAGCAAACTCATAGTTATTAAAATAGAAAGACCAAATGTGGATAGAAGAGCTGATAAAAAGTGCAGAACAGACTGTGCTGGGCAGCGTATTGGAGAGAACCCCAGTGGAACTTGCAAATGTTAAACTAAATAAAAACGGCCCCTAGTTATTCTGCCCGTATAATCCTTGATTGGTGGGGGGGGGAATAATGATTTTAATTATGATTTGGAATATCAAAGCATCAAACACCTGATCTGCAGAGTCATTACAGGTATAAAAAAAACCACTAAAAGTTTGTATGTTTCCATTAAAAAAAAAAATCAGACCTTGTGCAGGAACTGAGGAGTGCAAAAGGTATATTGAACTGGAATTTTTTTTTGTCAGTCTCCGGCACTAGAGTGGCTGGGACGTTTCTGCCTTGATGTCCTCTGTTACATTTCTCTTGAGACCAATTACAAAGGTTCACAAGGTTGTTTTTATTTTCCTTGCTCTTGATGCCTTTTTAATGAGGCCTCCTAGTAAACAGCAAGCATTATGCTTTCCTGTTGTATTTCTGTCTGCCGCCTTTAAACATTTATTACTAATACATGTGGGAAATGAGTTATAAATTAAATATTAGGAAAATGTACTTTTAAAAAACAGAAGTGGTTGGGGGGTATATTTTATAATCGTCATTGGGGGAGTGGGAGAGGAAGTCATGCCAGTATTTTGCTAATGGAAGTTCAGTGAAAGGGACTGTTAAAGCATCATTGTGGTTTTATGTAATAAATAGAGATAATAGATGCATGGAGTTTTCAGTGCATATATCGGGCCCCGTGGCTCGGTGTAATAAAACCTGAAGGAAAAAAAAAAAAAAGAAAAAAAGAGTGCAGAGTTGCCCAGGGAAGTTTGAGCATTGCCATTCTCCTGTGCACATCTGTGGTCCCCCCGGACTGCCCTCCTGCTCTGCTCCGGCGCTGCCAAGTCCCGGTGCCCACGGCATCCCGTCGGCAGCGTGCCTGCCAGCGCCAGCTCCTGCCTGCCACCTTCCTCCTCCTGCTTGGCCTCTGCAGGCGCTGGATCTCCGCAATTCAAGTGATACTTGCGAAATATTCTCTAATCACCGACACCAGCTAATCAAGCCTAATAACGCAATTATTTTGGAGTTGAAGCGTGAGTGACGGAGCCCTGTATGGAGTCATTCCATCATGCTAAACGTTCTCGTGTTGGGGCGCTGCCTGCTGCAATGTTGCTCTTCCTGCCTTAGAGATACCGAAATCAAGTACAAATACCTTAATTGTTTAAAGATGTTGTCTCTTGTTACTGAATTTTATTTGTTTACTGGCTGCTTAGCTAATATGTAGGCAGATGCTACTTGTTGTTAAATTATGACTGAAATCTTGCTGGTAGACAAGGCTATTTTCACCTGGGTTTGGAGAGCCTGGTTTGCTCTGCCATGCTTTGGTGCCAGATTCGCAGTAAGGGTCACAGTGAGCAAACCCAAATCCGATTTGTTTTTCGGAAAAAAACTCCTTGCTTTTGGCTTTGCCTCCGTTCTGCAGCAGGCTGCGGTGGGCGGTCTCTGGTGGTACCCAGTGGCTGCATCTCAGCTGATGATGCCCTTCCCTCATCCTGCTGGTAGGCTTAGATAGCACATTGTGTTCCACATGTCTGGTGGCTGTTATGGGGGGCAATAGCTGAATACGCTGATAGAACTCCTATGTACGTGTGTGTGGATATATGTATGTATCTGATAATCCTTTTAGTAAATTACTCGTTTTGGGCAGGTTTGTGTTTCGTGGAGGTCTATGCCAGCACCGCAAATTTTTCTTTGTATGCCCCTATTACGGTGGAAAGCTTGGAGGGGTGCTGGTCCTCTCCTGCCACTTGCTCTGGTGACTCGAAGCAGAGCGCAGGCACGGTGTTGTTCGAGGAAAGTCATGTTTATCATGTGTTTTGATTCCTCTGGGTCTGGAAGCTGTTGTAAGTACTCCTAAGGATGGGGATGGAGGAAGGGCTTGCTCAGCATGCTTGCGCGTCTGTCTCCAGTGCGTCTTTGCTTCATTTCTTGAAATTTGTGTCTGTGATTCCAACCACCTTTGTATGATGTAAATTCAGGTCCTTGCTCCTATTCCTTTCTTGGAGTTTCTGTTGAGATGGGCTGAGCCCTATCGCATCCCTCCGCTGCTCGGAGGTGATTCACCTTAGAGGCTGCTGCTATCGCTCCAAAAAGCCGTTTCAGAGGGAAGATGTTGGAGGAGTGGTTGTCCTTCACTGCTGTACTGAAAGGTGTTTACTTCTCGGTGATGTCAGGCTGGTGGCACGTCTTTTCTAAAACACGACTGTTCCGAGAATATGAAATAATACTTTGATCATTTTCATCTTTTATCTTTTTAAGTAACTGATTTCATTCTCGTATGAAAGCAATTGGCTCAGATAGCTAATCAAGCTGCATAATGATGAAAAGGTCAAAATAAAATAGCAAACTACCATGATTCACAGCAAAGACTGGGTTCAGCTTTCAGAGGAGTGCAGACCATTGCCAGAACATAAATTCTTTTTTTTTTTTTTTTTGAAAAGAAACTAGGTTACCATTTTTTCCTGTCCTTTTCTCTGTAAAGTTATGTTGTCACCCACAGATGTTGTCCTGAGAAAAATAAGAAGAGTGAGTAGCTGACATCTCTTGTAAGGAAAAATTACACTGTGAACATAGAGGTCCCTAATTATATTGGAGTAATAGACTTGACGCTGCTCAACAGTAGCTATCCATTTTCCAGACAAGGCTGGCAACTCCCTCACCAGAATGCAAAACTACGTCTCTCTTGCAGCAGTCTCCAACTTCATGGCATGAGTAGAGAGCACGGTACCGAATTCATCCAGCCTCACCGCATCAGGCAGTGAAAAGAGAAAATGATAGGAAATTAATGCTTGCTTGGTGGTTTTAAGATGATAACCCTCTCTAGTTATCCTCCCGAACCAGATCTGGAAGATCTCTTGTTCTGTTGTACCTCCTCTCGTCTTTCACCCTGCTGCGTACGCAGGTGCTTTCCGAGCTGATGGAGGTGAAAGCAAGGGTTGGGCCAGTGGAGTGGATTCCGTTACCAAAAAAGTTGAAACTTCAGTGTGTGTGATGAGAAGCGACTTGGGTGAGCTGGAATTTTCCTGAGCTCTTCGGAGACGTGGGGCCGGCGTGGCAGCATGCGCGGTTGGGTTGTGACAAGGAGTCGTGATGGCATTTATCTGAGAAGGCTAACCATTTATTTTTTGGTTCGGCTGCCTGGGGTTTATTTTTAGCGTAGCTAATCAAATGAGCATAGAACTAGAATAGCATTGGTGAATCAAACCAACCTTTTCATGAGTAGAAGTAGCGTGATTTATTAAGGGGAATTGTAATCCAACATGAAGCATTTGATTACCCTCATACGCACTAATCCTTTTTTTATGAGATCAATTTGCCCCCAAGATCTGTACATGGTATTTTTTTGGCAGCCTTTTTCCTTAAGACCTCAAAATGGTATAAATGATGAGCTCCAGCTGTTTCTCATTGTGTGGTTTGGTTTCTGACACACAAGGTACTGGATTTTAAGCTTCTCAGACTTCTCCCCAGTAAGTAGTATTTAATAGCTATTGCTGCATGAACATTGATTTTAATTTCGTCAAAATAAGTGCATTAAAATGTTTACACGTTATTTATTACAAGCTGTTTTGTTAGCATTAGAGATGGTGTTTTTTATTTATTTCTGGGTACGGCATGATTAATTTCATATGCTTATCTGGAGACTTTCTTGTCAGTTATTCATAGCCCGACTACTTTGTCTGCAATCTTCAAACCATTTACTGTGTGATGTGAAATATTTCAGTGTGTTCTTGCATTAAGATTTAGAATAATGAAACTGTCTTCTGGTATTTATAGCAGTCTGCTTTGGCAGGAGGCAATTCACCTTTTCTCCTCGGCAGCATTGGTGGCATAGGGAAGATCGGCTTAACCCACCTTGGGGAATCTGTTCTAGCTCAGATCTGGTCTAGTTCAGATCCTTTCTGTGTTTGTATAAAAATCACAGCATTGTCCAGCTGAGCAGAATATCTCAGCTCCTCATTGAATTGGCTTATGACTCTCTGGGTTTGGATATGAAAAATTTGTTCTGTTCTGCATGTGTGGAAAATATACATAATATTTTACATAGATCCATACTGTTCTTCTGCACTGAGAAATGCATAAGGAGGTTGAGAAGATGTGTGAACTTCTTGTAGTCTCCTGGATGTTCCCCATTGTAGCGTGGTAGCGATAAACTCCGATTAAATGGAGATGAAATGGTCTGAGACTTGGTCTGGTTTCACCCAGGACTTTGGTGTGCCCGTGTGATGGACACAGTTGCTCAGCTCTGTTGGTCCAGCTTCTGCATCCCTGTCCTCCTGCTCCAGATTCTGCCTCTGAACCCATCGACTTTTGCTCTCAGCAATTACTGTTTCATTATTGGGGTTAATGGCAAGAGCATGGCGGCACACGGTGACTTTTAAAATAGTATTAAAAAACTTTTATTTTTATTTATATTTCATTCACATTTTATTCCAAAAATAAAGCCTTAATTAGGAACAATCAAATTTCCAGAGGTAATTAAGCAACTGTTCACATCTATTTAAAGGAGAGAAAAATTGCATGTTACCTCTTCATCTACTCAAAAAATAAATAGCACAAATTGAGATTTGCGTGTGATTCATACCACTTATTTATGGCATGACAGATTCATTAGAAAATAGCTATGAAATTTGAGAAAGCCATAGTTTTTTTTGTGCATAAATTGCAAACAAAATGAGATTATGTTAAGATTAGCCTTTGAGTCAATCAATACTTAAATTATCGTAGTCTCAGTCAAAATTTAATAACTGATTCTTGCACCAAGATTCCTTTGACACTTAAAAACTTTGGCTCCTCTAATCCCAGTTGTTGCACGGCTTTCCAGTGTTGAGTGAAGCAATGATCAGGTTTTAGCTCTTTTTTTAATTAAAGATATCTTTAATGCTTAAGATGGTCTTGTCAATGTTACAGAAGTTGCACAAGTCGTACATCTTGTATGTACCTATATACTCTGCCCCTTAAGAATGAGTATATACCTAGAGACTATGGGCTTCTACTGTGACCTTTAGCGTGCGTGAGGATGTGCTCCCTCACCATATTGGTACTGCTGAGGTTGGTTTGTGAAGGTCCCGTAATATTCTGCTCAAAATGAAATCCAAATCATGGAGAGTCAGGAAAAGAGTTTGTGCCTCTCGGTTGTTATGTGTGATTACAGTTTACAGTTCAGCATGCAGTAATTATGCAGTTTAATCCATTTCTGCACAGATATCAACCACTTAAAATATTTCTGAGTTCATCAAAAACATTGGATATCCATCTTCAAAGATTTTCAAAGGAGCAAAACAGAAATACCATAGTTCACGAATGATTAAGTGTTTTTTCTTATTTCTTTTTTTTTTGCCAGTATTTGTGATACATCAACAAAATGAAGACATAAGATGAAAACCAAAGAAATAAATTTCATTCCCTTTAAAGCCCAGGACCAAACGTAATGTTGTTCTGCATCTGTCCATGGCAGATTTCATCCTTTCCTTCCAAACCAGGTACCTCTCTTGGTGGGAGAGTGCCCGAGTGCGCTGGTGCTGTGGAAGGATGGACAGACAGACGTCTGTCTTGCTGCATTCCCAGGGCTGCCCAACCTCGATAAAATGGTGAAATCCCCAAGGAGTCTAGTTTCCCAAGATTCAAACCCGGAGGGGTTCGGCTGGCTTTATGTGAGCTCCAGCAGAGCCCCCAGGGTTTGTCCATCGCAAGTAATTACCATCTTCAGTTGCTGGTCAACGTAACGAGGTGGGGTACAGCAAAGGGCGTCTGCTGCCAGGACACAGCCCGCAGGGAATGCCAATTCTGACGAAGGCTTGCCTCCAAAGAGATTTTGAGAATAAAATGGACAGATAAGACTTCAGAAGGGCTGAAAATGGCAAATCAAACCTTTTCCATTTTGGTACTTTTATTAGAGAGGGGGAGGGAGGTGCTTCAATTCTACTATTTTCCATAATATACCCAGGGCAAAAAAAGACTGTTAAATTACAGTTGTTTCCCTCTGCTTGGAGATTTCTTCACAAGTCCAAAACATTGGTGGTTTTCTGCATGTTTGTTTGGTTTTCTGCAATCAGAAGCTGTAGCCAGATTTCGTGGCAGTTTGAGTTGGTTTATCACGTAGGAGTAGTGAGAGGAAATTTGTTGGTACATGTTTTGATTTGCTTTCCTTCATTCCGTTTTCCTAAAACGAAACTTGACGATGTGATATTTGGAGCCAATGTAAAAGAAATTCCTCCTAGTTCCTCTAATCCACTGTGCAAACTGCTAGGATTTTCCTACCTGGCCTTGCTTGTGCTTTTGAGATCATAAAAGAGAAAAGTGACAGCTGAGAACTTGTCATCCAAGAATCTACCTCCATGGTAGATTTTTAAAAAATACATTAAATTTTTTAAGTGTTTTGTTAGAGGACCGGAGTGCCAGGGATCATTCAGGGAAGGAGGCTGTTGAATAGTCTTCAATGCCTTTGGAGGAGCCCTCTAAAAGGAGTCTCTCCCTGGGGTCAGAGCATGCAGCTGGCTGGCTCCGAACATCAATCCTAATTCTGGCGTTGGTCCTTCTGTCGTGGAGAAGGGCTACCACGTACGTACGTCTGTAATAATTACAGAACTTGTTTCCTAGAAAGTATATCTTTTCCTTAATGCTGTGACTTTCTGGGACCTGTTGGGATTTTGCAGGGGATGAGAGGTATTTGGGTTTTACCTCCTGTCCTGGAGGCTGGGTGGGACCTTGGACTGGCTGGTACAGGTGGCCGCGTGGGCTTTCCGGGGGATGCTCTCCCACCAAAGCAATGCCTGCCTCTTCAGATACTTACTTTGAGGAGACATGATAACCACATATGTGCAATTTTATATAGTATTTTAAACGAATTTGTCATACACTCCAGCACACGCACTAAGCAATAGTTTCAGCTCACAGACACGTTACCACCTGGAAGAATTTTCTTTCTGGCATTTGTTTTATAACCGCATTTCAAAGCCCTCTTACTAAGAAGGTTATTCCGGTAATATTTTTTTTCTGCAAATAAACTATTTTTGAAAAACTGATCCTTCCTAAGGGCAGTCAAGTGTCAAATACAGAGTTATGGATGGTGTCAGCCGCATGTGGAAGCACACGCTCCATTTATTCATTACAGCTGTGAAAGCTCAGCTGCACAAACGCCAAGCGCCGGTTGTGTAGCTGTCACTTCAGAGCTTTTAATGAACATTGATCACGTTCACCCAGACGTTTATTTGAATAACCTGAATGTGAAGTAATTTTTAAAAACATAGTGTGAACTTTTCTTTTTTCCATAGTATTTTATAGTCTTTAAGATGAACCTGAAAAGACTGTTATCCAATAATTCCCATCTCTGAAAAATTATTGCTCAATGAGGAAAAGGATTTGCACATTTACTTTGGTCATCTTGCGAAGGTTCATTTAAATTTTAGAGTATAATGGGTCAGTATACCTTTTTTTTAATTAGTTCTAAAACCCCTATTCTCTGTAGTTTAAAGCTGTCTTTGAATAGTCCCTTGTATTACCCCTGGGAAAACAAACATCTCTCTGGCTCTTCATGCAGAACTTCGTTATGCAGTTTGGGGAAATAACCTTTATCTCTCTGCTTGTTTGAGGGAATGGTCTGGCCTACCAGAATTCTTCCTGCTGCTTAGGACTGTTCTAGGTGACATAAAATGTGAAATGCAAAAGTGTTGCATTGCTAAATTCGCACTAAGACTCATGGATCTGTAGAGTTTGTGCCCCGGAGCGCTGAGCGCTGGGAGCGGACAGATGGGGACCCAGTTAATGAAGAAGGCACCGCGTCCTCCTTGAAGAGCGGTTCCCCCTATGTAGGGCACAGTTTGCTGCACGTATGCTAGAAGACATACAAAGTGAAAACACAGTGGTGATGAGGGACATATACAAGATCTTTTGGGCAACACATAATCAACAAATAATTTTCAGGAAACCCACAGAGGAGAAATCTGTTCGGTGGTCTAAAAATGCCACACTCATTTTAAGTCCTGTTTCATTAAATACCCATTTCTGCATGGGCTGTTTCAGGGAAAGTACCTAAAATAGATACAGATACTGTAGAATATGTAGTGGTAGCTTAAATTCCTTATTACAGTGTAGCTGTAGAAAATAAAAACCCATAAATAAAATCTTTCTAAACAAATCTAATGCGAGTTCCCTAATTGAAAGAAACTACATGTCTGCAGAAGGTGGAAAAATATTAATAGGTTGGTTTTAATAAAAACTTTCCAATGTTTAGTTTAAACCAAGGACTCAATGAAATCTGCAACCAAATAAATTGATCTGCAGGCTCGGCATTTGTGGTGACCACAGTAAAAAGAAATAAATCCATAGGTCATTACTTCAAGAATAAAGCTCATATTATTAGCTTAGCAGTCACTCTTAAATGTTATCATAACGAGCTTGTAAGATGCTGAGCTTTCACAACTGAATTGTGCATTTGAAGGAAGATACCTTACAATGTAGGTGGTTTCACTTCTTCAGGGACTAAGTGCAATGCAATAGACTTTAAGCTTTTTTTTTTCTCGTTTTCATTTTAAAATTATTTTAACAATAACCTTTTGCATTAGAGTTGGCTTGAAATTTGTGGAACGCAGGGATATCAAAGTAGAGCATCAGATGATAATCCTAATTACCTAACCTGGTACTGGCAGCATCTAGTGTATTTTTAGTCTGATAGGATCAGAGTCATCACCAGTAATTTGATAAATTTTGTCATTTTTCCTTTGAAGAAATTATTTTAGGCTTTCTTTGTGAGTTAACCTGCTCTCTTGAGAGTAAACTAGCAAATAATTTATTCAGTGAAAATTCCTGACAATTTTTAAGCAAGAATAAATATTTCTAGGATCCTTCTGGTTATAAATCTTGG
Organism: Opisthocomus hoazin; assembly: GCF_030867145.1. NCBI lineage: Eukaryota > Metazoa > Chordata > Aves > Opisthocomiformes > Opisthocomidae > Opisthocomus > Opisthocomus hoazin. The sequence goes on along the minus strand of NC_134424.1, from coordinate 2,938,511 downwards.
CAAATTGCCCACAGATATTATCCTCTTAAATGTTGTACAGCGGTGGCAGTTTGAAATATGATAGGTAGCTCGTTGGGTTTTTTCCAGGGAGCTCTTCAAAAGTGTTCTTCAAACTTTAAGTTCAGCTCTTCCTTAGTTTTAAAATATTTTGCCGTATATTGTATTTGGGCGATGGGCTTCCTAATGGAAGAAGCAGAAGCAAGCTGCCCAGGGGCTGGTCATGCCAGAATTCACAGAATCATTAAGGTTGGAAAAGACCTCTAAGATCCTTAAGTCCAACCATCAACCCATCACCCCCATGCCTGCTAAACCATGTCCTGAAGTGTCACATCTACACATTTTCTGAACCCTTCCAGGGATGGGGACTCCCCCACTGCCCTGGGCAGCTTGTTCCAATGCCTGACCACTCTTTCAGAAAGGAAATTTTTTTTAATACCCAATGTGAACCTCCCCTGATGCAACTTGAGGCCGTTGCCTCTCATCCTAAGTCACTGGAGTGTGGACCTTTCTGATGGGGCTGGAGCTACTTTCTCTTGTAACATTGTGGAAATCTAGTTCCTGCTGCAGAAACGTGTTGAAATCTTGTCCTGCTTCAAAGTGCTTGCATTTGATTTCCACCTGGGGACTCATAACAGCAGTTGCGTTTCCCTGTATTGCTTTGGATCATGGTAGGACATAATTATTGAATGCCTTCAGCATTGCCTGAAACAAGGCTGTAAAGTCTCTTCCAGTAGCCTACAGGTGATTATCCACACATGTGATCCCTGACAACGATCAACCAAATTTCTAGCTTTTCAGTTACGATGTGAAGGCTTTTTTTGTGTGGTATTTTCCACGGCTCCAAGTGGGGTTGGCAGGGAGGCAGTGGGTCTGCCTGGCCAGGGGGTCCAGAGTCGCGTCAGGCAGAGCTGCTCACTGCCACGACCTCCTCGGCAAATCCCTGGCTCTCGGGGACTGCGTTCTCGCTGCTGCCCCTCAGAGCAGCTCCACCGGTTGCTCGCTAGAGAGAGGATGACTGATGCTGCGGAGCAAAGGTGCGAGCTCCCAGCGAGGATGTGAGGGATTCGGTTCACGTGTCGTGTTTGAGTCGGGCAGACCAGGAGCTGCAGCCACGCTGTTTGAGCGAACTCTGTCATCTCGGACTGAGAGCGAGCTGCTCTTCTCCATGGGGCACGGGCTTATGGATAGATGTTTTTTATGATCCACATAGAACCAATTTTGTAAAGGAGAATTTTATCCCTCGGATATTTAGTATGAAGAAATCCAATTTTACCTGTTTGTGGTCAATATAATACAGCGCTAGGTCCAGCGTAAGTCCAAGCTTAGTGCCTTTTATTTCTGTCCTTTTAATTAAAACGTAAATCAACTAAGCCAGCAAGGAGGGACAGGATCTTAAATTACCTTTGAGAAGGGAGTGGATAATGAGCGAGGCAGAGGGCTGTAGGTAAGTTATCAGTCCATGAGTTGGTCTGACGGTAGCAGCTCGGGGTTTGTTGGCCGGAGGGCGAGGACCGACGGCATCGGTGCTGTGCGTGGAGCAAGACCTGCGGCTGCTGTGGCCAGCGAGGGGCTCAAAGAAGGGTCCCATCCCGCAGGCAGAGGACAGTACTTGCTCAGGGATGTGAGACTTCTTACTGTTGTTGTCCTTATTTTCTTATATTCCTTATTCCCGTTACTCCTTTCCCACTGCTCGGTGTGAAGTTCTGGTCCATGTCCTGATGCATTTCTGTGTCTTTCGAAGTAAGCCGTGCCCACAACTTCCCGCGCTCTCCTCACTGCGTTTCTTTCCAAATGATAGCTGCTCCTTCAGCGGACACTTTCGTGTCTCTCATTGTGGCATTTGCAAGTTAAAATGATCTTTTAGAACGGTTATTTAACAGGGAATTTCCAAGGCGCTGCTTAAAGTAGAATCTCACCAACTGGGCAGCCGGGGGAAGACAAATGGGGTTTTGTCTTCTACGCTGGTGGAGCTGATTAGCGTTTTTGTCATCACGGAAGACCCCCGGGGCTCAGACTGACGGTGGCTTGGTGGTTTTGTATTCTGCTCCTCTGCACTTCCACATTCCTCCAGCGGTTATTACCGTGAGCAAGAGAGGAGAATATTAAACATCAGTAAATGAGTCAGGTCACATATGGAGTGTTCAACACACGGTGGTTTCTTTTACAGTAAGCCTTGTTATTATATAAAATAAAAGTATATACTCTGTCCAGCTTCCCAGATTTCCCCGTATGGTTGGAAGGGAGGCAAAGATCAATCATTGATAAAGATAGCCCATGGCAGTGGGTAGATGAGGCTGTCAAGTCGAGTGAGAAGGCAATAAAGCACACAAAAATATGAAAATATTTTGATTCTTAGAGGCTTCTACTTATAATCTTTGATTTCTGCAGCCTGAGGCTTCCAGTTCCTCCGCAACCTGAAGAGGTCTTGGACCTTGTGTGCACTTTTTAATGCCACATATTCATTTGCAGAAAACAGGTGGTGGTGGGGAATTCTCCTTTCTGTGCCAGGCACCAGAGGGGGAAAGGCTTATAGGAAGAAAGGAACTCAAAATGAAATTATTGATTAAGTAGGCAATAAAACTAACTCGAATATTTAATGATATTTGATTCCTGAGGATTGTATTCATATATAGTTTCTAAAATTTTGGTCAGTTGTTATCTGGGATTTGTGGAACCTGCTCGCGTGGCGCTGAACAGCACGTCCAGCAAGTGCTGTATAAAAGAGAAGTTCCTGTGTTCTCTTTCTGTGAATTTCAGGAGTCTCAGGGAGAGCTAGGGAGCAAACATCCAAAATTATGTGTGTGGAGGGTCTGTGTGTAGTATACTACATGTTTCATTTCTTATCTGACTAATAGAGGACTGAGAAAGAGCCCAGCAAATAACGCTGACGATGTGGCAGATGAAGCATAGCATGTCTTCCCAGAAACATGGGTTTTACAGAGTGAGTCAGAAGGAGCATTTTTCCTAGGGAATGGTGGTGTCTGTCTCTTAATTTCCAGCCCCCGGTGACCGTGAGTCAGTGCGGCTTGTGGAAGAGCTGGAATTAAAAAGGCGCAGTGCACCGGTCAGAAGTTACCATGTGGGACCCCAGCTCCTGGGTCTTGGCTTCTTCCTGTGAGAGCATGTGGTTTGACCCCAAAACCATCAGTCCCTGGCCTTTGGGGACCAAAGCTGGTGTTTCTTTGGGTGCTGCGGGATGCCCTTTGGTCCAAGCACTGATCTGAGACCCGACATTGAGCTCAACTCGTGTAAGAGGGTCGGTGGAGGGAAAAAAGACGATTGCTTGGAAAAGGAGCTTGCTCTGTTTTTACAGTATCTGGGGAATAACAGAACTGCTCACCAACTTAGAGCCTGGGAAGAGAGGCACAGATCTTGAAATAGCTAAAGGTCTGTTTCTTACTTTTTTCTTTTTTTTTAAAAAGCTTTGCATTTGGTAAAGGGAAAATAACCTGTGTCTGGAGCACTCAGAATACCATTTGTACATTACTTTGTCTTTTTCAAGTAGAAAATATTGCAGACATGCCACCAGATATTAAGTTGGAGTTTTATTTAATAAGAGTAAATAAGATCGCCAGGTCACAGAGCATTAGCTTTAGTGCCAGCATGGGCGCCGTGAAGTTGATCGTGGGTTCCAAGATATAATTCATTCAGAAATTACACTGCACCTTGATAAAGCAGATCTTCCAATCAGTTTGCCTTTAACAGCTCATCTAGAGGTAATTCAGAATGTGCTTTTCAGATTAGATTATGGTAATTCTATGAGTAGTACTGCAAAGACAAGTCTGGGGTAATGCCATGATCTTTCATTTTCCAGTTTTAGCTCCACTGCAAACAAACTGGGAATATCATTACTCTTATGTGCTGTTGCGTGGTTTGAGGTCTGACTTTTTGGGTGGCTGGAGAGAGAAGAGGGAGGTTATGGATGCACCAGCCCTGGTGAAGCACAGCAGGCTTGGTGCTGCAGGATGTCCCACCATCCCACCCAGCCCTCCCACGAGGCCCCTCCTGTCCACAGGGATGGCCAGGAGGAGCGGTGTGGCCTCCAACAAGATCAGCGTACGGATTTATTGGTGCAGTTTTGCTTCCCTCCAAGGTCTTCATTGGCCAAGTTTCAAGGCTGGTCACTTGTGTAGTGTAGACTCACATGGTACCAGCCAACAAAATAGGTTTGAGCAAGGAAAGCCACGTATGTCAGCTTGAAATGGCTGCAACGCAGTTCGAGGTCATTCCGGGTCAAAGGCATTACCTGTTGTGATTTTAAGGTGTCCTTCCATCATTACCTTAAAATTTGCAGATTGCTGGAGAATGGTAATAAGGTGTTTGTCTAAAAACACCTGCTGTTCCCAGCCAGGCTGTTTGCGAGGTTTAGAGAGTGACGAGAGGAATCTGTAGCAGCACAGTTTATCACCCGCAGACAGATTCTTGGATGCCCTCTCGGGTACCCAGATGTTGAGGGCTGCATCTCTGAAGTTCGCAATACAAACACCCAGGGTTTGTCTTCTGTCTGTTTTGTTTTGTTTTTCTTTAAAATCCCAAAGGGATTCAAAATTAAACCTCAGCTAAGCTGAAAGGAGAGTCACAAGTGCAGGCGCCATGTGAAATACAGGTTTTATTTAAACATTTTCTTCCAATGAGTTATTGAACCAATTTATTTGCCTAAGCTATGGAATAGTTGGTAGTGGAGATGTAAATAATAAATGGCCAATCCCTGCTAGTCTGGTACAAAGAAAATCTTATTTTGGGGACCTCTTGCCTTGCTGTAGTTGATTTATGGGCTCCTTTCTAGCTCCTGGTGGCCTGTCCTGAAGACAGAACATGGTGCAAGCAATGGTGTAATTCGCACCAAGAGCCTGCGGCTTCTGTCAGCCTCAGCAGTCCCCTGCTCCTCCTGACCATCTGTCCTCTTCTCACCTCCGCTGAGGTTTGGGAAGCAGCAAGGACAAACGGCCAGGAATTTGGGGAGACAAAACTCAAAGCTGAATTGTTACTTTACAAGTCCCCTGTTTATTGCACAGCGCTTAAGTGGTGCTGCTTGTACTTTAAAATGAAACAGTGCATCAAGGAGTTTGCTTCAAGTGAAATCTAAACCAAAATAAAAAAAATAGCAAATTTTCTCATGCCCGGTTGTCAAAAAATTTTGAACGAACAAACCAATTCTAACATTTTCTAAATTAAGTCCATAGCATGTTTTCTAAGAATTGGTGTTTAAAACCAAATAAGTTTTCACCAATGGCAAAAAAAAATTGCTTCTGTAACATGCCCAGCGGTGAAATGACTGCTTGAAGGAAAGAACGCTGGCAGAATTTTTCTCGTTAATTGGAGAAGGTCTTTGGGCTGTATAAGCTGTTGTGTGGTTAACTAATTTTCTTTAAACTGAAGGGAAAAGCAAAGCAGAGAATGTATTTTCCCTGGTGAGCTGATATTTCTGGTTGTTTATGAGCTCCTGCATATTGTCACTTTTGAAAAGCAAAACAGGAGGAATATATGCAAAAGAACATAGATCATCTGGATGTGTAAACTGAATTTTACACATAACCTAAAAATAGCTATAACCCAGTGTAGAAAGTGGCATGTTTACTAGAGCTGAATGAACTATTCCAGAAAAACACACGCCATCCTTTAGCTCTTTCTCTTCCTTGCTCTTCACTACTCCCTCCCTGGGGTATTTACCCTCGGTGCCGCGGCTGCACGAGGCGAGGTTCTCATGGCGAATAAATGTGAGGGAGGTTTTTTTAATTTCCCCAGGTGCCAGCCAAGATTAGAATTGGAAATAAGTGAACAATATGAGAAAAAACTCTCGCAGTGTTTATCCCAGCTAAAAGCATTGTTCGTTCTCCGTCCTCTTGCCAGAACCCAGTAAATAGCTGTCCCAGTATGTTGTCCCCGTAGCTGCCCCGTTCATCCTCACTCTCTTTGAACAGATGGTGTCTGGCATTGAACTGTGTCCAGGAATGTGAACCTGCTTAAAAAAACGGATGAGAAATAGTTATCCTTGGATGCAGCGTCTGTACGGGTAACATCACTGTGGGTCGTGCTCCCTGAGCTGGGCCGGGTGATGAAAAGCAGAGCGCTCCCATCCCTCTGATATCTTAACGTGCTTTTGAAGTCTCTTACTTTTATCACTTTAGGAATAAGATCTGAGCGTTTCGAGGTCGTTAAGAGAGGTGACAGGGCCACAGCAGCCGCCTTGATCTTTTTCTTGAGATGCTGGTCTTGGACAGTGGGAAAAGAAGCTAAGATCTGGTGGTCTTGCTAGGGACTTAACACCTGTATCATGTCTTTTCAGGGTTGGTAGAACAAAGAAATATTTAGGAGTTGAATAGTGGAGCTGCATGTACCAGATACACGTGCCGCACTCCCACGTAGTACAGAATTTGCAAGGTTCGTTTGCTGTGACCAGCGCTGAAGTACCATCCGTACATCCTACTGCTACCTCTGAGAGAACTTAGCCACGTTACTCTGAATTCTGCTCGCAAGGTAGCAAGAAATTCATTCGGATAAGATTTAATTTCAATAATGACCACTGAATAATTTATTCACCTAATTTACAAATATTTTTATGGAAAACACTTGAGGTTTTAATTATGCCCTCAGTAAATGATTTTTGCGTGTCAGTGATTACAAGTTTAATGAAAATCCGTGTATTTCTGAATGTTTTGTTCACATTTGGGAGCTATTTCCACTCTTCAGGCACCTGCGGAGCTGGCTGTGCTACGGCCGCTGGGAGAGCGAAGCGGGGACCCCCTGCCCGCTCCCCTGCCCCGCTCTGCCCGGGGAGCCCGGAGCCGGGTACTCCATCTCCTGCAAACGCTTCTGTCTAACTACAGATTGCCGTGGCTGGTACAGTCTCGCCCCTGATCAATAATGAGGAAGAAAAAAGCTTTGTAGGAGGGCTTAGAAGCAATGCAGGTGATCCTGCTGGAGGTAGCCTGCACTCTGGTTTTCCAACATAGAAATCAAAGCGAAGTTTCAGTGACGTAAGTCCCCTGTCTTCAAGAGACTACTCCAAGATTATCTTTGCAATTTGTTCTGTCACTTACAATACACCTTAGCAGGTAGAGACATTATTTAAATGCGCAGTAATCTCTACCATTCAGAGTGGGGAAATAAAACCCATTTGTTTGAATCTGCAGAGAACACATATTAGATAGAAATCAAATCCAAATATAATTGCACAGACAGAGCATCCCAGGCAGAATCCAAGCCGTTAGCGAGCTATAGAAGGAATTCCTTCACCCCGCAAGTGGAAAACTCTTCAACTCTCTGACCAAATGTCTCTGCTTTTCCCTGCCCCTTCGTTAGGTGGGCTTCGTTTGCCAGCCCGAGGGGTCAATGCGGTGCTCCGGAGCTGGTCAGCAGCCTCTCGGGCCTCGTGTTTTGTGTCAGGAACTGCCACAGACCTTTTTCTGGCTCTTTTTGTTGATCTTTAGGATGAAGGCACAATTTACATCTGAATTGTATTCCTTGCTCCTTTCCATAGCATCCACTTTCTTCTTTCTCTTGTCTTCCGTGCAAGAGTAGAGCTGGATTTGAGATGCGTCGTGCCCGTGTTGCATTGATTCTAGATTTTCATTTCGATATATAATAAAGTACCCACAGCTTGTCCCAGTTTCTTGCCCTTCTATATGCTAATAATAGGAGTTACATTATGTAGAAGGTGAGAAAATAAACAATTAAGAAAAACAATTAAATTAATTCCTGTCTCAATGTTATATATTAAGAGAACAGTTCAGGGTAACAAATGTACATAAATTTGAAATTTTGATTAAATAATAATGTTTATAGCAACAGTAAAGAAAAATATGGGAGTGAGGGAATTAAAGTGACCTTGAATCCAGGTACATTATTACTGTATAGATACTGTTTGACTTTAATTTTTATTAATGTAGATAATGGCTTACATGGGCCTTATGGCTGCATTACTAGTGCTCTAAAATTTAATTAGATTTTTAGAGCAGCCGTTAATGTCTTCTCTAGGCTTGTCTAATTCAGTGGCAATGCCAGAAAACTTAATCCATTTCATTAGACTTCGAAAAGAAGCTGAAACAAGGTATTTTGTCTACAACACTACCTTGAATTCCTGAGCCTTTGTCATAAACAAACAAGTGCAGTCACAACTAGTTGTTATGCTTGCAACCCAGGTTATAGATAATGTGCTAAACTACAGAGAGAAAAATGCAAAAAATATTTCTGGACATATTTTAAAAAGTTTTTAGGGTTAGTATTTTTGTTTCTCCTTTTGTTAGACCAAAGGCTTGGAGGCAGTTACAATCGCTTGACAGAAGCCCTTTTCTAAGGTGAACACAAGGCAGGGGTACATCTATCCCCACCTCTCCTCACCAGCTTGATGGTCATCTGCTGTATGCCTGGTGTATGCACGTGTCACTGCAGGAATGTAGATGACACTGGTTTATTTTCATTACAAAAGGACGGAGTAGTGATGTTTTTTACTGTCCTGTCTGTCAAAAAATATAAATAAATAGAAGCGCATCAGGATCTGTATATTTTAACCAATTTCTGAAGAAGCAGCTGTGGTGGTACTGGAAAAGAAGTATTAGAGTTGATCCAATTACAGGCAATGAAACAAATCTCAGTCAAAAATTTTATAGATAATATCTCAGACTAATTTAGTTCAGATGAAGCAGGGTCAAACAATAAAGATGTAAAGCTAGTGCCAGGGATGTCTGCTTTGTATCAGATGTGTACAAGAGGCTAACCAGAATAAGCTGCAAATGGATATTTGGCACACTGGTGGTGTTTTTCCAGGATATCTGTGTAAAATATGCATTTATTTTTTTTTTTCAGTGACAAGTTATGGGGTGACATGTATAGTTTGTGCTGTACGAAGGGCCAGTGAAGTGCACGCTTTGGCATTGTTTAAACTGGATTTAGTTTATGACCTTGGCTACACTCACTGGAATTGAGAGCGGTTCTTCCTTCTCCTGACCGTGCTTGCTGCTCTCCGAGATAACAGTATGCATGGAGAAGCTATAGAAAATAATTTTAAGTGTATGAGGTGTTTTGTTCGAAGTTTGGTCCCCATCGGTGTGTGTGCAACTTCCCCTGTTTTCAGCAGTTCGGCAGAAATTTGTCTGTTCGCTGTCACCCAGAGCTAAGCGAGTGATGTTCACTGACTTCTTAATTCAATCAGTTCTTTAATTATCTGTGAACAGACTTCTGAAGTCTTCCCTAAATAAATATGACTAGCTTTTGGCCTGTAAATTGTCCTTGCTTATGTTAGAAACTTAAGAGATGGATGGTTAGTTTTCACTGGATGTACGGATCAATCCAGGATCACTTTCTTTTAACTCTTCTTTGATTAGAGGAGCACAGCTTTCAGAACAAAACTTCTTGCTAGTGGGACGCGACTTAGGAGGTGTTTGAAGGATTTGAGGTAAGGACAGATGCAGAACAGTCTGAAAACATGTTTAGGGGAAGAGTGAGGATGATCAAAAATCTGATTATCTGCTGGGTAGACGAGAGGTACCTGGTCCAGGCTGAGCTTCAGTGGTAAGGTAAAACCCATGGTTTCTCGGTGCATGGTCTTTGTTAGGAGGAGATTTGGAAAGGTTTGGTGCGGTTACTTTTTCTCGTATGCCTGCTACTGAGGAAAATGAACGTGCATTTTCCTTGCTTGGTAAATGGTGAGCTCCGTTATTCGTCGTGTCGCAGTGATGACCGAGAGTAGATATTAACATTGCAGAGTAGGGATGTTGACGGATGGAAGGATCAGATATGTTGGTTAAAGAAATTATAATGATAAATGACAGTGACCTAATTTAAGAAACAATCTTCTAGCACAGAATAATTCACTAATTTGTAATTATATGATTAACTCACCAAGAACACCATCAATCGCGTCAGAATCATCAAACAGTACAACAAACAGCTGCCGAGTTTGCAGTAGCGCCTTGAGTGCTGTGCAACGACTCTTGTGCCTCCGCTGACCTCTGCGCAGGTATCCAGTGTTGGGAACTAAGGTGAAAATTCAGAGGGCAACAGTTCCATTAATTTATACCAATGTTAACTAGCAAATAGGCGAGGGAAGTGAGTCTGGCATGTGAGAAATTATCTGTGAGCTTTGAAGGAGAAAGATGACGGACACGTTTGCTGAAGGGTTCCATGTGGCGTGGGGCTGGTGCTCGAGAGGAGCCGGGGACCCGAGAAACCCCGGGGCAGCTGAGATGGCGGCGTGCTGCTGCTTAGTCTGCCTTTTTATGTCACGGACTCTGAGAAATGAAAATAAACAAGAAAAAAATAGGCATTTCCCTATTAGAAACTTTCTTCTTGTAGCAATACTGCTTTTAAAGAACTAACAAAACCTGGAGTGCTAAACTGTGGTCAAAATCTGTTAGTGCCGTAGATCTATGAACTGTTTAGAAGTAGAAAGGCTAATAGTTTCAAGTCCATTTTATGGGTATGGAAAAACAGTGGGTACATAGCTAAATATGAGCTGCATTACATGGGTTGGCAGTCGCAGAGACAGAAGCAAAACTCATGGATAGATGCCGTGCAAACGAGACCGTGATGCGACTGAGGATCTGCAGGAGACAGTTCAGCGAGGTGGGCTGGTGTCCTGCGTTTCGTTGTGCCAAGTGGCTGGAGCGGGGCTGGTGGTTCAGGAAATGACACGACAACTATTTGTTAGCCAGGAAAAATCCGCATCCAGCAAGAACCATTATTCAGTCGGCATTATTGATTTCACTTAAGGCCACAGCAACTTGTTTCATGAGTAGTTCTGGCGTCGTTCCACGTGAAGGCTGACTTGCCAAGGAATTCGTTATTAAAACAAATGTGTATCAACCAGCCGAAATATCCAAAGTGTTGTGGGAGATGTGAAACAGAAGTCCTGTGTTTATTTGGACATGAATGCAGCAGTATGGGAGCTGCCACTGCTTACTTAGGGATCGACAGATTCAGTGAAAGTAATATTTAAAGCACATCTCCAGCACTTGTAAAATTGTGAGTCTGTCCGATACCTCTGTCTTTAGGTACTTACAAACTTTTTTTTTTGTGTGTGCCATCCCCATTTCAGTCTGAAAAACTTCAGTGCAAATGGATTCAGGTCTTTACGTTGCTTCAGAGTAAGCCCCGTCCATAGAAGTGATCCACCACTTCTGGAGAGCTTCGCTCGCCCCGGAGGGACTCTCCTGCATTTCAGATGTAAATAATAATTTTTAATTCAAAGAAATCTGCTCTGTAGTTGGTAGAATTTCTAAAAACATGGTTAATTCTAAAAAGCTTTTCTATTTGATATTTAATAGAGTTGAGTTAATAATTCATAATTTAATGTATCTGATTAATTTTGCCTCTTTTTCTCGGAATGTCTTCAAAGCACATAACAATTATCTCAAATGTACTTATTCAAAATGACTCAGTGGCCTCGCTTTCTAGATCACTTCTTCTTGATTCAATTTTTCACAGCAGTGCACAGTTTCTATTGGTTATCATTCATTATTTCTCTTTGCTAATTGAGTAATCATAAATCCAGTAAAAAAAAAAAATCAAAAAAACCCCAAACAACCCCATGGCAGGAATGTATGCTGAAAATGTATTTAAAATCCCTTTCTGCAAAGTGTCAATGGCCCCAGGAGGTGGTGGAGGTGGCCCCACCCCGCGCAGCATTTCACACCGTCCCTCGCCCACTTCCAAGCCCAGAGCTTTGCGTGGACTTTGGCGGGGACTCTGCTCGAGCTGGAAGCGGAATTTGCCTTCAGCGGATCCAAAAGTAAGCGACGATCTGGTTCAGGAGGGATGCTTGGTTATTTCACTCCCCCAAATGGCTTTATTTTTCCTCCGTTAGGGCCCACAGCTCTTCAAATTTGTAGAAGATTGTTCACTATAAGTCTTCAAATCCTAACACTTCTAGACCTAAATAACGTGGTTTATGGCGCGGTGCAACTGGTTCTATTGTTGTTATTCCCATTTCTTGGGACAATTCAATTCCTTCCTTAAATTGACTTTTACACTTTTTTACCTTGCTCTAGCATTTTCATTCCAAGGCTGCCTCTGTACCCAAAGCCTTCTGCACCCTCTGCCATTCACTCTTTCTCCCCCCTGTCCCTGCTGCCAGGCATGGGGACAGCACTCTGCCACCATTCAAGCCCTGAAGATGCTTTCAGACGTGAGGAGCCCTTAGAACTCATTAAGTGTGTCTCTAACCCACAAGTCCTCTGTGTTTCATCAGGGAAAATTTAGAGTGTTAGACTGCACTTACTCTGGAACCTGAGCCCAATTCAAGGACCGTTCAAACACTTAAATATCTTGCTCAGTCTTCCGTCAGCTCTCGAACTGGTGGAGGGTTGGACTAGATGACCCACAGAGGTCCCTTCCAACCCCTACCATTCTGTCATTCTGTGATTCTGTGTGTGAACTGGACTGGAAACCTGCGAGGATTTGCGTTACCAAGCACATTCATTTCTCGGGGGGAATTTAGCCTTCCTCCTGCACGCAGTGGGGATGAGGGACAGCACGAACGCTAGCGAGGCTCGAAGGGACTCACCACCGGAGCAGAGCGGGCTGTTTTGTCTTTGCTTAAGGTCAGAGGCAAATGAGTTTATAAAGTGTGGGATAAGCTACCGTGTTCAGGAGCTGCAAACTTCAGGGCAGGGTCCCTGACCATCGTCCCTTACTGCCTTGGAAACAGGGTGCCTCCGGCCGAGGAGGACCCAGTGTTCTTTGAAGAAAAACAAGTGATGAAATCATGTTGTCCTGGGAATTGATAGTGCTTTGTTACCCAAGTGATGATCTAACCACACAAATTGTATAAAGATAATTAACCTAAGCTAGCAGATGCACTGAGATGTCCAGTGCCCTTAATATCAAGAATTTGATTTACATAATGTATTGCTAAGTGCAGATGTTTATTAAAATAAAGTTCAGGAGAAGGATAGTGGAGTTACACAAGAGCTGAGCTGGCCAACAGTCTAACAGTGCATGTGTCTCATTATAGGGAGATTTTTCCTTTTATTTCAGTATGCTATTTATTTTACAATTTAAAAATAAAATGAAAAAACCCCCTTAATAGTCAAATAGATGGCCTTAATGTGATGGTTTCATTAAAACTAAGGATTTTATTTGGCCGTTATGTTTCTTCCATTCTTACTAGCAGTCTGTGGTGGTCATTTGTGGTGGCCATGCTAGCACACCAAAGCAGTTTGTTAATGAATTTTCCACAAATTAATTTTCTTCATTAAAAACAGCATCGATGAACATGAGCAATTATTTTATGTGGACTAGGAATAAAAGAAAGCATAATAACTTTCTTGACTTGATTTTGTAGAATTAACAGTACTTCTCTTTTGGCCTTTTTTCATTAGAGGCTCTACTAAATGATTGCAAATAAAGTAATAGGGACTAGCATGAATTGCTGGATACAGCTAATGATGCCTTGTTTTAGGCTATTGACTTACCCTAATGTATTTCCAGATGTCACTGAATTTTACTGCATTAGATCTATTGATAGCTTTAGGTGGCTTTTTTTCCTGGTTCTTCATAGTCACATTTAAATAACCTTTTTCTAAAGGAAGCCTTTTTTTCCAGCTGAAGCAACTAAGAGGTATCAGCATCAAATCTGATAAATGGATGCCCCATGGTTAAGAAAATTACATAGGCTTAATACCTAAGGCAAGTGAGCTGCAATCTCAGCAAAAGAATCTACAAGGAGCAAGATTATCATTCAAGGAAAAAGGGGTATTAACACTTTCCTCGTAACTCTAATGGGAGGGAATCATCTTCAGCATCTTCATGTGTTTATGGAGGTTTAAAAAGCCATGCTAGATAACTTTCGATGTAGATTTTTAGTAATATGTTTGTTTAAATTAATACAAGTCAAACCTCATTAGTCTATGTAGCTTTAACAGAAAATTTGGATAGTGAAAGTACTCACATTTACATGGTTTTGGGTATTAATTTCAAGTGTGATTTCCATACGTATGCAACCCCTTCTCAAGGCACCCTCATACTGCGTTTGCCATGTCATCAAGGCCATGTTGTCATTTTCAAGTACAAAATAAGAAATAATTTGTGACGTTTTCACCACTGCATCTACGTGAGCTTCCAAAGCGGGTGGTTTGTGTGGTGCCTGCAGTTGCTCCATACATGCTTGCGTGCATGGTAGATCTCCTATACTGGGTCTAGGGAACAGGTAGAAGTGACAAAACATTTGGAAGAGCAGCCCAGGCCAGCACTTGTCTGCCTTTTTTAGGTGATTTGGGTCTGATAATGTGTGCTTGATCTCATAAACACACACCTCCCCTTACCACTTGGCTGTGTTTTGTGTCGGCGCATGGTGGGATGGAGGAGCACCATGTGGACCTTGAGTACTGTCCCCGTGGCCCTGGCCGCCGCTGCCCACAGTCTTGGGGGTCCATGCTTTGGGTGCGTTGAGTCCTGCACTCAGTGCTGTTTGCTTTTGGCGTTTCAGCTGCTCTCAAGGCTGATGTTAGCATGCTGTGTTTTTTTAAGGCAATATTTTCTTCAATGCATGGAAAATATCAGGAATTCTGTTCAGTGGTGGCACCTGTTTGTATGTACACTGTTTTTTTGCGTATCTGTTGGTTGTTTGGAGAGCAGACATGGACATGGTCTGAGAGCCGCCGTGCAGCCTTTCCCCAAGGGCTGCAGGGCTGCTGGCAGGGAGATGGAAAGTTAGAAGTGAATTTTCAAAGAGCTCTCGTGAGGGCGAGCAGGAGAAACAGTGCGATCTGCTGAGCCCTGGCACGGGCTCTCGGCCGTGCCTCTCCTTCAGAGAAATGCTGTCGTGGGTACGTACAGAACTGGGACAGCCGCTACATGCAGATATGGAAATCCTTGCTCTGCATGATTTTAAGGGATATAAGAAACCCAGTGAGGGATCGTAAACCTATTTTTGCATAAAACCTTACCACAGTAATCTCATGTGTAATTAGATTGTCCATTGAAGGATTTTTTTTTATTATTTTTATTTATTTTTAGACAGTCGTCTTTAGGAAATATTGTTCTCAAAAGGCAACGTTAGCTAAGGCACAATAACGTTAAACAGAAAATAAATTTTCCTTATTCACCTTGAGGGATTTTAGAAGTTACAAATTATAAAGCCAATAATAACTTCTATTTAAAAGACTTTTGACAGGACGAAAATGAAAAATGAGGAGAGAATGTTTCCGAAGAAACTTATTCCAACTCATTTTTATAAACGTGAGCAGAATAGAAGTTGTATACGGGTATGGCAGTCGAACACACCAATTTGTATAAAACAAAAATAGCACATTTTCTTTGCTAGCTGTTTCTGAACGCCAGGCTTTAAATACTCAGTCTTAACGCTAACAAAGGACTTCTGAAGACAATATGCTGAAAGAAATTCTCGCAACCCACGTAGCTCCCATCTGCTTTTGAGCAGCAGCACAGTCTGCATCAGACATTAATGACAATGAAAGATTTTTAACGGTGGGTGATGAGTGAGCATATTTTGGTCCAGTTTAGGCTGAAGCTATCGGTTAATTTGATTATTTCAAAATGCTAAAAATTTTGGCTTGCAAAAAGTAATATTTGCTTTGCAATTTTTTTTTTTTCATCTGAAGAAATTATTAGTGATACCTTCCCCTTCCTCATTTCCAGCAGAGCCAGGGTAAGTGGGATAAAGGGATTTAGAGTAAACAGTATAGGTTTAAGAGGCTAATTAAAATAATCCTACTGTAAACTTCCGCATGCTCTTTGGAGGTTGGAGTGTCTGGCTTTTTGTTGCAAAGTTTTATCATTTGAAAGTGCCTCAGTCCATCAGTTCAGACACTGTTACGGGCAAGGTCAAAAGCATCAAGTGTGCAAGTAGTCTGTAATTGGCTGCCTGCAGAAAACAGCAGGGAATTCAATCTATTACACGCACTTCGACGCACGAAACCAGCGCTCCACGAAGCCATCGGGGCATGGAAAGGGCTTGCTAATCTCTCTCCAGTAATTATTTCAGGTGTGCCACGCTCCTATCAAAGGGTGCATTCGTCACTCCATGAACTTAAATGTTCCTAGTGATTTCTTTTTATCCTATTAATAAAGCACATTTTGATATTCAGAGACTTTGTGACGTTGAGTATATTTAAGGAACATCTCAAAATTAGTTATTCTGATAATCAGTAATGTTCTTGGGAACCAGGGATAATTCTAGCGAGCAAAAGTAGCCTGAAATCTGTCAATCCTCGTGTTCAAATGAGTGGGTTCTTACGGTGTCTGTGGAAGCAGGGGAATAAAGTCGTGAACATCTGGAAGCCCAGAGTTTGAAGGCAGTTGAAATTCATGTTATTTGAAATAAGAACTTGATGTCTCTGTATTAATAGAAAGTGATTATTTCACACAAACTTAAATGCAAGAGAATTCAGATTTTGGAGTGTAAGGAAATGAAGAAAGCCAAAGCATAATGTTATAATCTAAAGTAGTTGGTAACTATTGATTTTTACTTGTTTGAAAAATGGTGTGCTGGCTGCTTCCTTCTGCTCTTGGCCTTCAGCATGAACGGGGGTCCTAGGTCTTCTCGCCTCTGTGCCCTCTGGGTGTTCTACTTGTACATACAGCACACGCTTTCTGTGCCTCTGGCCCCTGAACGTCACCAGCCGTTGGCAGGGATGAGAGCTAAAGTGACAGTGGCCGTTTCCAGGTCCTTTCATCCAGCCGTAATCTTCCTTAAGTGCTCGATCACTAAGACAATGCTAAATATGCTTAGTACATCACAAAATATTCAGTTCTTGTTTCTGTTCTCATTGCTGTTACTGTTGCATGACTGCAGATGAGTAGTTTGACATCTATTATTTTGAAGCGTTGGTCACGTGATTTTTTAATAGCTATTATATATTAATGAGAGGCAGCACATTGTTTCATGTTACGCAGTTTAGCAATGGTCAATTTTACGTTTATAAAAAGGATTTGTTTGTTATACTGACAAAATCTGTTTCCCTATTGCTTGGGTCACTTCTGTGTGTTTTTCTTTTTTTTTTTTTTTTTCTTTTTCCTTTCTTTCTTTCTTCTGTTTTGTCCCCTCTATAAGAATTATAGCTGACCAGGAGAGGAACTGTCTTTCCCTCTTATGTTCACGCTTTGCCTAGCATGCCTTGTTAATGACTGGACTCCGTGAATACTGTGCAAATAGAAGCAATAATTGAGCTATTTCAAACGTGCATGAAAACGTAAAGCTTCATTTCCCACCTCAGTTATTCAGCTAAGGTAAAGATGGGCACCCATCCGTGGATTTCGCTCATCACCAATATGGAGCATTGTGCTTTACCGCTGCTGGTGCAATGACCATATTGTTTCAGAACCAAAGACAAACCAAACTAATTATTCCATAAATGTTTCTTCAATTGTATTCTTTTATCCCTAGCTCTGATGTATTTAACACATCTTAGGAAAAAATTGGACTAGGTGCCAGTCGTTATCATGTAATCCAAATGGACCTGCAGATGTCTTGATAACCCAGAACAGGTTTGATGGTTGAACCTTCACCTGTCTTTAATAGTCTCATTCAGTCTTAATCAGCTCCTGTTAAAGTGGTATTCTGCCTGTGAATTGCAACTTTTGTGCTGGCCTTAGTGCCAGTGGGAAGAAGCTCGTGAAGGACTCGGTGGCTTCACAACAGCTCTGTTGTCCTGCGGAAGGTGTCGGGGCTGGCTCGTCCATCTCCCCGGTCGTACAGCTCTGGAGCTGGAATAACGCTCCTTCTCCTCTTTGTTTCTCATCAAGGAGATAACACATCAAAGCATCACCTGATGTTAATCATAACAAACCAGCTAATCCTAATTAACAGTCACAAACAATTTCCAGCAACCAGCCAGTGCTGCTTTGAAATTTAGTCTGAAGTGACTAAATTTAGTAGGAGAGATTCAGATAAATCTGATAGGCAGCACAGATCGACCTGGGCAAAAGGTCCCTGCAATTATTTCTCGGTGCTGTCTCCTGTGTTATTTAGTAGTACTTTCTCGTAACTCTCACACCAGAGCCACACGTGTTTCCTCTTCCTAACCTACCGAGGGACGTCGTGCCCAGCGCGGATTCGGGGCCAGAGCAGAGCGTTGCCCTGCCCCGCGCCGCTCTGCAGCCTCGCCGCGCGCCGGAGCACAACCCGGGGTTTGCTTTGGGGTCTTTCATCTTCCATGTCTTTCTGCATTCCTTTGTTCTGTATTTTTATTCCTGTTACCAAGCAACTTTTTCAGTTTGCTTTAGTTTGGGTTTTTGGTTTGCTTTCCTTTTTTAAAGAAAAAAGAGATGTATTGTTCTGCCTTCCCCTTGCTTCTATGTTATCTTTCTTCCCATCTTCCTGTTACCGCTGATGGGCACCTTCCTGCTGTACCTATTATTTTTTGCTGACTGTTTTTATTTCTACTCAGCTCAGTCTGAAATATAGAATGGATCTCTTAATTTACTTTTAGGTAAAGAAATTATTTTTAAGTGACGTAAAGTGTCACATAGGTTGTAGAACTTGTTGCGTTAGACTTTATCCAAACAGTGGTCATCAGGTCTTAACGTTACTTCTTTTTCAAAAATTAATGCAACCTTTTCATGTTGCTTCTCTGGGTTTATATCGCAAACTTACTCTTCCGTGGTCGGCTTTTTCTTATTTCCTCTCATCAGCCTGTTCATATCCAGAGACGTTGCATTCAGCTTTATTAAATGCAGTCTTGTCACCTTAATTTAAATAATTGTAATCTTTTTGCTGCATGTAAAGCTTCATCTTTGTATTTGCTTTGTGTCAGCCTTAGTGATTACAATGTTACAATCACAGGTCAATAATTATCTTTTTCTAAAGTGGTGCCTGTTTTCATTTACAGAAAACTGCTTAAAATTTGTCCTTTATAGCGCTCTCCAAACTTATCCGTGGCGGTCTGCCGAGATCTTTGACATCTAAGCCTGACATTTTCTGTGATCTTCTTGTATTTTTTCTTGTCCTGTTGACATTGTTGGGATTTCATACTGCAGTTTCAGATATTATTGCTGTATTTGTAAGTCAATCGAATTATCTTTATATTCAGACTAGTCCTAAAATTCCCCAAATTTTCAAATTTTCTCCATCACAGGCATAAATTAATGGCTATATTTTTCTAATGTAATAGATTGTAAACAGGAAATCAGCCATAGTCTATTTATATGATGTAATCTATTCAGTGCTCTTACTCAGTTATTCTTTTTTTATTTTACTTTTTAGATAAGCTAGTAGTAGTTGATGGTGGAACTGGAATTACTGTTCTGAGATTGTCAGAGTCACATTCACCAGCTCCGTTGTCTGGAAGGTCTTCATGAGCTATGTTTAAATCTTTGCTGCATCTTTGAATTCTTCTTTTAGATATGCAGTACCAAATTACAAGATCTTTACACGCTGCAGCAACAAGAGACTAGGAGATGAATTGTGCTTCGTCCTTTGACTGGTGCTGTGTAACCATGCGGTTGTGATTCAGTGGGAGACGCGTTGGTCCCTCGGTTTACACCGGGTTTAACCGTGGTATCCAGAATCCAGGAAGGCTGGAGGGTGAGGGTCAGCCTGCTCTTAGCACGAGGGCTGGCAGCTCCCTGGATCTGTGCTCGCCATGTGCATCTGAACCCTTGGTCCAGGGCCACCACCAAGTCAGGCAGGTGGCAAGGGCGATGCAGTTCTCCATCTGGCCTCAAATCATCTGGTTTCTCTGTGTTGTCTGACATGTAATAAAACTATCATAAATTATTTGCAACATAGTATTAGCACGTGCTAAGTGTGGTTAATGTAGCATCGGTTCTGCTTGCTTTTGTAACTAATTGCTGCATTAACAGACTTCGCAATTATAGGAAGCGTGGTTAGATAAGTGGCAGTGGACAGGAAAAGATCTAGAGAAGCAATGTTTTATGAAGCTTTCTCAGCCTCCTCAAAGGGTTAATTCTCATTGTCTTCTGCATAACCGTAGATCATTGCTAATTCTTAGCTACCCACCAGCATTTAAATTAGAACTCTGCGGAGACTGCTTTTTTCCAAGTCTCTGAGCAGTCATTTGACAACCTGCGAAGTGGAAGATGAGCTCTGGTGGGGCTGGGAAGTAGGTGGTGTCTAAGGGTAAGTGCATTTGGAAAAAAAGCTGTGAAAATTCACAGCAAAAGCAGCCTGGAGATACCTGAAATATGCTACACTTAAGCTTTCTACTTGTATAGACAAGCTGGTGATCCTGGGATAGCACAGGGTTTTCAAATCCAGAGTCAAGAGGCTTAGGCCTGGGTCTGAGAACTGAGCAGTTCAAAGCCAAGCGGGTTATGGTCGACCTAAGCCTCCAACACGAACATACTTTCTTTTCATCTCCAAATAATGTTTCTAGCATTTGTGTGTAGCCTGGCTTCCTGTCGTCAGGCTTAAAGCACCGGTGCTTCCATAGGAAACCAGCTTGAAGGGGAAGAAGAGAATTTCAGCTTTGCTGCAGACAGTTGTGGGCAAAGTGAACGAGGCTCAAAATCTTTTATGTGTCGTTGGCTGTAAACAGAATATCCAGGCTAGGACAATTGAAAAATAGCTATATTTTATTTTATATCAAAAAGCGCTTCTAAGCAAAGTCTGTAAGTGGTACTGTGTGATTTCATGCTTTATTGTTCCTCAATCTGTTCAGTTTACAGGCAAAAAGGTATTTTTCATTCTCCTAGCTGCTAGCTTTGCCAACGCTACGTGAGCTCTGCAGCTCACGCTGTGATCTTTCTGGCTTCTGCATTTCCATCAGTAATAAAGAATCCGCAGGACAAATTCTTCTTAGTGACACCTGCGAAACCCCACGATCTTCCAGGATTTCACAGGCAAAACTGAGCGGGGAGCAGCAGCCCCTTTGAAAATCAAAAGGAGAGGAGCCTTCGGAGGAGAGCTGCACGCTGCAAAAGCATCCATTTAGACTTGTGCAAAGAGGAGTACGAGTTGAAAGGTGAAAGCATAATTAAGAAAACATGACAACGGGGAAAGTTTTCCGAGAGTGAGGTTTACAGAACCGTAGGATGTTATCTCAAGGAGGTGGCGACAGGTCTGTTGCCTGGATATTTTCAGTGAAAGGGTGGAAAGAAGATATAATTTGTCATAGCTGGAGAGAATTCAGGCATTTGGGGAACAGCGATTTGAAAAATGGTTATGGATTTACTATATTTTAAAGTCGATGAGGTTTTTTTTTTTTAAGTAGGATGACTTTGTTCCCCTTTCTTTGATATTTTCTTCCAGAACACAATACTCCAACATTCCTGTGACTCATCAGAAGTGCAGCATGATAAGAGATGGTAGGCCAGTTATTTCCATCTATCCCATTCCAGTCATTCAGCATAATTTGCCTAATGTGTCTTTTCCAGCTCTAATTTCTGCAGTTTTGCATAGATGCCATTAGGATGTCATCAGGGGAACGAAATGACTGCCAAGGTGCTGTGGCCATGGTGGCACGTATGAAATTAAAGTCTTGGGGTTCACACAGAGCAGGGAGCTGCTCTCACATCCTCACTGACGCGGTCAGTGGGGGGGAGCGGGAGATTTGGGGTGGGAAATGGGAAAGGAGGAGATGGATAGGCCTGGTCGGAGAGGAAGGATGGGGACTCCCAGCAGCAGGGAGGGTTGGGGGCTTGGTGAACCCCAGAGAGATCTGGGCACTGGCAGTGGTGAAGGAGTCGTAGAACAGGCTGGGTTGGAAGGGGCCTCCAAACATCATCCGGTCCCACCTTTCATGGGAAAGGGAGTCGAGATGAGATGACATTATCTAGCACCCGGTCCAACTGCATCTTGGTGCTATGATTCAGAGCATCTGTTTTTTTTCTACAAAGCAATATTCTGCAATTCAAACGTTTGTAATAGCTTCTATAATCAGGAGATGGTTTCAGAAGATTTTCTGGGATCTGAATTAGTTATTTCAGTAAGTATATATGTACCTATACGTATACATCCATACGTATTTTAAAAATTAATATAAGTTGATGATAGTAGCTTGTTCTGTCTATATTGGCCCTTTTTTATTTTTTTTTTTCTCGTGTTTGCAGTCTCTGCAAGCTGTGAACTTCTGCAAAACAGCACAAACAGTGAAGTTTTCAAAACAACACTGTTTTAAAACCAGAACCGTCCAGTCAGGGATCTGAAATGAAGGGTGCTGTGTCATGGGAGAAAAACGCCCTTACAAGTTAAACCGAACTTCAGATTAGGGTTTATTTAAGTTGTCTTTTTTGTGTGTGCATACTGCTGGGTGCATGTACTGCAGGGTGTGGCTGTGAATTTAGGAAAGGCCCCCGCTGCCCTCCCACCCCTCTGCTTCTGCTGCCCCGCACGGGAGATGCTTCCCAAAGCGCACCCATGGGGAGGGCATTGCGGAATCCCACATAAATGAGGAACAAACAAAAAAAATACCTGTTTGTGGCCATTTACAGGCCACCTGCCAAAGATGAAAAGGAACGTGGATGCAGTTACGGAAAATTCTTGCGGCATTTGGCAGCGTTTAAACCAGTTAAGCAGAACGCAGGTCGACAATCGTTGCTCTAATATCCTAGCGAGGGTTTTTTTTGGTGGATATTTTATCTAGCACAAACAAAGTTATAATTCTCTAAGGGGACTCAAAATACTCCAAGCATCTTAAATTTACAGACACTGGAATTAAACCTGGTAGTATTCTGAGAAAGCGGATAAATCAATTTTTCAAAAGTAGAAACAAAGTCACAGGGAGTTCTAACCTCTCAAAACCATGGATTACATTACTTTGGAACCCAAGGCTGTGACATCTTTTACTGTCTTCTGAGAAGCAACTCCTATAATGAAGTGATTACAAGGATGTTACAGCAAAAATACTGCAAAACATGAAATGGCATTATCGCCTGTAAGATCTTACCAGGGGGCTCATTCTGCCACACGGTCATCTTTGTAATGCTGTCAGGGATTGCGCAATTCAACTAGTTATTCTTGAAATTAAGAAAAAAAAATACTTTTAAGCTTTAAAAACTAAATATCTCTGATGTCTGCCAGCATTTGCATGGCTGAAATTTCAATGGAAGGTGCATTTGAGAGCTTGTGCCGATAGACTGCCTGCCCTAACTGTACTGTCCATCCTTTTTTTTCCAAAATCTGAAGCAGAAACAGAGGGCAGGTTTTCCGTTTTAGGATTGAGAGCTGCCTTCCCTCCCGTTCAGGTTTCAGGCCAGACCCTTGGGCCCGACTCCTTTGCTGCTTCCCTCCTGGATTCCTCCTTCCCTGCTATCCCAAACATCGCTGTTTTGCAGTTGCTGCTGCAGCTCATTGCCCAGGCTTGAGGGCATCGCTTTGAAATATTTTGTATTTGGTTTATGTACCTTTTACGTACTTTTTTTTTTTTTTTTTTATAATCCTGCCATCCCTTGCATGGCTCCTGTCCGTTATAGCTGTGTGGAGGTCTCCAGTGCCTTCAGACACTTTAGGATTAAGAGCAGTAGATGAACCTACCTACAAGAGACTGTTGACCCGCTGATCCTCTCTACGACTTTTGTATGGCCATTTATCACAGCGGCTTGTATAGAATACCCTGATCCAGTTGATAAGGTTTTCATCCACCCTGAACACATTCCTTCGTTACAAGTCTCAACATGTGACAGTGCAAATCAGTGCCGTGATTAGTTTTGTACATGTCTCTCTATTGTGATCAATGGCAAACTGAAATGGATCCTATGAAAATATTTATAAATTGAAATCATGAGCTGCTATTTTTTTAAGCTATGTAAGAAATAAAATTTTTGAAGTGATCCATTGCCACGCCGTTGAGTGGTGACACGCTTGTCGGGCTCTTGTGCCTGGGAAACCTGCGCTTCCGATTACTTCGGTGCCGAGTTTCCGCCCTGCATGTCTAAAGGCTGTTGTGCAGGACGTGCAGCAATACATTTGATTAGCAGAATGGTATTTTAAAAGTGCCGCCCTTTAGCCACTGGAGGGGAAAAACTCAGAAATGAGAGAGACGTGCAAACCAGTATGAGGGATTTTTGCACAGTTACCTCTCTGTGGGCGTAAGGAGGACTCGTGTTTCCACATCTGCCGATCTGAGTTCTTTCGTGAGCTTTAAATTTCTCTAATAATATTTGGGGATGGGAGATCCATGAAGTGTCACGAGTGCTAGAACAGAGTTATCCAAATCATGAAGGCTGCTTCGCTCCATCTGCCGGCTGGACAGCCAAATTCTGTAATTCCTACTCAAAACTCATTGTCATCTAGGAAAGTTTGCAGGTATGAACACTCTGCAGGTTCTTGCTCTCCCACAACTAACCTCTGCCGTGACTCAAAGTCATGCTTCTCGGGAACCTTTCCTACCAGATGGAACAGAGGACAGATGAGGTAACACCAGATGCAGTGACAATGTCTCTGCAGGAATTCAGCTCTGTAGAACAGGCAGGGCTGGAAAGGATATAGGAGGCAGCTTCTGGCAGACAAGCAGAGGAAATTCTCGGCAGCCGAGACTGGCTGTAGAGGTAGGACAGGTTAGGTCTGTCTTCTGAAAATGATGTCGTCTCCTGTTATCCCACTTTGGTCCCTAAAGAATGAACCCGAAATACAGAGGGTCAGCTCATGGCATGTGATTTTGGAGGCGTCCTTGGTGCAGCAGACCTTTCAGTTTCATCTTGTCTCTCATCATCCATGTACTTTGCCAATTAAAAGACCCGAAGCAATTAAACTGTCTATAATTATCCGTGATACCACGTTGGCATTCTGGGCATTAGCCAAACAGCACATTTAACAATCACTTACACTTCAAATACCGTAATCAGCAATTATCTAAAATGCATAGTCTTAACAATTAGCAATTCAAGGTCTTGTTTGCTTGAAAAAGTGGGCAAAAGTAATTCCATAGCATAGTGACACATACACAATTTCATACACAATTACGGCGCATGTGGGAGGTAGCACATATCCTAACTTTGGTATTAGTGCATTAACATCAGCTTCAGCTGAAGTGGCTTTTAGGAATGATGGAAACGACTGACTGTCACAATATTATATGAATTGAGTGTGGGCACCAGCTCTGGTAATAGATAGTTTGGAATTCATAGATATAAAGGCACAATAAATAATAGAAAAGGGACAAACCATTCATCTCAGCGTTGCCATATTGAGACTTGCTGACTTGCATTAGCTTTTGTTCGGCATGCAGCTTTGTCTTTTTACAAATTATTTTTCTGTTACGAAATGAAGCATTTGCAGATTGAAAAAATACACTTTTTGTTTTGGTGGAATGGTGAACCAGTTATCTTAACAGTTCAATATTTTCTGATAATCTTAGAAATGTTATTTGTTCAAGTCTTAATGGAAGAAAAATGTGGGTAGCATTAGAAGAACGAGCTTTAGAGAGCATCACTATTCTGTCTTTGATGACTGTGATCCATTTGGTAAGTCATCAAAGATGTACGAGAGAATAAATCTACCCTTTCATGACCGTCACCTTTATATAGTCTAAAACAACACATAGGGTAATTTTCCTTCTTTTTCTAAATGTAAGTGCTTTTTTGTGAATCTTCCAGTATGATTTTTCACTCATACAGTATATACTTCTAGTTGATAGCTCCTATCTTTTACAGGAGAAATTGCTGAAGCTGAGTAATTAATGTTATTGTTGACTTCTCTTATTTACTGGAAGTGACTTAGCTGAATCATAGAAGAATAAGGATTGTACTCTGAATGTTTTCCTGTATACGTTGCTCCTAGCAAGTAGTTCCTTAATGGCTTATCCAACAACAACAACAAATTCTGGAAAGGAATCTGGCACTTGAACTGTGTTCTTTATTCAGCATCCGTGCCATCGCCAGGCTGAGGTGACACGAGGTAGATGTGGCCATCGAGAGAACAAGTGCTGGCTTATTGTATTGTTTAAACCCCTGCTCTCTCTTTTTGCTTTCTGAATCTTGTTTTAAATCTAATATTGCCATAAAAAGATAGTGTTGTTCTGTCTCCTGTAACCACCACGTCCTCTTTTGTGCATGCTCTACAACTTCACCTTCCCATCTTTTACGGGATGGGGCAGGATGCAGTGAGCCATCGCCGCTAACAGACAGTACAGTAATGCCCTGGGGTGGGACACGTGAAAAACATATGGGTGAATAAATAAAAAAAAAAACCCTACTTCTATCTTAAATTTTCCCAAAGATTTTGTGCACAAAGCTTGATGTTCTACAGAAATGCTTTAGGCACATAGAGGTGGATCCCGAACGATCGAGGTTGGGTCTGAACTGCAGCGGCAGCGTGCTGCGCTGCCCGGGTTCGCGAGCGCTTGCAGGTCGGAGCTATCCGGCAGCTGCACGGCACAACAGGGATCTGCCCTCCTGCTGTAGCATCCCTTCCGCTTGGGAACTGGGAAGAACCTGTGGATGGACCTACCTGGCAGTGTACCGTGTTCCTGGTGTCCCCAGGCAGGTCTGGCTTACCAGGGGTGGGGGGCTCAGATGCCTCCAAGGGGTAACGGAGCTTGTCCTCGGAAAACTGAGTTATTTTCTCTCCAAACAGTGGCCTAGGTCTTGTGCAAAACAGTTTTCTGTGAGCCCCGCCTGGCGCCTGTGGGATGTTAAGCCACATGAAGAAGACTGAGAAACAGAACCACAGATCTTGACACCTGGTAGGGTTCATTAGTTGCAGGATCATTTGTTTCTTCCCCTGGATTCTTCAATTATTTTTGTTTTAGTTTTATCTCCGTCAAACCAGATAACTATCCAAGACTATAGGCTCCTTCACCACGGGCAGACGTGACACTGCAAAGCTGACGTAGTCCCCACAGGAGCATCTGTCCTTCAGCAGAGACCCAAAACTTCTGGCAAACGTGAAACAAGCTTTGGAGCACTGGAACGGGCTGCCCAGGGAGGTTGTGGAGTCTCCTTCTCTGGAGATATTCAAGACCCACCTGGACAAGGTCCTGTGCAGCCTGCTCTGGGTGACCCTGCTTCGGCAGGGGGGTTGGACTAGATGACCCACAGAGGTCCCTGCCAACCCCTACCATTCTGTGATTCAGGAACGGGGCAGGAGGGAATTTTAGCAAACAGGCACACGCTCGCTCGATGTAAAGTTTCTTTCCTTGTTGCTTGATAAGACGGGCGAGGGGTGAGCACATCCATGGTCAGGGGACGGTGACGCTGCTGGGAGCACGATGCTCTCGGGCAAGGGGCCTGCAGCACCCAGGGGAGCTGGTCTGCGCTTCTGTTGGGCTCCTGTTAAAAGAAGCAGCTCCTTTCTTCTGTTCCATCTCTCTAAGCGCTGCCACGGCACTCTAACAGCGAAACATCCATTGCTTTATATGCTTTTACATGACAAGGAATTTAAAATCTTGTAAGGTGAGATTGCTGTGTTTTTTTATCAGACCTCAACTCTTTCTTTTGCATCACTTAATGTAGTTTTTTCTTTTTTTGTTTCTCCTCTGATAGTGTTCTCTTATGCGGGATCCATCAGTTCCTGCTTTGCTGGTCTTTCTTATACGTCTTGAATGATTTAATAACGAATACACTTTCTTTTCAGTAATGTTGTGTTTACTTTATTGCGATGTATTTTACTTTAAAGGAGTTCTTGAGACATTGCACAATTTAAAGTTACAAATCTTCCTGTCTTTGACAGTCTGTCTCCAAGGGAATATGTCCCAACAGGGATAAACAGAACTGGAAGGAACTGTGTTTACTAATTACCACCACCATTTAGAAACAAGTATGAGTCACGGGGCACCTCAGCGAATCCAACCCAAAGAACAGGAAAAAATGAATCTATATATTTGCTAAGGAAATGAAGACTGAACAGAACTTAAAGGCAATTAAAGTATTTCCATTTTATTACTGAATAAATACTTCAGAATATTTTCATTTGCTTCCCTTTTTGTTTGCTCCTGGAGTCTGCTTGTTAACGTAACTGGGATGTACAAGAACTCCTTAATTAACCTGGTTTTGTGGGCGTCTCACAGTTTCTATGAAATATGTATGCTGACAGCTATGTAACAATAGTAAAAATAGAAATGACAGATTTGTAAGCACTGGTCAATTAAAAAATGTTCAAGAAATGCAGTTTTTGAATTATTGGACCAGGCTTCTCTGCAAATTGGAATTCAGTTCAGTTAATTGAATTCACAGGATCTACGGCAATTTACATAAAGTTATAATAAAAGCACGGTTATCTTCTCAAAAGCTGCAGTTTCAGAATATTATATTAAAAATTGAATAATAAAATTTTTTCTAATAAGTGAATTCAGAAATATCTAATTGACACACAAACAAAATTGAAATATGTATTTGACTCTCAGTTACAAAGCATTTGGTGTGCAGTAATCCCAGGCAACGTATTGTGAGTACAGTATGGACTGTATGGAAGCCAGATGCTGGTCCATTTGTCTGTCGCTCTTGATGAGCTTAGGCCCAGTCCCTGCCTATATCTCAAGTGAATGGCTTTGATTTACTCCGGTAAATAATGCATAAAGTAAATATTGCTTTTGTTGAAGCCCTGAAAGCGGTTTCCTTAAAACACTGACAGTCCCCACGTCCACTGGCGTCCTGGCAGTGGTCGTGCTGAGTCTGGGCTCTGTGCCCTTGGGCATCCTTCGGACTGGGGGTGGGAGGACTGCAGGTGTCCTCCAGGTATTTCCTTCAGCAAATCCCCATCCTGGCTTTTCCTTAACTGTTCTTCCCCATCTGTTAGACGTACATGTTTATCTACATCCGCAGGCGTGTAAATTCAGTTATTGCAATCGCAATACAGCTTTTTGTTCCTGGGGCTGTGTTGGGAAGGTTTAAGCACGGTTTTTACTGATTGAAAAGGACTGTGGGGAAAGAATCTGTTTACTTAAAAATAAATGTGGCAATTAAATATGTTATGCTGACCTTATGAACCTAGTGGATTTGATGCTTAAATAAAACATGCAGAAAGCAATAAGCCTGTAGTATATGTAGGAGAAAGATACATCTACATAGCTGCCCTCACTACAATAAAAAAAAATATCCTGAAAAACTGTGATGATGTATGAATGCGTTTTCTGTGGGTCTCTTTAAAGGGGAGACTTCAGGAAGAGTCTGCTCCCCAAAGATTAAACCTACAAAGAACGCACATGTTCACGCAGGGACGATGCCTCGGCAGTTCCACGCGCAGGTAAGCGGGGCTGCGGCGGTGGCAGAGGCTCGTCACCCTGCACAGCACTGCGATTAATTGGAAGCATCCACTTTAATTACGGGGATTTCTATAATCATCTTTCGGTGGTGAGAGCAGGACTATAGCCCGCACTGACACCCACGAGCAAGACTACGTTTCGTTTTTCTGCTGAACGTGGATAGGTTGCGGGCGGTGGGTGAGCAAGCAGGACGGCTCCGCTGGGCGAGGGGTGTCGGGAGGGCTGGGTGCTGCCGGGATGCAGCTGCTCATCACGGAGCTCCCCGGGGATGCAGAGCAGCCAGGCAGCCTCCCTGCCCGGCCCGGGCGAGGAGACGGCAGTGGGGACCCGCTCAGCAGCGTGGTCGTGTGCCCGCGACGTGGGAAGCGAAGCTGGGCCGGGTCTTGGTGCAGCAGACGGGTCCCTGCCAGCTGCTTTTGGGTTTCTGTCCTGCTGCTCTTCGCTGAATCAAGCTGCTGAGACAGCATCGTCCGCTCAGAGCTCGACGGTTCCTTTGGCTTTTCTTTTACAGGCAGGTAATTGATTTGTTTAAACAAATTAGCTGTCCTTTAGACCAAATGCTTTCTGCAGAAGTTAAAGATCTTGTCGTGTAGGATAGCACTTGGGTGGTCTCAGAGCCAAGCATCAATAGAACTCTTGAAGAGCAAGCACAAACAGATCAGCCAGGTATGTCAGGGACAAAAGTAGGACAAATTATTTAGCATAAGTAGAATTTTTCTGGCTGTTGCATTCTCTGCTAGAATGTGGAAATTCCTTGTTGACAGAGCAGCTGTTCCCCGGAGCTGTCGGGGTGGCGAGGTGGGAAGGTGCAGTGGCTGATGCCTTTTGCTAGGCTTTAAAACTTTTGGGGTGGTTTGTGGCTTTGTTGCTAGAATGTCAGCAATATTGATTCGTTTCGTTGAAATGCTGAGGAGTGAGTTAAGAGAAGCAGATGCCTTATCTAGGAAGACTTTTCACTGTGGTTTCTTGGAGTATTATGACAGCAGAAATTGGAGTCGCATGATAAATGGCTGAAACTTTTTGCTTTTGTTCTTACAAATGCTTCCCGGTGCCTAGACAGCCCTATGGTTGTAAACTCTGAGCAACGTGAATTACTCAGAGATGCATTAAGCTAATGCTGCGCTTATGGAAAGAGTTGTCCTTGCACTTTTGCAGTACCCATCGATGGCCGAGAGCTGGACCGTTCTCCTCCGCGTGCTTGGTACGTGCGCTGTGCTTACTTCAGCCTCTCGAACCCTGCCTGGCCAAGCACAGGAGTCAATACCTCTAATACTAACCCAACATTTGGGCACTGCTGGCGGTTTTTGCAAGGCCCTGCAATTTCCAAGCGGTGGTAGTGACATTTCAGATTGATAACAGCGTGTATCCAGGTGTATGGATTTTTTGGGGCATTGCGTGACGTTAGTAAATGTCACTCTGCAGTTTCATTTGCTTTTGCAGCACGCTGGTTTAAATGCTCTGTCTTTGGACTTTGTTTTTCTCAGGCTAGAGCTCAAAGCCCAGGGGTGCTGTGAAGCCCCGCTGACCTGGTCTTATTTGCGGGGCAGAGTAGTTGAAGGAGTTGCCTGAAATTCTGCGGTGCAGAAGGTCCATACAAAAGAGCAGGTCATTTTTCTCCTGAATAGGCAGAAAGTCTCAAAGTGGAGAAGACCACAGGCTGCGAAGTATGGAAGCGTCTCGCGACTAAGGACAGGGTATGTTCTCATTGGATTTGGCTGAGGAGAACAGCCCAAGAAGAAAAGAGCAGCAGTATCTGGTTACTGATGTGCTGCAGATATTCCTGGAGCCGAGGAGTAGAACAAGGAAAGGGTAACACACCGCAAGCAGAGCTGGTGAAATCTCAGTGCAGTATCAGGTATGTACCTGAGGGAACTGCCATCCTACCCTGCAAAGGTGCTCTGGGGTTTTATGATGAAGCTTTCTGCTTTCATGGAAAACAGTAAGTCTGAATTCGGCATGTGCAAGCAGCATGGTTCAGGTTTGTTGTTTTCAGCGGTTTTTTCCTAACTGAAAGAAGAACTTGCCCTCATTTCAGAACAAAAGGCATCCCCAATGTGTGCCAGTTGTGAAAGGGCTGATGTGAATATTATGATAATTTATTTTCTTAGGAATGTTGTAATTTCAGCATTTCTGTAATGATTATAAGCAGATGCAGGAAAGAATGAGGTGGTGCTCCAGCATGCATCGCATTAGCAACAACCAGTGCACTTAGTAATGTGTCAGGCTTTGGCAAATATCTACGTTTTCCTTTAAAAGCATAAATAAATAAACCAACCCACACTTAGGTCTTGCTTTTATAAGACTGAAGCTTCTATATTACTAGTTTTTTATCTTGTTGCTGAAACTTGATCCCCTTACCAAACTTTCACAGAATGGTAGGGGTTGGCAGGGACCTCTGTGGGTCACCCAGTCCAACCCCCTGCCGAAGCAGGGTCACCTACAGTAGGCTGTAGAGGACCTTGTCCAGGTGGGTCTTGAATATCTCCAGAGAAGGAGATATTTCATAGCACAATGAAGCAGAACTTTACCACGCTACAGCGTGAATTCTCTCAATGATATTTTGATGCCAGTCACTTACTTCGCTTTTATTTTAAACAGAGAAACCAAGTTGATTTTGTTGCTAGAATGAGCAATGGGGTAGTCGCCTCCATTTCTGGTTTGCATTAAAGAACAAAAATACTGAGTACTCGTGGCCTCGTGCTGTTTATTTATGGAGGAAAACTTTGAAACCTGTTTGAAAACCTCGATAAATAAAGCAATGGCAATCCCCTTGCAAAACAGTCTAGCCTTATTTAAAGCCAAAGTTGAACGATTAGGAAATGTTCCTCCTCCTGCGCACGCAGTAGCCAACACCACGGCTCCCAGCACAGCCACCACGTACCAGCGCGTCTGAAAGCGAAGGCTTTGCGCTGGATCCGCAGCCGCTGAGAAGCGTGCGAGAGGGAAAACGGGGAACTGGGAGGGAAAAATCGGTGAGAGCCGTAGTGCCGAGCAACAGCAGCGCATCCGCTGTCGGCACAGCGCGATCGAGCGAAGGAGTGGCTTGACTGGTCTTGAAAAGGGCACTGCACCAAGTGAGGAGGAGTAGGGCAACGCGCGGGTGTCCTGTCAGCCCGTGGCTCCTGCCCAGCGCGCTGCCAGGCCTGCGGAGCATCGAATGGCTCCAGCGCTTGCCGCGTGGAGCTCTCGGGTGGTCCTCGGGCGGGCGATCCCGCGCCTCGCAGGGCACCCGCTGCGCCCTTCCCTGTGCTCCTCTTTCACAGGAGTGGCAATGGAAAAGGAGAGAGATTTGGATGGGAGCACCCAGCAGGTGGAATAAAATGTAAAATTGTCTGCTTTACACTCAGAAGTATGCTGTAAAAATTATTTAATGAAAGGTTTCTTTAAAGATTGCGTAAAGTAATCCCTGGTATTCTTAAGCTACTGAGGAACATAACAGAAAACAGTATTTTCTGTATCCTTTAAATGCTTTATTGCACATCATTTGAATCGCTTTATTGCTGAGAGCGATAGATAACCATTTCAGATTTTTTCTGCTTTAGTTTTGGTAATGTCATTTCTGATTAAACTTATATGGTGTAGTATATTGAACCATGAAATAGTTAAATTTTTTATGAGCTCAGTGAAAATCCTATTGCTTTTGGGCTTTAAAGTATCAATAGCCTAGCTGAAGAAGTCAGACCTAATTAAAAGAAAGCACTGATGCAAGATCTGCCCTCTTTTACTGCATTCTTCCCGTCTTAGAAACGTACATCCATTTTAAAGCAAAGTATACTTCCAGCTGCCCAGGCTCTGTTATGCAGAATATAGCAATGACAGGGATCTTTGATTTCTTTAAGCTGTTAATTCCTTAGCTGCAATTTTATGTATGGGCTTCAGCAACATCATACATTTGGCTTTGAACCGATGAATCAGAAGATTTTTTGAATGTTCAGCTCGGTACTGCTTAGTTAATAGTTCCAATGGTGCACCAGACAGTTTTATTTTATGGTAGGAGGCGAGCGATAAATCACAGGTAAGACCTGCCTGTATTTACTGCACAGAGAGCCTTCGTTAGAGATCTGTTTTACTACAATTAAAAGGTACATATTCTCAAGGAAGCTATAAAGCAGTTTTGCATATGAAGCAAAGGGCTGCACCAGTATCAGCCTGGTTTTGAGCAAGGCAAACCAGTGATTTATTGTTAGGGGAAAGCATCAGAGGGATACCAAAGAAATAAAGTATATCTTATGGCAAGATATAAAATGCAGTAGCGTAGATTTTAAAGGAGATGGCAGAATTTACAGAAACTGACTATCCCAGACAGTTGGCAAATGGACTAAAGAAGACAAATTTAAGACTTGCCAGAAGGAAGCCCTATATCAGGGGGTAGAAATTCAAGTGCTTTGCAAAGAAAATGTAAATAAGGCAATAGATGTCTAAGAGGACAGTGGTGAAATGAAATGCAGAGAAACAGCTTCGTGCTGAGGAGAGAGGATGTGTTGTGTGGGGGAAAATACCAAGGATAAGACCCCTGGGAGGGAGTTGGGAACAGCTGCCATGCACGCTGGCAAGTTACTGTATAAACGATTATGAAACTTGAATGGTTTATAGCGAGATGTTTAAGAGGTGGTTGCCTCTAGCTACTTTTTGATGCCTAAACACGTTAAAAAAAAATCTGCATAAGCTAAAAAATATAATGAAAAGCAGACTCTGTAGTTTTGTAGTATGTGGTTAACACTTGCTCTAAGAGGTCTACTAGGATTTGGCTGTCCAAACGCAGATTCTTTGCTATCTTCTGTGCATGCGTTTGCTTGGTAGGTGCCAGCGAGCGAGAAGAAACAATACACACAAAGCGCACAATCAAAGCATGGCACCTCATCCTGGCGAGTATGAGGGAAGCCCAGAGTCCTTCTAGTAGACAAGGACATTTCTGTGCATGGGTGGTGACTGCACCAATACAGGTCAGTGCATTTGGCGAAGAGACCTGGTGCGTGAGTCTCCTAGCTGAAGAATCGGAGCCCAGGTAACGTCTCTACGAGTTGCAGGCAGTTACTACACCCTGTTTGGCTGCTGAATGCAGGATCTGTACTAAGCAAGGTTACCAATAAGCCATGGCACGCTTTCAGCTCTTCTGGACATTCAGATGTGTTGAAGTGTTTAGTTGTTTGTCTTAGCTCTGGATGTGTTTATTGAAAAAGGGAGCTGCAGCGCCCAAGAAATGCTGGACAGGCACCTTCTTTGCCCTATTCCCTGTAGGGAAACCTACTCTGTTGTTGTTTTAAGCTTTTCAAAAGGAAACACCTGGTCTGCTAGGCTTGTAGAGTACCAAAAAACTCAAAACACCATATATTATAGCTAAAATCATAGTAGCAAGTGGAAAAGCAAATTGATAGTAAAAGTAACAAAGCTATGTGAGATGCAAGTCAACAAGTACATTTGAGTGGATGTGTCATGTTGCATTTGTGATAACAGATGTTATAAAATTACTTTGGGTTTCTGCAGTTTTCATCTTTATGGATTATTGTGTGAAATGTGTCATGAAACTAAAGTACCAACCTAGACCTTCATCAGGAGCGTAGACTTGAGACTATCCAATATTGCTGTCTTTTCAGTTGTCCACGGGATAGAAATGGCGTCCCAATAGAACAAAAATATACAGCGTTTCCTGGATTCTTTGCCCAAAGTAAAACCAAGCAGCTGCAGTTAATAAAAAAACGCTATTGGTTGTCCCACAACTGTCTGGGAGCGTTCGATCACCAGCAGAGAGAAATGACGTTGGAGGGAAGATGACGGAATAGTAGCTGAGTTGTGCAAAATCAGCAGTGCTGCCCTGCACTGACGCTGGAAATACTGCAGGGCCTTCCCGTTGGTGCAAGGGGTTGTCTTTTGGAAGAGTAAGATGAAAAATAACAGCCAAGCCATCAAGCATTCTATATTAGCCTACAGTATGTTTTGATATGCTAAAAAATAATTAATTTAAATTGCTGCGAACTGTGGAATTTAGGCAGTGTTTGTTTCAAAACCATATTGGAAGTGTAGTGTGTATATTTAAACGTGCAGTTTCATTTATCTTCTTAACTTGACAGGTGCACTGATTTATGCACAAAGCTTCTATTCTTGGCTAAAAAGGCAGGGGACATGGCTTAATGAATTGTCATGATACTTTCATGATGCTGAGCTTATTTGTTCTAGCCTTTAAAATCTGAAGTTCAGCATTTGGTTCAGTCTTCCTCAAAATGAAGGATTGGTTTCTAAAAAAATTAATTGTTGTTTGTGTTTTAGAAGAAATCAGTAAATTTGTGTTAAAGAGCAAAAAGCTCCACACCGTGTTAGCTCTCCCACGGAAAGGCATTAGGCACAGCTCTGAGGTTTTATGTGACTGAAGGTTCAGTTAATGGGCACCGGTTTCAGATACAACTTCTTTTATAACTTATATGCCAGGTTCACCTCTCACTGATTTTATAAATAATTCTGGAAGTATCTCTGTAACTTTTGCAAGTGGGGCATGAGAACCTAATCAGGTTAGATGGCTGGTGAATTTCCCTGCATATAAATTATGGATTTGAGGAGATTTGATGAAGTTGTGTATCTTTAGCTGTCTCCGTGTGCATGTACTCACCATCTGCTCTCAGGAGAGGGACGATAGAGGGTCATTAAACCGTAATGGTATTTACTGGAGTGGAAGCATCGCAGACAGCCGGGTGACCACATCCCACAGTGAAGAAACAGGAAATAATATAAACTGTCTTCAGAGGCTGGAAAGGGTAAACACCCCGTGCAGCAGCAGATCATGTCTGGGGTGTGCTGCAGCTCTCAGACACAACCCGGGGAAGGCAAATAGCTAGGGGCCCACAGAAATAAGGAAAACTGGGGTGACACTGTAAAGGTAGTTTCTCCTGTGAGTCCTTCAGCTTATTCTGGATGAGCAAGAAACACAAGTAGGCTGCTGTTTCCCCCAGGGAGAAATCGATGGTTGGTTTATTAAAGCTGGGGTTGTAGCCTGTTCTATTTAAAATGAAAATACCGTATTTGGCTGTTTCTTAGTAGCCTAAAAACTCCTGATTATACTAAATATCTTTTTCCTAGTATCAAATAGAGGTAGCATTTAAAAGTTAAAGATCCTTACGTGAGGGTTAACAAGGTTTTTGCATTTTCCAGACACGCTAACAGTGATGCAGTCTTAAATGTCAATTGATTTAGAATCTCTTTTAACCTTACATCAATATTGGGGTTTAGTGTAATTCTCCCACAGGAAATCTCCAGAGTAATCTCTGTGCTTGATATCAGAGTACAGCTTACTTTCAGCCTATTACTCCCTTAAATGCCGTTTCTTGCCGCATATTGCCTAGGCATTGCATGTGCTAAGCTATGAGTAAGCATAACCACACAATTTGCTCGTTATAAAATGACACAGAATCACAGAATGGTCGGGGTTGGAAGGGACTTCTGTGGGTCATCTAGTCCAACCCCCCTGCCGAAGCCTGTAACATCTATCTGAGCAGCAGCTAGGACTTCAGAAAACATCTATGAAGGCTTCTCCCACTGCTTTTCCTCTGCCACTACCACCAAAACAAATGTCTTTCATACCCATGCATAGCAAATGACAATGGTCTGTCCCCAGGTTGGGATTAGTGATTACGGATGAGCATCGTGATAGACTTTCAGTGGGCTGCTGTTTGTCCACCGCCTGAAAATCAACCTCTTGAAATGTATATCAAGGAAAATTCTCCAAATGACTGTAGATTAAATTTGGCCTAGCTTAACTACTGGTGCTTATTAGCTATGACCAGTCTTGGAGACGCATGAAAAATCCTTCCTGCCTAGGGATGGGTGAATGCATTAGGCTGAATTTCAAATCTGAATGGCTTGCAAGAGGGTCTCCTGCTGCAGGCACGCTTGGGTGAGCAAGAACTAAGAAAAGCCAGGAAAGAAAAAGTACTTTAAGGAGCTTTTTGTTTCTTAAGAGGTGATAGGCTGCAGTGAAACTTACTGAAGTAAATAGATTTGTGAGGGATGTGTCGCAGAGCTGTGGAAGTTCTCTGATAAATTGTCTTTAACACGTAAGTTTGGCCACTTCACCTGCACTCTGCTCCTTTAATCCATCACTTATACTGCTGCCTCCCATGTCCCAAGCTTGTGAACACCTAGAAACGTCTTCTTTTTTATTATACTAGAAACAAAAAAGCCCTTTCCTCCAAATACACCTGTCATATTTCTTGAAAATGAATCAACAGGATGAAAAGTAAATAAACCACCTGTCGTGGCTGGAGACAGAGAAAAGATATTTGGTCTTAAAATCCTGTCTGGTTTGAGGTATAATTTCTTACATTCCATCATGGCTAAAGATATAAATTTAATGAATTAAGATTTTTTCATCAATTTGTTGAGTTATGCACACCTGAGTATAGGTTTTCAGTTTCCCAGGATGTCAAATTTAATGTGCTGTGTATATTACAGCAGTTCAATATCATGTAAACATTATATATTAGCTGTTTTCTTTCTCCAGAGTTTTGTACGGCTTGCTTTAGTAACTAAAATAGATGGAGGCTGAATTTGAGAGATGCAATAAGTAGATTTCCCGTTTGTATTTAATCTGTTCAGCTAAACATTTTGCAGGCGAGGCGCTGGTGTGGGGTTGCCCGGGAGCAGTCTGGCGTAGGGTGGAAGCTACCTTGCGGATTGCGTGGTTCTTCGCAGGGCGCAGCTCCGCACGCGGTGCCACCCTCACCCGACCCTCCGCCACGTCGCGGTGCCCTGGCGGGGTCCGCAGCAGTTCGTGCTACAGGAAGATTTCTTTCCAAACAGTGGAAAAGCATAAGAAGAAATCACAGAATGATAGGGGTTGGAAGGGACCTCTGTGGGTCATCTAGTCCAACCCTCCTGCCGAAGCAGGGTCACCTACAGTAGGCTGAGAGGACCTTGTCCAGGCGGGTCTTGAATATCTCCAGAGAAGGAGACTCCACAGCCTCCCTGGGCAACCTGGGCCAGGGCTCCGTCACCAAATGTGTCGGAAGAGCCCATAAAACCACCTTTTATGGCCTTTGCATTCCTAATTCTGGTATTTTAAAAAATCATCTAGTATTTTAGTGTCATTGCTCTGTCCTCAGACTTGCCGCAGTACACATCTAGACTTACTGGAGGGGTTAGGAGAAAAGCTTAAAAGTGGAAAGGCCACATCCCCATTTAAAGGTGGAAATGCAAATTTCTGGTTTTCGTTGCTGCCATACGCAGGCTTTCATTCTGGTACGGAAACTTCATTCTTCTCGGCACTGTGGGTTTTGTGCGAGCTGGCTGGGTGCTGCTGGGAGGACACACCTGATCACCCCCAGTAAAAGGCTTGGGTTTCCTTTGCAGCTCTGCGTATTTCCTTGCTGCAAGGGACATCTCTGGGAAAGACATTCGTTCTTCCCCAATATTGCAGTACGATGGCAGCACCTACCGGAAAGGGAGAGGATTGAGTGGTTTCTAAGAGTTCTTCAAACGAAGGTATTTTCTGTGTTAGAATGTAAAGAAGGGCGATTCTCAAAAACAGGTGATGGTGTACTTGGCTTGGCCATCCAAAACGCTTTGGTGTGGCGTGGAGAACCTGGAGCTGAGTGATGGAGTGCCAGATGAGATGGCATCAGAGCTGGAGGCAGGAGAGCCTCAAGTTCATGCAGATAAAAGTCTCCTTATTTTGAGTTGTTTTGAATTATCCTTTGTTTCCAATTCATTTTGTATGTCAGCTGAGGCTTTGTGCTAATGTTTCCTGGTTTTCTGGTGAAAGTATTGGCAGTACGATGTCTCAGAGACAAGTCCTTGACAGCAGGACCTGCTTCACTCTTTGGACTCAGTGCTCCAGGGACCTGCTTGTTCTGCAAGAATTCTCCAGCAGTACTTGGGAGGCTGATAGAACAGGGTTTGTGGAAAAGCTTGTGGAGCTCATGGAGATTGGGGAGGCTCTGCTGGTGGAACTAAATGCTTTACAAACCGCTGCTCTAAATGACTGTGCATGGGTTGAGGGCTGGGTATAATTTCTGTGTGCAAAGAGCAACAAAACCTCACTGAGCTGTTTAGACTCCAGTTTTCAGTTGTGCTGTGCAAAGTATTTTGGGTTTTTTTTCTTTAAATCCAGAAAATAATTAGCCATTTTGAGTCATCCCTTCCTTTTCTGTGCCTGAGTGTACCTCCCGCTCCCCGGCTTGCCAGGAGATACCTTTCAAATCAAGTTTGTTACTAACAAATGCGCTTCTGTTTCATAAAATGAGATTGGCGGAATTGACTTTCTGTCTATGAGGGTTGAGGACACGTTTCAGCCAGGAAACGGGTCAATACTCAAGATATTACAGTGAAATAGTTTGAGGATGTGATTTTTTGGGGGGCTGGCGGTGGTGTATTGCTTGGTTCAGAAGAAAGTTGTTTCCCAGTTGATTAGCTCTACCCTGTGCTGCTATTCTACATGGACAAAGTGACAACTTTTATTCTTTAACGCCTGTCAATTTTGTGAATATTTTCTGCTTTGTATGTGGCAAAGCTAATCAATATGATAATTTGAATTCCCAGTCAAGGGTGAAATTCTTAGGATTTATCATATTTAAGTTCATTCCACAGGAAGCATAGGCCAAAGGAAAACACCAGAGAGAGGAGTTATGGAAATAGCCCGCACGGCTCGTACCCGCTTGTCCCGGCTAGAACATGGTTTGCCCCTGCCGGGAAAATGTATTTTCTCAGGGAATTTAGCTTGCTAGCATTATTAATAAGCACAAGTTAGTGATGCTTAAGATGAGCTCAGGGGATGGATCTGGCTCTTTATTTTGTAAGAGTGTAACAGCTACTGTTTTTGTTGTCATCCAGTAGATGTAAATACCCCTGCACTGACTGGAAGGTCTCTCACTCTGTGCAAGCATATGTAGATAATTGGTATCAGCGTGAATTCAGTTCCTTTGTCTGTTTGATGGGTGCCTCCAGGCCTCGGTTCTGCAGCGGGCGTTGGAGGTGGCCATGCACCGATGGCTCCGGTCCATGCGTGGACGGCAGGGTGATGGCCACAAAGGACAGCCGCAGGTCTCACGAGCACCACGTTCCTGCTGGGGTGGCTTAGGGACCACTGATCATACTATGATCACCATCAGGAGACACTGGTTTTGAAGACCTGTCAAATACCCCCACGCTCTCGTTGCAAACCCAACTGATGGACAGTCCTGCAGGAACTCCGCGCGTGAAGAGTTGCTAACTGCGGTCCCGTGCAGCAGACGTCACGGCCGGCGTTGGAGACACCCATTCCCTTGGTCGGAGATGTGGCAGGTCAGCCAGCCCTGCCTCCTCGTGGAGCTGAAACCCCCAGCGCGGGAAGGTCAGCACACCGGTCCCCCGCGCTCCTAAGCCAAAGCACTGATTGTCACAGAGTGCGAAACCGGCTTCCAGGCAACAGAACATTTTCCTGCTGGTAGTTTTTGCAGTAAATTTAAAATCTAGGTCAGGATTCATGGAAGCTGCCTGAATTTTCAAATACCTTTAAATTATCCTCTGCGTGTTTTTTTTATTGTTTCTCTGAACTTCCTCGTTAGCTGAATGAACTTTTCTCTGAAGGAAAACGTGGAAACAGTCAATGGTCATATTTTCATCATTATAAAAAGCAATAGTTTCACATCTGAGTTTAAAAGCAGACAGAGATCTGTAGAATTAATTGATCTGTGTATAGAGGTTTAATACAAGAGTTCTTACAAACCTAAAAGTCTGCGGGCTGCTGGGCTTGAGAAACTCGACAGAAGTGAGCAGACAGAAGGAACAGACAGATAAACAAGGGACACTTCAAACTAGAAACTTTGTAGACTAAAATTAAATATTTTTGTATCTCCAAACTCAGAGCAATTCAGCCTTGTGATTAGCACTCAATGGCGATGCCTGCTGTGCTTTTACTGTGATTTTCTGGCTCATGCCTAGTGATTTAAAAAAAAAAAAAAAGGGAAGAAATAGGATTTTTCCTGCTGTGTTTGTAACTATCAGCTTTGCTGCTTGGCCTTCTGTCTCGTGTTTTCAGAGAAGCCACAGCTTCCTTGCGCTCCTGCTCCCAGTCGGAGACTGAAATCCGCATTTGTGCCTTGCTTACAGCACCTCGCCCCGAGAAGAGCCCGAGCTGGGTCCGGGCTGATCCCCCGTTGCCCGGCGTCTGACCCGTGTAATGCTGCTGAGCGAGTTCTCTTACAAGCATCACTGATTGAAATAGAGATAAAACAGGAGAAAGGTAAATAACTGCTAGCTCACTTTGGGTATTTCGTGGAGTTGCCCTTGATAACGTGGTAGTTGTGAAATGCTGGGGAATGCAATGGTTGTGCCTTTAGCTGCTGCTTTAATTAAAATAAAATGAATAAGGGCTCCTTGTTAAACGTTGGCTAAGGTTTAGAACGTGTATAGTTCTTTTTCAGTGGGTATCCTATGTAGAACTGATTTAACTGATAAATTCTATGATGTAGGTATTTACCACACCACAGTATTCCTTCCATCCAGTGCCATTTCTGTTCTTTCCACTGTGGTCTCACCCAAAGCCCACTGGACCTAATAGGCTTCTACTGGCATCAATGATCTGTCAGTCAGGCCGTAAAATGGGCTATTTCTGCTCACTGGTTACAGCTACTAGTCCTTGTTTTAACTGTCTTAACAGGAGATAAATTAACATACGACTGTTGTAACTTAAATTGTAGAATTTAAGTTTTACTACATGCAGTAAATTCTTATCTCGCTATTTGAAAGATCACTTTAATTAAGTGGCAAGGGAGAACCCTAATAGAATCAGAGTCTGTCCTCCTTGTTCACAGCCGGAGTCTCAAACCACGCCTCAAGGCTGTCTCTGGTGCTTTTGAAGAGTCTCCTACCAGCCGTAGGGTGGCTTTGCCGTTCCATCAGTGCCTGCTTACGCTCCTCTTCCCTGCCCCAACTGTGTATTTTGATCTCTGCGCCGGGTTTCTTCTCTGCCCCTGAGTTTCTCGCCCACCTTCGCATCGGCCTCCTGTCCTTTTTTCTGCCTGCCCGCAGCATCGTCTTTGGGGGAGCTTCCTCCCCGAGGCCCTGCGCACACAGACCCTGGGACGCTGGGACAGCCCACCACGGTGGGTGGCTTCTCGCCTCCCGGTCGCGGGGGGACTGCTCGCCCCGAGCCTCACGGGGGGCTGTGCAGCGTGGTCACAGAATCACAGAATAGTAGGGGCTGGAAGGGACCTCTGTGGGTCATCTAGTCCAACCCTCCTGCTGAAGCAGGGTCACCTACAGCAGGCTGCACAGGACCTTGTCCAGGCAGGTCTTGAATATCTCCAGAGAAGGAGACTCCACAGCCTCCCTGGACAGCCTGGGCCAGGGCTCCGTCACCCTCAGAGGGAAGAAGTTCTTCCTCATGTTCAGACGGTCGGGGACGCCGCCGCAGCCGTGCCTTAGGGCTGCTCTCCGTCAGGGCTGGAAAACCGAAAAAACCATCCGCCCGCGGTTAAATAACCTGACTTCTTATCCTGCTTTCAGTCCTGGCTTTATGATGATGATTTAGAAAAGGCTAAATGGGAAAAGCCTTAAACAGCAGCAGAGCTTTTAGGGATCTGTGTCTTCCTTTGGAGTGGTTATGGGAAATAATTAAGATGACAATTTCAGCATGATCGGATTCCTACCTTCAAACCTATGAAGGTGAAGTGGATGATATTTTTACTCAGCCCTTCCTCAGTCTTAATTTTCTAATTCCACACTCCATGTTTCCTGGGTTTGGACTCTATTTTATCTTCAATTCAAGATGTTACAAATTTTTTTAAAAAGAAGTTGTCCCAGAAACGCCTAGAAATCACTAAGAAGTTTTGCCAAATATTGAATGTATTAAATTTGAGTTGACAGCTCCATCTATGCAAAATGAAAAGTGGAAAATATTGACTATGGCTGGAAATGAGTTGGCACATAAAGATAAGATGCAGATGAAGGTTGAAAAGCTGACAATTAGCACTCTAGGAGATACTAAAATGGGGTTTAATAGGCAGTAAAAAGGAATGTTTTGACGCAGTACTAGGATGCATGGCTTGTGTGGCTCAATAGGTAGGAGGGCCTGTCTGCAAGCTGGCAAGAGATGAACTCCTGCTCCTCCTTGAAGAACAGGCTGAATTCAGTGTGAACTCCTCCTGTTTCTCCATGCTGACTCCATCCATGCAAGGTGGGGGACGAACCTGCAGGGAAGGGCTTAAAAAAAGGGAAAGGTTTGAAAATCTGGAGACGGCTGCAGGGTCAGAGCATTGCCTGCGCGTCAAGACATGGCCTCCTGTCCCTCCCAGCTCCTGTCCTCTCCTCCTGTGCCCTGTGCTCTCGCCCTGGGTGAGGAGCGGAGGAGCTTCGGGCAGCTCCTCCTGGGCCGCTGCTGTGACTCGGCACGGGGGGAGCAGCTTCCAAGAGGCCGTGGGAGCCTGCTCTGCCCCTTACAGCCGCCATCCCCAGGTCTTCTGCTCGCCGGAGTGGAGGCTGCGCAGAGCCCTGAGCCGGGGATCACAGGAACACGCGTCTGCTCGCGCGTCTTGAAGCTGTTACGCGTAAATCGATGCCGCAGTCAAGTTTGCAAACGTTATTTCCTTTCATCTGTTTCCTGTGACAAGAAAACCGAGGGCTTAATGTGATACCTCAATAAATCCTCCTGCTACCGTCCAGCCGTTCCTGAAACGCCGCGCGGCTCGGATCATTTGACATCGTTATCCACTGCAGAGATGGTTCTTGTTTTGTCTGGCCGGGGGGTTGCTTCCCCCAATAACTGATATTCCAGATCGAAAGCGAAACTGTGCGCAGGGCCCCCTTCTTCTGCGTACCTCTCTCTGCAAGCTGCTCGGCGCTTGACAGCCTCTGGCAAGGAGGGAGCACACAGCCAGTCCTTTTTTTTTTTCCTTTTCTTCCTAGCAGAAGCCAGTGCTTAGTGCAAGGATGCCTTTAAACAAATACACTACTTCTGTGAAAAATGGCAGAGGCAGAAAAAGGCAGTAATATCGCATAATCTGCATAGTCAATATAGGCAAATGCAAGCGTGTTTTCAGGCCTCTAATAGGGTATCGTAAACATGCAGGGTTTTACGGCGTTCAGCTGAAGAATAGCTCCCATAAATTACACGCAGGGCAATTTCTTTTGTTTTCATTCTGAAGTTTATTTCCTTTTACGCTTAGTAATTAAATCAGAGCAGAAG
This sequence comes from Opisthocomus hoazin, assembly GCF_030867145.1. Lineage (NCBI taxonomy): Eukaryota > Metazoa > Chordata > Aves > Opisthocomiformes > Opisthocomidae > Opisthocomus > Opisthocomus hoazin. The sequence continues at coordinate 2,894,306 of NC_134424.1, read as the reverse complement.
GATTGCATTATGGAGTGTACCAAACGATAGCAGTGATTACACGGAGGTGTCACGGGAGTCGCTTTGTCTCGCTGCGCACGCGGCGCGGTGTGGGTCTGCCGGCCCCGCTGCGCGTCGCTGAGACGCGTCGCCTCGCCTGGCATGGCCGGCAGCTCCTGCCCTCTGCCTGTGTCGCAGCAAGTCACTAAGGGCTCAGCCACAGTTTTTAAATCCTGTTGGGCAGAGATTTACGGTCCTGGCAGGAGGTATCTCCAAGGAGCTCCTGGGTGGGTGACCGTGCCTCTTGGGGTTCGGGGTGTCCCCAGCCCTCTGCTCTGCAGCCTGGGGCAGGGGCCAGGCGGACGGGGCTCTTGGTGCCTGCAGCCTTGGGCAGATGGTCCATGGCACTCGTTTACAACTGCAGTTACCTGCAATTTTGAGAAGGTTTTGAAATCGCTAACAATATTCTGCTTCGGCAGGAGGGTTGGACTAGATGACCCACAGAGGTCCCTTCCAACCCCTACCATTCTGTGATTCCTATGTACTAAAAGACCACTACATTTTCTGTTACAGCCTGTTTATTCCCTGAATTCCAACTCGGAATAACCAAGCCTTAAGGAGATCGCTTCTCCATCAGGGCTGCTATGGGGTGGCAATACCACCATGGCAAACAGATCCCTCCAGCCGTTGGGGGTCTTCCTTTGGCTGCTTGGTTGTTTGATTTTGGAGGATTTATTCTCCCACTGGGAGGGAAAACTTTTGTCTTCAGTCCAGTCCAGACTGAAGATCTGAGCTATTCTAGTCAACTGCTTTCAAGGGTAAATTAGCCTGTTCTCTATGTCCACGGTCAAGGCAAGACCTCCATTTATCTGCTTCCCTTTTAATTTCCATTTTTTATGAAACATAACACTGTTAGGTGTAAAATCAGACTATTTGATAGCAAAATATCACAAATGGGATCTTGTCTCAGCTGTGTCTGTAGTTTAGATTTGCAAAGGAGACGGTGACATCATTATTTCTGCAGTAAGGAAAATCCCAAAGGATGCACCAGAGGCACGCTGTGCCTTCACTTGATATCCCATGTGTGATCCCGGCCTCGCTGCTGGAAATAGTCCACTGACAGCAGGAGGAAAAGCAGGTTGGGAGTCTCTGAATTCTCCCATTTTGCTGTGTTGTCTCATTGCATGGGTTCCTTAGTTTCACACAAACAGCTGAGCCATTTGGCTTTGCACCCTAAACTGTGCCACCACCGACTCGGTACGTAAGCACGGTGAGAAATAGAGCGCCTAAACCAGGCTGCAGGCAGGAGAACGGCCGAGAACAGCCGAAACGCAAGGCTGAAGGCAGGGGGCCCAATACTGCCTTGGAATAAAAATAAAACGGGATTTAATATCGTACTCAGGCTGCCAGGTGGGTTGGAGATGTGGCTGTGGAGGCACCGGTGTTAAGGAGTCCGTGGGGTCTGGGCTTTTCCTCTCAAGGAAGCGGTTCTCTCTGAACACAGCCTGCAGAGTGGGGAACGCTTTCTGACACCTCCCGTCAAAGTTCTGTCAGGGCTCGTTTGTAGTACGGCGTTTAAACCGCCCCGAGATGGTTTTTGTCTCTTACAAATCAATTGACAGCCAGAGGCAAGGGTAGAGCAGCCACGTTGCGTTTGAAGGATGCATACAGAAATTCCCTTCAAACAATGTGTAACCAAGAGTGCTTCTAAGACACACGGAGGGTTTCTGGGCTAACTTAACGCAGAGTTAGGATCGCCGTGACCTCCTGACCGCCTGGAGACGTGGTGCAGGGCAACCCCAGCTCCAGCCTCGTACCTCCGTGAAGCAGACTGAAGCTACAGGAGCTGTGAGCTTGGCTATGCAAAGTGTTCTTCTTTTTACGTAAAATGTACAAAGTGTATATACATTTTTTATTTCTTTTGTACATGATTCTGGTCTTTCTTACCTTAAATTCTGCTTGAGGAAAACACTGAACAGCTTTGAGAGGCAAGAAGTCTTCTCTGAGTTCAAGAATAACCAGCTACTCCCTGGGCATTGCATCCTCTGAGACTCAGGTCCAGGGGTTTAAGTTCATTATTTGATTCTACTTCTGCCAGCAGTTACCAAAAAATTAGATCATGTATGTGGTTAATTTGTATTATATTGATACTTGAATAAAATAATTACACAGATCGTGCTAAACAGTAGCCATATACTAGATAGGCCCATTAAAAATAAATGCATCTTTTAATTCATATTTTTTTTAAAGAGTGAAGATGGGGTACATTCATGAGAAAATAAGGTTACTGGATGTTTTTAGAACTTTATTGTAAGTTTTCCCGGCTTAAGGTTAAAATCTGTTTTCAATATTTTATACAACAGCATGTATACCAGGAAGCTATGAGAAATGTTTTCTGCAGCTAATTTTTCCTAGTCTGAGAACGGAGGGGTTTTACGAAGAATTTGGTGTCCCAGACGAGAGGCAGGTCATGGGGGCCAGGCGGTGGGACTCGGCCACTTGCAGTTCTGGCGCCCACCATGCGTGGCTGATAATTTAGATCAGCTTTGTTATTGTTTTGAATATTTGATATATAACTTGTTTTGATGATATGCAAAAGTCTTCTGGACACTGCTGCTCCCAGACTTGGTGAACCTTTCGGATTCAAACTTCTAGCAGGGGATAAACAGTCAAGGGGTTATCAGCTGGAAATATTATTTAGGAAATATTTTGCGGTGCCACCTCACAGTCCACTAAAATTCTTTGAGGAGGCAATCACCAAAATGTAAGTTTCACTTTTTAATCAACTCAGACACATTAAACTTTTAGTCATTATTTACCCAGCCCTTAATTCAGACCACATTAATTTAATAGCTAGAATTTAGGCTTCTATGCCAGCAAATACTGAGAGATAAATCCACTCTCTTTACTTCTGTTTCCAGCTGCCATACAAAGCCTATTTTTGTCAGGAAGGAAAAAATATATATGGCTCGCTGGATGCCATTACTTTGAAAAATCAGGGAGGATTTCTTTTTGTCGGAGAGGAGCAGAACTTTAATGGCATCCCAGCAGAAAAAAAGTGCTAAGCTCCTAACCCAGTGTTTGGAAATGTCAGAGGGTGAGAGCAGTTCCCTTCAAACACTCGAATTCCAGGCAACCTCTTAAAATAGACTTTGAAGGGAAAACAAAACACTAAATAATCACATAGGAGGGCTATCCAAATGGTTGGTGGTTTGGTTTTTGTTTTGTTTTTTTCCCCCTTCCTTAGGTGATTTTTGAATTTAACAAAACAGTTAAAAACATTTCTAGGTCCAACCATCTCAATTATCTGGATTTGAAGCCTTCTGCTGGTAATAGGTGATGAGGGAATTGTTGTTTTGACAGCCTGGGTTCCCTGGAATACGCTGAGTGCAAGACTGGCTTCTCATCCACTTTTCAAAGTTAATAAACTTGCTTGTTGTTTTTCCTTTTGAGGATTCGATTTACCCTCGTAAGAAACATCCAATCTCTAGCACTGAAGGAAGGCAACACGCTGGGTAAAGCGTTCCTCATAACGTGCGTATGTGTCCAATATGCATGATTCCCCCCGTGGAACTCCTATGGAGAAAGATTTCCTTTCATCTTTAACATAAAATGGATTATTTTGTATGCTCCAGAAGTGAAAAGTAAAATGTCATTAAGATGCTGATTTTGGAGACATCACGGAAATATCTTGAATATTTTCACATCATTTTTTGTCTCCTGGACAAGATAATGCTCTCTGATAATGTGTATTCTGGGAAAGGACCCACTGCAAATCGAATGATAACTTTGAGTGTTACCTATCTCTGTTCAGAGCCTGAAGCCGTCTCGATTCATTATCTTGAAGCAGTGACCTGGGGATAAAAGGAACTTCATTGTCAGGCAGAGTCCCTTGAGCCTGGTTTCTCTGCTGCAACGTTCTGTCGCACGGAGACAGCAATACATTAACCCTTACTTCTTTAGGAAATTTATGATCAAAAGTCAGGTGGAGGTTAACACCCCACTTTGGCTGACAGTTTATTTTTGTATCCTGGAGCTTGCCAGCGCGTCTGTATTCTCTGGTGGAAAGAGGCTGCTTGGAGATGAGGATGGGCTGGGTTTGCTTCGGAGGCAGCTGCGGGGTCCCAGGTTTGGTCCTATGCTCTGCTCTGCATTCAGGTCTTTCACTGACAGTCTTTGCTATCAGAAAAAAAAAAGAAAAAAAAGAAAAAAAAACTAAAAATTGAGTGTGCAATGAGCTTCATAGACCACTTGCTTTGATGGTGAATCAGTGATATGGCTAGGAGAGAAGAGCTGGGCTACTGAATACCAGCTCAAATATCTTTCACTCTTCAAGTTAGTTTTGCTGTTCCTAAAGCTGACATTTTATGCAGAGTTTATCATTTATCGCTTGGCTATATGGGAGACCCATTCATTTTAATCTTGCAAAATACTACATTGGAAATTTTACTCTGCATGAAGTTGGGAATGGTGTTTAAATTGGTGAGTTTTAAGGTAATTGTTCTAGACAATCTTCAGTAAAAGACTCTCTAAAAGAGAGTATTTCTAATTTGTAGAAAATGCCAGACTATGAAGTTTCACTGCTTGCAGCTTTTTATTATGATAATGTTACTCCTGGTTTGAGCAGAGTGCCTCCCGAGTTTGTGGAGTGATGGATTCCGAACCTGGCTGTCGGAAGGAAAATTGCTTTTTCGGTGTTGAGAAAAGCTGGATGTTATCTGATAGGTGCTGCCTCTGGTGAGCGGTTCTCGATATATCCCTTCCGTGGAAAAGACAGAACAATAAAGTGACCCCTAATTAACACCAGTAGCCTTAATTTAGACTTGCATTTTAGTCACCCAGATCTAGAGATGATTTATGCTTACAAATTATTTGGGTTTTACAGGGCAATGCCGGTTTCCTGGGGGCAAGAGGCAAACAGTGAGGGTTGTAATAGGGTGATGTGTGGTACTTAGTGGCTAGTAATTAAAAGGCTTTAATTACTGTCATTTTTTCTTGGGTGGAAAATTGCGCTCTGATTCACCGGTTCAGAAGGTGAAGGGACGTGCTGCGCAGCTGGGAATATCCAGCGTTTGAGATGGATTGCTGCTTCCATGAAGTTGCTTTTGCTGGTGATGAAGGTGTGCAGGGAATACTGCAACACAGTAAAATGTTAAGAGTACGTGCATGTTCTTCGCTGACTATTTTCGTGCAATCTAGACTCTCTAATCAGGTTTTAAGCTGTGGCATTAGGTTCTGCATAAAGATAAAGTAGCTGTATTGCTTCTAGGAGTTTCTAATCTGACAAGTCAGAAAGGGATGTTGTCAGTGACAGTTATTTCTATATGCTTTTTATTACATCAGCAACAAGGACTCTCCCTACCTGCCCCATCAGCCAATTTTTTAGGCGATATGTAGTATGAGCATAAATTAGAGAGCACTTACGTCGAAAAAACTTAGGTAGAAAAAAATGTATTTTTACTCTAGGAGTCGTAATTCACAGCAGTGGGCACTTACTGAGTTATTCTTTCAGCAATCTTTGCTAATATTGTTAGAATTGTATTTATTGTCTTAATCTGGTGGGTGAAATCCTTGCTCCCCGCGTGCACCTCTGAGGGTGACGGAGCACTGGAACAGGCTGCCCAGGGAGGTTGTGGAGTCTCCTTCTCTGGAGATATTCAAGACCCGCCTGGACAAGATCCTGTGCAGCCTACTGTAGGTGACCCTGCTTGGGCAGGGGGGTTGGACTAGATGACCCACAGAGGTCCCTTCCAACCCCTACTATTCTGTGATTCTGTGATTCTGTGCGTAGCTCGGCGTCCTCCTGGGACGAGGCAGGGGCAGGTGTGTGACGGCGAGGAGGGGGCTCAGGCACGGTGCACACCAAAGCCCCAGCAGCCTGACAAATACAAATGACTGGAGAGAGTTGGGAACTGGCATCTGTTGAGGTGCTGTAACTTCCCTGATACAGTGGAATGAAATCTCTATCTAGTGAATGGGAGCGAATGCCCAAAGGAGGAAACAGAGTGTAAAAACTGACATTGTTTTTCTCAGTCTTCTGTTTTTTTAGATAATTAATTTTTGAAGCATTTCATTCCCATTTATCATAAGCATGTCTCAGAAACACGCTGCGTATGTGTCATTTGTTTTACCAGGCACAATATGCCTGTATATATTTCATAATGTGTGAATTGTGTATAAGTGCAACTCCAGAAGGGATAATTTCAGCAAAGAAGCTTGAGATAGATCAAGATCTGACAGACGTGCTGTGAGAATGAGGAGAGCTCGGTGAGAGATGCCACCGGCACGCTCCCGCTACCCTTCATCTCCTCGGGCCATCTTTTCAAATTCTCTTTTCCCTTATGCAAAAGGGAAGGCCAGCATTTATCTCAGGGCTCATAATAACAGCTACCACAGCGGAAAAAACCCCTCTGTCTTTCGAGTGCTGAAAAAATGCAGTGATGTGTACGTCAAAAAAGCGTTACTGTGAAGATTTGCACTGCTGAGGCCACGTCTTTTAGGCACCTTCTATTTTTGGACGTTCAATTTTGCAGGTCACTGATTGCATCTGCTAAGGAGAGCCTGGTCCTCTCCCGACGCACGGGGCCGGATTCGGCTGAGTACGAAGAGCCTGGATCGGGGTTGGAAATCTGATGCTTTGCTGAATCGGGGCCACAGCCGGCACTGGGGAGCGGGGGCCGGCAGCAGACTGGAGCTGCCCGCGCCCAGGACGCTGCCCGGGGGAAGGCATCGCAGCGATGCTCTCTAGCAGCACGGGCTGCCGGCTGTTTCCGAGCAACACGCTCAAAACCCACCCATGATTTAAGCATCTTGGATGCTTCAGAGCCCTTCAGAATCATCTCTTTCAGGATCGCTGGTTTCTCACTAGTTTCCCCGGGATGATGCAGTTCCTGCCCCTCGCGCTAACATCCTCACAGAGGTGTCCAACCTCCACGTTGCTTTTGGACGCTAAATTGTGAGGAGCATAGCCTCGCAGTCTTATGGGCTGATGTACTCATGCAGTCCCATTGAATGAGGTCTAATCCTGCTGCTTTCCCTAACTGCTGTTAGCATTTTGGATCTTCGTAATGAATTAATTCCTCGTGCTGCTCCCCTGGAATAACACTGCTTAACCCCTTTCAGGGATAAAGCAATTTTAATTTTACCTACTGTAGGTGACCCTGCTTCGGCGGGAGGGTTGGACTAAATGACCCACAGAGGTCCCTTCCAACCCCTACCATTCTGTGATTCTGTAATTCAGGAAAAACCTTGTTTGTCTGTTACATGAAGAGGAACCTCATTGCTTTTCCCCCACAACCCCTTACTGAAGCCAAACAGTTTCTTTAACCTCCATTTATAGAGGACATCTCCATGCCGCCATTCAGTGCGGCGGTCTCAGTGACTTCCAGTTATCAGAGGCTCAAGGTTATTGTTCTTCCAATTTCTGAATCAGATGGGGAATGACCTCGCCTTGCAACCGGTAGCAACAAGACTGGAGAATCCCAACTTTGGGAATTCTCTCCCTCCCCTTCCAAATACTGGTGTTTCTGGAAGAAAAATACATACGGTCTCTGTCCTGAATGTCTAGATTGTTCTGGAGTTAAATTTGTCTCACAGATTGTTAGGAAATATCAGCAATCGATATTTGGACAGCCTATTCGGACAGCCCATAATCTGTGCTTGAGCTGGCCTTAACATTACATTAAGATTTTCCCGAAGTCTAAACTTTAATCTGTTTTGCATATTCATTCTTGTCGCATCCAGTTTGGACATGGGAACAAATTTTTTTCTATCTCTCAGTCTTTTACATGTTCTAATGCTGTTAGCATTTTTCTCTTCATCGTTCTTTAGGGTAAGCAACTCCATTAGGTTTTTATTTATATGACATGTTTTATCGACCTCTAATCCTTTGTGATGTTCTCCTTTGGATGCTTCTGTTCGGGGCAGATCTTCCTTGACACGCGGCACTACGTGCGTACGTGTAGTACTGCGTCTGAGGGCCCCCTGTGCTGGGGAGAGTGACAGGTTGCTTACCCAGCAGGAATTTTCAGATGAAAAGGACCTGCAAACCTGGCTTAGACATCCCAGGCAGGGTTGTTGCTCCTTGCCCAGTCCCGTGGCGTCGCTGAGACGTTCAGCTGCGTGTGGATCGGTGCGGAGATATCACCCCCCCGGCTGCTCCCCCGCGTACGTTTGTGCTATTAATGCAGCATCCCATTTGCTGCAGTATGAGGCGCTTGTCTCTTGCACAATTCCATCCTTCTGTTTTAGTCTGGTTTTATGTCCAATTTGTCAAGATGATTTTGAATTACATTCACATCCTCGGAGGCACCTGCAGCCTCTTCGTGTCACCAGCAGACTGAATAAGCACACCTTCTCTTCCACCGCTGCTATTGATAAAAACACTGGAAAACATGAGACCAAAGACAGACTCATTTTGGCAGTGAGCTTTCAATAACTGCTTTCCAGCTATGGCTTTTCAGTCAGTTGTATCCACCCTTCAGTAAACTTTTAGAGTTGGCCTCTGGTGAAGTCTAAATTGAAAATTTCCAAAGTGCTAAAATAGAAAAAACACCTGTCCTGCAACGAGGTCTGCGAGGGCGAGTTCAAATCACAGATGGACTGCACGCAGGCAGCCCGTGTGTCTGTCTCCTTTTAAACATAAGCAGATACTTTTGCCTGCCAGGCAGTGAGAAGCAGAAATGAATTTTGGTGTTAATTCCTTTCCCAAAGTTGACATTTTCATATTCCTCCCTCCTTAAAAGCATTTGAGGGGAGTGTGGCAGATGTACCCGAGAGAGGACGAGGTAGGCTGTGCTACCAGTCAGCACCAGGTTTCGTGACTATTTCTTTCCAGCGAGGACACCTTGTTCTTTGGAGGGTTTGGGGACTCTAAAGGAACTGATGGCCAGTCCACTGCGTCACAGTTACTTTGACAAAAATAGCTGTGTTGTCCATTGAATGTGGTATGGAGGGGTCAAAAATCACAAGTTCAAGTAAAGGGTTTAAAATCTTCTAACGTTAAATCATTTTACTTGTAACTAACAATTCCTTTTCAATATTTCTCTGTTAACGCTGCTTCTTAAGTGTTAAAAGCCTAAATGAACACGTGTTAGTTTCTTGTCCAAAAATGGGATTCACTCCTGCACTGCCAGGTCTGTGAACTCTGTGTCCTTTTGCCAAGTGTGTTTGGAGAGATGGAAATGGATAATGGCGTTTTGGGGTAGCTTTGCAGATGTTTTAGTTATGTTCCTAAGACTTTGGAAGCACCTAGCAACCACATCTTTGATGGATATAGTTGTATGTGTATATTAGAAGAAGGTATCTTCACGTTAGGGAAAAGGGTTTCTTTTGAATCTCAGAAAACTTTGTGGCTTATTTTCTACTTTTTTAGTGTGTAGGTGAGATGAATTTGAGTCTATGCTAAATCTTTGTGCTCAGGTGTTGCTGGGACTGGTCTTTCTAGACTTGACCTGCAGCATACAATCACAGAATCATAGAATGGTAGGGGTTGGAAGGGACCTCTGTGGGTCATCTAGTCCAACCCTCCCACCGAAGCAGGGACACCTACAGCAGGCTGCACAGGACCTTGTCCAGGCGGGTCTTGAATATCTCCAGAGAAGAAGACTCCACAACCTCCCTGGGCAGCCTGGGCCAGGGCTCCGTCACCCTCAGAGGGAAGAAGATCTTCCTCGTGTTCAGCTGGAGCTTCCTGTGCTTCAGTTTGTGCCCATTGCCTCTTGTCCTGTTGCTGGGCACCACTGAAAAGAGTCTGGCCCCGTCCTCCTGACCCCCACCCTGCAGATATTTGTAAGCATTTATAAGGTCCCCTCGCAGCCCTCTCTTCTTCAGGATAAGAAGCATCCTTCCAGTCTAGGTGTTCTCGCATGTGTTTGCCATCTGCCCTTTTACTTGGACGCGCAAACTTTTTGTGCTCTCGGCAGCTGTACGGCCCCAGGCTGTGTGTACCCAGACAGCAGTCGGGTAACCCAGAGCTCGGTTCTCTCTTCTCCATCCAAGCCTGAAGTTGATTTTTATGATACTATACTTCTGTTTAAAAACCTCAGTAATTATTTGGATGTTTTGGCACCGTGAATTAACGTCGCTATTTGGGAAAGTAGTGAATTGACGTTAGATACTTGTGCTTGCCCTCAGGTCAGACCTGTGACAGTCAAGTGTAGGCACCACCTTCAACCTAACCACTCGCACGCTGGTGCTCAGAGGGTTTTGTGCTTACCCTTAGCTCTTCCTTTGTTGAGGTGATTAAAAGATGCCTGTTGCTGTCTGTATGTGCAGCATGCTTCATTAACAGTGATTTATTTCGTAGTTTAGCAGAACTGGCACTGTGCAGCACACCGATGTGCAGCAGAAAAACGTGAGATGATTGCTAAGGCTTCTAGCTGCTGCTGCTGCACTACTGAGGGGTCTGAGGCATGTTTTGCCAATTGTCCTTCAGAATATTCACAAAACTGCTCGTTCATGTAGTGCAAATTGTATCTACAAAAGTATTTTTTGCTTTCTGAATGCGCCCATGTACTTTAGCCTCAGGTTTTTCATTTGTTTTTTTCAGAAGTGCTAATCATTAGACATCCGAATGGAATTACTGACAGAGCCATGCCTACTAACTCAGAAAAATTCACCACAAATATTTCTGCTGCATGCATCTTTTTTTTTTTCCTCATACCCACTGCAGTCAGAGCTCTTAGAGTCAACTTTCCTCGTCAGAATCCAATTACAAACAAAGGTGCCTTTGAAAAGAATTTGCAATGAATGCATTGCCAAAAGTAAAGTTAAAAAGACATCTGCACATGTGTGTTGGCACTGGGTTTTCTAATGGGCTGCACTTCCAAACTGAAGCACAGCTATCTCATTTTCATCTTGAAAAAATGACTTGTATAGTGCTGAAACTTCACACTCTTCCTTCTGGAAATAAAATATTAAACTTTGCAACTTTTCAGGCCTCTCATATTCTTCTTCAGAAGCAGTGCAAACCCCCCTCTGGGATTTTATAGTCAGGAAACATTTAGAAATGGGAAGGATCTTTTCAATTATATATCTTTTGCTCATGCACAAATGTTGCCTTCCCTATAGTTGTTGCCATAAAAAGTCGAGGTGTTTCAACAGTTTTTACCCCGCTCTGAACAACGGGCCTGCTGATAGGAATAGCAGCAATGTTTACAGGAAAACATTTTGAGAATTGGACCCATTCATATGTGAAATAGGGAACTATCATGAGAAATGAAAATGCAGCTGTATCTTGAATACCACCATATTTTAACCTTAGGAAAATATTTTTAATGGTAATCATCTAATTTACTTTTCACTACTTTTTGCGCTAAGACAGGCATCGTTTCTAACTGGGAAACTTTCTGTAACGTATTGGCCCGTGTTAGGAGATGTCTCAGGCTGTGGACAGGTGTGGTGTTACAGAATCCCAGAATGGTGGGGGCTGGAAGGGACCTCTGTGGGTCACCCAGCCCAACCCCCTGCCCAAGCAAGGTCACCCAGAGCAGGCTGCACAGCACCGCGGCCAGGCGGGGCTGGAATATCTCCAGAGAAGGAGACTCCACAGCCTCCCTGGGCAGCCTGGGCCAGGCTCCGTCACCCTCAGAGGGAAGAAGTTCCTCCTCATGTTCAGCTGGAACTTCCTCTGCTTCAGTTTGTGCCCGTTGCCCCTTGTCCTGTCGCTGGGCACCACTGAAAAGAGCTTGGCCCCATCCTCCTGACACCCATCCTGCAGATATTTGTAAGCATATCTTAGGTCCCTTCTCAGCCTTCTCTTCTCCAGGCTGAGCAAGCCCAGCTCCCTCAGCCTCTCCTCGTAGGAGAGATGCTCCAGTCCCCTCATCATCCTCGTAGCCCTTTGCTGGACTTTCTCCAGGGTTGTGCAGGGCCAGGGCTCAGCGGGCAGCCGGGTCTCCCGGTGCCAATTTTCAGTGCTGCTCCCGGGAGGGCTGTGACGGAGCACCAGGGAGACGGTGCTTCTGAAGCTTTCCTCTTCACCCAGCGACAGCAGTTCTGGGCATGATGGCAGAACGTGGTACTGTTCCACACATTTAGAAAATGACACATGCTAGAGCCTCTTCTATGTATATATTCTAAGGTAATTATTACAGGGAATTAGGTATACTTCGGCTGTAAGTGCACGGAGTGTCCATTAGCATCGATGGAACTGCCAGCGGGAGTCTCGGTGCCATGCGTAGGCAGTTCATTAATACCAAAAGCGATCGTTGCCATTCAGACAGCTGGATATTTTTCTTTGAAGCACATGCGTGCCCCTCTGATGTCTGCTGGTTCTCTGGAGTATGTTTTGAAGAACCAAGTAACAGGGAAGACTTTCAGCTTTTCCACTGGACTTTGTAAACTGTGCCGAGTACTGAAAATGTGTATTTTTAGCATAGCTTTTATTTTTGGCTGAAAGTAAGACCCAGTGATTGTATCAAAACATCTTGGGAGGAAAGAACAAGCCTGCTATTTTTAAGGCAGTTACAAGCTAAAAACTCATTTACCTTAATAATTTTGAAAATGTTTGTATTAGTGTTTAAAATGCTTAGAGAAGCATGATTTCCTAAGTAGAAAAAAAAAAAGTCTGCAAAAACCAAAAAGTAGCCAGAATTTTTCCCAAAGGGGTGGCCAGTCGGGAGAAGCTCTGGTAAGATGAGAAGTTGCAATGAGGAGGAGTAAATGAATTGAAGACTGTCCAAGAATTTTCTTGCATCTGTGGAAAACTAGTGAATAAAATACCTAATCAACAATCCTGGTTCAAAGAGAGTATCAGTGATGGGACGCAAACAGCCTTGGGACCTGCAAACTGGACAGCCATCTCGATGGCCCTCCATGAAGCATTGTCCCTCGTCTCCATCAAGCCTCCAGAAGCACCATCCTCAAAGCCTGTAGAATAGAGGAATTTGCTTGACTTTGGTCAGATCTGGGATTTTATATTCCTATTTTTCTTTTAACCGAAAGGGAGATACAATACTTTCCTGCCACCAGCACTGCTTTACAGACTGCTCAGAGGCTGAGTGCTGTTATTAATCCACGTAGCAGGAGTGATTTTGGTCAGCCCTTCCGCACGCTGGCAGCTTGCAGTCGGGTCTGCGGGTGCTTTAGATGGGTTCCTGGCAGTAGGTTAAGCTGATAAGTGCTATACCTCTTATGTTTTTAATTAGGTATCAAAGGCTGTAAGCGATTGTTCTGTTTCGGCCACACGTAGCTTATTGCAGAGAGCGAGGAGAATAATCGTGAAGCTTTGCATTGCAGCGTAATGAAGAGCAGACTTCTAAGTGACACGATGGGCTTACTGATGGGAATAATACGTGGGAAAAAGAGAACACGAAAGAATTAAGCGGCTGCTGATGAATACAAGACTTAGCTCAAATCTCCCTTAAACTAGTGTGTAAAACCAAAAGCGACTTGCCTTTGGCAGAAGTCTCCTGCATAGGTGCAGTTATAACCAACAGAATTTAGTACTTAGAGGGAAAATAGTGTTTGTCCATGTAACAAGACTATATAGAGTAAAAAAAATACTTTTCTTGAGTTCACTATAAACACAGAGAGTAACTGCTTAAGTGTATCAATCAATATAAAGGTCTATGATGACATTTTCCTTCAAAATTTAATAATTAATACTCTAATCATTCACTTAAGTTATTAGTTTTCATTGGTTAGTCCTTCCTGCTAACCCCCAGCTAGCCTAATCAGTCTGTGTGAGAATAGATGAATATACTCAATTAATCTCTACCCCCTTCAAAGCTGTACCTTCAGATCAGAGGATAAAGATTCTTAGTCTTCGCCGTGCATTGAACCTGACTTTATTAGAAGAATCTTATCAATTTTCACTCACAAAAGCGAGCAGAGACCTCTCATGATACCCCTTCACATGCTATTAGTCATGCAGTTTGTCTTGTAAGCACGAAGGCCGCTTAACTTCCAGCCTTCACTAATATGAATAAATTATAAGAATGTGTGTCTGACTTGATTTATTTATTTTTAATATTTAAATGCCTGCTCTGGAAAAGGTTCCTTTCATAAAAGGAGGCATTTTTTCCCCCTTGGGTTGCATTGGGGTGGGGGGGTTACTTTACAGTGATAAGCTGAGAAAGTCTTCAAATGGCCTGCTTACAAATTTCAACTATTTACAAGTTGTAGTAGACTGCAAGGAAAAGATCATGTTTTACCTGGAGATGTTTCAAGGGGGTTTTTTTTGAGGAATTTTGGAGCAATGAGAATGGGGGTGAAATGGAAAAAACATCCCCCTTTCCCGAACAGTGTAGGGACATTTCCTAGAAAGTGTCGCCTTGCTGAGACGGTGTCCTTCACGCACCGAATGATGTTGGTAGAGAAAAGTGAGCGTAATTCTCACAAATTTTCTCTTAACTGTGATCTACAGAGTTAACTGATTACCCTTCCGATTACCCCAGAGTGAATCTGCTGATGAGAGAATTGAGAGACAGAAGAAGTCTCGCAACACCCAAGTGGAAGGCGCGGATACGGGGTTACCATTCGTAATCCTCATCCGGTACCCTGCGTACTCAGACCCTCGCAAATCACTCTTTGGAATGATTTTAAATGAAATGTTTAAAAAAGTTTCTTTGCTGGCCTTCACACCAGCTTTCCTGCAAGGAAAATGGCAGGAGCAGCAATCCTAAGTCTCCTTATAATCTGTCTTTTCTCTTCTACAGATTAAAGGTTGCCTAAAATTTCCAGGGAGCCCCCTTCTTTTCTGCAGTTACCGGACGTGTCATCTCTGACCCGGGAAGCTGAAGATGAGGTTGCTATGGGAACTGCTCGTGCTGCAGTCATTCATGGTGTGCCTTGCAGGTAGAGTGTCATTTTAAAAGTTTGGATTTAAGATTGCCACTGTATTTCACACTAATGCAGAAGTGCATGGAGTTTGATATGCCAGTGATAAAATGGCAGAATAAGTCCCTGCTCCATGACCGGCGTTACGAAAGGCTGCTGAACAGATCCAGCCGATGCTCTTAGCCAGCTCCTTTTCCTGGTATGGGTATCTCCGCAGCAAAAGCGCCGTCTTGCAAAGGTTTGCTCTACCCGCTTCCAGTTCAAAGTTGCTGTTGATGAAAGTTGTTTTCCCATGTTCTGTGCTAAGCCTTTCAATGCTCAATTAAACCTTCGTGGAGTATAGCTTTAAATCCCATTAAAACGGTGTTATGTTACAGCTAAGACCTCGCTCCATTTAACAAATAATTAGAATAACATCTTTCAGCAATATAACAGCCTTCTGTAACTGCCCTTGTTTTAACTTTTTCTTCCCTGAGAGTTGCAATGTTTCGAGCGTTCCCAGCAACATAAAATTTCCCAGGAATGTGCCTTTCTCCTGGAGCTGAAACAGTTCTTGGAAGACATTTCAGATTTGCAGAGGGTCAGCACGGCTTGCACCAAAGCTTTGCTGCCCTTCTCACGTGTAAGGAGTTGCTTGGCGAGCTGGGGCAGCCGGGCTCGCGTCGCTCCCCCCGTGCCTCTGCGGCGGGCGCTGCGATCGCACCGGGGCTGGTGAATCACAGAATGGTGGGGGTTGGCAGGGACCTCTGTGGGTCATCTATTCCAACCCTCCTGCCGAAGCAGGGTCACCTACAGTAGGCTGTAGAGGACCTTGTCCAGGCAGGTCTGGAATATCTCCAGAGAAGGAGACTCCCCAGCCTCCCTGGGCAGCCTGGGCCAGGGCTCCGTCACCCTCAGAGGGAAGAAGTTCTTCCTCGGGTTCAGCTGGAGCTTCCTCTGCTTCAGTTTGTGCCCATTGCCCCTTGAAATTCTGGTTTGAGTCTCTCTCTCTTTGCCATTCAGCTATTGTTGATTATTTCCTCCTTGAATGGGCATTATTATTCTTTAACTTGTATTTTGTTGGGGGGGGGGATGTAATGTTTTAGTTAATGTTTATGTCACCTTGGTGTTCGTCTGGATTGCTCCAATTTATCCACTGCTGGGCGCTCAGAATGTTTTACTGCTGTGTTTAGTAACTTGTGCTTTCTTCCCCTTTATATGTGCACATTGTCAGGGTACTTTCACTGCATTTTAGGTAATAGCAAACTACTTATAATAGTATTTACTTTCTTCTGCTTAGCTCTACTGAACACAAAGCCACTTTTATTCCGGTACTTACGAGTACCTATTTTTGAAATTTGGTTCCGAGACTTTCTAAATGTGCTATGACATTCTCTGAGCTGGCAGAAAATTGGATGCAGAGAGATTCTGCAATGCAGTGCCACACGTGTTTCAGGAATTGCAACCGTAGAGAAGTTAGGCTGCGGGAATACATGAAGTGTGATCCTTTATTTTAAGCAAATAAGAAAAGTAGTGGAGGGGGGGGAAAGGATGAAAACTATTTTCTAATTGTAATTTCTATACTTAAAATATCTATTGTAAAATGTCTAGGGTCAGCAAAATAAAGCTTCAGGAGAATGTGTTGGGGGGGGCTGTCCTTAGCTTTTGCATCTGTTTTTTAGCAAAATGCATCTCATAAGCACTTGCTTTCCCCACACTGTTCTGCAACAGCATTTTTTCTCATCTTTACAATGCACTGAAAATCTTCAGGGCACGGCATCAGTTTCTCTGTGCTTCTGCAGGAGATTTAATAGTTGTGGCGAGAGGAGCGCCAAAAGTTCCGTGCGGAAATTGTGAGTGAGGAAAAGGGTTTCATTTTGCTGAAGGATGTCGTCACGTCGTGGTTTGGGCTGACTTCTTTCGGCCAGATTTAAATTTAGAAGTTTCTTTGTCTGCCTGCGGTGTTGTACGAGCCGGCTGTAGGCACGGAAGGGATTTTGCTGCGTGAGCTCTGGTGTTACCACAAAGCAGGGCTAACTCGTCTGGGCACGGTGCTGCTATTAGCCAGCGTGCTTGGGAAGCTTCCCGGACCTGTGCGAGTGTTTTCCGTAGCACTGTGGTGTTATGGGCTATATGAACACATTCAGATATTCCATAATTAAGGAGGAAACTGTACTGGATGGCTTGCATTGTCATCTTCTGCATCGATGCGCTCTGCAAGGCGGGAGGAGGTGGCCATGAAGTAATTAATTTTAGTAGTTGCTGTTTAGCAGTTCCACGCGAAAGGCACAAAGCTGTAAAACAAAAGTTCTTAGAAAAACCTGCAGCTCTTCTTAATTTTTTTGTTTTTATGGTATGACTGGTAACTTCCCAAGCCGTGTCCTGCCCGGCAGGAGGGAGGCACGGGGGAGCCTCAGGCTGCCCGCTTCTCCCCGGGCACCGCTGCTTCCGCTGCCCTGCTCGGCGGCTCTGCTTCAGGGCTACCAGGAGAGACAAAAGCTTTCCTTCTGCCTGCAATAGCTAGTCATTGCTCTTCTCTGAAATTCTTCTTAAATTCTAAGTTTAAAAAAAAAAAAAAAAGTTAGGAAGAAATGTTTTATTTCCATGTTGACCCATCCTTGAGCAAAAAAGATTAATACTTTAATTATACAAAGGAAACAAAAATATAAAAATGATATGCAGAAAAGTTATCTAGCAACCCTCCATAGTGCCTTGTGGACCCTCAAATAACTGGGAAACTGTTGAGTTGCCTGTGAAAATAAGCTTAGACCTGAAAATTGAATATTTGTGTTTAGTTCTAATCAGTGTCAGGCAGACAGCCCAGGATATCGCTCTCCTCCTTGTCTCTGCCACAGGGAGCAGCCCAGCTGGTGGAGGACGAGCTCTTTGGGTGCTGCCCCGTCAGAACTCGCCGGGGAGGCCCCGGTGCCCCTTCGGGCTCCAGCTGCTGCCAGTCCCAGCAGCTATTTGGGCTGCTTCTTCTGTGTGTGCTTCCTAAATGAACATCTGTTTGCTAGAAATTGCATCAAAACTTCCAAACTCGTATCATTCAAGCTATTAAACAGCTGTCAGACTCGAAGCAGGGAGAGTATCCAAACGTGTCGTTAAGGGTACCAGTTACCCACCGCTGCCAGCGTGCCAGGAGAAGTAAGACATGCCGGAGCCGTTCACAGTCCGCATGGGATATTGCCATTGATTTTATGTACTGGGTGTTCAGATATTACAGTTCTTCACAGCAGGATAAAACACGCATAGAGAGCTAGATCAATCCCAGAACGTACTTAAACCAGCTACCCAGAGGTGCAAATCTACTCATGATTTCAGGAGCTACTCAGCCTCCCTTGCGAAGGCAGCAGCACTGCGAAAGGTCTTCCTGAGCTGACCA
The DNA here is from genome assembly GCF_030867145.1 of Opisthocomus hoazin. Classification (NCBI taxonomy): domain Eukaryota; kingdom Metazoa; phylum Chordata; class Aves; order Opisthocomiformes; family Opisthocomidae; genus Opisthocomus; species Opisthocomus hoazin. Next base: position 2,876,182 of record NC_134424.1, on the reverse strand, counting down.
CCCCCTTTCAACCCACCACCCAACATGTTTTTCGGACTACTTTTCTTGCCGGTTGTTCTAAGGTCGTCCTGATAAAAACTAGCGATGCTTTCTTTGGACTCGATAATTGATGTATATCAATTCAGGGTTTCTGATTATATTTTAAGCAGTCTTTTTTTCAGGTGTCAGCTCTGGGAAGCAGTAACTGCAAATTACTCCTTTGGTGCCAAATAACTCTGATTTGTTAGGGCTGTCAGATTCCTTAAATGGCAGTTGTGGTGGTGATAATTTTAAGTTTTGGAGAGTAAGATGAGAGGCAGAATAGGCTGTGAAAAATAACACCCGCAGCCTGCGGGTCGTGAGTTTGTTTAACAAATGCTCTCTGCTGGGCAGCCCCCCGTAGCTATCGCCTACCCTGAGACGCGTTTGTGGGCAGCCTGGGAGCTGTGACAGGGAAGCAAAAGACGTTGCACAGGACGAGCCAAACCAACTTGTGTTAATGCAGACGGACGTAGGCTGTATGCCTGTAATGCGCCGGACAAGTATGAAAGGAAATTTTCTGTATTTTTGTGACTCTTATGCAATCCTTTGCCTCATTAACTTCCTGTAGCAGTGAGTTTCACTCTTGAAGTCATATCTGCATGTTAATGAGCTGCAGTCGCATAGATGCATTAGCCATGTGAGTGTGCACGTGCATATTTTCTAATGTTATTTAACCCACGAAGATCCACTCCTGTTCTGACAGAAAACAAAAAAAGGAACCCAGCAGCTCTGGAGCAGTGCCTGTGCTGTGCTGGGTTGGGTGTGTGGTTGAGTCTGGCTTGTTCTCCTGCCTTCCCATCTATGTCTCAGTTTTTCAGGGCTACAAGGATGGTGAGGGGACTGGAGCATCTCTCCTACGAGGAGAGGCTGAGGGAGCTGGGCTTGTTCAGCCTGGAGAAGAGAAGGCTGAGAGGGGACCTAATAAATGCTTACAAATATCTGCAGGGTGGGGGTCAGGAGGACGGGGCCAGACTCGTTCCAGTGGTGCCCAGCGACAGGACAAGGGGCAATGGGCACAAACTGAAGCAGAGGAAGTTCCGTCTGAACATGAGGAAGAACTTCTTCCCTCTGAGGGTGACGGAGCCCTGGCCCAGGCTGCCCAGGGAGGCTGTGGAGTCTCCTTCTCTGGAGATATTCCAGCCCCGCCTGGACGCGGTGCTGTGCAGCCTGCTCTGGGTGACCCTGCTTGGGCAGGGGGTTGGGCTGGGTGACCCACAGAGGTCCCTTCCAAACCCTACCATTCTGTGATTCTTGCAGGCTTTGATTTCTGGCCTTCTGCTTGTTCTTGCCATTTAAAAAGAAAGATCTGTGCTTGCAACAAACACACCAGCCAGCAAGATTGGCTCTCCTTTTTTCTTAGCAAGCACCATGTAAATACAATAGCTTCAATAAATGAATTCATCTTGTAGCTCTGTAATAATGCCTCTGTTTCAACAAGTTTCTTTTGTCAAAGGGAAAGTACTATTGCAGTTGTGTCTGCTCAGCGCTCCTGGAGGGGTGACTGAAGTAGCTCCAGAAAGAACAAGCCCAAATACCAAATCTAGTATTTGTTTTTCACCAGTCTGAACGAATAAGGAAACAGTGTTCTTTCTCCTTGCTAACGTGGCTTCTTCATGAAACCTCCCGGCAGTGTTGGTTTGCAACAGGTTAAACAGGCTGCACAAAGATTGCTGGCAATTTTTTTAGTGGAACGCGGAAGGTGATCCTGAAACTTAGAAATGCCTACGTTGCCCCCCCAAAGCAGTTTGTACGGGTCGCCCCGCGATTTCTGTTGGACTAATGACCCACAGAGGTCCCTTCCAACCCCTACTATTCTGTGATTCTGTGATTCTGTGATTCTACACGCTGCTACGTGACAAGCTGGACGTTCGCAGCTGTCTGGGTATCCAGAGTTAGGTACTAGCCACATTGCCTCTCACGTCTGAAGAGGTACCAGGAATTAATATGGAGTGGATCGCATATACAACATTTATAAGTCGTATCCGCCGTCACAACAGGGGTTGGAGTAGTATTTATCAATGGGCTTTTTGTTGGCTGTCCAACAGGGAAGATGCTACTGGTCTCATGGTATCCCAGCAACACTCGCGCTTAATTCTGCGAATCCAGGGACAGCATCATATTTTTCAATATCAAATTCTATCGTATTTTTGATTAAGGTGGAACAAAAGCATCGTTTCAACTTTTACCTGCTGAAAAATGCCATTTTCTAATCTAGAAATATGCACACGAGAGCAGAAGTCAGCAAAAGAAAAAGAGAATATTTCTGTAGAGCTTATTTTTAATGTGGAGGTGTGGTTTTTTTTTCCCAAAACTTTTTTTTAACAGAAAAATATTCTTATAATAAATGCCTGTCCAGGCATTCTTTCTCCTTCTGTCGCATGCTGACACAGCATAGCCAACACCTCAGCAGAGGTTCAGACGAGAGTATTTAGAGCATGGCTATGTATTCCTGGGGAAAAAACCAATATACAGTCAAGTGTTTTCCATTGTTAGACAAAAATCACTGTAATTTGTATCAACACATTCCATGAAATCAGGCGTCCAGCTCTGTTAAATATTAACTCAAAATTCATACAAAGATGAATATTCTCAGGCCTATTTGAATTCATGCTTCTATGCAAGCAGATGTAGGTTATGCACAAAAGAAATTGTGGTAATTTCATGTCTGAATATAAATAATTAAACCAAGAAGTACTGTTCTACATATTAAATGATGGTCTTCTATAAACGATGCAGCAATTCAATTTGTTCAGTGTTTCTTCTAATGCCGTGGAGTTCCCATGACTGGTGCTTTGATGTTAATGGGTAGCTGGGAAATGATTAATCTGTTGCCGTTCCATAATTAATTAATTTATATTTTGGTCAGTTCTGCAGCACTTTGCATTTCTGTACCAGACTGCCTAATTAATGTTTGCATAGCACTTGGAGCAGATAAAGCAGGGAATGACTCTTATTAATATAATCGCTTCTCAAACACAACCCAGCTCTTGGCTTCACGGCGCCCGGTAAGCTGTCACTGAAGCTCGCTGGAGAAGGCTCTGCAGTTGAGATCTGGCTTGGCCTTAATACTTTCGGGGGCTTTGCTGAATTATTCGAGGGTTGGTGGTTTGTTTTGTTCTCTGTAAGCTCCTGTATTTTCAAACGCTGTGGAAATAGCTGGGACCGGGGTCCCCTACCCCTCGCCCCAGGGGTCACCATCTTGTGAGCAGGAGGCCATTAGCCGTGGGCGGCGGGTCACGTACCCGCTGCTCCATGAAAGGCGTCTCGGCCGCGCCGTGAGGGAAGCAGGTGCCAGTGGTGCCTCCGCCGCGGGAGCTTAGTGCGAGTCTGCACCTGGGGAGGAACAACCCCATGTATCAGTACAGGCTTGGGGTGGACCTGCTGGAGAGCAGCTCTGTGGAGAGGGACCTGGGTGTCCTGGTGGACGACAGGGTGACCATGAGCCAGCAGTGTGCCCTGGCTGCCAAGAAAGCCAATGGGATCCTGGGGTGCATCAAGAGGAGTGTGGCCAGCAGGGCGAGGGAGGTTCTCCTTCCCCTCTACACTGCCCTGGTGAGGCCTCATCTGGAGTGCTGTGTCCAGTTCTGGGCTCCCCAGTTCAAGAAAGATGAGGAGCTACTGGAGAGAGTCCAGCGGAGGGCTACGAGGATGCTGAGGGGACTGGAGCATCTCTCCTACGAGGAGAGGCTGAGGGAGCTGGGCTTGTTCAGCCTGAAGAAGAGAAGGCTGAGAGGTGACCTAATATATGCTTATAAATATCTGCAGGGTGGGTGTCAGGAGGACGGGGCCAGACTCTTTCCAGTGGTGCCCAGCGACAGGACAAGGGGCAACGGGCACAAACTGAAGCAGAGGAAGCTCCAGCTGAAGATGAGGAAGAACTTCTTCCCTCTGAGGGTGACGGAGCCCTGGAACAGGCTGCCCAGGGAGGCTGTGGAGTCTCCTTCTCTGGAGATATTCCAGCCCCGCCTGGACGCGGTGCTGTGCAGCCTGCTCTGGGTGACCCTGCTTGGGCAGGGGGTTGGACTGGATGACCCACAGAGGTCCCTTCCAACCCTGAACATTCTGTGATTCTGTGATCTGCAGAGAGCCTCGGCGGTGGGCTTTGTGAGACGACCCGCTCTGCGTGGGCTCCAGGCTGCAATGAATGTTTTAGTTGTAGCAGCAGCTTCGTCATGTCACGGTTCTGATGAGGATCCCTGAAGAATCAGCTTGTCACTGTAGCGGTGGGTGATGAAGTCGCAGGAGAAGGGTGATGTAACACCAACAACACCGTGTGCTCTCCGTGAATATAGATTTTCCACTGAAAACTGAATACTTAAGGTCACATAACCTTATCAGCTGAGCAAAAACACTGCTGGAGATTATTGCTATGAGTGCACTGGCCTTCCTATAGAAAAGTTTTTTAAGAGCTGCCTAAAATTGTGGTTTAAATTGTCTATGTAAGGCCGTGCTGAATAGTTACTGCAGCAGAGGGCTTTGGGCAGGCGTTTTGGGGAATAAAAGGTGTTTTCTGGCATAAAAGGCTGTTCTTGGTCGCAGCTGGGGCAGGCTGCAGCCGGCAGGAGTGATACCGTAAGTTGGCAAAACCAAAAGTTTCTCTAAAACTCGTTTGGGAATTTTAGAAAGCAAGCATTCTTCATTACAGCGCGGGGGGTAGTTCCTCGTAGCACACATAACACGTGTCGAAGCAGGCATTCCTCTGGTCAATGTCTTATTTCACACTGCATGTGTTCAGTGAGTAGGGGCCTGGGGGTCTTTTCCCCCAGGGGGTGTGATTTTTAGTAATGTAATATATTATAATGAAGGATAGGTTACTTTCAGATACTATTTTTCTGCTAGAACCAGCCAGAACTAGCCACGTGCTAACAAGCAGTCTTCTAAGGGTGTTCTTATCTCCTTGAAGGACAGTTCCCGTGATTTAAAGGCGCTTCTTGGCAGCTTGAAGGCAAAGGTTTCAAACACGTTCCTAAATCTTATCCTAAATAACCACGAAGTCCTGCTATTCTAACTGTACCAAGGCCTTTATGATAACAGGAGAGGACAGTGGATGGTGGGGTGGAGACGGGTTGCCTGGGTGAAGATATCGGTCACTTCTGGAGGGGGACAGCCCTTGCTGAGGCAAATTCTGTTAATTTAGTAACAGTCGTGGAATTAGGTTTTATCCATTTCCTGGCAGTGTCTGGACTCCAGTGTGACGTTAAGCTCCCCGAGACTCGTTAACCATTGGTTTGACTCTAGTGTCAACTCCACCTGTGTCCTAAGCAGCGTTACTCCCTGTTGAGTATGGTTAAACTGGTCTCTGTTGACTGTGCTTTTGCCATGTCAAGGGACAGTTTTGCTACAGCTGATAGTTGTGTTGTTAATGGGATGTGCTGCTGTGGAAGTAGAAGGCTTTTGAGGTCAGGACAGCTGGAAGTGGTGAAGCAAAGACAGCATTACAGTTTGCTGTGGGTAATGGTTGGCAGCGTGGGATCCTGAGACGTGCCGTGGAGGCGATGCAGGAGCTGGCAGAGGTCCGTTCCCTTCCTCAGCACTTGTGCTGGAGTCCTGGCGAGGAAGGTCCTTTCCTTGTACTTTTTGTTGCTGGTTAGAGCTCAAGTGTCTTGAACTTAAGCCAGAAAGCATTCCGCTAACGTCAGGGCAAAGTTCTACAAACTTTGCACAGTTAGAATTCTTATTTCTATTTCAGATGAAGTCAAAGACGTGGGGTCATCAGCACCGTCAAGTGCATCTGCCCTTGTCTTCTCCTCCAAGCCAGTCAAAGTTTGCTGCTGCAATGAGAACCAAATAGCAACTTCATCTGGCTCTTTCTTCTCCTCCTGTAATGCCCGTTTGCTGTGTTTCCCGGGCAAGCCCAGACTGTCTCTAAGAGTGGACAGAATGAGTAAACAGAATTAAAGGTGCTGTTGAGGTGGTGGCGGTGATGACTGACAATAATAATAACAAATATTAATATGGTGGTATGTGTTGTAGGACAGAGGTTTGAAGCCAGAGGACATGTAATTCTAGCATGAAGCAACTGAAGCTGGAGATGAAAAGGGAATGGTTTAAACTAGGGAAATAAAGAGTGAGAGGGGAAGAAACATCAGAGGGGAAGAATTGTTCAAGCCAAGGGGGTACTGGGGTAAGAGCAATTAAATCTGAAGTGGGCAAAAATTCATTTAAGCTGAAAGCAGAAGACTTTAGCTGCCGAAGTGGGATTCTACAGTATCGCTCAGCTGTACATAGTTGTAAAGGGGAGCTAAGAAAATGTATGTGATTATGTGTAACTTATGCTTATTTAAGGATTTTATGGCAAGTTTTTCTGTGATTGCAGAGGATTTGACTCAGCCTTACAAGAGGTCTGTACCCAGTTTACATTCCTGACCTGTCAGCAGTGAAGCCCTCACTAGATGTGACCTGACTTAGATTTAGGCCATAATTTCCCAAATTCTAAAGCTAGAGACCATATCAATGCAATTTTCTCCATTCTCTTTTACATGCGGATGATTAGGTATATTATGTTTTTCTCTGTTTAACTCGCAAGTCCATCTGGGCAAGTTTAATTACATCTTTCTCAAAAGTTATTGAGGTAAGATGATGCACTTTAAATAAAACAGAGACTACACAGAGATTTTTATAAGCAGATGTTCCAACTATCTGGCTGTGTATTGATCCCCTGTGCGTTTTATGCGATACCTCTTTTCAATTTAGCTTCTTTGCATTTGAATTAGTACCTAGGTATTGAAATTAAATCTCATTTAGGGAGTTAGAAAAATACCTACTTTTCCAAGCATCTATCAAATTAGGGAGAATAAGGACCCAAAATACTTCTTTATTGCTAATAAAAATGAAGTTTTATGGCAGAATTTGAGGTGATTAGTCTGTTGCTTTATAGGTAAAATACTGTATGATTCTTAGAAAATCTAAATATTATTGGAAAGGGATCTCATTTTGTAGTGCTTATGTGGTCATTGAGGAGAATGAGGAGGTAAGAGATGCGGTGGAATGCAAAACCTGCCAGGTCGGGCACTGGGGCTCGTTGCTGGCTCTGTCTCTGGGGTTTGATTTAAGACAGCTGCATCTCTGCGTGGTCGGAGAACCACGATACTGGGCTACAGTGTCTATCTGGAAATAACGATATATGTATTCACATGCAAGACACTGTTCTCCCACTTTCTGAGATTTCGGTCTGGAGCTTCTGTTTCCTGCTTTTTGTCTTCAATTGCTGGGGAAAGTCTGGTATAACTAGTCAGAAGCCTGCCTCTGTGTAAACATTTCATCCCCTGCCACTGCCCTGCACAGGTACAAAATTTCTTTCCCATTTCTCCACGCTTTTGTCGGTATTTTAATCATTTAGAAGAGTAACAGGAGTCACTGGGGGAACTGTTAGTTTTGATTCAGATTTGTGGGGTTAAATCCCTTGGTTTTGCCTTCTGCCCTTACCTCGTGCAGCAAAGCATTAACTGACTGAAAATGATGTCGGCAGAGATCATTATTATTTGGATAAAGGTCTTTCTGCTAAGCAGCAATCAAGGGTGATCATCCAAACGGAATAAAAGGGGAAAGGGTCAATTCAACTTTGATAATTATAGTGCTGTGAATGTAGGCAATAACAGAATTGCCCTTTACTGACAGCTAAATGTGTAAATAGGCTGGCAGAGCATTGCTGCTAACGTTATCCGTAGCAGAAACTGAGGCTCTTCACTCCATCTGCATGGTTTTGTGGAGTCCCTCCTACAAATGCATGTTGCCTTCTGCAGCTGGGCCCTGATTGTTGCATTGCTCCAGGTCTGACAGGGTTTGGGCCGTTAAATAGAACCGATGGTTATGTATTCTTGCAAGTTTGTGCTCAGAGTCTGTCTATGGCAAGTAAGTGGGCTGCTCGCAATAAATACTGCTTTTAATGAATAGAGCACAGAACGCTGTAGTGCAGCCCATTCATCTGAACGTTGTTTAATGTTGGTTTATTGAAGCGTTTGTCAAACGCTGTGACAGTCTGTGCTCTGAAATTAAGGATATACTCAGGCTGCACTGACTCATTATTGCAAGTTTTGGAAAACTTTTCCTGTATATTACAATGACAGTGCAAAACTTGCACATTATCATTTCAGTGCTTCAGTTTGGTTTTCCTTATGTATTTGAATTTTTTATTTTGCAATAAAATACATGTATTTAGCTTCATAACTCAAACTAAGGCATAATTGTTAAGTAGTCTATATCATATTAATTAGGCTGTGAAGCAAGGCAAGTGTTAGAACCATTTATAATTGAGTAGTGAAGAAGTTGCTAATCAATGAGACAGGCAACTAATTAACCAGCCAGCAGTCAACATCTTCAGCTGAAGTTGGTGACTTTCAACTTAATTAAACTTTCCAGGTGTCACTGAAAGTATGAAAAATATATCTATCTTAATTTATTGATGTGTCTTAATTCCACTTTTCTGAGTTTAAATGTATGAAGATTGCATCTGTTTTAAAGGAAATTGTTATCTATAAAACATCCCGTGTCCATATTGCATAGTTGAAAAAAAGTGGTATGTCTGAGGAAGCTTTGTTCGAACTTTGTCCAGTGCATGTTGAGTACAGCTTGAATTTAGAGGGCTCCCTCTTTGTGTCTGAAATACCTGCTTACCATCTTTTAATTTGTACCTTATAAGCCTTTATGGCTGCAAAATGGATCCCCGACAAAGTTCAGAGTATTATCCTTGTTTTTGCTTGTGAAAAGCAGATGATATAATGACTGTTCAGTGAAACTTGGAAGAATAAATTATTTCCTCCCCTGCAAGCTTGCTGTCTGTGTAAACAGACAACATGAAACACTTACTGAGAGCCAGATCAAGGTTTATTCCTGTAGCGTTCACGCTCCTTCCATTTTTCACATGGTCCACGTGAAATGGCATTTTTCTCTAGGTTCACACTGTGTGAGCTTTACTCAAAGACATCTAAAGAGGGACTTGAAAGAAGGCAGGGTGATGGCTGGGCTTTCTGGGATATGAAAGCAGGGAGTAAGGCAGAAGACACAGCAAGATTAAAAAGGGGCTGGAGGTGGCTTGACGCACAGGTGGAATGAAGATGAGAAATATGCACTTCCTCAGCTACGGAAAAATTGTCTCTGAATTCTTGGTGTCAAGTAACCTACATCAGATTTTCTTTTATAATGTCAGTTAAAAGGGGAAATAAATACAAAACAAGTAACGGCATTGTTCTATTTCTGAGCTTTACTGCTGAAGTACAGGTTGTGGTGATCTGGCAATAAATTCAAGTATTGTGGTCTTTTACCTTGCACATCTGCCATGATTTTGTCATCCCCTTGAATGTGTAACGCAGATCCGATGCCCATAGTGTGCCAGTGGCCTCCAGACTTCTTTTGCTCGATGTAGAAATACTCTGTGACCGCACCCAGACAAAGTAAATGCAGGCAACTCTGAAATTGCAGACATTACTGAAAGGGATGGTACTTACTGCCAATTAAAGTAAAAAATGTAGGAAGAAAGGTTTAAGGAGAGACAAGCTTCGTTCTTGTGGCTTTCTTCCCGAGGGAAGAAGTATCTTTGAAAGAGGTAGAGGCGTGAGACCAGAGTGCAGACTGAGGAGTGGTACATCTGTCGGTACAGAAATGATGGCTAACATGACAGCTCTGAAGGAATAATTGAGAGACACCCCCAAAAATCTCTAATGGACATCAAAACAGGGAGAGTTGGGGGTGGGGAGGGTTGATAGGGTCTTGAAGGACAGCTTGAGGGGTCCAGGTATAACCAGGGCACCTGGATCAGAGCGAGCTGGAAGATGCTTTTGCGTTCTTGTATGTTTGCATGTGTTGGCTCTCTTCACTCCCTCCACATTAGGAATGCTGAAGTACTTAAGGAGAAAAAACAAGTCTAAAAGGCAGTGTAGCACATAATCAAACAACTGTTAAGACATATGTATTCCTCAACTGGAATAAAAATGTTCTCTGTAGCAGTATAAAGATGATGCCTCTTCTGAGTCAGGAAGCCCAGCTGCAGCTCTCAAGTCAAGTGGCCAAGAACAGTTATCAGTAATGACTGTGTCTCTTGTTTTATAAATTGGAAAAACTGTGCAGATACTCAGTTTTTTCGTATGTGACACTGAGTAGCGGTGATGGGTGGAGTGAGCTCCCTGGGATGCACCCGTGTCCCCTCTCTGTTTCCAGGGAGAGACGGCAGGTGCTGGGTCTTTGTTAATCTCTGCTCACTAATATTCGCTACTCACTTCAAAATACAATAGCTAATTTCCAGCATGTGTAACGTACAGCTGCAAGGCATTTCCTTTTGTAGTTTAAAGATCTAAATAGCTTGGTACACGTGAAAGCCTGTATGCACCACCGCCTTAGTGGAAAGCAGAGGTTCTCAGTGTCTTTTCCCAGTTGTTGTATCCTCGTGATAACGCTCTTCAGACAACTAATTGGAAAATAATCTGCGTAGAATTTTCAAAAATGTATTAATACTGACTTTGCTTCATCAAGTTTAGCAGTCACTTACGTTTTTTGATTTCTGCTCCGTTTCTGCTTGAACTTGCATGTTTTCTTTTTTTGCTGGCTTTTGTTGGTACGTTCATGTACTTAGGGTAGGATATGGAAGTTATTCCCTAATGAAAGGCAAAGGAGTGGCATGCCATCAGTTAGCAGGAGGAGAGAGAACCTAGTGCTTTCTCATGTAAATGATGTGAATCCTGGATGTAAGCCAGGCATTCATTTTGTTAAAATGGGGTTTGATAATTGAAACTAATTTAACATCGACCCCATTAAGTTGCATTTTATTGCTCATTTAATATGCCTGTCTCACAAGCTCCCAGAACTAGGGAGCGGCTTTGTAACGTGAGTTTATAATTTGTCAAAGCTCCAGGCAGACAGGTAAATGTCGAATTTGCTCTGCAGGATCAGCACCAAGGTGTCCAACAGATGTTTCACCTATGCTTGGTCAACGCGGTGTCTGCACGCAGAGCTGTGTATCTGCAGGCACTGATGCGATGGGGTAGGCTGAACAGCTTGAGGTTGTGCAGGTTTGCTGTGGAACGGTGCTTCACCTGGAAAGCGGCCTCATGGACAGTCCAGCATCGCTCCCTGCGTCCCAGCAGAGCCCTCCCCGTCGCTCCCTGCGGGGTCCTGCATCCCCTGCACTGCTTGAGAAAGGAGAGGCTTGTCAGACCTGACAAATAACCCCGGTCCTCCAGCAGCGCAAGTCATTGTGTCGGCTTCTGTCAAAGAATGCCAGTTTAAATCAGCTGAGGAGCTGGCTCGTGTCTTAATGACACGGGATTTCTATGTTCTGCCATCCTCCTGCTGGTTTCCTCTGTCTTACTGTTCTCTTGCATAATTTCTGTATTTTACTACTAGATAAATTTTTCCTACAGTTTATGAATCACTAAATCTTGTCATTAGTTACCACCCCTTTTGGTGCTAATTGCAATGCAGCACTAGGTGATGGTTACTCGAACACAGTTGTATTTATCAAAACAGCAGTGAGCAAAAAAAGGCCGAAGGGCAAGAAAATACAGATGGGGGCAAACAACCGTGAGGGACGTTTGTTTGCAAACACGTTCTCTTCTGCAACTGTGGCTGCAGGAGTGGTGCAGGAATGATGAATTACTGGCACTTCACCCTTGTGACGTGGCAACTGGAGAGCAGCAGGAAGAGAGCACCAGGGTTACATCCTGAGGCCTGGGGACAGGGGACTGAGCAGTGCATCAGCACTGGCGAAGCATGCAAATAGGAACGCTGCGAACCCCACCAACGTTACAGAGTGAAAAGGTGCAGCTGATACTACTACACGTGTAGTACAAACTGTTTAAGAATGTGCAGAACTATTTAAAATTATATTCATGTCGGAAAAGCACCAGAAGAGGCATTCTGCGCTCAAGTTTTAGCTGCATAATCCAGACCGTGTTTAAAGCACATGACTAACGTATCTTTTTTTTTAAATGTACATGCACGCAAATGAATATAAAGGGCAGAAAATATAGGTGAGGCAAAGCATACAATGCTCTCATCATGAAATGGCAACATTTGACAGGTATTACATTAATTAAAACACTACAGGGTGCAGGAAAGGGGGCACTTGGATGTTATACTGATGAAGGGTTTAGAGCTTACAATCAAAATGCTTTGTCAGCAAGAGGTGACACAGGGAATTGTCTGTATTGGGCAGTCTCGGTGCTGAATTACTGGATCATAATACTGTATTTCTTCTCACCCAAAAATAGTGAATTTCATTCTGGAGTAGAAATAACATTAAAAACCAACAAGATCCTGCTTTAAAAGCAAACAAAATGTACTTTGTCCCCCTATGAATGTCCTCAGGAATCAGATCAAACCCAGAGCGAGAGAAAGCAGGTCAACCTCATCTTCAGCACACTGTTACATTTAGTGTTTAGACCACCTCGAGTGGATTCAGAAATTGGGTGCAGCCCAGAGGCAGGAGATGAAGAAACCATGGGCAAGGCTGCAATGGTTTGGGACCAACTTAATGTGAGCCTGCAGCTGCAAACATCTGTATCGCGTGCCAGTGGACTACAGCATGTCTGTGGGATGAAGTCCTGGTGTTGCAGCACAGCTTGGACTGTTTGAAAAGATCAGGGAACTGCTTAACCAAGGTGAATAAAAGCACGGGAGATGGGAATCTGACCTGGGATTTGAGGAAGAGAAATCTTCACCTTAGCATCCGGGTACTGGAATAAGGATGTTCTACCGGCATCGTTGCAGGCAGTAATAGTCTGATTGCTGTGTTTCTCATTGTTTTGAGTGATGTTGAGCCAAACTTTTAAAATTTCATTTGAAGTCACAATTTCAGTTTGTTCCGACACTTATCAGTGTTTCTGTGCAGGTGTTGTTGTGCTGGTTTTGAAACGTGCTTGCTGTGTCTAAACTCTGCTTATAGCATTGGTTTTTCTCGGCAATACAAGCTAAATGTGCTTGTCGGTGTTTCGCAGGATTGATTTGTGGAAGGCTGTTAGCTTGTTAGGTCTTACACGTTGGAGTCAGCAGTGGCGTTCGCAGTTCTTGCAAGGTGTTGTGCTTAAGATGATGGCAAAGGCTTTTAACACTTCTTTTAATTTAACTTTCCTTATTGTGACATCCAGTTACTGGTAAAACTTACCCAGCCCTTCATATTTTTTAAGCGTAGACATTCTCTGGCATTTTACTGCTTTCTTCTAAAAGTGTTTAGGAGGAGTGACTTGAAAACGTAGCAGTTAACGTTACAACAGTTAGCAAGGATTTTATGTAATATGAAAGATGTCATAACATAGCTTTTTTTTTTAAAAAAAAGGTCATTTTTAATGTGTGTTGGCTGATAAAATGTGCCAGTCCAAATCAGTGAAATTACAAAAGTCAAGATCTTCGTGTGCTTAGTAATTAGCCGGACAGAGATTCTGGCAAAATAGTTTCCTGTAGGAAAGCCGAGTCTGAAAGACTGAAGTTTTGCATTAATCTTTATTGTAGTTTTTGTCTGGTTTAATTCTATTTGCATTCTTCAGAAGCTTTTTTTGTCTGAGGGAAATTGGATTGCGGCATCTGGAAGTGCCGCAGAGGGGCTCTGGGTGTCGGGGTGCGGTGGCTGGGCGGCTGCTCCGTTTTCGGGCTCGGGTCCCTCCTGCCTGCGTGACCGAGTGGAGCAGCACGAAGCGGGGGACGGGGCTCGTTCGACACTGTTCGGTGTGCTTCCAGCGCTGTGCGTGCGTCTGGCATCGTTACCGGTGGTGCAGGTTGTGCCGTTCTGGTTCTCAGCGTGTCCCGTGGGTGCGCAGGCGGCAGGAGGACCTGGAGGAGCTCAGGTGCCTGCAGTGAGGCTCTGGGTGTAGACATGAGGCAAATTCACAGCTGAAAAAAAACCCCCTTCCAGTGCACTGAGGTGCTAACACGCACACCTGAGAGCTGCTGTGGCTGCCCCTGGCAGGGCTGATGGAGGCGGTGGAAAAGTGGAAAAATTTAGAGAAAACAACAAAGCGTTTTCCACCACTTTGCTTAGGCGTGCTCGAGGACGCAGAGAAAGCCCTGCTGACATACTCTGCAAAAGTTGTGTCTTGTCCCTTGCAGTCATTGTTTGTTGTGAATGTAGTAGTTTAAAAACTACAGAAGTTGTTGCTGAAGACTTCAGAAGATCTCATGTAAATTCATTAGTTACTATGCAGCTGCCCACATAGCATTTAAAGCAGTAAAAAATGTATTAGTTTCACTATACAAATGTATTAGCACCCAGTCTGTTCTTAAATGAGAAATGTATTAGCTAAACCGTATGAATGTCTTACCAGGATCTCTGTAGCAGTATAGTGCTGAACTTGAGTTATCCTTCATTACTAATACAATCTAAAATACACAATAAATGCTGCGAATAAAATCCATATGGAGACTTTAAGTGACAGAAAAACCCCTCTCTGCTCACCAAATTTCTGCATTTATTTTCAACGCTCTTCTGCAGCAGTTCAAGGGCAGTTGTCTGAAAGCGCAGCGTGTTGTAACCAAGCATCAGGAGAGCGTTCTTGGGGGTGGGAGCACAGTTGGGTTTGCTGGGATTGTAGGTTCCTTGTGAGGAGAAGAGTTTATTTCTGCTTGTTTTGCAACTGTCTTATGGTCATGAAAATGTTTACATACAAATGTTTGCTTGTTTGGACTTACACCAGAAAGTCATTAACTCTTGATTCGTTGTGCTTCCCAAAAAAGCAGACAGAGGAAGAACGAAACCCAGTGAGAAGACAGTGGCAGGGACAGATGACCAGATTGCCCGAGGGAACATGCCAAAGGGTGTAAGGTGTCAGGCTGCATGGCAGACTGTGCTGATTTGTAAATCTCAGCATTTCTATTAAAAATGAGATCATATTTCCCCTGCAGCAGAGAAATTGTAGAAAGAGACAAGGCCTAGCAAATTTCTTTAAAAGTCAATTTTTTAAAAAGTAATTTTTTTGAATACCATAAAACCCTTTAAAATGCAGAAGGAAGAGAGAAAAACTACTGAATTTCTGAGAGTCTTTCAGTAATGCGAGCAATAAAAAATACATGTCAGTAAACCATTTTTTTATATTGGATTGGAAAACAAGAAGAATACTTACGAGGATAAGCATAACCACAACCTGCTTGATAATATGATTCAGAATTAGGTGTTTATGGTTCAGCACATGCATTCAAAGCAGGAGTGCAGAGGTGGGTGTGTGGGGGCTGCTTAATTAGAAAGCTGTCTGATTTCCCTAAAGAAGCTATGATACAGTGATAAAAACGTAATCCTCAGTGGTGTGCATCCTGCACTGGAGGATCAGCCGTATTAAAGATCACATTAGTTTTCACCCGAAGTAAGGCTGTGGCGTGTGCATACAGTGATTATTCAATTTCCAGCACCGAGCCCTGACACGTTACCCACGGAGACAGAGCAGACGATGTCTGTCAAGTGATTGCAGCGTATTTGGATACAGCTGCTGCCTTCAGAAACCTGCAGGTACACGATGACACTGCCTGCCTTCCCCACTGATAGCCATGTGCCGGGGAACCTCGTCTGAGTTGAGCTGGACACAAGGAAATGAGGATGCCCCAGCAAGCAGACGCACGCTTGATCTTCTAATTGGCTCCTTGCTCCTGGGCTGCAGCACGCTTCAGGGAGTGGATGCAGCTTTGTGGGGCATTACCAACAAGGATTTAGCTCCAGGAGATGAACAGAGGTGTTTAGTCACCAGTTTTGATTGAATTTTCAGTCTCAGAAGCAGCAGCTTCCCTTATCAATGACAGCAGTGAACCAGGCAGCACTTCCCAAGCCACCCCCCCCCCCCCCCCCCCCGAGGTCACAGCTAGTTTTATTATTTTAAAGTAGTGTATTTGTGAGTTCACATTTATTTCCAAGGAGTTTTTCTCATGAGAACTCCGTCTTCCTTGACCATTTATAGCCATAGGTTAATTTTTTTAATGTCTCTCAATGTTTTGTAGTATGCATCCACTTCAGATTTCATAATTTATTTTTCTGTAATAATAATACCATGCTTTAGATAAGATGATCTTAATACTTGCTTGCTGTACCAATGTAAATGTTATATTCCCTTTCTCATTCTTTGGGGCACATTTTTAATACTGTTTACTCTGGATTATTTTAGATGCCCAATTTGTGAATCAGGGAACCAGAGTTAGATGACAAAATTCAATGTACAGTTAATGAAAACGAGTGACTGGGATCCTTTATCAGAGATGGCACATTGGGCACTAATTACAATGTCACCTATTCTGTATCTTAATCAAATTCCAGTGATCTCATTTATAATTTTTACTCTTCCTGACAAGTGGTTATTCAAAGAAGTAAATTGACTATCTGTGTAATCTGCTTCTTGGACACAAAAGGCTCAAAATTAACAGGCTTTTTTTCCCCTGGAGAAATCTTCCTCTCTACAGTGTGGTGTTGTGCTAATTATTCCTTTGTCCCTTTTTGTTTTCTTAAAGGTGAGAGGGAAACCTGAAAAGCATCCGTATGTGCGGGGTGCAGGCAGCAGCCGTTGAGTGGCCGCTGCTGGCAAGGTCTGCGTTGTCTCTGATGCCACCCTAGCCCGCAGAGTCAGCGTTGCCAGTTTTCTGCTGTCAGGCACGAATTTGAGTCACCAGCTCAGAAAAGTCAGGGTTTGTGAGCAGAATCCCCTGACGTTTCCAAGACCAGCCTGTTTTGTTTGAATCTCTCTGTTGCTGGGGGGAGAACAGAAGTCGAGGCAGTGTTTCGGTATGTGCACGAAAACTAATAATGGAATATCATAAATCAGAGGACTAAGCAGGGCACCTTTAAAAAGGTACTCTTGATGAGATCTTCAAAGTACCTTGTTTTATTAATGCTGACAGTGAGTACTTGTAAGATACAGCCTTTCCACTTTGTTGTGCTACAAGTGGTTTTTACAACAGTCAATTTACAAAGAAGATTTTTTTTCTTTGTCATGCTGTAAAAACAATTGGTATGTAATTAGATTTATATACTGAATAATCTTATTTGCATATCCAATTAATTCTTCCTGTTTTTATTCGTTAGGGTTGGATTCACAGTAGTAGTAAAAAATGACACTTAAATTTTCAAGGATTCAGATTTTCTTTTACTATAATTTGTTCAAGATGTTGCATTAAAACATGGTCCTGAACATCCTCTTCCTTTTAGAGGCTATTAAATAACATAAGGAAAGGCAATCAAAAGAAAACTAACCTGCATTATAAAAATAGGAAGGGTCTATTTAAGCTAAGCAAAGCAAATGCGGTGTGAATTTAGGCTTTTTAAGCACCTTGCTTAGGGTCTGTAGATGTCCAAAGGCTGTGTGGAATTTTCATTGCAGAGTGTTAGTGGACTTTGTGAGCATTAGGAGGATCGACTGTTCTCCGCTGACTTTAACTGTCAAAGTTGTGGAGTCCTCACTTGAAGTAGGAACACTTTTTCTAGACATCTGTTTATCATTTTGACTGTCTTGAGTTCTTCTCACATCCGTGTTCAGGAATGCAGAAGACAAGCAAAAAAACGAGGAGAGGGACCTGATTTACCAAGTGTTAAGATGCCCTAAATTCCATATGTTTTAGCACAACAGGGAGGTTTTTAGGACTAGTGAAAACAATACCACTTTGTTAGGTATCAAAGCATGTAATTTTAGCAGCTTCCCGTAGACCTCTACAACTCTATTAGCTAGAGAGAGGGTTGGGGGTTTTTTTGCAGATGTGGTCCAAGAAAAGTTCCATTTTTGCTCTGAATCAGGAAATAGTTTGTCACCATCCCTGCTTATAAAATCTGTGTGAAGAGCCTCAGTCATTCCTGCCAGGCATGTGGCTGAAGGGCTTTCCATCGATGGCTCGGCTACCCCTTCACGTTTTCGAGCTTCAGGTTCCAGTTTCATAGCTGCTGAAGCTGGATGGAGAGCTCTTGACCTGTGAGAGTGCTTGGGAGATAATACCAGGGCTGAAAAGCCAGCAAGCCAAGTGTTTAAGTGTGCTGAAGCCAGTTTGTTCCCAGCATGTGTGAGACATGCAGGTCATAGTCCTGCTTCCCAGTTACCCTTACAGCTTATTTTGAGTTTGAGAGCAGAGATCTGTTAGCCGTGGAGGAAAAAACAAAGGGATTGAGGAGTCGTTAGACATGGTGGTATTTCAGTATAATGAAAGTGCAGGTGTGTAAAGGAGCCTGGGAGCTCTCTGGGGAGTGAGAACCTGTTAACTCGGAGCAGGAACGTCAGTCAGAACAGTGTCATTGCGGTCTGGTGGATAAAAAAGCGGGTGAACAGTTGTCTGCCACGGTGAGAAAGGCGCCATTAGATGTTTAATGGTGCCTTCATTTAATGTCACTTGAAGCAGACAGTAAATGTGGCATGTAACACACGCATAAGCTTCACAGTGCGGTTTGACCTCAAATCTTTTCATTCAGAGGTGATTTCAGTGGAGAGATCAGGCATGACTTGATGTCTTCACCAAATGCTTACGATGCAATGATTACCCACCAACTCGAGACCAGCAAGGGTGCAGTCACGCTGCTGCTGTTAAACTACCGCAGTGAAAAACGTATGAGCTGATAAAAATGAAAACTTTGCTGGAACTTTACATATATACAGAAGTTCACTTTTAAAAAAAAGAATTTTTAAGTGTCCCTCAGGTTTTTAAGAGATTTTTGGATGTGTTCCTGGAGTGACTAGAAAGAATCTTGTATCCCGTGGGAAGATGTCTGTCCATCTAGTGCATCGATTGAGGTACAATAAGCTCCCTATTTTTAACCTTTTCTAATGGTGAGCTTGTTGCTCACCTCTGAGTGGCCTTCGTCCTTGTCACAATGAGCATGATGGCAGAGGTGTCTGCTGTTCTCATAAAATTAAGGGTCCTGATTTCACTTTAATACCCAACCACTTCATTGCCTGTTTGCCTAAATGAATCTCTCTGCTTTTATTCGATTCCAGCATCTTGAGCAGCTTGTTCTGCAAGATGTTAACTAACTGCGGGAAATCACTGCCATTGAACAACGTGTTACCAAAAACCCACAGGTTTATTCTTTTCGTGTAAGAAATAGGGCTTGGAGTTGTGGGCTTTTATTACTAATACTGGATGGTTAATGAAAGGGACACTTGATTACAAGGGAAAAAAGTCACAAATAGTTGACACGCAGAGTGTAAAAATCCGTACAGCTTCGTTCTCGCTGTTTGTGGTCAGTGGACAGCTGGGCTACGTGTCCAGCGTCCACTGAAATCAGAGGAAAAGCACCCCATGGTTACAGCAAATGGATCGCACTGGGTCTGAATGGTTAATTCGAGAGGCTTCAGAAGAAATTGTGTCACTCAAAGGGAGATGAATAAGAATTGGTGTGCATAGGTCCATGAAGCTGCTTCAAAGTGAGCAGGGGACATTGCAGAGTAAAGGCTGAAGAAAACCAACAATGTATTTAAATGATTTAATAAATGAGGAAAATATTACCATGATTATGTTGCAGTGATTTGAAATACATCCTAAGGTAAATTGCATTGGATCTTAATTAGTTATTAGTTAAATCCAGTGCCAGGAAAAAAAAATTATATAGGTAGAAGTGCTTAGCTATTGCCTGCGTCTCCAAACACTGCATTTGTTGTCCCGTTTTGTACTATTTCTACCTAAAAGGTGAAGTAACTACTGCAGATCCAGGGCAATCTGCCTGCAGGTCACGGGAAACCTCGGCTGTGTTGCTGCCAGACAGCATGAAATCCAAATAAGGTGACAATTGGTGGCAAAAGAATTTCTGTGTACTGCTTTTATCTCATGAGGAACAACTACACCCTTCTACTTAGTAATAAAAATAAATTGCGTAAAGGGGCCTGTGCCCCGGTAGCTTTGGCTATAGCTGTAAGATATGAATAGGTATACGGATAATATGTTCCCTCTCTTGTTCTCTTTAATCTATCCATCTGCCTACTTTGTAAACCGTACTTGACCAAGCTACAAACAGCTTTTAGTTTCTAAGGGCAGGAAAAGACGGTACACGTCCCTGCATGTCGGAAAACTAAGTGAAAATGACCTCTAGCTCTAAGGCACTTATTGAAAACCTATTTTAAATTGAATACACAAGCCGAGATAATACAGGCTGTTTGATAAGAAACATTAGAGAAATCCATAACACGAGGCTTTTTATTATAGGTTTATTACATCAATCTCTCCAGTGGGTAATGGAACTTGTAAATATACTCTTATGTAGGAGTCTCCTTGCGGGCTTTTTATTCATGCTGAAGTAAGCACAGCAAACTTATTTGCTGTCAGGGTACATTGAATTTAAGATTAGTATTTATTTTGGTTCTAAAGAGGTTTTGCTTTTGTGAATTGGAAGTTGGCGGAACAGCTGTATGAGAGGAGGTCGGAGCTGCAGGGGAGCGCAGGGAGTAAATGAGTTTTTCCAAGCGAACCGCTGGTACCCAGACAGGGTGTGGGGTGTGTGGGCACGCCATGGGGCGCGGGTCGTGTGCTCAGTGGCTCGCCTGGGTGGGCATTCACTCCTCCGGGTGCAAAATGTTGGCTTGTTTAAGAAGGAGCTTGCTGGTTTTCCACTGAATAAGCCCAGCAAGATGAAAAATCATCTGTGGGATTAGAAAAATATTTAAGGAAAATATTTACTGCATTACCACGCAGGCAGACACGGTCACAGTGTACTTTTTACTGTACACGTTTGTTCTTTAGCATTAAAATACCTTTAATTCTTTTCTAGAGGTAAGCAAAGTAACACTGCTGTGGCAGTGACTCCGCGTGCTTTTGCTTACTTGAGAGAAGTTGAGGGAATGTTTGTACTGAATGAAAAGTTCAGGAAAAGTTTACACAGAAGTTCAAAGGACAAAGGAAGTTAAAATTGTAATAATACTAACAACAACAACAAAAAAACCCTACAAGGATATAGTAATTAATTGGTAGTTGACTTAATACAGGGAAAAATCTGCTTAGTGAGAGGATGTTAATTGCAAGGACTAGCAAGATGTTGAGGTGTCAGCATAGTCAGCATTTAACATGACTTTAACAGCTTGACTGTTGGAGTTAATTCCTGTTCTAATTAAAGGGGCGTATTTTCATTTATACAATACCAGGCAAAAGGTGTTGTCACTGGGCTGCAAATGGCTGCAATTGTATCTAAAACACATTTTTTAAAATTTTTTATTGCATCACTCGGGTACATTCTTCGAATTGCAAAGCTTAATTCGAGTCACATGCCCTGCAGTCAACAAGTTGATTGCCATTGAAACCCACCATATTTTTCTAATGGATGATAGAGATGGAAAAAAATGGAATGGAAAACTCGAGACCAGTTCTTGGGCAAAGGCTTCGTCAGCTCCAGGTGATTTGAACGGGGACAGTGTTTGAATTCCTCCAGGTGCCGTTCTTCAGGGACCCGCAGCCGTTGCCTGCGCAGGCTGTAGACTCGGTTCGTGAATAATGAGCAAACTTCTGAGTGGTGGAGTATCCAGGTTTGTAAACAGCTACACTGCGTAGCAACGTAATACGAAGGGATGTGTGTTATGTTGGTGCAGAATAGACAAGACCAGGTTTGAGTGATGTTTTGCATTTCCAGCATCGACAAAGATGTTTTTACTGTATGAGACAGATTATAATTGAAGAATGAGGGATGTGTGTATTTAAGGTCTGTGGGTAATAAATGTGCTTGTACTGCAAAACCACTGCTGTGTCAAGCCCATGTGAAGGAAACCATCCTGTTTATCCACCTGGTTGGACACTTTCTTCCATACTATACTACTACACAGTAATGCTGCTGTCAACATGCATCAGCAGAGAGCTTAGCACTATTTTTGTTATATATTCTCACATTGTGTTAATTATGTATTATCATTTCCATCTCTTGCATATTAAAAAAGGCATTCATTCTCACGTCTTTGAACTATTTTTGGCCACTACCTCAGTGCTCTTACAAACTTCTCCAGCAGCTGCAGTGCTGAGAGCAGCGGCACTTCTCGTTTGAAGCGCTCTCAGGTACGATGGGTTGAGAAGCAAACGGGTCAAGAGAAACTTCCTCCATGGCTTTGATTTCTTGCTGCTCACAGAACAGTGCTCTAACGAGACAACAGAGTACTACCAAAGTGCTCCATAAAGAGTTATTCTGGGTTTAATTACTTTGCGTATTCTTCGTTATGGAGTGTGGTAGCGTACTTGAAGTTAAAACCGAAGCTCTCCATTCCAGATAAAAGGCTGCTTATAGAAATTCTTTCTTGTTTTTGAGGCATCTAAAAAGCCAGTCTGGAGGCTCTTCATAGTGCAGTTCTCAATCCAGTATAATCCTTAATTTTCTAAACGGAGAAAGCCATTATTTTTCTAATTGTAATGAAAAACTTACTGAAGCAGTGCACATTATTTTGATTACCAGTTAAGCCTTCTCTTCACTAGAATGAAATTATATGATTTTCGTTAATTTTCTTGCTTTTAACTTCTGACTCGTAATTTATCAAAAGAAAAAATGCTGTCCTGGAGCTGGTTGTCTCCCAGTTGCTGAAGTGCTGCAGATGGTCACAGCATTCAGATGAGTAATGCACATCAACTCCTGTTTTGGCATCTTCCTGGTATTTTGGGCTATTTATAGTAAAATATAGCAAAGGATAAGATTTCTTAGTTTGGACTGAAGTTCTAATCTATGACTTCTACAAAGGCTGCAGCAACTTGCTGGTTTGGCATAAGTGGATATTAAGTAGTGACTGATTTGTTTGAAATACGGTAAAACATAATTTCATGTTGAACAGTAAAATAAATTGGGTTTTAATTCTAAAGTAATAGGCTGCGGTCATGTAACTTTCTCCTAAAAAAATCCCCATGCCATCTCCCTTCCATTCAACTTTTCACTTGCTTTCCGTATTGATACTGGATTTCTTTTTTATCTCTGTATTCGTTTTATTGTGGTGCACTTCTTCAGAGCTTTTCCTAATGTCATTTGTCTAACAGCAAAACAGGAGCCTCCCTGGGGGGGCAACTAGCTGTATTTCATCTCTGGAGATGCAATTATTTTGTGTTTATCCTCGGTGCCTCCGGGTGACAAGCTGCAGGCAGGCAGAGAGGACAGACTCCTGTAAATCGCCGTGCGTCGGTCCGCAGTGGCACCGCTGCTGCCTGACACTCGCCTGACTCCTCCTTGGTCACCACGGCGGTGGAAGGCCTTGGAAGCTGTGGTAGACTGTTTTACTGTCTGTCACAGTGATGCTGGTTTGCAAATTGTTTATGGAAAGTGCTGTTTGCATCGGGTCAAAGTCTAACAGGCAGTGCTTGTTCACAAGTCACTACATCTTGCATGACGTTTGTGTTTGAAGTATCAGCTTCCTCCAGGTGGAGAACCAGAAGTCTCCATAAGCAAAGAAAAGTGAAATTTTGTCGTTGGGATAGGCTGTGTTGTTTGGTAATTGCTGCTCTCTGATGTCCTTATATTGCATGAAGGACTGTGTTTCTGGGAGCGTTCTCCTGTTATAAGAAACACCTTAAAAATGAGCTGCTCTTCCCAAAGCTGCGCTGGGTGGTGGAGATTTAAATGAAACGTTTGGGATGAACTCCATTTATGAGGCAACCCCACCGCACTGCTGCTGAAATGAGAGCGAGGAACGTTTGAAAGCTTGACCTGTAGTGCTACATCAGATAGAATAAAGATTTTACTTGGAAATGCCATCAATCTGAGCAGTTTGTGAGGGTGCTAAATTGCAGTGTAAGAAGTCATAAAAGTCAGGTTTTTGACAGCTATTACTGATATCTTTTTCCCTGCTACGTTACTTAAAGTTCGTAACGTTTTTAAAAAATTAAAGGAGTACATGCCATCCATGGGCAGATTGTACAAACTGTACTCGCAGTTGCTCTTGTGATGTGTTACTGATTGACCTCGGGGAACCTGATTTAAGCCGCCCATCAATTCGGCATTCAGCGGCGTTCATTTTAATGCCACATTTGTGTGGAATTTTGTGTTTGCGTGTCTGCGTGTGCGTGGAGGGTCTAGTCCCTCTGCAGGGATGACCAAACAGAATAAATGAGGTTAAATGGTGACTTCCAGAAAAAGGAGGTGGGGAGTCAAGAAAGACATCAGTTCAAGAAAGATGAAGAGCTACTGGAGAGAGTCCAGCAGAGGGCTACAAGGATGGTGAGGGGACTGGAGCATCTCCACTACGAGGAGAGGCTGAGGGAGCTGGGCTTGTTCAGCCTGGAGAAGAGAAGGCTGAGAGAGGACCTTAGAAATGCTTATAAATATCTGCAGGGTGGGTGTCAGGAGGACGGGGCCAGACTCTTTCCAGTGGTGCCCAGCGACAGGACAAGGGGCAACGGGCACAAACTGAAGCAGAGGAAGCTCCAGCTGAACACGAGGAAGAACTTCTTCCCTCTGAGGGTGCCGGAGCCCTGGCCCAGGCTGCCCAGGGAGGCTGTGGAGTCTCCTTCTCTGGAGATATTCCAGCCCCACCTGGACAAGGTCCTCTACAACCTACTATAGGTGACCCTGCTTTGGCAGGAGGGTTGGACTAGATGACCCACAGAGGTCCCTTCCAACCCCTACCATTCTGTGATCTGAGTCTCTGTGGGCGCTGCAGGTGTGGGGGGTGGCTGTGCAGGGCAGAACACGGTGCCAGTTGCTCGTGCCTCCTGGCAGCTGGAGCTGTGGCAGCTCCCCTCCACGCCACGGCTTCTCCGTGCAGGGAATCGCCCGCTGGAGAGTGGGAACACTTTCTGTTCCTGCTCTGCTGAGGGTTACAGAAACATTAAAAAAAGATAAAATAAAAAAAATTATGGGACAGCTCCTCAAGTGTGCCCTGAATTGGTGCAATTCCGATGATTTCAGTGAAGTTACAGAGATCTGCACCAGCTGAGGTGCCAGCCCAGTGTCCCAACAGCAGACTTCGAATACCTCAAATCCATTTGTGTAACGTAGGCAGTTTCAGATTATAGCGTAGGATCCTGTTTACAGGATTAAACACTTTCTTGCTTTAGCAGCAGCGGGAAGAGCTAGCAAGGTTTTCCCGTCCACGGCCAGGAGCCTGCTCAGCGTCATGATACCGTGCAGCGTGATGCCTGACACATCTCAAGAGGGCGGGCAGTACAGCGAGAACTGCAGGAATGGCTTTAATTTACCTCTTTGTAGAACTTTTAAAAGAGAGGTTTTTCTCTTTTCCGCAACAAGTTGGTTCTGTTTAAACCCGAGATACTGAGGATGCCATCAGGCTTGCATTCAGGGCAACCAGACACCATTACAAGCTGATGCTGACAATCTTGCACCAAAAATACAAATTATTAATTTATTATTAATAATTATAATAAATTATTTATTATTATAAAGATAAATAATTAATACTCGTTATAAACATGAGGCTTCCCCCTCTCACCATTCTTTCAGTTACGCTGTAATTTGTTACATTGAAATTTTGTCTGTTTTTCTTAAGGCGAGGACTAAACTTGCTAGAAGTAGTAACAAAAATGCACAGTGTAATATCTGAAATGAAGCAGATGCTTAAAAGGTGCCTGTGCCAGTAGTCTGTGATAGAGAGGGTACAAAAACCGTGCTCACCTCATTCCCCTATAGCTGACTCCCTCCCCCAGACTTTTCTTTCCATCAGTTACTGAATGTGAAGTGTTTGCTGGTGGGGCCGCGTGTAAACACCGTGTTGAGTCTGTGGTGCGTGTGCGCCGTAGGGAGCTACACGTACCCGGAGCGGAGGAGTACCGCTGATGTAAAGGTGAGGTGGTCCCTGCAGCCTTCCCGGAGTTTGGAAATGACCGACTACTGTCCTTCATAGCTGTGAATGTGTGTGTGTCGTGGGAGAAACCGTACGCGTCTCCCACGTGCTCTTTTCTTACTCTATATTAAAATTCAGTTGGAGAATTTGCAAATTCCAAGCTTTTTTTGCAGGGATGTGTTTACAGTTCAGTTCTGCCATTTCCGCTCCGCCCCGCCCAACTAGCCCTCATGTATTAAAAAAATCTTTGTGAAAAGCAGCTGTTTTTTTCCAAAATTTGTATGCTTTTAGAAGATTGAAAGGAAATGAATAAACGACTTGGCTGCCTTGCTTTAGATGGACACTACCTTTATTCTTCAGGTTTTTTTAAAAACAGACTTGCTAGGTCAGAATTATTTTTTGAAGGCATTTAAACTGAACGCTTCTAATACAATCTGGACTATTCTAGATGAAAATAAAGTAGCTCTTCTGCAGAATCACAGGCAAATGTAGAGGAACCAGAGACAGAGTGAGCCATGGGAGAGCATTTTAGAAGTCGTCCAAGAGAGACAGGTACCTCGTCTGTCCCTGTTCAGTGACGGGTAGACCCGCGGGCAGACCCACGGCTGTGTTAGCACACTCTCTGCTTTTGTATGCTCATCTCTGTTAAGCAGTTGTCAACTAAATCAAAGCTGCACACCTTGCCTGCATCTGACTAGTGCCTGCAGATGACTAACATGGGAGAAGACACAGCTCCCAACAGACGGAGATGATGAAATTTTGTCACCTGTGTCCTAGTACAGTATTGTCCCAGGGATATGGAAGTGTTCTTCAAGTATTGCCAAACCCAAACAGAGAAGTAGAAATGTACATATTGTGTGTGGAGTTAACAAATTCCTGCTTTACCCTCTGCTTTGTTCATGTTTTATAAGTTTTGTGCCTGCGTGTTGACAGTGAGTCATGCGTGCTAGTCGAATGCTGGTCTGCTCCTGGGAAAGCATTCCAGATATTCCCATAATTACTCAGCAGCACTGCCTGCTCTGGGCATTAGCAAGGGCTTGTTATGACAGCTTTCAGCACTGCTTCTCTTAATACTGTGCAGCTAAACGTCAAAGTCATCCCTGATGTATTCGCTCATATACAGCGATGTGTTTTCTTGCCGTAATTGCAAAATGTGTGCCCATGACCCAGAACAAGCAGATTTACAGTGCCCCGTTGACAAGCTGAACCAGCATATGTGCATTTTCTGACCAGTGACATAGTGCAAATTAGGTTCCCAGTGTTTCGCTCGGAGCGTGCCAGACTGATTATCCCTTGCTCGCCGGGAGCAGGACTGCATCGCTCACGAGGCGCTGGTAATTTCATCTGCTTATTCACAAATATTTGAGAAGGGAATCCATTGCCTAAACCTCTCTGTAAATAACCAGATAAAAAGTTAGGAGGAATCAGCTTTACTGCTGTCAGTGGCTAAGGTACTTAAACCTGAAAAGAAAAAAATGGGCATCACCTTGAAGCAATGTGCCAGGGAGAGTTCCGTTCACCTTGAAGATTTCTACAGAGTTGGGCTCCTCGATCAATTGAGAGCCTGCACACATTGCCAGGCTTGTCTTTGTTTTTCAAACAACAGATGATGCAGAGATTATAGGGTATTGCCCCAGGGACTTTTCTTTTCTAAGGATCCAGGATTTTTAAGGAAAGAGGCTTTT
This sequence comes from Opisthocomus hoazin, assembly GCF_030867145.1. Lineage (NCBI taxonomy): Eukaryota > Metazoa > Chordata > Aves > Opisthocomiformes > Opisthocomidae > Opisthocomus > Opisthocomus hoazin. The sequence goes on along the minus strand of NC_134424.1, from coordinate 2,848,857 downwards.
ACAATATGAGTATTTCATAACTTTATACTGTCTGCGTGTGGGGTGGGGAGGATAGCATTTGTTAGCCTGGCTTTTACACACCTTCCTTATTACATGAAGGATTAAAATCAAATGAAGTTGAGGGAGGTATTGCAGAAAGGAAATATGTGGCTTTAAAATACACAGAGAGATCTACTACTACTGTTTCGGTTTGGGTTTGTTTTTTTTTAATACCCACTTTAAAGTCTCTGTCATACTCAAGACAACTGAAAAAATCTTATAATAATGGTATGTGTTCTTGGAAGACAGCAATTATATCAATACCGTTATTTTTACTAATAAATCAATAGGTAATGAGTACAGACCTTTGAAACATTTACAATACCACGTCCACAGATAGCTGTATACGAGAACACCCAGCACTGCAGGGGTCTGCAGAGTTCGGGAGGAGGTTGAAGAACAGTTGAAGGCAACTTTGTGTGCACGGTGACGTGCCGTGCTGCGCCTTGGTCAGAGGTGAAGGTAATGTCAAACCGACAAGTGTCAATACAAAGATTTCTAATAATCTAGGATGCTGGCAACAGCTTTCTGAAAGAATTTCACAGGTTCAAGTCTGTTACCAAGCAAAAGCCTTTTTCAGCCTGAGCCATAGTCTTTGCCCATTGCATCCCAGGCTCGTTTTCAACAGGGATGGAAAAAAATCAGCCCAGTATCAGTTGCTAGCTTCAAGATACAGGTGCAGTCAGGATCCGTAGACCCTGGCAACAGTCCTCATGGTTGGACTTTGCCAGTGCTTGCCTGGGAGGTTACAAACCGCTCTGGAAGCCACCATTGCCAACAGCACAGGACTACAAGAACCCAAGGCTGCGATTCATCTGGCGCGGGACGTGGCTGCTGCCCCTGCTGCGGCTGTGACAGGCTGCCCGTATGCCTGGTGGTGGACGAGGACAGCGGGTGGAGGCAGAATGTCTCCAAGCTGCTGCTCGGTGGTTGAGATCAGTGCCATGGATGGAGCAGACCGTGAGCTGCAGTTGTGTCTCCCTTAAGGACAAATTTCTCTGTCATTGACCAATATCCTTGGTTGAAAGTATGCCATGTCCTGAGCTGAAAGAATTAAAAAAAACAAAAAAAACCCAAAACCATGAAATACGTTAAACACCAGTATTTCATCTAAGGCTCTGTATAATCCAGTTGTTGGAGATGCTCTAAACTTGATTCCTAAATACACAGTATTCAAAAGCAGAGTGGCAAAAAGACAACATTTGCATTGGCAAGTAAGTGCCGTTTTCAAGATGTTCGACTACAGTTGGCGAGGTGCATAGCAGGGAGTTTTATGTGAATGAGCACAGCCCTTTGCGGGTGATGTCAGACATCGCTGTCATTTCACTGCTGTTCACAGGGGAGCTGTAGAAGCGCTGGTGTTTGGTCGCTGTGAGCGTTTGGTCTCCGTGTCCACTGGTGAGACAAAAGGAACATGAGCTAATGTGAGAGTGTGACTGGTTTTGTGCTTGTATCCAGCAGATTTGACCAATTAAGTAATGACACAGTACCATGAGTTGTTACAGCCATGGCCTTAGGGGAGAATGAAGAAAGTAACCAAGGAGAAATGTGTCCTGCAGCTGAAGAGCTGCGTTGTGACCTGGGCTCGGTTCAGCACTGTGCTGATGGCATCCTGGCGGGTGAATTTCTGGTCGCAGCTCAAATCCGCGAGAGCTGCATGTGCACAACAACAACAATCATTTAGTTCATAGAGCATTATTTAGATAATAGAAAAACAACCAGTCTCCAGTGGGTTTTTAGATAATGCAGGTTTAGTGTCTTTATTCCTAGCGACAATATATTTGAACACATTCAGAATAGATGTGCTGTGCAGCAGCTTTTGAGAACCTTGGTGAAACTGTGGTATTATTCATCATCTAAAAACAGAATATAGGTCTTTGTTACTTCAAGAAGAAAAATGTGGATTTTTTTTTTATTACTGCCCAATGGTAGCAATAGATGTATTGTGCTAGGTAGGGACAGTATTTTAATTTCCTGTCATAATCCTGTGTTTCTAGGGTTGGATATGTAACTCTGCTGAATGATTTCCTTAGGGCTAGAGCTTAACTTATAAGACATCAGAACAAGCCTGACTATTATTTATGTATTTAAAAGTATCTTTCAAAAATATTCCTTTGGTCATTTCTACTATTCCAGCACTGGAGGTCAACAAATAACCTGATCATTAATGAACAAGCAGCCAGTTCTGTGTTAGCTTTTGCAACTGGTATTTCAGCAGAGGACCCACAGATGCCCCAATGCTCTTCTATTGTATTACTAGTATTATTAATATTATTGCTGTTATTACTGTGGTTGTCTTATAATTATTCATGGCTTTATCGTGGACTGATTCCATCCTTAGTAGAGTAATGCAAGTTTATCAGTTTATTTTCCTGATGTCAGATGCGATGACTCAGGGAGAAGGCTGCTTGGTGAAGAAACTTGTGATTTCTGCAGTAATGGAGAAACACGCTTTTATTGTATGCTGAAGAGAACATCTGTGATCCGAATCATGCTGTTGACTTACTAAGAGAACGCAAATTACATTCTGTTAAATAAGGTTTTTGTTGTAGGACAAGTCACTCATTACGCTGCGTCAGGAATTGCCTCCTCCCGGCTGTCCAGACCCAGTAGGTGAGGCAGAGGGAGAACTTGCTGGCTTTTGGGTGTACGGAGCAGGTAGCAGCGTCTTAGTTGAAAAGTTTTGACTTGATGACATTTGCTATAATTAATCATGTGGCATTTCAGTAGGTGAAATTGCGGTACCGCTGCAGTACAGACAGTCAGAGTGAACAGGAGGCATCACAGATGAGCTCCCTGAGCTGGACCCGGATCCCTGGCGGGCGTTTGCCCCTCTGCTTCTGCGCAGCCCAGGCAGTGGCAGGTGGGGGGCTGGCTTCTGCCCTCCCCCGGCTGACGGACCCCGGGCGTCTGCAGAGGGCAGAGCACGCTCGCCTTGGGGTGGATGCATTTAACCCTGTCTTTAGTTCAAATCACTCCTGATGCTTGGGTCACTCATAAATGGAGTCGTCAGACCATTGCAGTCTCCATTTCAAATTCTGCAGCTCTTCCACGCCTGCATTTACGAGAGTGAAGATTTATTTCTTCCTGTCTTCTGAGCCTCTGGATTTTTATGGCTGTGTTACTGTCTCTGAGGAATATCTGACACTGCTTTTGAACTCGGGTATCAGATGCTTGCCTATCAGATGTCACCTGTCAAGCGTGGCTTTCCACTTTAACTCCACTTGTACGTGGTACAGCAGCAATCTGGGAAACCGAAGTGTGTCAGAAAGGAGAGGTGACAACAGGAAGAGCCGTCTGGCTCGCAGTCCCTGTTGGAGACCTGTAGGGTGCTGCAAGACAAGCCCAGCCCTGCAGCCTGGTGCTGCGAGGCGTAGGGAGAGGTGGTGGCTCTCCCCCAGGCTCTCCCCCATCCAGCTTCTCAGCCCAGAAGCGCAGCCCGCGGGGGATGTCCCAGACAAGAGCTCTGGGAGGGTGCTTTGCTCCCACAGCTCAGAGTATGGCAGTGGTGGTGATGAGAGCGAGGGAAAGAGCCTCATCATTTGTTTTGGCTTTGCTCCTTTTGGAAATACATGCTTTTTGTTGTTGTTTTGTTCTCTATCTTAATCTTTCTTAATTATTGCATAAACATGTGGGTCAGCCGTGGTGCAGTGGCAGACGGGAACGATTAACATCTCGACGGTGGAGAAAGGCTGGTGATTGTCTCCTGAGATGCAGAGCTTCCCTTAAAAATAACACTTCATACCAGGCTTTTTAAATCTTCTTTTTTTTAAATACATTCTTTTGATTCTTTTGAATGGGAAGCACCTTTAGCAGGGCTGATGTAAAAATGTCGTATAATTTCAAAGCCGTTAACACCATTTGTGTGTGCAGTTGATGTGATAGTAGAAGTGATACACAAAAAAATGAAGAGCAAGCCATCCAATTCAGTCTCCTCTTGTTCAGGAGGACATAATGCAGCTGACTAACCTTGAAGAGCAGGCTGTTGTGTTAATCAGCCATGCCCTTGAGCTGTCCTATACATTTCACTTTCCAGTTTCCTGAAGAGTTGCTCTTCCCAAGGTGCAGTTTTGTCTCGAAGAAATACTGACTTGTAGCGCTGTATGAAAACACACCAGCACACATAGCAGAAACCAATTCCCTCAGCAGCAAACAAGGAAAGGGTTTTTATCATTTATACTGGATATATTCCAAGAATTCTCTCTTCAGTTTAGTTATTATCTTTCCCTACAGTGTGGAATATTCAATTAAACCTTCTCTCAAATTGGCCATAACTTTCAATGAAAATTAAAGCAGTTCTATTCAGGTAACGATATCCATCACTGGGCTTAATGTTCAGAGAGAATAGGAATAGTTTCACCTGTTCGTGTGAATTAACCTCAGTTGACATTCTTCATGTTTCAGTTCCTCAAAATTGCAGAGAGACGACAAGCATTTAGCATCCTACTGGATGTGCTGGCTCTGAAGTTTGGGTACTGGAGGGACACAGAACACATGGTCTTCATTTGGAATGTATTTAAATTAATCTGGCATTTTTAATAGATTTTGTGATTAACTAGGAAAAAAATATACATCTCAGCGGAAGCTAGGGTAGCAGAATGTTCCTCTAAATTATCTATCACATTCTGTCCAACAGCATATGGACATATATCTCGTACTGTGTTTAAATATGTTTCTTTTATCATGAAATCTATTGAAATTTCCTATATCCTGCATCATACTGACAGAAACACACTTGTCTCAAAAGAGGCAGACCCAGAGCCGTAGTACATTTGTTTCATCTGACAGGGAAAAAAGAAATGCTTTTTGGTAACCAATCTTGTTTGCAACTTGTCTTAAGCTGAGGGCAGCTCAGTGTGTTTTCTGGGTTAATTCATTTCAGACTTGGGCAAAAGAAACGTAACTTAGAAAAATAATATCTGTCACTGGGAGAGTGTCCCAGCAGTTAGCTTGTCCGGGAAGGTTACTTATTGTATTTTCCCAGGACAGTAGCAAACATGTAAGGAGTAGCATAGGTTACGTGGTAGCTGCTGGAAATCATAGAGAGCGAAGTGAGCTAAAATAACTGAGCAGCTTTCGTGTTTATGTATACTCATATGCACTGCTTCATTGTTCTGTTAGATGAAGCGACCAGAAGAGAGCCTGATGAACACAGTCTGGTGAGAAGGGCAAGGGAAAAGCCTGCTAAGCTCAGGAAAAAATTGCCTCCTGGTATCGGTGGGCTTCCGTTGATCAAACCCGTAGCGGTCTTCATCAGTGAAAAGCTAAATATGTTGTTCTGTGGTTGCAGGTCCCTGAGCATTACTGCAACAGAAATGAAATTACCACTTTTTTTTTTTTTTTAAGAGTAAAATTCATATTTAAAAGTTATTTGGATAGTAAAACTTTGCTCCCGCAAAATCAGGCACTGTAGTAGAGCAAATGCATTTGCCTGTGCTGACACTGAACACCTGAGGTCTGTTTCTCCCCAGTAGCATTGCAAGTTAGTCAGAAATGGACTATATATGGTACAGGTACTTCTAGTTTTCCACCTGTAAGAATCTAGATGGCAGTTCATTTTATTTATTAGTGAATATTTAGTGTTCTTTGAACCAAATCCTCCTCTTCTGTAAGGTACTGTGACTCAACTCTTGTCACACCCTGCGTTGGGATCTGGGCTGCAGTGATTTCAATCACGCATTAGACTGTAGCAAAAGGACTCTACAAGCTGAAGATTAAACAGTTTGGACTTGCTTATCTTGGTTATACACAGGCAGCAAGAAGAGAAAGAAGAAAGGCACTCAAAAAAATTTTATCTACCCAGTGTTGCAAGGTTTTTCCTCCTCTTCCATTCCCCTGATACCCTGGCAGCTGCTTTCAGAGCTTCTCCCTGCCTGACCCAACGCTGTTCTCTTGAAAGCCAAGCAGTAGTCGCACCAGAGCTTTTCTTCTTGCTGGCTAACAGGAACGGCAAGTGTTTTTTGCCATATAAAAGCTGGATGTTAAACAGTGCCAGCAGCAGACGTTGTAATATTTAGAGAGCGGTTTGATTTTTTGTGCGCTTCTATTTTTGCTTAGGCAAATTAGGTTATTTAGTCTTTTCACCTATTTGTGACTATTTCTGCCTTCGTAGTTGTTTACCTTTTGTCTGGTATGTTTTGCTTATTAATTATACACGCAGATTGTAAAGCTTCTTGCAAATGTAACTCCCTGCCCAGTGCCCCATTGCATCATGTGGACCAGTTTCATTATACCTTGAAGACCAGTGTCTCACCCCAGGACGCTGCACTGTAACGGTCTGGCCCCTGATCCCGAAGCCAAGGGATGTCCTGGACATGCAGGGACACATTTGGACCCTTAGATTTGTTTGTGTGTTGGTTTCCCAACTCAAGTAGGTGAGCTGTCTACTTTTTAATGCAAGGTGTATTTTCTTGTGATGGGAGGAGGACGAAGAACTCGACCTTTAGCGTGGTGTGATACGATATAAATTGACACACCAAAGTTGAAGTAACAGTAGATGACAGCATAGCGTGACTTGAGTCCTGGGCAGGGGTGTGAGGCAGATGACAGAGCCGATGCCACGCGTACCTGAGTCAGCACGGTTCGCTAACTGGATTAGCTGGGATAGTCTGGTTTGTGCCCGTCCTGGCACAATCACGCTCCTTGGCTATGGGAGTTGAAGGGACTCTTACACAGGACCCGAAAATACAGCTTCTGTATTTTACAGTTAGAAAACTGGATAAATTAGAATGTATTTTAATTCTCTTGTTTTCAAACCCATTAATGTAGTACTTGGAGCTATAATCTTTATGGGCCAGATTGTAATATTCTCTTACAATGAATGAGACTTTAAGAAGTGAAGCAGCCCTGGGTCTCAGAAACCAGTCAGGATACCATAATCTAGCCCTGCATGCTTTATGATTTTTATTATCTTTTTCTGCCAGCAACAGTAAGTTGCACACAGGTATAATTTAAAGCTAGAGATTATGTGAAATGTGTTTTGAATAATAGATGAGTCTCAGTCAGATATTGTTAACATATAATTAAAAATAAAGATAAATACAACTGATATGACTGTATGCCTAGTGCATTCTCTTTTGTGGTGCTGCCCGAGGGAGGAGTCGCAGGGGAGAGCTTGCTCCGTTGTAATCTTCCTGGCAAAGTCTCTCTGAAATCCTTCTGTGGAGACGACAGGATTTTCTCCCTGAAGTAAAGAGCTATTGTTCCATCCCTAATCAATCCAGCTGATTTCCCAGTGTCGGGGGGGTATGAGAGCTATTCACATCCATTCTCACCCTACTCCCACCGGGAAGATTCATCGTCTTCTGTTTATTCCTTTTTCTTTCTTATTTTTTGTACCTCCCATCACCTTTATATTTTATTTATTCATTCTGCTCTGACCTATACCCACAAATTTCCTGCGTGTCCATCAAGATGGGTGTCTGGCAGCAGACTGTACGGCAGCGTGCCTGCCTTGCCGAAGTGATGTCTGTGCTCGTGTCCCTGTGAGTCCCTGCGCTCGGCAGGTCGCGGGTACCGGCAGCAGCACCCTGATGGCCCACACAGTTGCCCTTTGCCCCATCGGTGCTCTGCAAGAACAGGTCTGCCATGAAGATGATAGGGCAGAACGCAATCAGAAAATGCTCAAGCAAGTCTCCTTCCATTCAGCTAAAAGACAGAAAGTCCTTACTTTCTGTAGCTGTATTTAATAATGAGGTTTTTTAATTTACATAGAAAATATTTCAGTGCTTAAAAGGGAAGCTAAGCATTCTGATTTCAAGTGAGCTGTGCTATCACAGTATGATCATGCCTGTTCCCCTTCGTTTGAACTTTGGGTAAAGTTTCAGTCCATTTAGTGCACAAATGTTTTTGTGAATGTTGACTCCATGTGAGGTTCGATGGCTTTTGGAAAAAAATCTGGCTGTTCTAAAAATACCTGTCTTTATCACATCTTTTTCTAGGGTGAGTGAAGCATCCTGCTGCTAAGATACTGGTTTATATTTTAACACTGGGTACATGGAGATTCCGTCAAGTATCTGTCACGTTTTTCCTCTGTTTAACGCAGACGACAACACGCTGCACGGGCCAGTTTTCCTTCAGGAGCCCAACAACGTGATCTTCCCCTTGGATTCAGAGGAAAAGAAAGTGAAGCTGAGCTGTGAAGTAAAAGGAAATCCCAGCCCAACCATTGGGTTTGTTGAATGTTTATTCTTTAGCATGATCTCCGCCCCACAGCAGCATGCCCCCGAGAGCCTTTCTCCTGCGTGTATCATGCGGTGTAACTCAGTGACACCAGAATGCTGATTAAAAAACACAAGCCTCAGGAATTGTATTGCAAAGCAATTGCAGCATTTGGACCAGAGTTCGGAAAGGTCGTGAAGGGATTATCAATAGTCTTGGCTCTCAGATTAACCATCCTTTTTCAGAAATGTGGACAAAGTTCTCAACTGTTTTCAGCTTTAGTAACTGCTTTGGGATCCTTAGAAAAAAGCTACTGTACTACCGTGGTGATGCTGCTGCTGTAAATCATTTCAGCTACTGTTCTTTTTGCTTTGGTGCCTTTATTTTGTTCACCAAAGTAAATGCGACTCTGAAACCGATTCAACAGACCTCAGCCGCTGTGCTGTCTTCTGACAGGACCGACTGTTTCGTGCAGTAATTGCTGTTGATTCACTGATGCAAACAGATTCAAATTGCTTCTCCGTACGTTCCGGTGAAGGGAGCTGCTGTGCAGCCGTGGCTCCGTCGAGGGCTGGTGGGGACGAGGGTTGCTGTAACTGGGGCAACCTGGTGCTGGAATTTCTAAGGACTTCAGTTTGTCACAACGTCTGCTGTGAGTGATTTCTCTTAAATTTAAAAACAAACAGCCAGCAAGGTGGGAGAGGAAAAGAAACCTCAGTGGACATGAACGGTTTAAAGATGCTGTTTCTGGGACTTCCCCTTGCAAAATAATTAATTCCAAAGAGCAGCAGCATTAGCAACTACAGAGGCATTAATCATATCAGAGACTGAAATATATGTCAAAGATACTCCTCTTTCAGTTAAACGCTGGAATATTTCAATACTGGGCAGGAAATTTGCATTTTCATGTTGGGTTTTTTTTTTTATTTATGAGTAGTCAAAGATGTTTTAAATCTTTTGTTATTTACCACACATTGTATTTTTAAATACCCAAGAATAGCCGTTAATGTTAGCAGAATTTAACTTTGGCATTTTGTGCTATAGGTGGAAGTTAAATGGAACCGCTATTGACATCGGTATGGATTACCGCTACAGCCTGGTGGAAGGCAACCTGTTGATCAATAATCCCAATAAAACCCAAGATACTGGAACATACCAGTGTGTAGCAACAAACCCCTTTGGAACGATCGTCAGCAGGGAAGCAAAGCTTCAGTTTGCTTGTAAGTAACAACGCAGCCTCCGTTCCTGCAGCCTGCTAGAAAAACTGTGAGCGCAATGCCCGGTTTCCTAACCTTTTCTACTGTGTTACGTAGTATTCTCTGAGCTGTTCATGGAGTAAACACCTGAATTTAGAGGGGAAATGTGAATGAGAATAGATGCCTTGGTTTATGATTATTTAGCTAGAATTATATGTAGTATGCAGGCTGAAATGTCTTTTTTCTTCAGAAAGAGGCCACCTAGGAAAGTGTCTGGCAAATGGCATATCATCATTGACTTTTCCTTTCCTTGGAGAATTAAAGCTTCAAAATATTTGAATGAGCATACTCTTTATAAGGAATAAATTCACAATGACATTTTTCACAAGTCCTATATTTCAGTACTTAGGTACAGGTACTTTCAGCTATTTTGTAACTCTGTGTGTAAAAGGGATAATAGACTGCTTCATGTTTATTTTGTGTTGAATTCAGCATCGCAGCTTCTTGTTGAAAGCTAAGGGTAACAAAAGACACAGGTCTTGATGTGAGTTAGCATTATATGAAATTATGAAAAGCCATTTTAAGGTATAGGATAAAGTCTATAAGAATGGACAAATGTTAGGGCAGGACCACAAGTCATCTTCTTTCTCATGTAGTTGCAAAGGTGAAGACAGAGAATGGATACAGGGGCTTGTTCATCCAGCATCTCTCTGATTTCTCTGTGCCCTTGTCCTGGGAGAGGTGTACATAGCAGCTCAGTAATTACAGCAGGACCTCCTGTGAACTATCCTTGCACGCGTGTTCAGGAGTTCAAGGCAGTCCACTCCCAGACATGAAGCCATCAGTAATGGTGAGCTGGGCTTTCAGTAGAGCTTAATGAAAGATGCTTTTCACCAACTGGTAAGAGAAGTTGGTGTGCTCCAGCTACAAAAATAAAAAGGTAAAAATGTCAGTAAACACCAGGTTCACACGATATAGAGAGGTGATTTGTAATGAGAAATATTACTGTGAGTAAAGTCAAGTCCTCTGGCTGCCTACCTAGATTACGATATGTTATCCATTTGCTTATGACCTGCGTGTGTTTTTCCATGACTGAAGATGCATTTTCACTCTGCATGAGTATTGAACATCTTCAAGACCTGTCTCATCACTCCAGATTTCAGTATGTCAAGGTGATTGCTTCATAAGTATTGCGTTGGTCTGCTTCTCTGGAGACCACGTGTTTCACAGCAGGCCCCGTCTTGTCAGGGTGAGCTTGGGAAGCCTCATTCAGAGCAAAGCACTTCAACCCGGCTGGGGTTGTACTGTTTGCAGAAGTCAATACTTCAAGGACAAGCTGGGTACCAGGATGCAGCTCTGTAGATGCTGGTCTCAGTCTTCAAAGGGACAAGGAAAGGAGGATGCTGATGCTGGCAAGTGCAGTTGCCACTCACTACTTCAGTGGAAATGTATCGACTTCCTTGCTAGTTTAAATTGTTAGGCACTAAACAACCAAGAGCTGGCAAATGCAGAGAATTCTGTGTGAAAATGAAGAAGCTGTCAACCTTTAATGGTGTGTCTGCTTCAGATACAGAATGTTTGTGAACTTCTCTCTGTCCCAACATTGGACACTTTTAAGCTTCAGCTGGAGAGGGTGCTGGGCCATCTTGTCCAGACCGTGCTGATGCCAGGAAAGGTTGGACCCAGCTGATCCTGGAGGTCCCTTCCAACCTGGTATTCTGTGATTAATTTACCTAGCCTGATGAATGATACATCTGGCAAAAATCTCTGAAGTTTTCTAGCTGACCAAATACAAATTTGGTTTGACTGATTCTTAGTTAAGCAGACTGAATTCAAAAACAAAGCTTTTTCTTTTCCAGTTAAAATAATGATGGGGAACTTGGACAAATGTATTATTTTTGATTCCTAAAATTTATTTAAGATTGCTGAAACAGCATAATCAGTTTAGAAACATTTGGATTAAGTAAAAAAAATCAGCATGTCTCAAGGTAGGCTCTGTGCTTTCACAAAATGGTAAGTCACTTTGTCTTCTGTGATCACAGGGATTGCAACCAGAATTAGCTGAATTATGAAATATGCAGAGAGTGGTTTAAGTTTATTAAAAAAGCTCTGCCTTCAAGAAGCAATAAAAATGGGCGTCTGTATTAGCAATGCATGTTTTTTGGCCTTAACATCCAAGACATGTGCATGCAGTAGCACAGCTGAATATAAAAGCACTTGACTTCAGGTGGTTTTGTTCCAAACGATCATTTGTGAGTGGCCTTCTGTAGGTTCTGCGTGGAATCGCCTAAAACGGCGTATGGGGAGGGCTCTTTCTAGCCACGGGAGAGCTCTCTTAAACCTCTTTGCTCTCAGTGGCTCCCTCGGGATTTTTCCCTTTTATCAAGTTGTTTTCCTTGAAGATACACCCGTGTCTGGCGAGTAGATTGCACGTGTGATCTCTGACCCAGCTCCAGCCCTTCAGCTTCGTCTCTTGCACCCCGCTCTGTTACACGTTAAGATTTGACTGTGGAAAGGCATTTGCTTAGAGACTCAGGACCATTCTGCTTCACCCATCGGTAGCTTCCCCCTTCGTCCAAGCACACCCTTATCGGTGTGCTGTGCGATTTTTGTGTTCTCTCATTTTCATTGCTGAGGAAAGTTGTTACGGGGTCTTTTGAGACTGATGTCTGGGGTTTTGAGGGTTTTTTTTTTTCCTCTTGAGGGTTAAATTCTGAATCCTGGGGCATCATTAATATATGTTCATCCTTCAAGGGCTGTGTTATTCTTCTTTAGCGTTTTTACTGAAGATTAGACTGTGATCCAGCTATTCAACCTCCTGTGGAGGTCAGAGAGGGTCAGCAATTTAATCCTTGAAATATGTATTTAGGTTACAAACTCATTATGATAAAAGTGCTAATATTTTCCCCCAATACTTGCTTTGTGATACATCATTTACAATTCAAATTTGTTCTCTGCCCTTCCCCCCAGTGCCAGTGGTGTCTGAAATTTAACATATTTTCAGAAAGTGAGGAATCTGCTGTCCCACAGTAATGGAACATGGATTCATGATACCCTAAGCGCTGTGCTTTTATAGCAATACAAGCTCTCAGAAAATAAAAAAAAGAAGCTTCAAACTCTTGAGTGTGGATTCTAGTAATGACTTTTCCAAAATGATATATGAAAACACTGCTGAGCTAGATTATGTGCTTTTTATTTTACAGGATGGGGCTTAGCTTGACAATTTTATTCACTGTACTGTAGTTTCTGTTCGGAAATAACACTGAAATCAATAAGAAGTTATGCCTGGAAAGAAGTGCAGCTCCGATGCTGCAGTTTAGAGATGTACCCACCCATTCAGACATATGATTAAAGCCGTTTACTGTGGCCCGGATCCTGCTTCCGCTTAAGTCAAAGATAAAACTTGCATTGATTTTCAGTGGCACCAGAGTTGGACCATACCCCTCAGAAAGCGATGAATTTGCAAGTTGTTCCGCCTGCTCAGCTCCCGTTCTCTTTGGGATGACTCGGAGGCGCCGAGCAGCTCCTGGCTGCGGGCGGGCGAGCGGTACAGCTCGGTGCAGGGCAGTACGCCCTGGGCAGGAGGTGCTTTTAATGAGCGTCCTTGCCAGATTATTTCTGCTGGTTGTGAAGTAATTTACAGAATGGAACATTAATGCACGCAGGTGCTGCAAGTTGCATTTTATACCCACATCTCCATAGACGTAAAATCATGAAGTAGAGTCCTTGGGAAGGGCTTCAAGAGTTTGTCTGTCCCTGGTGCAAGGCAGCATTGACACCCTTCCACAGAGAAGCTCGCCAGCCTGTTCTGCACAACTGCTGCAGACCCTCCTCAGGAGAGTGTATTTCACCGAATCACAGAATGTTCGGGGTTGGCAGGGCCCTCTGTGGGTCACCCAGCCCAACCCCCTGCCCAAGCAGGGTCACCCAGAGCAGGCTGCACAGCACCGCGGCCAGGCGGGGCTGGAATATCTCCAGAGAAGGAGACTCCACAGCCTCCCTGGGCAGCCTGTTCCAGGGCTCCGTCACCCTCAGAGGGAAGAAGTTCTTCCTCGGGTTCAGCTGGAGCTTCCTCTGCTTCAGTTTGTGCCCGTTGCCCCTTGTCCTGTCGCTGAGCACCACTGAAAAGAGTTTGACCCCATCCTCCTGACACCCACCCTTGAGATATTTATAAGCATTTCTAAGGTCCCCTCTCAGCCTTCTCTCCTTCAGGCTGAAGGAGGAAATTTGGAGGACTACGTGTAAAGATTTGGTTTCACTTATTTTGGTAGCCTCTCCTAGTGCTAACCTTACTTGCTAGCAGCTACTACTGATCGTCTGGACTATGCTTGTACTCCATGCCCTGTGTGGGTAATGACCCAAGGGCTTTCAAATCTATTCCTTCTCCCTTTGTATTGACTGTTGAGTGTGGGAGATGTCCAAAGGATTGGGCGTTTGGTGGCTTCCCACCAGAAATGCCTTTGCAGAAGCCCCCAGTCTGTCACCATGTGTGGGTGACCGTGGAGAGTGCCAGCTTCCCCGTGGCTTGTGGCTTGTCTGCTGTCTGTGGGTTTGCTCTTGCTGATAATGAAGAAAAAGGCCAGCTTGTCAAACCTGCTCAAAATGAGCAGCGCTGGTGGAAGTGGGTTCAGAGGAAGCAGGACCACAGAAGGTTTTCCCTTCTGTTTGTAATTCTTTGCTAAGTGATGTCCACACCGTTTCTTTTATGATGGCATTGGCGTGGTGGGTTAAGTGAGACTGGACTCTCCCCAGCAAAGAGAATGGCAATTATTATCTTACCTTTCAGCTGATTTATGAGCACCTGTAGAATAACATCTCTAATTAAAGATTAACTTTTATATTTATTTTACTTTGCTGAGGCCACGGTTTGTTTTTTACCGCCAAAGCTTTGAAACCAGCCATTTTTGCAGAGCTCCAGGAGCAGTGCAGAGGGTCAGTCCAGGCACCCCTGTGCCCCCCACCCCAGGGGTCTGCCTCCACCTGCAGCAGCTAATGCATCCCTGGGATGGGGCCAAGGCTCTGCTCTCCCAGCAGATGACCCCTGTCTTCTCCTGTGGAGCCATCCCCAGTGCTGGCAGATGAAATTTCCTTTCCCTGCTGTGATAACTAGACTCAATTTGGCCCTAAACTCCTCAGCAGGATTTGCAGTTTAACCTGAAAATACACAAAGACAGCGTTACCCGCAGGAATGCTGGTTTGAAAGTGAGCCCTCTGGGGAGCAGGTGAGTAGCCATGCAGTAGTCATTGCCCTTCTCATCAGCACCAATGTTTGGCACATGCTGCTGATTTTGAAATGAGCCTCCAAAGAGGAAAATCAGGTTCAAACCGGTGCAGTGTTTCAGTCATACCGTTGTTTTGCCCCCTGTTGTTATAAAAACCGCCTAAAAGTGATGTCTGTGCAACATGAGCTGTTGGAGAAATGGGATCTGCTCTGCAGGGGATTTTAGCGTTTTGCACATTGCGCACCCCCACACTGGGAGGACAGTCGGGGTCCTTCCTCCCACACAGAATCACAGAATCACAGAATAGTAGGGGTTGGAAGGGACCTCTGTGGGTCGCTGCCTTGCTGACCCATCGCAATTTTCGGTGAAGGAGTTTCTTTTGAATCTGTAATTTAACAGGCCCAAGCTAATGCTGTGGGTATTTTCTGCAGCTGGCGAAAATGATACTGGGACATCCAGGGGGCTGGGGCACTGACATTTAGAACAGAAAGGAGACCCCAGGAGAGGGGGTGATGGGCTGAAGGGAGGCATCCTCAGAGGATGCGGCAAATCATTGCTGTGCTGCCCCTGGGAGCTGCGGGCAGATGAGACAAGATGGAATGGGAAAGGTGGCCCTCCTCTTCCTCTCCTCCTCCTCCTCCTCCTCCTGCAGACAGCCCCAGTCAAGCGAAATGGCTGGTTTTGTGTGTGGAGTTTAGCTTGAACTGTTTGACAGCGTTGGAAAATTAAACCGTGCCTGGAGGGCAGGGTTTGCATGTGGGCTTCCCTCTGCCACGAACCCGGGCAGCAACCTCGGACTCACCTTTGGTACATTTTCCATTGGATTATTTGTTTATAGAGACTCTTTAACTTCTTTCTTCGTTACTGTGAGCATACTCCTAACTATGGGGAATTGCACTATTGTTTCTGAAAACCGTTTCCTCACGCACTTTATTAAAGGAATTTGTTTTACAGAAGTGTTTCAGCAAAAGTAATTGTTACGCATGAATTAGCAGCTAGGACTCAGCACTGTGCAGTGCAAATGGTAGCAGAAAATACAGTAATAACGAGGTTGTAATGAGAATACTTTGGGGCTTTGACCTACCATCCCAAAATAATTTCACTATGATGGTAGGAAAAGAAAATTGCTCCCAACATTAAACTGAAAAGGATTTTTTTTTCGATATTCCCATTGCTGGAATGATTCCCGTTATATCTTGTACCCAAGCAAATCCCATAATTTTTGCTATTAGTTGCTAAGAAACAAATTATAATTGCTGCTCAGATTCTTTACTGTTGTACTCTCTTATTGCCCTGAAGTGCATTCATTTTCTTTTTGGAGATTAAATGATCAATGAAGTGATTCTTTGAAGAACAATTAATAACGAAAACATTTTCAGAGAACCGCCAAAGCGTCTGCCACGCCTCGCCTAAACAAACCAGCGCCGCAGCAGTCGCATTGATTGATCAGCGAACGGCTGAAGGAGGCGTTCGGCACATAAATTAAATCATTTCCGCGGCGATTACTAACATCTGAGTGTCGAGGAAAGATGGTGTGTTTCAAACCTCCTGGAAATTAAGGAGACGGAGGGTTTGGGTGGTTTTTTTGCAGGAGTGGGACAGCAGGTACTCACGGCTCTGCTCAGCTCTTGCCAGCCCATCAGTCGCCCGTGCTCATCCCCTCCGTGAAGTTTTACTTTTTCAAGGTTTTTCTGCTTGTGGAGGGTGGAAACCATATTTTGTGCATTTTCCTGCCTCCTTCCTTGGTCTGGTTCTCTGAGAGCGCACTTACAAAAAGTCCCTGTGGGGTGCAGGGAAGGGGCGGGAGGGGGTAGGATTTTTTGCCTGTCCTGGGTGGGAGCTGGACACCCACGCTGGGAGGAGGGGAAGCACCTCTGCCCGCACGCAGCAGCCCCTGCTTGCAGCCACCGCCGCAGGACATGACTGCCCCTGCTCCAAGGCTGTTTTTCACTCCAGTATTGGAATACCACGCTCAGCTGTTTCTTTCTGAGGTACACCTGCTTTTTGAGAGCCTGGACTTCAAATCTGCAGCTCTTCCTGTAGGTTAATTCATTTTTCGTGGCATTTTCATCAGCGCATGGTGTCCCGTGCGTACGGTCACGATTCAGAGATAACACCCCCAGCCAGCTACTGGAGTTTGCTTACACCCAGGACCCGTGAATCTGCCTTAAATAATTTAATTTTCACAAGTTTTCTTACATCTTCAGGAAGTGGCGTTGTTAACGTGGCCTGCTTTCCCCTACATGCCCCCAGATCTCTTTTGCTCCCTCATTTTTCCCCTTGCAGCCTTTCAGAGCCTCTGCGCGTCCAGGCCAGACAGAGGGTTTCATTGCGGCGCGGCTCTGCGGCAACAGCAAATGACGCCGTGCTGCGGAGGGTCTGCCTCCGCTTCCTCTGGCTGACCTTCCAATTTCAGTTTCCAGGGAGACTAAAAAACGCACCGTAACGTTTCCCAGATACACAGGACGCGTTTTAAATTGTGGGTCCAATAAATAATTCTGTTTCGGTGCAGACTCTCTGGGAAGAGAGATTTCCTAAACTTTTCATTCTTCTTAAAGGAGCAGTTGGTTTGTGGCACCTGAAACTCTGCAAACAAAGTATTATTTTGGGGCTTGCATGAGCACTTCTGTCTGCTGCCAGAAGCTCTGTCTCCCCAGGCTTCCCCAGTCCCACCGATGCGGCTGGGACGTGCTGGCCATCCCTGTTTTCCTCCTTGTACTGCGATACGCTTGAAGCTGTCAGGTTATATCTCGTGAGAGCAGGGTGCAAGCCTTTTGTGATGTCCCTATTTCTGCAAAGTTACAACATTAAAATTCTCTAGGCCATCAGATAAGGTTTGGGGCTAATTATGACAAGTTTGGCTCAGGAGTATTGTTTTCCGTGTGTATGTAGAGTCCCTGATTACTCCTCCAGTGTCCATGAAGGGAAAAGTACCATTTATATTGATAAAAGGCTTGATGTTCTTATCCAAAATCAGACACTCCTACTGCTTGGGCCTCCAGGACTGTCTCTGGTGTGATACAGCATGGGTTCTTCACAATGGAACAAGCAAATTTATTTGAATTTTTCTATGTTGCGCACATGTCCCAGTGTTTCTCTCCTTCGCTGAAATCTCAACTCTGCTGTGCAAAGTGCGGTCGTCGGTGGTAGAGAACCAGCTCCCAACCTCTGCACCTTTGCCACAGTCTCCGATGGGCGAAAAACTAGGCTAAGCCTCACGTAAGCTCTTCTTTTTTCTTTTTTTTTTTTTTATGAATAGGACCAACAGGGAGTATGTAGCGGAGGATAAATATATAACCTACTTTACTTCCATCCGTGATACGAGGACCCTTAATTTATAACAGAAACGTGGGATTTATACCTGCTTTGTTTCCACCCGAGGGCTATAAATAAGATGAATAAATCATTACTTAAAGCAGTGGCCAGGCATTTGTAAATAGTCAGCACACCTTCTCGCAAAGCTAGTAATCTTGTAAGCCTGCAGTGTTATTTTGGAAGCGTGTTTCAGTTTGCATCACGCAGAATAGTGCTGCTGAGAGCAGGGAGCGTTGCACGGGGAAGTGTGGGAGGGCTGTGGCCGGGCAGGATTGCTGCCACCGGTGCTCTGGGCATCGCACCGCAGGGAGCTGAAGATCACAGGTCGGTCATGGCACCGCAGTTTCTTTCGTGGTTTAGAAATTTAGGGAACAGCAAGGCACAGGCTTAACAGTTTTTTCCCGTTTCTCTCCGTATTTACTGATTTTGTCTTCAATATGTAAAACAACATATATACAAAATATTTTTTTATATATATCTAAGGGGTGGATCTTGAAGAACTAAATGCAGATTTAGGTGTTTGTTTTAAAGGAATGCTTAAACATACCAATTTGCTCCCAGTGAGCCAAGGTTCGATGATGTAAGCGTTCCTTGCAAAAAGCTATGTGGGTATGTGAAACTCTTTCTAGTCTTGACAAAATTATCTGTGTGCTAAATCATGTCAGGGAGCAGTGGGAAACTCCAACTGGACCTGGAAGGAAATGAAGAGAGATTTCTCGTTTTCTCTGATGTTCTGAATGAATCAGTAAGTATTCAGGTTCTGAGCCCAGGTTTTTGGGACAAGTTCACTTTGAAATGGAGTAGAGCGCTCTACATTTGAAGATCTTCTGACCTTAGGCTTGATCAATCACTTTGCCATCTCACCTGTTACCTTAATACCACCCTTCTTTTCTTATGCTCAGTGTGTAGGTCATAAAGAAAGTGGTGTAAAGCTCCCACAGTAAGCCAGGGAGAGAGCAAGACTTTGTATTCCTTGCTCTGCTTTCCCTGTGGCTTTGTGCAGGATCTGATGCTGTGCTATTTGTCAGCAAAATTTCCTGTTCTCTCTCTCGCTCCTGAAGCCCTTGTAACTTACCTGTGTTACCAGCAAGGTAGTTGCCATTCGTGGCCTGTTTGGCTACTTACCACTAGATTATTAGAGAATCAGTGGGCATCATCTGGCATCTGTCCTGCTCTTTGAAGGCTAAAAACAAGACTGAAAATAGGAGTATGCTATGAATATTGTTAGTGTGTCCTTGGTAATAGTACTAATCCTTTGACTCTGACTGTATTTACAGAATATTTTTCTGAGCATTTTTTCTTAAAGCCGAGGAGCGGAACAGTTGAATAGCTATGTAGATGATAGCAGAGTTTCATTTTGGCATAACTTCAGAATGTAGCCCAGTTACCTTCACTGAGTACAGTCTTACCTCTGCAGATCACTGGTGTCCACTTGGCTTACTCTGATGACAGCTAGAAGGGTGCATAAATAATAGAGGAAAATAAATTGTAAATTTACATTATTATTTTGACAATAAATGAAATAGCCTGGAAATGTGGATGCCAATATAAAGTAGTATTGTTGAGAGTGCGGTGACCCTTCAGGGAACTCGGTTATTCAATGAGATTGAACATACTTTCTTGAAAAGCCAAAATGGGATATGACCAACTGAAAACTCATAAATTTAAATGAAACCTTTCCCTGTTGACTTATGGATAATTAGTAAGGTTTAATAAGGCTATTTCCTTTGAATGTTAATATTTTGAAATTTTTATTAAAAATCCCATAGAGACTTTGACAGCAGTGTAGTCGTAAGCAGCCAGGGTAGAGGTGCGCAGTGGTCCTTGCCCATGATTTCACATACGCACCCGTGGTCACCATGCTTTCATCATGCAGGAATGAATTTGGGGCATCGTTTCCATAACAATTAATCTCCGTCTGCTCGCTCTCTCTGTTACAGACATTGGAGGTGTGTCAGGTCTGTGAACCGTTGCTGTCCCGGCGATACATGATGAGCCTCAAACCACACAAACATCTGGGGTTGCAACTAAGGCTTCTTTTGATTCAGGTTCTTTCCCATTACAAATGTTTCCAAACATCTTGCAAAAACTGGTCCTAGAGTGGCACAAACATCTGAAGAGCTGTAAGCGTCTGTTTTTGTGACATGTTGTAGTTACTTTTTCTGGTCTTTTAGGTCCAGTGGGTAGAAAATAGGATAAGGAATCCAGAGACTTAACTTATTTTCTCAGTTATTAGGGTGCTTCTTGTAACCCCTCCCCTTTTGGCTCAGAATCCCATGGTCTGTCAAATGAAACAGAGCTATTTACCTAGTTTGAAGAAATAATTATTACCCTTAGGTTGATCCTTACAGATTCTATAGCAATGCAAATCAGTATTGTCTTTAAATGTATGGAAAATACCATTTACAGGACCCCGTGGTCAAGCACAGACTATACCCAAAGGCCAGAGGTGGACTCTGTAAGAAAATTTCTGTTCCTGTTGATGGGATGTAAGGCTGGCGCAGAACAGTTTTATGCTAGTGTCTGCTTTTTCATTGTTTTATTTTTTCTTTCCTAATTTCTTCTGGATAGCAAAACCAGGGAGTCAGTGTTAGCATGCAAAAGACAGCGGAGCTTTAAATATGTTTGTCAAAAGTTGTCCCATGTTAGTTTTCCTGTCTGCAACAAACGTGACTGCCATTTCATAATTCATTAGAAGTGAGAGATGAACAGAATGAAGAAATATCTCCTCTCGAAGAGATTGCTGCCTGGCATAATAATATACATTTCTGTAGGCAAACTGAACCACCAGATACACTCTGAGGACCAGGATCTCTGTGGGGTCTTTTTCGTTTGTGTTTCTGTCAGGCAAAGGGAAATTTTTCTTTGAAACTTCCATCTCAGCAAGCTTGTGTCACATTATTTTACATTATTTGGGATCTGTATTTGCATTCATTTAGCTGCTCTAAGTGAAGGTGCAGCAGAGCATGCTCCGGTGGGGTACACGTGAGGCACCTGCAATGTTGATGCTCAGCTATGAAGTGAGAGAGGGTTGTGCAGTGTCTCCTGCTGCCTGTAGAAGTACTGCTTTCTGGCTTTGAAAAATCATCTGTGCTGGAAGAAAGTGTGCGAATAACGCATTGTTTTGCTAGGAAAATATAAAAAAAATCTAGGAGTGAGATGACTCTGTTTGAGTGAACCCAAGGGGAAATGTCTGCCCAGATTTTCCAGATTAAAGTAATAAAATAAAATTTTCTGAATCCTCAGCATTTTGTCTCAAGCAGAAGAGTTGCTTCAAAACTAACATTTGAAATATTTCCTATAGAAAGAAAGTAAACAGGTGGCTTTTATGAAATGGAACATAAAGCTGAGGAGGATTTTTTTTTCTTTTTTTGGTAACATCATAGAAAAGAGTGATTTGATTTGGGAAGAGAACAGTGGGTGCCTTGCAGATAGTGCCGAGAGCCCCTGTTCCCCAGTAAGATGAGCGGCATGAAGGAAGGCAAAAAAAAAGCACTGGGGCTGCCTTGTTGCCAGTTTGGGAGCAAGGATCAAATCCTCGTGAGGTTCTGAGGACGTAGCCAGGAGGAGCCACCCGGTGAGGACAAGTAGCTCATGCTTGGTGTGACGGAGGAGGAGAAAGTGCTGAGCGTGGCGCAAGGATCGGTGACTCCTGTAGCTGCGTGTTGGCCGGTGGCATTGGTAACGCTCGAGGAAAAGCTGTCACAGTCTGAGAAGGTATTTTAGCCATGTGGGTAGACAAATCTCTGATAGATGGTGGTCAGAAGGACGTGACAGGATTTAAATGTAGTCTCAGTATGAGAACTCAGAGACATCTAAGTCCAAGTTGATGCACAGGTGAGAGGTGTGAGTGACGGGGAGAGTGGAGAGGGCTTGGTAGGAAAACAAGATCTCGGCTTGCATACCAGCACACCAGCTGTCTCCTTTCCTAGCCCAAGCACGGCTGTTGCAGCTCACTCCTGGCTCGGATGGAAGGAGCTGCGAGCCCTTCTCCCTGCGTGCCTTCTGTGAGGACATCTGGTTTGAGTTCAAACCTGCGCCTCCTCCAGCAACACATCTCTTCCCATCGTGTAGCTAAGTTGAGCCTTCAGAGCAAACCCCACCATGAGAATCCTCCAGCTGCAGATGCCTCCACGGCAAAGGCTCGTCTGAGAATTTTTACATCTTGCAAGAACGATAGCAGATTCTGTGTAGGAAGGATCAGGGAAAGGAAAAATCTAGAAGTTCCAACTGGACTTGACCACTTGGTAAAGATGCACAGGCGGTACCTTGTTTAATGCCCACAGTAATAAAGTCTGAGGAAAAATATTTTCCAGCAGGGAGGCGGGGTCAGGGAATGGCAAGGTGTTTACCTTTAAAACTTTTTTTTTTCAGTGAAGTAGAAATCCCAGTGAAATTTCTGTTCTAAAGGTCAAATTAGAAAGCTTTCATCCCCAGACTTGTAAACTATTTCTCAAATCAGTGACTCTAAAAATTATTCATTAGAACACCAGCTCTTAAACTAAAATTCTATTAAGCTCTGTATCTAAGGGGGTTTTATTCTGAACTGCACAGCCCACTGTGCAGTCTTGACACAACAGCAAGGACGTGGGCAGAAGAACTTAATCTTTGTGTATTTGTGAAAGGGATGACATAAAATCCTGCTTTTAAAAAGTCAGGCACAGGTTTTATAGAGACAGTGTTTAGAGATATTAGAGCCATAAATATCAGGAGGCAAATCTTGTCAAGTGTTTCGAGAGCAAAAAGCTTTAATGCTTTTGTGGGTGCTAGTCATCAGTTAAAGTGCTTTCAGCCTGCCTTCATGTAGACAGGCTATGATTTCTTCAAACCAGTGTCCTCTAAAATCTGAAATTGATTGAGATGCGCTAGAATCTCATCTTCAAGACTATTTTGTGGGCCAAATTAGCGTAGTTTATAGTCTACAGCCAATGAAGTCATATTATTCCATGGGCAGTGATGCAAATGACTTCTGTCTCCATCTGGTTGTGTATTTTGTCCAGGATATGAAAGTATGCTCTGTTGTATGTGGAGAGTTATGCAAATGTGATGAAGACAATTTGGAAGAGGGCGTGCACGCTGTCTCTTGGTAGAAGGTTCTTTATTCAGTCTGAACCGGGAAGATTTGGCCAATCCTTCTGGTCAGTGTTTTTGTTCAAGAAGATGCCATTGCCAACCTATTCAGATACCCCTTGAGATAAGTCATGTGGTCTTTCATTAAAAAACAATCCCATTGACTTCAATTCAAGGACTGAATATGACCTTAAACATCATTCTCAATCTTAGATTGCTGGGATCAGCTTAAAATTAGAGAAGGAGTGTGAGAAGGCAAACCCAATTATGCTCCATAAATCTCTTTAAGTCATGCTTGAAAATTGACTTTAGCTGTCTTGGCTGTATCTGTGTACATAAGTGGATTGTGTGTTTCACGTATATGAAGAACTACCTGCCCTTTACCTATATCATTAATTTACTTCCTATCGTATGGGTGCTTCAAAGTTCATTTAATATATGTAGTAAAGGTCAATTCTTATCAAATTCATTTTTAACTGTTTAAGTTTCTTGTATCCAAATTACAACCAAGCCTCAAGGGTGAAATACCAAACCGAAGAGCCTATGCAATTTATATGGGCTAAAAAATCCCTTTTTTAAAAATCCTGATCAAAGGATTTGTTGATAATCTAACTGAAGTATTAATAACCTAATTGAAAACATGTTTTTAGTACACTAACAATTATACTAAGGCTGGAGTGTATAGTATCCAGTTGCTGCCAATTCCCAGTAGTATACAGCTGCAATGGATATGTTTGCCACTGCTACTGTATTAATTGCTTTTCCTTCATTGCTTCCTGTCTCTGTTACATCTGAGTTTTACTATGTGTGTTTTATATCAGTTGTGTTCTTGCTCCTGGTTTGCTTTGTTCCAGCCAAACGCACATTTGCTCAGTCTTGGGTTGCGTTCCTTTGGTGTGCGGTGGAAGGGCTGCGCGTTGTGCTCAGAGCTTCGAGGCATCTGTTTCCATCCTGCGCCTGCACCAGCAGGGCCTCTGCAGTTATCTTGTGGTCGTGTTCTCAGGGTCCTGTGGTACAATCCCTTGGTTTTCC
Organism: Opisthocomus hoazin; assembly: GCF_030867145.1. Classification (NCBI taxonomy): domain Eukaryota; kingdom Metazoa; phylum Chordata; class Aves; order Opisthocomiformes; family Opisthocomidae; genus Opisthocomus; species Opisthocomus hoazin. The sequence continues at coordinate 2,824,823 of NC_134424.1, read as the reverse complement.
TCCAAGCACATACATCCTCCCTCAAGGTTCGTTGACAAGCTCACTCTGTAGGGATAATGATCCATCTGAAGATATAGACCGACATATAGACACAGGTATTATGCTTTGGTAGCTACTTGCTGTTAACATCGACTCAGTAGAGGAATATCACTGATGTGTTATCAGATTTGTTTTACAGAAGTCTCTAGAGATAGTCTTTAAGTAAAATACAGCAGCATAAAAGCCACTAACGTTTTTTTTTTCTCTAAGCCTGAGTGTTAGTCGTGTTTTCTTTTGGAATTTAAAATCCAGTGATGTATAAAGAAGTGATTGATGTGTGTATGTTTTTGTTAGAATATAGTAAAAGGAGAAATAGTTTCATATCAGTTAAGAATAATACATAAAAATAGCATTGACAGTGCTTTTCTAATCATTAGAAAAAACCCTTGAATGTAATGACAAAGGGTTCACCAGTGGTGTAGGAGTTTTTGACAGTATGCCATTCAAGGCAATGTACAGCAGTGCTTCCTTCTACATGATACAGTCACATAAATTGGCTTTCTAAAAGACATGCAGACACCTGTCAGCATCCATTTGAATAGTTTATTATTCATGTAATTTTCTGTAATATTTTTGGGTTTGTTTAATAGTTCTAAAATAGCCCTCTTACATAGAGAATTCTTTATTGATTTCAGAACCAGCATAATTACGAAAGCATTTTTGATTCTAAAAATATGCTACGCATTAAAAAAACAGCAAAACATGGAAACCCTCCGCTGGCAAACAAAGGAAGGCAAAACAGAGCTTAGCTCTCGTGGAAAATAAGTCTGCTTGGCTAGTGGGCTTAACGATAGAACAATCAGCAGAGCTGCAAATGAGAAGATATAAATACAAAAAGCAGAGGTCAAATATTACACTGCCCCCGCCAGCGGGAACTTGTGGGAAAGTGAGCTGATCTGGCCTTGCTTGCTTGCTTGTGCTTCAGTGAAATCTGTGACATATTTCTTCTAAAGAGCAAACCTCGATTTCCAGGACTTATCTAGTGGTTGCTTAGAAAAAGGATTATCATATTTCATAAATAAAATACAGACCCAAGTAGGTCCTAATAAAGGATAAAAGGCTACAGCTTGGTGTTATGCTTATAATTGAATCTTCTTTGCTATAAAGACTGATTTTTGTACATAAAACTTTGGGAAATTTTTCATTACTGTAGCCAAAGTTGGATAATTGTAACTGTGAAAAGCCATATGTTTTTGATTAAAATTTCCGTATGCCATTCACTGAGACAAACTACCCAGTCTTAAGGGGCTTTGGATCATTTCAGACTGCTTAAGCTTCTATTAAACCACATTTGAGGTTTTGGAAGGAGGGCATTCAATGCAGTACCCTGCCCAAACTGAAAAGCCAGTGGGGTTGACAGCTGCTGCTGGCACCTGCTGGACTTGGGAGCGTTTTAGAGGAAGAAGGATCTGTATCAGACTGGCATCACGTGCCAGTACCTGCGTAAGTTGTAGCACGAAGTGCTAAGGCAGAGTTTTAATGGAGGCTACAGAAAAATCTAGTAATGCAAGAAAAGACATTCAAGTTCATATTAAAGGGTGGGTGTTAGTGTGCACATGCTAATAGCGTATTGCACTCTAGCGCATTTCAGCGCCAGATGTGAAGTTTTTGTTCAAATATTGGCTAATTAGATCTCATTTGAGAGACACAGTTGAAGTACTCATCATTAGAGATGTGCAAACTTTGTCACAGAGAACTTAAGTGACTTTCCCAAAGTCACGCAGTCACTAGTACAATGGTGTCAGTGGTACAAATCAGTGTATTTTTCACAGGTTAAATACAAACAGCTTTATATTCACATGGGTTTGTTAAGTCTGATTTAGAATTGGTACTGTGGAGATGAAGTTTTAATGGTATCCTCACTCTTCATTAAATAAGCTCTGAGTAACAGTGTTAATCACGATAACCTGTCTGCATTCCTGTTATACCTCCGTGTTATATTCTCCTCTTTGCACTGAAAACGTTACTAATCGTGTTCTCATGTGATGCTTGAGTTACTGGAGCTTCTACAGTATTTTTCTGTTTTCAGTGGCGTCATTGGTTTAGTACTGCGTGCTCCTCATAAGCTTTGGCAGAACATTGGCCTCCAGAGCTGGAAAGCATTAATAGTTTCTTCCTCAGTGGTTTCTCTTAATCGATTTTGACAATAGCTTTCTAAATAGAGAATGTCCAAGTTAAATAGGGCAAAAACTAGTATGCAAGTGTATTCTTTTCCTAACAGTCATACAAATATCTGATCATGATTATTTGAAGTCACGCATTTAAATTTAAAGCTGAATATGTGGCTTACTCATTGGTGCAAGTGACCTAGAATTGCCCATGCAGACACACGCTGCTTTGATTAGTTAGGGTAAGTTTACAACCTTCTTGCATCTGCTATCCTTTTTGGTTCTGCAAACAGAAGCAGTGTTTTTTTCGTGGTCACATACTGCCCAGTGCCACAAATCCCCGAGCTGTTGGACGGATATACTTTCTCCAGAAGTGCATGCGGAGATGCTGGCTCCATCAAGAAGCAGTTTCTATTCGTGTAAGCAGTCCTCAATTCCGGTCATGTTTTGTTTGTTTCGTGTATAAATATCTTCATTGAAATTAGAGCTCCTTTCTCTTTTGATCTGTGCAATGATAGATCACTGTAATTGAAGCAATTCACACCCTAAAATCTTTAATTAAGTCACAAAGACGCCTACATGCTGAAATTTAATGAACTTACCACTTCCAGGCATTGTTTTGCTTCGTCTTGTTGTGTCCGTTCTATTTACCAGCGCTCATTGCATTATGTCTAACATTTAACTGTAGAATCCGTGAATGACCGGGTCCTTTGTTTCTATTATAAGGTATTTAGTACCCCATAGGGTACTTAATAGTTCATCAAGTTGTGATTATTTTCTGTTTTCTTACATACTGTGTTGTCAGGTCCCAGGAAGCAAACCTCTGGGACTCTCAGGCTGTTAGTGGTCATCAGGCCACCAGAGTGTCACACTGGCTTCCAGACCTCCTCCTCCTTCCCAGTATTCCATGCCACTGAAGGCTAGATGGTGCAGTGCCCTGTGATGTGGCCAGCAGGTCAAGGGAGGTTCTCCTTCCCCTCTACACTGCCCTAGTGAGGCCTCATCTGGAGTACTGAGTCCAGTTCTGGGCTCCCCAGTTCAAGAAAGATGAAGAGCTACTGGAGAGAGTCCAGCGCAGGGCTACGAGGATGAGGAGGGGACTGGAGCATCTCTCCTACGAGGAGAGGCTGAGGGAGCTGGGCTTGTTCAGCCTGAAGAAGAGAAGGCTGCGAGGGGACCTAATATATACTTACAAATATCTGAAGGGTGGGTGTCAGGAGGATGGGGCCAATCTCTTTCCAGTGGTGCCCAGTGACAGGACAAGGGGCAATGGGCACAAACTGAAGCAGAGGAAGCTCCAGCTGAACACGAGGAAGAACTTCTTCCCTCTGAGGGTGACGGAGCCCTGGCCCAGGCTGCCCAGGGAGGCTGTGGAGTCTCCTTCTCTGGAGATATTCCAGCCCCGCCTGGACAAGGTCCTCTACAGCCTACTGTAGGTGACCCTGCTTCGGCAGGAGGGTTGGACTAGATGACCCACAGAGGTCCCTTCCAACCCCTGCCATTCTTTGATTCCTGTTTATCCCTGGTGGTGTCTTCCTCGAGTTTATCCCTAACTGAACCTGGCTGCTTAAGTGTAATTAAAGCGTAGTTACGGTTCGTACATGTTCTAGAAAGGTGGTCTTGATCTCCAGGCATCAAGGATGGTGAACCCTCTGCTCTCTGTTGTAATTTGTTCCAGCAGCTGACCATCATCGCTCATAGTAAGTGTAATTTCTCATCTCCGTTTCCATGACTTCAGCTTCCTACCGTTGTTCTTTGTTACATCCTCCACTGGGTTAGCAAACACTTCAAGGGATGGCATTGTCTCCTCCTGATGGTGCCCCTACATATAAACCAGAAATGTGTCACTTCTGTTTGGGAATGTAGTGACCTGTCGGAGGCTTTCACTGCCTCCCTCCCAGATCTGAAATTGTTTTGTTTTTCCAGAACTTGTGGAGGGGTTTGTTGCGTTTTGGGTTTTTTTTTTCCAAAATATGGGCAAAAGCATTTGTGTCAGGAGTCAGTGATCTCATTGACAATGTATGCAGGAGAAGTGGATGAACAGTAAAGCGTGGAGGAATATAACAAGAAGGAGTAGGAAACAAACAAAAAAAAAGGTAAAATAAGACACAGTGAGAAAAACATGAGTAGAGGCCAGCGCTGTCCATGCCGCGTCGTGGGGGTCATCTGCTCAGGCACAGTGGCAGGTCCAGCAGCCAGACACCTGCAAACCTCAGATTTCCAAGGTCACTGAGTTCTGCTCAGGTGCGATTTCCAGTGGAAAGAGGGAGATGTTGAGGTGTGATAGTCCTGCTTCAAACCTACTTCCAAAACGTAAGTATGTCAAGAGATAATGGAGCTTGCTGTCTTAATAAGTCTTCTGGCATTTTTGTGTTTTGTTTTTTTTGTTTTTTAATTGGCAAATAAGAACAGAAATCTTCATATGTTAGCCAGAATCTTTGGGCTTGGGGGCAAGGGAAAGTGGAACTTAATGCTCTCAGCAGGGGGGACACAGACAGCCGAGCCATTTACACTGTAATTCAGAGCCATTCTGCAGTTGTAAGCGTAATTTTTTTCTTCTTCTTTTGCTGTCCCATTGATTTTTAATGTCGAAAATATAGAGAAAAATTTCTTGCCTCCTCTCCAGGCAGGGGTAGAGAGGCACTGGACAGCTGTGTTTCCCTTGGAGGAAGATAACAAACATGGGGAACCAAGTGTTAGAGTGCTGCTTCTGTGTTAAGGCTTCCCGCGGTGTGGTTTTCAGCAAGCGTGTTTAACTTCTGTTTACCGAGCGGTCTTACCTCCATGTACGGGCAATTCAGTGCTACAAAATTTCAGTGCAATATTCTGCACCCATTTGAGCAGAAGTTTGTGGGAAAGGTTTTTTGTCCACTTTGCACAGCATGTGAAAGCAGAGAAGAATTTTTTGAATCTGTACATTACTAGTCTGTACGCTTTGTAACTGTTCAGCAACGCTAAGATTGTTCCTAATTTCTTGGGAAAGATTGCAAGGTGGTGTTTAAATGAAGTTTCTTATTAATAAATTCTTAATGATATTATTATTAATTCAGGTTGCTATTTAGGTATTGCAAAAGTAAATTTGAAGTGTGGATTTCAGAATGCAGGAGCATAATCAGTCTAATCAGTTTGATGAGACATTAGCTTTTCTTATAATTATCTTGATCTTGTTAATTTAGTCAGAGCCCAATTTTAAGCACATAGGAGAGGCTTTTCAGAATTGACAGCTGATTTTCAAAGCTTGATAGTTTGCACTACGAGCGATAGTGATGAATGCTCTGCTTTGTCTGCTGTCGCCGATTGATTTTGGCCATGCTTCCATCATTTCCTAGTTGTTCATCCAAGCAGAGGCTTCTTTTCCTGGTAGCAGTCCTTTTTTTGTCATAAATAGGTGGCTGTCTGTTTTGTCAACAAGTGGGGTTATTTATTCCTTGCAAAAAAAGTTAAGAGGACTAGATTTGCATTTAAAGTAGTGAGTCGTGCACTTTCTCTCCATACTATCGCATTCAAGAGTTGCTGGGTCACCAGGCAGGTGGTTGTTTCTTATGATTAGTAATGAAAGACCTTTCCCATTCCCTCCCCTGTGATTATCAGAAGAATTCCCTAGAGCACCATATAAGCAGGCTTAACCACGCAGGCTCAGATCTGATGCAATTTTTCTTTCACATGTTCCAAAGCAGACCTGCATAGGGCTTTTTTAGTATTCGGGCCTGAAAAGTGAATTCTGTATAGTCTCTAAAACGTTTTGTGTAGGTATGTTTATGTATATGGCATAATGTATTAGTTCTGTCAGTGTCGACAAAGATATAAATAGCTGAATAGAGATATGGAGACTCTTCCTTTAAATGTTGTTTGAGACTTACCAATACTTCTGCAATTTTCTTTCTAGGTCATATATATATGTGTGTGTATATGTACGTATATAAAGCATCTGGTTTGATGATTGGGACTTGTTTTGCTTTTACTTTACTTTTTCATTTATTAGAAGTAATATTCATGTAAAAATGTTTCCTAATACCACGTGTATTCCTGCACACATCATTTTGGTTTTAGGTTATTATCCTTATGCACATATCTTCAGTGAGGATGGGATCCAATCTTGTGCCTGTGTTGCAGTCAAAATGTATTTAAATCTATGGGACTGGCAGGTGGCCAGAGGAATATGATAGTGGTTCCTGAAAAGTGCCATTCCACATTTTATAGAACTTAGGACAGAAAAAATTGTATCTATCTTCATTGATAATAGGTTTTCTTCTGTTTTCCTTCTGGCTTTTTTCATAGGCTGAAAAAAGACAGAAGGACGATCACCCTGTGCAAAGTTATAGACTCAGGTTGTGACTTGAGGCTGGGAAACTCCATGCTTCGTTGTCTCCCTGTACCTACACAGAGTCTGAACAAACACCTCACGCTAGTGAACCTGCTGTTCAATTGATACCCATGGACCAGTTTTAGAACTCAAGTGAAGTTTTGAACCTCCTGTGGGGACCCATTTTGCCCAGAGGGTTTGGTGATGCAGGAGCCTCAGCACCTGATGGGTCCGGTCAGTGTTCCCTCTGTCCATGGACACGGGAGGGTGGCACGTTTGGACTAGGATTTTTTTTCCATGAATAATTCACTGCAGTGCAGCAAGCTTTTGAAGTTCCCACAATATTTATCCACTAAAACTCAAATCAAAAAGCTGAAATAATACAATAATAAGATCCCAGGAATGATGTAATTTACAGCATAAGGGCAGAACTGTGCTGGAAATCTTACAATGACTACTAGCACTATAATGAATTGTTATTCACTGCGTCCACTGTAGTTCCCCTTTGCCTGGATTTTGTCCTGAATTTGGCTTTAGCAGGAAGGGTCCATGAAGAAGGTTTCTCAAATGAGGCAGTGACTTCTTCTGATTTTATTTCTTTAATTTTTTTTAAGTATGCATGCCAGTGCTTCCAGAAAACATTTCCAAGAGAGGATAAAAATCAAAGCTTGATTTTTCAGCCTTGTAACCTTATAATGATGTTCCTACTCGTTCCTGCCGTTAAATATTTATCACCTGTATGTTTTCTCTGGTTCCCAGCTACCCTGACAACAGGTTTGTAATCACCAAACCACAGCCCAGCTACACTGAAAGCAAAAAAGTGAAAACTGAAATGCAAAGGACTGTTAAAGATAAAAGGCTACCAAAGTGATTCAGTGTATTCGTGCTCCCGCGCAGCAGCCGACGGTGCTGATCAATACCTGGTGCCACTGCTCGGCTCAGAGTCACCTCATCGCTTCATAGCAAGTTGCTTCAATTCAGCGTGCGAGGAGAGAAGAGAGGGAGTTGTATTTTTGCAGTGCATGGCCCCTGAAGGAGAGGAAAAGGAGAGAGGTGGAAGGAGGAATTTAATTTAATTAAAGCACTTGTGTGGCTAACATACAGCTGTTACAAGAGACTTCCTTATGGGAAAGGAGGGATTTTTACACATGGGTTGCAAGGGCATCCGTAACAAGTCTCCTAAAGGGAAACAACTGGCTTATAATGTAACTGAAGGTAGTGATTGTTTAAGGCAGTAAATCATCATAAATTCATAAAATAAAAGTAGCGGTATTACAGGTTGCTGGAGTTTTCTCCAGGCGTGTTTTCTGCCGTCGGTAAATCAGCACCTTTTCCCCTCTACCAGCCTCGCAGCCTGTGGAGACATTTTCCTGCTTCTGATGGCCGGCAGCCACAGCAGCCTCCCACTGCCCCGCGTTCCACCCAGGTCCCACAAACCACCTTCCACGCTGATACTCGCTTCCTTTCTCTGTCACGCAGCAAAGTCGTAATGAGAACCTTCTGTCCTCCTCATGAGGAAAACCTATGAAACTCCCTTTAATTGAGTTCGTTCTTTCTTGGCAGATCTTGAGAACTTCAAAACCAGAACGAGAAGCACGGTGTCCGTCCGCCAGGGCCAGGGCATGGTGCTGCTGTGTGGACCACCGCCACATTCTGGAGGTAAAGCGGTTTCCTTCTTGGCGGCAATTTGCGAGGTTTTCATTCTCAGGGTGTGTTTTGGGAAGTTTAGAATGGCACACTTTAAAGGAGAAGGCTGTGGTGGTGCCAGCCTGACTGAATGGGTTGCGCTCTGGGTGCTCCTGTTGTCTAAAGACACTGGGAGATCTCCAGTTGGGTGTAAGTGCAGAGAAAGAGCCTCATTTTGCTGCATACGAGTGTGCACTTAAGAGATGAACTGATGCAAACTAAAGCAGTATGTGCATATATAGAAGACATGGCCAAGACCTTGTGCAACTTTTAGAAGGCTTTCTCTTTGTGGCCTGGGTGTGTCTTCTGCAGAAAGGCTGAAGACTGCTAACAGAGCCACAATTTATGCATCGTCTTTTCATTATTACTTATTTTTTTCAAACACTCATTGTCACTGTTGTTGTCTCCTGGGTATTCAGGATCCATTAGCAGTGTTCCGGATCTCATGTGGTGGTTTATTTCTGGAATGGCAATACCTATTCTTCCTCCTGTTTCTATGGGAGGGAAAGGTAAGAGAGAGTGTTGTAGGAGGGGAGGAAGTAGCGTGCCAGTAAGTTACACAGGAATCCTGAAGACACCACTGTGTTCTCTTCTGGGCTTCATGCCTACACCGAGCTTCCTGGAAGCCATAATCTGAAGCTTTGGACAGAATGACAGAGAAACTCTGCTACCAGAAGTCCCTGAAGGTTTGCTGCTGTGTGCCCTATTGTGTTTGTCTGGTGATACATTTAAATCCATTATTATTACAGAGACAGGTTCTGACTGTAACTTCGGGCTCGTTGAGTGTCCAGATATACAGACTGTGCAGAAAAGGGTGAACCTCTCTTCTCCTGACAGTCACTGGTATCTCCAGTGCCTCAGGAAGAGGCAGGTTGCTGACTTTCATGAAGAAATGGAAAAGGCATAGTAGAAGACAGGCAAAAAAAAAAAATCTGTGGTTTTAGAGTGGTCTCACTGGCACATAGTCTGTAGAGTGTACTACAGTTGTAGTATAAAATGATTGATCTCTTAAAATCTTAATAATTTGTCATTTTTGCACATCACATGCAAAATATCCTACCCCCTGTTTAGAGTAGGGACAATGGCATGTATGTCTCCATATGGTTATGGAAACTGGCACCCGTGGCAGTTACTGGAGCTGTCCCACCTCATTCCTGGCCACGGCAGAGCTGTGCAGGTATCTTTACACTGCGTTGGCCCTGTTCCTTGGTCGCTGGCCCAGGCAGCACCTGGGGATCTGGGGAAAATCACAGAATCACAGAATAGTAGGGGTTGGAAGGGACCTCTGTGGGTCATCTAGTCCAACCCCCCTGCCGAAGCAGGGTCACCCAGAGCAGGCTGCACAGCACCGCGTCCAGGCGGGTCTTGAATATCTCCAGAGAAGGAGACTCCACAACCTCCCTGGGCAGCCTGTTCCAGTGCTCCATCACCCTCAGAGGGAAGAAGTTCTTCCTCATGTTCAGACGGAACTTCCTCTGCTTCAGTTTGTGCCCATTGCCCCTTGTCCTGTCGCTGGGCACCACTGAAAAGAGCTTGAAATGCCGCAGACACCTGACCGGCTCGTCACGCATCGCGTGGGGTTCTGCGAGGGGTGTAGGTTTCAGATCTAGCCAAGCTGGGCTGGTTCAGCCCTGAATCCTTCAGGCGTTTGTGGCACGCTGTTCTGCGTTCCCTGGGCACTTTCCGTAGCCACGTTTCTAACCCACGTTACCCCGGGGAGCGGAGAGTCGATGGCACAGTACCCACACCCAGGGGTGGGAGGGCTGGGAGGGAAAGGAGGTCAGCTCTCCTTGAAGTGGGGGATATTTATGACCTTCTACTCTAGATGGTCTTAAGATTTTAAGTACAGCAAAAGGACTCATAAATATGTGGAGAATCTGGAGTACACCAACCACTCACGTAGCTTCTGAATTTTAACACCAAAAATTCTCCAGATTCTCAGTCTATTTCTTTATATTACGAAGTAGTTAACGAGCAGATGAAAGGGAAGGCTCCGATAGCTGCTGCCTGTGTCTGCCCTGCCATGATCTCATCTGGCAGCGCGTGGTACCTGCCAAAGGCCCCTCTCTGAGAAGAGCCAGCATCATTGACTCTGGTGCTTGTGTGAGAGGGTTTATGAGCAATTTGTATTAGTGGCACTAAGAAAGCCAGCGTTTTCTCGGTCGCAAAGGCAAAATTTGGTAAGGAAAAAAGATAGATTCAAAGCAGAGTTTACAAATAGCCAATTACATTAAATAATGTAGCGAGCACCTTGATGCAGGTTGCTTCAAAGAGGGTGGTGTAAATGTTTAGAAAATACAAAACAATTCTTTCAGTTTAGCAGAAACCTGCTTCAAATGTGCCAGTCCTACACTTGTTGGCTGACTGCCTGAACACGCGTTGAGCTGTAACATTTACATCAAAATAAGTGTTAGAATGGGGGTCAGCCAGCCACAAGTTCTTGCCGGACACCGTTCCAGGCACGGCGTGTGTGTGCCCGACACGGGGCCGTGTGTCGCGCTGCTAACTGCCGTGATCAACCACCCGCCGTCGCGGCTGGCCCTGTCATCAGGGGGTCCTTCGGTACGTCGCGAACAAGCGGACATCTTCTATGGATCGTTGTCCCTTTTAAAGAAATTTGCAGTCCTGCTTTGAAATCTGTCTGTCCTCATCAGCCATTTGCCGTTAGGCTGGTTTTATTGCTCAGAGAGGAGGAGACAAATGCTTATGGAGCTTCTTCCGTGTGCGTCTAACCAGCCAGAAGGCAGACCAAGGAGAAAGCTTGCTTTTACTTACTGTGAGGAAGGAGCTATATGGCAAACATACCTACCTACTTAATTTATTCATCTAGGGCCTCTCTCCCCTTTTGACTTCAGGTGCCATTTTTCTTTTTGGTTCAAAGGTTATCATGAGAGTTTCAGTATCTCAGATCTCTGATGTTCATTACCTGAAGGTGGTTCTTTCACCTCTGATATCAAGTCCACAAAATCAGTCGTTATCACAGCATCTAACTTTTCTGAGAGTGGCTCCTATAGTGTTAACTACACCCAAAATTACCTGCCCTCTGATCTGCATGGGTGGAGCTTGCCACCTCAGCCCCTTCAGGTGGGTCTCATTGCCATTTGTGATGACGATGCTGCCAAAGCTAGGTGTTAAAAGCCACTGAAGACAGGTTGTGGATCAAACTTATTTGCAGTCTGCAGTGCTATGGCTGAAGCATCAGTTTCAGCTTCATTTCTACAGCAAAAAAAAAAAAAAAGGAGAGGAGTTTTGGGACAGAAATGCTTTGTGATCCTTGAATTCCCTTCATCCCAGTTCCCTGAGCATGAGACTGAAGAGGAGTGCTTGCCCTCATCCAGCCTTAAACTAACTGTGCTGCACGAAGGTGGGTAATCTCAACAGGCCAACTTCAGGGAGGCTTGGGATGGCTGGGTGCTGAGCTGCACTGCTCTGAAGAGCCAAGGCGTGAGGTTTTATGCCCTTTTCCAGTTAGAAGAACTAACCCCACCTGCACAGCCCGTGCCTGCTGGCACCGGTGGCCACGCAGAGCTGCCTCTGTTTCTCCCCAGGTGAGAAGGCAGCCATCTCCTAGAGGGACACGGGGACCGCACGGACAATGCAGAGATGAGGCAGAAATCAGGCATGTTTGTCGTTGTCTCCTTAGCAAAGCTTCAGTCTGCGGTGACTGAGAGTTTTCTGTTTCGCCATAAGAAATCTTTTCAGCATGAAGACCCTGCGTGGAGATGCGGTGGCTGGTGGTGGCTCATGTAAGCAGTGAAGAGGTAGTTGTGGTACATTTGTTTAGGTGATTTTGGGGAAGGTTTTGGACTGGGTGTATGTACTGGTAGTACAAAACCATTTCAGAAAGGTGCTGGCGTTATTTCGAGTTTGGGTTCTGTATGTAGGAAAGAGCATCTCGCAGTGACCAGGAGGTAAGTGTGTTTCTGGTGCCCAGAAAGGAAGAAAACTGCAGGGTGATTATTTCCCTCAGTCATTTGGATGGGAGATGACTTGCTACGTGACCACCGTCTATGACCTGCTCTATTCCAGCTAGAAAATTATCTTAATTGTAGTCAGATCCACAATTAGTCTGAAATGATACTGTTACAATTGTGTAACTAAGCTGGGCTGGAGTTGTGCTGCTTGTTGTTTTTTGGGTAGTATTTAGTGGAATGTCAAAGTAAGTCCTGTTAATTCAGACTGAGACCCTTGTTCTGCAGAAATTAATCTTCTCTGTGGCAGTATTTTCTTTTTCTTTTCCTTCCTCCTAATGTTATACATAAGAATGAGATTTTAAGAGTCACAACTGCTAAGTTAGTGCTTTTCAGTTGTGTGCATCGCGTCTCCGTTAGCCAACTGCACATCTCCCAGTCTAATCGAAGCTATTTGGTCTCTAGCAGCCACTGCACAATTACCACAGCTGTCTCCTGTTCCAGCTCTGGGCAGATGGAGGTTCATAAGAGAATATCCGATATCCCCGGGAAGTAGCTGCACATTGGAAGACTGCCTTGTTTCATGGGCAGCTTCCATCCCCAGGGTCCAAGGCAGTGTTTGCAAAGCAAAGCTGTGGAGATCGATTCCTTCCAATACCCTGATATCCCGCCACTGGGACATAACATTGGAAGTATTTAACGTTGTAGTGCAACTGTAAAAAACATTCGGGATAGAAGTGAAAAATAATGTATCTCACTGCAAGTGCAAGTGGCATTAAGATAGAGAAAATGCGATAACTTCGTTTTGGAATTTGGTTAGGACAGCGAACCTGACTTTCATCATCCTTGCAAAAAGTGCCTGGGGACATGAATGACCAAGGCTGAAGCATAGAATTGCCGAGGGGGGGAATATACCTTTTTTTTTTTTTTCCCCCCATTAATTTTTTTACTTTAGTTTCTGTTCTGCATTGAAAAGGAGACCTTAAAAAGAAATTAAAAGCAAAACTATTCAGTCTGAGAGTAGGTGTTACTCTGAAGAGATGAGGCATGAGTTTTTATGCCCTTTTCCAGATAGAAAAATAGTAAATTGGAAGGGAATCATTTCCTATCAACTGTCACGTCATTGGTCATCTTGGTCTTAAAAATTGTCAATTTTACTAAAAAAGTGTTGATCTGCATCCAGACTTTTATCCTTTTGACTGTAGTTCACTCTAATACTTTGCTACTTGGAAACATCCTTACTTAAAGAGCTGGCAGCTACGAGTGAAATTCTGTTGGCCTGCATACATTTGTTATTGAGAGTTTTTGTTTCTTCTTAATGATGCCAAATAAAGAGCTTCATACTATTCAAATGCTGCAAGAAATTCATCCTGACAATGAGTCCAAATGATTAACAAGTATTTTCAGCATCATAAAATGAGCTGCGTACAGCTTGCACAGAACAATTTGGCCATCGCCATGTATTGTCCCAATTTTTAGTTTAATATGAGTTGCAGATTCAGCATAAGAATCAAGACTTCCCCCCCAGTCCCCCAAGATGAAAATGAAATGTGTGTTTCTTACAGCGTGGTTTCAGCAGGGAGCCCCTATTTTGTCAGGTCAGTGCATCCTGGTGTTACATTTTGTTAAGCAGCATAATGATGCGATTGCCTCCTGTGATGAAGTGCTTGCTGAGTGCTGGAAATTTGGAAAATAAATGTTCATCTGGAGCTCGGGAAGTCGCTGGACTGAAAACGAGAATAAATGCAAATCAAACATTTGCTTCTGTCGTATTTTCTGCTCTTGGAGCAGTGGATGCCTGAGCCCCCGAAGCCAGTCCTGCCGTATTTATGATGCCTTGTCTGTTAGAAGTTTTCAGTTCTTTAGCTATTTTTTCCCCTTCCCCATTTGTTCACTTACATGCACTATATCAGTGTAAGAACTAGTAGGAACCTTCCTGGGCTGTTAGCATTTTTCTGAGATAATTACCCTGCGCGTGAAGGGTTTTCCCTCATTATTTCCAATGCTTGGTTAATCGAAAGCTTAACAACGGGTGTGTGTCAACCATTCTGCCCATGAAGCTCTACAGAAAAAATAATGTAAGAGTAAACATTGTTATGGGAACATAGCATTGGGGCCTGTGTAACAGCATGATGAGCAGCTGGAAGTATTTAAGTGGACAAGAGAGAATGGTCAAAAATCCAGATATGTATGTAGCTAAAATTTGGCTTTGATTTTGTTGCAACAAACACACGAGGGTCCCCATCGCGGCTGCTGGCCGCTACCACAGCGTTAACTGGGCAGTCCCCAGTAATTGCATCACAGTAACGGGTTTGGAAATGGGAGGAACATCAAAAAGTTTTCATGACTTTTTTGGTGAGACTAGTTAAGGTATCTCAGCATGTCTCCGGATGAGCTCTACAATTTGGATGCCGTAAAACCAATGTTATGTTGCTTTGCATTTTCAAAGCCCTGCTAGATCAATACTACCTGCTGGTGCTCTTCAGAGGAGCCATAGGAGCAACCGGCTGGGCGGCTTGCTAGCCGAAATGAAAAAGAAAACCCCAAAACAACCTTTGGTTCGTCCAAAGCATGCCATTGCATTGTATTTTTTAGCCTTTTTATTATTTAGATACATTTAGAAACTATGAAGCATTTCAAAATGTAAAATAGTGTTCAGATGAAGCTGTTGGTGAAGATGTTTTCCTTTTGAGAGGAGCTTTGCGGGGGGAAACAGGTTAGCTTTTCTTGTGTGCGTTTTTTCAGTATTGTTAATCACATTTGGCGAGATATGTTTGTTTGGCAAGATAAAGCTAGTCCAAAAAAAACAAAACAAAAGCCTTCCCAAAAAATTAAGCAAGCACTCACTTGGGTTTCTCAGGGCTCTGAATTTGAGATGTGTTCCATAGGGGATATGCCTGGGAAGTATTTGGAGGTCACTGTCCTTTTAACTTCATCTCCTGATCTTAAGACCAAAATATTACTTTGTGCCAAATAGTTCTTTTCATTTCAGTTTGTGGGAACTGAGTCATTTAGCTGCCACTTTTACTAGATTTATTTGATACTCAGGGCAGGGTTAGTTAATATTTTAACAACTACAGTTTCCAAATGCCTCCTAACATCCCTGGCATTTCATTGTGAGTCTAGAGATTAAAAAAATACGAACCTAGCGAGGTATGCACGTTTCACTTGATGAGTTGGTAGCACACCTGAAAACATGCAGACCAAAGAGGTCTGTAAATCCTTCCCCCTCCCTTCTCCGGGAAGATAAATAAACTGGTCTTAGGATTTCCTTCACTCCCCCATTCCCCAGTTTTCTCTTGGTTCATCTTTAGAAAGATCTATAAACACGATGTTCTCATGACATTTGCCTTCCTGCTCTTGTGGGAAGACCCTATAGAGTCAGAGATAGATTTCCAAGTCCTGTGAGAAATGGTGAATGTACACAGAGAACTGGTGAAAATGATCTCTCAGTTACTTGTTTGTTTAAATTTTGTGTTCCCTTTGCATTTCCTAGAGGTGTGTCTTACTCTGAGGCCTCTCTGTCTGTAGCCCATACCACCACTCATCACATCTGTAGCATATTTATTCTCACTCCTCCTAATTTATCTCTGTAATCTGTGCAAGAAAGAAATCAGCTGATAGCTGTTTTAGATAGCAAACTGCTTAGATATGCAGATGGAAACCTGCTGACATTTCTACAGGACATGTCTCCTCCTGCCCACTTGCTTAGAGTCACTAACGATGTTCCTGGTGACCCAGGAACTGAACCTTCTCAACACGATTTCTAGTCCTGAACCTCGATTCCCTGGACACCTCATCCTTCTGCTCCTTGCTGCAGAGTCAGGCGACCTTCCTGAGCCTCTGGGAACCATGTCTCTTTGACTGAACAAAGGCAAGAGTTAAAGAAAAAGAAGTAAGTTTTCTGTCTTTCCACAGTGCCCTTGTTCTCAATGTGCTTGTAAAAGTCCATCTTCCCAAAGAGGAGGGGATTCATTAAAGCTCAGTTGTTCAGATAACTCTTTCCCATCTGATGCCATTCCTCCTGTTGGAAACACAGCCGTGCGGTCTGTGTCTGTGAGCTGAAATGTTGACAGAGAATTCTTCTCACATCTTTTCACATAATGGATGTGTTCAGGTTTTCTCATTCTCTCCTGCCTTTTTTTGCTCTTAGTAGCTGGGAGAACTTTTAGTTCTGTTGCACAGCTTAATCAAGTAGAACTAACTAAATTTTAGCATTTGACAGAAGAGATGGCAATTCTGATTTCATCTCAATCTCAACCTTTCATGCTGTACGGCAGGTAGTGAAGTGTAGACACCAGACATGTTTTCTGAAAGCACTTTACTGATTACAGTGGTGCTGAGACCACTTCTGTGCTCTGCAGAAAAATGATTAGTGTGTGCTTACTCGTCTGGTCAGTTTTTCTCTGCTTTTATTATTATTTTTTTGAAGCAATGATGGCACTTCATGGGCTGGAAACAGTGAAAATGTTTTGGCTGTAAGTGTGGCTGATGGCCTCAATTACGTGATGGATGGTTTGAGGGGTTTGTCTCGTAAATAATCTGTCAAATCGCATCTCGTATTCTCTCGTGCCTATACAGCCCCCGCTGCCTAGTACAAGGAGGAAGGGGGGAAAAACTGGGAGGATTAATCAGAGCAGTGCAGAAGGAAAAAAAACGATTATTGGGCATTTTCATACCATCAGAGGATCAACGTATGGGGCTTTCACCCCTCAAGCAGCGCTGCTGGGCACGGAGTGCTTTAGAACAGAGATTTCTTCAGTTGCTGTCAAGTGTAAGTGCCCTTTTGCTCCCCATCCTATAGTGCCAGCCTTACAGTTGTTTCTCTCACTTCCCTGAAGACTGTCATGCCGCCTTTTCATCTGTCACTTCTGAAGAATTCATACATTGCTAATAAATCTTTAGAGCCATTGTTGTAGCAGTGGGAACAAACGTTTGTAGTGTTCTCCATTGGTGGCCTTACAGTCAACATTAAGCAAAATTTATGTTAAAAGTTTGTAAAACTGTCTACCTTGAAAGAGATAACGGTAAGGGAAGAAATTACTGTAGAAATAGTATGTGGCCAAAGAGGCCGAGGACGTTTCCACCTAACATCGCCCTCAAAGCAGGGGTTTATTTCGTTCTGCCCAGGCAGGAGCAGCCTGTTCTGCCTACTCTGCAGCATCTGTGCTGCTGCCTGAATGCATTTAGTGTTTCTGCTGGGTGACCAGTTCAGAGTGGCTTTGGGCAGGAGCCTGGAAGCACATGTTCCCCAAAGGGTTCAGTCAGCTTCTCAGTACCAGATCCTTTTCTTGGGGCTTATTCCCATTAGTATGAAATCTGTAGAGAAACAGAAATTCGAATCCTACAAGTTCTGTTACTTCTCTGTGTTTGTTAGGCTGAGAATGCTTCTCCTGCCATATTTCTTAGATAGCCGGTGACCTGGAACATTTTATGTCCCCACCCCTCTTCACTGCAGTAACCTTAATATTCAGCCTTTGTTTTCCTGCAGTTTCTTCCACTGTGGTATGCCTAGAGCTTTTTAAAGAAGTGCTTCTTGCACAACCCATGTGCCCAGGACAGTGCAGTTTCCTCTTGCCAAGCAGATTGCTGAAGTGCTGAACTACCCCTGTCTTCTCCTTATTGAGACATTAATAGTTTCTCCTCTTTCTCTCCTGTCTTAATGTCTTCATAAGCCTTTGCTGCTTGGTCAAATTTGGTTCCAATTAGTGAGAAGCTAATTTAGAGAGGAGTATCTCACAGATGGGTGGGCAACGTGGTTGTAAAAGTTCCATTTCTCTAGGAAACCAAGCAAAAAATCTGCTAAGCTGGTTGCAAATTGGTTCAACTATTTGTCAAAATCCTGCTAGGTCATTGAGCAGCCTTTCATGGATTGCTCCAAAGGTTGGAGCGAAAATATGAGCAGGTAAGGTGTCCCTTGGACCTGGGAAAGAAAAAGAAGAAAGAGTTAGAGAGGTGTTTTGCATTAGCATTAGTCGGTGATGCTTTCAGCATGTTTTCATGTGTTAATGGCGGTGGGGTCGGTGTTGTCAGGCACAGTACACGCAGCGCCAGGAGGTGCTGCAGACCCCTCTGGGTCACGGGGCAGGAGTTAAACCGTGTTGTGTGCGGTCGGCTCTGCTTGCGGGCCGTGGGGAATGGCAGAGGAGAGGCTCGGTTTCTGAACAAACTGGAAAATGCTGCATTAGGTGGTGTTCCCGACGAGCTGGGCTCAGCAGCTCACAGGTGTCATTCCTGGAACAGGAGAAAATGAGAATCAAGCAGGGTTTGTCTAGGTGTCGCTCATTGGAGGAGGATGCAGCGTGCGTCTTGGAGATGTGTGGGAGATGGAGAAGACCACAAGGAGAGCAAACAGTGTAGCAACAAAAATATCTGAATCTGTTATCAATTTCTTCTCTGAATAGTGACTGCCGCTCACACATACCCATGCAGCAGTCAAATTCCCATGTCCAAAGAAGTGTCAATATTTTAAAAGTGATTTCCGGAGCATAAGCTGTTGAGCTCGAAAATCCTCCAAGTGACTTATCTCAGGCCAAGAACCAGAAAATAACTTCTCCAAACCTGCTAATTCCTCGCGCCTTGCATTGTAACTCCGAGGTGAGGTCCCTGCTCACGAGAAGTGGAGTGGTGCTCCTGAAAGCGGCGGCCGGATCCAAGCAGCCTGGCAGCATTTCTTCGTGATAGCCCAAAATTCACGTGAGGTATTTCTTCCCCTAGCAGCGTTGGGGAGAGCGGGTGAGTCAGACACGGGCCTTCCTCGCAACTCAGGGAGCTGCAGGAGGGTGTAATTCTTATGTGTCTGGTTCCACGTGTTGAAGATTATTGCAGTTCAGAAAAAATAGGTTTCATTAAACTTAAAATCAGGCATATGAAACTCTCATTTAAATAAGAAGTGATTGAAAGTTGTGACTTCCACTTAAAGTGCATCTCCCATCATTGATTTTTTATACTGTGCCACAGTCACTGTTTAAATTATTAAAAGCAAGATGTAAAAAGCTTCTCAGGAGATAAAAATGGATTAGATTAAAATTAATCTGACATAATCCTTTCTCTAAAACTGCTGATTCAGTTTGTGCACAAATCTATCAACATATTTGAGGATAAGGGATAAGGATAAATTCTTTGCTAATTAGAGAATGCTTCAGCTTGGTATTTCTGATGGCACAGAGAACACAGAGTGCTGTTTTAATGGAAAAATTTATGAAATTACAAATATTTCCAATAGCACACTCATTTTAGATCAACACTAGTTTAAACACCTGTATGCTGTCTGCTTCATTTTGGCAGGGATGGGTTTTGTGAGCAAGAGTTGCAAAATCAGGTCACGGTCAAGAACAGGCTTTGGCACAGGCGTTCGGACCCAAATTTTCAGCTGGCATGTGTCATTTATCACCTTCGGTGTCAGCACCGCTGCAAGCTTCCTACCAAGAACCTACCATTAGGTGTTCGTGCCCCACCTGGGCTGCCCAGGACAGGCAGTGAGGTGGGATGCCCGGGGTTTGTAAGGCACGCTGCCCTCCCGCAGAACTAGAAGGGGAGAGGCTCAATTCTCCAGTAAAGACCTTGGAAATACTGATATAATAAGGAACATGACATTAATGGATTTTTTTTTTTTTTTATTTATCAGTGACAGCTCATGACATCTTCAAAAAGAAATCATCTGCGAGCTAGTCATGTGGTGTAGTCCCCTGTTCAGTTGCAGTCACCACTAAATGAAGATTGAAATGGTATTGAAAGGGGGTAGAGCCGGCAGGGGCTGGCTAAAGATGAGTGAAATCTGTCGTCTGACAGAATTCAGTCAATAGGCATTTATCAAAAGTTGTAACATCTTGCGATCTCTTTATAAAATAAATTAGAGTTCTGAGTCTAGCTCCCAGGCTCTGCTAACCGTGTTGCAGCCACTCTTACCCTCCAAACCCAGCCTTAGCTGAAGCCTCCAGACAAAGCTCTCAGAAGCGGCCAGGGAGGCTGATCTACTTTCAGCTCCCTTGAGAGGGTCATAGCAGAAAGTGTGTTGTTGACACAAACACAGCGTTAACGTATCTCCACTTTTGCAATCAAATTTGGGTTTCCAGATCCCTGAATGCTCTGTGTAAGTCAATAGTCCCGGCTGCGTGAGCACTCCTTCCTATGGGGGTGATGTTTTGTTGTTGGAGAATAAATGGGAGGTGTTGGTTTTGCTATCTTCTGTTACCTGATACATATGTCTAAATGTGCAACCATGAGGTTGTTTTCAGCTGATCTATATCAAAACGCTGTTTACCTATCAAGTATGTGAACAGAATGGTTTTTTCCCATGTCCCACGGGCAGGTGCCATGGCATCACGTAGCGGTGTCTGTCCGTGCCGAGATCTCCTCTAAAGGACATACCACCCACACTGCTTGGCCAGCTATTTCAACCTTGGAGTTGATCATAATATTAATTCACTGCAGTAAGAAAATTCTCTGCAACCAACTTTCTTTTTATAAAGGTTTGATCTAATCTCTTATAGCTACAGTAAGAGGCTGATCAAAGGTAGTGAAAGCTGGTATTAAAGGATTAGCTAGGTCACATTGAAATGCGTTTTAAAACAAGCCCAGGGACCTTTAGCTTTACTGAAGCAAGTGCACAAAAAAAAAAAGATTTTTAGGCTAACTCTCTGTGACTTTAAACAGAAAACAAACCAACGGATTAAATCTGTGAGTCATTCCTTAAGGTGATATGTGTAGCGGTTTACATAGAACAAGCCTGGAAGATACAAGCAGTGATTGAATCTTGCAGAGCAAAAATACAGTGCTGAATTAAAAATCAGTGTTAGCGTCATTTATGCATGTGCCAGGCTTACAGAGTATTCTCATTTGATGTTTGCCCATAAGTAATTAGCAGCTTCAGTCCAACCCCCTTTATCTTTGGTTGTGGCCGATCTCTCCTCTCCCTCCTTTCCATTTGCTACTGACAGTATCTGCCGCGGAGGTGCTTTATCTCTGGCTGACAGGTGAAGATGAGTGTTTCCTTGGAAGGATGTTGATGCCACTCTGTGGACCATATCAAGCTATTATTCTTTTTTTACTGGAATTCCCTTATTGAAATCAACTTAGAAACAGGGAGAGCATCATACAGATCCATACGTGGCTCAGTGGGAAAAGCTGTGGAATCATCTAGGCTTGAATCAGTGTCACAGGAGGCCAAACGTGTGTCTCCTGGCTTCCAAAAGGACAGGGTTGTGTCGTTAGCAGGGGTAAAGGTTGTAGCAAATATGTAGTTGTTTACCCACTTGTGAATGCTTGCTGCATTGTTGCTCTTTTGTAAGGTTATATGGCATGATACGTTGCAGCCTTGGTAGGATTTTTCCATAATCTTTATTTCACCATGAATCAGCTGCCCCAGCTACCCATGGGTACTCCTTTGTGCCGGGGATGGTGGTGTTTCGTTCCAGCATTGATCATCTGAGAATTTCCCATTCTTTAGCAGAAATAAGCTTCTAGTTCATAATTTTCTTCTTCAGTGGACCAGTATCTCTCTTGGCAGGCCCAGCAACACGTTTGGAGTGTCTGGAAAGACATCCTTGGTTGGTGCAGTTCAAGGTTGCGTCTCCACTGGGAAGGGGCATGGCAGGGGGGACTGACCCTTCCCACAGAGCCTGGCTGAGGAGCAGCTGGGTCACTGCTGGGTTGAGCCTAACTCCAAAAATTTAAGTTTAAACCAGAGGTGCAGGAAACTTAAGTGTCATCAAATCTAAACCTGGTTCCCTAGAGGTGTCGTAAGCCCTTTTGACAAATACAGGTTGATTTGGTTTGCGGGTTTTCTTTTCAGGCAAGACCAGGCTGAACTGTGAATTTCTGTAAGACCGTTTATGAAGTTTGTCAGATAAAAAAAGGTATAGTTTCCTCCAAAACCTGCCAGCCTGCGTGCTAGATAGGCAGGGGTGTGGGGGGTGTCTGCTGCCCGTCAGATGTTTTTGAAATAGGTTTGTGTATGTAACTGCGGTAAATACAACAGTACAGGACTCTCCATCTCAACATCTTCCATTCGGTCATAAAGACTGCTGTTGATTTTTCTCCCTGAGGGAACTTCGGCTTAAAACTTTGTCAAAATCCCCAACTGCAAGGTGCAGTCGTCATTAATGTTCCCGGTGCCACGGCAGCCAGCATAGCCGGCCATCGACTGGGGCTGGAAGCTGTTTGCGAGAGATAAGCCAGGTCAATTGTGTACAGCCATCAAATATTTAACTATTTTAGAGATACAGAAAAATGGAGATGCAGCAGATACAAGTGATTATTGATTAGGCTTCAGGTAATGAAGACCTCTCCCCTTTTTAATTACCCATACATGAAGCGAGCGTGGAGTCGAGGGGTTGGGAAGCAATCACAGCCCTGCACTCATTGCAAATTGCTGTGAGGATGGGTCTGACACAGAAATTGGCTGATTTGTGCATTTTCCTCATTCCTACACACTTCAGACTCGTTCATGTGCATGCCATGTACATGTGTATCCAGCTTTTCCGTTACCATAAAGCAGCACTAACAAACACGTGGGCGCGGTTACGTTTACAAGGATAATTATCCCCCCCAAGTAGAAGGGGGCTGCTTGCAGTTCCCGTTAGCGTGTGGTTGGGAGATGGCAGCAATGCAGCCTGTGGTACAGTCCCATTCCCCCGCGGGTGCGTGTTGCGCCCTGTTAGACCCTGTCAGAACTTCTACGCTGTCATTGTTGGAGGTTTGTAAGAAAAATTTGGAAAACCTCAGAGATGTCATGGTTACCATGCCTCGAGTTGGAGAGGTGACCTCTCAAAGTCTCTTCGTTGCCTTCTGTGATTTCGTGTCTTCATGATGATTCCCGTCGTCACCATATTTCCAGTGACACCAGTGACTAGTGGCACTTTCATACTGTTCCAAGTCAAATTCTACAAACTGATTCACTAATGTTAGCAAAGATGAAGAGCACGTGCTTTTTTCTGTCCCATCTGGGAAGGCCAGCACGTTTCTTTGTGTGCAAACGGATGACTGGCTGGCTGCTGAGTACCAGCTGCCTCAGGTTTAGCACAGATGAGGGTTCATCCAAAAATGTATTATTAACTTTAGATTAATTTTGTTCATTATTCATTATCTTTTGATTATAACCTGAATTTTGAGGCACAGAAGCTGTGGTGTGACATAACTGGGCAGTCCTGTGTGATGGAGAGGGCAGAACACGAAGTCAAGGGGAGAATTACTGAGTGATGTTTGCATCCAGGTTGATTCCTTTAAGTTGTTCCACAATTACTTAAGAAGTTCAGATAAAAAATTGATCCAGAGTGCTAGCAGGGCAATGAAATGGTCTGTAGGCCCACAAAAAAAATGTGTACAGTGCATAATTCACATAGCTTTACTATTAAAATAAAACTGTGAAAAAGAAAAATGGTCAGAAACTCCAGAAATGGCAGTGCAGTTGCCAGCAGACGACCGGTACGGGTAGAGAGGAGCCATGGGGCTTTGGGCAGGGCCATGTACACAGTGCGTTGTGGCAGGGATTTGTCTTTCCCTGGTAATCCTCTCTTTTTCCCACTGCACTCTCAGAGATGTTGTGGTTCATCAAACCTCCTTTCCAGCTCTTGTTATTCATGGGGCTATGGATGTTGATTGCTTAATCAAATCACAGTGAAGTTTGAAATTATGAATGTCCCCTACAAGCAGTCAGCAAAATTTAGTAAGCAAGATGAGAACGCGGAATGAATTCACAGGACGCTCATCAGATAATCAGTTACGCTTTGTCATTGCCCAAATTTACCCCAACCTTCAAAACACCCTGTTAGTACCACTTAGAGAAATTTGAGCTCCAAGGAATGCAAGCAATCAGAGCAAGAAAAGAGAAGTCTACAAATTATTCACAAAATAAGGGTCTTTTATGAAGTTTACACAACATTGCTGCTGACAGAGACGTTCCCCACTCAAGCCCGTCGCAGGGTGCAGATGCGGAGGTGCGTGCAGGTCGCGTTAACGGGGCGTTAGCTGCGTGTGCTGGGGTTTGTACCACAGTCGTGTCCTGCCGGGGCGAAGTCTTGCAGCTGCAGATGCCCAGGTTCTTCCCTCGCTCCATTCAGGGCAACGTCATCCTGTTTCTGCCTAAGTGAAAATCACGTCTTGGCCAGCCTTGGGTATGACTTTGCAATTTGAATGGCTTTTGTGAACTGGATGGGGAGGGGGATATGGGGTATGTTTGGGGTTTTGTATGGCAAAATGTTGTTACAGTATCTGAATACATAAAATACATAGCAGGTGTGAACATTTGGCAGCTCCTTAGCCCGGAGTGCAGCAAATGCTGGAAGGTGAGGAAGGGCTGGGCTCTCCCGTGCATCAGCTTCTCTAATGGAAATGGAGACTGCGGCAGGCACAGACGGTGAGGAGCACAGAGCCAACAAACAGCCTCTGGAGTAAGTCATGTAAAAGCATAATGCTAGATCCCGTTCTGCACCGCTGTCGGCTGCGCTGCAGTAGTTGAGGGAATAGCTTCTCTCCAGGAAAAACTTCCCGTGACTTCACTGTTGCTGTCGGCTGTATCTGGAAGGGCCCTGTCTGTGGCAGGGAAAGCAGAGGTGTGGAGTAAAGCAGCCAGCCAAGCTTCAGCACTTCACGTACTTCAGAATAAATTGTGTTTGAAAACATAAAAAATCAAGCATAATTTTGTAGAACTGCATGGTGAAGGAAAGTCCGAACCTAACTCATGGAGCTGTATTCACCGTATCTGGATTTAAATTGTTGTTGTTTAGAAGATACCGGGACAAGCCTCACCTTTCATTTTAGAACGTCTCAAAATTACCTACTGCTCTTCCAAAATGCTTTACTGCTGCAATTGGAGTTGGGTTTCTTGGGACTGTTAATAAGGGAGGAGGATTTTCTTAATTTCCTTAATTTCATATTTGTTTCTTGCCACACATAATGAAGCTGAGTTTTTGTGCGTCAAGATGGACAGGAAATGCTGCAAATCTTTTGTTTCACACTGAAAAACAGTTCCCGCCTGTCCAACTTGAGAGTGACGTCGTAGGTGATAACATAGGAACTATAGGAACCACTAAAGATTGGATTAATCTCTGTAACTTTCAGTAAAGCCTATAAAAAAAGAACAGGGTATTGTACCACACTGTTCTTATTAAAAATGATAAATGATCCCCATTTTTTTGCTAATACTAATTTCAAAATTTCATTCTTCTATTCAGCTTTATGGTTGCCATAATCTTGATGTTTTAATAGCTTTTCCCGTAATAGCTACAGAGACCTTTTTAAGTGGCAGCCCTAACTCTATGGAAGAGACTTTTTAAATTAAAAAAAAAAAAAAAATCGAGAAAAGAGTTTCTTGCACTAAAAGGCAAAGACAAGGCAATGACGAAACAGTATGCATGTGATGACAGAAAATCAGAGAACATTATTTTGGCCTGATTTGGTCCAATTATAATAATTACTCGTAGCAGAATTTCTGTTCAGCTTTCAGTAACCTTTTTTCACCACTTGGTATTGTTCAGAGAAAGTTTAAAATCTGCAGTGTCTTTAGCTTTGTTTCTTGTCTTGAGCAGTGAGTATTCTGGGGGCAGCACAGGGGAGACCCGCACTTTAGCAGAGTTTATCGTTGAATGCTTGAGAAAAATGGTGAGATCTGAATGTCATCAGGAAAAGCAGACCCGGGAGGGCTGTGTGATTTGCCAAGGAAAAAAAAAAGGTAATAATCCACCAAAAAAACCACGACGGGCAAAAACCGTGCATCAAGGCAAAGTGATGCACCTTCCACTACTTCGCGTCTCCTTCCCCCGGGGTGAGCGAAGGCGCTGGGCTCTGCAGCAGCACCCGGCTCGGCTTCCCCGAAACGCAGCCGCCCTCCACCCCTGCGGTGCGGCTCGGGGCTGCCGGCTGTCTCTGCTGGTCCCCTGGCAAGTGGCACAGAACGTCTCTTCCTGGGGGGAGAAACAGAGCTTGTCTGCACTCTGGTAGTGGAATTGAAAAGGCACATCTTGAACGTCCTAACTCTATATTCAAGTGGCTTGAATAATTTATTTCCTTTTTAATTGTTGAAGTTGATGGCAACTGCTGGCTGCTCTGAATTTTGTTAAATCAGGACATTTAGCCATGCAATGGTGGCAGATACCTTGGGCTTCAAGAGAAGCGTGGCCAGCAGGTCGAGAGAGGTGATTCTGCCCCGCTACTCTGCTCTGGTGAGACCTCACCTGGAGTACTGCGTTCAGCTCTGGAGCCCTCAGCACAAGAAGGACATGGAACTGTTGGAGCGGGTCCAAAGGAGGGCTACAAAAATGATCCGAGGGCTGGAGCACCTCTCCTATGAGGACAGGCTGAGAGAGTTGGGCTTGTTCAGCCTGGAGAAGAGAAGGCTGCGGGGAGACCTGATTGCAGCCTTTCAGTACGTAAAGGGAGCCTGTAGGAAAGACGGGGACAATCTTTTTAGTAGAGACAGCAGTGACAGGACGAGGGGTAATGGTTTTAAACTAAAACAGGGTAGGTTTAGGCTGGGTATAAGGAAGAAATTCTTTACAATGAGGATGGTGAAACACTGGAACGGGTTGCCCAGAGAGGTGGTGGAGGCCCCATCCCTGGAAACATTCCAGACCAGGTTGGACGGGGCTCTGAGCACCCTGATCGAGTTAGCGGTGTCCCTGCTCGCTGCGGGGGGGTTGGACTAGATGACCTCTGGGGGTCCCTTCCAACCCAAACCTTTCTATGATTCTATGATCTTGAACATCCTGACTCTATATTCAAGTGGCTTGAATAATTTATTTCTTTTTTAATTGTAGAAATTGATGGCAACTGCTGTCTGCTCTGAATTTTGTTAAACCAGGACATTCAGCCATGCAGCAGTGGCAGATGCCTTGGGTTCTGGCTTTAAACACTCATTGATACTCGTCTGTGATGCAGGGTGTGTGTCTGTGGTGACTGCGCTGGGGCTTGAAATGCAGAGGTAGCCTGAACGTCGGGGTTCACTGCGGTGCGTGGGGGAGCAGCTGGTGTCAGACAGTCTCTGAAAGGGATAAAAGGAGTGAAGAACAAGACTTGTGGCTTCTTTTTGTGTATTGCTGCCACGCACATTTAAGTAAAACAACTTTGCAAATGGTAACTGAAGTAAAAGGCTGTCCCTGGAGCTTGGAGTCAAGACTGTTGGGCCCGATGTTGCATAGATGTTTGAGGCGTACAGCCTGCCTGCCACGTACTGCCTGTGATGTTCTCCTGCCGATCGCTATCCCAGAGACAGAAACGTTAATGGTAAACTGTACTGGGCTGTCTCTGTGGGAGTGAGCCTCTCCTGCCGTGGTGGGGGTGGAAGCGTAGAGAAGAGGTTAATGGTCTGCTGGTGGGCAGTGGGCTTTCCTGCCACCTGTCTGATCAGGGAGAGATTCGCAGTTCTGCATGTTTGTGTCCATTGCTCCCACCGTCCACCTTGGCCAAAGTCAAATCCAGCTTCTGCAGACATGCCTGTTACCTCCATGGCTCTTCACAACCCCAGATTTTCCATAGGCTCCTTGGCAATAGGTGAGTGATCTTAACCAACTTAGGGCACTCTTCCCCGTCTCTGTTGTCTTGTTCTGGACCAGCAGAGCAAATGCCTAGCAACTTGTGACCTTGTGCACGGAAACCTCCATTCTTTTGGTAAAAATAAATCCACTTTCCTTCTTCTAGCATGTGCCTGTGGTGGTCGTGTGGGTATTCCAGCTACCCAAGTGCATGTAACCTGTCAGCATGGATTTGTGTAGCTGAAAAAGGCTCTTCGTGTAGTCAGCAGAGCAAGAAGTTTTGGGGTGGAATGTCCCCTATGCAGTGGTGGCTCGAGCCAAGGTGCATAGACCATCTGTACCAAAAATGCACAAGTAACTTCTCCATCCATCTGTCCTTGCTAATGATCATTACAGAAGTGAAGATTTGCCGCCCAAAAGTCTTCATCTCATTCTGGTCTATCATGGATAGGGGACCTTATAAATGCTTACAAATATCTGCAGGGTGGGTGTCAGGAGGATGGGGCCAAGCTCTTTTCAGTGGTGCCCAGTGACAGGACAAGGGGCAATGGGCACAAACGGAAGCAGAGGAAGTTCCAGCTGAACATGAGGAAGAACTTCTTCCCTCTGAGGGTGACGGAGCCCTGGCCCAGGCTGCCCAGGGAGGCTGTGGAGTCTCCTTCTCTGGAGATATTCCAGCCCCGCCTGGACGCGGTGCTGTGCAGCCTGCTCTGGGTGACCCTGCTTGGGTAGGGGGTTGGGCTGGGTGACCCACAGAGGTCCCTTCCAACCCCCACCATTCTGTGATTCTGTGATGGAAATGCAGACTTTTAGGGCAGTGAAGAAAGAAGTACAGAATCAAAGTACGACACAGGTCTTTGCGGTGGGTAACCAGGCAGGTGCTCTGCTGCTGGCAGTGGACGGCGGCTACCGGCGTTTCTGCTGGTCTTTAAATGCAGCAAATATGGGTCAGAAATCTTTGGATAATAGTCTCTGTTTGAGAGACCTACTTGAATGTGCTATGAAGGAGAAATTAAAAGCGTTGTAAATTAGACAAAACTACATGAAAATGACCCCAAATTAGAAAAAAGTTTGTAATAAATTTCTCGAGGATATAGAGTCTAATGTGTAATTAGAGAACCGCAAATTGCCTGTTACTGCGCGTTCTTTGTACTGAGAGACTCCGTGTCTGTGACTTCAGTAAACGTTTCCATCAGGCGCAGTCACCAGGAGCCATCTCGGGCTGTATTTTAAGTGTCTGTTTACAGAGTTGCTACAAAGTGCCTATGGGATGTGAGCTGTCTATCACTTCCAGAGCAATTAGTATGTGAAACCTTATCAAAAGAAATCCGTCAAGTTTGAAAAGCCATAAATATTGCACCAGGATCTCTAAGGAAATCAAAGTGAGTTTGATACAGTATTTATTTACATGTTGCTACACAAGCAAATGCACTTATAGATGCTGCTGTCTGCGTTATTCCCTGTGCTCTGTATGCCATTAGTCCCATGTTAATTCAGAAAGAGAGGGAGAGAGAATTAGCCAGTTGTTTTAAATATTATACAGCAGCAGTGGACTGCTCCTGTAGGAGCTGTGTAGTTCAGGCAGTGGTGTTCTTCTGGACAGCGGTTGGTTGTAATGAAAGGAAGGCAGAACTGTGACAATCGATCTTCATCATGTTCCTCAGTTTCATGTAGCCAAATCAACAGAGTTTGAAGATGGCTTTTGGGGAGATTTTGATGTTTCACACTCTGGTAATAGGTCTCTTTTAGTACCCCCTGCATGGGTTCCTCTGTGTGGAGGAATCCCAGATCATTACCATTTGGTGCTCTGTCTGATCAGACCTCTTGACTACTGCACAACTTTACGTTTGCCTGCTGCTTCTCTGTGCCTTGCTTACCCAGGGTTTCCAACCTGGCACTCTGCTCAAATGACAGAAATAGTCAAGAATTGTAACTAAGGCAGAGGCTAGGAAAAGCTGCTACAGCGATCAGAAGATTGGAAAGCCGCCTGTCTTGAAAATGAAGGCAGAAGGGCTCTTGATGGCTCTCTCCAGCGAAGAGACAAGAACTTTTTACGCTAAAGGCATCATTAGCCCAGAAGCACATAGCTATAGACTAGGAATGAAAATATTTAACCTGGAAATTAAAGGGTTCTTAGCAATTAAAGTAATACCAACTTCCAACAGAAAACGAGGAGGCAAAACCCTTGCTGCTTGCAGGGTGTATTTACAAATGGGACTATTTAACCTCCTGGGGAAGGGTAGGGTAGGGATTGTTGATCCAGAAGAGCCCTCCCAGTCCTGTGTTTTTGAGGATTGTGTGGTCAGTTCACCATTCCACAGTCGATACAAAATGCTGTCATACTGCAGAGCTCGGGAGGCTTTGGTGGAAACCTGCTGTGTGAAGATTCACTGAAATTTAAATGCCTCTGTGCCTTCGAGGGCAGCGATGTTTATTTGCCTATTGCTGGATGCTTCTGGAGGAACAAGATAATTGTTCACCAAGAGTAAATTTAAAAAAAAAAAAAAGCTCCTTGCAGGAAATAATAAGCCAGCTGAGAAGTGGTACCTTGTTTGTTCTGAGTATCCTCTTGACATCAGCATGAGGTTACTTATAATTAGATGCACATGTGTAAATATGATGATTAGATATTCCCACATAAACATTATTATCATATCTTCCTAAAATTCTACGCAGGCGTTTTATAATCCTGTTGTTAAAAATAAATAAATAAAAGCCAGCAATCTGCATTCAGCCTCTTATATATGTAAACAGTGGAACATGAGGGCAGAATAGATTTTCCAAAGTACCTAATGGTAGTTGAGGTCAATTACAGTTATGACTCATTAGAGTATTAAACTAAGAATATGCTTTTTAGTATAATTGGTGTTCCCTTGGAAAACTACAACAATCTTGTGTTCCCTTTAGTTCTTCAAGCATTTTCAGGGTGTTTGGGCATTAGTGTTAGGCAAATATAATAGGGTTATATTGCATTAACCTCACTTACAAACTCTGCAGCCACTTGCGGCATCTCTCTCACTTTTTTATTGCTCCAGTAACTTCCAAAGATGCCCTATAAAACACAGAGTGCTATCTAATTAGTCATGTAGAAGATTACAGCTGCGTAATTTAGTGTTCATTTTTTTGCTTATTCAGAAACTCCAAAGGACTAAAACGTACAGTGTGTGATAACACAGCTCGGCAGATCCTCTTCTACACTGTCTTTAAAGGAAAAAAAATTAATAAGAACGAAAAAAAAAGTCATGAGTTAGGCTGAAATGTTCATGATGAAAATGTGAGATACTTGTAAAGTGCACCATATTCTGGCTTGGAAGAACTTGAAGGAGCAGCGAGAATATTAGATCCGTGCGCGGGCTCAGAAGTGTCACAGTTGGAAATTTATATTTGTAGCCATAAAGATGAGAACTTGCAAAATGTTAGCCTTTTTATCCTTTATGTGCTGTGATATATCCAATTTCCCTAACCAAAGGGGACAGGGAGGAAATAATTTTCAGGAGTTTAGCTCCAACTTGGGATGGAGCCCAGCATCAGACGGCGCCCCGTGGGGATGTGCACCCTGTCCCTAACGCTGGTGGTACCTTGTGCTTCCAGAGCTCACCTACGCGTGGATCTTCAACGAGTACCCGACCTTCGTACACCAGGACAATCGCCGCTTCGTTTCGCAGGAGACTGGGAATTTGTACATCGCAAAGGTGGAAGCTTCGGACGTGGGCAACTACACGTGCGTGGTGACAAACGCGGTGACCAACAGCAGGGTCCTGGGTCCCCCCACCCCGCTCATCCTCAGGAACGACGGTAGGACTTAGAGGAGCGGTATTGAGGGCTGTGGGTTGGAGAGTTTGGTTTGGTTTCTTTGACTGGCTGCATCCCAGAAATTCAGAAATGGCCCGAAATATTTATATGAGAGTAAAGGGAGAGATTTTCCCCTTCACAGAGTTTCAGCGGGGCTGCAGGCCTCTGCTTTAGCCGTGGTTCGAAGTCAGAAGCGATGGCGTTTCTGATGCTGTGGCCGAGGTTGCTCTTTCCACCACTGGAACAACTCTCAGTATCAGGCAATAATTGTAAAATCAAAGCCTGGTGATACTTGGCCAAAGACAGGAAAT
The DNA here is from genome assembly GCF_030867145.1 of Opisthocomus hoazin. NCBI lineage: Eukaryota > Metazoa > Chordata > Aves > Opisthocomiformes > Opisthocomidae > Opisthocomus > Opisthocomus hoazin. Next base: position 2,793,206 of record NC_134424.1, on the reverse strand, counting down.
AAAATAGGTTTTAGAGTTTGGATATTCTACAGTTTTGCTTATTTTATGCAGCCCAAAAGTGAATAAAAGCACTTTGTTGTTTCGGTAACTGTTAGCTCAGGCTGTATTTCCCAGCAGAATCAGTGCTATTCTTAGTCTGTGGAATAATACAAAAAAGCGAGAAGAAACCAAAAGAGGATTTCTAAATTTATAAAGACAATTGATTTGTATCGTCATCATTTTTTAATAGATAAGAAAAATAAATTTGCATGTTAATTTGCATTTAAAATAAATTAAAATTTGTCTATTTAAAGGGTACAGTGAGGACTTTTGTTCCAGAAATAGAAATGCATTATTAGAAACTTCTTCTAGAAGAAGATCCGTTGTCACCTAGTGGTATTTAACAAAAATTCCTCACTCATAAAATATTGGCTTGTTGCTGCCAGCCCCGTGCCCGTAGCCGTCACATTCACACAGTTGCTGCGGACGGGGAGTTTGGAAACCTTGTCGGTAGCGAGACGGCACCGCAGTTAGGCTGGGAGGGGTGAAGACGGCTGCTTCTCCAGGTCTGTGCCACATCTGCTCTCCGTCACAGGGAAGGCTGCGTTTCTGTAAACGCAGCGACAGTCCCTCTGAGTCCCGAGGAAGTCATCGGATGTCGGAAAGATAAGGAGGAACGTTGAAATTTGTGTCATACAAAGATTTTCAGTGCTGAAGAAGAAATATTTTTAAGTGTTACATTAACAGGACATCTATGCGAACCTTACCTAGCTCAAAGTGCTTCCATTTATCCCAGTCAAGCTCGGTGTCTGCTTCTGTTCCGAGGTGGGGCTGATGGTGGGGTGATGGCTGGGCAGCCTGATGGCGAAGTGCCTCGCCAAGGGCTCTGCCCCAGCGCATCGCTCCGCTGTGCACCCTGCTTTATTTGCAGGGACCGATGGCCTTCCTGGGGTAATTCGCAGGAAAGTTCTCCGATTCCTTTGAAGTGCACTCCGCTGTTTGTTAAAGATACGAAACTTTAATTGAACCTCTGAGGAGCTGGGGAATACATTCCTGAGTTAAACAGGCAGGGTGCTGTTGTATCTCTAGAGCCAAAGATGGCCGTACTTGAAAGCCAAACGCGGGCTAAACGTGTATTTTAAAACAGGATTGCACTAGTATTACAGGCAAGCTTCGTTTTAAAAATCAGCAGATCTCAATTTTTCATTCCACATACTGGAACCCTATAAAATCTGGATATAACACACTATCCCACTTGAAAAGATAAATTATATGTGTTGCTTCAGAAGTGTGAACAACAGAACTGAGTAAAACGCAAGGCACATCATATTTCCACAACAGAGTTGTCTTGTTTGTCTTTTGTATTCATATCTGACATGTCCAGTAAATCTTAATAGATATGACATGTTATTTTCCCTACAACACTTTATCATTAAATTAGTAGGCTCGGAGGCTAGCTCATCAACAATTAATGTTTCAGTTCCATTTAATTTCAATTAGTGAGTTAAGCAGAAAAAAGATCACAATGTACCTCTCCGGACTGACTGACGGGCACTGAGCTGCTCCGTTGGCTGCTGCCCAGGCGGGGAGCAGGGTACTGCAGCTGTGGGGACCCTCGTGCAGCTCGGCAGAAGGGACCAGGTGCGGGGGGGTCCCCTGTTCCCCTGGCAGCCCCCCAGTTACGGAGGGGTTGGTGCAGATCTGAGGTCCCTCAGCCCTGGGCTGGAGGGCTGGCGTCCCAGGCGGGACAACCTGACCTCCTCCAATGCACCCTTTGTAAGATTGTTGCTAGAAGTTTCTAAATTTCTGCCTGGTTGGCTTCATATTGAAACACTTTTTGTGAATTCCGAAAAAACCCAGGTACTGTAGAACAATCTCCTTGTGAAATTTCTGCTTTTCTCAAAAAACAAAGTTATTTTTAAACTGCAAAACATTTTTGCTGTCTTGCAGAATTAATTATGGGTCCCTGTAGTTTATACATAGTCCCGTTATTTTGAAAGAAACAAATGGTGGAGCAAGATGCTATCCAAAAGGAATTATGGTTATGTAGAACTAAGAATAGCACCTATATTTGTTTTTTTTAATGATTTCACACTGTGCTAGAGAGAGAAAAAGAGAAGACTCTTTCCCGGATCTGTAGGAAGAAAACAGAGTTGGGATGCTCATAGTCTGGCTGACCCTATGCTGTTCAATATGAAGAATTCCAGTTGTTTTAACAGACAGACATATGAATTGGGTGGTGGGTATTCTTACTATAGCCACTGTTCCAACTGCTCGTCGAACTAATGAGCAGTCCTCGTTCCCCCGGAGCGGCTCGGCGCGGCAGGGCTGGGCGTGCGGGTTGGCACGCGCTGGGCTGAAACCTCGCCCGCAAGAACCCTGAGGTTTCTTTTCACGTCTGGTCTTCAATTTCTGGCAGTAATTTTTCTAGACTCAGTCATGAACCATTTTGGCTTTGTACGTTGAATACCTGCCATCTTTGTCATGGTGATTTTACTTGAATGTAATCATCCTGGAAAAACAGCTTTTCAGCATGTTTTTTTTTGAAGTGCTGCTTGCTTTACAACGCCAGGCTGTTGAGCTGTGAGCTGTGAAAGGAAAAGGTACAGGTGTACAGGATGAAATCAGATCCTGGTGGCAGATTGCTTTCCCCACCTGTGCCTTTTGTGTTTCTTTTTGCTTGTTTTCAGCTGCGAGGCTCCAGAGCTATAGATCGCCTGACGTTGTTTGCAGCATCTTGCTGTAACCAGCGGTTCATGGTCTTGTTGAGAGAGCTCAGGTTCCTTCCCTGTCACTGTGCTCTGGAAGCAGAAGGTGCCTCTTATCCCATTAGTTATCCCCAGACAGCTTTTCCTCCTTGGGGAGATAAATATCGCAGAGGGTTACGGGATGGGGGTAGGAGCAGACCGTGCCGAGGCAGCTGTCGCAGTCGCTGAGAGCGCAAGCTCTCTGCTGCTACGGACAGGGGTTATCTGACAACAATAAACACAGTGTACAAAGTACAGGGTGTGCTGGGAAAGGGTGGTTTTCCTCTGTGTCTCTTAATTCCTTCCCACGAATGCGTGCAGTCACCCCCTATTTAAATATATTCAGGTAGCTGTATGGATTTGTGGTGGCGACGATGCTTGCAGTGCAGGGGGGGTAAAAGATTTAAATACAAAATCGTGTAAGTGCAGCAGTCCCCAAAACTGCACGGTTACGGTCTGGGACCTGTCCTCCTGAGTTGTGCACCCGTATTCCAGCACAGGTCTGCAGGAGTGACAAGCAGCTTTCCCTTTCACATCGTGTAAGTGCTAGTGTATAAAAGGACAAAAGAAAAGCTACCACAGTTTTTCAGATTTCCCAAGGTACTGAGGTTTGGTTTCGGCTTGGGTTCTGCAAGGATGGGAGTTAGTCCTGACACTCCCGGCTGGTGCCTCCCGTTGTGGAGAAGGGGCTCCCTGGGCTATTTTAGTGTTGGGAAACGTAATAAACAGCTGAATGTATATGGCACCGAAGAATGAGAGTGATCCTAAAGCCTGAAGTAAGGTGTCCACAAGGACTGTAGCACCTACTGCAGCTCAGAAGAGAGAGGATTTAAATTCGAATGCCAGACAAGCCGTCCGGCAGCTCACCATGGAATCTGAACTAAAAGAGAGGAGGGAAGGGAACAAGCCTGCAATGCCGTCTCCTCCATTTAATAAACCAGTGTGCATCGTCTGGCTGCCTTGTCCCCGTCGAGGCCACGGTCTCTGCGCTCTGCTCCCTGGAAGGGTAGCAGGTACCCGGGGCCACCACCCCCACCACAGCACCTTTGGGACCCTCTGGGCCAACCCGACCCTGCAGCAAACACCGGCCAAAGCCTGTTAGGAGCACCCAGGTGGTCACAGCCCCCACTTTTGCAGTACTGCTTCTCCTTAAAATGCACTTCGGATTTTTTACATCACAATTGGAACAGTAATAGTAGGAAAAAACTGAAATAGTCCTGGAATAAAATTACCATCAGCAGCAGCTGTATGGGCCAATTAAACTTTAACATTTCACAGGTGTTGTCAGGAAATGCATATCATCTCCTCAGACAAATTAGCTTGCTTCTGAATTCCTGGAACTTTCATCCAAAAGCACGTTTTTAAGCCTTGAAATTGGAAGAAAAATATGAAAGCCTCTGAAATGCAAACACGTAGAGCATCTGATGTGCCATGACACTGGAAGCGTTCTCCAAGCTATAAATCCGGTGTCTATTTTAGTCCTTTATTTTCTCCCCCATCCCTTCCACCTGCACGGCTAAGTCAGATGTTAAATCGCCCAGGAACAGCAGGAAAAATAAGGACTGTCTGCATGGAAATGGACTTTGATTCGGACTGGAGATAATCTCAACTGCGCTGATGTTTCTGCTATAAAGCAGGGATGGCAGGAGTCACAGCATACCCTATATATATATATCTCTGTATCTGTAGGTAGGTTATAATTGTAGAGGGAGCCTTGTGATTTTTCCAGGTACGAGTCCTGGTTTTTAAGTGGTTAGAGTTTGCAGCAACGCTGGTGAAACCGCAGCTGTAAGAGGCAGCAGCCGCTGCCAGAGGTGCAGGGCTGTGGGTAGCAGTGGCCGGAGCCGATCTCCTGCGGCCCCAGGTAGCCTTCCCATCCCGGTCTGGGGTTTTGTCACCTCTGGGGTTAGAGCTATCCAGTCCCAGCCTGAGGCAAAGAAATGGGCACAAGAAAAGGAATGAGTGAAGAGAGGCAAAAAAGCGCCCTTTTTCCTCGGTCGCATTCCTGTCCGCTGCTCTGTCAGGTGAATAATGTATTAATAATACATTCCGCCTTAATTTCCTAAATAGCCTGCTAGTGCCAGACCATGCTTTACAGCCTGCTGTGCCGAAGGGAACGGGATTCCTGCATCGGGAGTGGAGGTGGCGCAGAAGAGGAACCGTTGCTGTGGGTTTTGCTTGTTGAGGACCGGTTCGTAGCTGGCCGGTCAGTGGCCAGGTGGCTCCTCCTCGGGACGGCTCCCTTGCTCTCATGTTATTTGGGCTATCTGTGAGGAGCTGCATCCCCGCGGCTCGCACGCCTGGGCTGGGCTGGGGAGGGGGCAGCTGATGGCACAGGCACCGAGGAGCTGTTCAGCCGCCTCGGGAGGGTGATGGAGACCGTAATTGCTCCAGGCAGATCTCCAGACTGAAAGCCAGCGTCTCCCAAGGTGAGGCGGCTTCCTGAATCTGGTCAGGCCTTCATGGGAAGCGCCTCCTCAAAAGCTCTTCCTCTGCCAGATTTGCAGTCTTTGTTGCAGAATGTGGAAATACCTTTCTGGGAAAAGATCTCGGTAAGTTCCAATATCAGCAAAGTGATGCTGCTGCTCCCACATGTTCACGCCCAGCCTTGCCCTTGGACACTGCTGGGCAGTAGCTGTTCTTGTCTCGGCTGAAGCTCACCCAGCAAACGCTTAGCATGGAGTCTGGAGAAATTTAGGCAAGATTGCAAAGATTTGTCAAGTCACAATCGGGAGAACAGAGCAGATTTTCCATGATGCTAACTGTGACAGACCCTTCCAGCCCTGCAGGGCTGCCGTGTTGACATGCAGAGGGCTAACGAGCAGCGTGCCCTGTAATTCTGGTGTGTGTGGTATGTAAATGCTGGAGCGTTGACACAGACTCGTGGGTGTCAGGAGGATGGGGCCAAGCTTTTTTCAGTAGTGCCCAGTGACAGGACAAGGGGCAACGGGCACAAACTGAAGCAGAGGAAGCTCCAGCTGAACCCGAGGAAGAACTTCTTCTCTCTGAGGGTGCCGGAGCCCTGGCCCAGGCTGCCCAGGGAGGCTGTGGAGTCTCCTTCTCTGGAGATATTCCAGACCCACCTGGACGCGGTCCTCTGCAGCCTGCTCTGGGTGACCCTACTTGGGCAGGGGCTTGGGCTGGGTGACCCACAGAGGTCCCTGCCAACCCCGAACGTCTGTGATTCTGTTTTCTGCTCTATGTGCTGGCCAGAACATGACTACACAGAGTATCGTTAATAAATGCATTTCATTTTGATGACTGATGTTGTGCAGCAACTATTTTTCTTATAATGAAGCAGCAATTGTAATTTGCAATTAGCGGGTTGGAAGAAAGAGGATGGAACCGGCTGTTTCACCAGAACAGGTAATGTACAGGTCAGACAGGGCTACAAGGATGGTGAGGGGACTGGAGCATCTCCACTACGAGGAGAGGTTGAGGGAACTGGGCTTGTTCAGCCTGGAGAAGAGAAGGCTGAGAGGGGACCTAATAAATGCCTACAAATATCTGAAGGGTGGGTGTCAGGAGGATGGGGCCAAGCTCTTTTCAGTGGTGCCCAGTGACAGGACAAGGGGCAATGGGCACAAACTGAGGCACAGGAAGTTCCGTCTGAACATGAGGAAGAACTTCTTCCCTCTGAGGGTGATGGAGCCCTGGCCCAGGCTGCCCAGGGAGGTTGTGGAGTCTCCTTCTCTGGAGATGTTCAAGACCCGCCTGGACAAGGTCCTGTGCAGCCTGCTCTGGGTGACGCTGCTTCGGCAGGGGGGTTGGACTAGATGACCCACAGAGGGCCCTTCCAACCCCTACTATTCTGTGATTCTGTGATTCTGTGAAAGGTAGACATGATGTAAGCCTCGTACCGAGTGTTTTCAGCTTTAAAGTAAACAAAAAAAGACTTTTCTTGTGTCCTCTTTGCCAAGCAGAGGGACAGAAGCAGCACCGCAATCACAGGCCGCCCTCGGCAGCCCTGACTTACCCGCACATCTCTGCGAAGCCGTGCTGTCTCATCGCCGTATTCCCGGTGGCGTTCATCTGGTCGGACCCAGCGCCGCGCCCGCCTCGCAGCCCGCACGGTCCTCGCCTGCCCCGCGCCTGGCCCACGGCCAGGAGGCACCGCGCAGCAGAGATTTAAGCTGCAATCATCAATTAGCTGATAATCACTATTGGTGAAATTATATGTGCCGGTTTTAAGACAGTACAGCGGCTAGAAATGTAGCCATTTATCATGAATCTAATGGCCTTTTTATGTGCGCAAATTTTTAAACACAATTTCATAAAGAGGCTGTCAGAATACATGATTTATTGGGGCAGTAAAAATAAAGGAATTACCCGAAGAGTATACGATCTCTGCGCATCTAAATCCTTGGAGTTAATAGAAGCCTTGATTAGCTCCAGTGCTTTTAAAACTTTTGTAATGGCTATTTGTTCCGCATTTCATTTTCTAGAAGGTGGTGAACCTCCCTTATTATTGCTTTCCTTATTTCACAAGTTACCTGCAAAAATCCTGAATATTCAAACGCAAAATGCAACAGAGCCATGAAGAAATTTTAATCTTTGGCAGATGGTGTGGAGCGCTGGTTCGGATTTTCCTCTGGCAGTAAATGGGAAAAGAGCCCACACTACACGGCTGTTAGAAACAGGCCGTGTTTAAAATGAATGGATTAATTGGGCAAGTAATGATGTATAGAACAGCTCTGTGCTAGCACGGGAACGCTTGCGAATTTATTGCAAAAATTCAACCAAGCCTTAGCATCTATTTTATGTTCACAGGGGTAATGGGAGAGTATGAGCCGAAAATAGAAGTGCAGTTCCCAGAAACGGTTCCGTCTGCAAAAGGAACAACGGTGAAACTGGAGTGCTTTGCCCTGGGGAAGTAAGTTTTGATCCATTATTATTATTCCTCCAGCTTCCCACTGTCTGTAGCATTGTGTATAGCACTGTCTGTTGAGTTTGCAAGACTTGCTAACCATTCCCTTTCCTCAGCAGGAGGGAGTTACTGCAGGCATTCATAACAAGCAAGGGACCTGGGGAGCAAGCTGGGGCTTTGCTCACCGAAAATATAAATTCCCAAGGGAGAGAGAAGATGTAAATTATTTTGTAAAGATGTGTTTGTGCATCCCCTGTTCTGAAGTCTCGTGCAACACTGAAAGCACATCTCTTGTTTCTAGGGTAAACACTGGCAGCACTTCCAAAATCAAATGTGGGACTGGTAGGAAAATCCGTGTGTTGTCACAGCAGAACCCAAATTCAACTTTGTCAAAACAGCAGTTTTATGATACACAGTCTCCTGCTTTTAAGATTATGCGAGCAGTACACCATTGGTGTATATATTTATATTGATAAATTTATGCATTGGTGTAAATATATTTATATTATATATAAGCTACCCATAATAAAATTGCTCCAGATGCTATGCAGAGTCTTCATACTGACTACGTCCTCAAACATGAAACAGTGTAAAGTTGGTCAGAGAAGAGCTCATCAGGACAAGACCCATCTCTTTTTCTATGAGTCTTATTTTGCCTGTTTTGTCTTATTTAGCCCTGTTCCTACCATTAGCTGGAGGAGAGCAGATGGGAAACAGATACCCAGAAAAGCCAGGAGGCACAGATCAAGTGGACTTCTTGAAATCCCAAATTTTCAGCAAGAAGATGCTGGACTCTATGAGTGTGTAGCTGAAAATGTGAGAGGGAAAAACGTGGCCCGAGGACAACTGATATTTTATGGTAAGCAGACTGCCTGCTTTTGGGGTGGACTGTTGTATCAAGTGCAACCTACAGTAAGTATGCGGTGAGAAAGTAATTTTGAGGGGTATTTTTGAAATTATTTTACAAACAGCAGATCTCAAAAGGGGTAGAATTTGAAATCAAATGTGTCTGAAAGGTGCATATTAGTTGAGAATCGGAGCAGTTGGAACGTGCGTCACTGGAAGGACATTGGCATGGTAACGTGTAGAAAACACTTGCAGGCGCCTCGTTTGCCTTCTCGTGGCTGTGAGGGTAAAGCAGGTATTCTGGCAGAGCATTCTGGTGGTTACAATTTGGGATTTATTATGCTTGTGTTGCCCCAGCTAGTGTTAATAAATGTTAATTGCTTATAACCAGTTAAGAACTGCTTTCAAGAGGGGCCACAGCCCGGACAGTTGGGATTTAACCCAGTTGGAGCCGGCAGAGTCCTCTTCACTCAACAAAACTTCATCAAAACTCAGCATCAGCTTCACGGGCCTGCTGCGTTAGGTAGAACTGCGTTAGTACCTCTGACCCTGACACAAGCGTCCGCCCATCCCCAAATTTCTGCTGCAAACAGCCCTGTCTTGCAAAGCAGATTACGTGCTTCTAGGAGATGAACCAGGCTTGCAGGGGGAAAGTTCTGCCTGTTCTGAGTTACTGCGGATTTAGAGGTGAACGAGAGTCACGGAGAGGGGTTTTGGAGGTGCAAATGGGCTGTCAGTTTGGGGCTCAGTTTCTGTGTGATGTTTTTTGGAAGGGGAGAAGGCTGCAGGTTAGATACCTCGCACGCAGGCATGCAGAGACCTCTCCACCACCATAAAAATCTTTGTTTTGTTGCTACCCTGTTATCTTCAGGAGCATCAGGAGTGTTGTTCTTTGTCGAACACATAGAGAGAAATTCAGTGTTTTCTCCCCGAAATGCTCCTAAGGGCCCAGCTGCTGTCAGCAGGGAAGATTGGGTTGAACTCCAGAGATGAGAAGAATATTTTTGATTTATAGTAAATTTGCCGCAGAAAAAGAGTTTGAGAACTAACCCTGCTGGCAAAACTGGATTCAATTTGGTGAGTAATGTAAAAATTTTTTGTTAAAGGCCTATGTAGGCATGTTTTAAAATTGGAAATACTTCTAAAAGACATTTCACTTAGAAATCAGAACTTTTGGGGCTTCCATTTTAGATGAACACTTCTTTTAAAATCGAGTAAAGTATAAAAATGAGAAAACGTTAAAAAGGAGTGAAATAGCAAGAACAAAGTGAAATATTTCATGTTAAGGAAAGAATCTGGGGTTGATTCAAATTGGCTTTTTTTAATTAAAAGATTTGAAGATTTCTTTTTCTCTTCCATCCAACAATGCATGTTTCTCCTGATTTTTCCCACGTGGACAGTAAATGAAAAGACTCATCATTTCTACAGTTTTGCTCAATCCATGGCCAAACCTGCCTTGCTTGCAGAGCAGTAAATCGAGCCTGTGGTATACTCCCACCATAGACTATATTAAATTACAATCTAATTACCGTAATGAATTTACCAGTCTGGATGCTGTTCCTGGAGGACTGCAGATCCTACACAAAAGCTGCCACCGTGGCGAGTGCTGTTTGCACACTGAAGATGGCATTTCAGCAAGGAAGCTCAGGGTTTTACGGGCAGGGGAGTGTCCTCCTCGCTCTCTGCGATGCTGGGAGCTAGCTTTACGTCCGCTTTTCTGCGTGTGAGCAGAGGAGTTCCTTCTGGAGAGGTGTTAGCCTGCCAGCTCTGCTGGTGACTGGCTTTAAAGATAATTGGCTGAAATAACGGCCTCGCTGTCTGGAGGCTGATGAGTTACTGGTTTAGAAGTGTGCAGTTTTCAAGGATAGCTTGTGTTTGGCAGCCATATAGTACTGGAAACAGGTCTGTTACAAAAAACTTGCTTTCTGTAAGCTAGGCTCTGCAGTTTCACGTGGCAGCGAAATTTTTTTTAGGGAAAGTAACTTACTGTAAACATTTTGTAAGCACACTTGAAACTGAAAGTCATTTTCCTTAATCATTGTTCTTTCTAAAGCTGAAAAGTGTTATGTCGTTATTGAAATAGAACTGTAATGTTGGCAGAGCTTTCCAGGTTGCTTTTGGAGGGTTGGGGCTGGCTCCCGGAGAAGGGAACGCTCCGGAGGATGCAGTAGAGGCGGGCGGACGTGCTGCCTGCGCGCAGTGACGTGCTCTGTCACGACGCGTGCCCTGGAGATCGCAGTCTGGGTCTAACAGCGTGACTCCTTTAAAGCCAGTTATCTGCCTCTCTGCATAGTATAAAATAAGAATAAAAGAGAAGAAAAAGAAAATGAAATTCAAATTTGCCTGCTTGCTGTAGATAACCCAGTGTTGCCTCCGTTGTCGGCTTCTTTCAGTGCACCTGGAAGTTGTCAGGGAAGGTTGACTTTTGCTGTATTTCATTCTGGTATCAATGTTTATTTTTTCCTCTGTTAGCTTATCAGTGACACTGAAGTTGTTTGACATTCTCATTGCAGCCGGAAAGGTTAATTAAACGTGGAAGATCTGTTCTTCCTCCGTCTTCTGTGCTTTGAGCCCCTGCAACAGACTGGTTTATTGCTCTCCAAAAGCGTTTGTTCTGAGTGCTGTGTGTCCTCCTTGATAGATAGCCCTACACGATAGAAAACATGTTAATGTTAATGCAATTACAGTGACTTATACCTGTTTCCTTGGCGATTAGAACTCTGAACGACGTATCACTTGTTTTCTTGCCTGAAGTCTCTTGTTCTGTCTGCCATTTCTAACCAGATACTACGTTCCTCGAATTAGGTCCTGCGAACAAGCAAATTAAACTGCAAACCCCTTTATTTTCCACCCTCATTTAGCAGCCGTAAGTGCACGTCAGGCTGCGTTCCTGACTTGGCAGCCTGTTCCCCGCCAGCCCTGTGCCTTCGTGAGCCCGGACAGGTCAGTCCCTGTGGCTGAGGCAGGCAAGGTCCCCGGCGTGAGCCGGCGTCGGCACAGCCGGAGCACGTCCCTGCCGCGGCACTGCCTGCGCGTTGGGTTGGCCGTCGGACTAGGTGATGTTAGAGGTCTTTTCCAACCTTAATGATTCTATAACTCCTCTGCTTCAAGTGCCTGCTTTTCCACTGAACCCGGCAGCGAGGGTCCGCCACGCCGTCAGCTGTGTGTTTTGATCCGCAGCATTTCGGAAGCACTCCCATTGACCTGATTCTATTTTTATTCTGGCTGCTCATAAATTTTAAATTTGATAACCCTCCGCGAGGGTAAGATTTATATCCTGAGCAAAAAGCAACGCCAACAATTGTGTTTTTTTGGTTTTGGCAGAAGTACAGTAGACAGATTACCTTAGCTGGCTAATTTAAAAAGAAATTACCTTTCCGTTCATAAAACCAATGTCAAGGAGATGCTTATTTATTGGCATTGTGGACGTTGTTTCATTCATGTTAAGTTTAGATGCCATTTCAGTCAGATCTTCTGTTGTCAGACAGACAGTCACAGCCCAAGAGTTGCCCTGAGCACAGGACAAGAGGCAGCAGGCAGATGCACAAGCACAGAGAACTCATAAGGCATTGTGGTGGCTGCTTGTCCCTTTGCCGTGACAGAGGAGAGCTTCACCACCCCTCTACAGCTCTGCTGACCTGCCTTGGCCGGGTTCTCCCGCTGACCATCATCAAAGGTCTCCTCCGTACCACCACACTATCGTATTGCTCTCCTGAACTTTTTTATAATACGAGTGGGTTTTGAAACAAAATGTGAAATGAGATGGTTGTGGCAGTGCTTACTGCTTGGGCTCCACTTCAGGGCACATTTAGACTTTCCTGTGTTGACGGACACCCCAGGACAGGCTGGGGTGCTGGGGGCTGAGGAGCCGCACCACCACCAGGAGCGTTCGGCTGCCAGAATTATGACCAAAAGCGTGCAGTCTGGCGTTGGGCTTTCCAGTCAGATCAACCCTGTCTTACATGGCCTGGAACAGAGGGAAAGCATCCAAGCACCGAAACAGCTTGGTTGACGCTGGCACGGGTACAGGTGCTGACTCAGCGTCACCTGCGTCGCTTCAGGGCCCTCCAGCATCTCTCTCGCCTGAGCTCATCCTCTCCCCGCGCAGAACCTTGCTGGCAAGTCAAGGGGAGGAGGAAAAAATTGCAGTTGGAGTGGTTTCTGTGTCAGCACAGCAGCATCCGCATTAGCAGAGAGGCAGACTTATTTGTAACTAATTACGGTTCTTTGCAGCATTTTGTAAGATATTCAGCACAAGCCACTTAATTGGCTGGACCGCTTCTCAGGTTAAATACTTCTCAAATCAAAGTCCCGCCAGGAATTTATGTGGCTCCTTAATTTTGCAGTAAAGAGAGACCCCTTTTATCAGTGGGCCTGTGTTTTATTCGTGCGAAAGCTACTTTATGCCACTCCATAAAACAAACTCAAATGTGAATCATATTATGCTCTTCGTTATGGTTAGAGGTCTAAAAAGGAAATTTGCATAAGTGAAAATCAAGCAGTTGTATGTCTCTACACCATTTAGGTCCCAGATCACAAATAATTTGCTGAAAATTCAAAGCCACTTGAAATTATATGAGTTGTGGACTGATAAAAATTCAAGAAAATTCACATAAATAGGACAGATATATATTATTATTAATTATAATTTACATGCCTCGCTAGAAAACCTAGTTTGCTTCCTCTTACGCAGATACATTGCCAATGGATTTCTCACCTTCAAGCATCTGCATGTTCATTTTATTTAAAGTTCTTGAATTCTGTGTCATTTCAGAATACTGTGCCAATTTAACTCGTGGTTAACCAACACTTGGCAGCAGCCAAATCCATCCTTCCAGAAAGGGGCAGTTGGCCTGGGGAGCACTCGATGCGGTGCCCAGTCTCGGTTGGTTGTACTCACCCTGGGGAAAATCACTGCTCCGAGGGAGGACGTCTGGACTCCTGCCAGTGGAATATGTGTTTTCTCAGACTTTAGTGCAGGAGGGAGTAACTCGGAGTTTTGAATAATTTGCTGCCCAAGGGAAGTCTTGCATCCAGAACAAGTTTCTACACAGAGAACAGGCATGTCTCTCCTCTGCTTTTCCTTTTCCAAGGGATTGCTGGAAACCTGCTTATAGAGGAATTGATTTTTAGGAGATTCAGAAAAAGTGCTCAAATTATTATCCTTTTAGCTTGGTAAAATAGCTCTCCAGCAGGAGAAGCAAAAATAGCAATAGGTATGAGAAATGAATTGTGAAGGCTACTCACAGAGCACCCCACATCTTCCTTACTCTGGGCAGCGGTAGTCTAGGGCATCGGGGATAAAAAAAGAGTAAATCCCTGAGTCTGTATGAACGTGCCTGCAATACCTGCAGTCCTTTGGTGCCTGGCGTAACTGGGGAGAAAGTCATGTAATGGTGCAGAATAGCTTATGGAACAGGAGGTAAAAAAGAGGTAGGGGCAATTTAAGTAGTTTTTATCAGCTGGATTTATGCCTTCAGATTTTCCTCTGTTTCTTTTCCTCTGATATTTAATATTTCAGTCCCAAGCAGAACTCCCAGGCTGGTTCTTCACCGTCAGTCTTCAGAAGGCAGACATCCTGCCCGAGTGACAGCATCTGGAGAACTTTCCAAGGATGCAGACAAATGGAGAGCATTTAGGTGCAACACTCAAGCGAATAACTTTGGTGGAGGTTTTGCACAGCTTTGAGAGCTGTATAGATTTCAGATAGTCTTTGATTGGCAGTAGAGGTCAGAAGGAGGGGATTAGGAGGAGGAAAGGAAGAGAAGAGGAAAAGTGGTAACTTAAAGTCTGGTTTCACGTTCCTGTGATCATTGGGAAGGATAACAAATTAGGGACGTATATGGGTTTTGTTTACAGACACTGTGTCCCCATTTGGACCAGGATGATGCATGTGCTTGTCTGCACAAATCTTCTACACTGGCTGCATGCTTTATTTTTAATTACTCATGTATTTTCCCCATCTGTTTTTCTTACTTCTTATGCTTGCTTTTCTGGTCTTTAGACTTTTCTGATCCTGGGCTCAGTCTCGATCTCTTTAGAATAGATATAGTAATGGACAAGTCATTCAGCCTTTCATCTGCCATTAATGATGAATTACACAGCCTGCACTGGGTCATCAGCTGCTATAAATTGGCTTAGGAACACTGAAATCAATATAAACCAACCGAGAATTGGATTCTGTGTATGTATTAGTACCTCATTTGCTTTAGTCTTTTTGATTGTTTTGAACTCTGAGACTATTGCAAAGTCCTACAGGTTTATTTCTGGTTGATTTCTCACATTGCTCCCATGATTTTTTGGTTGTGTTACTCATTTCTGGTGCAATGCATCGTCACTGGCTGTGTCATTTCATTTTCAAATGCCTTTTAGGACTTGATTTCTGGTCCAGCTTTCCAGTGCCTACCTTTGCCTTTCAATTTATTACAAAGAAGGACAGACTCATTCTGGATTTTTTGGTCTTAGAGAACTAAGAGTATATTTGGGCATAATTCCGTAATCACCTGGTTTAAAATGCCCCACTTTGCGTTGGTGAAGATGGGAAAGCGATCAAAGGCAAACAGGGTTTTTTGTAACTGCTGCCATCATTTTTCTTCTGTCCCCCTGAGTACAAATTCCAGACAGCTCTCATCACCTAGGAGGGGGGTATTTTTCTTTAAATCTATCCTTACGTAAGAGTCATGCGTATATTTTGAATAGTTTTCTTTGACTTTATAGATTTAGTATATGAATTTTTCTTGCAACTCAGATGAATTCTTAATCAGCTTCCATGTAATTTTTTTCTCAGTACCAGATTTTTCCTCTGAGGTGTTTCCAGCCAAGGCCAGTAACATCTAAACACTCCTAATAGGGCCAAGAAACTTCCAAACCTGTCATATGAAAGAATTCATCTGTGCTTAGCACCTCTGAAATGATCCAAAGGACTTTTTCTAGAATAATGGTACCAGTCACAAATTAAACCTTGTTGTTATCTCAAATAATGTCACTATTTAATGTTGTAGCATGGAGCTGGTTTCATATCCTTATTTGAATTATTTTAATTGTCGGGCTTGAAATCTTCTGTCTGTCCTGGTGTGATCCCCAATGGGACGCTGTCAAATTTCATTATATTATGGCGACTCTCATTTGGTGGCTCAGACATTTTTGCTACATGAACCAACCCTTGTGTATTACTCAAGATTAAGTCAAAAGCGTGCCTGCTATTCTCTGAAATGAACTGTTGAAAGGGGAGGCTGACCTAATTAGAAGTCTCCCAAAGAGCAGCAGAGAACGAAGCTCCTATGAAACAAAGGACTCCTCCAGTTTTCACGGAGATTTATTTTTTGACCTATTATGCTCATTCTGTAGTTGTCGGTATCATAAATGGCTTTGGGATAGAAAGCTGAACCTCCACATAACTGGAGGGGGTGAAGAGCGGTGCAAGGCTGCAGCTCGCGGGTGCTGCGCAGAAGAGTGAAGTCACTGGCAGGGGGGGCAGCTCTTTGAACCCCGCGGTTAAATCTCAGCACCGTTCCTTGGGGCAGGAGTTCAGACGTGCAACCTGCGCAGTACAGCAGAGAGACTGCACAGGGAAAGTCTGTTGCTGCGTTGGGTGAGAATTTTCCTTATCTGGGGAGTCTGCAGAAATAAGGATAAATACTAAATTTTCTTTCCTCCTTGCACAAGAATTATCTTTCTTTTCACATAGCATAAACTCATAGAGCCCACTTTACCTTTCATGTGTTTTTTTGCTTTGCGGGTTGCTTTCAGTTGTTTTGTCTGAAATTTTGTTTTCATGTGGGAAATCAGTAAAACACTCAGTACTGCAAGAAAGGCAAATGGATCTGTGTGGTTTTATAGAGCTTGTTGTACAGTATCATAAGACTCTCTTCAAAGTTACAAATCGGATGCTGTTAGAATAGTAGATATGTAAATTCATGTGTAATTTGCAAATGTCCTTGAGCCACTGAACACATTGCAGTTGCGCAGGGTGTCTCAGTGTGATGGAATTGTTCAAGTTCTTACTCCAGATGACATAATTGACTTTCATCTTCCTGTGTTTAAACGCTTTCCCTTTCATATCTCTTTAGATACAGACAATAAACAAGCTTAAAATATTACAGGGGCAGGAGGGGCAGTCAGAGAAGTAAACGCTGCTTGCCTCTCCTTTTCGGCTGCTTCTTTTGCTTCCGCGTTGTCATTACGTGCAGTTCGCCTTTCTGCTTTTTCTGCAAGTCCCTTGGAGTTAAGATGCTGTGCAAAATTCTTCAGCTTGCTGCTGTGCTTTGTAGGCACCGTGAGAAGGGACGTGTACAGTGTGGGGGGTGTGGGATTAAGCACGCATCTGTCACAGCCTGAACACAGTATTAGAAGGCACTCAGCTCTCGGAATGTGTGTATCCAGCATCACGTCATGGTAGACACACCAAGATTTTAGGTATAATCATACCAACTGTATGTTGAACTTAGCATTTTCATATAGTATTTTTTGATTTATCCTTCCAGGCCTTTCTCTGGCCCCTGTCCCTCTCCAAAGATGATACATAAAGTTGTTACATATCTTTGAATAATCTCTTTTTTTTTTTTTATCTGATTACATGCAAAAAAGTATTAACCAGGTTCTGGGAGACCTCTGCTGGTAATATCTCCCTACTAAGTCTCACATTGTCTTATCTCAACGTGTGGCAAATGACCGTTAAAAACCTGACGTCACCCTGTTTTTTAATGGGACTTTCTGAAAAGTGTTGTAGATATACCTAGACTGATAGGGTCTGTGAAGGTAACATAAGAAAGTCAGATGTTCTGTATGGTCTCCAAACACATGTGGCAAATTTAGTGGAATTTGATTTGCATATGGAGTCTGGCTAAGCTTAAGCTGTATTCTTAAAAGAAAAAAAAACAAACAACAAGCCACTAAAAACCAAACAACAAACTCTGATAAAAATATGTGAAACACAACTGAAAATATCATCTCATAGGTGTCTGAGAATGGCTACTGCCAGTTTTCACCATATTCTACCAAAATGTATCTCCAATATCTGCTTTTGGACTTTCTAGTTGTTCAATGTCGTTAATAGAGTTACTGAGTCCAAAGATTTTTCATACACGTGGAAGATCTTCCCGCAGCAGTACTTGTAGGTATGGCCACAATCTAAGAAAAGGCTGAGAATTTGAACCTGAAGTAGTGTCTATAACCGTGCAGGCTTAAGTTAATGGAATAACCTTCATTTCAATGCAGAGGTAGCTCTAAATTGCAGGTTCTGAAATTGGATGCTAAATTTTAGAGCTTTGAAGCCCACGTCATATAGATCCTGAAGAAGAAAATGTCTCTGGATGAAGGACCAGGGTTCTAACTGTGCTGTTTGTTCCACTGGTGCAGCGTGTGAACTAGTGCTTTGGTTTTGTCCAATGATTGGGATTTCTGAAGCTGCTCTTTTTCATTAAATGTTTGTATTAAAAATTAAATAGAAACAGGTTCTGATCCTGCACATGGCATCTTCAGAAAGCAGAACTGGACTCAGGGAAAAAAAAACCAAACTCTTGAGCACTCTTAAGCATGTTATTAAATCCAGCTCGTAAATGTGCAAATAAAGAAAAGGCCATTTGCTTGCACCTAGAGAGCACGCTGTTGGTTGCAGACACCAGGCTTTATCCATCACTTCTGCATTGCAGCTCAGCCCAACTGGATTCAGAAGATCAGCGACGCACACGCAGCCATAGAGGAAAGCGTCGCCTGGGAGTGCCGAGCGAGCGGGAGGCCGAAGCCCTCGTACCGCTGGCTGAAGGACGGGGAGCTGCTGCTGCCCCAGGTAGGCACCGCTGGAGCCCTTCGCCGGGCACGAGGGTCGCCGGCTCTGCAGCTGCTGTCATGCTCCACCAGCTTCTTCATCTCTGCGTGTTTTACTACTTTTGGAATGGAAATAGAAAGGATGGGGCTGCTCTGAAATCCCCCCGCTGTGTAGGGAATTCCTTGGTGTGCCTGGTGGGCACCTCTGTAGGGCTTCAGGAGAGCTGCTGTTAGTGACGAGGGGGACACACGGCAGCGCTACGTTCAGAGGTCCTCCCTCAGATGAAGGATCCCTGATACAAACCTCGGGGCAGAGAGACTCTTGTGAAGGAGAGGGAATGGCCGAATGGGACTATGGAGCCTGCAGCCAGAAGACGATCGCCCTGGATTGATCTTTTCTTTTAGTTTATGATGCTCAGGTGAACTTCAGCTGCCAATGAAACCTGAGCGTTTCTGCTGGTCTTTAATGGTGTTTCCATTCCTGCTGCCGAGCTGCGTCCCTGTGCAGGCAACCAGGAGCATGGCCTGCCGTTTTGAGGGGCATGACGAGCTGCCTAAAGCCGGGTGATGCTCAGGAGCCGGGGGGACGCACCCCAGACGCCCTGTCTGCCCAGCCTCTCGCTGGAGGGTCGTCGCTCAGTCCCGTGATCCGCCCCTGTCACAGCCACAGACTGAAACGAGTCACCAAAGCATGGCTTTCACGGCACCCAGCAGTTTTTCCCTTCACTTATTGTGAGAGAATATGGCAGCCTGGATTTGATCAAACCCCAACAAAGATTGCACAAACATTAAATTTCCACCCTACGGCCAAGTAGAAAGCCAATAGCTCCTGATATTACTAATTTTTTTTTGAATGGTGAAACTCCTGGGGAGGGAGGGAACACTTTGCTGTACTTACTGAAATTGATAACACGAGCTCCATATCCTTAGGCTGACAAATGATACCCTGGTCTTTTGTTCCGCACGCTAATTTTACTTGCTTCATGCTGGTCACTAGCAGATGGTCGTGTACTTAAATCACGTTAGTGGCTGATATGAAGTAAAGGATCATTAAATTATTAACATCTATATTGTTTTCAGTAAACTGCAGAGGATTTTAAGTATCTCTCTGTGTAGCTAAGATGGCAACCAGCCTTACTGGCCTTTATTGCCATATATACTCATAATACCATTGTTTTAAATACTTTAAAGAATACAGTTGGCCGTGATATGCCACTGTGGAACAAAAGTGCATTTTTTAATTCAGGTTTATCTGCTTGAAGGGGATATTAATCCAAATGGTTTTGGTATTAAATCAATGAGAAGTCAAGGGAAAGTCCTCCAATTTAAATTGCATTTACCAGCTACTGTATTGGTTTTACCATTTTGTATCTGACCTGACATAAATTTAGCTGGCAGACAAATAGAGTGGAGCGTGCAAATTCTTCCCATTACTGCTGCGTTTTTTTGTGCACCCTTGTATAAAATATGGCACAAGAACTGCTAGGTTTGCACTCCAAGGAGGGGTCTCCTTATTTACTTTTATGTTTGTTCCACTGTTTCCTACAGGGCAGAGTTCAGCTCGAGCAGGGCTCGCTCACGATAACGAACGTCAGCCTGTCGGACGCCGGCATGTATCAGTGTGTAGCAGAAAACAGACATGGCGTCATTTTTGCCAGCGCAGAACTGAGCGTCATAGGTAAGTTTGCTTTTCTGAACACTGCAAACCGACCAAGACCAGCAAAGCCTTCACCCAGGCTGGTTTTGCCAAGTTTCAGAATCTGAAGCAGAAGCCCTACTGAGGATCTTTGACAAGTTGTTTTTAAGTAAGGCATGAAATGAAAACTTGAGAAAGTGGGTAGACAGAGAACAGATTTTTTTACATCAGCCCATCTTCCTGTATTCATCCAGGTGACTGAGCATGGAGAGCTGGCAAGCTCACTCAGCCTCTTGCTGGTTAGAAACATTTATGGAGAAACCCAAGTGTTGCCTCAGTTCAGAGCATTCTGTCCAGTAACTCCTGCTCATGGGCTGCAGAGACTGACTCTCTTGAGGAAATCCTGAAAAACCACCGGTCTGAATAGACTTTCGGCATTCCAGTGGCAATCGTATCGCTCCCATCCCAAACCCTTGCCAAGAAAAACAACCTCTGCCCCACCTGTTTTGTGTACACCTACTCTACTTGCCTCAGTTGATATCAGGAGAAGCTCCTGTGAAGCCAGGTGGTTAAATACCTGGTGGACGGAGTAGAGATTACAGACCCAGGCTCTTCTCAGTGGTGCCCAGTGCTAGGACAAGAGGCAATGGGCACAAACTGAAACATTGGAAATGCCATTTAAACATAAGAAAAACTTCTTTACTATGAGATAGTTGAACACTAGAACAGGTTGCCCAGAGAGACTGTGGCATCTCTGTCCTTGGAGATGCTCAACACCCCACTGGACGTGGCCCCAGACAACCTGCAGTAGCTGCTCCTGCTTGAGCAGGGATGGGACGGGACCATCTCCAGAGGTCCCTGCCAGCCCCAGCTGGCCTGGAGTCTGCACCTTATTCAGAAACGTTGCTCTTGCACGAGTGCCTGGCCTGGGAAGCGATACGTCAGCACAGAAATGCAATTTCAAAGGGTTAAATAAAATTCACGGTTACAAAATTGTGGTTTAGTTGTTTTCGAATCATACGTTCAATAGCGTCATTCCCTACTTTATTCTGAAGAACAAAGCATGAGGTCTTTTCTGATTATGGCATTTTTAATATCGGTCGTTTTTTATCAGCAATAGATGTGTGCATAGAAAAAAAAAATCACTTGAAAGATTGTCATTGTTGCTGTTCAAGAGAAGTACAGTAATGTTCTAAATTAGACTTCACAATGTTAAGATTTATTGGATGTGTTATTGTGTGAAAGAAATCAAAACAAACCCACTGATTCTTTTCCTGTCTATTCAAAACCCTGGTAAAAATGAGCCTTCTCCCAGAGGAAGGCAGATCTTCTCAGGAGGCAGAGCTGTAGCCCTTGGTGGTGGGTACCTCCGGCACGTCCCCGTGCCCCGCAGCACCAGGGGCCGACCTCGTGTCTGCACAAAAAGCAAAGACCTTGGAGAGCCTGCGCTTAAAACCCTGCCAGAGGACTTGTATTTGGCCAACTTCTCATTTGGGTTACGCAGTCTGGCTTCTGTACGTCACGTGAGAAGTACCAGAATGGTGGGCTGCAGATTAATTGCTGTGGAGTGGTGGTTTACTTTGGTGTATTTTTAAAGAAAAACAGCCTGGTTTCTTTTTCACTAGAGTGTTCAAAGGAGGTCGGTATTCTGAGCTCTTACTGAGGAATATTAGCTTTTAAACCGATCTTTCTGAGTATAAAAATGGTTATTTTAAAAGGTCCTGAAGTTAAGCACTTGAAATGATTAAACACCACTAGTAGCAAGTGAGATTTACAGCAAAATTAAGTGAAAAAGAGAAATGGAAAATCACAGACAGAGCTTTTCTCAGGATGATTCTTCTCTATTATTGTTGCCAGTTATATTGCCTGGAGTCTTCAGCTGAAATCAGGATCCTGTTGTGCTGGGCATTGTTTTACAATTATACATTGTAAAAATGCATAGTAAGATGCAGTCATTGCCTTAAAGAGTTTTCAGGCTAAATGTTGTGTTGTGTTTTGTTTTGTTTTTAAAAAAAGGAAGGGTGGCCTTAGAGTGAAAAAAAAGTAATTAAAATCCTTGTTTTACAAACAAGGCTTGAAGAAATTAAATGCATTACCCCTGAAGCGGCACAGGGAAGCTGTGGTAGTGCTGAGAACGGAGCCCAGAGTTTCTAAATGTCAGATGACAAGATTTTAAACGTCACAGAATAAAACCCAGATCATACAACTCCGCTGCCTTTTGCAGGACCAAGAAGGAAACAGCAAACGATTTGCAAAAAGCCCAGTCTAAACTGTTCATTACAGAGATGGAAATAACAAGATTATTCAGTAATCTGTTTTGCCCATGTATTTTGGACAATCATCTGAGAAATTATTTCCAGAAGTCATAATGTATTATGATAATACGGTATAAATAATAATCCGTCTGGTTCTGAGTGCGTCGGTGGGAAGTCGTCCTCAGGATGCCCTTTTAATTTTGAAATGTTTTACGTATCCGGTGTTGGTTTTCAGATGGCTCTTTTATAGTCTCTTAATAGCATACACGTTTTCCTCTATGCTAAAATGAAATCAATGCCTATGATAGACATAGAAGACAAGACAGCTCAGGAATTAGAGGACTCTGATTCATGAAAGTGGAAGATGAGATCTATTTGATCATAAACCCCATCCCATTATCAGCACAGAATAATTTTTTTAGTCAACTCTTTTGCGTCAGGAATGATACCAAAAAGAATTAAGGCAGATGAGATACCCTGAGAAAAACAAATTTGCTTTCCGTATCGCATGGCAGGTTTTTGTGTCCCAACTGCTTCAGGTGAGCTTTAGATCATCGTCTGACGGAGCATCAAGCAGATGCAATGCACGGTGATCTGAATTCTCACCTCCCAGGGCGCAGCAAGAAAGTAAGCTGAGGAAAAAGCTGCAAGCCCAGGGGATACGGGGCTGGGGCAGGAGGCGCAGGGTGCGGGCACACATCTGGCAAAGGGGACAGAGGGAATGAGAGGGGACTGGGCAGAGTTCGCTGCCACTGATCTGTCAGAAAGTGAACTCCTGTCAGCAAAGACATAGCGACAGGGCAAGAGTTGTTCATAAAACCCTTAATTTGCCTCACCTATTTGCTTTGAGCTTTCTGTATTGAAAAAATTACTCGTCCCACTTGATAAAAATAAAACCTTCTGGGCGTCTTTGGGGAGTTCACTTCCAGAGTCAGTCTGGAGGCAGCTGCCTCAAAGCTCTGCCTGTCATCGGGTCCCATCAAATAAATCATTAAAAATCCTTTAAGGCAGGAATGAGGAGCCAAACAATCTCGTCCCTCCCAGGCCTGCCTTACAACCAGGCTGCAGACTGTCTGCCGGGCTTTGGTGTTTGCTTCAGTGAATATCTGGCTGTTTTTCACAAAGTAGAAGAGCGTGCCCTGCAGGGACTAAGAAAGATGGTTCGAGAGTTCCTTGTACCCTGGTGCCTACTTAAGTCTTGCCTTGTTTTGCTTGGTTCAGGACCTGGTCATGTCAAGGTCTCCTGCCTTTACAGCATGACAATAAAAGACCTTGTTTATGCAACAATTGTGAATATTAAAGCGTAAAATCATCAGCTTTTCTGGAAATACTGACATTTCTGATTAATTATAGGAGTTCTGTGTTTGTGACAATCTTCCTGCATGCTGCTGCTCTGCACGTAGCAGTGTTTGACAAAATGGTGATCACGCTGTCATACAATGAAAGAGGAAATACATTATATGGTTCACGTGTGCCTGGTTCTTAGGGGTGCTGCCCCGAAAAAGATGGGTGTGACACCAGGTTTCTGCTGCCTGCCGAGGTTACTGGTTTCTGAGGTTTGTACCTGCACACGTCTTTCTAAACGAGTAAAGAGCTGAAGTCTTCAGGTTTCTCTTTGCCCCATCCATACATTGCACATAGTTCATGAAGTCAGATCATTTAGGAATTGCAGGTGAGAAACAGCCCTGGAATATTGTAATGTTCAAAAGAGCCTGACTTCATTTTTTCTGGAGGGAATTCTGATCTGGTTTTATTTTTTTTTCTTTCAGCTGTCAGTCCAGACTTCTCCAAAACACTCTTGAAAAAGTTAACTCTTGTTAAAGTGGGTGGTGAAGTAATCATTGAGTGTAAGCCGAAAGCTTCCCCCAGACCTACTTATTCTTGGAAGAAAGGAAGAGACATCCTAAGAGAAAATGAGAGGTAATGTCTTAAAGTAACCATTTCTTTCATCAGCTTGCTCCAACCCAGGGGCTTTCAGCAATGAAAGCTAAATTTGTCATTAATAGCTTCCCAAAACTGACTTGCAAATGAATGTAAAAACAGCTAGTGTTCAGTCTCCATGAGCTGGGGGTGAGATTTCTGCTCTCATTGTGTTCATCCCAGTCTCTGTGTACTATTAAAGCATCCCTGCCAAGAAGCTGATAAAGATACATTCTAAAGAGCGAATATTCTGCTTCTTCATTGGTCTAAATAGCCATTGTTTGTCAAAAAATTTCCCAGGGGATAAAACCCTCCACTGCAAATTACACTGCTTTGGTGCATTACTCAATGTCCCGCAAACAGGAATTATTTGGGGTCAGTAATTAATTTGGCAGTCCTAATGCCTGACTTGGAGACAGCTGTTTCAGACTGGCCATGTGATTTTTTTTTTGTCTTTTTTTTTTAATTCAAAAGGAGGGCATTAGTAGGAAGTAGGAGCCTACCTTTCAAATTCGCATGCATGGTTTTGCAGTGATTTGTTGTTGACTGTGCAGAGGTGCGGTTGTGTTACGTGGTCCTCTTGTGCGGGACCCAGAGAGCTGTCCTTGACAGTTGTCCATTATATGATGTGCCACTTGGATTGATGGGGAAAATCCTGTCCTATTAGTAAAGGTGAAAAAGCCAGAAATTACAGGAAATTGTTATTTGTGAAAGTTTAAACCTGCTAGAGCTGTTCTTTTGTCTTGGAAAGTCTAGTCTTGCTCCATCCAACCTGCATGCCTGGAATGGACATTGAAATGTGTACTGCAGTGATGTATACGAGTATGCAAAAAGCTATAGGTCATTTAAAGCCAGATGAGAAAAATAATTAACAACCTATTTCTGACTTACTTAGCTCCTATTACCTGGTCTTTACAAAGCTGTTGTCTATGGACTGCTCGACTCCACCTCTTGGGATGAAAAGAGTTGGGTGATCCATTACAGACAGCTTCCTCTAGCAGCCAGGGTACAAAGTTGTGCGAGGTCAAAGTTGTAATCTATCAAGGTATATTGATTTTTAAAACTGAAATAACTTGTTCTTCTGGTGAAGATTGTGCAAAGGATGGGAAATATTAAATACTGGAAGTTTTGGAGTGCCAGCCCCATGAGGTAACATCCATCTCCTTATCCTCGCTGGCAAAGTCTGTAGTTGAAATGTGCTGTTTTCTCTGACACTGTTCTCCTAGGCACAGGTCTTCCTACTCATTTGAATTTAAGAGTGAGAGAAGCAGCATTAGGTTATTTCAGCAAGGGCTCAGGAAAGGAAAAAAATGCGAGCAGCTGTGTCTCTTGCTTGGTCACTGCTGTGCAATGCTGACAACAAAGTGACTGGGTTTTTTTTAGCACTACTCTCTCATCTGCAAACTTACCTAAAAGTTAGATGCTGTAATACAGCAGAAACCCCTGGATCCTGATTTCCCGAGGGAAAGTGGCTCATGCACTGGTAGCATAAGGTTAGGTGGCAGCTCACGTTGCCTGTGTGTTTTCTTCTAAATAACTTGTGAACTGGTTATGTGAACTGGCTGTAGATGTTTCGGCTGGTTTCCACCAAGGTTAAGAGAAGAAGAGCTACACCTCAAAAATAACAGGTTTCTTCAAAGCTTTGTGAAAACAGGCAGTTGGGAAAAGCAGACACTATTGTTTCTCCTCAGTGAAACCCTGTCACCTAAAGTCACGCCGTGGTAGGCATGAGGGGGTCCACACCAGAGCACCCCGAAAGGATGTAGACGTCTATGTAAGCAGTGTAAGGTACCAATAGCGTTCTCCTGACCGACCTTCTCCTGAGGGATATAGGCAAGGGGCAGGTACAGTCATAAAAACTTGCTAAATGGTGTGTACCTTACTGTCTGCTGGTCAGTCCCCATGCCCAGGCAGACATCAGGCATTGGTTGGGAGGATGGGTCGTGAGTACAGCACTGTCCTCTGAGCAGCTCGATGTTGACTCACGTGTGAGCCACAGCAAGGTGGAGGTGGTGGTGCTCCTGCCAGCAAGGAGCTCTCTGCCATGCTCTTCCTGCTCCTGCCGAGCACACCATGCCAGGTCCGGGAGCCTCCCACCCGGGCACCAAGCCCTGGATGGGAAACCAGGCGTGAAATATGCCCAAGCAGGTGTGAAATTTTCTGCTGCTTCAGCCCAGGGGTTTTTCCGCCGGCCAGATCATCCAGTGGGGCCTGTCTGGCAAAACATCTTAATGAACACCGCTCCGTTGACTTGGCAGTTGGACCTACTTAGTTCTAATACGCAGTTGCTTGTGTCTCCCGTGGGGACGAGGGTGTTGAATCCTCGCCATCGCCGTTATTAACCACGCCATCCTTGCAGTCTGTACCTGGAGACTGTGTGAAATGCACAGTTAGGAAATTATATTGTCTCAGATGATCGTGGCATTGTTTGTCAGCACTGTCTGGCTTCAGAGGGTAGGAGAGGCCAAGTGCCTGGTCCTCTGCTTAACGTTGGTGTATTTCTGGTTTCATCTGTTGCTGAAGTACTGTCTCCTCCCTGCTGTCCTAGGGGAGAGCAGCACTGACTGGAGCCCAGTCCTGTACCTGCCTACACCCACGCTTACGTGTGGGTTTCAAATAAGAACTTTCTTGGCTGTTGAAAAAATCTGTTGAAATACAGGAAGAAAGATGCCAAGAAAAGCTGTTGATGAAATCTCTTTGAAATCTCTTCTTCTAGGGCAGAAAACAGAACTTTGAGACAGGCGTGGGAGAAGAACCTTAAATGAAATCTCTGGTTAAACTGATGTTTTGAGTTTCAGAGAGGCGTCTGAACATCTGGATACTTCTCCAAACTGAACTTGATCATGTGAAGGTTAATCAATATAGGTGGTCCTTCCAATTCCAGGAGGAGTTAAAAACAACATTAATGTGTCAGTCCTTGCTTTGAATTCTGATGTATAGCCTGACGGCTACCATGGCAATCGCTCGAGCGTTTCTCCTGGGGCTCGTGTGACTTCTCAGATGGAGTGTAATGTTAGGGACTCCTTGCTGGAGACAGAAATAGTGTGCATCAGATTTTGCTGCCAGGACTGCTCTGGAGGCTACTGCTGTCCAGGAGGCAAAATGAAGTGTGTTGTTCAGTGTTTGCCCAGAGGGCACAGACTACCATGGAAAAAAAGAGCTTTATTGGTTTAGGTTTCATATTCTTCTCTGGAGGCTGAGGTGGTGTGTGCTGCACCCCTAATGCATAACCTGCCCTGAAGGTATCTCTTACTGGTGGATGAGAACTGTGCTATTAGGAATTCTGCCCTGGGGTACAATTACATTATTGCAGTCATTAAAGGCAGTTCATCTCCATAATAATGGAAATCCTGCCTTGGGGGCCTAACTGAGTCATAATAATGTTAGTGGCCTAACTCCAGAAGGTAAGTTTTATATGGAAACAGCTATAGTGCAGATACAGATGTATTGCAAACGCTGCTTGGAAACAAAGACTACTTCTATAGGGGTAAAGATGCAGATAGTGTCTTCTATCCTTGGTCTTCCCTTCACATTTCGGTACAAAACAGCTGTTATGCTCTGTGGGAAAGGTCTTCTGTCCTATTAATGCCACTCTGTACAAATCAGCCTCGTAGGGCCACTGGTGGAAGAAGAGCAGGTGAATCTGCTGCCTGCCACAGTATCTTCCACCTTCCACATCATCGGGACAGGAGACATGACTAAAATACACCTACCCTCTGAGAAACCCTCTCTCAGGAGCAGGGGATACCTTGTAGATAGGAAAGGTCACCGTAAAGCTGTGCAGGCTGCATCATCAGAGAGGCAGTAGTATACAAGTAGTGAGAGGTGGAACTGGTGTCTTCTGGTCGTTGCAAAACTGCGGTGTGTCTTTGGGACGTGTCAGATTGTTCCTCTGACAGA
Source organism: Opisthocomus hoazin (assembly GCF_030867145.1). Classification (NCBI taxonomy): domain Eukaryota; kingdom Metazoa; phylum Chordata; class Aves; order Opisthocomiformes; family Opisthocomidae; genus Opisthocomus; species Opisthocomus hoazin. The sequence goes on along the minus strand of NC_134424.1, from coordinate 2,765,291 downwards.
AAGATTTGAGCTGAGTTTAGAGATTTTTCACTTAGCATTTAGTTCTCTTATATCCATATTTCCAGATATGTTTAGCCTCCGATCTCTTTATTCTGACTCAACAATAGGAGAAAAGAGATTTTGGAGAGCTGGGATCCCGTTACATAGGTTCTCTTTTCTCGTGTCCTGACTACATCCGTGTGGCTCAGAAGTGATGCTGGACTTAAGCCTGGGAGATCGAGGTGGACAATGTTACTGCCCAGCTGCCCGAGGAGGGCTGGCATTCAAAATAGGCAAAGACTCCTCAAGGGAGGAGTGCACAGACTGTAGAAGCCAGAACCGTTGTTTTTTGTTTAAATCTCAGTGGTATAATATTATGTCTTCATTCCCCTGATTTTATGAAATAACATAATCAAAGTCAAGTAAGTTTTTGTATGGAAAATACGTCGCATCTATGGCATTGTATACATAGGGTGTAGGCATCATACAGGCATTATATACAGAGATGTGGTCATCTGCAATTACTACATCATGTGAAGGACAGAGGATTCAAACTGGGCATATACTTGGCTCCAAAGGCGTCTCAGAAACGAAATCAATCACTCCTAGATACCAGTGGGAGTTACAGAGGTAGAAGGCAATTTTACCTAAAATTTGCCAACGTGAAGCAGAAATCCATAGTTACCCACAAGTCTGGAAAAACTTCCGTTAGTTGATGGCACCCGTATGGCACTGAAATGAATGAAAGTGTGTTCTTAATGGAGAGTCATTCCTCTAAACTCCTGAACTCCTAAAGCCCAGCACCCTCCAGTCCACAGTGCTTCCTATTTCTGCCAATGATTTCCTGGCATTCTATATGTTATTCATCGGCAGGCGTAGGAGGGGAAGTCACGGCAGTCAGATTGTTCTTGCAGGATTTTGTTAATCCTCTCATAATAATTCAATTACATCTAATGCCACAACACTGGATAAATTTGTTACTCAGACTACTGCTTTAAAACCTTTATTTTCAGGTGATCTTATCACAGAAACCTTTCAATTTCTTCATAATTACAGCACGGCTCCCATGGAGATCTGTGCTCAGGTGCCAGTGCGAGCGGTTCGTCCTCGCAGGGGTGGGAATCAGAAGTCCCTGTGGCCACCGGCTCATTCGTTCTGGTTTCCTGGGTGCAGGAGGGAGAATCAGGCTGTGCGTGATTAGAGACAGATCCTGGAGCTACGCAGAGCACTGCCAGCTGAATTTCCAATAAACCTCTGTCACAGCTGCTTCCATGCTCCAAACTGTTGGAGGAACATCCTGCAGTGGAGCTGTAATACTCTTTGGACTATACATCAGGAAGCATTTTTAAAATATTTTAAACCAGTTAATTCAGCAGTTAATTTAAAGGGGTTCATTTAAAAACAATGAAATCTCCCTTCATTTTCATACAGTTTTCCGTAGCCCACAAAAAACCAGCGTTGCAGCCCGACCAATCTGCAGGTGCTGTCACGTCGGTGCGCGGTGTTGGAGGGCTCGCCCTGGGAGCGCTGGCGGCCAGCACTAGGGCTGCCACAGTCCCGTCATCTGCGTCGACAGACTGGGGCGTTTCGTCACTCGGCTGCATGGATTGAACTGTCTCTGAGTAACGTACCACCAAAGGCTGTTTTGTTGGAATATCTTAAGAACAAATTCTCATGGAATTGGTCAGGGGATGTATTTTGCTGTTGGCGTGGAATCATTTTGCTGGAGTGGTGCTGGAAGGGGTCTTTAGGCACTGGTTTGTAATGCAAGATTTGCATCACGGAATCACAGAATGGTAGGGGTTGGAAGGGACCTCAGTGGGTCATCTGGTCCAACCCTCCTGCTGAAGCAGGGTCACCTACAGCAGGCTGCAGAGGACCTTGTCCAGGCGGGTCTTGAATATCTCCAGAGAAGGAGACTTCACAACCTCTCTGGGCAGCCTGGGCCAGGGCTCCGTCACCCTCAGAGGGAAGAAGTTCTTCCTCGGGTTCAGCTGGAGCTTCCTCTGCTTCAGTTTATGCCCGTTGCCCCTTGTCCTGTCGCTGGGCACCACTGAACAGAGTCTGGCCCCGTCCTCCTGACACCCACCCTTCAGATATTTGTAAGTATATATTAGGTCCCCTTGCAGCCTTCTCTTCTTCAGGCCCAGCTCCCTCAGCCTCTACTCGTAGGAGAGATGCTCCAGTCCCCTCATCATCCTCATAGCCCATCACTTCCCTTGCAAGTCTGCCCTCTTTGTCAGGTGCTTGGGTTTGACTTCCAGAAATTAATTTGCATGCAATAATGGTAATAATTACATTTATTTATTTCTGTCAGAGTGTTTCATTTTAGATATCAGTCTGTCAGAGAGATGTATTGTCATTTCCCCATGAATTTGTGTAGTTCAAGAGCAGATGAGGGAGATGTTGCATTTCGGTCTGTCTGCCGTGGCTTCCTGCTGCGCTTCTCCCTTCCACCCCAAGTGTAGACTGGGTGCAGGAGAACCAAGGTAGCTTTTATTTAGGGAAATACTATGCTTCTGCCAGCCTCGTGGTTCGTTAGCAGCTGCCCACCAGCCCGCTGATTAGCCGAAGCGCGGGGACAGGCTGCGGTGCAGCAGCGGGGCGAAGCGTTTAGGTCTGGGCTGTGCTGGCTCCAGCAGCTGCCCCGTGTTGGAGAGCCCTGCCCTGGGGTGCTTCGGGGCATCGCTGCGAGGAGGGGAGCAGTGCTGGCAGCACTGGCAGCAGTCTTATGTGCTTGGTAAGAGCTTGCACGTGTCAAAATCCAATGTGTATTCCCTTGAAATAATGAGTGTTTAAAATATGTACACAATGGTCTTCATTCCCAATGTTCTCCCAAGGCTATTGCAAGTCACAGTTACCCTGCCACCAGACGTGTACGCCGTCCAGGACAGAAAAATAATTGTGCTTTTAGGCCCCCAAACAAATTGCTCTTCTCCCATTCTTGCTCATATAAAGCCCTTGCATCATTAGAGCTGTTTCTTTTCTATGAATATACAGTGCGTGCATTCGTTATACAGTTTAATTGTAAGGAAGGAAATTCATAAAAAACAAATGATGTTTTGTGCTGGTAGCAAAGAATGTAAAAGTGTCCAATTAAACAGGCCCTCACTAGGACTTGTATAATAGTAACATCTGTTATCTTAATTAAACAAGTTTCTGTATAAAGGGACCCTCATAGTGCACTTCGTTAGAGCAGGATCTGACCTAGATACTCTAGGCTTGCTCGCTGTCTTCATGGAAATTTTCCCAGTTGGTCCCATTATCTTGCAGTTTTGACAAGCGTCGTGATATATGAGCACACTCTTGCACACACAAAGCCATACTGCTTAAAGCCGGAGGATTTTTTTTTTTTCTTTTTTGGCTGCAAACCAATAAAAGTGCAGAAATCCAGCATATAGTGGCATTTACCCATGGAGTTCAGTCACAGCAGCATTTCAAAGTGTAAAGAGTGCCCGGCTAACTCAGACCTTGTCAAATCACGTTCAGGGGAGAGAACTGCGCTTCCAGAAAGTGCTCGTGATTCATTTTCAAAAGTGGCTTATGTGCTTCAGGAGAGAAGTAATTTAGGTCCAGATTTTTCCAGGTATTTCATTGCTGCTCTCCACCATCACCTAGAATCAGATCTAGAAGGGTAAGTTCAGTTGTAAAAGTCCTGATGTCCTGATAACTTCTGACAAGAAGATGAGGATTTGCAAGACCAGGAAGGAGCAGTGGGAGTGCGACGAGGACTCGGGGCTTTGTACCCATCCGCAAACAAAAGCCCAAACAGAGCTGCCCCCAAATCCCAGCCTGGTCAGGAGGAGATGCGCTCTGCTGCTCGGGGCCCACCGGGAAGGGGTGTAGGACACCAGGCAGCTGTAGCTGAGAAGCCTCTTGGATATGTTAGTGCACAGCTGTGCCTGCAGGCTTATTCAGATGGGCAGTAAATGTTAATTTGTTCGTAAGGAAGAACACTGCCCAGCAGCTGCTGCAAGCTGTGTCGGAGAGGAAGCCCAAGTCCTGCCCTGGGTGAAGGCGAGCCTCTGCGTCCTGTGTCCTGCCCTTGGTGCCCGGGCTGGCAGGAGTCACCAGGTAATCCCAAAGCAGCAGCCTCTTCTCCCAGGGGCTGGAGGGATTGTGGCCAGGGAAAAGCAGAAGGTTCTCACCCAATGTTTTTTGTTGGCTTCTGCACTTCTAAACTCTTCAGAACGACTTTTCTCTCTGGGATAGGTTAGCCATGGTTTTCTCGAGAGCTCACATCCTAAGGACCTTCTCACAAGGACTGCTGATTTACAGACTGCTCAGTTAGGTATTATTTTTGTAACAGGAATTTTAATACACACACTTTGATGCTGTGTCGTTTTGAGAAAAGACAATTTCACAATGTCATTGTGAAATCGGAGAAGGAAGGAAAGGCTTTTCTCTTATTCTTCAGTGTGTCTTGAGTTTAAAAAGTTGTATACATTCCAGTTTTTTATTTGTTGCCTCAGACTTCCTAATTAGTGGTTAATTACTTTAAACAGCCAGAAAGAAAATGGCAATAGGACAGACAGCACATCTTTCCCAGTCTGGTGCCAGGGCACAAACCATGGTAATATTTTTATACTGATTACTTGAGAGATGAATTGCCAGCAGTGACTTTTGGACACACATTCTAGTGACACTTCAGCAGAAAATGAAACCTCAGAGGATGCTTCCTATCATTGTTTTGCATTAATTGTGTTGACTGTCTTTTTTTTTTTTCTTCTTTTTTAAATAAAGCACCTGTGCAATTTCTTTAAGGCAGACAGGTAACCAAACCATCAATAACTTGTCGGGTTTTCATTACATCCTGCCTAGGAAAAATGAAAAATGACACCCTGCAAATAGCTTTTTGAAGTTTGAATCGACAATGGAGCATTCGTCTTAGCTTTCAGAGACAATGGCAGAAGATGGCTCTACTTCATTGGAACATCTGAAATAACCGGCATGTCAACTTACTTTCATCAATTTGCTGAAAAAAAGAGAACTAAAATGAACCAGGAAACCACTTGATTCAGTGGTCAGAGGTCTCGGAAAGCAGTCGTTCCAGGCTTGATGGCCTCGTGTCTGTGGAGTGTTTGTTTCCCAGCAGAAGCTGGTTTTAGCTCTGTGGTGTTTTGGAGGATCACAGGGTGTTTTGATATGAGCTCGTCATGGCTGTGGGTCTGTCAGCTCAACACTAAACACTTGTGGTTTGGTGTGTGCTGACACTAAAGAACACTGATTTGCGTGATCTGAAACCTGTTGGTGAAAACCACTCAGTTTTGCCATAGTTCTCTTTAGGAGTAGGTCACAAACTGTTCCTTGCTTCTGAAGGGTAATTACATGGACCTGTTCTCTTCCCTTTGCGCGTGCCTGGCAAATACAATCAGTCCTGCTGCTTTTGTAGTTCGAGATACCTGTTGTGTGCTTGTATGCGTAACCCTATAAATGGTATCTCCACAAAGCTTAGCTGTCCATCTGTTACGCTTCCGCAGCTTTCCGATGGTTGAACCTTTCTTCAGCGTTAGCGTAGTAAGTCAGCAACTCCTGTTCATTCTTGCATTGTCTTTTCCTGCTGTTTTTGAACAACTGTTTCAGGCAAAAGGCTATCTGAGTAAGGTTAAGAGAGTTATCCAGAATCCAGATTCAATGCTGGTTGATTTTGTATGTGTAATTAGGCTATCCCTAAAATTTGCAAGTTTGTTTATCTGCTCCTGTAGAGCTAGGAAATTATTTCCTGTAACCAGCCGCAAACAGTTGTTGAGCATATTTGAGATGCCAATGACTGCAGTCCCAACCTATGCCAAGTTTCAGCTGCTGTTCCAGAAATGAAGCTCTCTCTCAACACCTTGACACAGTCTCCTGTAACATCAGCAATCTGTTCCTGTTTTTCCCAGCAGATTATTTTCAGCGTGGTGTTATTGTAGTATTCAGTGATACACATGTAGGACATCATTGCTACCACTGCTGCTGCTGGAAAGAGCTTGCGACCGCAGCCCAGCCATGGTTTGACCAAACCCGCCATGCCCCTGTGACCCAAGGTATCTAGAGAAGTCAACGGACTTTTACCTTGGGGCTTGTGTATTAATTTTAGAAGTAGACCCCTGCTTGCAGAGGTGGGCACAAGGAGAGGATGAAGCACCCAGAGAGCCCTGTCTCAGGGGCATCAGACCTCCAGAGAACGGTAAGACGTGTCCCGTGTTCACACATCCTTAATGGAAACGCTGTCACTCGCTGCGTGCTGTTAAACAGCTGCTGCTGTTCCTGCTTGAGGTGTCTCATCTTTATGATTATTAAATTCATCTCTAGGTACTGTGCATATAGCTACAAATTATTTCTCCCTCTCTGTAAAGATGCTCCAGGAAAGAGCGAGTTCCTCCCCGCGGTGCTGTTGTGTCGGAGGCGGTGGGATCTGGCTCCCAGCAGCGAGGCAGGTTTCTCTCCGTTGTGAGCACACGCTGCAGCCAACACTTTCAAAAATAAATGCCTGTAATTAGTCCCCTAAATGCAGTTTGAAATTGATGTGTGGTTCGTACTTGTCCTCTAACTGAAGAAAACAGTAGTAACGATTTTAGTAAGTCTGTAGCATTTTGAAGGAAAAAATTATTATCAAATATTTCTTCTCTTGGATATTTTCATGATTAAGAGCAAGAATGATTTTACAGTTAGGGCTACACTTTAAGAAACACGTGTTTAATATCCAGGGAAGTAATTATATGTCTACAGGGGAAATAGGATTCCTAATGAACTTCTTGGACAACCGACCAGACTTTGTGATATTTTTGATGATTATTTGAACATAATTTTTAAGTGATGTAAATGTGTCTTTGGATCTTGCAGATCTGTGTTAATGTCAATTACAAGTGGAATGGGTAATTTATCTTTGTACTGTGGGCATTTCTTGTTGAAACTAGAGCAAAAATGTGCTACGTTTGAAAGACTGTGCCTTTGGGCTTCTGTTCGGGTGGTATCAGCTGGAACAAATAAGCTGAGAATGCGTTCACTGCTTCTGCTCTAATCTCACGAATGCTTCCAGAAATGCTTTGTGTCAGCAGCTGATGCACAGAAATCTTGCATGGATTTTTTTTTCTCATATTTTTATGAGCTTCAGTGGAGTTTCTTTGAATGCTCATGTTCTCCAAACCTCCAAAGCATCTGCTGTAGGTAGAGGGTGGTGGCTTGTCCTCGTCAGGGAAGGGGTTGTTGGGGAGGGTGGCTGGAGGCTGCGCTTCCAGATCTGATTCCTCAGATTTCCACTGTCCCTCTTCATAGACTGGGAGAAGTCACTTAATCTCCGTGGCTCTGGCTATAGTCACTGCCCTGCAAGAATGAGCACAGCAAATATTTCACTGAACATTAGGTAGACTGGATGTGGTAGTGGCTTCACAGCACCCGCTGCTCGCTACGTGAGATTCACCTCGCTTCCGAGTGCGAGAGAATGCTTGATGTGGAGCAGCGTGTCTCTGGGTGGGTAATTGTGTGTAAAGGGATATTTCAGCCTTTTACAGGGCTTTTTGCAAGTGTGCTTTGCCCCTCCACCGCCACCAGTAAGAACTGCTACGGGGGAGAGGTGCTGGGACTGCTGGTGTGGAGCATCCCCGTCCTTCACCGTGCCGTTGCCACTTTCATGGTTTATGGCAAACAGCCAGCTTCGCCTGTGAAAATAAATTGCAAAGTTGAAGAACTGTGTCAAAAGGGCAGTTTCCCAATGGGGGATGGTCTTCATTTCTCACCAAAGTCAGTGGAAAATTGGCTCTTTGCACCATTGGACCCTTCTAGATTTGCAAAATCTTCCCATATAGCTGAAATTATCATTGCCTCATGTCGAAGGAATGAAAGCTGTAAAAATGAGCTTTCCTTTGCTGTACTCAAATCTGCTTCCTCAAATATTTATTTTCATGACATGGTCTTTCTTACTGTATTTATTTTAATTTTCTGTGTAGTGGAAAAAAGAGCGAAAAGGGAGAAAAGGCAAAAGGTTTCTATTATTTGAAATTCACCACAGCTTACTCATTTCCTTCAGAGTCCCTGGTAGTGTTTGTGTTTGCTTTTCATTTGTTTCTCCCCGTTATCAGCACCCCTTAAGAAAGATATTTTGTAGAGAACTGTTCTTCTTAGATAACCTAGGGATATTTTTATATTTGAATTGTGACTCTAGGCATCTTTAAACAATTTACATGAAGCCTCTAATAGCTATAAATGCTCCCTTCTTCCCCTCCTGCTGCCCTACGCCTTCGGGATGAGGTTTTGTCACTTCCAGACTTGTCTTAAAAATTCACAGACACAAGGGAGGATGATGACAAAACACAGCTTTTGTGTTTATAGATATTAATATAGCCTGGGCACAGCGTTATTTATTTGGACTGCTCCGTCACTGAAGATGAACTATTTGTTGAGAAAGAAAATTGTGGCAGAAGTTAGGATGCCAGATCCATGACTTGTTTAAGCTGATATTGAATTCGGTGGAGTTATGTTGTTTGATGTTGCCAAAGGGGCCCCTACTATTTTCTTAAAAATATTTATCTGAGCAAAATACTTTCATTGTTTTTTCTCTCTCTCTAGAACAATATTTACAGGTTTTTATGATAATATGAAAGAGTTGTAATTTATACTCTCCTCACCATTAATTCTTCATACTTAGCAAGCCTGTAAATGAAAAGCCTAAAATGAAAACATGTCTACACGCAACAGTTCACATCCCTGGAGTAAGTGTTCTTAGTATTTTCTTGGAGATCAATATTGAGAATTATGAAAGAAAAGAAGTGTAGTAGTCTGTATTTTTTGATGCAGCAAGGTAAGAGCAGCTGTTACCTAGGAAGACCCTTGCAAAATATTTGTTTTAATTCTTTATGCTCTCCTGTTGTAGTCCCAGAGCACAGAAAATGCCGAATGAACCCAAGTGCTGTGCAACATAGATGTCTAGCCAACTCACAGTTGCCGTAGTTTAGCATGGTGTCCTTCATGACTCTGATGTACTGGTAATAATGGTGCAAAGATGGTGTTCCTCGGTGCCTTCTCCAGCCACTGTTTTTCCTTGGGTAAAATATGTATATTTTACAGATCAAGAAGCAATGCCACAAGAGAGACCCCAGCAGCCCCACATAGTTGTGCCATGGACAACCTGAGTTCAACCACTTCATCCTCAGGCTTTTTAGCTCCATTTAAAATGTATCATCTCCTGAAAACCTTGTGGGAAATGTTCTACTGAACTCAGTGCAACAGGATTTTACCTTGCTTTATTTTGCGCAAATATAGTTCTTACCAGAAAATTAATTATAGGGAGTTTGCTGTTAAGAGACCTGCCAGTTGTCATGGATAAGGAAGGCCTTATCTAATGCCTGCTTTCACCAAGAGAATGACATGCACTGAATTAAATGGGCTTTGACTGAGGCTCTAAATTAGCTCAGGCTTTTCTGTGAACCGTGAAAAGACAAGTAGTTATAGACAAATGAGAAGCGAAGCAGCTGTAGGTGGTTGTCTAAATCAAAACTAACAGGTCCTGGACAAGATGTTACAGATGTGCAGAAGACTGCCTGCACGGTAGGACTGTCCACACCAGTGGTGTGTTTAGATAGATGATCAAATGGAAACCACCGTAATGCCGATCCAACAGACAGTATCCTCCTGCATTTCACTTGGACTTACCCTAACAGCTGTTAGACATGGACCTAACTTGTCCCGTCCTTGCTCATGTTGCTGTCCTGACCATAGCCCTCAGGACATGTTGATGTCCCACATTGGTGGCTGTGTGGACACTGTCCCTTTCACACCCATTTTAAGAAACATCTGGAGTAACAGGAGGTGGGTGAAGGCCAAGCCTGGAAAGCCCTATCTGCTTACAGGAGGATGCTGAGTGGTTTTGGCCAGTGTTGATGTAGGGTGGGAAGTCTCAGATGAGCTCTCCCCTCGCCCTCTCCTCCCTGTATGCCAGGGACTGTCAAGCGTGTTGGGTGAAGCCCCGAGAAGTTGACTTTGACCTCGGCAAATACTTTAATGCGGATAAATATTACGAAGCAGAAAAAGCAGAAAGCTCTGACCTTACTGTTATTTATTTGTGCGATGTAAAGGTTGTAGTCACACACACAGACAGCATCCCAGGGCCACAGAAATTATTAGCTGTGGACCATACTCCAAACCAGGCCATTCTTCAAGTGACGAGCAGGTACTCGTGAGCGGTGTCCCTGATTTCGAGGAGGGCTGTTCTCTCAGCAGTAAATCCTCCCTCCCCATCAAACCCGTGAGTATTTCTAAATTTCGCTGTATTTTCCTGAAATAGCCTAATGTCCAATACTGCATTTATGAGATCATTTTAATAATTCCATTCTCTGCCTCATTGCATGGGAAGCGTTATTAAAAAGGTAACAAACTGCTACAAAGACATGCAATAGAAATGGAAATAATTTGATAAATAATGCAATTGCCTGGAATCATTTACATTTGCAGTGGAGTTGTGGCATGAAGCAGAGTTGCTGTTAGGCTCAAAATTGCTGCAGATATTCCTGCCTGTCAACTATGGGAAAAGGCTGAGCAAATGCACCACGGAGATTGCAGTCCGGTCTGTCTGGTGCTTTCGCTTTCTTGCCCTGCTTCCAACCCCTCAGCCCAAGCAAGGTGCCGGAGGATGGACAATAGACCATTCATCATGTTGGCTGAAATAACCTGTTTTTCACAGGTATATTTAACCTAAATCCTCTCTTAGAAGACGGATTATCTCTTAGAAGAACTCTGGCACCACAGTCTCCTTTCAATAGCCACGTCAACCACTGCCACAAAGGCTGTACATGAAGGGATCAATGGTAGTTTTATCTCAAATTGCACTCAGTGTGTGTTTCTTCCAACTGACATTCATTTAAATGCTTGCTCTAAGATATCTTTTCTCCCTGTAATAGAAAAAGGAGCAGACATCCTAAGCATTGTTTACTGGGGAAAAAAAAATGTGAAATATTCACTTGGCTAAGCAGGAAATATTTCAGATGCATGTGTTTAATCAACAGTGAAACCAAGTGTAGATACACTTCTATTTCATAAATTAAAATGCTAAAATTATCAGATAAGAAACAACATACCTTATTTCATTGCAGCAGTGCTAATAACACCATTTGAGAGGGGAAAAAAAAAGAGTTACTTAGTAGTTATGAGCACTTTGCTCCAAAGAAACATTGGAGCTCTAACCTGCAGCCCAGTTGTGCTGCCCGCCTGCGTGCTGCGTCCCTCGGGAAGAGGACCCGTCGCACACACCCTGCTGCATGCACTGCATTTGCAGTCCGTTCATATTCCACTTTTCCATCTGCTGAACAGAAAAATAGAGAGCAAGCGGAGAAGACTGTATGGAGGGATACCTGCGGTATCATCTGTCGGGTGGAGGTCTTCTGTCGGTGATGTGTGTACAGTGTGAGTTAGAAAATAATTCGTAATGCAAAGGTTAGTTCTAGACCTGCTGCTTGCCCCTGCAAGGGCTTTCACCGGGTGGCTGCAAGGTGCGGATGAGGTTGAACAACCCCTGGCTCTGCAGCGCTGATGTATTTGGTTCCTGGACTGGCATAGATTTTCTTCTAATTAAACAACAGAGCAAGATGTTACAGCAGATACTAGAAGTCTGGGATTTTTAAGCAAACATTCTTTCAAAGCGTGGGGTCAAACCTGAGCAGCAGGTTGTAGGCATGTTTTGGTAGATGCAAGCAGTGGAGGAACCCAGAGGTCAGGTTTCCTTGGAGCTGGGCTGGAGGTAGTTACTGATACTCAGTTCTATGATGGGGTCTGGGAGTTCTGCATCATTTATATTCCAAATAAGGGCTTGATATCTTTTTCACAAAGTCAATGATAAAACTCTTATTGATCTCAACAGGACGTATTCTGTCTTTAAATGCATATGTTACTGACTGAGAAATATTTATCTGCTCCCGGGAACCCTGCCCAGCGGTGGGGGATGTTGCGGGGAGCTGCATGAATCCGATCTGTTGTGCTCAGTTCGGGGTGGGAGGTAACAGAATCTGCTGAAGGGCGACTTAACGGATATGGCAGGTATATCAGGAGCTGAAAAACAAATGCTAATAGAGCAGACCAAAATGATTAGGCACTGCTATTTTTCCTCATGCTTCTCCAGGTTTGCCTGACCTCTTCCATCCATCTCCAGCCGGTGCTGGAGGTACTGGGCAAGTTAGTGTTGCTGTGTTCACCCAGGCAGCTGGCCGTGCCGATGTGGCCATGATGCCAAGGCAGGTCCTTGCTAGGTAGCTTGGGTGTCTCCGAATAACACCGCTCTGTGCAGCACACACTTAGGTGTTCGTCATCTATAAGGATGCGTCTGTTTCCTTCGTGTCTTTTTAAAGGTTCACACCACCCAGACAGATGCCTTAAGACACTTCCATTCCTGCTGAGCTGGCAAAGGCCACGCGCGTTGTCGGGCGTGCAGCATCAGCAAGAAGCTGCTATGGAAACTGTGTGCCTGTTGGGTTTGGAAGGGGCTTCTCTAGGATAAGGCAAAGTGTTCAGCTTGCAACTTTTTACATTTTCTGCTACAGTGGTAAAAAACACAGGCGAGGAAGGCTAGGGAGATATGTTTCAGCGTTTTTAAAGGTCCTTTGTCCCCAGAAGAGTTTTGATCAAAACACTGACAAGGTCAGCTCTTCCTGGGGTAGAACCCAAAGCTTCTGTTTAGGAAACAAACAATCCTTTTATCTCCTAATTTCAGATGTGTCTCTGCTCTCTGTGGACCTGAAATCTCCAGCTGAAAACACAGACCAACAGATTCTCTCTTACAAGTGCTATGTTTAAAATAGATGACCTTTCTTTATATAAGGATGCTAAACTATCTTCTATTATATTTTTTTTCAAACTGATATTTTTATCATCTTTGATATTTCTCTGATATTAGCAGTGACCACGAGCCAGGTTATCAGTGGAGCAGGTGCATTAACCTGTATGAGAAGATATTTGCATTTTTCGTAGTTGTTACCACTGTTGTGGTTAGTAGTGTCAGGGAATTCAATAACAAGTCAGTAGCTCTTTTTTTTTAGTTTGTACTGGTTTAAAGAGGTGCATCTCAGCAACCAGCACTCTGTTCTGAAGCAATGCATGTGTTTATGAGAAATGTGGTTTATTTTTATGTCTTCCCGGTTATCTTAACACAAAACATTTTGGGGGTGTGTTTCAGAAGAGAAAGAAAGTGTACTGAACAGTGCTTCATTTGGTTTCAGATTCACGTCTTGAAAGAACTTTTTCAACCAAACTGCTAGAAGTGGTTGATGAAGGGATGCTTGCTTTCAAGCGAATTAGCAGTTTGAGAGCCCTCAGTGGCCTGAAACGAGCCTCTCCTCTCGTTTAATGCATATATGTCTGCAAAGAAAATTTGTGAATCAGCAAATCAGTGAAAGTCCTTCCTACTTTCTCAGCTAACTGTAACAAATTTCAAAGTGTTAAAATAATTACTTCTTAACTTCTAACACATTGGATTCAAATTAGAGGACAGAACATTCGGTGTAGAAAAGCACCTTCAGCAAAAAGAGCCCCATAACCATAAGGCCTCCTAATCAGTGAGTCACAGTAAGGTTTTAATGGTCTGATTTATTTAAAAAAAAAGTCAGTTAACTTGCACAATTATTGGTCAGTTTGAATTCTCGTCGTTTACAGGACTGTGCAGGGAATGAGTTAGTTGCCAGATGAGAATTCAATGTGCTCAGAGACTCTCTGGAGAATGGGTTTGCAGAACTCAGTGCAAGTCCCACCTGAACTCTTTGCTGCGTATTGCCAGAGTTAAAGGAAATCTGTGCTCAAGTTGTAAAGCCGCGGCTTTCAGCGTGGAAACAGAAGGAAATGAAGACAGCACTAGCTCCCTGGGATGTGCCAAAGCTGGTGGTGGGTTGACCGTCCTCATCCAAAGGTTATCTCTAGAGTGATCAAGTCCACATTAACTACAAACTAATTTTGCACTGGGAATAAAGACGACTCAGAAGGAAACCAATTGTATGAGGAATACAGAGACAAAAAAGGCATTAGAATTTGAAATTAAAGCTAGCTTCATCAACAGATGAATTAAAATGATCCATGGAAGATATTATCTGGTAAATAGGTTTCAACCATATGGCCAAAAATAAAAAATAAAGAAATAAAATCTCAACTGTGCAGAAATAGTCTGAAACATCACATTTTATGGATTTCTTGGGATGGCAAAAATGCTGAGGGAGTGAGTGCAGAGCCTGGCAGGGGCAGTGCCGGAGCCGGGTGGTCCTTCTTGAGCTGGAGCATATTGCTGAGCTCGTTCCATCATTTATATTGATTTGAATTTTAACGCGCACCAAGGGCACCTTCGGCTTTCAGAAGGGCGCTCTTGTTTCCGAAGACCTGAAATTGATAACAGCAGTAAGTGATTCCGTGGGAGCTCCTGGTGCTGCCGCTGCCCAGGCTCCTGCGCCAGAGGCCAGCGTGGCAAGTCCTGTGCTCCAGTGCACATTTAATGTAATACGTGCATTGATTTGTGCCAACACAGTTGTGAAGATAAGAGACAAGTGGCTATATACTACTCTCTTCCAATTATTGAGCTGGAGCAACTGCTACAGAAGCAAATATATGGCACTGGACTCCTGCAAAAATAAATTACAGTGGTGAATGTTACTGACTGCAACAATTTGGAGACCTATAAGCCAGTTGAGAAACTTCTATTAATATCGCTGCTACTGATGTGTGAAATACCACCTCTGTCCCTGGCCCCTGCCAGCTGGCCTGCGTGTCGTCGTGCTGCTGCAAGAGCAGGTCGAGGAGAGGTTAGCCAGGACGCAGAGCTGGTGGCTGCTCTTGGAGCACCACAGAATCACAGAATAGTAGGGGTTGGAAGGGACCTCTGTGGGTCATCTAGTCCAACCCCCCTGCTGAAGCAGGGTCACCTACAGCAGGCTGCACAGGACCTTGTCCAGGCGGGTCTTGAATATCTCCAGAGAAGGAGACTCCACAACCTCTCTGGGCAGCCTGTTCCAGTGCTCCGTCACCCTCAGAGGGAAGAAGTTCTTCCTCATGTTCAGACGGAACCTCGCACCGTCTCTCTTCGCCTCGCTTGGTACCGTTGTCGTAAAGATGCTCAAACTGTCCCATTTTTCGAAGCAGGTCCATGCATGTGGACTGAGCAGCCCATGTGTGCCCATCGAGAGAGCACGGCGTGACAGAGGCACCCTTGGGTGATGTCTGCCTGCAGACCGTGCTCAGCCCCGCGGCTGCAGCTGGCCGGAGCCTGGGGAGCCCGCGGCTGGCGTGGGCAGATGGCCTCTGCGTTTCTGTCCCTGCCTGGTCTCACGCTGGAGCTTTATTCGGCTGCCTCAGCTCAAGAAGAGGCTGGTGCTGGTTCGTGTGGTCTGTTACTTGGAGCCTGCTCGGGTGGGCAGTGCCAGCTGAGCACTCCCGCAATGGCGCGAGTGCCATTTGCTCGGTCTCTTTCCTCCTGATTGCTCAGTCCAGTTGTGCAGAGCTTGGTTAGCGTTCAGGAGGCGGGAAGGCTTCTTCGTTTTCTTTCAAATTAGTTAAATTGGGAAATAATTGAGCAGGAGAAGGCAGGAATTAATAGAAGATTTTCAGCGCAGGTCTGAAAGTGGCTGAAGGGGAGAAAGCAGATTGCGCTGCAAGACATGATGCTGAGCAGAAAACAAAGTGTTTTGCAAAAAGAGGTGATATTAGACTGGGGGAAAGATTTTTATGGAGTCTGCTTAGATTATGCCTCCACAGGGACAAGTCATCCATGTTTCAATGGGACTTACTGGGCAGGATCAGGTTTTCTGTTCTCATTGACATAGAGCAGAAGAAAATGGAACAGGAGACAAAGCCAACTGCGAGAGCAAGGCAGGCTTGGAGTGCAGCCCTTGTGCAAGAGGAGGGGCCAGGGATCACCCCAGGAATTAACCTCCCGCCCTCCGAGAGACGCGTACCGCTGCTTTGACAGGGATGACATATATGAGAAGGGGATGGGAGTGAAATAGGATTTTTTTTTTTAATTTTTTTTTTTTTTTTACCCTGCAAGTAGAACTGGAAGTTAACCCCGCGGGCTGTGTTATACTGCAGGCAGAGGGGAGGCTTGGCAGCATGGTAGCCTTGCTGAAAAGCCATCAGCCTTCTTGAAACAAAGCAGCAACGGAACGCCTGCTTCATTGCATCCATTGGGCAGAAGCTTTCACACTGCGAAGCAGTGAGCGTGGAGACTCTTAGATGTAGCCAGTGTACCACATGTTGCAAGGGTTGTCATCGTGAGTGCTGAGTATCAAAGTACAGACGTGCGTAAAACCTACACGAGCTGCTGGTGTGTAAATTAAAGTTGCCCTCAAGTAAAGACATGGAAAACTCAAGTAAATGATGCATTCAGTATTTATGAATTGCGTCCTGAGAGATTTCTGTCAGCTAAACTCCCTCTGTAACGAGCAACGGACTGTCTTGTTGTTCAAACCATCAATAATTCATGCAGATGTGAAAGAGTTTTCTGTTAACTTAAAAAATACATAACTTTTGTGTCTGCTGTCTTTCCAGAATCACTGTTTTAGACGATGGGAGCCTCCGGATTGTCAACGTCACCAAATCCGACGCGGGAAGTTACACCTGCGTGGCCACAAACCACTTTGGGACAGCGAGCAGCACGGGCAGCTTGGTTGTGAAAGGTAATTGCAGTTATTTCTATTGCGTATGACTAATACACCATCTTAGCATCTGAAAGCATCCGAAGCAACCCCACACATGCTGCACCTTTCCCCTTTGACGCTGATGCAAGTGGAGCCTGGGGGGATCAGAGTGTCTCTTGCATCTCAGAAACCTGCTGAGCCTCGAGGGTCGGAGACGACACTACCAGCAAGGTGTCTGCGGTCGCAGCGGCTGCTGGTGCTTACAGCAAGTTAGCGTGTTTCTTTTTACATGCAGATTAAAATGATGCTTCAAACGGTATGGGAATTGTAACGCAAAACCAGATCCCTGGTCCATATCGTTGTATGACTTGTTCCTGGGAATGGCCAGTAATCACGCTCGAGAAATACCTGCTGCTGCTGCAGCCGTCTGCGTCCTAAGGCTCAGTTTTGCGAAGGACGTGCATAAAGCCATGGAGTACCTGTGGAGGAATGTGGCCCTCAGCATGTGGTGTCCTTCATAAACATGTCTTACCTAGTTCAACTTCATATATTCTTGTTATTTCTAAACTTCTATCATCTTTTTAAAAACCTTCTGAACTCTTGAATATGTCTGGTCTTGTTGCAGAGTGATGCAAGAGTTTCACCATTGCAATGCAATGTCGTAGTTTTTGAAGAGTTGCACAAACTCTGATTTAATTTCGTTATTTCTTATTCAGGGCTGAATTTCTGGATTTCAGGAGTTCCACGTATTTATTCATGTGTGTTCAGAATTTTTCTGTCAAATATTTTTTTCATAAGTAGAAGCTGTAACTTATGACAATGATATTTCAAGTAATAATTTGATAAACAATGAGAGACACTGACAAATGTCGTAATTTTTGGCCTGCTTATGAATAGTCCAATGTCTGGTGAATTGTTATAGGCAATGAATATATAGATTATTACACTTACAGTCGCTCTTCATCTCCTTCTTATTTGGTAAAAACCTATATTGGATAACAAATCAGGAACGATTGATTACAAAGCAGTAAATCAATCACAAAGCTCTAATGCTGTCAGTTTTAATTCTCCCATATACTGGCATTGATGGATAGTATTCGGTTAGAGGCTCTCCCCATCAATTATTTTTATGGTATATAGGGAATACTTTAAAATGTTTCAATGCAAGTTTTAATCCATGGTTTTTATAGTCAGAGTGCATTTCAGCAAATAACGTCAGGAGCAGGCAAGGGCTGATGAAGCTCGTGAGCCCCCGTTAGTTGCAGACGGCAGGTGACAGTGGCACAGCAGCAGGTTCTCTCTCAGCAAAATGTCAGCCTCTACCTTAGCTACCCAGTGAGTACCTGCAGTTGGCTGGGACGTTTCTGGGGTTGTGCTTCATGGCACTTGACCTTTCTGCTTCCCTCATGCCAAGGGGCTGATGGTGCAGACCCGGGGTGGAGGGCTGTGCTATCCCTTTTGTGTCTTCTGTGCAAATTTATTCTAAAAGGGATGCTGTAGCGTATTGACACCAAGAGTTCTTCAGGTTTGGAGGTGACTGGAACAGCTTGTGTGGCATTTGTCCATGCCCACACCAGTCCCTGCAAACAAGAATAGGGACAAGTGAATATGAGCATGAGATCTGTATAGGAGCTGACTCTGCCTTTGCTTAATCTGTGTTGTCCCGAGGAGGCACCCACAGAAAAAAGCCACGAAAGCAATGCACGGGGAAAACTGATGTAAAAAAGACCTTGTCTGTTATTAAAAGGGTCGATCGGCTTCTGTCTGCCCTGGAGCAAAATTGGAGAGCAAAATAGTAGACACAGCCCTAACATCCTTCCCCGGGCTCGGCGGGGACCGTGGGAGGGTGGTGGGTGCTCGTGGCAGCGGGCGCCGGCTTTTCGTCTCCAGGCTGGGCACAGATGAGGTCCTCCCGGTTCTCTGAGTGCTGCAAGGCACCGAGGGGGTTGAATCGGGGTCTGCGGTTCAGGGGCCGCTTGTACCACCGTAAAAAAGCCAATTGTTGAAAATACGACTGTGTTTCGTTTCTGTGATTGAAGAGTCATGCTTCTGTAGTTCACGGCTTATCCTTTCTTCCTCGCGGTGCCCAAGGAACAGCCCCTGACTCCGAGCACAATAGTCAGCAGCTATTGTACCTGATCTTTGGGTTCACGTGGTTTACAAATCACTTTTCTTTGCGGTAAGGTTATAAAGGATTAGCAAGTACCTTTTTCTCCCTCAGTGCTCCGTTTTAACTCGATTCCATTAGCATTAATGGGTGTGACACATGTGCATGAAGCAGAGAATAAACTCTTAAGCCCAAGATGTGGATATTAACAGCAAACTGAGAAATGCAATTTCAAAGTCTATCCCATAAAAAGTATAAAAGAGCAGAAACTATTCTGAACTCCAAATGAACTGTGTAAAATACTGTATTTCATACTGAAATGCTTGAGTTTCTCTGCCCTGAGTAAAACACCGGCAAGTTTTGGCGGAAATATGACTGAATACCTTACTTTAACTCAGTTTTGTGGTGTACAAAAAGGCTACTTTATCAGCTGGTGAGGTTTTTGACCTTAAGATATGCTTATATTCTTTTCTAGCTCATGTCATGGAGTAAAAAACTGTGAAAGTGGAAAGACATTTTTTCTAACCTTCCTGTGTTCTTCCATTAACATTGCAGGTCCTCTTTTTTTTTTTTTTTTTATTTTGTTTCTCTCTCAGGGAGAGATGCCAACAGTGTCAAAGACAGTCTAGGCAAGGATGGGAGGAGGAGGAGAATATCTGTTACGCCAGAACCGAGGAGCTTAAAATAAACTCTGGCAAACAACCAGACAGGGATGAATAAATATGCATATTATGCATGAGTAGACAGCTTAAAAAATATGAAATTCTGATGGGTGCCCATAGGGCTGTGTATTAACATGCTGTTGTCACAGCTGGTGGACCTCGGTGGTTTTCCGAACCAGCGAGCCTGTGGTTTGGGTTTGTTCTGTTGGCTGGTGGTAAATGAGAACCGCTGTGGCTGCGGAGACCTGGAATCTTGCAAACTTGCGTGTGCGGTTTGACCTTTAAATTAAAAAGCAGGATTGAATTTGTAAGGGCAGAGAAGAATCCTGCAGACAGTGTTCAGAGCTCTGTAAAACATGGCATGTGTTTACATGTACTATATAAATATTAGTTTTCCATCTTTCTTTTCCCATTTTTTCCTGTACTTGAGGCTAAATGTTCAGTTCTTCCAATACACAGAAAGACTATAGACTTTCTCAGTATCGGGGGATTAAATGACAAATAGTGTAAACACGCGTAGACTGTACAATATGAGTTTATTTGTATTTAATGCAGTGATATAAATTGGCTAACATAGCAGCTCTGAAATAGGAAACTAATTTCAAGATGTTGCAATAAAAGCTCTCGATGTAGGAAGTGCAAGGAGAGGCTCCTGGTGCGAACATCCCAGCCTGCACAGCGACTGAGACCCAAATGAAGCTTCTCGGGCAGCCTCGGGTATGGGAGAAGCAGCACCAACAAGCTAATGACAGGAATGCAGATGACAGTAGCGTGTCGCCACCGTTTCGTTCACAAGATGAGAAAATCCTTGTCGTGCAGCTTGTTTCCCAGCAGACACACAAAATAGCTTGATGAGCCGGTGGCCAACTTTGCTTTTGTGACGTTGGAGGTGAACGGATCGTGGCACCCACCCTAGACACGTGTGGCTGCTTCTCAAACATCTGCTTTCCTTTTGGCTGTGTTCTGAGCTATGAATCTATCTATCTATCTAAATATATATATTTATATACATTTTTGTATAAATTTATCTATAAATCTATCTATGAATGTGATCATTCAGCTTGACTGCGCAGCCTGTAGCCTCGTGGTGCGGTCCTTGGTCATTTCCGAGTTGGAAGCTGCAGAGGGGAGCGGGGCTGCTGCTGCTTCTGGGCTTGGGCAGTGGGTCTGGAACCAGCCACGGAGGAGCGCTGCTGGGGATTGTCCTGCACCGGAGATGCTCTCAGCTGTCAAAGCCCTCCAGCCTGCCAGAAACAGGTTTTTGTACCATTTATTAGCCGGTTGCCTTTGGTTGCAGGCCAGGATGGTCCAGGACTTTCCAGTCCCCTTGTCTCTGTGGTTTAATGGGCAGCAGCCATACGTGAATGCGTGGTAGAGTCTGTACGTTTCCGTTCTTCTCGGGAAGTGCAGCCATTCCATCGCTTTGTTGCAGGCTTTATTTGCCTGGTTCATTATGATGCACCTTTAACATTTTCCTGCTGCTATTAGCTCGTCTCGTTTGGGCTGTCACAGGAGCGCTCAAGGCAGTAAAAGCAAGAGAACTTTTGTTAGCTGGTATCTGTATCACTTTAGCAGGAAAAGAATACAAAGATAATGTCAGTAGGTTATTTTTCCCTCATGCTTGAATAGACTGATAGTCTTGATTTTGTTCAGCACAGTGATCCAAGTTATTTTCTATAAAATTACATATTTTCCATTCCAAGCCCATTCCTTTGTGGGAACGCTGAATTGGTGTATTGCACTTAAAATTGGAACGATTGATTAAATACGGTAAATTCTAGCCCATTATTGAGTAACTTTTCAGAGACTTCAAATGTTACTACCTTTAAACCTGCAATTCTGACTGTGTTATTCTAGTCCTTTGAAAGGAGTGGGGCTCAGAGTTCGGGGCAGTGCTGTGCTGATCAGTGTGGACACAGTGTTCACACCCTGTAAAAGCAGCGTTGGTGGGATGCGAAGGTCTTCGTGGCCCATCTTGCCATCTGTAGTTGTCTCCGTTTCGATGTCATTTGATCAGAATTGAACTGCTTTCTTCGGAAAATGTGTTGTGCTTGCCTCATATCAGTGGGGCTAGAGTGGGTTTGTATTGCTATGGGTTGGTTTAGTAGAGAAGGAAGAACCACTTGTTCATCTCCAGAGAATATGGATATTATGCTGCCCATGAAGAACTGCAAAGAGTTCAGTTCCCCAGCTCCACAGGTACGTGCCAGTGGAAAGACATTGCTCTCTAATGACTGGCCATCTGTCTGCTATGGCATGTTTCAGAAGTTTTGTTCTGAACACGGCTGGTAATGCACGGTGCAGGGTTTCCTCAAGTCATTTGTGGCTGAATTTCCACGTAATACAGTAAGCTGGCATGTGCTGACGAGCACACATGCGATCAAACCGAATTGCTTATGCCTCCTTTTCTATTTGTGCATAACGCTCTTCACGTGGGCTGAGGTGACTTTGACACCCACCTTTGTGCCCAGCAGCCCTCTGAGTGGTGCAGAGACTGGTCACCGCTGCGCGCGCCCAGCAGTGCTCATCGTGAAGCGCCGGCTGCCGAGTCGCGCAGGAGTAGAGTTTCAGTCATTTGTAGTTCTTTTACCTTTGAAAACATCATCATACCCTCCCCCAAAATTGTGTTAAAGACAACTTAGTGTAGTGCCTTCAGTTTGATTTTATTTTTTTAATGTATTTAATTTTTTAATGTGTTATTTATTTATAAACTTAAGGGTCCAGATAGACTTTTAAATTAATCTCATGTTTGTGTCATAGTAATCTGAAGAATAAAACTCGGAAAATAGATCAAAATCAGATGGAGAACCAGACAGTCTGAATGATATCCCTCATGGGTTTTCAGAGAGTCATTTTATTCTTTTGGAAATGTTTACACATTACCATATTTCCAATTGTTGGATATTCGTAGACAAACTCAATCCAGAGTGAATATCCAGAGTGATATCGTATGAGTTTTAGATCACAGCTGTGTGTTCCTTACAAAATTATTTCCATCCTTAGGATGGTGCATGTGTCTATTTATACCTTGTTTTATACTTAGAAATAATTTATTTCCGTTCTCACAGACACTGACTCTGCACAACAGAGCTAGCAGTGCTGACGGTGTTCTTTGGCATCTGCGCTGGCTTCGGTGCCAGCCTGAAATCTGACGCTGGGGCCATTTGCACTACTGAGATCGGCGAACGCTGGGCTGGCCGACAGCTGAGCTCGTGCTCAAGTAGTGGCATTACTGACTCCATCGATTAAAAAAAAAGGTGGTGATTAATCAACCTGATTTTCTCTTAGTCAAAAATACGTACAGCTTTTTTGAAATAGACCCACCGACCTCTGCGGAGGTGTTGGGTGCGTTAGCAGTGTCTCTCCTTGTTCGGGGGCACTCGGGGTGGATCTGCTGCGGCAGGATGCGGAGCGGTTTCACTGTGCTGATCCAGCAGTGTGTGTATTTTCATGAGGGTCCTTTTTTGGCTGGTGGTGTTTTTTTTCGTCGGTGAATACAAATAACTCTAGCACCATGAATTCTGCCAGCTGTTCTCAACTATGTCATGACTACCTTTGAGTAACTGGGATATCAGTTGCTTGGGATGGGGCTTGAACTTTTTTCCCAAGAGGGAGAGTAAGCCATGCATGAAGATGTTGGGGTTTTTCACATCAACCAGGGGAAAATTGCAGCAGATACTTGAGTCTGTTGACCTCTTTGAGCACTATTCCCACTACCAGAAACCCTCTCTGTGCCTCCCTGATTTTTCCCCTGTCAGATTGCTGCTTTGCTCGTATGGAAAGCTGTCCTGGAAAGCTATTGCAGGCATTTTGCATACCATCCGTCCATATGTCGTGGGTTTAGTGGTTAGTCATTCTGAAACATGAATGGCCCCTCCATCACTCTTTCTGAGTTCTGTCTTGGTCCAGCAGTGTTTAAGGTCATGCAAGGTCGTTGTTTCTCTTTCCTCACAGTTCAACTCAGTCTAATTTAAATTCATGTAGGGTATGCCTCAGCCCTTAAGAAAGGACCTGGTTAAATGACACCTGGTGCTGAAAGCACAAAATATAATTTAAAAAAGAGAGGCAGAGTTTAAAGTAATAATCTCAGAGCAGCACTTTAGGGCTGTCCATATTTGGTGGGCTTTTTATAATTATGCTGGATAGCACACGAGGTGTGTGTTTGGCTGGTATCAAAGCCAAGATTTTCTCAGAACTCTGAAAAACTCAAACCAATTTTATTATTGCTAAAGGGTTTTTTAGTAGTTGCTGGACACAGTTTTTATATGCAGTCCAGATGTGAATGAATGTTCTTTAAAAAGAACATGTGTTTTAAAAAATTTCAGGGAGAATAAGTCAATTTAGAGTACAAACTGTTGTTCTCCAGAATCTCTAAATCAGGGGTTTATAGGCAAAAAAGGATTAGAGGGAGCCAGAGATATGTAAGCACTGATTTATTACTGAGTACGTGTTGCTGTATTCTCATGTTTAGGAAAGAAAACTTATTTCTAAGTTTGAAAACCTGTCTTGACTTCTGACTCACAAGCAGTAGCAAATGCTTGATTTTAACAATTGAAGATGAAAGCAATAATCTTTGACCGTAAAATTGCAAAGGAATATATTCAGCTCTAATTGGACTATTTCCACTGACACCAATTATTTCTAGGACACAATTAAGGGTCTTTTGCTAGGTTTAAGTAAAATGATGACCCAAAGCACTGCATGAAAGGCACAAATACAGAGGAGAGAGCTGTGCACCTGCTGCATCTGCTCCTCCCTCCCCTCAGCCGTGGTAGCCCCAGCGCTTCAGGCTGCACTTAGCTGGATCTCCTCAATGAACCCTGGGTGGAAAAACTTCAGGTAGAAGGTGGTGATGGGGCTGGTATCCAGTATATAGCTCAGGGTCCTTGCAGCTTTTGAGGATCTTTTCTCCGTATGGCACTTCAAACAGAAGGTTTAATCGAGTAGTTCATAGTTTCAGGCACCGTACGTGTTGATTTCCAACTGCGACCCAGAGGCGAGGTTGTTCTGCGATGCCTTCTGCAGCGGTACGGAGCTCGCCTTTCCGTGTCGGAGCTGGCAGGTGCATCTCCGTTGTGCGTGTTACACCGGAGTCTGGCAAAGCGTTTGGTTTCTCTCCCAGCGCTGTTCAGCTGAGAACCCGAGGTCGTCAGAGAAATCAGGTCAGCCCCAAAGCACCCCAGGGGAGATGAAATAGCTGTGTGTCATGTCAGCATTTCCGTTTTTCTGACAGTTAATTGAAGCAAAAAGGTTGTAATTATTCTGAGATGACAGAAGTGGCAAAATGAGAAGCAGATGCCTTGTCTGCCGTCGAGCCTTCCCCAAAGCCACCCCTCCTCGGGTCTGCTCAGACGTGCCTTTTGCTGTAGATTTCCTTAGTGTGAACTTGTCAAACACGACAGCCGTGGGCTGGTGGCTGTGTTCTGCTGGGGAAGGTCGGTGGCCTTGCTCCAACCTTGATGAGGACCACAGCAAGCATCAGAGGGACCAGCCCATGGCTGGGCATCTCCATCGGCCCCGCTGGGGACATGTCGTAGCACAAGTTTGTGGTCAAACTTTTGAGTGAGCCTTAACTCACAGCAGCTGGTGAACGAACAGCACAGCAAGAGCTGACGGTTTCTTCTTTGGGAGAGGAAAAAATTAGGTCAGCTGCTAAGGACAAAAATGGCTTAAATGGCAAAGAAACATGTAAATTAAATAAGTTGTAAAATACTGGTGGTTTGCTCTTTGGACTAGTTGAATGAAGTAAGTTAGTTGGTTTTTTTTTCTTGTAAACACTGATCATAACAAATAAAACTTGTAAACATAATACAACTGTTAGGCTTCATTAAATTTGCAGCAGACAATTAATTTTTTTCAGGCAATTCAAAGGGTCTTCTGTAGTACTGATTCAGTTTAATTGAACGTATTACCACAAGCAGACAATAAGAAATATATTGAAGATATCCATCTGGCTTGCACTGAAAACCTTGTGCGTTCCATTTTCTGTGGCTGTCACAGGCCTTACTAATTGCCTCATTTTGGCTGTTTTACAATCAGTTTGATTTAGCCGTTGGTGTGATAAAAGTCATCTTGGTGAAGAGCTAGATATTAAAAAGCATAGATCTCCAGCCTATCTCTCTTGCCAATTTTGGACTTACAGCTAGCATTATTAGAGTTATATTTTTAAAAGCAGAAATACAAATACATCGACTCTTACCGAGCAGCTTCTCCAGGTGCTTTGCCTGTCTGATTCTGATGTAGGCAGTGCCACTTGGTGTGAAATATTTGCTCTGGATCTTGGCAAATGCAGGAGATTCTTCCCTCTAGTTCCCTCCCCACCACCTTCTCCTTTCTCCTCTGTGTCCCTCCAACCCGCAGCCAACCTTCAGGCACATCAGGGGTCTTAAAACTGATAGCTGCACAGGTAAATAAGGAAATCAAGACAAGAGCAAGTGGCTGATGCTAATAAATACACCTGATTCAGCACAGAATGTGGGGAAAAAAACCCAACATTTTTAGAAAAGTTCAACCATTATGTTTGTATACCCTGTAGGGGGAAAAAATCATATTTTTGTTCTGTATTTTTATTTTAAACCCACAATGTATTGCAGGGTCAGCATTATTTCAGCCTCTGCCATAAAATAAGGTTTAGAATAATTCCTTAAAAAGCTCAGCACTTTCGTTTTAGCAATTTCTTGACCTCTCCCAAAAAAGCAAGATGTTCAGGAGTTCTCAATCGTCAATAGAAGTTTGGGTCATTTAGCTCATCATTGAAGATCAAATCCATACATCAGCTGAAAGAGGAGGTGACCTATAGGTTAAACACAGACTCTTAATGAGACGAAAGCAAGTTAATTAACACTTTTCATCAACTTGCTTCAGTTTATTTTAACATGATCCATTTCAGAAAGGTTAAAGTATTTTTCAGTTTTTGAAGACAAGTGAAAACCCAACATAGTTAAAATGAAACCATAGATCAAGGATTTCTAATAGGTATTTTAATCAAAAGAAATGTAGTGCATTTGATTATATGTGTGCATGTTTATGTCTGTGATTGTATATAAAACAGAAGCAACAAAGTATTTTATCCAGTAGTGCATTTCCTGAGTGAAGAAGGCTACCCAGATCTTGTGAACTGGAAATCATTGTCAGACCGGGGACAGTTACAAATTCTTAAGAAAGGGAATGTGTTCGACTTAATATTTTCCACCCATTTCCCTAGCTGTTGCAGAGGATGACTTTAGCCTTCGGAGAAGAGCTACTACGAGCAGTGGGAAAGCTGAGGTCTGTGGGATGAGCCAGCATGGCGCAACCCGGTCAATGAGTCCAGCTGGGCTTGGATATAAGGAGCCATGTCTCAGTTCCTGCAGCTCTGCATGTCTTCGTGGAGTTACCAGGAATTTCCGGCAGTGGAAGACCTGTCTCCTTGAGCTTTTAGTTTCATGGAACTGTTTTGGTTTCTAAAAAACAAAACATGACAGTTGTACTGCTGTGGGTTGTAAATCCCATGTCTCTTCTCTTCTTTGCTCAAGAGCTGGCATTGTAAGTCTACTAACATGATGAGTTTGATCTTCATCCCAGAGGAGGATGGTTTGTCCTTTTCCAAAGCATGCAGTGGGATGAACTTCCAGGCATGAGTTTCATGGGAATCCCATAAATCTTGGGTAAATCAGGGCCATAATCCAAGGTGCTGTTGTGGAAGATGGGAGCAGGTCTCCCTAGAGTCACTGCTCTCTCCACACCGAAGTAATTCTGCCTGACTGTGCAGTTAGGGATAGGGGGGTAATGATCTAGACATGGCATGCATGAAGAAAGTGGCTGCCGGTCTCTGTTTCAGGTAAAGATGAAGGAAGCAGTGTAGGGGTGAAAAAAGGGGTAAAGTGATGATGATTCTCCTAAGAACTTTATATCCTTGAAAAGAGTGACTAAGAACAGTCTGGCCTGAAGGCTATGTGTTTAACATCAAAGGTACAGAGGCAGTGTTTAGAGAGCACATCTTCTGTAGTAGGAGGAAAAAGTGTAAGAGTGTTGAAGAAAAGAATCTGGGATGGTACTTGGGGAAATCTCAGTCCTTTTGTGTATTTTCTCAGAAGCATTTTTGGAAACAGCTTCGCAGAACCAAACTTCTGACGTTTTGAGCTGTTTTGACTCTTTCTCCCGGAGTCTAGCTGGATTGCAAACAGGTTACTCAAAGTAGTTTATCAGATAATAATAGCCAAGTGGCACATGGATGAAGACTAGGAGCGATGGCTTTTGGCATATCAGAGAGTAACCAAAGCGCTGCTGCACAATGATGAGGTGGTGCTTGCAGTATTAGGAACTCCTGGGACTTGATTCTCCCCTCTTCTAATGCAACTAAAGTAAGGTTATGAGCAATCCCATCAGAGTTAATACGGAGACTAGAGTCCCTTGTCTTAATCCCAAAATCATGATGGCAGAGAGAACTGAATACCAGACATCGGCGGAATAGGTGAAGTTCTAGGTGTGCTGTATCACAGTGCTCAAGCCAGGCATTCGGGAGTACAGGATGGATACGAATGTTCATGACTCGAAAGAAGGTTGACTCTGAACCACAAGGAAGTTTTGTCCCTGAATTGACTTGCCATGGCTGGGGTTGGTTTGCTCTGCCTCTCTCTGTCACACACACATTGGGAATATGAATTTTGCTTTCATTATGTTTGAAGTGCATCGTGAAGAACTAGTGATCAAAGTTGTAGGTTTTAGTGCTGTGCTTTCTTTTAGCTACATCATGAATATATCTCAGTAATAATCTTTAATGGAGTTTATTTAGAAAGTCAGCAGTCTTTCACCGGTGAAGATTTCAGTTCCTTTCATGTCTAAGAGCACAGTGGAAAGTCTCTGTAAAAATCAAGCCTGACTCCGTTAGTCCTGGTAACTAAACTATTTGGTGCAGTTGAAGATGAACATCATTCCCTGCAGCAGGCAGCCACGGGTGGGAGTGCGGGGAGAAATGTCGTAGACCATGGCTGAAGCCCCAACAAAACTGTGTGCTCAGGGCCAGACTCATCTGTTGCGGAAACCAGGCTGAGTGGAGAGACAGGAGCGTGGACACACTATTTTATTCCTCCTCTCTGTGTATCTTTGCAAGTTAGAGCTGGATTTTTGTTTTGAAGTGATTTACATAAGAAAAACTTGTGGCTAATTTGAGGTAAAATGCCACGTAACAGGGGAAATGTCAGGGACAGTTTTTAATGTGTTCTGTGTTGGATATTTATTCAGTTGAGTAGGAGCTGGGGATTTTGAGAAGTTATAATGACGGGATGGTCTTGCAGGTTGTTATTTTCATTGCACGTGTGACCCTGCCTCCATCCTGCCCCTTCCCATAACCCAGGGCTCAACCAACGAGACAGCAAAACAGTAGCACGTCCCTGGGAGGAAGGGTTTGCCTTCTCAGTGTGTCGCTAATTAATTAGAACGGGGAGACATGAGTCACTTCCTTGCAGGAGAGCACAGGACATTGAGAGACCATCTCGCCTTCACCAGGAAACAAGTTAAACCTTTGTGGCCTAGGAAATTTTTTTCCGGGGTTTGTTTTGTTGGTTCTGTTCTTACTGTCGCTTGAGGTGTTCGGAAATAGGTGTTTGGGCTTCAGACTGGCCTGTGGTAGTGTGAGGAAGTCTCGACGGGGTCTCAAGAAAAAGTTAATCTTAAATAAAAATATCTGCTGTGCACAGTGGTATAAGAAGACAAAACAGTTTATAATGAAGGTCTTATTTCTATTTTATAGGCTGGGCAAATAAGACAGCAGAGACTTCTAATGGCTTGCACGAGGCTGGACAGAGAGCAGGGAGGAGAGCTTGTTCTGTTCCCTCTTGCTCCGAGGTCTGCGCTCGTGCTGGCCTTCACCCCGCAGAGCAGCCCTGCTCTTCGCGCTGTGCTCTTCCCCCTCTTTCGCTTATCTAATGCCCTTTTCGATGGAATTCTGTCAAGCGTAATCGTTCGCATTTGGTTGTGGTTCAGCGCCTGAGCATGGTCAAACCGGCGTTCCAGGTGCGCTCCCTCTGCCAACAGCCACCACCGAGACCTGAGACGGGGCCTCTGCCCCGCTCCCCGGCACCTGGCTCCGCTCTTGGGGTGCTTGCGAATTCCTGAGGTTGTGTAAGTGTGGTTGTGCTTTCTTTGTTTGACTTAAACTTGCAGGTGATTTTTGATAATGTATATTTGCCACATATTGGCCTGAATAGGCTTAAACTTTTCTATGTACAAGTTGACTAAGAATTCAGCATTATAATTACTAACAAAAGGCATCCATTTTCTATCTAAAATACCATGTTATTTAAACAGTTACTTCAGTTTTGTATTAAAATGATTCTAAATGGAAAAAAATTGGATCCTACTTGTGACCACAATAACGCTTTCCTAAGTGTTTAGTTTATTAAAATGTTTGACTTTTTTATTTGAGCTTGACCTTTTGAGCTGACATGACAAGATTTTTTTGAAACTGCAAATAAATTTTAAAAAAGTTATTTGCATACTTGATTGCCCTACCTGCCGGGAGATTGTCGTACCTTGTCCTGCCCAGTGCATAACAACTTCTTAATTATATCTTGTTGTCTGAGTGTCATTTCCTGAGCCACTAGAGAAATGCTCACTTTTCTTTTGACTGTGGATTGTAAATAGCTTGGGAATTTCAGATTTTTCTTTTGAGTGGTAGAGTCATTTCTCTATGGGAGCTATGTGCGAGAACTTCTACTAATTATATTCTAATTATAAAATAGTAGGAGCAGATGCTGCATTAGAGAAATACTTAGGTTGAAGGCATCCGCAGGATGGGTACAGCAAGCCACCCAGCAGATAAGCCATTGCAATAGCAGCAGGAGATAGACAGTCCGTGCTGAAAACGAAGATGGTAATTTCTCCTGTTGACAGATAGCCATGAGTTCCAGTGGGATGCTCTCTATGTTCTTCTTGGGGGATTTATATCAAGTTTTGTGTTCCAGTGGAGGTTCAAACTCTTTAATAAACAATTACATTTGGTCCTTACTAAAATTAGTGGATCTTGATAGCCCACTTTCTGTCAAGAATTCTTTTTTCTTTTTGAGATCTGCCAAGAGTTGGAGGGAGGAAGGGCAGAAAGCAGTTTTACATTAGAAATGAGTAAAGTTAGAGTAAGGGAGTCAAGTCCTGATTGCTCAGTAGAGCTCAACAGCACAGAGCCACCAAACCTGAGGGTTAAGGTGTGTGGAAGCAGCAGAGAGCCTGCTGAACTGGAATGGGTTTGTATTTTAAAAGTAGGGTTGAGAAGTGGTAAAACTGCTAAATGGCAGAAGTTTGACTTTGGAATCGTCCCTGGTGCTTTTTTGATTTAATAATGGGCATATATTCAGTAAGTCTCAGTTCTCTGCCTGCATAACCAAGAAAGTCACAGTTGGAGGAAATCGATGGAAATGATTTAGCAAGGACAAAACTCTCTTGTTCTTTTGTGAACGTAAGGGTTTTTCTATCCATGCAGGGTAATCCCTCAGCAGACATTGGCCAAACCAAGTTAGCAGTGGAAATATTCAGTATATTCTGCTGCTGTGCAGCATAGTGTTCGTAGTTTCAAATACAACTGTTGATTCTGATACCTAAGTTATTTTTCTAAGTGCTCGCCTTTGTAAAGTCTCTCCAGTCACTGTCCTTAAGACAGGTCCTACAAGGGCCAGGCAATGAAGTTTGCAAAGCGTGCAAAAAATTGCAACACGTTCTAAGTTTATTTTTAATTGCAGCAAGAATCTTTAACTTTGTATCACAGAATTAAAATCTTAGATCCAGTGCTCTTCTTACTCTGCAGCTAATTGAAATTATTGGGAAAAGCCAGGCCAAAAATCCCTAAAACCAAATACAAAAGTGACTGCAGGAGGCCATGGCATTTGACCAAAAGAAAGCGAGAGGAGGTGCGTCCCTTTGGCAGGTTTTATAATACAGCTGAAGGGCAGTCGTGGGTCTGTGTTTTTTACTGCAGTACATGATCGCCAAAATCCCAGCACAAAGAAGACAGTGCTTGACACAAGTCAGGGACATCCTTGAACATGCACAGCCACACACGCATATAGTAATGAAAATTAATTTACTTTAGGTTATATGTAGATATATACCAGAATAAGACTGTGACATCCTCTGCATCTCTGTGTGTGTGTATGACTCTATAGCAGGTATAGTCTGATTATAATAATAAGGTGTTGCATATTACTGACAAATAATTGTATTAATTTTGAGAATCAAGAGGTATTGTGTCTCCCTGAGAATTGCATTATTGTATAAAATGGTATTTATACAGATACCTGTATGGCAGCATTTATGTGGGTCTTGCTAACTCTGGGTAAATATATTGGTATAGCAGTTTAGTGCAAAGGTTTATTTTAACCAAGTTAAAACACATTGGACATGAAGTAGAAGAATCTTAAATTTGACCGATTTCTGAATATTAATGTAATAGTAAAAACTCCCTGTTTTCAGAGGTGTCAGTAGGTGCTCCCATCCAGTTCTCACCGATACGAGTGGTGACGCAGTGCGTTCACACCAGGCACTTGGGAAGATGAATGTGCCTTGGGCTGCTTGATAAATGACCTGTATGCCAAGACTCGCTTGTCCCAAGGCATCCATGACGCGTGCAAGACTTGATCTGGGTGACGTTAAGGGTGGTTAAGCTACGGATCATTTGCTGGGAAACCTGAAAGTCCAGCTGGTGATTTTCATGCTGTTCTGTAAGTTTGACAGCTCAAGAGGCGTCCATTCCTAATGTCTCTTAATTTGGGATTTATTCTTGCATGTCAGCTAATTCCTAACGTCTTGGTCCTGATGAGGAAGGTGTAGATAACAGACATAGAACTTGGAGAGGAAAGGTGTAAAACACATGCTGTACCGTAAGAGTGCAAAGACTGTGCCACTCACTTCATAGTTTTGCCCTTTGAATGCCTGCGTATCGTATTATTGCTGCTCTGCTTCTCTTTGAAATTTTTTTATTTATGGTCATTACTATTCAAAACATATTTAAGTGTGCCACAAATCCCCCATCTCAGCAGGCTAAACTGTTCCAAGGGGCAAAATGCTGTTGGCCACTGTGTACCTGGGCTGCGCGGCAACCTGCGTGGCGTTCCATTGGCACAGTTACCTGTGGCTTGTGTTACGAGGAGAACGGTGATTGATCCCTGAGTGACTTGCAATTTGTCAAAGATTAGATATGATTTCTCCTGTATCTGATTAACCTTCTCTGTAAGATGGCCATCATTTTTGCAATGACAGTAGATTATTCCGTACTTGAAAAGACAGATATCAGCTAGGTGCAATCAATAGCCCACAAAAGGTAACACCTTGAATTCACTGGGTTATCTATAAAGTGTGTCACAAACGGTTCAGTCGTTTGTCAAATACACCGATTTCATTTAAGGCACCTCTGAAGTGAAGTGGCTTTTATTTCAGCGTGAAATGCAAGGAGATAGAGAAGGTGTTTGGGTTTTGTAGTGTAATCAGGCACTGCTGCGTGCTGCTATAAAGAGCAAGTACACATTTCTAGGAGTGACAGATTTGATTGTCATTTCCAGACCCCATTACATATGATTTTCTTTGTCACAATTGTATGGAGAGAGCTTGATTTGATAAGATTGCATAGCACTAGGTAAAATGGAGGTTAAAATGAAGTATTGTGCCCTCTTGTTATTTAAGTAACACTCTCTGTACTCTCAGTGGAGTGGATATATTTTCATACATTTTGTCTTTGAATTTGCTGTAATGGCACATCCCTCCCCGGTATCCTTTGATGCAATTCCATTCTTAATGTGTTTTCAGATTTAAATTAACCTTCATTTTTTATTCAGCCACACAATTTTGAGTATGCAAAAATGCAATCCCTTGATTGACTGCCTGGTCCCTGTCTGGGAGGTGGGAGGCATTAATTCCTGGGAGGGAGACTCTTCCATCAAGTTTAGACAGTTTTCAATCTGTGGGAAGCTCTTTTTCAATGCCAGATTAAGAAATATGTTAATATCTCGTACCTCGACTGCAGTTCAGCTCTGAATGAAGCTGAGAAGGAAACTGCTGTCCTTGGAAGCGGATCTTCAGCAGCTAGATGGACAGGTTACTTTGGAGTGCAGACACAAGGAAAAATACCTAAACTCTCCTGTTAAAAAAAACTTGCCCACACTAACAGAGGCTACCTAAGAGAAAGGGGCTCACGCGATGTGTTTAAAAATAATTGCATGTTGCCCACGCCGCTGTGGTTCTGATGTGGCAAGATTTAAGCCGAGCAAACTGCGAGATGAGGACCCTGTTTCAGGAAAGCAATTTTAGCATGTCCTAAATGCCCAGCTCAACCGAGTGTATTGCTGAATCGGAGTCTCCGCCCTTCCAGGAAAGGGCAAATGTTCCACCCCTCCTTTCCTTAATCCCTGTTAAATACGTGGCCGTGTATCCCTGCCTTCATTGCCAAAGATCGGCGCTGCCTGATTACAGGGAAAGATCTAGACCACTAACTACATACATTTCTAAAATCAGAAAAGTGGGTTTAGTCCAAGCTTAAATTCTCTTCTCTAAACTGATAGTGTCCCTTTCGCTTGGAATGAGATTACATTTTATTAGGCTGAACTACCATAGTACACACGAGAGGATACTGTAAGCTCTGCAAAATTTTCTGTTCAGAAACGTGCCTTATAACTCAGTTACTTGTCTTGCAAGGGCACGTGTTTAATAGCTGATTATGTGGAACAGAGGAGTTAAATTGGCATAAGAAAGAGCCACAGGCCTGTTGCTGAAAGCATATATGTGACTCATCAAAGCTCAAGTCTGTGATATTGTAAAGGCCAAATATTGTAAATACTTGGCCTTTCCCCGTTTCTTTTTAATCTTAGCTTTGGCCATGCCCCATGAAGTACTCAAGCAATCTGTGAAGATAGCTGTAGTTCGCTATGCTAATTCGTGCTACGTGTTTAATTGTTTACCGGTTGTTAATCTCTTTAGTTCAGGGTCGTATTTTCTTCTCCTCAGCGTTTCTCATAGTGCCTGCTGGTGCCCAGAGCACTAAGAGCTTGCAGAAGTTTAGCCAGTCATCACGTCGCAGATGCTTTTGACTTGACAGTCTCGGATAAATGTTTCATTCACAAACAGAAGAGAAAGAAACATCAGAGCACGTTGGAGTATTTATGGATTGGCCTTTGATTCTTCAGTTGCTCCTAGAAAACAGATGATTCTGCCTCCAAGATTGATTTTTATTATCTCCAGACATGATTTGCCTTGAAATCAATACAATAATGTAAAATGTCATTGCAGGTAGAGGACATTGATCTGCAATGCATTTATTAACTCCCCCTGATAAAAACCAAAATGATAACAGTAAACATGCTGGTATTCTGAAAAGAGAAAAAGCGAGTCCTAAATCCTCGAGTTACAATTTATCTAGAAGAAAAACATACTTTAAAATCATGTATGTGAAATGGTTTATGCAGATAAGTAAAAAAATGTAGGTGGATCTTTAACATTGTAACACTAATGGCTGCTAAAGAGAATTAGGTGATTAGATGGTTAATCAAACTTGAAACTGCTGCTTATCTGCCTAGGTCCGCGTAAGGAGTATCAGCAATGGGAATGGAAATTCAGCCCGAGGAAAAGCAGCGCTCTGTCTGTTTGCTCTCGTGTTGGATGCAGCCGTGTGTGCTTGGCATCGCTTGCCTTTGTCTTAGCTGCTTGTTTGAAGCATCTGGTAATTGAACATAAACTCTTGCACTTGAGCATTCATGCTTGAACCTGAAATTACCTTGTCATCCACACTGGCTTTCATTAAACAGCTAACAGATGCCCTGGCGTGCTCCTATCGCAATCCGTGATGCGGCGAGTCAGAGCCTCCTATGCAGAAATGGCTTCGGTCTATATGGTCTCCTCTGGTCCAGCCTGGAATAAATGTCCTTCCCTCTGCGTTCTGCAGCAGCCGCTCGGGCCGTGACGCGTCTGAGCCGTTCGCTGCTATGTAACTCAGACGTGCCTTCTGAGTATAATGCGCAGGGTACTAATATTTCTTATGTACTTGAAGAAAATGTACATATCCCTCAGCAAAACCAGACACTGCACTTTATTTTTTTCCCATTTAAAGAACCAGACCGTGTTTCTTCTGTCCGTAAGCAGCTGTTGCAGTTTTCGCTAGCTGGTTTGTGTCCATTTGCAATACAAATGTAATGTCCCTTCCAAAGCCATGAATATTTACAACAGACTTTTCCTATTTAGGCGAAAGAGTAAAGGGGAGAAGGACATGTGCTGCAGACCTTCAGTGGAGAATCTTTTACAGAATTTCCATTAGTTTGCATTAACCAAACCTGGCAGCATGAAAGCGTGAACAAATCTTGAATAAAGTGAAATGGGCAAGGCTGGAAGAAAAAAGGAAGGAATAAGCCTGTGCAAAATCTTGGAGAATTCCTTTGTAAGTGTAACAATCTGAAGGCACCGTTAAGTTTTGGGTAGAGTTCTGATTTATTCAGGTTTTTACCCTTGATAAATGTGTCAAAACCCGAGTATTCCCTTCTCTTTGTTCTCCTTTGACCTCCTTCTCTGTGCCAAGCTAGATGTCTAAACAGGCATTTAGGCATTAGGTGCACAGGTTCCAGAACACAGCATTCAAAATGCTGACGTTATCTCTTTTCTGAATTTGTCTCCGAGATGCTCAACTCCACCGGTTTGAGGCCAACAACAGGAACTGTATCTCCTGAGCATGTTGCAGTTCAACCTTTTATTAGAGTAAAATACTCTGTATGCCTTCTGCAGCCAGGGCTGGCAAAGCGTATCTCATTGCTAAGCACTTTGACAGCCTCCAGTGACAGGCACGGCGGTTAATAGCGTGGCTGAATCCCTTCGCTGCGGAGCTGAGCACACAGCCCCCACAGCTGGGGCAGACTGGAAAGGAGCACGTTTGGGAACAGGACACCAAGCAGCCATCGAACGCAGTCGGGTCTGCCTCTCTCCGGGTGCAAAAACCCTCCGGGGTCGGTTGAAATCTTGCCGATGGGCACAAGACGTGTGACATCGCTTCTGGCTTTGCCCTGGTCCTCTGGTATCATTCAAAAGGTATTTGCATCCTCTGGGCTGACCTATTTTTTTAAAAAAGAAAAGCATTATCTCCGAGTGTCAGCCTCTGATTCATTTTATGTCACTTATGTCATGCCACTGTGGGTTGCGTCCCGCTGTGTCGTGTCCTCCGGATCGATATGACACCGCACGGCACTGCGTGAGCCACAAGAAGCCAACGCGGCGATGCAAAGCTGTTTATCCTAAACAAGTAATCCCGCCTAATGGACACCCAATCAATAGACAATCAGGGTGGGATGGTTTCTTTTCAGATTGGATAATTGTTGCCCTCAGACCGTACCCGCGATGGCTGCAGCCTGCCGGTTTGCAGCTCGGGGATGGAGCACGGCTTCCCGAAATGAGCCGTGAAACGCAGGCGGCACTGACAGCTAATGATGGGCTCCTTTAGCAGGGATGAGGGGTGAAAGTGAAGAAATATCAGCCTTCCTATAGATGGGAAGTGCTGCTCAGCTCCATTTCTTAGAACAAACTGAAAGCTGGCAAGAACACTTTGTTAAAATCTCTTGTAATATAAACTCAATACATTAAGTCGGTCAGAAATACACCAAATTATTTCTAATATGCTGCAGGTATAAAACTAAGGGATGTAACGCAGGACAAAAGTAGGTAAGAAAAGCTCAGATAGCGTCAGTGCACCCTGCTAGTGAGGCCGGGGCTGGTGGCAGTGGCATCCCGACCTGAGGACCATCCCCGTGAGCTCTCACGCTGCTCAAACCGTCTCGGCTCCGACAGCGAGCTGCAAGCTGAGCCGCTCCGTGAGCTGCCAGCCTGGCTGGCACGCAAGGAAAACCCCATAAAACAAAAAAGTGCTGTTTCTGTCGCGCAGAAAGTGTGCTCCGGGAGTGAAAGGAAGGCTGAGGGAGCTTTCCTGCTTCCCTGAGCCTTCAGTGACACCTACAGACAGCCACCAGCCAGTCTGCCGAGGGCACGGCCCTGCGTGTGCAGGGTGGTCATTTTGTTCCCTGTTTTATTTGAGACTGAAAAGCAGATTATTTTACCTCCTGATGACAGAGGGCTTTTCATCCCTTGAGAGCATTCCCACTGGCATGCACTATTCACTTACTCCTCCTCTAAAAACTTGTCAGTAATGCCAGATGAACTTTCTCGGAAGTGATCCCGAGCAATGCTGCTTGTTTTTTGTCTGTTCTTTCTGCAGGAGGGCTGGGAGGTGCCAGGCACCGCTTCCCTCTGGGGAGGGCTCGGAAACCTGCAGGCAGCTTCAAGGGGTGACGTTACTGTTGGAAATTCTTACCCTTTATCTGCAACTGAATCTTTCAGCCTTATTTTTAAAACTATATCAAAATGCACCTCCAAAGGTGAATATCATCTCAAAATATCACCGAATTCACTATTACTTTTTTTGATTAACTGTGCTTGGCAATAGTGCCCTTACCAAGCAAAGATGTCTAAGGAAAATAACCTGTGCTTAGGGGGGACAGGACAGTAGCGGAGCATGAAGATCAGCTCTCCCGTAGTATCTGTCTCCCCGGACTGCCTCTCTTGCCTTGCAAGTGGACAATAAATACATGAGTAGCCAGCTCAGAAAAAAAGTCATTGTTCTTTTTAATTTTGACTTGGATGCTAACCAAAACGATTTTGGCATCATTAAAGCACTCGCCGTAATTTAAAAAGTGCCTGATGTTGCAGGTTTTGAAAATGCAGATCTGATAATTGTGGTTACCACTTGGCTGCATACGGCCAAGGTGTGCCTACACTCGGCTGCCCTCCGTTGGCTTCTGGAGAGCATTTTCCGTTTGCTGCTCTGCTAGGGTTATCAGAGGGGGGGAGGGGATGTTTTTGTTTTTCAGCTTTCCCAGTCCTTGAGATGAGATGGGTAAGCATTCTCCTTGGGGTGATTTGTAAAGTGCATTGGTGGGGCTCGCGCTCCTGCTGAGCACGGCTTGGGTCAGAGCCCTCCCTGCGCATCGTTTGTCACCAAGCTGCATCGCGCGTTCCCGTAACCCGGTACGTTCAGCTGTTAGATTGCGACGCTTCCCGACGCGATTGGATTGAAACCTGATTTTCAGAGCCACCGGGCACTTGCAGTTCCTACCACATCCGCAGGAGCTGTGCCGAGCTGCTCTGGAAAGCAGGTCTTCAGCAGGCACCCATGTTTCATTCTTTATATGTTTATAAACTCTATGCATCACAGCAGGAAGCATCAGTTTTATGGTGTGGACTTCTCGCCTCTTGCAGAAAGTGCCGTGGAGGCGAGGGTTAGCTACAGCAAAACCTCGGTGCTGAGGCTCGTTAAGGACCACAGCTTACCCGGATCATTGCGGGACTCGTGTAGGAGAGCTCAGGGCTTTGTGGGAGGCACCCATTTCATCTCAGAGTCAAGTCCTTCATAAATATTTCATACGGGCTCTGAGCAGGGCAGAAGATGAACTTTTCATGCCGAGAGGAATTTCAGTAAGTGATTCTGTGCCTGAGCCCCGCTGCAGGTGCGAGCGTTTCTGTAGCATCCCGAGCTTGGGCTGCTCCGGGTCGTCTTGAGTTTTGGTAGTAGCAATCCCAAGTGACTGTAAAATCCTGATGCATCAGTTATACAAAAACAATGTCAGAAGTCTAGGCAATAATTAAATATTATTTTAGTGATGTGCACTTCTACTGCTTATATATATATATTATATATTCTGTGATTCTGTGATTCTGCTTATACCTGAGAAATTTCAAATACTTACATTAATTAGTTAAGCCTTATAACACCTACTGTGGTTCTGCTAAGAGTTACTCGATCTTGTTAGAAGTGAAACCAAAATACAGACTAATTATAATTTGTCCAAGATGATATAGCCAGGTCCCTGAGGACTTGATCTGAAGCATATATGGTTAGCGATTAAATCTTTTTCACCACCTGCTGTACACTTTTGGTTAAGGTCTTTGAAAACCCGGGAACGGCTTCACATCCCCTGAATTTTGGTGAGTAGTTCTGCCCAGTACATATCTTTGTTGCTGTATCCTTATTATTTCAGCACAGAATTAAGTAGTCGGCCAGTAGTCCCTCGAAGAAGTAGGTACGATTTTGGTTTCGTATACCAGAGAGTGAATAATGCCCATAGTATTTTAGCATGACAGCTGTGGAGAACAGACTTTTGGAATAAGCAAAAATATCTATCTG
Organism: Opisthocomus hoazin; assembly: GCF_030867145.1. Lineage (NCBI taxonomy): Eukaryota > Metazoa > Chordata > Aves > Opisthocomiformes > Opisthocomidae > Opisthocomus > Opisthocomus hoazin. The sequence goes on along the minus strand of NC_134424.1, from coordinate 2,725,799 downwards.
TATATGATTTTCAGACTTTTGGTCTCATTGTTAAGCAATATTTTTTCTCCTTTTCATTTCCTCTGAGGCCCTGTAGAAAAAAACTATGGCATTTTTGTCAACAGAAATGAAAGACAAATGCTAACTTTAGAGGCAGAGGGAATTCACAGGCACAGATGAGGAGCTGAAGTCTGCATAATGTGTCATGGCTCATCTTTCTGTGCCACCATTTTGTTCATACTGCACAACTAAAGTGAAAAATAGACAATTAAACCAGTGGTAAAGGATCCCTGTGAACTCCAGCTGTGAATAAGGGATTAGTCCTGAAGCCCACGCTGGAGCTGATAGGTGCTGCTGCCCATATTTAACAGACAGAACTTGCTACATCACAGGTGTCCACAGGTTTGGGGGCTTTTCTTTGTAAATGTTGTGCTTAGGACAATGCCCTTTCTCAGTTTCTTCTGCTTCACCTCCCCAAAATACTTGCTCAGTTCTTGCACGCCAGGTCAGTGACATCTCGTGTAAGACCACAGAGGTCCTAAAAAGTGAGTCAGTCTGACCTAGTAACTGACCCAAATCAGCTTCACGTCAGGCAGAGCAGTTACTACGCCCAGAGCCACTCTTACCCCCAGACCCCTCTATCTGTCGTCACTACAGGGCATGGCTTATTGGGGCAGAGCTGTGGTGTCCGTGGTGTGGAAGGTTTGGCTGGTATCACTCATCATCTCCACTTATTCTTTGTGTGGACCTACCTGGATTGAAAATGTAAAACCATCCGTCAGACAGAGAACATGGCCAGCATTCTGAACAAACACCGACTGTTCTGTAAACACAACGTACAGCAATAATGTTATGTTTAATCTTTCGCATTAATCTTAATAATGTTAGTCTAATCTTTCCCTTTCCAGGTCCAAGCAGGTATCACTTATGTTTTTAATATACCCTTCTTCATTCCAGTTTTGGAGATTTTACATTGAGAGAGCTTTCTTAAGGCAGCATTTGATTTAGGAACAATAAAATAGTTTTTCTGATAACAATGGTGAGCAACGTATGACTGTGAAACGCAGCTTTGAAGTAAGACAATTCAAATAAAATATCTCTGATCTCCAGGCTTTTTCAAAATATTATTAACCAAGCCGTTCAGATGTGCTGCACTCTTTTCCAGCCTTTTCTTTTCTCCTTGTTTGTTAGGATGGTGGCTAGAAGAGAATTCTGGAGGATTTATTAGTGGTGTTTTGATCCAAGAAAAAGGGAAAGGTATCAGAGGATAAAATCAAAGATGTGATAGTTCACTTGTTGCATTAAGGATCTTCCTCAGTGGTCACTGCAAGTTTTTGAAGTTCTGGTGGCAATGCTGCAGACTGCTTAGTATCTCTTCCAGCTCTACATGTCTCTCCATCCCTCAGGAGGACAGGGTTAACGCTTTTATTTTCCCACTTTGTTTTCTGTGTTGTTTGTAGATCCAACCCGGGTCATGGTGTCACCTTTCAGCATGGATGTCACTGTTGGAGAAAGCATTGTCTTGCCTTGTCAGGTATCTCACGATCACTCGCTGGACATCATGTTTACGTGGTCATTTAATGGACACCTGATAGACTTTGAAAAAGATGGGGATCACTTTGAGAGAGTTGGAGGAGTAAGTATTAATACTAAAGCAGTCTCCTTACAGTAATAAAAGTAGGTAACATAGAAAAGGGCTACAAATAAAAGGAATGGACTTGACAGAAGTTAATAGTAGAAGATGTTTTCTTGTGTTTTATAGACTGAGAAGATGAACATTGCCAGTATAGTGCTTCATTACAGTTGGTGTAGAATTGGTGTGATTTGTTAATGACATAACTTAAATCTGCTCGCATGAACGACGCGTTCACATTGCAGTGCAATGTATGTTACAAGACCTATAATACGTTTTCTCATTGCAAAAAACTGCCTTCTCATTCAAGGAAGATGTCCACGATAGTTTTTCTCTTACTATAACAGTAAGAAGTGTAAAATATAACAATTGCAGAACTTTATATTTACACAGAAAATAGTGGGAAATCAGAGGATAGTCTCCAATTTGTTCAGGCAGTGTTTTTTGGCGTGTCTGTCTGACTCTGTCCTCCTTTTGTGACCACATGCTTAGAGTAAGTATTCTTCCTCTACACAAAATAGCCTGCATAATATTACAGATGTCACCGACCGTCAGAGAGGACATTTCTTTTCAGTGTTATCTGTGTACATTTCCTGGCGATGACGTCGGTATCTTCGGGTTGTGTGTGTGTTTTTTTATGGGAAACCCAGTCAGTACCCACTGACATTGCAAATTCTTGCGATGTCCAAAGAATTATTTATTGTAAGGTTGAAAACATGATGTTCACGGAAATCTGATAGCTAGGAGAAGAGTCAGGTGTGAAATGATGGTTAGACTGCCCATTAAATACAGCCCTGGCCACCGCCGTTGGTCAAGACCATGGTCAAGTGGCAGGTACAGGGAAGAAAAGGTCGTGAAGGTAGGAGTTACTTCGCTTTGATAGGTGAGGGGAGATCTGCTTGGGTCACTTGCCATTTTCTGCCTCTCCGGGGAGGTTTAGGACCAGAGAGCCCGCAGCGAGGTAAGGGTGCCCGTGATGATCCTTTCCTGCTTGATTTCCCCTGCCTGTACCTCAGTTGTGAAGGGCAGGTTGTTTCAGCTTTTCTAGTAGTTTCAGATCTCCTGAAGCTGCTGTAGCGTGGATTTTGGGAGTCGGGGAAGGTCAGTGCTATAGGAGGCACTTCAGGACTCTGTTTCTTAGAAAAGGGGTTCGCATGAGGAGGTAGCACAGCTGTCAGACCTGCCCCAGCTGCTCGTGCCTTTCTTCTGACCAAACATAATTTCCAAATCATTTCTACTGAAAGAGGAGAAGCAATTTCACAGGCTATGCCTGGAAGATGGGTAAAAAGTTTGCTTTCCTGTGTAACCATAACATTTTCCTTTGCAGTTCAGGTTTCATCTAATTTAGCCTGTTGCGTATCTGGCAGGACTTGGGGAGTTTAATTTCTAACTTATTTGCAGTTTAAAGATGTCTTCTCATCCTTCCTGATGATTTTTTTTTCCACTTCTATTGGGTGAAGGTAGCAAAAAAAAAAAGGGGGGGAAGAAATGCAACAAATTTTCAGCAGAGGTAGAAAACTGGGAAGGGTTTTGCGTGTTGCTCTGAGGGAGGTTTTACACAGCCACGTGCTCTGCTGGGTTTCAGGCAGACTGGCAGTCTGTGTTTACATTTGTCAGGAGTGAAATTTAATGCTGAAAGGAAAAGGAAATACAATTTACAAACCTTGCTGTTATCCCTAAAAAAAAAATCATTAAAAGCTGCACTTAAAGATTGATGCCTGGGGTGCACAACAGCAGCGACGGCTCTTCCCGACGACTGCGCCTGATGGGCCTGCGAAGCTGAAATTACAAACTTTATTAATATTCTTCAGTCAGAAAGCCACAATCACAAGGTTACTGTGAGATTTCTAATGTATCGAATGCTTTGCATCTGGAGAAGAATTTAGAGAGAGTTTTCTGCTTCCCATACGTACAGAAACATAATTAGTTCTATTCAACAGTTAATCAGACATGCACTTGGCGTTTGGAAAACAAATTGCTGCTGTTAGGTGATGCACGATTTCCTCGGAGAGTGCTCTTCTCGTGATCTTTAGCACAAAAACGCCGGGCAATCAAAACGCTGGCAGTAGTACAAAGCCGTGAAACCACTGCAGATGTCTCATAATTTGGGCTGGTTTTCACTTATGAAGTCGATGTAGACACAACTTGGGCATCTGAGTAGCAGAGAGGCTATAAATTGGATAGCCAGAGAGATAAAGAGGAACAGGAGCAAACCTGTCCTACATAAGCTTTGTCACGTCGTTTTAATGGGGCAACTGCTTAACGGACCCAACCCAGGCTCCCCTGCCCCTTGCAGGAGCTGTAATTTTAGGAACGCTCCCGCTCTTATCTTCAAGGCAGACTCACATAATTTTAATAGGCCACGGGTTGCATTACTGATGTTTTCATCAGCCAGTGTAAAGTAAATCCATTAGTCACAGTGTCCTTCATGTGATAATGATGTTTAGCACTCATTAAAAAGTAATTGTAACCACTTTTCCCTACTTTATCAGCAGGATTCAGCTGGTGATTTGATGATCAGAAGCATCCAGCTGAAGCATGCCGGGAAGTACGTCTGCATGGTGCAGACAAGTGTGGACAAGCTATCGGCTGCTGCAGACCTGATCGTAAGAGGTATTTGAATTTTCTTACTGTTGCTGCTGTTGTAAAATTTTTTCTTTCCTATCTTCTGCTGCTGGTAAGACAATTCCTGGGCTCGGAGATATTCACTGGGATCTCAGCATCTTGTAATTAATCTTAACAAATATGCTCTAAGTACACGCTGGGGTTCAGAGGAGGTTTTCAAACAGTGCTTATAAGGATTCTTTCCTATGTACATACTCACACAGCAGACACACAGCACAGATAAACACACTAGACCATGTTCGTGTCCTGAATGCCAGACTTGCACCGACTGAGCTCATTTATGTGACAACCTGTGCAGCAGAAACAGTATCCAGCTTATTCACTGCGTTTCTGCCCAGCGGTATTGTTCCATTTCCAGAACAAGCATGATCTGGAAACTTCACTGATACTTCAAGATCTGTTCATACCATGCACAGGTGGTCTGTAAATATGACTTTGACAGAGATGCAGTTAATTACCCTGAGCCTGGATCTTTCCAATAAATACGATTTATTTTTTCCTGCTCGTTAGCTTTGAGAAAGCAAACTTTGGTGCTGCTCTGTGCCTGTTACCCTCAGTTCTGACAGATCCGCCAGCAAAATCATGGTTTGCACGTTGTCCATGTAATGTAAGTTCTCAGGCAACTCAGCGAAAGGAGGAGAGCGTGAAAAAGGAGGAAGCAATTCCCTCTTTATCAGAGCTGTGCCAGAGTAAAATGTGCGAGATTAGGCCCTGACCTTCCATTGAGAAACGTGCCCTTGTCTGCAGCTGGGCATTTCTGTTACCCTCCGAACATCCTTGTGCTTTTTTCCGCGTTTCCCCCGCGGGAGTCTGAACGCAGACGTCCTTCGCCACGCGCCGTGCGAAGGGCTGGGCCCCTGGCGGCAGCGAAGCCGCTGCTCTGCTCCCCAGGAGGTTGCTCCCCGTTGCACGGACCCTCGGCTTTTTGCTGCGGCATGATTTCAGATGAAATCTTTTTTCGTTTCGCACAAACATTTCAAAACAGCCTGCTGGTGGGCGCCTCGGTTAGGTAACTTCCTTAGTGCTGTCTCTGTAAACAAACAGGAGGAACATTAAATTCTCACAAGAAAATGACCTTTGATGATAGAAAAAATAGCAATCTTGTCACTCCCTGCAAACATCAGTGGGGATGTCTCCATCCAGGCCAGCGGTCCCACGGCTGCACCTAGAGTTGTGCTGTGCCGCCTCACCGGCTGCAGAAGAATTAGGAAATATCCCTGGGCTGAGAGGCTGGAGGGGCAGGCGGGTAGCTGGCGCATAAATACAGCCTTCAGAATAATTTTTAGAAATTTTTAAAATATTGGAGTTCTGTCAAAATAATGAGAGATTAGATACTAGAATGAAGATCAGTTCTTGATGTCAGGGAGTATCAGAAGTAAGCCCCAGCACCAGTGCACACAGATCACAGATCACTTGTTCGAGGTGGGATTTTTCACACCATCGGAACAGGAGAAGCGCGGGTCTGTCGGCAGCCCAACAATAGTTGGTAAATCACTAACATTTTTCCCTCTCTTGCCCTACTGCAAAGAAGTACAGAATCACAGAATGTTCGGGGTTGGCAGGGCCCTCTGTGGGTCACCCAGCCCAACCCCCTGCCCAAGCAGGGTCACCCAGAGCAGGCTGCACAGGACCTTGTCCAGGCAGGTCTGGAATATCTCCAGAGAAGGAGACTCCACAGCCTCCCTGGGCAGCCTGGGCCAGGGCTCCGTCACCCTCAGAGGGAAGAAGTTCTTCCTCGGGTTCAGCTGGAGCTTCCTCTGCTCCAGTTTGTGCCCATTGCCCCTTGTCCTGTCACTGGGCACCACTGGAAAGAGTCTGGCCCCGTCCTCCTGACACCCACCCTGCAGATATTTATAAGCATTTCTAAGGTCCCCTCTCAGCCTTCTCTTCTCCAGGCTGAACAAGCCCAGCTCCCTCAGCCTCTCCTCGTAGGAGAGATATCGGGGTACATCCCGAAGGGTTGGGGATAACCATGGTTATTCCAAGGCATGGAGTGAAGACAGTTTGTTTCAGCCTCTGACAAGCAGTGGGAGTAATTTGTGACAGATCCAGTGAAATCTCATTTCTCTGGCGCAACTTGTGGTGGGGGAGCGAAGGAGCTGGCTGCTCCGTGAGGCTGCGTTGCGTGGCTACTTCCCCCAGCAAAACAATTTAAAGGTTTAATTTCTGAGAAATTAAATCTGGCTAGACTTGCTGAAACTTTCATTTTAAGGACAGGATACTGGAAGGTTTCCGGGTATTTTAGGTATTTAAATATGTCCATCTGTCTGAATATCGTATGAGAATTATTTTAGTCTGAACAGTGGATTGCAGGAGGAGAGTTTCCTTTGATGGTGCTTTTGGGGAAAGGCTTCACCTCAGGTACCACTACTGACAGCAGCAGCCATATGATGCAGGAGAGATGTTCCCTCTCCGATCGGTACGTCCTTCGGTGCTTTACTGGTTCGGAGGAGCTCAGTGGTGAAACAGAAAATCCTTGTCCACACTCGGACATGATGCTAATTACAGGCAGGTCCTTTGTTCTTCACCATCCGAGCTGCAGCCAGAAGTCATGTTTGTCCATGGGCCAGCCCTGAAGGAGCAGAGGTGAGGTGGCAGAGCTGGTCCCGAGCACGGCAGCGAGAGACGTGCTCTGACGGGTAGCTCTGCACGTCGCAGCACGGCTGCTCACGTGGAGGCACCTGGGGCTGCGGGTGAAGCTGGTCATCGGGAGGTTGTGCATCTCCTCCACGCGTCCCGATCTCGGCAACGCGAGCTGCTGAGCCGCAGCTGGGGCTGCGCTTAACTCCTCCACAGGGACTCGGTTACCTCTGTCCTGAGTAAAGGGAAGAAGACCAGAGTGCTCCTTCCTCGAGTCACCACGAAACTCCTAGCACCCCTGTCCTGCAATTCTTCCAACAGGTCCCCCAGGTCCACCAGAAGCTGTGACCATAGACGAAATCACCGACACCACCGCTCAGCTGTCCTGGAGGCCGGGAGCAGACAACCACAGCCCCATCACGATGTACGTGGTACAAGCCAGGACCCCCTTCTCGGTGGGATGGCAGGCGGTGAGCACAGGTGAGTCCGTCACCTGGTTCCTGGAGAGCTCTGCCGATGGAAGCCGCGTCCATCGGGACCCGCGCCCGGGCCGAGTCGAGCAGCTCTGCACCCCGGGGCGAGAAGCAATTTCACTGGCTGCAGAGCGCTGCCCTTATTAACTCGTTTCAAGTTGGGCAACCCAAAGATTTAGGGTCCAGTCAGTGCTATTACTCATCCGTTTTTCTCATGAATGTTTAAGGGAAAACAGAATGAATTCCTATCTTTTGTTGCCGCGCTGGAGATATACAGCAGTAATTGTGGTCTATGAAGACATCCTTCAGGGACAGACCGTGTCATCGGGCCTGTCTTTAAGTAGAATTATTTTCCTGATAGAGGGAGAAATCCCATGATGTAATTGCTCATTCCGTCAGAGGTTAATTTTGTTCCAGCAACCATTTAATAGAGGGAACAGAGTATTTTAAAAAAAGAGAAAAATAAAAAAGCCTTTAATAAAAATAAAACCCCTTTGTTTTCAGAAAGTGACAATTTAGGAGAAACTCTTTAATAGCAGGAATTTCTGTGCCAAAAGCACAATATTTTAATGCTGCCTCTTTTAATTCTTTGCAGTTGACAAAATGTTAGAAAAATGAGAAAAGGTTTATCAGTCCTTACTCACATGGCATTTACGTTGATCCCTCACTGTGACGAGGATCAGATGTCTCTGGCCTTTGCTCAGCAGTCCTTCGTACTTCCCGTGGCTTTCCTTGACCTGTGGCTGTCTCCCAGTTCCAGACATCGTCGACGGCAGGACGTTCACAGCGACGGTGGTGGGGCTGAACCCGTGGGTCGAGTACGAGTTCCGAGTGGTGGCTGCCAACCTGATTGGGATTGGAGAACCCAGCAGACCTTCAGAGAAGAGAAGAACTGAAGAAGCTCGTAAGTGGTGGTGGGCACCTGAGCTAAACCTTGTGGAATAGGTGCTGATCGGTGCCGACGGATGTGTTGCACTGGAGGAAGCTGAGGAGCAATTTCCTCCCTCACAGCAGGTTATTGGTGTGCACAGAACAGGCAGGGGAGGTTGTGGAGCTCCTGATGGGCTCCTCCGCTCACTCCATGACTCCTGGAGTAGAGGAAGGCTTCATGCCCTTTCCCTGAAGAAAGCAATGATTGTCCAAATACAGGTATTTGGGCAAGTTTTTTGGAAAACACTGCCCAGTATCCACTGATGAGAGGGGTGAACTCTGAGAGCAGTCCCTCTGGTTTCCCATGATCAATGTGATGGAGCGCAGGCTCCAGCACCTTGAGAGCAGGAGTCTGAGCTCCACAGCTGGAGAGTCAGCAGGCCCTGGATGCTGGGAGCTTCTGTGGCTCTCGGAGTACCTTGGACCTCACCCTGTGGGCTGTCAGCGTTGGAGCGACCACCTTGGGCTGCCCTATGGGTTGGACCATTTCATGGGCTTACTGAAGGGCTGTCTTCAGTGATGCTCTCCCAGACACACCAGTGCCTTCTGGAACCACACCACACCTTCAGGCTGCTGCAGACAGAGCTCAGTGGTGACCTTCAGCAGTGCCTGTGTTCAGGGGCTCAGCACAAGCTGCTGGCCTCGAGAGCTTCAATGCTCCTTGGTGCTGTCCCTTGTCTTCTGACCCGGCAGAAAGAGGTCACGGCAAGGCGTAGGCTCGGCGTGGTGGCTGCAGGGATACGTGCCTCGGTTGTGGGAAACCCCTGGTAGGTGGCTCCTCTGTTCTGTTATAACCTGTAAAGGAACAGAATATGAAATATGAAAATAAATAAAAGCCCGTTTTTATGGAAGATAAATGTTTGAACTAAACAATTAGTGACTGAATACACAAGTTAATTGACATAATTTTAATATACTATTATTGACATACTTTTAATGTGCTGTTTGCCATGGCAAATTAGTCATTTCCTAATAGCGTTTCTGGCACCCAGCAGGGGAAGGCCAGCAGAGTCCTGCGGCTGCGTAGGTCTGTTTCGTTTTAACGCGCTTCTCTGGTTTCAAAGTCGCCACGTGCATCTTCTGCATCTTCTTTTGCAGTTCCTGAAGTGACCCCAGCTAACGTCAGCGGTGGCGGAGGGAGCAAGTCTGAGCTGGTCATTACCTGGGAGGTAAGCGGAGTCTGAACCGAGAGGAGAATGAATGCAGTCCCTGTCTAGATGAGCCCTTTCACCCCGGGCCCCAGTGAAGCTTCTGCAGATTTCAAAGGGTTTGCTGTAAAAAAGCCCAGATAATGTGACAGAAATAGCCCGGCTATTAAAACGGAGCCCAACGCTGTCCCCCAGCGCAGGCCCCCACGCTGCTGCGACGCGAGCTCAGCTCCGCTGCCCTCTGCACATCCGCACGCAAGGCAGGGCACAAACCCCTGCGGGATAAAGCGGTTGGTGCGGCCACGCGTGGCACGTCCTGACCCGGCTGAGCGTTGCTGCAGGTGGCTCCCAGCCTTCATCTCTCCTACGAGGAGAGGCTGAGGGAGCTGGGCATGTTCAGCCTGGAGAAGAGAAGGCTGAGAGGGGACCTTAGAAATGCTTACAAATATCTGCAGGGTGGGTGTCAGGAGGATGGGGCCAGACTCTTTCCAGTGGTGCCCAGCGACAGGACAAGGGGCAATGGGCACAAACTGGAGCAGAGGAAGTTCCAGCTGACCCCGAGGAAGAACTTCTTCCTTCTGAGGGTGACGGAGCCCTGGCCCAGGCTGCCCAGGGAGGCTGGGGAGTCTCCTTCTCTGGCGATATTCAAGCCCCGCCTGGACAAGGTCCTCTACAACCTACTGTAGGTGACCCTGCTTGGGCAGGGGGTTGGACCAGATGACCCACAGAGGTCCCTTCCAACCCCAAACGTTCTGTGATTCTGTCCCCGCGCCGGCTTGTACGGCAAGCAAAGAGTTACGAGTTAGCACAACGCAACCCATGCTGGCTTTCGTCGCTGCTAATGAAAGCCAGCAAGAGGAGATACAGAGATGAAAAATTTTTAATATTCCTTAAGGCAGTCGGGGTTAGAACTTTAGTCATTCGTCTGCTCATATTTTCATGTTATGATGCGATGCAGCTGGCATATTTTTCCTAATAATGAACATCACTAGACATGCTAACACTGCCACTTAGCACTATTTCTGACCAAGCTGGCAGAATCAATCGCCACAGATATTTTTAAGGTTATTAAAAAACTATAAATGGGTTTTTGTCCTTACCACACAGCTCTATGTGCTAAATTTCCTCCTCCGCTGGACTAATTAGCTACGCCATGTCTGCTAAAGATACTGCAATACATTTCAACAACACACATGGCAAGAACGTCAGCTGTGGCTTTGAGTTGTAATTTGCACAAAATGTAATTTGTATTTTGATAGAAGAGTCAGTTTACACTTTTAAACGTTCAGAGGCTTGTTCTTTATGGTCTGCTGTCGTTTTTGAGCCTTACAATGCAGAGTAAGAAGCAGTTACCAAAAGTAACCCCTGCACATGCTGAAGTGCCGTGGACATCTGCGGGATAGGGGCCCATAACTGCAGATTATTTCACAGAATCACAGAATCACAGAATAGTAGGGGTTGGAAGGGACCTCTGTGGGTCATCTAGTCCAACCCTCCTGCTGAAGCAGGGTCACCTACAGCAGGCTGCACAGGACCTTGTCCAGGCGGGTCTTGATATTTGGATGCATGGACGCTCTGGGTTCCGATGTGGCTCTCAGGGGGCTGTGAGCCTGAGAGGAGGAAGAGTCAGGGTGTCCAGAAGTGATCTGGAGGTGACAGGTTGTTTCTGCTAGCTGTTACCTAGCACTTGCCTGCCCTTCTCCATCACGTTCATGACAAGTTGCTCCCTGTGGTCTCTAGCAGGTCACGTCACACGGGATGCGGGTGGTCGGCTGGCCTGCTCCGGGTCGCTGCGTAGCAACGGGCCAGCGAGGGACCCACATCCCCGCGCTGGCTGGGACATTGCCAGGATGCGTTCTTCAGGGCTTCACGTGCCATTGCAAGAACATGAGAGCAGCTGCTCCTGTACTGGGAAAGCAGGAACCATGTCCTTGGTTCACCCCACCAAACCTCAGCCTCTCAGTCATTGCAGTGCCGAAAATCACGTCGTTACTGGAGGCTCCATCTAGTCAGGGCAGGAGGGTGGGCGCCTATGAAGATGAGTTAAGCCTTAGGCGAGGTGTCTTGCAGAGGTGCTGCTTTCCCCCCTGACTACGGGGAGCTGGCGGAGCAGCAAGGCTCTAGCACAGACGGGACGGGATGAATTCAGGTTGGGTGTGAAGGAGGACAACAGCCGCCTCCCGTCTCCAGGGCTCCGTTTGGGACAGTAGAAGGACCGAGAGCGATAGCCAGAACACAGACGGAGAGCTAAACGCGTGCCGTTGCTGAAAGTGCCCTCTCTCCCGCGGTCTGCCTGCCCACAGACAGTGCCCGAGGAGCTGCAGAACGGCGGCGGCTTCGGCTACGTGGTGGCCTTCCGTCCCTTCGGCACCGTCAGCTGGATGCAGACCGTCGTGGCCTCCCCGGACGCCGGGCGATACGTCTTCCGCAACGAGAGCCTGCCGCCCTTCTCGCCCTACGAAGTCAAAGTCGGGGTGTACAACAACAAGGGGGAAGGGTCCTTCAGCCCCGTGACGGTCGTCTACTCGGCAGAGGAAGGTAGAGCCAGGAGCCCACCCCACCACCTCTCCCTCCTCCCCGCCGCTGGTCGTGGGGAGGTCGGCCGGGTCTGAAAGGGTTTAGTATCCACCTTGACATATCCTTTGATACCTAATTCTTGCTCTGATTTATAATAAATGGCAAGCCGTGATTAATTCTTTTGATAGTCATTAAAATAACATTTATCGTAATGAAATCTTTTGATATTAATGGAAAAGTAATATGTAATCTGGAAAGAATTCCACTGAGATTTGGTATGAATTAATGTCCACTGATTAGAAAATGTTCCCCCTTGTCTTAATTGCAGTACATGCTATCCTGGGTTGGGTTCAGTAATGGTATCTTATTATTTCTTAGGCAGAGGAGCGGTGCTGTCTGGCACAGGCTGACAGGCCATCGCTTTGAAATGCAGAAGTTTGTTTTCACGGCACGCCTCTTTTCTCGTGCAATGAAAAAAGTAAATCCCTTGAAGTTCAGGACTAACTGAACATAAAATTGGAAACTCTTCAGTTTATTTTTAACTCTTTATGCAGAGCCAACGAGAGCCCCAACCACTGTTTCGGCCAGAAGTCTTTCTGCCTCAGACGTCGAAGTTTCTTGGGCTCCCCCTCGGGAGAACCAGCACAAAGGCAGAATACAGGGCTATGAGGTACGGAAACGACGCTTGGCATCATGTCAGGGATGCCTTGAGGAGATGCGGAGATGCGTCACGGGCAGTCGTTGTGGTGCTGCCGTGGGGCGGGTGGGTTCCCGGGCCGTATTCACTTCCTCTCCTCTTCAGCACGCGGAGGTTTCTCTCGCATGGTAAACAATGAGATGGCTTTCGGTGGGTGACCTGGCTGAAGGTGGAGAGCAGAGCTTGCTGGTGGATGACAGGGTGACCATGAGCCAGCAGTGTGCCCTGGCTGCCAAGAAAGTTAATGGGATCCTGGGGTGCATCAAGAAGAGTGTGGCCAGCAGGTCGAGGGAGGTTCTCCTCCCCCTCTACACTACCCTAGTGAGGCCCCATCTGCAGTGCTGTGTCTAGTTCTGGGCTCCCCAGTTCAAGAAAGATGAGGAGCTGCTGGAGAGAGTCCAGCGGAGGGCTACGAGGATGCTGAGGGGACTGGAGCATCTCTCCTACGAGGAGAGGCTGAGGGAGCTGGGCTTGTTCAGCCTGGAGAAGAGAAGGCTGCAAGGGGACCTTAGAAATGCCTCTAAATATCTGCAGGGTGGGGGTCAGGAGGACGGGGCCAGACTCTTTCCAGTGGTGCCCAGTGACAGGACAAGGGGCAACGGGCAGAAACTGAAGCAGAGGAAGCTCCATCTGAACATGAGGAAGAACTTCTTCCCTCTGAGGGTGATGGAGCCCTGGCCCAGGCTGCCCAGGGAGGCTGTGGAGTCTCCTTCTCTGGAGATATTCCAGCCCCGCCTGGACGCGGTGCTGTGCAGCCTGCTCTGGGTGACCCTGCTTGGGCAGGGGGTTGGGCTGGGTGACCCACAGAGGGCCCTGCCAACCCCTACCATTCTGTGATTCTGTGATTCTGTGCATGTGCTTCCGTGGGCAGGCAGTGGCTGAGGTCCTGGGGAGGGAGCGCGGCAGCCGGGCTGGTTTCTAGCAAGGAACAGGAAGGGCTTGTAACAGGGTGCAGGATCAGTCCCTGTGGCTTGGCAGGCAGAAATGCCAGAGTTGGGGCTGGAAACGACCGGGCGCTGCCAGCCCGGAGCTGGAGGGAGACCCGTACCTGCTGGGCTTCTCAGGTCCGGTGCTGGAGACACGACGAGAAGGAAGAAAACGCAAAAAGGATTCGGACGGTTGGCAACCAAACGTCTGCCAAAGTCAGCAACCTGCGGGGCAACGCGCTGTATCACCTGGCAGTCAGGGCGTACAACACGGCCGGCACCGGCCCCTCCAGCGCCGCCGTCAACGTCACCACCAGAAAGCCCCGTGAGTGTTGGCGAGGGCGGGGGGCTCGGGCCTGGGAGGGTCTCTGCCAGCACCCTCCAGTCTGAAGGAGCTGTCAGACTTTTTTTTTGTTGCCAGGTTTTTGTGCAGAAGACTTTACCAGCCTTTTTTTATGTTTTGGTTTTTTTGTGTGTAAGGCTCTTCCCCGTGTTAGGTAAGCAGAGCATGCAAAACTGAAATCACAGCTGCGCAGGAAAATTAAATATTTATCTCATCGTTCGAAAGAGCTTTTTTCTCCTGGTCTCAGGCATGTTGAGCAACTGACTGAATCCTTTTTTCATGTAGAGCACTGTGTTGTGTCACACTTTCCGTGGCCTGGAGGACACAGATCAGTGAAACAGCTCGTTAGCTTTCTGGAGCAAAAGGACTGTGGGCGTGCTGGGCTGTGGTGGTAGAAGCCTCACTGGTACTGGGAGGGATCCAGCTGGGAAACGGTGCTCCTTAGTGATATATTTATATATATATATATGTATATATTTAGTGTGATATGTGTATGTGTATATTTTGATGTGATATGTGTACATTTTGGTATAGCACCGAGTCAGCCCCCCGGGAACATCATATGGAACTCATCCGACTCCAAGATCGTTCTGAACTGGGACCAGGTGAAAGCGCTGGACAACGAGTCCGAAGTGAGAGGCTACAAAGTGAGTGTTTCGTCCGGCCGGGCAGCACGGCCCTGCACCACCTCGCTCCGCCGCCCTGGGCCTGCAGCGCACCCGCACTGAGCTCCGCTGTCGCTGGGTCCTGGGGTTGGGCTGGAGGGAACACTTCCACGAGCCCAGTGTCAAGCTGGGGGTTGTAGTAAGACCAGACGAGGTGTTTTCATGGTACTTGCAGGGTTTTCCACGTTAAAATTGGAGCATTCCTCCAAAAACAGAGGCCATACCTGTGTAGAGTGAGCATGTTCTGCCGGCTCCTGGCTTTCGTCCACGCGAGCACCCGTGCGGGTCTTAGCCCACGGACCTTCCCCTCTCCTGCCCTCGGAAGCTCCCGCCCGCAGGACTGCCCTCCTGCCTCTGGTGGAAACCTTCCAAAGGCTGGAACCTCCCAAACCTTCCAAAAGCTGGCTTGCAGATAAATAAAATGCTTTTTTAATAGCCCCCATTTTCTTCAGAAAGCAAAGCCAAAAGGAAAAGAAAGAGAATCCTCATTAGTCGTGGTTTTAATAGGGTATAATTTAACTGGAGGGAAATCTTGGGAAGAATTCAGCTCTATCACCTTACACAAGGGTTTAATTTGGCCCAGAGAAGACATCGGTGCACAACTGCCAGCCGTTGCCTTGGGGGTTGAGTTGTGCAGACGCTTTCCACCAGAGCTTGGAACGATGAAGGACCTGGACGTTTGGTTCACAGTCTGAAATGCCGCGGGCGGCAGCTTTGCGAGCCGGCGCCCGCTCTGCTGAGCTCCTGCGCTGACTTTGGAGGAGCCTCGGTGCGCGGCGGCGGGTTATCTGAGTGAGGCCTCAGGGGTTTTAGTCAAAACCTCAGATGAACCTCAGCAGCTGGGACCAACCTTTCACTACGTGTTACAGGTTTGAAAATCAAATGAAAAAGTCAATTGAAAGAGGGCGAGAGAGACTTATCACCCTGAAAAAGCAAAGTCCATCTGTCGGGTTTCTAAAAAGTCCTCTCGTAACTTAGGGTAGCACAGCCAGCCTGATTTCTTTCCTGAATCATAACAAAACATTTCCCACTTTTCTTCTTTTTTCCTGGTAATCTTATATTGTATGTCACGATTTGTGATCAAAACTAGTAGAATCCCCAGATGTTAGAAGTAATTCAAAAAAGCCGGTTATGCTGGCAAGCCGTTTGTGCACTGCACCGAACACCCCAACTCCGTTTCCCGAAGAAACACGATGCGGAGTTTTGGCCTCTCTACATGAGCCTTGGGGTTCATTTTGGCTTCATCAAGCTGAAGATTTGGCTGAGGGGCTCTGCCGGCTGCCAGGGCCATGTCTGGTGCTGTGCATCGGCATCGCCCTCCTCCCGGTGTCACCTCCCTGCCCGGGCACTGTCCCCACAGCAAAACCCCCGGGGGGGGGTCTGAATTCCCCCCACCCGTGCCCAGGCGTGTGTCTGGGCATCAGAGGCAGGCAAGGGGCAGCAGCAACTCTAATGCCCGTCGGGCAGCGGGCGTCTCTGCCCTTTCTGCCTCCTGTGCTCTCTCCCCTTCGCCGCAGGTTTTGTACAGGTGGAACAGGCAGAGCAGCTCGTCCGTCATAGAAACGAATAAAACCTCCGTGGAGCTCTCCCTGCCCTTCAACGAGGACTACATCATCGAGATAAAGCCGTTCAGCGACGGCGGCGACGGCAGCAGCAGCGAGCAAATCCGAATTCCAAAGATGTCAAGTAAGGATGGGGGGGAGGAGGGGGGCCGGGGCAGACCCCGCTGGCAGGGCAGACCCGCGTCACCCCGGGCACCGGCCACGTCGCCTAGCGGGGACGAAGCCGAGCAGGGGCAGGCGGCAGGTCGGGCCATGTCCCGGGTGGGGACCTGACACCCAGGCTGCCGGGACCGGGAGTCCCTCCAGCCCACGCTTCTGCTTTCCACCCGAGTCAAGATGAGCCCAGAAGAAACGCCTTCATAAGCAGTTGTACTTTGATTTAAGATTTCTAGACGCTTCCCACTCTCTTACTCCCGTACTCACATATATATATGTTGAATATATTGTTTCACTGCAATTCGCTATAACAAAATACAAAACGCCGTGTTCAGAGGCTTTTAAATTTATCAGGCTACTGTACAGCCATATTCCATTGTGTGCTGGATGCATAAATATTTATTTAGGGAAATGAGGTTGTGTAGAAGAACAAACAGAAAAGAGAGTGTTTTATTACACAACATTGCTTTTGCAAAATCTCTGTGCCCCATCTCCCATTAATAACGCCACAGTTTATAAGCTGCATTAAATCAGCAGCCTCTGCAATGCAGGAATGTGGCGTTAGAATTACAGCAACGCAAAAAAAACCCAGCTGAGCTCAGGATTATGTGTAAGGCACGCAGAGGAATCAAACCAGCGGGTGCAGGAGAGCGAAGGAGGGCAGGAACACTCCGGTGTGGCTCCACGCAGCCGGCCGCAGAGCTGGGACGAAGATGGTGCCAGGCTGGGGCCGCGACGAGCAGCTGGAGGACAGTAGAATTGTACAGAAAAATAATAGGGAAACGGGGCGTGAGGGAATACAGCTGTGAAAGGGGCCTCGGCGCAGCGGGGCAGGGATTGAAGTTAAGCCAAAAATTGAGCGCGAGCGGCGAAGCCCAGAAAACAGGAGGTCACTGAAAGAGGAGGAGGAGGAGGAAGAATTTCTTCACTCTGAGAGTGACGGAGCACTGGCCCAGGCTGCCCAGGGAGGCTGTGGAGTCTCCTTCTCTGGAGATATTCAAGACCCGCCTGGACCAGGTCCTCTACAACCTACTGTAGGTGACCCTGCTTCGGCAGGGGGTTGGGCTGGGTGACCCACAGAGGTCCCTGCCAACCCCGAACATTCTGTGATTCTGGGACCGACCGCGCGTGGGGTCCGACCGTCCCGCTGCGCCGCATCAGAGGGAGCGGAGTTCAAGTCTTGGGGTGGGGGGACGGACGGTTGGTGAAGGCTGCGCTCTGCGGCGCTGGCTCATCTTCTCCCCTCTCTCCTTTGCTCAGACGCCTACGCTCGAGGGTCCGGCTCGTCGACCTCCAGCGCCTGCACGCTGTCGGCCATCAGCACAATAATGATATCGCTCACAGCTCGGTCCAGTTTATGACAAAAATTACATACAGGACTTCTTGTTTATAATCTAAGCAACATTTAGCTAGTTGTTTTGAAGACACCCAGTACTAAGTAATATTGTGGTTTGAGTACATCTTACTACTGGAAAAATGTTTATGCTTCTTTAGGAATGGCATTATACAGTACTTCCTCAAAGCAAATATAGCTTTGTCTGAAGTTTCCTTGGAAACTCTGCAATGCACTGAAAACATCTGTAATATGATGTTACCAAAGCAGTTTACATATGTCCTTATATGCATATTTTTTATTATATATTTAGTGTTTTATAGAATTTTTTAAAGTTAACATATGATGTAGATATTAATTTTTCCTCTGCTATAAAATGCTATGGACGACATTATCATGAAAATATTGTTTGGAATTTTTTCCTTTACGACTGAGAGTTCAAAGTGGTTCTTAGCAAACTGGCCGCCACTTTCCTGTCCAGTTCTGCAAGGCTGCGCAAGGCAGAGCTGCTCCAGACGGGGTTCGTGGTGCGGCTGCGTGGAATGGCAGGTGACAGCCCTTGTGCTGGATCGAGTGCTTGCAACGCACGAGACGGTACGTTTTACTCGGAGGTCTAAGCAAGACGGACTCGAAACACTCAGCAAGAACACTACAATCTTGAAAAAATACATGAATTTGGGTTGTTTGTGGACTACAGGACACGTAGCTGATGTTCTGGCACCATGCAGCAAGGGTCCGGTTTTACTGTCTTGAAATAGCTTTGGCTTTATCATAATTAGCGTTAAATTGGGTAGGGACGAAGATACCGCAAAGGCACCACTGCCTCCAGTGACCAGAGGAGACAGGCACCCGGCGGAGCGAGCGAACGCCGCCGTTCCCACCTTTGGGTGTCAACCCAGCGAAAGCCACCGCGCCTGGGGGGATTTTTTTCCGCGGCAATTACAGCGCAGCGGCTCCGAGACGCGGAGCTGCCCTGGGCTCGTCGTCCGACCGCGCGCTTGCTCTCCACACTGGGACGCAACTCTTCATCCCTCGTAACTCCGCCGTACAGAGCACGCCTGGGAAGCCCGGCGGCGGAGCCGGCTGTCCGCGGGAGGTGCTGGGGGTCTGCCTTCCCCCAGGAGCTCCTCACCGACGCCCGAACGCAGAACGGAGCCGCGCCGGGCAGCGACAAATCCGCAGCGGAATCGTTCCTCGAAGGGCAGGACAGTTTGTTACTACGGGGTCGTTTTGTAAGTTCACTCAGATGGGATAACGCTGGGCAAAGGCAACGGAATTTTCTATAAAGTTTTCAAGTTTAAATGCGCTGCAGTGGTTTATGATTATTTTTTTTTTCCTGATAGCTTGAATTTGCCTGTAACTTGTCTTTTTTGCTTACAAAATAATACCGTTAACTTTTAGACCTTCTAAATATATTTATTCAGTAACTCATAATCAGGATTCCACTTGTGTAAAAGTCAGGGGTGTTGACCAGAGAAATATTGTCAGTATTTCAAGCTGTGTTCCTTTCTTAGTTTGATATGGTTACTTCTATGTAAAAAAAAAAAAAAAGAAAAACAAAAAAAACACAAAACCAAGAAAAATGGAACAAAAAAAAAGAAGCTTCTGTAGTTTTCTCCCCAGTGTAAATGATATTTATCAGTGATCTAGCAGATGTAATCTTTTTTTAAAGGTATTGGTAATAAATATTCTGTCATTTGTAAAGATACCTGTCTTCCCGGAGCGTTTTTCCTCCACGTTCCATTCTGCCCAGGGACGAATCTCACCACGGGAGTCGGCAGCACCTGCTGAGACTGTCCCTGACGTGAAGCTCAGGAAGAAGGGCTGCTTTGAGTCAAACCTTTGTGGAGCCAGGGGGGAAAAAAAAAAAATCAGTTTATACACCTCTGGTCTAATTCTGCTTCCAAAACTGGGGACAAAGCCTGCGTGGGGGAATCTGGGGTGACGACGTCTGTTTCTGTAGAGCGATGGCCTCTCCCAGCTCATGTGGGCTGGTGCTGTCGAGCGGAGCCGCTGCACCCTGGGAAGCTGGGAGCGGAAAAGAAAGGGAAGAAACGGAAAAAGAGACGAGTGTGGCACTCGCCGTCCCTGCAGCCGAGCCGGACAGGCAGCGGCAGGATGGAGCAGGAGCCGCAGGCAGCGCCGAGCCCGGGGCAAAGCCCCTGCCGGGAGCAGCTCTGTGCCCCTGGTTTTCCATGGGGGTCCCGGCGGATCTGGGGGGCACCGCCTGACGTCGCTGAACCCGCCAGACCCACTTTTCTGATTCTGGTCTTTAGGGGTTAGGTTTCTTTTAGGAAACTGCGTTTTGAAGGAGCAGCACTGCACTTAGCAATCGATGAAGCTGAAAAAGAAAATGGCCCAGTGACACAAAGCGGTGTTTAAGCAGCAAACTTAAAATCGCCGTCTCTAGAGGTGGGTGAGGGGCACGCTCCCGTGGCTGCGTACCGAGTCTGCAGCTGGGTTTAAAGACAAAAAAACCTTGGAATAAGTATTTCTCTGTGCTCTGGGCACAAAACTCATACCTCTGGCCTGGGAGTTTGGGGACAGCCATCTTCCCCGGCGGTGTGGGCTGGCGTAGCGGTGATGACAGCGAGATGCCAGAACACGCTGCCTGTTCTCCGTCGCTGCCCGAGGCGAGGCCGGCGTGCGCCGAGTGTGATGGCCCTGCGTGGGGGTCGTGGTGGGACAGGCGAGGTTCCACCCCCACGGGCTCTCTCCTCGCCGCAGCCGCTTGCGTCGTCTCCCCGTGATGCCCGTCCTTAGCGGTGACACGGAGGAGGAAAAGCCTTTTCCCCCGCAGCTGCCGGCCCGGGAGCGCCTCGGCTGCCAGCCTGCCGCTGCCTTCGCCGGTAAGTGCTGAGCCTTCCCACGGCCAAAGGTACAGCTCAGAGGCAGACTAAATATAGTGTGTTCATCTCTGCAGTACCTTGCCATTAATGGGAATGAAATTATATTTAGAAATCCTATTTATTAGGCCACTTGCAGGCATGACACAAAACACATTACAGTAAATGAATTTTTAGTCTCATTTTTAGGATTTGAATAATGAAATTCTGATTTTAGACTGGGCATCTCAAGTCCATTAAAACCACATGCAGGAGAGACATTTGGGGCACAGACACTGTTCTATTAATGAGCTACACTAATTTTGATGGAGCCATGCTACTTCACCCAGATGAGAACTGGCTCATTTATTATCATTATTTTTAGTCTGTAGCACCTGGGAACTCCGTTACGTTCAGCACCTTCCAAACAATTTACTTGCTGGGTGAAATCTTTCTCTTTATTCTTCATTAATGTCCCTAACCCCCGCTCTGGCCAGCTGGGAGGGCAGGAGGCTTCCTGGAGGCAGAAGGGACTCTGTGAGAACAGGAGAGCTTCGTGGTCCCGAGAGGTCAAAGCCCGACTTGTTCCAGTGCTGTCGGGCAGGAGGTTGGTTTGGTAACCGGCCTTGGGGATTGCACAACATCAGTAAACAAATCACAAACAGCAACCGACGCTGTCCCAAACTCAGTTCATTTAAGATGGAACAACAGATAGAGAAGAAAAACAGGTTTGATGTCGAGCTCGGATTTTCGATATCACCTGGAGGCAGTTGAAGTTGTGCAGGAAGGAGGAGCCCAGCCGCTTGCAGCTCAGAAAGCCTCTTGGAGCACCAAGACGTCCTTGGCACATTTCTTTAATTACAGCACAGCTGAAAACTCTGCAGTCCCAGGCTGGGTTTTGTTTTGTAGGTGCAGTTGAGGAAGTTTATCAGTTTGTTTTTGGTTTTTTTTCCCTTCTTTTATTTTCTCTTTTTTTTTTCCCCCCTTAAGCTTTAATCTCTTATGCCAGCAAGCACAAACGATCCCTTCTTGTCCTTCTGCAGATGCTGCCAGCTGATGGCAAAGGCAAGAGCCTGCAGAGGAGCCTTGGACTGAAAACGAGCCAAGTGGGAGTGCCCGGTGCCTCTGGCAGTGAGTGGCCGAGCGGGATTGGGTGGGCAGGCGCAGGCTCCTCCGCAGCCCACCCATCCCAGCAGCAGTCCCCTGCTCAGCAGGGAGTGTCGGAAGCCCGGGTGAAGCTCTTGGTTCCTCCTGAAATCGGGGTCCTGCAGCACCCAGATTGCGCTCCCGGCCGGCCGCCGTGATCCCCACGCAGGCATCAGCTGTCGCAGCCCCACCAGCTTCACGCGGCCGAAAGCTGGGCACACTTCCGCCCCAGGGAAACCAGGACATTAGAAATGCCTGCTTTCTTCTGCAAACGGCACCAATCTTACAGGAAAGAAGCTTGTTTTACTCTTTTCCATGTATTTGACCCCCTTGCTGGGGCCCACCGTGCTGCCGCGCACAGCGCTCTGCCAAGTCCCAGTTTGCATTTTGCATCTTGATTGTCAGAGTTACTTAAAACGAAGCAAAAATCCCAAAGATTAAGCAGTCAGCCAGAAAAAAAAAAAAGCCATTAGCTCTTTTCCACAAGTTTTTTTTCCTACGCAGCCCTTGCACCGTGTACTTACACCCTGCTTCACCTGGGACTTGGTGTTTAATTGATTACGGTAACGCCGGGCTCCTCGTGGAAGCGCGTCCTCCTCCCCGTCGAACGGCCGCCGCAGCGCAGGTGACCCGAAGGCGGCTGCGGCAACGCGCGCCACCCCGCAGCCTCTCAGAAGACGGAGCCGTCGAGGGCGCTGCCGTAGAGATCCTCGGCGAAGCTGCCCAACTCGGTCTCCGTCTCGCTGGCGCAGGTACGCGCTCTCTGGAAAGCAAACACCGCTCTGAGCTGGGGAGCTGGGAGGGGAGCTGAGGGTACCGACTCCGCCGCAGTCATTGCAGGAGTGGAGTCACGATGCATCCGTTTAAGCCCGCGTTGAATATCCGTTATGAGACAAAAGCTGCACAGCCCTCACTTCACAACAGGTTTTGCAAACCACCGCGTTTTGAGTTGCCACGGCGGCAGCAGGAAGCCTCCAGCCGGCGTCTCCTGCCCGCCCCGAGCTCCCTGCGAACGGCGAGACGGCTGCGTACAAGGCAGCGCTGCTGTCGGTCGCGTGAAACTGCCCCTGCAAGCTCGCCTTTTCTAGCTGCAGTGTGAATCTTTGCTATTTCTCATAGTCTTGTTTGTGATACCCTAAGTCGTGTTATTTTACACCAGTGACTTTAATTAAAAACAGACATATGATAATCTTTTAAGCCTATTTCCTTGACCAGACCATGGAATAAGAACAATGCTCAAACCCTCTTTCTAACAGGGCAAATTAAAATCAAGTTACTGAGCAGCACTTCCCCTGAGCAGACAAAGAGGAGTTTTACCTTATCTGTAAGGCAAATCTATTTATCAGGAAGTAACAGCAAACATAATGAGGCTTAAGATCAGCTTCACTCGAGGAACAAAACATTTCCCATTGCTGGGTTTCAGAAAACAGATCAGCCCTCCAGGACGCACCTCCAGCCCCCGCCGAGGCAGGGCTGTCTGCCTGGCTGTGCCCGGTGGCAGGAGCCACTGCGCTGCCAACGGTACGGCACCGCGCCCCGGGAAACTCGCGGCGTGTTAGAAAAACACTCGGCAACAGCACTTCATCCTTTCGTGCATTTTTAGCCCATCCCAAAACCCTTCATCTACAGACAAGGGCAGCTCCAGAGCTCCGTCCCCAGCAGAGGCGGTGGGCGCGCAGCCGGTGAGAACCCAGCGCAGCAGCCGCGGTGGCAAGAACGGCCTCGCACACCGCTAAGTAGCTCGATGCTGTCCTCCTAGGGCTGTGCACATCCTTACGTTAGCTGCACCCACGCATTTCCCACCTGGGGTGTTTTGCACAGCACATTCAACAACGTAGCCCACATTTAATATTAGAATTTCTGAGAGGTCAGAAGGCTTTAAGTGAGCAAGAACAGGCTGTGTGCTCCCAGCCCTACGGGGGAAGAGCAGCACGCAGCCACAAGCGTTCCTCCTAGTCAAAAAATAAAAAAAAAGAGTGACTAAAATGCTTCATTACCTCGTAGTCGTTGGGGAAGGGATCTCTGAATTTGTTGCTGGGCGTTGGAATTCGTGGAAACAGCTTACTCCACACGTGGTTTCTGCAAAAAACAGCAGGTGAGGGATGTGAAAGAATTGCTTTCTCTGACAGACGACGTACCCAACAAGCAGCTCATGTCTAGCCCTGTGCACCACCAGCCCTCCTGCCCCACACAGTCGTCAGCATCCAACGGCAGCAGCGGGTTCGAAGGGGTGAACGTAACAGATAAAGCTGTGCTGTTCCCACTGGGACACCTGCGGACCCTGGGGAACGTGCGGATGGCACAGAGCCACCTCCCTCGTCAGCCTCTCCCACCGCTGCTGCAGCAGAGCCAGGCTGGAACGTCCAGGCCAAGAGGGCATTGCCACGGCTTCGAACGACCAGCAACAGGCCTGCCTCGGAGAGAAATTCATTGCTCTCATCTGCCTCTTCACGCCCGTCTTCTTCCCAGGGACTCATTGCCAGCTACCTTGTTTGGACGGTCGGGACAGGCTGCTTCTTGCTCAGACTTTGGTTTCTGAACGTCACCTGCCCGTGTCTCATGGTGGGAGAGCAAACCGAGGGAACCAGGAGGAGGCAAGGAACGGGACCAGGGGTGGCTGACAGCAAACAGTTCTGCTCAGCGGCTCAGCGACTCACCCTGCAAACACCTCCTCGCCCGCCTGGCTCAAGCAGACAGGCAGGTGCATTTTTGCGACAGCAAGCGCTGCAGAGTGAAGCTTTTCTTGGCTTCCATACATCCCAGAGTGCAGACTTCACATTCCAACTGCTAAAGTGGATTCACTGTCCCCACCCCTGGAGAGAACGATGTCCAAAGAGGGCCATACTTCAACGGGGACTTGGCCTGGGTGAAGCTCGTAGGGTTTAGCCCCTGCTCCATGGAGCCAACCTGATGCCCGTGGAGCAGAGACACGGCCCCGGCTGCAGCCCTCCGGAGCCCTCGGTGCTGGGACTGCGGGTGCCTCTGCCCCAGTTATTCTGTGACAATTCTCCTGGCCGATGTCTCATTAGCTCAGTGCTTATGTTCTTGTGGCGATTCTTCTTCCAAAGCTTTCCCAGTTCTGTCACGTTTTCTTTTATCCTATTATTCCTCCTCAGCAGGGAGGTGAGGAGCAATAATATTTTCTATCAGTTTGGAGCTAAACCTTCCTGGCTGAGCTGCTGTTGCCTTGAAGGAGACACTGATGCTTCAAATTGATGCTTTGGGGCAGGGAAGGGACACGCCACCGCTTGCACGAGCAAGCTACGGGATGGGTCCCCATTGCTGCACGGGGACGAGGGCTTGCGACGGAGCCGTACAGCCAGCAGGAACACAGGGAGGAAAAGCAGGGTGTGAGCTGGTTTTAGGAGACGTTCGCATCCCCTCTGTTGAAACGCTGACCGCAGTCCAACCTTCGCTGGCTGCGGAGGACGGGTCAAGCTGTGGGTCACCCCCAGCCGAGCGGGTCAGTACCACGGCCTGGGGCTAACTCAGCCGTGGGACCGGGACAACTGCCAGCGTTAACACTGCAGCGCCCGGCATCACCTCCGCCCTCGCCGGCTTTCCTGCCACCGGTGAGGTCTTTGCGACCACGTCCCGGCCAGCCGTGCAAGCGCGGCTGTCTTCACAGCTCCCGCGCCCCGTGAGGTCTCCCAAGCCTTTCAGGAGGAAGGCGCTGGAGGCCACCCGAGTTCGGCTCCATCTGACTTCAGCTCGGAGTGGGGTCTGGATTTCTGCTACTGCCGTGCCACGTAACCACCAAGATTTGGTTTTGTTTGGAACTGGCGCGTTTCTAGTTGTGCTGTTGGTCAGTAAAGGATTTTGATGGAGCCGTATCAAAACCATTTATTGAGTCAGCAAAAAGCACAAGTTACAGGTCGCTTCTGGCACAGAAACACTTGAGGAGAGGTGCACAAATGCCCAGCAGACGTGAGGCAAAAGCACACTTGTGTTCGAGGAGGCTTCTTGCCCCGCAGGTATGAAGGTCTGGGCAGCACGGCGCTGGTGGGGTGGTGACAGTGCCGCCCTCACGATGGTCCTGTTCTTTTTGCAGGATGCTGAAAAGGTGGAGTCGCTCTATTAAATATCTTCTCACAAAGAATGCCCCAGATATCTCCACTTGTCTCTACACGGGTCACAGCAAGCGCTACCTGGACCTCCAGGCTTTGGAAACGGTCCTCAGGACCCTCCTGCCTCAAGTCAGCATTTCAGGGCCTCCAGCTACTGCGCTGCATCTGTCTTGCTGAGATTTGCCACTTTTCCCATGGGCTGTGACATGAAAAGGCCGAAGATAAAGATAAATAAGTAAGAGAACAAGTTCTTCTTTTCCCTCTTCTACTGCCATGTTGAGACTGATAAAATATTTCTTTTCGCAGCATGTCAGAGTGCCTTTTCTCGTGTCTTGCCTCCCCCGAGACTCCCCGTGACATTCTCCAAAGGCCTTCCCTGCAGCGGGCAGCTGGTGACTGCTGGCCCTGGACCCGCGTGGGGTTCAGAAGAGGGGGGTACTTGGTGGAGGTCGGGGTGACCAGGCTGATTCCAGGCTGTGGAAGGCTACTGACTGTCCTCGTGGCAATTAAGTGGAGAGCAGCTGGGAGCAAGCGATTAACGACATCCTCCCGTGGGCTCACCTCCAGGAGAAAATGCTACTCCGAGGCACAGCCGGAGGAAGCACAGCAGATGCTCATTCACGGAGGGCAAACTAGGCAAACATTTGGCTGCGCTTTGTATCAAGACATTAACCCCATCAGCTACTGCAAGAAAGTGAAGGGGAAAGACTACCCAAACTGTCCCACAGGGCCACTTCGCCTCGTAGCATCTCTCCCAGCGGGTGGGCTGTATCTCTGATGCCTGCAGTCACCAGGAAGCACACAGAAAAATTTACAGAACTCTTTGCTGTAATGAAATTCCTTCTAATGGCTTCGAATCGTATGAAATTTGCAGTGATTCTGTGGCTTGAATTGCAGGGTACACATAATAAATTTCCAGGAGCAGTAAAAACCAGGAGCACTAATGAAAGTGTGATCTAGGGAACCTGTTCTATTTTTCTCTTTTTAATATCTGCAGATACAGCAAATGAGCAGGCTAAGCACTGCGTTTCATCTTCTTGCACTTCCTCCCTCCTCCCGGGGCAGGCTGGAGGATCAGAGAGGTGGCAAGGACACTCAGCAAGAAGCAGCTTGGGAAGGGTGGAGTAGAGCTAGAAACTTCATGAGATGCAGTGCAGCAGGCAGATAAAACTTTAATCACTTTGACAAAGATAATAATAAGCCTTTGAGTGCTAGGGAATTACATACTAACCAGGCAGAGAGAAACTCCTAGATGCAACCAATGTAGCATCAAGCAGCTGAACCTGCAAAAGCTGGCTTAAAATTGCTGAATGTATTAAAGTTCATAAAATGCATTAGCACAGCATCTTCAGGCTGGCCCTTGAGTAGAAGTCTTCCCCTACACCTATTTCTTCCC
Source organism: Opisthocomus hoazin (assembly GCF_030867145.1). Lineage (NCBI taxonomy): Eukaryota > Metazoa > Chordata > Aves > Opisthocomiformes > Opisthocomidae > Opisthocomus > Opisthocomus hoazin. Next base: position 2,698,798 of record NC_134424.1, on the reverse strand, counting down.
CTATACCTGTTTCAGGATCTCCGCAGGGGCTAACTGCATAGTATCCAAATACCTGCAGAACTCCACAGGAATGCACGGAGCGTTATGACTGCTGCTAACTGGTGTTGGAACTAACTGGTGCTGGTGTTTTGCTGTTCCAAAGAGAGAGCAGAGAGCTGATGAAGACGATGCCGGAGCAGTGGAGGACCTACAGCTACATAGACAGGTCAATCCGTAAAAGAATCAGTGATGCGATTAAGAGCAGTTTGGGGGTTTCAACCAACACATCAAGGCTGCATAGTTGGGAACAAGTGCATACGAAGCACAAGAAGAATAAATCCTCCGGGGAGTTTATCTATCTTGTTCCAAAAAGGATTGCTTATTGAGACCTGCTATGCTCATTAAATTGACTTAAGGACAGGTTAGCACTGACAGCAGACACTGTAGGGAAGTTAGTAACAGTTGTGCTAATATAACATTCCAGTAGACAAGACCTTTATTTGATAAAGGAAATGCAGTATGGAAAGGAAAAGAGCCAAAGACACATCAGGATGACCAATAAATTAAAAGGCATTAAAGAAATTAATGAGAAATTAGCAGAGTCGAGGACAGCACTTACATTACTGGGAGCTGTGTTTATTTTGGACCAATAATTGCTGCTTGCTGCATGTTTCAGGGGAGAAGCTTGTAATTACATTGATTCTTTAATTCTTCATTTATCATTTGCCTAGTCACAGCTACAGAAATCCAAAGTGCATCTGGGTTTCTTCACAGCACATTTGGAGAAGTTTGGCTACATGGCATCTGTTTCTACTACATGGCATCCACAGCCTCTGTATTTAATTAAAAAAAACTAAACAAACAGTTCAAAAACTCAAAGCAAACAATAGCTCTTGCTCCTGATAAGAGGTCAAGAGGAGCAGCAAGCTCAAAGGCACTGCGTTTTCACCTCTTCAGAGCATCTGCCACACTCCTTGATGTCAGCCGAAACCCAGCCTGCATGCCCAGGGCCCAGCAGAGAGCGGAGGGCTGCAGGCCGAGCTGGACCAGACTGAGAAGATGCTGGCCTGTACATTTTAGCCGTGAAAGATGCCCTCAGCGGTGTCACCAGGGCTAAAGACAGAGTCCTCCTGGGGAAACCACCGACCCAAACAGATCCGTTTAAGTGAAAAAACGAGATAAGGACAAATGGATTTTTAACAAATTTGCCTCACTCAGTATATGGTTCTGTTGTTTAATTCGAATAACCTTCTTCCCTCACCAATTTTGCTTAATACTATTATTGATAATTAATGAGGCTGACTATTACTTATTCAGTACTTTCGGTTTGTATAATTATGTTTGAATACCAAACTCAGTGCCTTTTCTTAAAATCAAGCAAAGCTTGTAACATCACCACACACCTGTGGAACACCAAGTCCTTAGTTATACTGTAATTAAAAGATGACGATGATACTTACATTTTGCATATTATAGCAACAAGCAGGAATGTGAAGCACGTGGACACACAAAGCACAGCGAGAATCCAGGCTACGCGATTCTCCATTTTGCTTGGCCCTGAATTTGAAGAAAAAAATAAATTAAATATATTGTTTTAGTGCAGAGTATTTTAAACACGCTCTTACAAAAGACTTAATCAGCTGTTTTGTGTGATTATATTCAGATCACAAATTAACATGCCAGCGATGAAGACTTGGTATCTAGCATTATAAATGAAACACATAGCTTCAAGAATGATTTCAATGAAACTGACTTTCTAATTTCAACAATAAACTTCTTTCATTTGAATGTGGAGAGAAAAGTCGAGAAGTGTGAGGAGCCAGGCCCGCCAGAAGGACGATACAACCCGTTAGCTGCCGTCCCGAGACACGCCAGGCCATGCAGCGAGCACAGGACTGGCACTCAGCAAAGACACTCTTCGCTGATAATCTCAGGCACAAACCGTTTGTTTTGCATTAAACCGTTCATTTCTGCTAATCCTTTCTAGCCAGGAACTGGATTTCTCCGGCTTCCTAAACTTGCCTGTAAAAAAAGACATCAAAACCCCCCATTTTTCTTGTGCGCTGGCTGCTGATACATCTCCTCGGGAAGAATTCCTCTGCTGCCTCTGCCTGTGAGCAGACACAGGTATTTCTGTCAAGGTCAATGTTTCTGTTTCCAAAAGGCATTGCTCAGTGACCGCGACCATTATTGCGTGCCACATTATGCCACATAACAAACACATTTACATTGAACTGCATTTTCAAAAGGTGGCCGAGTCCGTGTGTGCTGACGATAACTACCTGTCCTATGCATCAAGGTGTCAGCACTGCCACTGCCAGGTACTTGAAAGGACATAAATCACCCAGTGGCAGGAGCGCCGAGTTTATTGGTGCTGGAGACAAAGCAATATCCAACTGTGGCCAGATGCGTTTCTGAGGAATGAGGAGCTGAGCCTGCTCTCTCCGCCGATGGCGGCAGTTGTGCGGCAGCCCCGGAGAGCAGCGCGTGGATGACGATGTGAGCGGGGCTGTGTGATCCGTCCTGAGCCTCTGTACCACCCCGATGGGGGCACGCAGCCAACCTTGCAATCACAAACAGGTTAGGATGGTTGATTTTGTCTCCAGGGTTACCACTTCTCTTTCAAGACAATAAGATTTAGGAAGCAGCTGCCAACAAGTTCTGCTTCGTGTAAGTCTTGAGGACAACCGGGGCAGCAAACTGTGGAAAACGGTGAAGTCCCATAAACCAATTCTAAGCTTTCCAAGATGAAGGCTGGGAAGTGTCTCCATTCTCCAAACCAAAAATGGAAGCGTCCTAAGTCTCTTCCATCCTATGGCGGTTGGCAATGGCCCCAAAAAGGCACGATCAAGCAACACGAAGTCTCACTGCAACTCGGAGTAAGGCGTGGGAGAAGCAGCAATCGCAGACGCCGTGCTGTGGCTCTGAGGCTCTGCCCAGGGCTCTCCTCCTCGGGCTTCTCTCCAAGACGTGCCTGAAGGCACCAGCCCAGCCCCACGTGCCACTGCACACCTGCATGAGCCCATCACCTGCCTACTGAGAGGTTTCCACAGAACACATGAAACAGAGGGAACCGAGGAAACTTCCTCAGAGCCACAGAGCAAGGGAGCGGCAACGCTAACGAGAGCGGCTGAAGCACGTACTGAAACCCAGCGACTTCTGCAGTAACCTGTGTTGTGTCAGTGAACTGCAACAAGCCTCTAAAAACTCCTTTCCATAAGATAAATGGAAGTAATTGGACATATCCATGGATATTTTAGGGATTTAAGTAAGTTTTTATGGAATACTAACTTTTTTTTTTTACCATCAGAACGAATTTTCTGTGTTTGATGTGCGCAGTGTGTCAGCAGAGGCGTCCATAACGGTGATGTTTCCAGGTTCCTCGGTCATTGTCATGCTGCGCAGCAGAGACAGCTCCAAAAGTGCTCCGGCTGACACAGAGCGGCCCTCCAGTCTTTCAGCCTTGCTGGGAAAGCAGCATCAGGACAGCACAACTGCGCTGTGAAGTACTTCTCAGCCCCAAACTTGACCCGTGGATCTTTTAAACTGTGAACCCTGGCTGTTCACACGTACCTACAGCTTCACGGATTTGACTCGTATCGGGCTGCCACGTGTAGTTAATGAGGGTGTCCAGCCCATGTGGCGACACTAATGATTTTCATCTAGCTTTGTTTGCCTGTAATGCTTCTAAACAAACTTTTAGAGGCGGCTGGTATCAAGGTGCACTTCCACAACGCCTGCTTTGGCAGCTTATTGCTGCATTTCACAGCGTTTGATCCCCACAGCCCGAGGAAAGAAATCAGAGTTGTGTTTCAGTTTGTAACAAAGTTGGAGGATTGCTGCTACAGGACTGGCAGTCTAGGCCAGTGTTTTTCTCAGGGTACAGGCTCAGAAGAGGTCTCCTGGTCTTAAAGTTGGTCTCATCCAAATAATTCCCAGCTGGTGCATGAAGCAGGTCCAGCTTTTTTAATTAATGAGATGTCTGGTCAGCCCTCCCCACGCCGGGCAAGCAGTTGGGTCGCTGAGCGTGTCTTCCCCAGGCTTGTCAGGAGCCAGGTGGGAAAGCCAAGGGGATGTGTTAAGAGTAAGGCAGCAAAACACCGGCAGATTTAATCATATTCACTAGCAAACAGATCTAAGAGGGAAAAGTGCAGTAAACAGGAGAGTGTTACGGGCTTTATCTTTTTTTTTAGTGAAAACCAGGAAGTTAAGAAACTCGAAAGATAAGAGCAAAGGAGGATGTCGAAGAAGAAACAGTCGATAACGTGCCATGATAAGGAAACTGTTATGTCCAGAAAAACACGTTCAGCAAGCAGGGAACAGAGAACAAAGTGGGGCAAATTATCATGTTCCAAAGATGCTAAAATCATGCTCTTTTTTCTTCACCCCAACATTTAAGACTTCAGATAGCTCCAGTACAGCAATAGTTGACATCATCACTCTAATTAACTTCCAGCACGAACATCACAACGCATGGCAGGGAAACACATGTAAAAACTAAAGAAGCGATAGTTGGAACTAGATGGTCTTCAAGGTCCCTTCCAACCCTTACCATTCTATGATTCTATTATTCTAACTAAAAGGCCCTACCTAGAGCTTAGGCCTTAAGCTGGTTTAAAGCAGTGTCTGAAAACACAAGCATGTAAAAACAAAACACTGTCTAAAAAATCCCTCCATATCTCCTAAAGTTTGCTTGAGAGACTTCTTGTTGTTGTTGTTTTTAATGGAACACAGATTTAACTCCCCTTGGCATTAACAAGTCAGTTTCTTTCCCCAGATACCTATTTTCCTGCTTCTGTTAAAATTACTTGGTGTTGTGCGTGCTCATGATTAGGCAGTATTTGCCTTCCAGCAAGGTAACAACACTCACTACAAGACAGAAACATGTCATTCTTACCAACATAAATAATTTCACTCCAGTCACTCCAAAGTCCTCTCGTAGAACAGACGTGATAATTAGCTCTTACTTGTATGGAATATCTGCTGGTAACATCAATCCGTAATCTGAAGTCGTTTGAGGATATTTTCAATGTCTGTTAGGAAAACAATATTGTACTGTTACAGATTACTTAAGACTAAACAATTCAGAAAACAAACATTAATTGCGTTGATCTTCTTATTTTTTTTAAAACTTCTTTCTAGAGTAGCAGTGAGCATCTGGCCTTGCTTTGGAAGGTCAATCTCTGTTTTTATAGGTGTATTTCCTCTCTTAACACAGCAATATTTCAGGGCAAATTCTTGAAAGATGCCTCATGTTTGCATTCTTACTTAAGACATTTAATGCTGGATTTTCAGAATTGCCCATCCTCCTACTGTTCTGAATCCAGATGCATAAAACTGAGTAACTCCAATTTTTGTCCCTCTGCTTTCCTTGGTCTCTTGGGCAGGGTTTGTTGCAGACAGAAATGATGTCCAGAAAAAGAGCAAAAATACAAAAAGCGATGAGACTTTGGCTTTGCTGAACCCCAGTCACAAATGGGACACAAATTTCACCAAAAGTCCATAGTTTCAAAAATACACTAACGGCGGGTTTTATTTTAAATGTTTTAAAATTTGTAACATATCCATGAATACAAAGACCTTTTCACCAGGTTGCATAAAGGCAAATTCCAGCCATATAGGACAGTCAGCTCAGAGGCAGGAACGCTGTGTAATACTTGGGCATCGGAGAAGCAATTACCTGCTTGTTACCTGACTTCAAGTTGAAGAGGTAAAATTCGTATTCAAAACATTCTTTAGGGAGAGGAGAAACTGGCTTCTCCCATGTGGCCAGGAGATCATTTTGGTCTAAGAATACAGTGACGTTTCTGGGAACATTCACTTTCTCTACAAAAAGAAAACTTTAATGGTAAGTTATTTACAGAGCAAAGTTTAAATACTAGCAATTGGAGCACATTATAACCTGATAGTGTTTCCAAGAAGGACGTATAATCCCTGAATTTATTTCACATTTTGGACAGAAAAGATAAGGATTTAGAAGGAATAACTATATCGGCGAAAATAGTTAAGGGAAAAAACATTGTAAAAATCCATTTATAAGTTTTGGAAAACTAGATTACTAGGAGGGGGATTTAGTACAGTAATTTTCACAGAAGCGTGAAATTAATGATAGAACAGTTAGACAAACTTGCTTTCAGGAAAAAAAGTAGATATAACCAGGAAAGTTACTGAAAACTGGAACAACTTCAAAGGAACGCATCAGCAGCTATTATGGGGATGATTTCTAAGAAGAAGAAAGCACATCAACTGTTTTATCTTAGTGAAGCCATGAAAAAGGGAAATGTTATCTGTTTACAAAAAAAGTGAAAGGCGTGGAACTAATGAAGGAAAAGAAATTATTTGGGTGGATGAAAGATGAAGACAGTCATGGCTGATACCATCTTTTATTCGACAGCCTAATGCCTTTCATTAAAAGGACATGGTTATCTTGAACATCATGCATCTTTCTGCTTCTAAAGAAAGGCTGTAGAAAAAGGTGGTAAAAACTGTACTTGAAGGTATACTGACTAAATCAATTGAAAATGACTATTGGAAAAAATGCATTGGCTAGCAAACAGAATAACTGTATTTTCTAGCTTTTTATTTTTGTATTCTATAATATTAAAATCAAAGTTAGTTAAAACTATCCATTTCTGTCTTCTCATCTCTTCCAATGTCATTAAGATGTTTGTGCAAAACCAGCACTTACTTTCACCTGCATCAAGAACCATTCAATCCGGGAATACTCTCTCACAAAAATCTTCTGACAATGCTGCTAGACATTTTAAATGTTTTTCAAAAAAATTTTATTCTACTCACCAATGGCATTTTGGTTAAACAACTGCTGCAAAGGTTTGATTGCAGCATACTTGCTAGACCCATTAATGTGTATTACAATGAGCTTGTCAAACTCTTCAGGATCAATACGAGTCACTGAAAATCTGCACTCGGTATTCCTGTTCCATTTGTCTTTGATATAATCTTGACATTCTTCAGTGTACATCTCATACCTAAATCAAAATACTTGTGAGACAGGATGCTCTTAAAGAAATCCATTGCTGAGTAAACTGGGAGAAAACACCAACCTGTAAAATAGAAAGTACTCGGTATCTGGTGGTGCCCCTTGGCCAGGAAGCCAGGTGCAATGGAGAGAAACAGTACTAGAGATGGTGATGCGAGTAACACAGGACAAATTAGTGACAGATGTCTCTGGAGCACCTAGAGAGTCAAGGAATTACAAAGCAGAAACAAAAATCTTATTACAAAAGTCATAAGAAAGTCAAGTTGCTAAAACACTTTGATTACAGTCTTTGGTCCATTATATCTATGTCTGTTGTATCCCCTTCTCTTCCGTATCACACAGGTCTATCAGTTACGGATGGATGAAGATTCCCAAACAGCACAAGTAAAGCTGTACCACACAACCCCTTTACATATTTCACACACTCCTCAGGGTGATCTTTTATCATCCTAGTGTGTATGAAAACTGGTTATCTTAGACTTAGCACAGAATTTTTAGAAAATGTTATATGGATTATCCATGTTCTGCACCTCCAGATTGTACTCCAAGCTCCACAGCAGTAGAGAAAGGCCTGGACTAAATAATTTCCTAAGATCAGTGTAGCAGGTAGAGGCGACAATGCTGTGTTTTTCAAGTATTAAACCTGTCACTTTTTGATGTCTGGTCCACAGACTGGGTCAGAAAACAAAATTCAGACCTCCCCTGCATTTCTTCTTACCTGGCAGAGGCGGGAGTTTTTGCTTCACCCACTCACTTCTCATCTCAAGGTCGTTATGGAGAAGTAACGTCCGAAGGTGTGCGGAGAAGCCGTTGTGAAGTGCAACTGTTCGGATACTGTGAGTCTTCTTTGTATCATACTTGAAATGAAGAAGAAAAAAAAAAAAAGGCATCACATGTGATGGAAGCCCAATTAAGGGACCTGCGAAAACTGAACCAGTCTTTGCAAAGAGGCAAACCAGCCAGCTAGCTCAGCTGGTTGTATGAAGCTTGTAAAGCTAGAGAGTACAAATAATCCACACAAGAAGCATGTAAGGTTTCTCATTTAGGACAGCAGGACCCTTATCTTACCAAAAATTTGTCTATAGCATACAGCTGTGATGAAACATGCTCTGACATTTCAGTGGTACCCTGGCATTAATGCGAATTAAGTGAGCTGAGTTGAACGGGGAACGGTATCACTGAAACCCAGTACCCGGCTTCCCCCCAGGATGAACGCTGCAGAGCCTACCCACTGCCAGGCTAACCCTTGTCCCAGGAGCTCCGCACCCATAAGCACAGCTGAAAGGGAATCTCTCCAGTGCCCAAAGTATTTGTTTATGATTAAGAGAATAAGTGATTCGATACGCCAGCCGTTCAGGAGGCACATCACGCCTACCGCACCCTGGTTTGGGGCAACATGTTTAACTCAACGGGAATTTAACCTTCTTAGGATACTGGACTTCTCTTTCATCTTACCTCTTCAGGCACAGGGCTTAGGATTTTCACATCATAACTAATAGGGTAGTTTTTCTGTTCTTGATTAGGGTTTGGTTTCCAGTGTAAAAGTACTTGTGCTAATGCAGAGACTGTAAGGGTGAAGTTAACAGGTGGGAAAACCTGAACTGTAAAGGAGAAAACAGAAATATTCATACCATAGTAATCCAGTGAATTGTTTCGAGCGATAGCTCTTTACAAGCAATGAGCAATACAAGCAAATAATTTCATTTCAATATTACATGCTCTCAAAAGCTTCTTATAAAATGTTTCTAACATTTGAAAAAATCTTTAAATAACAACCAAAACTTCATCAAGCAAGAGTTTACTTAAAACTTCACTTAAAAACTGAATTTTTACAACAGTTTCAACTTGCAAATCACCATGATATATTGCAGTTGGCTTCTTAATTAGGTTCAGGTTTTTCAGCTTGATCCTCATAGTCACATAGACACTGGGCATCTGTACTGAAACAGGGCTGATCAAGCGATCAACTGCAGAAACAATCCTCACCCACACAAAGCTGCCAAGAGTGTAACGCGGGGGCTTTCTAAGAGCAGGCTGACAGCCACAAGAAGTTGTATGGGAGAGAAGAAACAAAACGATGAAGAGAGGAATTAAGCACAAATGGAAGAAAACACAGAAGGATGGGAACGATAATTTAAAATGACAGGGCAAGAGGGATTCCTGGAGCTCATATGGTAATGAGGAAGATCTCATGCTGGGGGAAAATGTTAGCATATAAATAGGAAGGCAATGAAATAATCAATCTACTCCCCTCCAATTCTAGAGTTCTTCAGAGCCTGTCCTCCCCTCACTGCCATCTCCAAGGCAGCTGAGGGACATCAGTCTCCACTTCTCTTCTCCCATGACTTCAACCTTTGATGCCCACAAGTTCAATTTTCAAGCGTGCATTAGGAAAACTGCCTGATGAAGGATCAGAAACCCTCAGTACAAACCTCCCCGAACTGGTTCCCTTGAAATGTTCCTTGCTGAGATGCCCACAAAAAATGTCACCACTCAGGCTGTTGATACCCCAGGATTATGCTAGCGATGCTTTGTCTTGTCATGTTTCTGCAGCTAACTGCAGTTTCGTTCCTGGAGGCCAAATTGCTAGCTGGAATAATGCTTTTGCTCTGGCCGGATTAAATTGTTGACTAAACCAGGCCAGGAACTCCTGGCCAGCCCAGAGGGCAAGTGGCACGGTGCAGTCTGCATCTGCGTGCCTCACGGTTCTTCCCTCTCCAAGCCGAACAGTCCTCGGGCACCGGCTGGGAGTAATCTAAGTGAGGCATGGTGCCCCAGGAAGCGTGTTAACACAGCACGGCCATCTGTGGCCCCGCACTTGTGGCATGCCATGGACTGTTTTATTCACGTGTAGAACAGTGCATTTGACCAACACGTAGAGGGGCCCTGGTCACCCACTGGTGCTGAAGCTACGCGCTGGTAGGAAGGAAGATGCCTTACCTCCTGCAGCTTGAGGTACGTTTGGCCGAACCAAGCTCATAGTCCAAAGGAGGATCAGAAAAACCCTCCTCATGCTGGCCACAACCTTTAGATGGTAAATGGGAACGGCGATGGATCAGCAAATGTGCCTCGTCACCATCTTACAGAGGCTGATAGCTGAAAATGAACACAATCCCGAGCGTTACGCACACAAACCATGGAGCACGGCATATCCACACGATCAAAGGAATGAAACTGCCACCTTGCAGGGGACAGACTCTTCTCCTTTCCTTGCAGGAAAATGCAGCTTGTCGTGGCTAAATTTAATGTAAGTACCACCAACTGCACTTCATTTTGCTCCCTTTGCTTTTGCCGGCCCTCTGAAAAAGCTGCTGGTTTGAAACACTGTCGTGTGTGGATGTTCAGAGCAGCAGTCAGGGACTTAGAGCATCTCTCCACGGAGAGGAGTGAGTCGAGCTCAGGTACACTGCCTTTCAGTAAAGTCCCATTTGCTCCAAGAACAGAAATTACCATATTTTTAGCTGGCGCTATATATAAAATGGCTACTTACTGGAATTTCATTTCCAGTTTCTATTTAAATAAAGCTCGCTAAAGAAACAGCTTCAGTGCTCACCTCAAGGCTAATTCTCCAATGTTAATTTTTTGGTGTAAGAGAAACTATTTTGTTTGTTTCTAATTTAAATGAATGACTATTTTTAATGCTTAAAACCAGCATGTTCGTACGCTTCCTACAGATTGTTTCATGAAGTACCGGGAGAAAAAAAATCTCTGGGTAATCATTCATGTATAACCTAATATAAACAACTTGGAAATACAGAACAGCAGCTTTCCAAAATGTTCTTACCGAAGAGAAATACGCCCTCCCAGCCTAATCACACGACTTCCCTGAGGCACTACAGCGATTGCTTGTATGGAAAATATAATATTTTCAGATGGTAATGAGCACAGAAAGCATCTTTAACCCATCAGTTCTCCCTGAACCTCCAATAAATAACCCAGGGACTGGAAGCACTCCAATTGATCACAGTTGGAGTACTTCTGCTACCCAGTAACTGTTTTTCAAAATGGTGTATGAGTGCCGAGTTCATTAAAGCAACACATAATCTACAATGCTGTGTGTTCCTTAATGACCAGGTCCACTCACTACCTATACTCATATTTTGTATGTATCTTCTGGTCTGCTAGCCAACATGTGCACGAGGCTAACTGAACCCCTGTGTTTGCTAAGGGATTATTCCCGGGGAGTCAGGGTTTGCTTTTACATACGTCTGGTTATTGAAAGACATTTTGGTTCTTCCAAAGTGTGTGTGACTCACAAACTATCAGGTAATTATTATTCACACCATACCTTTATGCCTACACCATATGCCTCCAAGACTATTCCCTATTGCGTTACCATTCATGAAAAGTCTGTTCTTCTGGATTTTCTCACTCGAACACCATACAGACCTCTGCCTCACAAGATTATGTTATTCTGGAGGGCATTATGTGGACTGCAGACAAGTTTACAATGGCACCTGATCTCTGACCACCTCTGCCACACCTATACCGCTTCATCGGATAAAAACTAATTAAAAGAACTGCTAGAACATGACATCCGTTTCCAATATGCTTTTGTACAAATTAGCAGCAGCAGGCTTTCTTTCCTGCTTCAGACAACATCGTATAGCTCTTTTACCTGATGAGACTATTAAATACGCTGACAACTTTTTTCTCCATTTTAAAGTAAAAATTATCAACTTCAAGCCCCTGACAATAAAACTCAGCTTCTCATTTTCATGCTAGCAATAACCCCAGTACAACCCTGGCAAGAAAGGAATCCTGACCTGCGCAGATGTGTGTGCATGTGCTTTTATGCGTGTGTGCACATCTGAATTCCGACCTGCCTATTAATATTGCCCACCATGCTCACTGCAACTCTCCCACCGACCACCTACACCCATACCCAGCAGCCACAAAGCAGTTTCCAGCAGGTTAAGCTCTTGTAATGTGACCCAGGTAGCTCAGCGAGAGAAACAAGAGAACCCACCAAAGGGCATTCCACCCGCACAGGAGAGGGACAGAGGGGCCGGTTGTGCTTCCCCGGCTGCAGCCTTAATCAGACACCAGGTAAAACTACAAGACTTTGGGAACGAAGCTTCATCAGGTCCACTGCTAAAAGAACTCACTTTTTTTTTTTTTTAAAAAAAAAAGGCAATCACTTTAGTACATTATTAAAAAAAAATCTTTGAAGAGCCTCGTGTTTTACAGCTGCTTAGGATTCACACCTACTAACCTGAGTAAGGTCAATAAGCTGGTTTCAGGACTGCTCTGAGTCAGCTGGGTCTCTTTTGGGTTTACTTAAAGTGGGTTTGGCTACCTACACATTTTTTTACTTTGTCCTCAGAAAATAAGGATTCATATTCTTCCTGGGCACACTCTTTTTCCTATACTTTTAAAAAGATCCTAAAGATCAACTTTTCAAAGGTACTTTTGATGTCTAAAAGCATGCAAGCGTTAGACAGATTTAACATTTTTGGAGCAGCAATTTACTGATTTGTAACCGGATATAAAATGTTACTGCAATGCAGATTACTTTTCAATTATTCTCCTTGTTTTTCTTATCAGCTTATCTCTTCCTGCCTGTTTTCAAAAATGCTATTTTTCTTTTTCTTGTTATCACACTAAGATTGAAAGGACAGTTTTTTTGGAAGAGATTTTTCCACAGCTGTGTGAGACCACAACCTATACAAACACCTTGCAGTCTACGATACCCTGTGTGTTTCATGTAAGACATTACTGAAAAGAGAATCAAAGTAAATGTATTGAAGTAAAGATGTTAACTAGTAATCTAGAAGAGGATTACACTCCTCACAAAAATGAGTATACTAAGTTCTCGGGATGAATAAAAGCCTTGATTATATTATGTTTTTGTTATGTGTGGTAAAAACTAATGAGCAAAAGGTAAAGGATATATTATTCCCTTTCTAAAGGGTATGCTCCTTCTCAAAGGACAGCAGAAATCAAACCATAGCAAACAGCCTTACTGACTTTCTTATTTAGAGCTGACGTGTCCCACTGTCTCACAGGCAAGTGGTCAGAAGCAGATTCCAGATGCATTTCTCAGCGTAATGCAAAGCTGACTTGGAAAACCAGGACCTATCAAACAAAGCACAACAGGACAAAACCAAACCGCAACATATATCCCAGGAAGTTACCTGCGGTGTCTCAGAGGTTCTGTGAAGAGTCTGCTCCGTTTGTTCTAATGTCCTCCGGGTCATCTCCCTGTGGGTTTCTTTTATAACTGCTGTCTTTCAAGTGCAAATGTGATAGGTACTTCAGAAATGATGGCAGCTGATAAGTTAGACAAGCATGCATTGAAAAAGGGAACTACAGATTTAACCACAGGACGGAAAGCTCCATACAAACACACAGTTTAGCCCACAGAGGGTTTTACTTCATTTATTGAGGGTTAATTATTTGCCATAGTCTGATCATTCTCTAATAACTTTGCAAGAACAGGAACGTTTAATGACCGACTGCAAAGAAATAACATACAGCCAGCTACCTACTGACCACTGCTGATATCCCAGGTTGTTCTTCCCCTAGAAAATAAAATCCAAAAGTTGCTGGAAAACCATGCAGGTTTTGTCCAGTGGTTTTATACCATCTTGTCCAATGCTCCTGCCGTACAGCCACGTGGATATCAGTGGTATTGTGAGAAGTGACCGGCACCAGAGCAAGACCAGCTTCTAAACTTCATGCTGCGAGCTTTGAATTGCGATCCACGGGGTTGGGTAACACGGGCTACCAAGCAGGACAAGCAGCAGAAACCAAGCCAAGGGCCTAGAGGAGACCCTGCAGAAAGTGGGGCTATATGTAATGGATTTATAGGAAGGATGAGAAGAAGGCTAATGACTCACAACCAACCTGGATTGCAAGTACAGGGAACTCTATTAAAAGTGCAGGTGACACAAGCTGGGAGAGGTGAGCGCTTTGGAGGCTAAGACTAGAATTAAGAACGTTCTTGACAAATTGGTGGAAACTGGGTGGTGTTCAACACGGACAAGCTCTCAACTGTATTTAGGCATTATCAACTGGAAATGGCTAGCTACAAATAATCAGTTATCAATGGATTAGGTATCTGTTCCACAGAAAAGGATCTGGGGTTTTGGAGGACAGAAGAAGATAGAAGAGGGGGCTGAAGAGGAATAAACAAGGTGATGCACTTGTGAAAAAGGCACCCCAGGTCAGCTAAAAGCGAGCGTTCTCTGCAAGACCCATGAAGCAATCCTTCCGCTCTGCACAGCGCTGATAAAGCCTCTGCTCACATGGGCTGTGTCTCGCTCAGCTACTGCGCTTAAGAAAGCCACGGAGCAGACAAAGAGAAGCCAGTACACAGCAAAGGATACTACCAGAAAAGTACCTGTGAACAAACAAGTTAAGGCTTGTACAGAAATGTCACACATTAAGGCTTTCACACGCTCTCCAAATCCATTGGGCCGGGACTAGAAGATAATGACAAGCAAAATTCAGCTTAGATATCAGGGAAAGCTTTCAGCGCTGGGGATGGGAGGCAGTGGACCAGGCGCCCGAGTACTGAAAGAAACTCTGACACTGGGCATCTAGAGACAAACATCAGCCAGGAATGACAGTCCTAATCAAAGCCTGCCATCAGGCACAGAGATAAATCGGGTGACTTCCTAAGGTCTGGCCAGCCTGTGTGTCTCTGAATAAACAACTAATTACTGGGCAGAGAGCTCTCAGGTACAGTGAAATGCCTCTGTAAAAAACAGCTAATTTCTAAAGGTGAAGCAGGAATTCAGTAAGAAGCAGCAGCCACAAAAAAAGGGTAAGAAAAAGTTATGTTCTTACACAGGCCTGACTACGTTATTGCAGATCCGAGATGGTTTTTTGGAACAGGTCATTCCCCACAAAACTTTTGTGCTCGCAGGCATTCTCCTTTCTGCAGGGAGGTGCCGATCTTCTCGGTGCTTAAAACACGGCATAGATCTGTGTGGTGTTTCTTCCCCACTCCCGAGAGACCTGTAGCACTCTCTTTGCTAAGACAGAGGTTTATCCAGGCTTCGAACTTCAAAGGCAACTGCACTCCCAATTAACTCGCATTTGAGTGAGCTCCGCCTTCAAGCTCCAATCCTGCGGACCCTGCTGAGATGCCTCCTCGCAGGAGTGGCACTGGTAGGAGTGACGAAGGCCACGGCTCTCCCGAGCCCCGGGGACGGGCAGTTGGCCAAACGTGCCGACATTTTGGTAATTTCACAACAGCAAAACTACATTTGTGAGCAGGAAAGTACTGACCCCCCCCTCCCAAACGGTACCAAATCCCCATGACTCCCGTGTCCTCGTCTCGCCCGCGCATCTCCACACAGTACAGAAAACATCTGTCAATCCAGGCTGACAGATATGAACTTAATACTTGAACCACACCGAGCTGCTTATGCTTACAAATATCTGCAGGGTGGGGGTCAGGAGGACGGGGCCAGACTCTTTCCAGTGGTGCCCAGCGACAGGACAAGGGGCAACGGGCAAAAACTGAAGCAGAGGAAGTTCCGTCTGAACATGAGGAAGAACTTCTTCCCTCTGAGGGTGATGGAGCCCTGGCCCAGGCTGCCCAGGGAGGCTGTGGAGTCTCCTTCTCTGGAGATATTCCAGCCCCGCCTGGACGCGGTGCTGTGCAGCCTGCTGTGGGTGACCCTGCTTGGGCAGGGGGTTGGGCTGGGTGACCCACAGAGGTCCCTGCCAGCCCCGACCATTCTGTGATTCTGTAACTCCCTCCCTTCCCGCTGTCGTTCTCCGCCAGGCCAAAAGCGAGTCCAAAGCGGCGGGCAGCCCCCCCCTGAGGGCTTCACCCCTCCCGGCTCCACAGCCCCCAACCAGGCTGAGGCCCTTCTGTCCCACACACCAGAATGATCCCGCCGCGGGGCTCGTGGCCTCCCCCACCGCCCCTCAACGGGGCTTGGCCCCGCTGAGGGGCGGCGGGGAAGGCCCCGAGCCGCGGGCCTAGGCCGCTCTCCCGCCGGAGGAAGGGGCGGGCCGGCCCGCGTCGCGCCGTTACCTCATCGGGCGGCGCCGGGCGGCAGCAGCCGGCTCGTCGGGCCTAGCGCGGGCTCCTGAGCTGGGCGGGAGCCCCGCGGGTGGGTGCGGGGAGGGAGGGAGAGGAGGGAGGCCGGGCTGACGGGTCGCGCCGCTGTTTCTTCCCTCGGATGTGGGCTGAGGTGTTGCTTCTGCCCCGCAGGGCCGGGCTGCGGGTGTTCCCGCCGCTCCGGCTGCGGCACTGGGCGGCCGCCATGAAGCTGCAGTCGCCGCAGTTCCAGGCGCTCTTCACGCCGGGGCTCCGCAGCGTGGCGGGTGAGTGGGGCCCGGTCACCCGGAGGGGTGGGGGGTCCTGGGCATCGGGGTCGGGGGACGAGCCGCGGCCGCCCAAAAATGTCCCCCCATGGCGTTGGCGTGAGGAGAACCGAAACGCAGGCCTGCAGAGAGGAGCTTTGCCCCTCGCCTCCCGTCCGGTATCAATTAGCAGCCTGTTAATGTCGAGGGAATCAGAAGCGCGCCGGAAAAAACCTGTCAGAAGCGGCTGGGGAGGTGGATGCGGGTGCTGAGCTGTCTCCCTGATCCGTGCGTTTTGCGTGAAGCCGTGAGGTACTTGCTGCTTGCCGCACGTTTGAGGATGCGTCCCCACATCTGGGAACTGAAGAAGAGAAGGCTGAGAGGGGACCTTATCAATGCTTATAAATATCTGCAGGGTGGGGGTCAGGAGGACGGGGCCAGACTCTTTCCAGTGGTGCCCAGCGACAGGACAAGGGGCAATGGGCACAAACTGAAGCAGAGGAAGCTCCAGCTGAAGATGAGGAAGAACTTCTTCCCTCTGAGGGTGATGGAGCCCTGGCCCAGGCTGCCCAGGGAGGCTGTGGAGTCTCCTTCTCTGGAGATATTCCAGCCCCGCCTGGACGCGGTGCTGTGCAGCCTGCTCTGGGTGACCCTGCTTGGGCAGGGGGTTGGG
Source organism: Opisthocomus hoazin (assembly GCF_030867145.1). Lineage (NCBI taxonomy): Eukaryota > Metazoa > Chordata > Aves > Opisthocomiformes > Opisthocomidae > Opisthocomus > Opisthocomus hoazin. Next base: position 2,681,879 of record NC_134424.1, on the reverse strand, counting down.
CTGGGTGACCCACAGAGGGCCCTGCCAGCCCCGACCATTCTGTGATTCTGTAACTTGCTCTGTGAAAACGCAGTTTCTGGCTAACAGCGTGCAATGGTTTTTGTTCGAGAGAGTGCTCAATGCTTTCCTTTTCCTCCCCAGAACTGTTTGAGAAGAAGAACTACGAGCTGAGAATAGCCGGAGGTGCTGTGAGGGATTTACTGAGCGGAATGACACCACAGGATATAGATTTTGCCACTACAGCTACGCCAGCAGAGATGAAGGAGATGTTCACATCTGCTGGGGTTCGTCTGATTAATAACAAAGGAGAAAAACATGGAACCATTACTGCCCGGGTTGGTGATGTTTTGACTTGCATCTTTTCAAACTATCGAGTAGAAAACTGCTAGCATGCTCCTGTGTTAAAGTATCACCGCGCAAGTTTAAATGAGACCCTGCTTTAAAGTACAGAGTGATTTTTTTTTGATTACTTTTTGTTTGTAGAATTAAGTTAATTACTATATTTTAATGCACGTTACCTCTGCGTAACTCGTTCATGCTGCTGTGTCATCACTAGAAGAGATGATGGCGCAGGCCACCCAGACGGTCGGATAAAGTGGGGAGGTTGATCCCAGTGTTTCCTGCTCCTGATTTCCCAAGTCTTGCTCCCTCTGCCTTGCTCCTTCCTCTGCCTCTTAGTCCATCTTCTGCAGGAAGATCTCTGCAGGCTATCTAGAAAATGAATAATGAAGGATTATTTTCGGGCGCTTGTATTTCTCGGTTGTCTGTATGAAAACATGGTACATATTGGTTTGCATGTATCCAGCTTCAGCGCTGTGTGCAAACATGAGGCTGGAAAAATATACAGCTTTTACATTTATATTCATGGTTGTGATGAAGTAACAATGTCTGTGGGATTTTCAGCTCCATGAACAGAATTTTGAAATTACTACTCTTAGAATAGATGTTGTCACCGATGGACGACATGCAGAGGTGGAATTCACCACTGACTGGGAGAAGGATGCTGAAAGGAGGGATCTGACTGTCAATTCCATGTTTTTAGGTAAATTCTTTCAAAGCAAATACTTGGATGAAACACTTCTTTTCAAATTAAACCAGCAGATGCTCTCAGTCTGTTTCGGTTTTGTTTGTACGTACTGCTGTCAGCTGAAAGGTCTGTACAGATCTGTGAGATGATCTGACAAACCAGGTGAAATCGCACAACTTGTCTGCTGTGTTTTCAAATGGGAGTGTTTAATAGTGCCTGCCGTGCTTGTAAATTCATATTCTTCTATTTTTTTCTTCTTTTTCTAGGTTTGGATGGGATGCTGTATGATTTTTTCAATGGCTATGAAGATTTGAAAAACAAGAAAATTAGATTTGTAGGAAAGGCAAGTGAGAGAATACAAGAAGATTATTTACGAATCCTGAGATATTTCAGGTACTAGGTTTTACATTTCCTAGATAAAGAAATGAATTAAGCATTGTAGAAAGCTTCAGAAACGTGCACAAAGAGATCAGTGATGTAAAAAGAGTTGTAACTGTCATATTGTTAAATTTCCTCTAGTATTAGAAGTTAGAATATTTAACACTGTCATGACATTGATTCTCTGAATAGCAGTAATCAATGGAATAACTGTTCTCCATCTAACACGCAGAGGTTTTATTTGGGCAGGTTTTATGGAAGAATCGCAGAAAAACCTGATGATCATGAACCCAGTACGCTGCAAGCAATTAAAGAAAATGCCAAAGGTTTGGCTGGAATATCAGGAGAAAGGATTTGGGTGGAACTGAAAAAAATTCTTCTTGGAAACCATGTACATCATTTGGTTCGACTTATGTATGAGCTGGATATTGCCCAATACATAGGTAAAGTGAAATGAAGATTGATTTCCTACTCCTGTATCATATGCAAACAGAACTGCAGCATGGTGAAGCGAGATAAAACTTTTTACCCAGAAAGAAATTAGATATTTTTTTTTTTTCTGTGTTAACATCGACATTTCTGACTAATGCTCTTTCTTGGTCTTTTTTGTGTTCATCCCTTTAGGCCTACCACTTGATGGAAGTTTAGAGGAATTCGCCAGAGTCACTAAAAATATTCAAAATCTGTGTCCAAAGCCGATGACTGTGCTGACGTCGTTGTTCAAGGTGAAGGATGATGTCACAAACCTGGACCTGAGGCTGAAAATCTCAAAAGAAGAAAAAAACCTTGGCCTTTTTTTAGTGAAGCACCGGCAAGAGCTAACCAAAGCTGCGGGTCCGGAACCACTTAGACCATATCAGGACTTCATAATGGATGTAAGTGCATTTTATATGGCGTTATTTTGTTCTTCCAGGTAAATGTTGAATTTCCAGTTTTAGAGTAGCAGAGATGACAGTGCTGAGTGGAAAGAAAGGGCCGGAAAGGGTTAAGTAAGAGCTGTTTCATTGGCAGGCTTGTTTATTGGTCTTAGGCAAATTTTTGCCAGGATTTTAAAGACCTTGATATTACCATCAGACAGATGGGATGTACTGATAAAAAGTATTGGCCGAATTTAGGTTGCTCCCAGTGTAATATCATCACAGTAAGCAGAAGAATATCATTCTGTATTATTGACGCTGGTTCCTGTTGACTAAGGTGGGGTTGGTTTGGTTTTCCCCGTTGTTTTTCCTCTGGAGAGGGGATCAGAAATGAACAAGAGCTGTTGCAAAGGTCCTGGCACGCCTCCGCAACATAAAGCGCAAACTTTGCTGTAAAAGGATTCTTTTCCTTTAGCAGAGCTTAGTTTTGCAGGAGGATAAACAGCAGACATTTCTACCTGGGTTCAGAAGCTTTTTTCTTTCCCATCCAAAATATTGAGGCTTTCAATTAATTTTTAAGAAATTACTTGAAACAAGCAAACAAAAAACCCCCACCGTATTTTTAGCAGTTCTGAACACCTTGTGTTCTGTGGCATTTTTGGGACTGGATTTAAAAGCCTACCTTTCAGTCAGGCTGAAGAAGGTCGTGCCGGGTCATCTGACAGAGGAGCCCCCTGTGACCGTACCTGGGGGCTGACAGTTTGCCGTACTGTCCCAGCCGGTCTCCCCTTCCGCATTAAAACGCGAGACAGGATCTGGCCCTCTAGAGACTCCAGCTTTTTACGTGAAATTCAGCTCCTTGAATCCTGTATTGAACGTGGTGCAGTTCCTGGAGCATCAGTTTGTGGTCTGCGTGAGGAGCACTGTTAAGTAGGCAAACTGTGACATTCTTCCACAGCAAAGTTCAGGTAATTTTCAGGTGAAGTTCTGCACTTTCACGGCGGCGCCTGAGACTGAAGGCGAGAGACAGCAGCCTGTCTCCCGTGGGAAAGGTAACGGTTCCTCTCAAGTTGGAGGTTGAAGGTAATGGTTGCAGCTATTACCTGGAATTCAAGAAGTCTCCGAGGATCTCCCAGAGCCTCCAAGTTAGGACTGAGTCTCAAAACTTGTGAGGCAGAAGAGATCCTCGCTTTCATAGTTCCACCTCGTCATCCAGATGTTGCCTAATAAGATGTCATGGGAATAACGCTGTACTGAGCACAGTTTGAGCTGTTTTCTACTGTTTCATAGTGAAGTCTCTCTTTTTCTTTTTTTTCCCCCTTTTAGTCTAGGGAAGCTAACACAAATTCCAAGATCTATGAGCTTCTAAAATACCAAGGAGAAGAACAGCTTTTAAAAGAAATGCAGCAATGGACTGTTCCTTCTTTTCCTGTTAGTGGCCATGATTTAAGAAAAATGGGTATCTCCTCTGGAAAAGAAATCGGAGCAGCGCTACAGCAGTTAAGGGAAGAGTGGAAGAAGAGTGGCTACCACATGGATAAAGAAGAACTGTTAAGTTGCCTGAAGAAGTTGTGAAATTGAACAGTAGCAGAGAACTGCTTGTGCCCTGTTCCAAGTGTGACTGAGACACCAGTAAAAGTCATCACTGTACTTGCAGGCACTGTAGCATTTGTCATATTTAACATCAGACAGCACGGTTGTCCTGTTATTAACTGCTAATTTCTGCAAGGAGAGGTTCAGTTTTGTAATAATGTAAAACGCTATTTGCCAGATTCCACATTCTGTACCTCTTTTTGTTGTATTTTAGTGATAAATATTTACTACTTTATCTTGACTCTGGGGCACTAGAGGTGACACCAAGATTTTTCTCATTCTGACTTTGCTACATCAAAAAAAAAACAAACCCCAAAACCAACACAAAAGATGTTTTTATCCTCTAGATAAAATCAGGGGTGTTTTTTGTGCCTAGAAGAGTGACAAAGCGTCTAGCAATAATGAGCTCTAACTCTTTTGTAGTTCAAGCTAGATACCAGATTGAAATACTCACTCCAGCAGTGCCAAGCAGTCTCACCGTGTAAAACAAGTCTGTTTTCTATAAAGATTTTTATTGTCCCTAATTCCAGAGTCAGTTCTGGATTAAAGGGATGATTTAGCTGAGTCAGTATCACGAACTTCTTGTCTCTGCAGTAGTTTTTGTTTATCACTGAGTAACTGAATCCACAGAGAACTGGTGAAGGGTTTAGGGCATGTTTTCAGTGTCCTGTGTGAGACACGCTGTTGATGCTGAGGAGGAGGAGCGGGGAAGATGCAGGGTCCCTGCCTTTCCCCCGCCGTGCTGGCAGTTCACTCCTGTTGGCTTTCCTTTTTCTTTCCCAGCGAGGCGCAGGCAGAGTTCAGGTGACGGCGTGCGTGAGCCTGAGCCGAGTGCCGTAGCTCCGTCGCCGGCAGAGCACTGAACGCGCCTGAGAAACGGCCGCTGCCTTCAGTGTTTCTCCCCACATCTTGTCCCGTAGCTCGCAGCGGCGAGACCCGGAGGCGTTCGCCTCCACTCTGATGTGCAGGCATTCTGTTGAACTCGGGAGGATTATTTTGGGAAGAGGTCCAACATCCCTGCTGTCTTCACACCAGGGTCTTCCCTGTGTTGCTTCTGCGTGATTTATCCATATGTTTCTCACAGGTCCACAGTAAAAATGCACTCTTGAGTTCAATTCAAAAGGAAATTCTAAATAATTTGGCCCTAAAAAATGAATAAAGAAATGATAACGTTGGAAAGTGCAAGGTTTGAGTGTTAGTTGAAGCTGATGGGGGAAGGAAGCCTGGACACAGGGGAAGTTGTTTGCATGTGGTACCTGACAGCTCGGGGCGGGTCCCGGGAAGAGTTTGCAGCCACGAAGCGATGCCGTGGACGATGGCTTCTCCAAGCTCTTCCTGGCTGGTCGTAATGACCGTGTGTTACCATCCCTGGCTTTTTCGGCATGCCTTTAACAAAGGAGGAAATACCTGTAGCCAAGAGCCTTTCTTATGCATATAATTTTTGTTGCAGGTTTAAGTTTTCCTACCAAACCATGATAACTAATGAAATTGTTTTAATTTCCTTGTCCTCAGATTCCGTGTTGCAACACTAGATGGCAGGAATACCAGAGCAGAGCCACAAAAACCAGCAGTTTCTGCTTTCACGCAGGCAGCTTTACAGATGCTGGTTCTTTTTCCTCCTAGGAAGTCAGTTACTTTAAATAAATTACTCTGAAGGTACTTAGGAACTTCAGGAAGACAGCAAGGGAAAGAAAAAAGTGCTGGTTTTTTCTCTGTTAATAAGGCAAATCTCATAAGAACATGATGGCGTTTGATTTAATTATGTAATTAAATTGAAGCCTCCTCATGCAATTTATTGAACTGCTGAAATGTTGGGAGGGAGTCAAGTATAAAATTTAGTACCATAGTAGACTCTTGTGAAGAATGCTTCACAAAACTGCATCTTTTAAGGCAATGTCTGTGAAGGTGGTAAAATATTAGCAACTATGCTTTACATTACCCCAAATTGTTGCCAGGGTCACACTCCCCTTGGAGAGAAGGTTTTTAAGGACACAAGCTTTTATAATCATCTTCAGTGCTTGCGAAAGCCAGCACAGATTATTCTGAAAGCATCTTAATTAACCAGTCCTGCCTTGGATTCCGCATAGCTAGCGCGTTTGTTCAAGCAGCTCATTTAAAAATCGCGTTACTCTTGAGGTTTCCCGTGGGTCTATCGAGCATCTCTGGTTTACTGTATTTCAAAGACATCAAACCCTATTAAAAATGAAACTGCATTAAATCAAAACAATAGCATATTTTAAGCAAGCAGAACCAGCTTGAGTTCTGGAAAAATGTGTTTGAATAAACGCTAGAGTTCGAGCTACTTAAATGTCTAAGTGGGAGATAAGAGACGAAGCGGTTTGACACTTAGAGGGTGAAGTAAAGTACTCTTCTCCAGTGGGCTACTTGGCTAGTTTAATTAAAACCCACTGTGAATATCATTTAAGTCACACATCAAGCGAACCCACCTGGCTTTGCGGGTTGGTGGCTGGCCCCAGCACTGCAGTGAAACAGCCCTTTCCCAAACCAGCTGCCAGTACCGGTGTGGAGTCCATCGCTCTTTGGGTTTGTGGGAAAAAGAGTAAAAGGCTAACGCTGCCCGCACGCCCGCTTGTCCTTGCAGGGGATGTATCCCAAAAAGAAGAATGAAAGAAACTCTTTTTCCTGTGGGTGAAGTTAATTTTCATTCAGCTTGGAGCCAGGAGCAGCAGGACGGGACTCAGCTGCTCTGCAGAGCAGAGCACCTCTGGGTACCCGAGCCCCGGTGTGCTGGGGGTCCCAGGCGCTGTCCCCATGCCCCAAGCCCCGGTGTGCTGGGGGTCCCAGGCGCCGTCCCCACGCCCCGAGCCCCGGTGTGCTGGGGGTCCCAGGCACCGTCCCCCACACCCCTCACCAGCCCCAGGGAACCGCCTGTGAAGGGCAAAACGGTGAGTAATACAAACGGCTTCACTGCGCAGATGGTGTCGGAGGATTAATGAAGGTTTTTACCCTTCTCTCAAGATGTAATGATCTGTAAAAATGATTAAAAGGCCAGATTGGCTTGGATGCATTTGCAGGGGAAAGGGCATGGCTAATTCTCCCTGCAGAGCCCATGAACCGCGGGTCTGGAGCAATGGGAAGAGGAAAATACGCGGGACAGCGCGGCTGCCCCAGCTCCACTGCCCTGCTGGCCTTCCCCGGCCGTGGGCTGGGGGGCTTGCAGAGCTCAGATACACACACACACACACATATATATAATTTGTCTATCTATGGCTCCTAAACTTTATATATATATTTTTAAATAAATAATATTTATATAATAAATATATATATTACATATCCCCACTGTGCACACACATACATATATATAATGTATCTATCTATGGATCCTAAACTTTATATATATTGATACATACTATATCTATAATACAAAGTTTAGGAGATATATATGTTATATATATATATTACATGCCCCTACTGTACACATATATATATATGATCAATCTATACATGTACAGTCTATATATGCATGTCTATAGAAGTATAGACAGACCCCCACTGTACACCCACATGCACACACACATGATCTATTTATGTATGGCTCCTAAACTTTGTATTTTTTATATATAATAAATATATATACACACACTGTACATACACATACATATGATCTACCTATCTTTATATGTACAGTGGGGGCATGTAATATATATATCTCCTAAACTTTATAATATCTAGATAGCATATATTTACATCTCTAAAGTTTAGGAGTTTATATCATAAAGGTTACGATAGGCACAGCAGAGGTGGCCTGTCTGTCTATATATCTATTTATGTGTGCATGTGTATATATACATATATATATAAAAAAATGGGGATGGGTGGCTTTGCATGCATGTATGTATGTACCTGTGTCTGCATGTACACACACACATATGTGTATATATATATAAAGTTGAGTGCTGACAGATCAATGCATGTATATATAAATTTGTGTGTATGTAGGGAGAGAGGGGGAGGGTGTGTCCATCTCTGCACAGATATTGTGTATAGATATTGTGTGCGTATATATACACACGGAGGATGTGTATAGGGGTGTGTGCATGTAGCTATATATACACATACACAGAGGTGTGTGCACAGACCTAAGCTCTGTGTATCTATATGTATGTATATATGGTATATATACATATATACATATATACATATACATATATATACACACAAACACTGTCACAGACAGGGGTGTGAGCCGAGAGCTGTGCATATCCATACATGTGTGTATGTATCTCTAGAGGTGTGCATGGGCAGGAGCAGCCACGGCTCCGGGCAGGGTGGTCCCTGGCCCCGCTGCCTGGCGGGGGTCTGGCCCTTCCCTGCCCAGTCCCGGGGCGCAGGCGTGGGGCCAGGTCCTGCCCGCAGCCGGCTCCTGCTCGCCCTAAGGGGCAGCTCCCAGCCTGCTTGCTCTGCTTCCGCCCCCGTTGTGTTTGCTCGTCGCTTCGCCAAGGAAAACAAGATAAATCAAGCTCACATGGCACTTGCTCATCCTCAGCACTTTCAGCCCACAGGTCCGGATAAAGCCATGGTTTTCAGCCCGCTCCAGCAGGACCATCGGCCGTGCCTGCTCGTTTTGACTCCATGAATTGTGCTTCATCCAGCCAGGCTGCTCCAGGACAGCTTGATGAACAGCCCCTGGAAAAAGTCAGGAAAACATCGTGCCAGCCTCAGGCTCCCCGATGCACGGCTGCGAGCCACAAAACTGTTCTGTTTTTCTGTGCCTCAGTTTCCCTGCTCCCATAGGAAGTACTTCTGCTGCCCTGGGGGTGTCCAGGCGGCCTGGAGCCCGGCACTGTCACCCCACACCGAGGTGGCTGGGGCTGCACCGTGGTCCCACAGCAGAGCAGGGTCACAGCCAGAAACATTGCCAGCAACACCAGTAAAAGCAGCATCATTATCCTTATTTTACTTCCCCACATGGTACGGCCATAAATGACTCATTAACTTCGAGGGGACTCTCGGGAGCTCAAGTAGTTTTTGATGGCAAGACCACCCTTCTGCTCCTCTACACAAGGAACCGGGGGTGTTGGTGGGTGGGGAAAAATATATACAGAGCCTCAAACACAACCTGTGTCCGTATGGAGACAGGGGCCACCATGCGCAGACACAGATGAAGTTTGCCCTCCTTACTCTGGAACTCAGACTCCCATTCTCTAGGAGAGTGCTTGGATTAGGGAAGTCATAAAACCCACCCGTGTTTCAGAGCCTTTACGATTCCTCTGTGGACTCAACACAGCCAGGGACAATGCCTTCAGGTACCCAGCACTCTACCAGGGCTTTTGTTCAGGTGGGCCACCATTCTTATAAGCTTCAATAAATCAACAAATCCTACAGAACACCACGGAGCGTGACTGTAGTATAATGCCTTCTCCTCCCTTACAAAGCCGCTTCCAGTTCCAGCGGGACAGTAAAGATAATGTTACTTTGGCAGAGCGTTAGTGGTGGAGACACTAAAGTGTCCCTCGTCATCTGGCTGTGCAAGAGGACAAGGATTTAAAGCTTTGACATTTTAGATAAATACTTTAAAGAGCTATTGTCTTACCACGTTTTAAGAGTCTGAAATGCGATTCAGCATGCTCCACCACCTGCGTATCGCCTAAACTACCCCTCCTATGGCCTCCTTTAGGCAATGTACCTCTCGCCACGGCTACACGGAAAGAAACGGGAGGCTGGGAAGCTGTCCTGCTCTGCAGCGTCCCACAGCCTGCGGCTCTGCGGAGCTGCGACGCCGCGCTGCCCATCGCAAGCGCTGTGCTGCTCTCACAAAGTCCTCGTGGTATTTAAATAATGCTTAGAAAAACCTGCAGGACTTCCCCAGTGGAGCGGCAACCATCCCAAATTCACGCTATCCAAGTGCTTGCAGGGGGGGGATGACGCATCATCGCACAGTGATCCTAAGCTCTCGGAAGACACGACGTCAGAAAATACTGGAAAAACAAGAAAAACAGTGAGTTTACTCAAAATTAAATGGTTTAGCTAAGAATGGCTTCACAGTTGGCAGGTGGAGTCCCGTGCTGGTCTGCATAACTGCCATGGTGGGACAGACAGGCACCACCATCACCCCCTCCTGGGACTCGGCTGGGAGACCACGCTGCGACCACCCTCCGCAAGACACAGCCGACCACACGGCCCCAGCCCCGCGGCAGCAAGCAGGGCATTCTCAACAGTCACAGAGGAAAAATGAAGTTGTCCATTGAGGTTTGAGCCCCAAAGCAGGATGAAGCCCATCTCATACACAGAATTCAAGCCTTCTAACAGCAAATTCGATTTTGGCACTGTGAGTTAAGCTAAAACTGTACCTTCAAGCTTTCTTTGAAGCTGAAACGCTTTCAGCTTACCTATTACTTTTTAAAGTTGACTAGTTATAAACACAACATAAACCCAAACATTTTCTTTCTTCCCATCCCAACAATCAGCAAAAAGAGATCAGTTTTGAAACAAATCTAATTTTATTCTTTGCAAATGTTTGCAAGCAACAAGATTTTTCTGAAAAGTTGTCTCAAAAGACAGACAGAAGGAAGAGTTAGAGCGGAGAACGTGCAACCCTTTCCACAGCTTTTACAAAGCAATTAAACAAAGGTGAGAAAACAATGAGAGGAACAAAATGAACTGCAGCAGATCCAAAAAAAGGATTATTAAAAAACAAACGGTAGAGAATGTGAACACGGGTGCAAGTGTCCTATGCGATTCTACCTATTCATCGAAACTAAACTATATGAGAACTTGCACTGTCGCAGGCTCCGATTGTACGACGTCTTTCTGCTATTGCAGCGACGGCTTGGAAAGGCGCGATGCTACGGCGCGATGCAGCCCAGCCCAGAGCTGCTGCTGCGCAGGGCAGGCCCTGCCCTGTCCCTCCACGCCAGACCCGACGCAGCCAGGACCCCAGCCCTGCCGCTGCCCAGCTCCCAGCTCTCGCGTCACAAGGATGGAGACTGTGGCGGGAGAGAAGGGACAAACGATCCCTTCTGGCAATCGGATTAATTACTGCAGGAAGCTACGTGCCAGCCAATGAACACAGTAAATACAGGAATTTCTCGGAAAATGCGATTTCCTTTGTATTTAGCTCTTGAAAGCACACGATGTCCACATTTGTCAGGAATAACCTCCCACAATCCCAATGTAGTAGTTTTCTCTCCAAAAAAGAGAAAAGCAGCACAGAAAATGCTAACCAATGTACAGACCCACCCCGTCAGCCACATGCTGTACATTCCGAGCGCTCGCACACGCGCAGCACTACAACGGCCGGCTGCACCATGGCAGGAGTCATCATCTTCACAGCAACCCGAACCACACTTGTTTTCAACTTGGCAAGCATCACGGACTTTGAAATGGCAAACATCACACAGACGGTTAGGCAGATGGAACAGCATCACCAATAATAAAATTAAATTAATGCTAAATTTACTCCCAACTGACCTCACTTGATTATATTAGTTTACATTTGACTGTATTTATATACACAATACCAAAAATATGCCTATTTTTTATTCAAACATTGCCAACATAATGCCATTTTTAGTTGAGGCAATCCAAAAACTCGGCCAAAAACCCCAAGACCTTATGAAGTTCAGTGATAGCTGAGAAAAACTGAAAACCTCACTCACCATACCCTCAGTAAATAATTAAATCCAACGGCAGCAGAAGGTACCTGAAAGCACTTCAAGCTTCTTGCCACCCACCAGCCCTACTGAGGGTAACGGGAACAAGAGATACCAGGTATCTCTGAGGGGAAAAAAATAAACCAAGCCTACAGGTCAGCCACGTGTGTGTCTGTGCACACACATGCGTGGTGTGCACACGGCTGCGTGCGTGCACGTGCAGGGCGGAGGGGAAAGCCAAGCATGACGTCAGTGGTTATCCAAGTACAGAGGTTTCACAGTCTCACTCTCACACCAGTGCTTACCATTTCAGCCTTTTGAAAGCTTATTATAGAAACATAATCAAAATACAGAATGTTTTCTTGAAGAAAATGAGCCATCATTCACCCTCTATTTGTTCAGAATTATATTCAAAGAAGTATTGCTTTTCACAGTCCACTGGCAAGTCATAGCACGGCACACAAAATTAGACACGGTATTAAAGATGTCTGTGGAGAGAACAAGAGTGATCACAGAAGCACAGAGGTAGAAGGCTTCAGAGAACTAAACCTGAGTTACACCATCATTAGTTTCGACACACCTAGCACAACAAACCAGCCCAACGGCCTCGCAGCACCCCTTCCCGTCTGCGTAGCCTCTCAGCCGCGCTGGGGCTGGTACCACGCTGCCATTTACCCGGCTCCTCGCCTTGCCGCGAGGTCGGACCCGGCCTTTCGCGGGAGCGGTCTGTCCCTGCTGCATCCGTGGGATGGAGCCGCGTGACCGAGAACGAGTGAGTCAAGGCTGAGGTCTTAAATCTTCAGCAGTTTTTGTGTCGTTATATTTAACAATGCGAGTTCCCAAAGATTTACTGTGAAGAAATAAAGAGTGAATGATAAAGCTTCAGGAAAAAAACCAAGTCTGTATGTACACAAACTTACTGAAGGATCTTAAGTTTCCATCACCAAAGTGCATTCTGAAGGGAAAAAAAACAAATAAATGAGTGGCAAAAGCTGCCGCATTTTGGCACCCCACTTCTGTAGCACAGACAGCACTTCAGACAAGGAAAAAAAAGCACTGCCTTTTGTTTCTGTTTCATTTAGAAACTTTTGCTCTTTGTAAAGTAGGGTGATAATGTGTAATTTTACTCTATGATAGGAACGTGTAAAAGAAAAAAAAAATTACAGAGATGTTGCCTCCCACTTGCCAAAATACATACTACTGAAAAATCTCCATAGTTATGTATTTTTGAATCTTCACAGAACCCTGGACACATATGCTGGTAAACTAATCATCACAGAAATAATTGTGAGAGGTAAATATATGCACATTCAACAGTAAACGATAATGTAGCTTACGTTGTGGGACTGACCTGTACATTTTCTATCAATAGTTTAAAATTTAAGACTTCTAAAGCCAAATGGACTAAACAGATCATCCAGTCTGCAAGGACCGAACACTTCACACGGGTTCCTTCCGAAGGGCGTCCCGTGGCGCAGCCATCCGAGCTGCAGGCAGCTCGTGCTTCTGCCAGTTCCAGCACTGCCGCTGACATTACCAACACAGCGTCAGCCCCAAGAGATGCTTCGGTCTTGTACTCTTATTCAGCAAATATCTGAGAAAGAGCAGGAGTGTAAAATGTGAAGTATTCCACAGTCAGAAACAGGGATTCTCAGCAA